>NC_140579.1:618173925-619607849 GCF_964204655.1 Triturus cristatus | reverse complement strand
ACTACTCACCCTCTACTACTCTATAATACTCTACTACTCACTCTCTACTACTCTCGACTACACACTCTACTACACACTACAACTCTCTACTATTCTCTACTACTCACACTCTACTACACAGTCTACTACACAGTCTCTACTACACACTCTCTACTACTCACTGTCTACTACACACTCTACTACACACTCTCTACTACTCACTCTACTACTCTTTAATACTCTACTACTCTCTACTACACACTCTCGACTACACACTACTACACACTCACTACTACTCACTACTATTCTCTACTACTCACTCTATACTACACACTCTACTACACAGTTTACTACACACTCTCTACTACACACTCTACTACACTACTACTCACTTTCTACTACACACTACTAATCACTCTGAACTACTCTACTACTCGCTAATACTCTACTACTCACTCTCTACTACTCACTCTACCACTCTACTACACACTCTACTACACACTCGACTACACACTACTACACACTCACTACTACACACTCTACTACTCTCTACTATTCTCTATTACTCACTCTATACTACACAATCTCTACTACACTACTACTCTACTACACACTCTACTACACTACTACTCTCTACTACTCTCTCTACTACACACTCTACTACACTACTACTCTCTACTACTCTCTACTACTCACTCTACTACCCTCTACTACACACTACTACACACTCTCAACTACACACTCTCTACTACTCACTTCCTACCACACACTCTCTACTACACACTCTCTACTACACACACTCTACTACACACTCTCTACTACACACTCTCTACTAGACACTCTCTACTAGACACTCTCTACTACACACTCTCTACTAGACACTCACTACTACACACTCTACTATTCTCTACTTCTCACTTTATACTACACACTCTACTACACTACTACTCTCTACTACTCACTCTCTACTACTCACACTCTACTTACTCTACTACTCTCTATTACACACTCTACTACCCACTCTCTACTACACACACACTACTACACACTCACTGCTCTCTACTATACACTCTCTACTACACACGCTCTACTACTCTAATGCTCTTTACTACTCACTCTCTACTACTCTACTTCACACTCTACTACTCTCCTACACACTCTATACTACACACTCTACTACACTACTACTCTCTACTAACTCTCTACTACTCTACTACTCACTCTCTACTACTCACTCTACTACTCTCTAGAACACACTCACTACTACACACTCACTACTCTCTACTACTCTCTACTATTCACTCTCTACTACTCTACTACACACTCTACTACTCTCCTACACACTCTCTACTACACTACTACTCTCTACTACACACTCTACTACTCTCTACTATTCTCTACTACTCACTCTATACTATACACTCTCCTACACTCTCTACTACTCACTCTCTACTACTCACTCTACTACACACTCGCTACCTCACTACTACTCTCTACTACTCTCTATTACTCACTCTCTACTACTCATACTTCTACTCTCTACTGCCCAGTCTCTACTACTCACTCTACTACACTCTCTCAACTACATTCTCTACAACTCTGCACTACACACTCTACTACACTACTACTCACACTCTACTACACACTCTACTACACTACTACTTTACAACACACTCTAGCTCACTCTCTACTATACAGCACCTACCTACACTACTACTCACTACAACTCACTCTCACCTACACTACTACTCTCTAATTCTCCCCCTTACTACTCACTCTACTACTCTATCACACACTACTTCACACTCTCGACTACACACTGTACTACACAATCTAGCTGCTCCCTCTCTACTACTCACTCTCTACACACTCTCTACTGCACACTCTCTACCTCACTACTACTCTCTACTACTCACTCTCTACTACTCACACTCTACTACACTCTCTCTACTACTCTACTACTCACACTCTACTACACTCTACTACACACTCTCTACTACACACTCTCTACTACTCACTGTCTACTAAAAACCCTCTACTATAATACTCTACTACTCACTCTCTTCTACTTTACTACACACTACTACTCTCTACTACACTCTACTACTCTCTCTACTACGCACTCTCTATTACACACTCTACTACACTACTGGTCTCTACTAGTCACTCTCTACTACTCACTCTCTACTACACCTCTCTACACCTACTACACACTCTCTACTACTCACTTCCTACCACACACTCTCTACTACACACTCTCTACTACACACACTCTACTACACACTCTACACTACACACTCTCTACTAGACACTCTCTACTACACACTCTACTACACTACTACTCTCTACTACTCACTCTCTACTACACACTCTACTACTCTACTACACACTCTACTACACACTCTCTACTACACTACTACTCTACTACTCACTCTCTACTACTCTTCTATTCACTCTACTTCTCACTATCTACTACTCACTCTACTACACACTCTACTACACAGTCACTACTACACACACTACTCTCTACTACACACTCTCTACTACTCTCTACTACACACTCTCTACTACTCACTTCCTACCACACACTCTCTACTACACACTCTCTACTACACACACTCTACTACACACTCTACTACACACTCTACTACACACTCTCTACTACACACTCTCTACTAGACACTCTCTACTACACACTCTACTACACTACTACTCTCTACTACTCACTCTCTACTACACACTCTACTACTCTACTACACACTCTACTACACACTCTCTACTACACTACTACTCTACTACTCACTCTCTACTACTCTTCTATTCACTCTCTACTTCTCACTATCTACTACTCACTCTACTACTCTACTACACACTCTTCTACACAGTCACTACTACACACACTACTCTCTACTACACACTCTCTACTACTCTCTACTACTCACTCTCTATTACTCACACTACTACTCTCTCTACTACACACTCTCGACTACACACTCACTACAGCACACACTACTCTCTACTATTCTCTATTACTCACTCTATACTACACACTCTACTACACACTCAACTACACTACTACTCTCTTCTACACACTCTACTACACTACTACTCTCTACTACTCACTCTCTACTACACACTACTACTCTACTACACACTCTACTACACTGCTACTCTCTACTACACACTCTACTATTCTCAACTACACCCTCTACTACTCACTCTCTACTACTCACACTACTACTCTCTACTGCTCCCTCTGTACTACTCACTCTACTACACTACTACTCTACTACTCACTCTCTACTGCACACTCTACTACACTCTCTACTACTCACTCTACCTCTCTCTATTACACACTCTACTTCCCACTCTCTACTACACACTCATACTCTCTACTACTCACTCTCTGCTACTTTACTACACACTCTACTACACACTACTACTCTCTACTACACTCTACTACTCTCTCTACTACTCTACTACACACACTACTACTCTCCTGCACACTCTCTACTACACACTCTACTACAATACTACTCTCTACTACTCACTCTACTACACTACTACTCTCTACTACACACTCTACTACTCTCTACTATTCTCTACTTCTCACTTTATACTACACACTCTACTACACACTCTACTACACTACTACTCTACTACTCACTCTACTACACACTCTCTACTACTCACTCTCTACTAATCTTTAATACTATACTAGTCACTCTCTACTACTCACTCTACTACTCTCTACTACACAGTCTACTACACACTCTCTACTACTCACTCTCTACTACACACTCTCTACTACACTACTACTTACTTTCTACTACACACTCTACTACTCACTCTGTACTACTCTACTACTCGCTAATACTCTACTACTCACTCTCTACTACACACTCGACTACACACTCACTACTACACACTCTACTACTCTCTACTATTCTCTATTACTCACTCTATACTACACAATCTCTACTACACTCTACTACACTACTACTCTACTACACACTCTACTACACTACTACTCTCTACTACTCTCTCTCTACTACACTACTACTCTCTACTTCTCACTCTGTACTAATCACTCTACTACTCTCTACTACACACTACTACACACTCTCGACTACACACTCACTACTACACACTCTACTACTCTCTACTTCTCACTTTATACTACACACTCTACTACACACTCTACTACACTACTACTCTACTACTCACTCTACTACACACTCTCTACTACTCACTCTCTACTACTCTTTAATACTATACTACTCACTCTCTACTACTCACTCTACTACTCTCTACTACACACTCTATACTACACACTCTACTACACAGTCTACTACACACTCTCTACTACACACTCTACTACACTACTACTTACTTTCTACTACACACTCTACTACTCACTCTGTACTACTCTACTACTCGCTAATACTCTACTACTCACTCTCTACTATACACTCGACTACACACTACTACACACTCTACTACTCTCTACTATTCTCTATTACTCACTCTATACTACACAATCTCTACTACACTCTACTATACTACTACTCTCTACTACTCTCTCTCTACTACACTCTACTACACTACTACTCTACTACACACTCTACTACACTACTACTCTCTACTACTCACTCTGTACTAATCACTCTACTACTCTCTACTACACACTACTACACACTCGACTACACACTCACTACTACACACTCTACTACTCTCTACTTCTCACTTTATACTACACTACTACTCTCTAGTACTCACACTGTACTTACTCTACTACTCTCTATTACACACTCTACTACCCACTCTCTACTACACACTCACAACTCTCTACTACACACTCTCTAATGCTCTCTACTACACACTCTCTACTTCACACTCTACTACTCTCCACTACACACTCTACTACACACTACTCCTCTCTACTTCTCTCTCTCTACTACTCACTCTACTACACACTCTCTACTACTCTACTACTCACTCTCTACTACACACTCTAGTACACACTACTATTCTACTACTCACTCTCTACTACACACTCTACTCTCTAATATTCTCTACTATTCACTCAATACTACACACCCTACTACACACTCTACTACACTACTACTCTACTACTCACTCTCTACTACTCTATAATACTCTACTACTCACTCTCTACTACTCTCTACTACTCTCGACTACACACTCTCGACTACATACTACTACTCTCTACTATTCTCTACTACTCACACTCTACTACACAGTCTCTACTACACACTCTCTACTACTCTTTAATACTCTACTACTCACTCTACTACTCTCTACTACACACTCTCGACTACACACTCTACTACACACTCACTACTACTCACTACTACTCACTACTATTCTCTACTACTCACTCTATACTACACACTCTACTTCACAGTCTACTACACACTCTCTACTACTCACTCTCTACTACACACTCTCTACTACACTACTACTCACTTTCTACTACACACTCTACTACTCACTCTGTACTACTCTACTACTCGCTAATACTCTACTACTCACTCTCTACTACTCAATACCACTCTCTACTACACACTCTACTACACACTCTCTACTACACAGTCACTACTACACACTTACTACTCTCTACTATTCTCAATTACTCACTCTATACTACGCAATCTCTACTACACTCTACTACACTACTACTCTACTACACACTCTACTACACTACTACTCTCTACTACTCTCTCTCTCTACTACACACTCCACTACACTACTACTCTCTACTACACACTCTACTACACTACTACTCTCTACTACTCACTGTGTACTACTCACTCTACTACTCTCTACTACACACTACTACACACTCTCGACTACACACTCACTACTACACACTCTACTACTCTCTACTTCTCAGTTTATACTACACACTCTACTACACACTCTACTACACTACTACTCTCTACTACTCACACTCGACTTACTCTACTACTCTCTATTACACACTCTACTACCCACTCTCTACTACACTCACTACTACACACTCACTACTCTCTACTACACACTCTCTACTACTCTAATGCATTCTACTACTCACTCTCTACTACTCTACTTCACACTCTACTACTCTCTACTACACAATACTACTCTCTACTTCTCACTCTCTACTACTCACTCTACTACACACTCTCTACTACTCTACTACTCACTCTCTACTACTCACACTCTAGTACACACTCTACTATTCTACTACACACTCTCTACTCTAATATTCTCTACTATTCACTCAATACTACACACCCTACTACACACTCTACTACACTACTACTCTACTACTCACCCTCTACTACTCTATAATACTCTACTACTCACTCTCTACTACTCTCGACTACACACTCTACTACACACTACAACTCTCTACTATTCTCTACTACTCACACTCTACTACACAGTCTACTACACAGTCTCTACTACACACTCTCTACTACTCACTGTCTACTACACACTCTACTACACACTCTCTACTACTCACTCTACTACTCTTTAATACTCTACTACTCTCTACTACACACTCTCGACTACACACTACTACACACTCACTACTACTCACTACTATTCTCTACTACTCACTCTATACTACACACTCTACTACACAGTTTACTACACACTCTCTACTACACACTCTACTACACTACTACTCACTTTCTACTACACACTACTAATCACTCTGAACTACTCTACTACTCGCTAATACTCTACTACTCACTCTCTACTACTCACTCTACCACTCTACTACACACTCTACTACACACTCGACTACACACTACTACACACTCACTACTACACACTCTACTACTCTCTACTATTCTCTATTACTCACTCTATACTACACAATCTCTACTACACTCTACTACACTACTACTCTACTACACACTCTACTACACTACTACTCTCTACTACTCTCTCTACTACACACTCTACTACACTACTACTCTCTACTACTCTCTACTACTCACTCTACTACCCTCTACTACACACTACTACACACTCTCAACTACACACTCTCTACTACTCACTTCCTACCACACACTCTCTACTACATACTCTCTACTACACACACTCTACTACACACTCTACTACACACTCTCTACTAGACACTCTCTACTAGACACTCTCTACTACACACTCTCTACTAGACACTCACTACTACACACTCTACTATTCTCTACTTCTCACTTTATACTACACACTCTACTACACTACTACTCTCTACTACTCACTCTCTACTACTCACACTCTACTTACTCTACTACTCTCTATTACACACTCTACTACCCACTCTCTACTACACACACACTACTACACACTCACTGCTCTCTACTATACACTCTCTACTACACACGCTCTACTACTCTAATGCTCTTTACTACTCACTCTCTACTACTCTACTTCACACTCTACTACTCTCCTACACACTCTATACTACACACTCTACTACACTACTACTCTCTACTAACTCTCTACTACTCTACTACTCACTCTCTACTACTCACTCTACTACTCTCTAGAACACACTCACTACTACACACTCACTACTCTACTACTCTCTACTATTCACTCTCTACTACTCTACTACACACTCTACTACTCTCCTACACACTCTCTACTACACTACTACTCTCTACTACACACTCTACTACTCTCTACTATTCTCTACTACTCACTCTATACTATACACTCTACTACACTCTCTACTACTCACTCTCTACTACTCACTCTACTACACACTCGCTACCTCACTACTACTCTCTACTACTCTCTATTACTCACTCTCTACTACTCACACTTCTACTCTCTACTGCCCAGTCTCTACTACTCACTCTACTACACTCTCTCAACTACATTCTCTACAACTCTGCACTACACACTCTACTACACTACTACTCACACTCTACTACACACTCTACTACACTACTACTTTACAACACACTCTACTACTCTCCTGCACACTCTCTACTATACACACTACTACACTACTACTCTCTACTACTCACTCTCTACTACTCTACTACTCTCTAATTCTCTACTACTCACTCTACTACTCTATCACACACTACTTCACACTCTCGACTACACACTCTACTACACAATCTACTGCTCACTCTCTACTACTCACTCTCTACACACTCTCTACTGCACACTCTCTACCTCACTACTACTCTCTACTACTCACTCTCTACTACTCACACTCTACTACACACTCTCTACTACTCTACTACTCACTCTCTACTACTCAATACCACTCTCTACTACACACTCTACTACACACTCTCTACTACACAGTCACTACTACACACTTACTACTCTCTACTATTCTCAATTACTCACTCTATACTACGCAATCTCTACTACACTCTACTACACTACTACTCTACTACACACTCTACTACACTACTACTCTCTACTACTCTCTCTCTCTACTACACACTCCACTACACTACTACTCTCTACTACACACTCTACTACACTACTACTCTCTACTACTCACTGTGTACTACTCACTCTACTACTCTCTACTACACACTACTACACACTCTCGACTACACACTCACTACTACACACTCTACTACTCTCTACTTCTCAGTTTATACTACACACTCTACTACACACTCTACTACACTACTACTCTCTACTACTCACACTCGACTTACTCTACTACTCTCTATTACACACTCTACTACCCACTCTCTACTACACTCACTACTACACACTCACTACTCTCTACTACACACTCTCTACTACTCTAATGCATTCTACTACTCACTCTCTACTACTCTACTTCACACTCTACTACTCTCTACTACACAATACTACTCTCTACTTCTCACTCTCTACTACTCACTCTACTACACACTCTCTACTACTCTACTACTCACTCTCTACTACTCACACTCTAGTACACACTCTACTATTCTACTACTCACTCTCTACTACACACTCTCTACTCTAATATTCTCTACTATTCACTCAATACTACACACCCTACTACACACTCTACTACACTACTACTCTACTACTCACCCTCTACTACTCTATAATACTCTACTACTCACTCTCTACTACTCTCGACTACACACTCTACTACACACTACAACTCTCTACTATTCTCTACTACTCACACTCTACTACACAGTCTACTACACAGTCTCTACTACACACTCTCTACTACTCACTGTCTACTACACACTCTACTACACACTCTCTACTACTCACTCTACTACTCTTTAATACTCTACTACTCTCTACTACACACTCTCGACTACACACTACTACACACTCACTACTACTCACTACTATTCTCTACTACTCACTCTATACTACACACTCTACTACACAGTTTACTACACACTCTCTACTACACACTCTACTACACTACTACTCACTTTCTACTACACACTACTAATCACTCTGAACTACTCTACTACTCGCTAATACTCTACTACTCACTCTCTACTACTCACTCTACCACTCTACTACACACTCTACTACACACTCGACTACACACTACTACACACTCACTACTACACACTCTACTACTCTCTACTATTCTCTATTACTCACTCTATACTACACAATCTCTACTACACTCTACTACACTACTACTCTACTACACACTCTACTACACTACTACTCTCTACTACTCTCTCTACTACACACTCTACTACACTACTACTCTCTACTACTCTCTACTACTCACTCTACTACCCTCTACTACACACTACTACACACTCTCAACTACACACTCTCTACTACTCACTTCCTACCACACACTCTCTACTACATACTCTCTACTACACACACTCTACTACACACTCTACTACACACTCTCTACTAGACACTCTCTACTAGACACTCTCTACTACACACTCTCTACTAGACACTCACTACTACACACTCTACTATTCTCTACTTCTCACTTTATACTACACACTCTACTACACTACTACTCTCTACTACTCACTCTCTACTACTCACACTCTACTTACTCTACTACTCTCTATTACACACTCTACTACCCACTCTCTACTACACACACACTACTACACACTCACTGCTCTCTACTATACACTCTCTACTACACACGCTCTACTACTCTAATGCTCTTTACTACTCACTCTCTACTACTCTACTTCACACTCTACTACTCTCCTACACACTCTATACTACACACTCTACTACACTACTACTCTCTACTAACTCTCTACTACTCTACTACTCACTCTCTACTACTCACTCTACTACTCTCTAGAACACACTCACTACTACACACTCACTACTCTACTACTCTCTACTATTCACTCTCTACTACTCTACTACACACTCTACTACTCTCCTACACACTCTCTACTACACTACTACTCTCTACTACACACTCTACTACTCTCTACTATTCTCTACTACTCACTCTATACTATACACTCTACTACACTCTCTACTACTCACTCTCTACTACTCACTCTACTACACACTCGCTACCTCACTACTACTCTCTACTACTCTCTATTACTCACTCTCTACTACTCACACTTCTACTCTCTACTGCCCAGTCTCTACTACTCACTCTACTACACTCTCTCAACTACATTCTCTACAACTCTGCACTACACACTCTACTACACTACTACTCACACTCTACTACACACTCTACTACACTACTACTTTACAACACACTCTACTACTCTCCTGCACACTCTCTACTATACACACTACTACACTACTACTCTCTACTACTCACTCTCTACTACTCTACTACTCTCTAATTCTCTACTACTCACTCTACTACTCTATCACACACTACTTCACACTCTCGACTACACACTCTACTACACAATCTACTGCTCACTCTCTACTACTCACTCTCTACACACTCTCTACTGCACACTCTCTACCTCACTACTACTCTCTACTACTCACTCTCTACTACTCACACTCTACTACACACTCTCTACTACTCTACTACTCACTCTCTACTACTCAATACCACTCTCTACTACACACTCTACTACACACTCTCTACTACACAGTCACTACTACACACTTACTACTCTCTACTATTCTCAATTACTCACTCTATACTACGCAATCTCTACTACACTCTACTACACTACTACTCTACTACACACTCTACTACACTACTACTCTCTACTACTCTCTCTCTCTACTACACACTCCACTACACTACTACTCTCTACTACACACTCTACTACACTACTACTCTCTACTACTCACTGTGTACTACTCACTCTACTACTCTCTACTACACACTACTACACACTCTCGACTACACACTCACTACTACACACTCTACTACTCTCTACTTCTCAGTTTATACTACACACTCTACTACACACTCTACTACACTACTACTCTCTACTACTCACACTCGACTTACTCTACTACTCTCTATTACACACTCTACTACCCACTCTCTACTACACTCACTACTACACACTCACTACTCTCTACTACACACTCTCTACTACTCTAATGCATTCTACTACTCACTCTCTACTACTCTACTTCACACTCTACTACTCTCTACTACACAATACTACTCTCTACTTCTCACTCTCTACTACTCACTCTACTACACACTCTCTACTACTCTACTACTCACTCTCTACTACTCACACTCTAGTACACACTCTACTATTCTACTACTCACTCTCTACTACACACTCTCTACTCTAATATTCTCTACTATTCACTCAATACTACACACCCTACTACACACTCTACTACACTACTACTCTACTACTCACCCTCTACTACTCTATAATACTCTACTACTCACTCTCTACTACTCTCGACTACACACTCTACTACACACTACAACTCTCTACTATTCTCTACTACTCACACTCTACTACACAGTCTACTACACAGTCTCTACTACACACTCTCTACTACTCACTGTCTACTACACACTCTACTACACACTCTCTACTACTCACTCTACTACTCTTTAATACTCTACTACTCTCTACTACACACTCTCGACTACACACTACTACACACTCACTACTACTCACTACTATTCTCTACTACTCACTCTATACTACACACTCTACTACACAGTTTACTACACACTCTCTACTACACACTCTACTACACTACTACTCACTTTCTACTACACACTACTAATCACTCTGAACTACTCTACTACTCGCTAATACTCTACTACTCACTCTCTACTACTCACTCTACCACTCTACTACACACTCTACTACACACTCGACTACACACTACTACACACTCACTACTACACACTCTACTACTCTCTACTATTCTCTATTACTCACTCTATACTACACAATCTCTACTACACTCTACTACACTACTACTCTACTACACACTCTACTACACTACTACTCTCTACTACTCTCTCTACTACACACTCTACTACACTACTACTCTCTACTACTCTCTACTACTCACTCTACTACCCTCTACTACACACTACTACACACTCTCAACTACACACTCTCTACTACTCACTTCCTACCACACACTCTCTACTACACACTCTCTACTACACACACTCTACTACACACTCTCTACTACACACTCTCTACTAGACACTCTCTACTAGACACTCTCTACTACACACTCTCTACTAGACACTCACTACTACACACTCTACTATTCTCTACTTCTCACTTTATACTACACACTCTACTACACTACTACTCTCTACTACTCACTCTCTACTACTCACACTCTACTTACTCTACTACTCTCTATTACACACTCTACTACCCACTCTCTACTACACACACACTACTACACACTCACTGCTCTCTACTATACACTCTCTACTACACACGCTCTACTACTCTAATGCTCTTTACTACTCACTCTGTACTACTCTACTTCACACTCTACTACTCTCCTACACACTCTATACTACACACTCTACTACACTACTACTCTCTACTAACTCTCTACTACTCTACTACTCACTCTCTACTACTCACTCTACTACTCTCTAGAACACACTCACTACTACACACTCACTACTCTCTACTACTCTCTACTATTCACTCTCTACTACTCTACTACACACTCTACTACTCTCCTACACACTCTACTACACTACTACTCTCTACTACACACTCTACTACTCTCTACTATTCTCTACTACTCACTCTATACTATACACTCTACTACACTCTCTACTACTCACTCTCTACTACTCACTCTACTACACACTCGCTACCTCACTACTACTCTCTACTACTCTCTATTACTCACTCTCTACTACTCACACTTCTACTCTCTACTGCCCAGTCTCTACTACTCACTCTACTACACTCTCTCAACTACATTCTCTACAACTCTGCACTACACACTCTACTACACTACTACTCACACTCTACTACACACTCTACTACACTACTACTTTACAACACACTCTACTACTCTCCTGCACACTCTCTACTATACACACTACTACACTACTACTCTCTACTACTCACTCTCTACTACTCTCTAATTCTCTACTACTCACTCTACTACTCTATCACACACTACTTCACACTCTCGACTACACACTCTACTACACAATCTACTGCTCACTCTCTACTACTCACTCTCTACACACTCTCTACTGCACACTCTCTACCTCACTACTACTACTCTACTACTCACTCTCTACTACTCACACTCTACTACACACTCTCTACTACTCTACTACTCACACTCTACTACACTCTACTACACACTCTCTACTACACACTCTCTACTACTCACTGTCTACTAAAAACCCTCTACTACTCTAATACTCTACTACTCACTCTCTTCTACTTTACTACACACTACTACTCTCTACTACACTCTACTACTCTCTCTACTACGCACTCTCTATTACACACTCTACTACACTACTGGTCTCTACTAGTCACTCTCTACTACTCACTCTCTACTACACACTCTCTACTACACACTCTCTACTACACACTCTCTACTACTCACTTCCTACCACACACTCTCTACTACACACTCTCTACTACACACACTCTACTACACACTCTACACTACACACTCTACTAGACACTCTCTACTACACACTCTACTACACTACTACTCTCTACTACTCACTCTCTACTACACACTCTACTACTCTACTACACACTCTACTACACACTCTCTACTACACTACTACTCTACTACTCACTCTCTACTACTCTTCTATTCACTCTCTACTTCTCACTATCTACTACTCACTCTACTACACACTCTACTACACAGTCACTACTACACACACTACTCTCTACTACACACTCTCTACTACTCTCTACTACACACTCTCTACTACTCACTTCCTACCACACACTCTCTACTACACACTCTCTACTACACACACTCTACTACACACTCTACTACACACTCTACTACACACTCTCTACTAGACACTCTCTACTACACACTCTACTACACTACTACTCTCTACTACTCACTCTCTACTACACACTCTACTACTCTACTACACACTCTACTACACACTCTCTACTACACTACTACTCTACTACTCACTCTCTACTACTCTTCTATTCACTCTCTACTTCTCACTATCTACTACTCACTCTACTACTCTACTACACACTCTTCTACACAGTCACTACTACACACACTACTCTCTACTACACACTCTCTACTACTCTCTACTACTCACTCTCTATTACTCACACTACTACTCTCTCTACTACACACTCTCGACTACACACTCACTACAGCACACACTACTCTCTACTATTCTCTATTACTCACTCTATACTACACACTCTACTACACACTCAACTACACTACTACTCTCTTCTACACACTCTACTACACTACTACTCTCTACTACTCACTCTCTACTACACACTACTACTCTACTACACACTCTACTACACTGCTACTCTCTACTACACACTCTACTATTCTCAACTACACCCTCTACTACTCACTCTCTACTACTCACACTACTACTCTCTACTGCTCCCTCTGTACTACTCACTCTACTACACTACTACTCTACTACTCACTCTCTACTGCACACTCTACTACACTCTCTACTACTCACTCTACCTCTCTCTATTACACACTCTACTTCCCACTCTCTACTACACACTCATACTCTCTACTACTCACTCTCTGCTACTTTACTACACACTCTACTACACACTACTACTCTCTACTACACTCTACTACTCTCTCTACTACGCACTCTCTATCACACACTCTACTACACTACTACTCTCTACTAGTCACTCTCTACTACTCACTCTACTACACACTCTCTACTACTCTCTACTACTCACTTTCTACTACACACTCTCTACTACACACTCTCTACTACTCACACTACTACACACTCTACTACACCCTCTCTACTACACACTCTACTACACTATTACTCTCTACTACTCTACTACACACTCTACTACACACACTCTCTACTACACACTCTCTACTACACTACTACTGTACTACTCACTCTCTACTACTCTCCTATTCACTCTCTACTTCTCACTCTCTACTACTCACTCTACTACTCTCCTACACACTCTACTACACAGTCACTACTCTCTACTACACACTGTCTACTACTCACACTACTACTCTCTACTACACACTGTACTACACGCTCTCGACTACACACTCACTACAGCACACACTACTGTCTACTATTCTCTACTACTCACTCTACTACACACTCAACTACACTACTACTCTACTACACTACTACTCTCTACTACCCACTCTCTACTACACACTACTACTCTACTACACACTCTACTACACTGCTACTCTACTACACACTCTCTACTATTCTCTACTACTCACTCTATACTACACACTCTCTAGTACACACTCACTACTCTACTACACACTCTCTACGACTCACTCTCTACTACACACTCTACTACTCACTCTCTACTACTCACACTACTACTCTCTACTGCTCCCTCTGTACTACTCACTCTACTACACACTATCTACTACATTCTCTACTACATACTCACACTCTACTACACACTCTCTACTACACACTCTACTACACTACTACTCTCTACTACTCAGTCTGCTACTCTACTACTAACTCTACTACTCTCTATTGTAGTGAAGGTAGCGATTTAGACGCATACATTGCTATGTTAGCATAAGCGCGTTAGCTTTTAGAAAGCCATCTTGCCACTTTTGCTGCTTTTGCACACGACACTGCTGAGACATGTTTTTATTTGAGAACTGCTTGCTTGCCTTTTCTTCACATGAGAACTGTCTGTTGTTCACATCCCTAGACGTGCACTGCGACCTTGGTCTGAACATTGTGTGCAAAGCACTCTGAGCCGCCAGACAATGTATGTTTTTGAGTCCAGGTTGATCGGCCCACTCTCTAGTCATAATATGCACACAGCTGCAAATACCGGTATGGGGTTCCCCATTCAAGCCTAGAGACCTTCTAGTAGCCTAATAATATTAGTTTACTAGCGAAAGGAAGGTGGCTGCATTCCACTGTCATTTATACTATGATTTCTCCTTTCATTTTCTATGGTATTGTAACAATGTTGATGGTTTTAATTATAATCATTTGTCTGCTTATGTTAGCCAAAGTACTGCATCTTAGGACACGTAGTTTATAAAATAAGCCTTTTAAACTTTACCGTGTCTCTGATTACTCTTGTTGTGGACTGATATGAGAATAATTACGAACAGGTATTTCTGATTCCCACCATTCCTGAGAGTACTCTAATTCGCTTGTTCTGGGTTGTCTATTCATTGGGACCTCCGAGATAATACGGATAACGAATGAGACACTGATGCTGGTCGGATAGGGGTTCTGGGTACTGAGGTGAGTTTTGTGGTACACCACAATTCACTGAGGTCCTGGTTTCCTGCGCATAGTTCTGTGCATGAACAGAATCCCTGCAACATGGCGCACCTAACATTTGGTCTTTTGATTTGAAACCCCTTATTAGTGCTTATAATAGTCCACAACACCCTCACTCTTGTTTCCGGATAACGGGAGTGACAGATTTCACCTACCTGTTAGTAACCTAATAGGTGCATACAAACTTGTTAATTAAAAAGGTGTTTTTATATTTCTGAACCCTTGTGCTACTTTAAAATCCGTTGTTGTTCTTCTCTGTGTCCTTATGGCGGTCGAAATTGCAGCGCATAGTCGTACTCCTTTGCGGCGTCATTTGACGCAGTATGGGGTACCGGATGATGGGATGGCCGTAATTTTTGTGGTGAGTGCGGACGCGTCTCACCCTTACGAGTTGTTTTACTCTTGGGTAACGCTGCCGGAAGTGAATGCGAATGATAAGACGTTTCACTCGTATACTCACACACGGGTCCCAGCAAATTATACGCCATACAGGACGCTGGAGATTCCCCTTTCAGCCTGGCAGCATAGCATTTGGTTTAATGGCGCCCTTCCCCATGCGGTTGCACCGGCTAGACTCTGCCCTTTGTCAATTCCAGGGGCCACGTGGCCGGTGCTGGCCGGATTTACGCCTCACCCCCGCTATTTGACTATTGCGGTGGATGAATTGTGTACACTCCATACTGCCCTAATTACAGTTTATAGGGCTTTGGTGCAATACGTTTCGCACAATGTGCAGGTGGGGGCACCTGCTGTTGCGGGACTACCAGCTGGTCATCCTGCGGTTGTTATTAGCCCAGTCATAGTTAATTCGGTGATGGGCAAGCGCCTCCGGAATAAGGACGATTTGCCTTATTGGCTTGCCGAGAAATTTGACCAACTGGAAGCAGTGTTTCCACACTCTACGACAGTGGAGAAACACCGAATACTCACCATTAGTTTGCCGAAAGACTTGGTCCCAGAAGTGTCCGATTGTGACAACTGGGGTAAGGTTTTTGCCGCGGTCTACTCGAAGTGCTTTGGCACTCCGTCCATGGCTGTGTTTCCCTCCATCATTAAACGTGTTCAAGATAACCACGGTCCGGAGGCGGCTGTTGAGTTGGGAATGCGACTTGTCGGAGTATTCATAGTAGTTGCCTCTCTCGTCTTTGGTAACCTCAAGGGAGATGTGGTACAATTCCAAGTGGCTAATGGCTTAGCCCGAGTCGATGAATTCGATAAGCCGAAAGAGTTGCCTAAAATTATTGCGGAGGCGTATAGAACAATTGGCCGCAGTAGTTTACGGGTTAAACCAACTATAGTCATTTCTGACCTGATACAACCAACTAAGGTGAGCTCGTCTGTTAAAGACGATCGTCCAACTTTTCCAAAGCAAAATTGGCGACAAAAGAAACAGGGAAAGCAGCAACAGAAACAGGGGTCTCGTCCTGCGTCTCCCACACAGCCGACTAGTGAGCGCACATATGATTTACGCGATCGCACTAGTATTAAGTCACCTGATAGGTTTCAGGTTACTGAACGTTCTCCTCGTTCTTCACAGGAAACATCGGCCTCGCAGTCCGGTGGAGGAGAACGTGGCAAAGGTCGGGGTGCCCAGCAAGGACGTGAGCAACCCCGTCAGGCTGAAGGTAGAGGCAAGCAAGACGAGTTTGCACGTCAACGTCTCCCGTTTCAAAAGAAGAAGGTTGCTGCGCTAACAGCGAGGTATGCCACAGATAGTGCGGACGCAGCTTCGGAACCTGACATGGGCGATAACGCTGCTCGACAGCGCAGCGGAGGTTACAGTAGTGCGGCAAGCACTACGTCCATTTCTGGAGGCGACAGCAACTGACACGTTCATTACTGTAGAAACTGCGGACACTAGAGTGGCTCACCCTGACAGACTATATGACATAGTACTCTTAATTGAAGGTGACATACAACGCACAATACAAGGGATTTTTTGAGATAATCTGACCTCTTCCTATGACATTCTCTTGGCGGAGGCGGACTGTCCCAAGACTTTCATTTTAGATGCTCCTAGAGGGGAGGAGTTAATCCTCCCGTCCTTTGCGCATACTGTGCCAAAGGAGCATGCTGAAAGGTTTGCCGAAGAGTGGGCTCAGGTGCTTGCACCGGCTTTGTATCGTACTCAGGTAGGCTGGGATAAATTGTCCCCCAGCCATGAGATTCCCTTACGGTCTATGCCTCAACCACAACCCCAATATCCCATGCGCCGCGAAGCTAGATCTCACGCCGCGGAAATCCTTGAGCAATTGGAATATCAGGG
Source organism: Triturus cristatus (assembly GCF_964204655.1). Classification (NCBI taxonomy): domain Eukaryota; kingdom Metazoa; phylum Chordata; class Amphibia; order Caudata; family Salamandridae; genus Triturus; species Triturus cristatus. Next base: position 619,588,668 of record NC_140579.1, on the reverse strand, counting down.
TGTTATTGAAACGTGTGTCACCAATGAATAATCCTTTATTCACTGTAACGAAACATGATGGGTCGTACCGCCTAGTTTTGGATTACCGGCACCTAAACTCTCATTGCCGGACGTGCGCGGTACAGAATACCCACAGTTCTGCCCTAGTTGATAGTCTTGTGTGTAAAAGGTTTAAAACCACACTTGACATATCAAATGGCTTTTACAGCCATAACCTGTCCTCTATTAGTAGTCAGTGGACAGCGTTTACATCTGGCGGCAAGCGAAAACAATTTAGAAGATTGGCCATGGGCTATAAAAACAGCCCTGGCGTTTTTGCCGCACGTGTAGTCTCTCTGCTAGAGAGCATTGACCCAGATGCGTACTCGTATGTTGATGATATCTATCTCATGGATGACGAGTTGTGGCCGCATCTGTGTCGCGTTGATCGCGTTATTGTTATGTTTGCAGACTTCGGTTACAAATTCAACTTTGCGAAGTCTCACATTGCAGAGTATACAGTGTTGTTTTTGGGCTACAAGCTCAAAAATGAGGGTCGAGGCTTAGTTCCTCACTTTCTGGAGAAGTGCGCATGTTTGCGTGCTCCGACAACACTGAAAAAATTACAGTCTTTACTGGGCTTTCTGAATTTCGGTCGTACATACATTCCCGATTATGCCCAGCGTATCAAGCCGCTATATGCCTTGGTACAACCAACTTTTTCCAAATTGAGCTGGCTGCCAGAACATTCAGCTATTTTGCAGTCATTGCAGGCTGATCTTCTTGCTTCAAAATACTTACTGACACGTGATAACCACACAAACCTGGTAATAAGACTTGTGCCAGGCGCGGTGGGTTTCACATACTTAACGTTAAATGAGGGCGACACCGTCCCCATTGCTTACAAGTCACACCTGTACACTTCGGCTGAACTGCGCTTTTCCTCTGTCGAAAAAGTTTTGACTGCGGTACAGATGGCGATTCTTAAAGAACGAGCGCTGTCGCAAGGAAAACGCATGTTGGTGGTCACACCGTATCCTGCCCTAGAGGCAGTTACGAAAGCCAGTGTACCCAATTCAAAAGCTTTGCATCCACGTTGGATACAATTGGCCACTTCGCTGACATAACCAGATGTCACTTATATCTTTGATGCCTCATTACAGACGTAGGAGTACTTGCAATATGAATTCGTTCATCCGGCTCCTCTGTCTTTGCGCCCACTCGAAGATTACCATTGTGTCATTTATACTGACGGTTCGGCGCAACCGGCGACGGCATCGAAGCACGCATATTCGGCAGCTTGTGCGATTGTGGCAGGTACTTTCGTAAATGGTCAATTCCAATCTGATGTCATGCATACGCAGTCATTAGGTGATTGTACCGCACAGTTGGCAGAGCTACGTGCTATAGTGCTTGCACTGGAGTTTGCTGATCCTCGAGTCACTACTCTAATAGTGAGTGACTCGTTTTACTGTGTTCAGTCATTCAACGACAATTTATTCTTTTGGTCTCAAAATGAATATCGTGATTCTAAAGGTAGCACAATTAAGCATAAAATCCTTTGGGTTTGAGTGGCAGAACTTAAAGGACATCTGCCCCTCGTGAATGTAATTCACACTCTTGGGCACCAGCGAGTTGGTGTCCACGCTGTCGGTAACAGCTTAGCTGACGAAGCAGCGAAAACAGCAGTGGCAACATATTTAGTAGCAGCAGTTACAAGATCCAAAAGTAAGATCGATTATGACATCTTAGCAGCTATTGCTGCTGCAGAGAAGGGAAGTAATTAGGGGATTCCCTTCTTGTTACCATTATCACTTCAGTTCTGATAAAGTCCCATTAGTGAGAATGAACGACGTTGGTGACAGATTGATTCCCAACGCGGACTGCCGACCATCTCTGATATCAGCGGCTCACGAGGGTATGGCGTCTGCTCATGCCGGCGTTGCAGCAACTGTTTCTCTGTTACAACAACGTTACTGGTGGCGCGGGTTATATAAACAAGCTCGTTCTTGATTGTGACATTTGCCAGCAGATTAAACCTTCAACTGCTGCGCGTCCACCACAAACTCAGTTGTACATATCCAATAAACCACTTGCGTGTGTTTATCTGGATCACTGCGGTCCTTTCTCCTCTGATACTGCGTACAAGTATATCTTAGTTGCAGTGGATTCGTGCACACGTTTTCTGTGGGTATGGCCACAAAGGAGTGCTGATGCCCGTACTGTCATCAGGGATTTGCGTGTCTTTGTGGGAAGTTTTGCGTGTGGTACCTTTCATTCTGATCAGGGCCCTGCATTCGCCTCTAAGGCGTACAAAGAAGCCATGAAAAATTTGGGGGTCCAAGTCCAATTTTAGTCTCCATACCGACCTGAGGGTAATAGTGCAGTGGAGCGGATGAACCGTGACTTAAAGAAATCCTTGACAGCTAGGGTTTTAGGCACTGGTCGGAACTGGCTAGCCCATTTGTATAACGTCCAACGTGCACTTAATAATCTCCCTAGAAGGTCTCTGGGTGGGCGGACCCCATACATGATGCTCTTTGGCATAAAAATGTTTGTCCCGGACCTTGATGGTCTAGACATGGCGGCGTCTGCCGCACCCTTTGACGTAGATGATCATTGTGCTGCGTTACAGAGTCTACAAGAGACTAGAGATAGTCTTGCGAAGGAACACTTGCCCTCCACATCTGATGCTGCGCTTCAGATTCCGGTAGTCGGCTGGCTACCTCGAGTTGGTGACCTGGTCCGCGAGAAGGTGGAGAACAAGAAGGAGTTCAGCCCCTCTTATCGTGCCCCGGTTCCAGTGCTTGGCATGCAGGGTACAAGAACAGTCATTTTACCTCCACTTCCTGGTTGCTAGGATAACAGGTACATATCCATTGACAATGTCAAACTACAGCGAGTGGCCGATTCTTCTTAGTATGACTCCAGCGGTCTCTTGCCCTGCGATGCTGAGAAATTCTGTTTTTGCTCCGGCTCCTACCACCATGCCTGATGTTGCCATCGAGATGCATACAGTTACTGATCCTTTGTTGCTACCACCGGCTGGTGGTCTCCCTGAAGATACTGAGTATGCTTATCCTGCAGATGTAACATTACCTGTTTTACAATCAATCGCCGTTACCCAGTCACGTTTCTCCTTTGATACTAACTCTGACTTCCAGGGCCCCATCAAAAGTTTCTATTTTTGGTGTTTGGTTTAAAATACATTTTTTGATTCCCCCTTGGACTTACATTTGGCTAGTGCTCATATGTATTCTTTTGTTTATGTCCATTGGATTTGTGGTGGTAGTTTTTCGTCTTGTGAACGGACACTACCTAAAGGAAAGATCTACAATTAGACTAATTGATGGAACTTTGGCCCCCCACTCCTCATCACACATCATGAAGAGAGACCAGACTTTTGTGAATATTACTGCCTGGCCTGTGTTAGATGGGATTGCGTGGGATGTTGTTAAATTTCAAATTCATGGACCCACCGAGGTTATTAATGTTCAAAATGTATTTCGTGTTTCTATGGGTGATGTGGTTAAACAAAACATCCGCTCTGAGGATTGGGAAGTTCAGGCCATGGAAGCACTGTTTTCTGATTTGAAATATTATGCCGCTTTTGATGCTGAAGATTTGTATTTAGACACTGCTAATTACGGAGAGTTGTTTTGCTATCAACATTATGGCAATCATTTCCTACATAAAGCCAATACGTTTCGTAATTTTGTAAATTATACGCAATGGGAACATTGTCCAACGCCAATGTTAGGCAGCTCAAGCACATTGGTGAACAAATTTGCCTATTTTACTGATTTCAGTGTTTCCAAACCTGCCGCCTTTTATTTTAAAATGGCAGCGGAGTCTGCCTCGAAGGTTAGGCTGACATACACTAAATTATTGTATTCCATATCCTTTATGGATGAATTAGCGGTCAGGGGTTATGATCTGTGGAAAGATACTATTGATCTTAAATCTGACTGGGGTTCTAAACCATGGCAGGTACAAGGAACAGAAGCTTTGCATCGTGCCTGCCTCATCCCGAACCACGTGTTATTTTTTAATTTGACTAATTTTCAGACCACCTGTTTTGGATTGGCTACTTCTAAAAAACTGAATTCCCCCTCTATTCCAGATCTGGGTGCTTTTCCAAATTGGGATAATCATACAGATCTGTCCCTTGATGCGTTGCAGTCGTACATTACTAATTCATCCTTCAATATTTCTAAGTTCCACTCTGAAGGTTGGTTGAATTGGCAGACGAGTTCAGATTCCCGTCAACATCGTTTTTTGGGTCTGAAGCCTGGGTATACGCAGGATCGTGTAGACCCCCGCTTTGAATCATCTCATTCTGTTACTACCTACTCCGTTGGGAAGTTATGCCAGTCTTGGCTGCAACACTCCACCTTGGCATCTGTTAAAGTTCATTTATCTAAATTACATGACAACATAGATTGAATGATTTTGTCAAAGGTCCTGTAGGTGGCAGGTCCAAAAGATGGGTTTATGCAATTTATAACGAGGTTTGGAAGTTATCACAAATTGAAGCTGCTTCCAGATTGAGAGCTATTGATCAAGCCAATATGGAAAAAGTGCTAGCTGTTATAGATAATAGCATTAACACCCTTTCTTCCAGAATGTACACAGATAATATTGTTTCATCTGTTGTTGATATCGTGCAGGATGATGTGTCTGTTTTATATCATGGTCAGAATCAATTGCGTTCTATAATGCAGTTTGCGTGGACATTGCAAACGTTAAAAGCTGGGAAAGTCCCCTGGGACTATATGAATACTTCACCATTATTCCTTCCTTTTAATCTAACTGCGAAACAACAATTCATGTCCATGAAAGATGCAACATACTCATTACTGCATATTGAAAAGTTAGAACCTTTGCCTTTCTCAGTGGCCGAATTGAACTCAGCTGTGCGGCTTATCCAGGGGTTAATCACAGTGCCATTCCCATTGTTCAAATTCAGTTTGTGCATTAAACATTATGCCCTAGGCAGATATGAACCATTGGGTACTGATTTCCTGCATGAAGTATGGTCACTCCCATTTACATACAGGTGCATGAGAGAAGGTAAAGAAGTTTATTTGAAGGGTGAGGAATGTTCTTCCACACCTGATCATTCTGTAGTCTGTTGGCACATCCAATTGCATGGCGCGCGCAATGTGCAAGCGCCTAATTTAGCATGCGTCCTGAAAGGGATTCCAGTGCCAGCTACTACACCTTCTTTTACGTTGCTAGCTAACGTTAGTTATTTGCTTTTGAATAACGAGGCTTGCTGCGGAATGCTAGTGGGAATTCCCTACATAGTGACAGTTTCACAGAGAGTAGTCTGCTGTAAAAATGTCCTTTTCCCACCCCACATGGGCAGCTGGATGTATCCATCTGGCTTTCCATTTCAACCTTGAAGGCAGAGTTCAACAAGATGAGCAGAATAAGGGCTCTATTGTCTGAAAAAGAGGTCGCTCTGACTTCGTCCCGTGAAACATTTGTCCTTCACGTAGCTAACACCCGTACCGAGGTGCAGGCACTTTTAAATACTGATCTCCCACTTCATTTTGGTGCCCTGATTCAAACTATATTTAACGCCTCGTCAACAACTGACTTGGTGCATTTTTTCAAAATTGTGGGCTCTGGCCTCGTGACCTCCTTCCAAACTATTTTTGGTGTGATACCGGCCTTTTTTCATTCTATTTTTTCCAGCGTCTTTGGAGGGCTCCCATTGATTCTCGCCCTCGTGGCTGGCGTGCTGCTGTTGGTCTGTGTACTGCGTAATGGATGCACACTGTGTGTCACGCAACAGCCTGTCCCGGCTGCTCCATCTTCGTAACCGCATGCTTGAATACTATGGAACTTTACCACTGGCAACCCTGAGCATAGCCTATGGATTATCCTTCCGGTTTGCCTACTTTACATGCGTACAACCTGTTTTTCATTGCCTATATTGTCCTTTCGAATATGCTCTGGATTTGTGCTTGTCGAACTCTGTGTCTCCTGCCCCGGATTATGATCGACTAATGAGTCCATTAGTGGCTCATGAACTGGACTGTTCTGGTGTTAGGATTATGGCCTGTGGAGCGACACATGGAGTCCATGGAAACTGGGACATCGGAACAGCAGCTTATGACTTCTTGGCACAAAGTTATTTAGAAGAACACGCCAGTTGTCCTCTGAACGTGCTAGAGGCTCCAGTGGTCGAAGAACATGTATGTTCGTTGACCTTGTTAGACTGGATGGCGGACACTTTTGCAACTCGTTCCAATGACTTCCTTTTGGAAGCTGTTACTACGTACTGTGCTTACACGTTTATGGATTAACTTTATTATCGTCCAGATTCCCTTGCACAAACCACACATTTTTTTTGTGTGTTCCTACATCTGGGCTCGTTGACTTTTGCATGATGTAATGACTTCCCCTTTTTTTCCCCTCCATTTTGGTATTTTTTTACGGTGTTTTCGAACTTTCACTGCTCTTTATTTGGATTTCCAATACATGCACTTGGTTCTGCTCTGTCGAACTCTGCATTCCTTTTTGTATCCCTATTTGTTCGTGGTCCGATCAAGGGGGGGTGTAGTGAAGGTAGCGATTTAGATGCATACATTGCTATGTTAGCATAAGCGCGTTAGCTTTTAGAAAGCCATCTTGCCACTTTTGCTGCTTTTGCACACGACACTGCTGAGACATGTTATTATTTGAGAACTGCTTGCTTGCCTTTTCTTCACATGAGAACTGTCTGTTGTTCACATGCCTAGACGTGCACTGCGACCTTGGTCTGAACATTGTGTGCAAAGCACTCTGAGCCGCCAGACAATGTATGTTTTTGGGTCCAGGTTGATCGGCCCACTCTCTAGTCATAATATGCACACAGCTGCAAATACCTGAATGTCGAGAGCCTTTAATATTACAGTTTGCATGCGTTTGAAACACATTCTGGAGAAGAACATTTCCAGGCGCAGAGCAAAGCTGATCCTGTGATGTGATTCACCTAAGCTGATATTTACGGTATGGGGTTCCCCATTCAAGCCTAGAGACCTTCTATTAGCCTAATAATATTAGTTTACTAGCGAAAGGAAGGTGGCTGCATTCCACTGTAATTTATACTATGATTTCTCCTTTCATTTTCTATGGTATTGTAACAATGCTGATGGTTTTAATTATAATCATTTGTCTGCTTATGTTAGCCAAAGTACTGCATCTTAGGACACGTAGTTTATAAAATAAACCTTTTAAACTTTACCGTGTCTCTGATTACTCTTGTTGTGGACTGATATGAGAATAATTACGAACAGGTATTTCTGATTCCCACCATTCCTGAGAGTACTCTAAGTCGCTTGTTCTGGGTTGTCTATTCATTGGGACCTCCGAGATAATACGGATAACGAATGGGACACTGATGCTGGTCGGATAGGGGTTCTGGGTACTGAGGTGAGTTTTTTGGTACACCACAATTCACTGAGGTCCTGGTTTCCTGCGCATAGTTCTATGCATGAGCAGAATCCCTGCAACATTATTACACACTCTACTACCCACTCACAACTTCACACTCACTACTACACACTCATTACTCTCTACTACACACTCATTACTCTCTACTACACACTCACTACTCTCTGCTACACACTCTCTACTACACACACTCTACTCTCTACTATTCTCTACTACTCACTCTATAATACACACTCTCTACTACACACTCACTACTCTCTACTACACACTCTCTACTACTCACTCTCTACTACACACTCTCTACTACTTACTCTCTACTACTCACTCTAATACTCTCTATTACACACTCTACTACCCACTCTCTACTACACACTCACTACTACACACTCACTACTCTCTACTACACACTCTCTACTGCACACTCTCTACTACTCACTCTCTACTACACACTCTACTACTCTCCTACACACTCTCTACTACACACACTACTACACACCACTACTCTCTACTGCTCTACTACACACTCTCTACTACACTCTCTACTACTCTCTCTCTCTGCTAGACACTCTACTACACTACTACTCTCTACTACACACTCTCTAGTACACACTCTACTCACTCTCTACTACACACTCTCTACTACTCACACTCTACTACGCTCTCTCTACTACACACTACTACACACACTACTACACTACTACTCTCTACTACTCACTCTACTACTCACTCTACTACTCTCTACTACACACTCTACTACACACTCTACTATACAGTCACTACTCTCTACTACACACTCTCTGCTACACACTCTATACTACTCACTCTCTACTACTCACTCTGTACTACTTAACTACTACTCTTCTACTACACACTCTACTGCACTCACTCTACTATACACTCACTACTCTACTACACACTCTACTATTCTCTACTACTCACTCTACTATGTTCTACTACTCACTCTATACTACACACTCTCTACTACACATTCTCTAATACTCTACTATTCTCTACTACTCACTCTATACTACACACTCTCTACTACACACTCTACTCTCTACTACACACTCACTACTCTCTACTACACACTCTACTATTCTCTACTACTCACTCTATACTACTCTACTACACACTCTACTACACACTGCTACTCTACTGCTCACTCTCTACTACTCACTCTCTACTACACACACTCTACTACACTACTACTCACTCTCTACTACTCACTCTCTACTACTCTACTATTCACTCTATATCACTCTGCCACTCTCTACTACACACTCTCTACTACACACTCACTACTACACACTCACTACTCTCTATTCCACACTCTCTACTATTCTCTACTACTCACTCTCTACTACACACTCTACTCTCTACTACACACTCTACTCTCTACTACACACTCTCTACTACTCACTTTCTACTACTCACTCTCTCCTACTCACTCTCTACTACTCTACTACACACTCTCTACTGCACACTCTCTACTACTCTACTACACACTCTCTATTCTCTACATCTCTCTCTACGTCTCTCTCTACCTCTCCCTCTATTACACACTCTACTACCCACTCTCTACTACATACTCTCTACTACTCACTCTGCTACTCTACTACACACTCTACTACTCTCAGACACACTCTCTACTACACACTCTACTACACACTAGTACTCTCTACTACACTCTCTACTACTCTCTCTACTATGCACTCTCTATTACACACTCCACGACTACTCTCTACTAGTCACTCTCTACTACTCACTCTCTAGTACACTCTCTCCTACACACTTTCTACTACACACTCTCTACTACACACTACTACTCACACTACTACACACTCTCTATTACACACTTTCTACTACACACTCTACTACACTACTACTCTCTACTACACACTCTCTACTACACACTCTACTATTCTCCTGCACACTCTCTACTACACACACTACTACTCTCTACTACTCACTCTCTACTACTCTCCTATTCACTCTCTACTTCTCACTCTCTACTACTCACTCTACTACTCTCTACTACACACTCTACTACACAGTTACTACTACACACTCACTACTCTCTACTACACACTCTACTACACACTCTCTAGTACTCACTCTCTATTACTCACACTACTACTCTCTACTACACACTACTACACGCTCTCGACTACACACTCACTACGACACACTCACTACAGCACACACTACTCTACTATTCTCTACTACTCACTCTATACTACACACTCTACTACACACTCAACTACACTACTACTCTCTTCTACACACTCTACTACACTCTCTCTACTACACACTACTACTCTACTACACACTCTACTACACTGCTACTTTCTACTACACACACTCTACTATTCTCTACTACTCACTCTATACTACACACACTCTAGTACACACTCACTACTCTACTACACACTCTCTACTACATACTCTCTACTACTCTCCAATACTCACACTCTCTACTACACACTCTCTACTACACTACTACTCTCTACTACTCACTCTCTACTACTCTACTATTCACTCTACTACTCACTCTACTACTCTCTACTACACACTCGACTACACACTCTCTACTACACAGTCACTACTCTCTACTACACACTCTCTACTACTCACTCTACTACTCACTCTACTACTCTGTACTACACACTCTACTGCACACTCTCTACTACACACTCACTACTCTCTACTACACACTCTCTACTACTCTCTACTACTCACTCTCTACTACTCACTCTACTACACACTCTACTGCACACACTACTACACACTCACTACTACACAGTCACTACTACACACTCACTACCTTACTATTCTCTACTACTCACTCTATACTACACACTCTCTACTACACTTTCTCTAATACTCTACTATTCTCTACACTACACACTCTACTACACACTCACTACACTACACACTCTCTACTACACACTACACACTCTCTACTACTCTCTACTATTCTCTACTACTCACTCTATACTACACACTCTCTACTACACACTCTCTACTATACACTCTCTAATCCACACTCACTACTCTCTACTACACACTCACTACTCTCTACTACACACTCTCTACTACTCTACTACACACTCTACTACTCTCCTACACACACTACTACACACTACTACTCTACTGCTCACTCTCTACTACTCACTCTCTACTACACACTCTCTACTACACACACTCTACTACACTACTACTCACTCTCTACTACTCTACTATTCACTCTCTATTACTCACTCTGCTACTCTCTACTACACACCTCTAACTCTCTACCTCTACCTCTACCTCTCTCTACCTCTCTCTACGCGCACACATATGCACATATATATTGGCGAAAAGATCGTCGCACTGGGCATTTTGAGAGGAATCTTGATTGACATATTGGGAGAGGAAAAGTACTGACTTTTGGGAACTTTCTCTGTCCTCTCTCGATAGCTACTTCAGCTACTTCAAACAGCCAATGAGATCCCTCCATACAGATATTTAAACACCACCCCGCTAAAATCCTCACTTTTGGACTATCCAGCTGAAAACCGGCATTGATAAAGGCATCCGCCGAAACGCGTCTGCCAGGAGCTGTTACATGAGGACAACGCGTTTGTTTGTTTTTTAAAGTGTGAATGGAGGCATTTAAACTTACTGCAGGTAAAAGCGGGACTGGTGTTATATATATATGTATATATATATATATTCACAGAAAAAACCATAGGTTTCAGGCACGTTATAGTTAGGAATTAGCATTTAAAAAACCTCAGAAATTCATAACTGGCTGCATGGGTTGGTGAGTAGCTACATGGGTGTCTATATAGGTTATTAGTTGGTTTTTTGAGTATCAGTCTGAGTGTCTGCATGGTTCGGTGGGGGGTATTACGTAGTGCATAGGTGCATGAATGAGTGACTCACTGTTTGTATGTGTTGAAGACAGCATGTGTGCAGGACTGTATGGGTGGATGAGTGTGTGTATGGGTGTGTTAGTGAGTGAATGACTGTCTCAATAGTGTCTTTATGAGTAACTACATATGTTTTAAACTAGTATATGTGACTATTGGTGTATATAAGTGAGTATATGTGAGAGTGAGAGATTGAAAGAGTTCCTGTATGAATAAGTATGTGTTTCTATAAGTGATTGTTTAAAAGACTAAGTATGTGTAAGTTTCCGTAGAAGTAAGTGTGGTGGTGTGTGTATAACTGTATATGCAAGTAAATGTATGTTTGATTCTTTATTAGCATGAGTGACTATGTGTGTGAGTAACTCTATGGATGAGTGGCATTGTGTAACAGGATGTATAGGTGTATGAGTACATATGATGAGTGAGTACATGTATGAGTGACTGTATAGGACTGTTGGTGAATGAGTGGATGTGTATGTGGATCTTAGAATTACTGAAGAGGTTGTTGTAACTGGTATTGGTATGTCCATTGTTTTGAAAATTGTAGTCTCTATTTTTGAATGTGTGTATCAAAGGTTATATTAGGGTGAGAGGAGGTCTGCCACACTATCACAAGGATGATGTCATCAGTGATGTCATTTGAGATGTCATCAGTGATGTCATGAGTGATGTCACTGACCATGTCATGAGTGATGTAATATGTGACGTCATCAGCAGTGCATCGCGGGCGCGCGAGTTATAGTTAGCTGAACTAACTATAACGGGGGAAATTCAATGGTTTTGTACAAGTGAAAAGTCCAGCTAACTATAACACCCCTGAAACCTATGGTTTTTTCAGTGAATTTCTGAGGTTTTTTAAATGCTAATTCCTAACTATAACGTGCCTGAAACGTATGGTTTTTTCTGTGAATTTCAAAGGTTTTTTAAATGCTAATTTCTAACTATGCCTACAGAGATAGGACATGTGAAGAAAGAAGAAAAAATGCACAGAAAGAAAAAAAAGAAGTGCAGAAAGAAGCAACAGAAGTCCTCAAAGACGAAGAAAAGTGCAGGAAGAAGGATAACGTGCAGAAAGAACAAAAAGAAGAGCAGAAAGAAGCCTTGTTGCAAAATCATCCTGTACCCTCAACTTTTTCAGACGGATACTGGTGGTAACTGAGTCTGACTAACCAGTCCTAGAGCCAGTGCTATGTTAAAAGACACTTAGAATACAGTGAAAACACCTACATACACTAGGGAACATTATGCGTTGGGGTCCCCCTGTGATTAGCATGACCTCCTCTGTAAGCCCCTAGTATATAATAGGGCAGGGGGATTAAAACTACCTCTTAAAACAGGCCACAGGGCGTTTTTGCACACGTTAACTCAGGCCCCGTCCCCTCCCTTCACCACTGTGTAAACACGCCCTGTGTCCGTTTTTAGTTGGGAGATTAAGTACATTTGAATCCTGAGGGTCCCTAGGGTCCAACTAGCCCACTAGGTACCTCCAGTAAGTGCCACAGAGCTGCGTTGCAGAGAGGTGTAAAAAGAACACCTGTCTGCAGCGCAGCTCCCTGGCGCATACTGGAGATGCCTGTTGGGCTAGTTGGCCCTCAGGGACCCTCAGTATTGAAGAGGAATTAATTCCCCAACTTACAACTCGCCAGGGGGCGCGTTTGCAGAGTGCTGCAAGGAGGGGGCGTGGCCTCCAGCACGATGCCAGTCTTTTATTAATTTTATTTTTTTAAGAAGGGGGGCTGTGTGGTTCCCCTTCTTATTCTAATGTATTGGCCCTGATGACCCCATCCCCCAGGGCCTGTCTCCTAATTATATTTTTTTGACCCCAATCCCTAGGGCCGGCCACTGTTTTTTATTATTTTTAAAAATATATATATTTATAGACACACCTAGGACATGCTGGACAAACCGTACGTACCTATCACCATGACGATTTGCGTGATATTCATTAAAAGGCGACTATGCATACAATGAATCCACGTGGAATGTATTTACACCACTAGTGAAGCTCTGACATGTCTGATGCCCTACCGTGCCTAATCCCGGTAGACACCCTTGTTGTTTATTTATACAAACATGGGTAGCTATTGACGGGCACATTTAATACACATGCACACCAAGCCATTCAAAGGGGATTCGACAAAAATTCGACCAAAACTATGCAAGAAACCCCCCTCACGGTTAATAAAACACACATCCACTGCCAGATGTGTAATACTTTTTATTTTACTCTCTGGAAAGGGGACGAACATCACTTGAGAGTCACAGCGCGCTCCTGGCAGAGCCCAATGCTGTGTTACACCCACCATTGCCTGCTGAGTGCCACACACCTCTGTGTTGTATTCCACTAGCTAGTGCATATGCTATGACACTCTCTAGCCCATGTGCACTGTAACACCACCCCGTGAATATGTCATGCCACACTTGTCTTCGCACGGGTTATATTGCCCCATCTAACGTGCCTTCCTCGATGCCTATGTTATAACACACAGTGCTATGCCATACATATTACAATCTGGGATCCATATCTTTGTCACAGTGCATATGCAACGTTACGCTCCCCAGCACATATTTTATATTACAACTTTAGAGACTAGTTAGGTTACACAACACTGCCCTGTGCATATTACACTCCAAGGCGCATATCGCATAGCACGTGCTAGTGCCTGTGCTATCTCGCGCTCTCCAATGAATCTGTCATTGCGCACAATGTATTGCATATTATATTTCACGCCTGGTTCATCTTATATCACACTTTTTGGTGCATAGTTTATACCATACACTATATCTAGTTTTCATTTTCAATCGTGCTCTCAGGACTATGTTCTATATAACACTGTGTTCACCTACCCTTTTCACGGGCATTAGATTTTGCGATAGGGGGTGGAGGGTCAGGGGGTGTTTCTGCCAAGTGAGCCCGGAGTCACAGTCACAAACGTCCTCTTCTTCCTGAATAAAAGTGAGATTATGCTGCATACTTGTTCATATTTTAAGTAGTTCGCACAGACACACGTTTTAAAAACAATAAAGCTCCTAATACCCGCCTTCTCTGAACAGTTAGCTTGCTGCCCCATCCCCCTCCTCCCTATCCTCTGTTGTGTGAATCCATGGACTAGCCACCTCCCTCCTGCCATGCATGGTCTGATGTGCTGCCACTGCCCTCAATTTAGTATGATGTACCAGTCCACTCCTCCTGCCCTCCATTGCCCAATTCTATTCCCCATCATTTACCTCCTGCTTAAACTCTGTGCTTAGCTTGCTGCCCCTATTCTCCTTCCCCCTGCCCTCCGATGTCTTTGTGCATGCCCCTGCTCCATCATTTTTGCCCACCATGTTCCATGGACCTGCCACTCCTATCTACTCTGAGTGTTCTGTTGAGCTGCCACTCCCCTCCCACCTGCCTAGCATTGTCAGATGACTGTAACCTATCCCTGCCACCTCCACCCTGCCTGTCCACATGCCATGCCCCTATCCTCTTCCTCCTGTCCTACATGGTCCATTGTACTGCCACACCCTTCTGCCCTCCCTGGTCTGTTGTGCTGCAACTGCTCCTCCTGCCTGCCCCGTGCGGTCTGTTGTGAGGCCCCTTCCCCTGAAATTTCTTGTCTGTGCACATGTCCTGACCCTCCCTTCTATCCTCCATCGTCCTTTGTGCATGCCCCTGCACCCTCCTTCTTGCCCATCATAGCAATTGTGCTGCCACTAACCCTCCCACTTGCCATGCATGGTCTTCTGTGCTGCCATGGCCCCTCCCACCTTCCCTGTGTGGTCAGTTAGCTGCCCCTGACCCCCTCCCACCTTCCCTCCATGGCCTGTGTGTATGCCATCACAGTCTCGCTGTTGCTCTTCATGGTGTGTCTTGCTTCTAGTGCCCATCCTGCCTGACCTCCATGGCTATCTTGCTGCTCCTGCCCTGCCCCCTTGCCCCCAGCCCTCTGTTTACATGTGCAGACCCCTACTCCCTCCCTCCTGACTTGTCTGTTCCATTGTAATGCCCCTGATCCGTCCCTCCTGCCCTTTATGGTCTGTTATGCTGCAGCTTTCTCTCCTGTCTGTCCATTATGGTCAGCTAGCTACCATTGCCTCTTGCCCCTCTGTTCTCTGTTGTCCATGTGCATGGTCCTGTCCCCTCCCTCTTGCTTTCTATGGATTGTTGTGCTGCACTCCCGTCCCGCATGCCCTGTGTGGTGTATTGTGCTGCTGCAAACCCTGATGCCTGCCCTGCAGGGTCAGTTTGGTGCACCTCTCCATGTCCCTCCTGTCCTCTGTTATCCAAGTCCATGTCCCTACCCCATTTCCTTCCATGATCCAATGTACCATACTTGCGAACATTTTGAACTTGGTAAGAGGGAGATTTTGAAAAAAAACTGGGGTATTGATTTTCCCCTTTGAGTTACATTGAAAAAGAGGAGATTGTAGACAGGAGACAGATCAAATAAAGCCCATTTGAGCTTAAAAACATTGGACGTTTCCTGGCTGAATTGGGGTCTGTTGGCATGTATGGTTGTACTACCATTGCCTCTTCCTTCTGCCCACAATGGTCTATTACATTGCCACAGCCTCTCTTGCAAGTCCTGTATTGTTGGTTTGTTGCACCTGCCCCCCTTTCCACTGCCCTCCATAGTCTGTTGTGCTGCCACGGCCCTTCCTGCCTGCTCAGTGTGGTTAAATTATTGCCTTTGCACCCTCCTACCTGCCTTCAATTTTCAGAGTCCGTGCCTCTGGCCTCTGCCTCTCAACAGTATCCTAATGAACAACTAGATTGCTAACATTCTATATTTATTACAAAAGTGTGGAACGCCTGACGTCATCTTGATGTAATCAAAACTGTAATACCTAGAGCAATTCCTTTAGAAATTACATATATGAGAGGGTCTTATTGGCATCAAAATTATGGTTAGTTCTCTAAAAGACTAAAATAAGGACATATTTTCTGAGTTTTCAAATAGCGACAAAGCACTTTTAAATTATTTGTTATCTTTATGTTTTTTTATCCAGTTGACCACTTGATTAAATGTTGCACTTAGGGGACAGGATGTGGTGTTACTTCCAGAACTGCAGACTTTGCAACTGGGGAACCAGGTTGGAGTTTCTGCTTCAGCTCGACATTCTGTGATTCTGGTCAAATTACTTAGTCTCCCCATGTCTACAACCAAAATGAATTTGTTCTTGTGTGATGTAACCAATGCTCATGTAAAACACTCCAATACCTGACAAGTCTGCACTATATAACACTGCAAAAACACAAAATAATAAGTGTTTTGCACACTTCTGTCATTGGGCTATATTTGGGCTTCATCTGGGTGATTTTGGGCTACATTTGGGCTCTTTTGTCTCCGGTGGCCATCTTGGGAGATTTATTTGTTATGAAGTTTCCTAATTTCCTCATGTACTGCAGTCTCCTCAGTAGGAAATGCTTTCAGTTTTTTACTTTGATTCCATCATGAAGGTATTCAGATATGTGACACATTTGCCATAAATTCTGAATGTTAGCACTCTAGTTGCTCATTAGATCACTGTAGTAAAACTACTGTTCACCATGGAAGTCTGCTCCTGGTATTAAAAGTGCATGTTTCAGTCTGCATGTCAGAATTTTTTAATGAAATAGAAGAGGATTTGAGAAGTCACTCAAAATGTGCCCTCATTTTCTTTCTTCAGCATTAATCATAATTTCTATGGCAAAATGAACCCCCTCATTGTGTTCCTTTTTAAATTAAATGTTTTAAGTGTTACCAGTTTATTCCAATCAAGATGGCTTCAGGTGTGCCATACTTTTGTCATAATGAAGACAGTAAGCGCTCTAGTTGTTTTTAAGAACACTCTGGGACATTCTGTCATTGGGCTACATCTGGGTGATATTTGGGCTACATTTGGGCTCTTTTGTCTCTGGTGGCCATCTTGGGAGACTTATTTGTTGTGAAGTTTCCTAATTTCCTCATTTACTGCAGTCTCCTCAGTAGGAAATACTTTCAGTTTTTTACTTTGATTCCATCAAGAAGGCATTCAGATGTGTCACACATTTGCCATAAATTCAGAATGTTAGCACTCTTTTTGCTCATTAGATCACTGTAGTAAAGCTACTGCTCACCAGGGAAAACTGCTGCTGGTATTGAAAGTGCATGTTTCAGTCTGCATGTCAGAAGTTTTTTAATGAAATAGAAGAGGATTTGAGAAGTCACTCAAAATGTGCCCTAATTTTTCTTTCTGCAGCACTAATCATACTTTTTATGGAAAAATGAACCCCCTCATTTTGTTCCTTTTTAAATTAAATGTTTTAAGAGTTACCACTTTAATCCAAGCAAGATGGCTTCAGGTGTGCCATACGTTTATCATAAGTAGGACTGTTAGCGCTCTAGTTGTTCTTTGGAACACTCTGGGAAGCTGCAGTAGAACACAAAGGAATCAACTGACAGTCTCTGCCCTTGTTGGATGTACATGTTTTACTGAGAATGTCAGACTTCATTCTCACATGACTGAGAAAGATAATGTGAATTTACAGCGAATAAGCTCCCAGTTTAGCTTATAGATCACCTTCCAAACCTCTGTGGGAAAAGCATGAGAAAATATTTTTCTCTCAATCATGATATCCCAGCAGAAGGCTTTTTCACATGGTGAAATCACCTTAGAACATACCACAATTCCTAAAATGAGTATGGTACCATCAACAAATGATTTATAATGTAACTAAAGTCTTAAAACCTTCTATTAACTGCAATGCTTTTTAATGAGGTGCTATCATGTATATTGGTCCCAAGATGGCTGCCAACACTTCTTGGATGAAGTGCTGACAGCCAATCAGATCTCAGGATGAGATGTGTGGTTAGGCTCCGCCCACATATATATATGATTTTACTTTTGATTTTCTCAGGAACTACTGAACAGATTGACACCAGACCTGCAAAAGGCACATCTCTGAGCTGAGGACTACCTCTCTGCCAAATTTCAAGTAATTCTGTTCAGCCGTTCGGGCTGTACCTTGGACTAAAGGTCCCTATGGAAAATTGCATGGGGAAAACGCGTTTTGGGACCCCCCCTTTTTTCTCAGCCCCCGCTTGACGAATCCCCCCCCGAGACTTTCATGGTAGGAGCGGAGCGGAGCGCCCCACCTATTTTGAAACTTTAGCGAGGATTCGTCAACCGGCGCCAAAGTTATTCCAAATAGAATGTTTCGGATTTCCTATGGAAACACGGTCCTAACTATAACTATCTACTGGCAACCGCCAGTAGATAATATATGCATATGCATTTATATATATGTGTATATATATATATATATATACATACATATATATACACATCTGCATATCTATATAAATACATGCATACATATACATATATGCATACATATGCATGTTATGTACATGATAGTTTGAAAAACACTAATAAAAGCAAAGCTAGAAAACCACCTAATTACAAACAGAATTGCTTTAACTTCAATGAGGGCGAGACCTATTGCATTTTCAATTATTGTTTGAGCATGTTGTGTGACATTTCATTGCCTTATGTGTGCCATTATGAGTGGCACTTCATTGCAAGGCCGACGTAGTTTCGGTAATGAGAGAGACCTTAGAAATGACCCCCCCCCCCCCCCCTTTCTATGCAATACAATGGTCTAGAAATTCACTCAAAATATTAGCATTCTTCAGTGCTTACTTAAGGCCACTCTCTTACATCCCTTTTTCAACATGATCATCTAAGGTTTTGAAAGGGATAGGGATATGAGACAAATAAGTTTTATTCAAGCAGGGAACATGTTGAATAGTTTCAATACAACAGGTAGTCGAGTTGTGAAGGGTAGCCCCACCAGGAGCAGCCTGCCTGCTGCTCAGCACATGCTCAACTGTCACTTCACCTCTGTGTCTCAACATTCCGAGGCACATCAAGACTCCAACATTCTATTGAGCACACAGCACAAGCACTTGCTGAGCAGGAGGTGTAAAACACATTACATTAACAAATGCAGGATACTACAAACTGACACTGCCTTCCCCTTGCCTGCTGTACATCATCACCCGTCAATTTATTTTCAGCATGTTGCATACACTGTTTTAGAATTTTCAAGGGACACGCACGCTCCAAGTTTGATCTTGAAACATAATTCTGTTTACTTACATCCTACCTGCCTGGACTTCCTTACTACATTATTTTGGCGACGAACCTACGTGATGTGATACAAGCGGATCTCAGGTACCTGGAGAACTAAAGTGGACCTGGAGATGGCGCAATCTACAGAGACCACAATGTACACAAAAGGAGGTATCCACAGGAAAAGAAAACGGCGTACATGAAACAAGTCTGTTCTACACAGAACAATCACGAGGTCAACAAAGAAGAAACAAGTCCTTTTCACAAAATCCTAGAAGACAACAAGAAACAAGTAAGGATGAAGCACTACGCCTTTCGGAAAACATGGCGGCCGCAGGGTAGGCGGTGCGCGCGTCAGCTATTGACCTCCCTGAGCCCCCGTGGAAAGTGTGCAGTTACTGGCCCCACAGCGTTTTCTTGATGCGGAGGTCTTTTCTGTTGGAAGGACGCCTGTGAGAAAATTTCTTCTTTTCTCCTACCGCCCATCTTTCAGCTCGATTGCGGCACAAGATTCGGAACGTCTGACGTGGCATTAATGTGTGTCGGCTCGAGTCTGAAGTCTCCCCCCGCCTCTCCTCTGCGGTGGAAGCAGGCAGCCCTGGAGCTTAAGCGCGGGCGTAGGGCGGCGGCTCGGGGGCTCCTGAGGGGGAGTTCTCGAGGTCTGCGAGGCGAGGGTCATCTAAAGGAGCCCACAGAACCAGAAGAAGATACGGAGGACAGAGCAGTAAAGGCAAGAGAAACTGTAGGTGTAGCGGGCGACCTCCACCTATTTTCGGACAACAAAGGATTGAGCAGTAAGGAGGGGGTACAGGCGGGGGGATTTGGGTCACCAAAGGCCAAAAAACCTACCAATGGTACATTTCCAGAGAGGGGGGGGGAAGGGCCCAACGAACAGCGCCCCGGCGGAAAAGCTAAGTTTGGGTCTCAAGGCGCCTCAACAAGCTACCTTAGAGGCTTTTAAGGCTTCAGAGGTACCAGAGACAAAAAGAGGTAAAGGATTTACACTCCTCAAGGCCAATGCCAGCTCTCAGTTAGCTTGAAGAGGTAGTAAAAGGGAGATACGTAAAGGTGCGATCCGCATAACTCCCTCGCTGCTTTCATATTTCAGGGTGCGGCCCCAAATTTTAGACATCCAACTAGGTTTAGAGGCAGTTGGTGACCTAAGTCAAACCCCGGTGGGAGCTATGAGCTGCAATAAAAATGCCGATATTGCCGATAGTGATGAGATAACTAGTTTGGCTGACCCCCCTGGACTAGGACCCACAATGGATGTTTCAGCAGTATGTTCGGGGACCATATTGGACCCCGGGGGCCTAGATCACCCCGTGGAAGTTGGGGGGCCGCCACCGCTACTAAGGGTGATCCCACTGGTGAAGAAAAAGAAGGTGGTGGTGCATTGGAGGTACTTTTGAACGCTATGCGGCAGGAGATAAGGTGCGGCTTTGCGGAATCAAAAACTAATCAGAGCGAGATCAGGGCTGTATGTGAGACTCTCGAGAAGAAGGTTGATGGACTCTCTGAGAGAACAGAGTATCTGGAAAATTCGGTAGGGCGACTAAAATCTAGTCTGGAGTTGGCAGAGAGCAAGATCCAATCCCTGCGAAAGGAAGGCGATGTTATGAAGGAGAGAGTTGAGTCCTTGGAGAACTACTCTAGAAGGAATAATCTCCATCTTCTGAAAATACCAGAGGGGAAGGAGGGCGGTGATATCAAGGCATTTGTGGTGGCTTTAATAAAAGATTCATTTAATCTCGATGAAACGACGGAAGGTCTCGAGAGGGATATACAGAGGATACACAGAGACCCTTTCCGCCTCAACCCCGGGAGAGTAAAACCAAGAAAGATCTTGGTGAACTTTCTCACCTATACCCTCAAGGAAAAAATACTGAACCTAGCATTAAAAGCGAAATCAGTAAAGGCTACAGATTTTTCTTTTGAAATCCAGTCAGATCTGTCTAAAACCACATTAGATAGACAGTGGGAGCTAGGTCAAAAAATGGATAAGTTTAGAGCAGCAGGGGCAACAGTACAGATGAGGTTCCCTGCCTTCCTGAGGGTGATGTATAACAACAAAATGCATAATATCCTAACCCCTCAGGAGGCAGATGAGCTAATAGCTTCCATTAGTCAGCACTCATGAGAAGGGAACTGATCGGGTTTCCGATTTGGGGCTTTTTTTTTTCTCCTTTTCCTCTTTCTCTGTCCTCTTAGGGGGTCAGGCTTATCACTCAGGTTAAAGGAAGGAAAAAAAGGAATAATACCTTCAAAAGGCTTGACTAGAAAAAATCGTATAAGGTCAGTCTGACAAAGCTACCAAGTCAACTGAAGGTCATGCTGTGGGGGTCATAAATAACTAGATAATCAAAGAGAAGAGGGAGAAGTAACAAGAGAAAACAACTCAAAATAGGGGGGAGGGGGGAGAAAGGGGGGAAAGGTCTATATGGAAAGGAAGGAAGAGGAAGAAGGGGGAGAAAAAAAAAAGGAAAGAAAGAAAGGAAGGGGAAAAGGAAAAAAAGAGAACGGGGAGGGGGGATTGAAGAGGAGGGGAGAAAAAAGAAAAAAATTCCAAGAAATTTCAATTAAAAAAAAATAAAAAAAATATACAAAAGGTGATAAACACGACGTTAAGTCAATTTGGGCACTATCACCATGGAGTCCCCCCCCACCCCCCCCCTCCCGCATCGGTCCCACCCCGTCACTCTGACATTCTTCATGCTCTCTCTGCCATCTCTTTGGTTTCAGTAGCTAACTTGATATCGAGGTGATGGCAAGCCGTTTCCTTCTTTAATAGGCTTTGTGGAGGTTCAGGGGATGGTCTGTTCCTGACGCAAACTGGCGACACACTTGGCCAGTACTAGTAAGGGAGGGTTTTCCAGGGGGGAGGGGAGGCGGGGGGGGGAAGAGTTACAAAGTCCTCATAAGTTTGTCCCAGTTATCCCTATATTATGCAAAAAAGCTTTTGACCATGTTCAGGTTAAGAGATGTCGATCGGTTTACTTTAGAGAGGCTGGTTCCGTAGGCAGAAGGACAGGAAGGGACAATGCGTTATGATTGGGTTGCAGTTTTTATCCTGGAATGTTAATGGCTTGCGTGTGAGGGCCAGGAGATATAGAATCTTACAATACTTGAAAGACTCCGCCGCGCAGGTCATTGTCATCCAGGAGACACATCTACTCAAACATGAGGTGAGGGACATGCTTAAGAACCTGAAGTGGGTGGATACATTTATGTGTACAGACCACAATGCTAACATAAGTGGGATCCTTATAATATTTAAAAGGCAGATCCAAGCCCAGATTCTGGAACAGAGGGAAGATCTCAGCGGAAGATGGCTACTTGCGAAAGTACAGTTAGAAGGGCAAGTGTATATTCTAGTGGGTTATTATGGCCCGAACCAAGACGATCCGTCATTCCTGAATAAAATTCAGAACCATCTGATTTCATGCCAAGACCCCGTAGTTTGGGTGGGAGACTTTAATAAAGTCTTAAACCCCAAGCTCGACAAATCTTACAATTCAAGAGCATTGACGCCTTCTAAATCTAGGCAAACACTTATAGCTATAATGTCGAATCTGGGGTTGGTAGATGTATGGAGGCAGAGATCGGGTAACATACTAGGGGTTTCCTTTCATAATTCTAAGTATAAACACAAGTCAAGAATTGACTATGCTTTTTTTAGCCACCAGCTGAAAAATGATCTGAAGGAGATAACATATATCCCTTCTCATCTGTCTGATCACTCGGCCATCTCTTTTACCATATTACATTACCAGCACATCAGGCACACCTCTTGGTCTTTTGACCGGACGATCCTGCTTGAAGAGGTAGAAATCTGCTTCCTCGTTTCTGAGGTAAGCACATTTCTGAAAATCAACCTAAACTCGGCATCGATAGCCATGGTATGGGAAGCATTTAAAGCCTTCCTAAGAGGCTGCATAACAAATAGAGCCTCATATAGACGCAAGGCTTATAGGACAGCAATTACTAACATAGAGCAGGAGCTTAGGCAGGCAGAGCAAAAAGGTGGCCCAGGTTCGGTAGAGGATCAGGAGAAGCGGGTAGCGTTGAAGATAAATCTTGAAAATTTACTTCAGGAAAGGGTGGCCAAGAGGTGGGAGGCAAGTAAGTTGTCACACTTTGAGTATGGAGAGGCGGCAGGAAACATTTTGGCTTGGAAAATAAAAGCAGATCAGGCCAAAAAATACATTAAGGAAATAAAACTGGAAAGGGAAGCTAAGGCCAGAACCTCCATCTCAGAAATAGGGATCGCCTTTCAAGAGTTCTTCCAAAACATCTATAAGGAAGACATTGTAGATGACCCAACGGCCAGGGAGACTTGGTTAGACAAGGCTCATCTGCCCACCCTTTTGTCAGAACAGCGCGACCATTTGGAGACTAAAATATCAGAGGTGGAAGTCAGTAACGCTATCAAACAATTGAAGCGAGGGAAGTCGGCTGGCCCGGATGGCCTACCAGGGGAAGTGTATGGTGCATTAGGTCCAGTTATAGTTCCAACTCTGACTGCCCTCTTTAATGCCATATTTCTTGAAGGCACGGCCCATCGTGGAACGAAGCAACGATAGTGCTGATCCCCGAACCTGGTAAGGACCCGGCTGTTTGCGGGTCCTATAGACCAATCTCGCTCCTAAACGTTGACTATAAGATCTTTGCAGCCATCCTTTCGAGAAGGTTGGGGAACGAGATTGGCTCAATAATCCATCAGGATCAGAAGGGATTCATAAGGGGGCGACAGTTGGCAGATCTCACCCACGACCTGGTTGGAGCCATAGACATTGCTTCTACTTTTTCTCTTCCTTTGGCCATTTTTACCCTGGATGCTACCAAAGCATTTGATAGGGTCAACTGGCCCTATCTAGCCGCGGTATTGAAAAGGTTCAATTTAGGGGATAATTTTTGTCGAGTCATCACGCTTCTTTATAAGGATACAAGGGCTAGACTTCTGGTCAATGGGGCTCTCACTAAGCCTTTTAAGATTACGAGGGGTACCAGGCAGGGCTGCCCGCTTTCTCCCCTCCTATTCAATATGTACATTGAACCTTTCGCTCAAATCTTGAGAGAGGAGTATAACATCCCCTCTTTTGAGTTTGGAGAATGGGTTAAGCAGATAGGACTATATGCGGATGATATCCTTATTTATTCAACTGACCCTGTGCAGGCCTTCCCCATTATCATCAAATGGGCTAAAGAATTCGGGCAGATTTCGGGGTATGAAATCAATGAAGGAAAGACAGAGGTAATGACATGGAATATTCCAAACCCGAAGTTGGTAGTCACTCCATCTATGCGCTACCTGGGAATTAGGATCACCCAGGAGATTGGTAATATAGCACATACCAATTGGATCAGGTTTTTCGAGAATGTCGGGCGTTATTAAAAGCTTGGGCCTTTCTCCCATTGACAATACTTGGGAAAGTTAGTTTAGTAAAAATGTCCATCCTTCCCAAGTATACATTTATTTTTAATACTATCCCTCTAGCTTTTGAGTTTAAGCAAATTCAAAAATGTCAGCAAGATATAAATTCATTTGTTTGGAGTTATAAATCAACCAGACTGGCCTGGAAAAAACTGAGAAGGAGGAGGGAGAAGGGGGTGCTCACATTACCAGACATACAATATTATGCCTGGGCCTTTCAGCTGTCATACTCCAGGATGTTGCTGAAATCTCCATCAAGTTCATCAATCGGTAGAATGTTCAAGGCTATGTTGAATGGGGCGGATCTGCCTCCTGATGGTTTTTTATTTAAATTCGGGGACCGGAAGTTCTTTAAGAAGGTGAGGTTAAAGACCCTACAATCATTGGCAAAAGCTTGTAACTTGATTAGATATAGAATAGGGTTGCCCTATTTTTCAAGTTTCGCCCCAATTTGGGATTCCCCGGGGCTCCCTCAATGTCTGAAGGATAGTCTCGCAACTCCCATAAAGGAGGCAGGGTTAGTAAGATGGGGACAGCTGCTAGTGGGAGGGGCACTGGTAGGTTGGGAGGAGTTATATGAGAAGGTTGGCCCAACACTATCGAGATTTAAATATATGCAGCTTGTTAGCTGGTCCCGGGAATTGATTAGGAAAAGGATGCATTTGGGGAGGAGCAGCATCCTGGAAGAACAGTTGGTAGAGAGACAAGAGGGGGGGGAAAGAGGTAGCTTTCTGGTATTGGGCTATTCAGGAGGAGGTGGACGGGGAATTCACTTTACCCGATGAGCAGTGGGGAGGGGTCATGGGTATGCAGTGTGAGGACCTATGGATAAGATCGTTCACTCTCCTGTATAAAGTGGTTAAGCCGGCTTGGCTGAGGCGGAATCATTTGTTTACTGTTCATCGAGCCAATTTATCCCCCCAAAGGCTATCCAAATTTCAGACTGGAAAATGCTGTAATAAGTGCAATCTCCCCGCAGCCTCCGACGTCCACATATTTATGGACTGTCCATTTATCAACACCTTTTGGGAGGAAGTAAAGACCACTTTGAACTCTATTCTTAAGATTTCCGTTTCTGTCACACTGCCGTTAATAATATTTGGCGTGGACGATAATATCTCGGGTCAAGCAAAGTGCTTTTTATTCTATGCAATTCTGCTGGCCAGACGGCAGATTTGCAAATTTTGGGTCGATCAGAAGGCACCATCGCACGCATGCTGGCTAATGTCCTTATATGACACATCTAAGGTGGACTTCGCCAGATCATGTCGTGAACGTAACCTCACCTTTTGGAACGTGCTGGCTCAGTGGAAGTAGAAATGCTCGGCAGGTCTTCCGGGTTTTTTTTTTTTTTCCCGGGTCCGATGATTATGCCATTATACTCCAAGGTTCCTTGGTGGTTCCGTCCGAAAGGCTGTTCAAGTCTAGATGGAGTAGTGAGAGAATTGGTGTGCCCTCTCGTTCGTTTTTTTTTCTTTTCCTCCCCATATAACATTCCAGAGAACGTCTTTCGCCAGTTCGTATCTTCTGGTGTCCGGGTCTAGGAGATATTCCTATCTAGTTCCCGACGACATCCAAGGTGATTGGCGTTTTTTTTTGGGGGGGGGAATGTGGGGCAGGCAAATGAGGACACAAAAAAAAAAAAAGGAGGTATCCACAGGAAAAGGAAACGGCGTACATGAAACAAGTCTGTTCTACACAGAACAATCACGAGGTCAACAAAGAAGAAACAAGTCCTTTTCACAAAACCCTAGAAGACAACAAGAAACAAGTAAGGATGAAGCACTACGCCTTTCAGCCCCACCAGTGTCCACACCATCGGACAGCCCTAGCCCAGGTGTGCTGTGCTCATCTACATTTCGTATTTTGGACTAGCCCAGGTGTGCTGTGCTCATCTACATTTCGTATTTTGGACTTTGGTGTAACATCTACTGCTTGAGTTTTCAACAGCACATCAACTTACAGCCTGAAAATTTCATTTTTGTCACGTATGTGCATTTCCAGCCACATTCTGTATGCACCGGAGGACAAACTACATTTAAAGGACAAATACATGAAATTAGCTACACATCCCTGTCAACATTAGCAGTTGTGCCTATGAAATAAAAGTTAAATCTGTTTCTGAGGAGATGCTTGGCTGCACAAAGCCTTATTGTACACGTCTCTAGCATCTAAATCTGAGGATCGCGATGTTGTTTGGATGGCTCTACCTCGCTCCTGGGGTGTCTATGGGGCCATGCCGGACTAGTGTTTGTAACTTTGGGGAAACAGTGTGTCTCTCGTTTTTTTTTAAAGACATTGTCGTAATGGAAGAATGGTCCGTATTAAGGATGGTATCTTCATGTAGTTTATTAGGTAACAAATAAATGAAGTAAGGTACAAATGAACAAACCCCAACAGGAGCAGCCTGCTTGCTGCTCAGCCCTACTCTCAACTGACATTCATGCACGCACACAACACTCTATGACATCATACACTCATGCTAACATTCTACACCATACACTGGCTGAGCAGCAAGCTGGAAGCAGGTACCACACATCTTCCCCCTTTAATAAAAACACAAAATTGAAAATGCAAGAATAAGCATAATAGCAACATTACAGGGAAGAAGCAAGAAGTCTGAATGTCAATAAACATAAGTAACTAAATGAGAATATATAGCAAATATAATGATAGAGGTTTCTGCAATAACACAATAGAATTAATATGCAGACTAACGATGAAAAGATAAGCACTAAAATAAGGAAGCAAAAAGGGAATGCAAACCTCGACAAGGAATAACAGGAATAATCCAAATAACACACACCCATCTTCCCCCTTTAATAGAACGACAAAGAAAACATGTGTAGGAAGCGCAAAAGAAGAGGAAAAGTAGGAAATGTCAACAAGCTAAAAAGAACTAGCAAATACGGAAGGACAACAAAACCGTAGCATTAGAAATGAAAACACACATAACAAAAGGAATTGACGCTCCAAATCACCACCTAACATACTAGTTGGCCATATCAGAATGAAGATGGCAAGAAGAAACCGCAAAAGAAAAAAAGACAGTGCATGTCAAAGACAATAAAAACACTCTCAATGAATAAGAGATATGTAAGGAAAACTCATTTGAAATTAGAAAATACACATGAGACTAGTAAAATAGTAAAGCGTTACAATGTAAAATCAACGTACAGGTACCATGTAAGATGAAAATACAGAGTGACATAGATCCCAAGAACAAGAATATGTAGATAAGATACCAGAATTAACAAACATAAGCTATTACAACATAATTACATACACAACATATGCCCTAAAGAAAGGCACAGTAAGTATCTTGGATAACCTAGTAAGTGACCTGACGAATCACGAAGGATAAGGCACATGTAAAATAAGGTAACCCTTGGATAACATAGTAAGTGACCTGACGAGTCACGAAACATGGCAAGGTAACATACCATAAAGGATAGCAGTGTTGGTGACCTGGCAAGTCACGTAACATAGAAATGTAACATACTATGATACCTAAAACTGGCGACCTGACAAGTCACGAAACATAAGAGCAAAATCACTCTTAGATCTCAATAAGAAATTCCCTATGGAATTTTTAAACCTATAAACGTTGCAATAAATACTGATAAAAACACTCTAGATTCTCCCAATAAGAATTGAGAAGTATACAGCCCGTAGGCTATTAAAACAAAAGCGCTAAACCATGGAAATACTGGTCCAAAGAATGACTGTAAAGTAAGGTATACAGTCATTAGGTTATATAACAGATGATCTAAACCCTGCAAATTCTGGCCCTCTCAAGTACTGTAACAAAATGTAAAATAAATACTAACCATATGTGACAATGAATGTCAGCGTAAAATGAGAGAACACAAGGAAATGCATGTTGGCAAAATTGTTCATAACAGAAAAAAGCATTTTAAACTTTAAACTACGTTCCAATAAAATAATGGGATAAAACAAATAAAGTGGTCACCGTAGTCATTGTAGAGTGGAGCTGCTGCATTATATGGAATGGAACAGTACCTTACGTCGTGTAATGAACAACGGATTTGGAAGGAAATGCCCACATATGAAGTACCCTGCATTAACATGCTAAAACGTGGACTTTTCATTTTCCAAAAAGGTGCAGTGGTGCTAAATGACCGCTAGATGGCACTGCTACGTGGCCAATGAAACTGCAATGCTGTATCCACGATGCCATGACGATGAAAATTTTTTTTTTTTAATTTATTCTTTTTCTCTTTGGGTCCAACCAACTGGAAAGAAAGTACATCAAAATGCCGATTACAAGCTGGAAACACCTCAACATTGGCATCCAGCAAGGAACTGGTAGTGCTTGATGTGGAGGTGAGGACGAGTGACGAGTTTGCCAATTGCTTGGAAAAAAACGTGGTTGGCAATGGTTGGCAGCAGAATTGAAGGTCAAGGAGCTCCGGTAGTGTCAGGAAAAATGGAGGCACGCAGCGCGACGGCGCGCCGGGTGGCTCCAGGCACGTCGATGCATGCTGGAACAATGAGGGAGGTTTGCAGCTCTGATTTGAATGCAGGAGATGTCACGAGAAAACGGAGGCAGCAGAAATGACGGTGAGAGCGCGAGAGGCTGTGCGCTCGAGCAGTATGTGAAAATATGACAGAAGCGGTTCAACTGCCATTGTAGAGTGCACAACCTGAGTAAAGTACAATATTAATTGTAAAATGGTCCGTAGATCTCTTCCTTTCACTTCTGCCATAGGAAGCAGAAGTAAAACACAAATTAAGTTACAGGAGGCAGTAAATTAGGAAGTGGAGATGAACGTAGCAAAATAATTAGGTGGAACAATCGTACACTGGTTACAACAGGCAGACAAAAAGCGCAATGAAGGCAGTAAGAGAACGGCACCTTCTCCACAAACGCAGCAGTCTCTAATGATGAAAACACAGTGGGAAGGCATCGCACTTCGGAAGGCAAAAAACTGGGGACAACTATGCAGCAAAGCACAACAAGTAGAAAGCACAGTAGTACTTGACGCTCTTCCTCCCACAAAAGGTGATAGTATTCCAAGGCAGATTACAGCAGGCAGGTAGTAAACCGGTACGCTAGAACTGTAGGCAAATGCCGCAGGGACAGGAACAGTAGAGTTGCAGAAGGAGCAGTTAGACAGAAATGCTGGATTCAAAAAGTGCCTTCACAAGATAGTAGCATAGTGCTCCAGGCAGCAGTAAAAGCAGTATTGAAAGGCTTAATGCGCGTGAATAGGAGGAACACTCCTTGGTAAGTTTCAGTAGGCAGAAAGGAAGAATTGAAGTGGAGACTGGCACGTAGGTGTTGAGGGCGACCGTGGAAGGTCACTGTTGGGGTTCGTAAGATGGTGCCAGTAAGCTTAAAAGTACGAAGGTTTCCAGAATGCCTTAAAGGTTCATAAGCAGTTGCAAGATCATACCTTGTAGTTGCTTAGTTTTTCAAAGTTCAGAAGTCCTTGAGAAAACAGATGTAGGTTCTTCAGATCATCGCCAGTGTCGTAATAGAAGAATGGTCCGTATTCAGGATGGTATCTTCATGTAGTTTATTACGTAACAAATAAATGAAGTAAGGTACAAATGAACAAACCCCAACAGGAGCAGCCAACTTGCTGCTCAGCCCTACTCTCAACTGACATTCATGCACGCACACAACAATCTATGATATCATAAACTCATGCTAACATTCTACACCATACACTGGCTGAGCAGCAAGCTGGACGCAGATACCACAGACATGTAGTTCACTCGGGATGAAGACTTTCTCTGGTGGGTGTCAAATGGCTGTTCCTGTATTCCGTCGTGGGCAACGTTTTTGGCTGACCTCTCTGTATTGCTTTACTGTCTGGCCAGGATGTGCCTTTGTCGAGAGGGTTAGGACATTGTCGGTGAGTCATTTATTTGACAATTGCAGTTTATCTCACCAGTGACCCTGTTCCTTTGGCCTTTAAACCATTGCTTTGCCAGTTGGAATGCAAACGACTTTTCCGTTCTTTCGAGCTCATTCCTACCTCCATTCTTCAGCGGGTGTTGCCCTCACTCTTCGTTGCTAGGCAGCTTCTTGTGCTGCTCTGGGACGCTTTGTCACCGCAACGCGCTGGTAGCCACCCGGCGCAGCATACATTGCGTGCCGCCATGTTTTGCTTTTGGCATCTACATGGATACTACAGGCTTGTATCCTCCCATCCTACAATTACTGTTAATGAGCCTTTTACTAGCGTCATTTTTCGAGCCGGCATATTGTTACGAGCAAAACTTTACCTATGAGCTTCGGGAGTTTTCCATTCTGTGGTACATTTTACCTCTCTCCTTAAGAGCCTTCTCTGCCTCAAGATGACACTGCGGATGAATCCCACATGGGTACACAGCTTCTGGGAACTGGTTCGCGATCGCAGTTTACACTTCACGATAAATTGAAAAACTACAAGACTTGGGGGCATATTATCAAGACCGGCGATAACATTATCGCCGCTAAAACGGCGATAATGGGCTTGATAATATGCTCTATGGAATTCCAATTGAAGCCCATGTTAGACGTCCTTCACATTTAACATGGGCTTCAATTGGAATTCCATAGAGCATATTATCAAGCCCATTATCGCCGTTTTAGCTGCCATTTTCTGCCGCTAAAGCGGCGATAATTTTATCTCCTGGCTTGATAATATGCCCCAAAGTGTTTTGTTTTTTTAGGCATTGATGTCTCTGTGCTTAACTTGTGCACTTCTACCCGATTATTGTCTTTACATTCCGTGAAGGGAAATTTGACCACTGCCCCTCGCTCGATGTACAATTACAGTCAGTGTTCCTTTTGAAAGTAACTTTTACTTCACATTGTCAGAAATGTTTTTGACTGTACTATGTTTTTGTTACATGCTTGCTAGATGACTATGTCTATCGGATTTTCGCCATATCTAGTGTCCTTATGTCTGGAGTGTAGCTTTATTTCAGTAGTTTTGGGCATATATCCCTTTTTATACTCCGTATCCTTTTATCCACTCTTATCCTGCATGGTGCTTGGTGGGTCTTGTTGGTCTTGTCTTAGTTACATTTTGCATTTATGGACTCTGGATACACACCTTCATTGGGTTCATTGATCATTTTACATGTGTACGTTTTACACATCTCTTCCCTACACAGGAAGGGCAATGGATTCTAGCCCCACTTGCTCATACACGTGCCTACACGGGCTACATACGTTTTTCTCCCTTACACAGGGCACCGTTTCATGGGTCACAGTCCCATTTACATTTAAACCGTTACCTTCACACAGGGCGTCTTATGGGTTATAGTCCCATCACCACATGGCACTACTGTTTACCTGTACATGGGGGTTGTCCTTACACGGGCTGCTATGTCATGGGCCTTAGTCCCATTCACAGTGCACCTCACCCTCTTGCCGTGGGGTAGAGGACGGTCATGGGTTTCAGTCCCATTGGCTGTTATTTTCTCTCAATGTTATTTCTATGATGTTACATTGATGTTTTTCCTACGCATTGTCACACCCTTACCTTATTTGAATTGTCTATTTGAAAATGGGGTGGAGGATAAGTGATACTGTTTGTGTCTATTTGCGTTCTTCTCTGTTTTCTCTGGTTCAGCTTTCCTATTGATGTTCTCATTCTTTTCATCTTTGGAATCTGGACCATACACATTTGCTGTTATTCTTACTTGGTCTTCAGTCTTTCCTTTTCTGCAGTGTTCTTCTTGCTCTTCCTTGTTCAGGAAGAGTTCTTTCCTTCTCTTATTCGTGTGTTTGGGTGTAGTCTTCCGTTCAGTTCCTGTCGTGCCTTGTCCTTCAATCCTTGCTTGCCTGCCTGGCCAGTGGGTGCGTTCGTGGGTCTTTGGTACGTCTACTTCTTTCTGCTCACTTGTTGTTTCTTACGCCTTCCTACTGCTTTCTGCTCTTCTGTATTCGTTGTTGTAGTGTGTTTTTTTTCTCCATTTTTGTATTCTTTCCAATTGTTTCCTCCTCGTCTTCTCCCACCTGTCTCTTCGCTCTGCCTTGCTTGCTCTTTTCCTTGACGTTTATTCTGTTTCATCGTTGTTCTTCCTATGAGTTCTTTTCTTGGTTTACTCTTGTTACATTTTATTTATATATAGAACTTGTGCCTCTGTTGTAAGGAAAGAGAATATGTAGTATCCTGCATTCGTTAATGTAATGTAATTTACACCTCCTGCTCAGCCAGTGCTTGTGCTGTGTGCTCAATAGAATGTTGGTGTCATGATGTGCCTCGGAATGTTGGGAGACTGAGAGGTGAAGTGACAGTTGAGCATGGGCTGAGCAGCAGGCAGGCTGCTCCTGGTGGGGCTCTCCTTCAGATCTCAACTACCTGTTGTCTGGAACTGTACAAAATGTTACCTGCTTGAATAAATCATCTTTATTTACAGCCTACCTGCGTGGACCTCCTTACTACACAGTTCTTATTTCAGACCTGCACAATCGCGAAGCATGTGCTCAGCAGGTCTATTAATTCTGTCCTACCTCTGCTAGGGTGGGGCATCAAACCTGGGAACTGGATAAAAATCCGTCCTTTGCAGAGTGCAACTTCCTTTACGGGAGACAAACACCACCCTTAGTGGTGTTAAGCTGCACCTTCTTGTTCTTATAAGTGCTGCTCCCTCTTGGCAAAAGTGAAATAATAAAGTGCCAAATTGATCCCACAATTATTCAGCTTCTATGATAACAGGAGCATGCAGGGATGTAACGTACACATTCATTCCACAGCTCAATGAGGCAAATGTGGTTACCAGCATCCACTGAGTGCACTGCAGCCATCTAGCTGTCCCGGCTCTGTCCACTTTTCTTGGTTTTCCCTCCGCTCTCCTTTCTGATACTTCTGTCTGCTCACTATTCCACCATCCCTTGCTTTGCTCTTCCATCCACTTTATTTTTTGAACTTCTGTCTGCTTTTTAGGTCTCGCCTACGTAGCGCGCATGCGCTGCTTAGGCAAAAAGACCTTTTCCGATCGCTTTGGATTTTCAGCCAAAAATGTGCACGCGTTCCATTGCCTTCAATGGCAACGCGTGCACGTCTGGAGATTCACTTGTGGGAGCGGGCGGCGCCATATGGTAGCAATTATTGCTCCTGGCGCTGCACGCTCCTGCAAGTGAAACGCTTTCACTCGCCCCTCCCCCTGCTGCCTCCTTTTAGCTCGAGGAACGCGCTTGTTTTATCTTTACAGTGAAGTTCACAGACTGCAAAAACCTCAGTTGTGCTTCTTAATTAGAAGGAAAACATTTCCCTCCCGATGCTATCATTATGCTTTATTATCAGGGCACTTTGCTTACACTGTTCAGATTTTTAGGAATACAGTATTTGCCTACAAGAAACACGAGTGTAAGTACGTTACTGTTAGCTATAAAATATACATGTAAATGGCACCTCAGGGCGACGCAGACTCCATGCGACCAGAGCTGTCTACAGCAAATGAAAAGCTAACAAGCCATCAGTGACATTGGTAATATGAGGAGTGGTGCAACAAATGCTTTCTTCTCGTGATGCGAAACCACTACACTTGGAGACATTGCTCCTCGCTTCAGCCCCCCACCCCTGCCTCGGAGCACACGTAACTTGTTAATTATCTGGCACGGTTCATATGTTACATGCTACTTTTCCGAATTCGCAGGCGCACCAACTCCAGTTTAATTTATTAGCCCTCTGGCCCTTGTTGCCAGCTCCCACTCGATTCCAGTTGGAACAGACCTGGTACTTTCAATTATCCTTGACCGCTCGTTGTGTCTGTCTGGTGAGTGCCTGCCACCCCCCCCCCCCCCCAGTTATACTTTTGTGATGCACACTTAAGTGCATGAGTCTGCAGGTTCTCTCACTTACCCTCCCGCTGTCCGTTCTATTTTGCCAACCATTCACCCTCTGCCCACTGTCTGTTCTGTTTTGCCAACCCTCCACTCTCCTCACGTTGTCCATTCTGTTTTGCCAACCCTACGCCCATTCTGTTTACCACCCTCCTCCCCCTGTCCGTTCTCTTTACCACCATCCGCCCTCCTACAGCGGTATGTTCTGTTTAACATCCTCCTCCCGCTGTCCGTTCTTTGTCCCCCCCACCGTCCTCCCTCATGTAGCTTGTTTATACAAGTTACTGCTTCTGATATTTCTTTGTGGAAAAAAGGCTGCATTGCAATATGGGCAGCTTGTGTTATAAGATGCCTTACTGTCGGTTGGTTCAATGTGTCATTTGGCGCAGGCAACGGGAAAAACATTGCTGGCGAGTCCACGCGAGACACACTGGGCCCCATTCATTCACCCCCCTGAACGCATGGTATGATTCCCTTGGATGTCATCATACTTATTTTCAACAATCCTTCCCTAGCCTTTCTTTTCCTTCGAGCTCATCTCTTAAGCTTAGCGTTTTTCTCTCGCCCTTTCCTTTTCCTAACTCCGTTCGTACCGCCAGTCACCCTCCCCACCCTTTGCGTTTTGTTGGTATTCAGAGCATTCAGGTTCCCATGTATCTTTCCGTGCCCCTCCCCCACAGGTTCTTCCTACCCCCACTCTCTTTTCTGTACCTAGGTCTATTGTTAATATCTTGCTGTCTCCACTCACTCTACCCCCATACCTGCC
Organism: Triturus cristatus; assembly: GCF_964204655.1. Taxonomy (NCBI): domain Eukaryota; kingdom Metazoa; phylum Chordata; class Amphibia; order Caudata; family Salamandridae; genus Triturus; species Triturus cristatus. The sequence continues at coordinate 619,553,236 of NC_140579.1, read as the reverse complement.
CTATCCCTTCCTATCCGTACCTCTCTCTCTCTCTCTCTCTCTCTCTCTCTCTCTCTCTCTCTCTCTCTCTCTCTCTCTCTCGCTCGCTCGCTCGCTCGCTCGCTCGCTCGCTCGCTCGCTCTCTCTAGCTCTCCTTCCCCCTTCGACTAGATTCTGTGTCCTTATTTTCGTACTCCCTTTTACCGCCTCCTCTCTCTCCCTTCTGTGGACCCCATCTTTATCCTTTCCTCTTCCATTTGTCTGCCCCCTCCTTCCCTGTCTTTGCCTCTATACTCTCCTCTACTCTCTGACAGAGTCTCTCTGCCAATGCTGCAGCCTCCATGTTCTCCCCCTCCCTGCCCTAGCAGCATATGTCATTCACAGTAACAATCCTAGCAGCCATCCAAACATAGCTCCTGGGCAGCGATTTATAGCGCACTTTACTGTAATGAACAAGCTAAACTGGCCACAGTAATCAGCGTGCTGCACTAACTGTGTGCAGGAACTCCACGTCTTTCTTGATCACGTATAAACGTGTATACAGCATGCGACTCACATGAGGGTTGGCTTTTCCTGTGTGCGTGCCTTTCATACAGTCCCTTTCGATCATGCTGATTCAATGCAACAGCAGTGGTGCTTTCTGTACCAAACTGCAGTAAACTACCCGCTTCCCTATTGCTTTTGGAGTGATTCGCACTAGAGGTTTCTACTGGAAATTGGCATTTGCTTAGCAGTATGAAAGATGACACTGGTAACTGCTTATGCTCCGAAAGCTATCTAAAAAGGTTATTTCAGGGAGCTTACTGAAGATGTGGCGTCTTTGGAGACATGCATTGTTTTACGCCTTGTGCCACTTGTGTCCAGCACACTATATTGCCTTTCTCAATAAACAAGTCATTACTCTTTAACAGAGTTTCAGTAACTTATATTGCACAACTACTCACCAGGCTACAACTTACAACAAAAAAAGCTTATTATTAAACAGATAGGCGAAACCCAATGCATTTACCAATGCTTGGGTTTTTTGTTCAACCGACAAACACTATAATTCCCTGCAACCAGAAAGGTCTGACAAATATAACTGTATGCTACTTTTGTAAGTTTGCCACCAGGGCCAAAAATTACAGATGAAAATGTCAAACCAATTGCTATTATTTTCTACGGACCAGTCCTCTCTCACCTGTATTGTGATGCATCTCACAGGTGCAGCACCAAGTGTACAAGGACTGGTACATAAATCGTAAATTACGTTTGCAGTGCTCCTTCAGTGCTGGTCAGACACACAAGTTCTTTTGCAGAGGGTGCCCAGCGCATAATATATTATTTATAGCCAATGGCTCTCTCTATGTTGGGGAGTTGTACTTCGTAGTGTTTGAGGTTGGTGTTTCACTAAGGGCGTGGTAGCTATTGGCAGAGCAGGGCTGTTCACTCGCACGCCGGAGGGAACAGTCCAGGAAGTAGATCAATGTGGTGCTGTGCATTTTCGGAATGGAAGGGCAGGCGCAATACGTACGTTGTTTATGCATGGGAGCACTTCAAGTTACCATGGCTGCCGCCCGCTGTTGTTTCCTTCTCCATGGCGCACGGCTGGCTGCATGTGAACTGGAGGTTGGTCCAACCTGGTTTATTGCCCCTCACAGCATTTTCTCCACCGGCCAAGAACAAGGGCTCCAGCATGTGCATAGCCAATAGGTCTCGCCATTGGGACCTTATAAGTGTTTAGCTGATGTTGTTGCACCAAGGATATTGTGCTGGATAACTAAACACTTATAAGGTCCCAAAGGCGAGACCTATTGGCTATGCCAATGCTTGTTTTATCTGGCGCTGACCTCAACTGATATCTATTTTTTACACGTAGTTGAGGGCATTCGCCTGAAGATGACACCCTTTCTGCAACACTTTCAGGGACCTGCACAATATCACCCTTGTAGTTGTTGTTTTTCTCCCCCCAGTCCTTACCGGCCTCTCTGTAAAAGTTAAAGATACCTGGGAGAGAATTCCTTGTTCCACCAACATTTGCTGCTTCCCCTCACAGCCCACACTCTTCTTTTCCTTCTTATAGGGATCAACTCTGCTGACTGGACCTTGGGCTCCGTTTCATTCACACTGCTTACTCCAGCTCCCAGCCCTCCACAGAGCTGTGTATACTACACTGGAGCCGATCCGGAAGCCAGCCCAAGCCGCAACAGCACAAGCACAGCGTAGCGAGGCTGAGACCCCACTCCACACAAACTCCTGACCCCAGAGGCGCAACTAGAGGGGGGGGGGGGGGGGGGGAGCTACTAAACATTTCGGGGGAGGCTAATTCTTCCAGCAATTGGCAGAGTGGAGATGAAGGGGTGAAAAAACAACAAAAGCCCTCGTTAGCATGTAAATAAATGGTCTTTTAAAGACCTGTGAAGTACTCGGATGCGGCAGCGATAAGCTCAGCAAGCATTGGCATAGCCAATAGGTCTCACTTTTGGGACCTTCTAAGTATTTAGTTATGCAGCACAATATCCTTGGTGCAACAACATCAACTGTTGCATGGCTAAACACGTATAAAGTCCCAAAGGCGAGACCTGTTGGCTATGCCAATGCTTGTTCTCCTTCCCATTATTTTTCTTCCTTTGTTTTCCTTTTGCTTCTCTCTTCCTGTAGCCCTTACTCACTCGATTTCTCAATTTTCATTCTGGATGGATTGTAATAATTCAACTCTGATCCGTCCGAGTGGGACAGAAAGAAACAGAAAATAGAGAGCGTTGTATTTTACATTTGCAAGGGTTACAAGCCTCTGAGCCACTGGAAATGTGCTGTGAACTCGCTCAGATTCCGAAGTGCCACCCTGCATGAAGCACAACGTGGTACAAGCCTCCGTTTCTGGAAGTAGTCAGAGTGGGGGCGCTGCAGACCTCGGGACTCCCCTCGTGGCGACTGATTGCCTTCGTCAGGGTGTCGCGTTACAGTTGCTGCGTACAAGATGCAAAGTCAAGGGAAACCCAGTGAAAGTGAGTCTTGCAGTCTCATCCCGGCCGTGGTTCAGCTCCCCACGTGCTACATGTGGACAGCTTGCAGATCAACACGGCACATAGGTGCTAATGAGGCCACGCCCTATGCTGTACCCATGGCAACCTCACCTGTACTTGACCACGGGCTGAGGCTCTTGATTGCAGGCTTACCGTTCTAGCAGGCTCGAATACCAGTTCACTGAGTGCCGACAGTAACAAGGCACAGACTGAGAAGCTCTAATTGACTTTCAGTGCAATGATGTGGGGTACCGAAACTAAAATGCATTAGACACCCCTAGTGAATGGCACTTAGCAGGGCTGGCCACAAGCCCCCCACATCCCCAGGCCGTGTAATGGAGTCTCTTGGAAGGCTATGGACAATCACTGGTACCCCTAGCCCTTCTCTTAAGACCTTACATGGCACCCCTGTGCTAAAGGCTTCACGATCCAATTTCATCCTGAATTCACCTGTACTTATTTTCCTGATGCCAAGGTTGTCTACCTATTTTGTGGCCAAACATGACTCCTTCCCTGCTGACAGATTACCCCTCCTAAGATCTCAACCAAAGGGATGGGTGGATGGGAAAAGCTGGATATCCTCGGGCCAGGAACGACCATCCCATGGGAGCGTTAATGGACCTCACAGTCAGCCAGGCAACCAGGTGGCGATGGGTAACTTTACCTTGCCCTTTAACTCCTTTCTGGCTGCCCGTGGGCCACCCGAGGCTGCCGTGGACACCTCACAAACCAATGGCTGCTGTCATTACAGGAGTCAACACATTTCAAATTGGGGCTCTCACCCTTAGCTGGTCCGATCCGGCCTGCTCCCGTCACCTGGGCTCGCAATCTTGTGGCCTTTGTCATTGCTCCAAAGGACACACCTCTTTCAAGTAAACACCAGGAGGGGCCACTAGACGGCAGTCCCAGGAGCCTGGTAATAAGGATTAACCAATGAACATGTATTTAAATTCTACCCGTAGCTGTGTAATCCACTTAAGGTCTGTAACTCAAAACCAAACTCTGTGGCATCTCCACGCCCTTTGTATTACTAATCTACTTAATTGCAGCCATTGAGGTGCTGGCCTAAATGACTAAGCCAGGGGAAGCAAGTTATAGTATCGTAAAAATACAGTGCTGTCACTTGCTGCGCTGCTTCCCTTTGCACTTAACTTTACTTTGCTAGATTGCCTTACTGGTTTCCAAATATACATTTCTTGCTAATTTGGCACTATTAAATTTTACAAACTTAAAAAAAAAAATATATATATATAGTTGTAATATACTTACAGGGAATTTCAGAAAGCCCTCCTCATCTATTGGCCTCGTATTTCAGGGTTTCTCCCGACCACTGCAGCTCACAACATGGGGCAATGGGTCAGCCCATTTTAGCCATTGACTAACTTCTCTGTGAGTGACGGCACTCTGCCATATCAGAAGGAGCATATTTGCTTGCAAAATAGTTTCTTTTGTGTTAGGGACAACTTTGGCAATGTCTGCTCTTTAAGACAAAAAATATATTTAGCTTTTAGCCACTTTTTAGGTCTCGCCTTGGCAGCGCATGTGCTGCATGCGCTGTCTCAGCGAGACCTAAAGTAATCTGTATATTGGCTTAAATTTAATGTAATCTGTCTTTCCGCTTGCTATTGGCTTACTTGTGGTAGCGTTGTTGTCTCCCTTTCTATTGGCTGTTGGTCACTTGCTAACTTCCGTGTAGTCCCAATACAGTGGTGCCTAACTACAGTGTTAGTTCGCTCTGCTTGTACTTCTTTTAATTGAAGTGCAGTGTGCCATCTGTTTTTCACGCTGTAGCCTGCCTTTGTATTTGGAGACGTTTGAGCACGCTGCGAGGTTGTAGCCTGTGTTTGTAATTGCCGACTTTTGAGCACATGTCGAGTGTGGAGTCAAGCTGTTAATTTAAAGTATTTGCTAATTGCGTCCGTTTATTTGTTCATTTTTATTAATTTAAAGAATTTGCTTTTTTTACGTATAGTAATTGCGTCCGTTTACTTGTTCATTTATTTAAAGTATTTGCTAACAATTGTGTTGAGCCGACCACGAGGCTCGAACACTGGTCTGCAGCTCCCGATGCGGCAGTTCTCACCGCTGAACCATAATCTCTCCCTCTGAGAACAGCATGCAGTTCTTTCTACATACTTTGATCTGGCAAGAGTCCCTGTGTATGATGTCATCAAGTACCACCAATAAGCTAGTAAGAGTCCTCTTGGCTGCAAGTTGCCGGGCAACAGCGTCGCGGAGCAGTGACGTTCAGCCGGCAGCAGCCACTGTGGCTGAGCTTAGCGATCTCCGCTTGTACATTTCCTGGTCAGAGCTTTACCATCAGCTGCAGCAGCATGTCTCAACAGACCAGCATCCAGGGTAACCACCCCTAGGCCACGGGAGGGACACTTGTCCTCACACTAAACCCCACGAGTGCTTGGGATATGAGGGGCTCCAATAGCACAGCATTTACTTCCTCTCACATACAACCCTTCCAGTACTGTAAAGCGTAGGATACAACTGCTGGGACTCTTTGTGTGGCTGCGGCAGTCACGCCTCTCGATCCTCGGGCTAGATGGGGAGGTGCTGCCTTGTACTGCCTTATTTTGAGGGAGTAAAAAGAGGTTCCTACGGGAGTAGAAGTGGGTGTGGATAGGATATACAGCCCTGAGAAGCGGTGCTGAAACCATTTTCAGAGCGCGGATTTACGTGATTTTAAATGGCAACGGGTAATCAAGCGCTGCAAGGTTTATGTGGCTCTTTGTGAGGAGAATAATTAAACTTCGCTCGATTTTGTTTCCTAAATCTCCTTCTCAACGCGTAGCAAGTGTTGACAATTATGTGCTGCGAATTTGCACTCCTCGCGCCTGTTTGCATTTATTTTCGCGCGTCTGTTTGTATTTATTTTCGAGGGCTGCATGCAATGCTCGCAGGCCGAGCGGCTGCAGTGATCTTTTACAACAATTTCTTTGAATTCAATATTTAAACCAACAAATGCGGCTGACCGCATCTTGGTGCCCCGCCTCCATGGCACTACAGATGCCAGTGATGCAGGGGATGACTTGCAGGCTTCTCTTCGAAATCCCCTACGGTTACACTCGTGGCACGCCCCGCTTTAGCTATAAACTACTTAAGCTAAAGCGCAGGTGCCTCTTCAAAAGTTAATAATTAGAAAAAAATGATACGCTCGGCCGATACTGTTTATTTTCATATCTAATGTTGTAATAAAATGAAATAGACATGATCGGGACACGCTTTGTATAATGCTCACGCAGGAGAGAATATGTCCCTCACTCAGTCTCAGTGCTGGATGACTTTTTCCTAAGCAGTCCTGGGGTCTCTTAAAATGTGGCACTGTCTCCGATACAGGGCTGTTTCTTTCAGTGTTGTGGGTCTCTCTCAAGTAGTGTTGGGGTCTCTCATATAATTTGGAGGTCAGCCCCCTTTCTAGTGTAGTGTAGCATGTCTCTCTCCTGCAGTGCCGCTGTCTCTCCGCAGAAGCGCAGTCTGGCTTTTTTATTAACCATGGTCTCTCGCCTGTACTACTGTCTCTCTCCTGCAGTGTGGAGGGACACTTCCAGGCAGTACAAGGTGTATCAGGCAGTGCGGGCAGTTGCTCGCGCGCAGCGTAGATATCCCTCTCATGCAGTGCTGCCAGGCTCCTGCGCCGTTATCTCTTTCGTTGATGCTTTTCTTTCATCCGCTCATGCAGTGCTAGAATCACTCTTATGCTGATGCAGTGTTTTGTTTTCCCGCCCCCTGGTCTTGGGACAGAGTTAAAATGAAGTCGGGCTGCAACTTGTGAGCTTCGCTGCGTACAGGACGGGCCAACATGCACAACATGTCAAGAAACCCTTTTCAGTTTTAATGCACATCAAAAGAAAATTGTAATCCTAATGGTGCAGACAAAAGGTATTACTGTATCCCGAAGACCTAGCTTAAACACACCAGAATGCCCCCAAAAATGTTCAAGACTAAAACGAAAAAAGCACTGGCAAATTAAAGTTTTTCACCACCAGTGTTGATGTGCACTTCTACTCAGGTAGATGTGCGCATATGATGAGGAAAACGTGACCATGCGATTTCCCATCCCCCTTCCTTAATAAAAACGCCTCCGTCCTGAAACACCTAGCAGCCCAACAATGCAAATACTGCCACAGAGACAGGCCCACAGCCCTAGTTAAAGTGCCATGGTAACCAGGAGTGCGCCTTTTCTGGCCGTAGTAACCAGTGAAAGGTACGAAGCCTGTGACAGAGAGCCCGTGGTCTCCATGGCAACAAGGCGGCCTTATCTGGCCTGGGGGTGGACGGAGATTATTCCAGCAGGACCCTCCAAACTTTTGTTTGGGGATAGGGGTTTGGGTGGGGAAGGGAGCATCAAAGAAAGGTGGCAGCCATTTCATGGGCTTGAGGGTTGTTTGCCTGCAAGGACAATCCCACGGTCTGCACTTCTAAACCGTATGAGCAACATTTAACTGGCATTCGGAGTTTAACAGAAATAATAATGTGGCGCAGCAGCTCACATTTTGTGCCACCGCGAACACTGCCTTGAAGCAGCCCCACATTGTCTCCAAGTAAAAACTTAATTACGCTACGTGAGGGTCTAGATGGAAGAGTGGGGCTTGGTCAGGGGATGCGGGCATCTCCACTAGTTGCGAGTGTCCCAAGTCAGCATAACAAAAGGCAGGAGCCTTTGAGGCTCACCGCCAAGAGCTGCTGTACCTGCTAGGGGAAGCCCCCCAACAACCCAATTCCACCTTAGGCCCCTTCCGTGGCTACAGGAGGGGCTACCAGCTGTGTGCTTTTCCACCTAGCCACTATGGCCAGCAGGCTCAGTCCTTTCATTGCGATGGAAGCGGCTCCCACAAGCCTTGTGGGGCCCAAAGCCAGAGGTCTTCCCAATCCGCTAAGCCACAGCAGCTGCACAGTCAAAGCCTTCTTAGTTTGCCCTCAGTCTAGCATGGGCACCCGTTTGGTGGCAGAATCTGGCACCGTCTGCACCAGTGGAGCATTATAACATCATACAAGTGAGTGCTTCAGATTACCCAACATAGCTACTCCCTCCCATTCAAACAAACCCCACCTCCACTCCCCCATCCCCAGATCGGCTGACAGAGGATCACCTCGTGATTTTGCAATAGGAAGTACTGGCCCTTCTGGCCAAAGGAGCCATCGAGAGGTTGCTAGCGGCAGAAGTAAGTGTGGTTGCTATTCCCGCTACTTTCTGGTGTCAAAGAATGATGAAGGCCTCTGTCTCATCCTAGATCTGTGCCCCCTCAACTACTTCTTGAAAAAGAAGAATTCTGAGAGCTTGTTGTACAGGTCTTGCGAGTGGGTGATGCTAGAGATGGCAGTAGACACAGTCAAATACTTAATGACGGTGAAGATTTCTTTGCTGCTCTTAGTAATGGTATTGATGCTTTTTGCAAGTGCTGTCTGCCTGGTGTTCCGTACCTTTTGGTAGCAGCATTTTAGGACATATTTGAAGATATTTGTATACATGGTGTCTTTACTTGATTCTCTATTTGGCCTCCTGTTTGCAGTGGCGTTTCGTGAGCCTGAATTCCTTTGTGTACTAGCTGGTCTGTGGTCACGCTGTTGCCATTTGGGTGCGCTTAAGGGGAGCCAAAGTGTCAGCGTATATGGGGAGCTAGCTGTTGAGGTTCTTGATGGCTTTTGTAAGTTGCAGGTGTACTCAGGCTGGTGTGCGGAGTGTACAGCAGCCCAGTCCTCTTCAGTGAGGCTGTTCAAGCTGCGGCGGGCGACCCAGTAGTGGTAGGTCTGTGTGGTGCAGGATGAGAATGCCGAAACTGATGAGGGCATGGTCTTTCCAGATGATAGTTGCTGGGTTGTCAACTGTGATGGTGCTGATTGAGGAGAAAATTGGGTTCAGTAGGTGCCTGGCAGTGTCTGTAGATTCGGTAACGCGCTGGGTGATGCTCTGCTTTCCAAGGTTTTCTGGAAGGCTGCCAAGTTGGGTTGGTGTGGTCTTCTTGGTGAAAGTTAAGGTCTCCAAGGAGTAAGAAGGTGCTGGTGAAGATGATAATGCGTGCAACGAAGACAGTGATGTTGCTGGCAAAATTGGTGAGGGCTCCTGGCAATCTGTATACAAGGGTTCTACCCAGGGAGAAGTTGGCTGTGATGTGCATCTTGAACATGAAGTGTTCCATGTAGCTGGTGGAGGTGTCTGTGTACGTGGTGCAACTGATGGTATCTTCAAACATGATGGCGACTTCAACTCCCGGCTTGTGCTAATGGTCTTGCCTGATGAACTTGTAGCTAGCGGGGATAGCTGTAGGGATATCCAGGGCAGAGGTTGGGTTTAGCTTTCGTGAGGAAGAGCAGGTCTGGACCGTGTTCTGTGGTGTGTTTGGTGAGAGAGTAGGTGTTGAGGAGCATGCATTCAAGTGTGGCATGTTTTGTGGGTGAGGGTTGGTCTGTGTGAGCTGGTAGCTGGTTTTTGTGATGTGATCAAGTGGGGGGCTGCGTGGTGTTGGAGCAGGAGAGGTGGGTGTAGAATGTGTGAGAGTACATGAGAACTTGCAGGATGGGGCATGTAAACATTCCTTCTGTATTGTTGTGTGGTGCGGTGTGGCAGCAGTGCCGCAGTCGGCGGCTGGGTTTGAGAGCTAAGAGCAACTTGGGTGGGAGGGAGAGGATCAGGGTTCTTGGCACTGGGCATGGTCTGGATGCAGATGGGCTTGCCTTTGGCGAACCAGCTGCACGTTCACGCTGCAACCGCTATTGAGTAGGTCCGTGGCGGGGGGACTAGTACAGGGGGCATTGTCAAGAAGCCAGTGGTCACTTCCTTTGCAGATGGATAATGGTAAATCCAGTGACTTCACTTCCTGTGCAGATGGATGGTAATCTTACAATTATATTTTGCATTGGATGCCTCTAGATTACAACAGAAGCAGCCTGCTCACTATTCTTGGCATAAAAAACATTTAGTCACAACGTCTGAAGTACAACAACAGTTTTGCTACTTATCAGTTACCCAACCTGTCATGTTTTCCGGAGTCCCTCTCATTTACAGAATTAGAGTATTTTAATCTGATACATCTCACATTTGAGCAGATTTTGAAATATCGTTTTAAGAGTAATACACTCTTACCACAAGAGTTTATCAGTCTATATTTTTTAACATAGCAGGAAAATGTATTTTAAGTAATTAACGTACATTCTGTTTCTAAACATTTTATATTTATGTTTTTGCAAGATTAAAGTATACTTAATTTTCAGCTTACAATTCAAATAGTGAGAGCGCACAACCTCATGCCTGCCGCGTTCTCTAACATAACAGACTTTAAAGAACTATCTAGTGCAGACAAAATTAATATACCATGGTTCCAACCCCTGCGAAGTTTTGCATGCCTAACACACTGCATTGATTGTAAATTGTATTTATATAGGTTTTACTACCCCTGATGAGGTGTTGAAGTGTTTTTCTACAAGTAGCAAGCTAGTCCGGAACCCAAGATTAAAGTTAAATATTTAGTAGATTACTAATGTGTGCTTTCTGTGTTTTTTCCTTGTGGGTCAGTTGTGTTAAGTTTGTGCTCTTAATTTATTCTGTGTTTAGTAGTGTTTTGAGTAGGGATAGAGTAAGGGGTATGGATTAGAAAAGGGGAAGTAGTAAGCTGTTATTTGGAGTAGTGGACATGTGTGTCTGTTGGTTGGGTGAATTGCCTAAAAAGGAGGGGGAAGTTTAAAATGGGATGAGTTGGGAGAGGAGGGATGGGACAAGGTTGAAGGAAGGGAGTAGATTTTTTATACAAAGCAGAATTGTATATATATATTTTGGATGGAGCTGTGATGTTATAAGGGAGAACCCACCCTCTGACACGACGCACCCGCCCTAGGAGTTCAGCAGTTTAGGTGGGACGTGGAGCTGTGTGTTTAATAAACCGCTTGAACTGCCGCTGAGGTGATGGCCCTGCCTGTGGTACTGTAAAATTCGGAACCATGTAGGTGGCATGGTCCCACCATGCCAATTTTGGTACCAACGAACCGCAAATGAGTAACGCGGTATGTATGAGTGTTTTCGTCATGTTTCACTTCAATTCACCGTGCATACGATACCACATATTGAACCCTTTGGGTTCCATTTTAGAATAGTAGCCATTTTGTGGTTGCCCTCACATAGGCTGCGCACTAAGGCCCTGCCTAGGCCTGAAAGACACGTACACCTTCTGTGACTTCTCTCTGACCTGTGCAAACTGACTCCGCTGCCCGAGGTCAATCCTGTCCGGCCGGTTCCTTTCCTCGCGGCCTAATGTGATTAGCATCAGGGCTCGGCCCATCATAAAGCCCCTGTTCGCACACGATCTCTGACTAAGCTATTTTCACACCTGACTCTGTTTCCTACTTTATGGCTTGTTTTACGAGCAGGAGGTGCCCGTTTTATTGGGGTCCGCTGTTATCTGATGAGGGTTCTGAGCCTTGCTGGGTACAATGACTGCATGCTTAATGAACTGAAATATGGGATTGTCATTATGGCTCTGCTGTTCCTTTGAAACGAAAATATGTGAATGACCACTTGTAAAATAGGGGCGGTGTTGCCCAGAAGCGTAATATTCTGTATATAAGAAAATACTGTTTTTTGGTTCGGGAGCAGTCTCCTGAGAACATACATCGTGTTGTACTTCTCGGATACCTGTGATTGGTCTGCAGCCAATAAATACGATCTTTGATTTCACCTAGAAGACTCTGTGTTTCTGTGGGTCTGAAACAGGAAGAATCCGAAGTCTTAGGGTGTGTTCCCTGCACCGCTGGGTTCTAAAAACCCAGTACTTCAGTTGGCGCCCGATGTGGGGCGATTTCAGTGGTACCGGTCCAAGCCAGAGGTTCGTGAGGGGCTTCGTGTGGAAATTCTGGAGGAAGGCCGCAACTTCATCGACCCCTGCATGTCGACGTGGTCCGAAAGTCTTCTCTGCGAGGTTCTCCGCGTCCCGACGGCTACGAAGGACTGCTGCCCTGATTAATCGCCCTGTTTTGGACCCTTGACGATTTGGTAGAGCGAAACAATTGAGAGAGTCTTCAGGGGAAGTCATCGATACCTCAGTTAAGTATAAGTGGAGCGTCTCCCAGTTTGTTTGGTATCCTTCGGGATTTTGGTATCCTTCGGGATCGCTTTGATTTGGGTCGTGCAAGTGCCAAAGCCAGAGGACTCGTGTATTCACGAGACTATCGTATTCGATAATTCTTTGAAGTTTGAAACTAGACTAGTGAGCGAAGATGCCTGGTTCTAGTATATTTGGAAATTTGTTTTGTTTTGGTTGTAAAAGGAATTCCCGATTAGAGGATTCGTGTCCGGTTCCTCCAATTGGAACTCCAACTTATGAGCTTTATGTGAAACATGGCGTGGGCCCCATTACGTATAATGAAGTATGGATCCGATACACCAGGAAGGATGGTGTTTTAAAATGGCCCCAAAATGGTAGTTTCGACACAGAGATTCTAGATAATTTAGAAGTTAAATTGTTCAAGAAGAAAGCCCGGCCGGCGATGTTTGATTCTTTCCGCCTATGGCGAAAGGAAGCCAAACAAAAAGAAATTAAATTAGCAAAGAAGAATAAAAGAGAGAGAGGTATGTCGATAATGCAAGCAGCTTTGCAGTTTAAGGATAATGAAGAGGACCAAATGAATGAGCAGTTGCACAGGCAACGCAAACTAGTCATTGATAAATGTTACCCAGTTTTGCCACCCCTTCAACAAGATGAGTCAAAAGAAAAAGAGAAAGACCCCCTAATGTCGCATTTGCTAAGTTCGCCACCCCCGTATGCGCAAAATGCTACCGCGCCTCCGCAACCCGTAAATGTACAGCCTCCAGCTAATGCACCGCAAGCTTTCCCGCAGCCGCCAGCTCCTCCTCAGCCGGCTCCTGTCCCGGTAGCACAGCCTTCCCAAGGGACGCCGATTTTGTTACCTACCACGTCTGCGCTCCCTGCGACTTTACCTAGCACATCAGCTGCCTCCCTTGGTGCCCTACCTGTTACTACTCCTGTATCTGTATCTACACCCGTTTTTCTTCCCTCTGTTTTTCCCCCGGTTCTTGCCTCAACTTCTCCTTCTGCACGACAACGAATAGCTAGTGCAGTCACTAGTCTTATATCACCCCTCTTTGGGTCGTCTATTACGACCCCTGGTCCACAACGTAAGCAGTTACGTACTCAAATACCTGGTTCTAGAGAGAAAGAAGAACTGGACCGCATGGCACGTAGATGGATTGTTTATCCTTCTAGATATGATGTGGAATCTGTTGTTAATGGTTTTCATCAGTGGGAAGCACCACAACAGAGATACGTTTTTGAGAAAATGTGTGAAATCCTATGTGAGGAATTGGAAGATAATGATTTAGACTCCAGTCCGCAAGAGTTGTGTCAAGTGCGATTTGAATTTGGAAAAGGTACGATTGTGGGTTCTGATGTTGAGAAAGCAGTGGCGACACTGCTGTCTTTCAGGAATGGAGATTGTCGGCAGCCGTTGTTTGAACAGGAAAGCGCGACAATACCCGATGCGTGAGGTTCCTCCAGTCTGGAGACCTGGTGATGCACAGGCTAATCCACCTGTTCTGCCACATTTTCAGCGTGTTTGGGTACATGTTCCCTGGAAACGATCTGAAGTTTTAGCGCTTAAGCAGACTCTACCTGACCCCCGTAAGAACCCTGCAGGATATTATAAGGAGTTATCACAGACTGCAGAATCGTGTGTCATGAACTTGGCTGACATAGATATGTTGTTCGGAAATGTTGTTCCACAGCCTTTATGGGGATTGATTCGTAATACAGATCATGCTGCAGAAATAGGTGACACATGGGCTAATATCATTAATGCAGACAATAGACAGGTTGGTGGTGCCAAGCCTGAGCCCGCGGTAGCAGAACTCCCTGGTAGAATAATTACCTATATGAAAACTTGAATGCCCGCTATACGTGTAAATTGGGATAAATTATCCGCATGCAAACAGAAGAAAGATGAAATAGTGTCCGATTTCTTCACCAGGTTTGAAGAAACATTTATTGACCACAGTGGTCAGGACATGAGTACAGAAGGTGGCCAACGGTTATTTGTTGATAAATTTGTGCATAATTTGCTTTCGGAGTTGTGTAAAAAATTAAAAGATTCGGAGAGTTCTTGGGCCGTCTCCTCTTCAGCGCAAATACTGGCTACTGCACAGTATTACGGAAATAGGGATAAAGATGAGAAGGATAGAACAGACAAGAAAACGAAAGAGTTGAAAACAAAGGTTCTTTTACAGCAGGCTTATCCGCCACGTGGAGGTCAGAATAATTATAGGCAAACCCAGGGTATCTATCAGCAACCCCAACATTTTCAGAATAATGAGCAAATTTATGGGTATTATCAACCACGTGTCCCTATAGGTCCCAATCAGTGTTCATATTGCAAGGAGGAAGGTCATTTAAAAAATAATTGCCTTAGATTGTTGCAGCGCACGAATAATGCTTACGGCGCAAGAGGTAGAGGTGGCCAGCAAGCCCCAAGAGGTAGAGGGCGTGGAAATGTTCCCCAGAACGCGCGTTCTCTTCCGCCTTGTGAGAAGTTGGCCTGGTATATGCTGTTCACTAGTTCTAGTGACCACCTTGTACCATGCCAAGCAACCCTTATGGTGTGGTTGTAAGTCAACCTTTTTGGACTAGCTGCCCTAGTGGTAGCGTAGGCTAAGCAGTCTTTGAGGCTAAACTCGTGATGCGTGTTAAGCAAGCTGTTTTACCAATAGTAACCCCCTTTTATACCAATGAAAGGACACCACACAGATATATATTCAAAATATATATGTATTTATTTCTCAAAGTAACCCCTAGTCTCTTTATGAGCACAGGAGCACAAATCGTCAAACAAGATTATCACAGAATACACAGAAGTTGCACTTTATATGGATAGGCCCTGGTGGCCACTCGAACCATATACTAAAATAGTGGTATAAGTACCACGAACAGAAAAGGGAAAAGGCCTAGGGCCTCTAGAATCGCTGGGCCTACAAGGAGCTAACGTCAGTTAGTGACCAGGAGGTCCACGGGTGGCGTGTGCAGAGCAAATAGTCACACGCGGGCTCCCATAGGTTTCAATGGGTGCGTAAAAAGTACAAAGTTACTGCAAAAGGAATCTTCCGGATGACCTAGGAACTTAAGATTTGGAACACAGGCACTAGAGATGTATTACTACACATGGGCACCGGAGTGCCAGCTTTACCTCACCCACAGGAAGCGGGTGCATAGGCCTCAAAGTGCGTCGGGTTTCTTCTATCTGTTCCGTTGAGCCTGGGACAAAGATGCTGCAGGCGGTCGGTCGGGAAGAGATGCAGTGGGTCCAAGAGTGGATCGGAGATGTTGAAGACCTGTAAGCAGAGGGGACAGTGTTCACAGTCACTAGCCAGTGACCAGCGTGGCACCAGGTGGGTACCAGGCGATGTCGGGTGCAAACAGGTGATGAGGGGTAGCTTGTCTCCGCAGCCACGTGGTCCCTGAAGGTCGACGACGTCCAGGAGTCGGCTCACGAGCTGTCCCACGCAGGCTCTCGCTGTCGGCGGTGTCGGCGACTTGATCGAAGCAAACAAGCCTTGGCAAAAGCAATTGCAGGAGGATTCGGAAATCAGCTGTTGGTTCTGACCAGCAAGGTCAGAGGGATTGCTCCTTTGGAGGGGAGCAAGGGCCAGTCTGGAGCAACCAGACCAGCGGTGTTTGTCGTAGATTTCGTCGCCAAGATGGCCACTAGCCAGCGGGCCAGCAACCGGTTAGGCGCGTCGAGTGGCAAAATGCAGAAGGGCCCCACGCAGATCGTGGAGATGCTGGAGGGCTCACCTTTGGTGCAGATGCTGCTCGAGGGTTGGGCTTCTCAGGACCCAAAGCACAACTTGGAGGGAGCCTCGGTTGTTGCACTGGTCAGCTTGTCGTAGTCGTTCCAAGATGGCTGGCTCCACGTGTCTCGGTGCCTCCACGGGTCTCCTCTTTTCAGGGACTGTGGGTCGGGCGGTGAGAGGTCTGGAGGTCCAGGTCTTGTCAGTCTCTGGGCTCGGGCTCCGGCGGGAGGCGGCGGCAAAGCAGACGGTGATTCGCTGGATGGTGCTTGCGTTAGCAAGGTGGTCACTCCCTGACCACAGGGGAGATTTTCTTCAGTCTTCTGTGCAGCAGAATGTCGAAGTTCCCGTCTTCTTCTTAGTTTCAAGTTGATTCCAGGATGTCTGAAGTCTTAGGACACAGCTCCTACCTTTAAGCGGATTCTAGGGGCCGGACTACCTGCTAGGTCCCTCCCTATGGGTGGGACCAGGAAGGGGGGTGGTTACACCCCCAATCCTTTGTCCAGCTCGCCCCAGGCCCGGGACTGGTGTGCCCCAGGACCGGTTTGAACTGGCATATGCACCGAGGCTCCTTGTGAGCCACAGGCATGTCTGGTTTCTTTCAAGCCCTACCTGACCAATACACAAAATCCTGTCTGGGGTGGTGCACGCACCTCCCCTGGCAGGAAACCCTTTGTCCACACCTCCCAAGCTGGAAGGACTCCCAGCAGCAGGAGGGCAGACTTGTGTCTGTGGTGGCAGCATCCATTTTGTGGAGCTGAGGCTATGTCTGATTTTACCCGGGTTTCAGGTACTGTACATGTCGTGTCCCTCTAGAAGGGTGGAATGCTAACCCCGTCGCCAGAATTGGCGAGGGGTTAGTATTCCAATTCGTATGACACCTTACTCGACATGTTTTGATAAAGCCAAACCAAAGATAGCATTTAACCGCGAGGTTCATAATGCACTTAAGAGTATATGGTATGACGATATCTGGAAACAGTAGAAGGAAGTTGTTCCGACCACTGCAGACAGGCTCAGCTCATGCCAGAGCACCATCTCACATGGAACCAAGCACTCTGCCTTCAGGATTGTTAAGGCCTGCCATAGGAGTGACTTAGAGGTTACCAGGTGTCCCATTTAAGGTTAGGTATAGGTATACTACACCTAAGTAAGAGGTGATTACACCAACTTACCCCAGCTGAGTGATCAGCCAGTTGTGTCAGATTGTTAGGCCAAGCCTGGGGTGGCATAATACATGCTGCAGCCCCTGGCAGGCCTTGGGTACACCAATGCCCTGGGTACCTAGTGTACACTGGTACAGGGGCTGACAGGGTGATCCACTTCCAATTGGTTATGCACCTAGGGTGCATAGTTTTAATTTAGTAGAGAGAACAGCAGGCTGGGGGTCTGATTGGCAGGCCCACAGCCTCAATATGTCAAAAACCAGTGAAGCAAAAAGCAAAAATTTGGGGTGACCATAGGATAGCAGACCCTACTCTCCTACACAACCCCCCCCCAAACGCTGGGACATTAAACTAGCCTTGACCAGTCTCGTCTTCATGTCCTAAGTGGAAGTACCTGGAGAGACCATCTGCATTCCCATGGTCAGTACCTGGCCGGTGCTCCACTGTAAAGTCCATCCCCTGTAGGGAAATGGACCACCTAAGCAGTTTGGGGTTTTCACCCTTCATCTGATTTAGCCACAAGAGGGGCTTATGGTCGGTCTGAATCTTGAAGTGAGTGCCAAACAAGTATGGCCTCAGCTTCTTCAGGGCCCACACCACAGCAAAGGCCTCCCTCTCAATAGCTGACCAATTCTTCTCTCTGGGGGTCAACCTTCTGCTAATAAAAGCAATGGGTTGGTCTTGACCATCTACATTAAGTTGTGACAGCACAGCTCCCACACCCAACTCAGAAGCATCTGTTTGGACAATAAACTCTTTGGAGTAGTCAGGACTTTTCAGGATAGGTGCAGAGCACATGGCCTCCTTCAGGTCATCAAATGCCTTTTGACAGCTTACTGTCCACTGAACCTTTTTGGGCATCTTCTTGGATGTCAGATCATTAAGAGGAGTCACAATGGACCCATAGTTCTTAACAAACTTCCTGTAATACCCAGTCAAGCCCAAGAAAGCTCGAACTTGAGTCTGGGTGGTTGGAGGGGACCAATCCTTGATGGACTGTATCTTACTCTCCAGTGGTTGAACTTGGCCCCCACCTACAAGGTGGCCCAAATACACAACCTTACTCTGCCCTATCTGGCACTTAGTAGCCTTGATAGTGAGGCCTGCCCTTTGCAGAGCCTCAAGAGCCTTCTTCAGGTGGATCAGGTGATCCTCCCAGGTGGAACTAAAGACAGCAATGTCATCAAGATATGCTGCGCAAAAGTCATCCAACCCAGTAAGGACTTGGTTCACCAGCCTTTGGAAGGTGGCAGGTGCATTCTTCAGACCAAAGGGCATCACCACAAACTGATAATGCCCACCTGGGGTTGAGAATGCTGTTTTGGCCTTAGACTCCTCAGCTAACCTGATTTGCCAATAGCCAGCTGTCAAGTCAAATGTGCTCAAAAACTTTGCAGAAGCTAGTTTGTCTATGAGCTCATCTGCCCTTGGAATAGGGTGTGCATCTGTCCTGGTGACAGCATTGAGTCCTCTGTAATCCACACAGAACCTCATCTCTCTCTTGCCATCTTTGGTGTGAGGTTTGGGGACCAGAACCACTGGGCTAGCCCAGGGGCTCTCTGAGGGTTCAATGACACCTAATTCCAGCATTTTATGTACCTCAGCCTTTATACAGTCCCTGACGTGGTCAGGTTGTCTGTAAAGTTTGTTCTTTACAGGCAGACTGTCACCAGTGTCCACAACATGGGTACACCAGTCAGTTTGACTAGGTATCAAGGAAAACATATGTGAAAATGATTGTAGAACCTGTCTACATTCAGTCTGCTGATGGGCAGTGAGGTTGCCTCCAAGGGTCACTCCTTCAACTGAGCCATCTTCAGGGTTCTGAGACAACAGGTCTGGGAGAGGGTCACTCTCTTCCTCCTGTCCCTCATCTGTAGCCATGAGCAAGCCCATGTCTGCCCTGTCAACATATGCTTTAAGCCTGTTAACATGGAGTACCCTGTGGGGACTCCTGGGAGTTCCTAGGTCGACCAAGTAGGTGACCTCTCCCTTCTTTTCCAGGATTGTATGGGGTCCAGACCATTTGTCTTGGAGTGCTGCTGGGGCCACCGGCTCCAACACCCATACCTTCTGTCCTGGCTGATACTCAACCAAGACAGCCTTTTGGTCATGCCAAGCTTTCTGTAAGGCCTGGCTTGCCTCAAGGTTTTTAGATGCCTTCTCCATATACTCAGCCATCCTGGAGCGGAGACCAAGTACATAGTCCACTATGTCTAGCTTAGGCTTTTTGAGAGGTAACTCCCATCCTTCCTTCACCAAACACAGTGGGCCTCTCACAGGGTGCCCAAACAACAATTCAAAGGGGCTGTAGCCAACTCCTTTTTGTGGGACCTCTCTGTAAGCAAACAGAAGGCAGGGTAGAAGGATATCCCATCTTCGCCTGAGCTTTTCAGGTAATCCTTTGATCATACCCTTTAGGGTCTTGTTGAATCTCTCAACAAGCCCATTGCATTGTGGGTGATAAGGGGTGGTGAACTTGTAGTTGACACCACATTCCTTCCACATAGCTGTCAAGTATCCTGACATAAAGTTGGTACCTCTGTCAGATACTACCTCCTTAGGAAACCCCACTCTGGAGAATACTCCCAGCAGGGCCCTGGCCACAACAGGAGCTGTAGTGGTCCTAAGGGGAATTGCCTCTGGATACCTGGTGGCATGATCCACTACCACCAGTATAAATCTGTGTCCAGATGCAGTGGGAGGATCCATGGGACCCACTATGTCTATTCCCACTCTTTCAAAGGGGACCCCCACCACAGGTAGTGGTATTAGGGGGGCCTTTGTTGTGCCACCTGATTTGCCACTGGCTTGGCAGGTAACACAGGAGCGACAAAACTCCTTTGTATCTTCATTCATATGAGGCCAGTGAAAGTGAGGGACAAGCCTGTCCCAAGTCTTGTTCTGGCCTAAGTGTCCTGCTAAAGGAATGTCATGGGCCAAGGTAAGAAGGAAGCCCCTAAATTGCAGAGGTATGACCAACCTCCTGGTTGCACCAGGCTTGGGGTCTCTAGCCTCTGAATAAAGGAGCCCTTCATCCCAATACACTTTATGGGTACCTTGAGCATTCCCAGCAGCCTCAGCAGCAGCCAGCTGTCTGAGGGGTTCAAGAGAGGGACAGGATAACTGAGCCTGCCTCAAGTCAGCCCTTGAAGGTCCCCCTGTCCCCAGAAACTCAACCTGATCAGGTTCAAGCTCTTCAGGGACAGTTCCTTCAGGGTCCTCTAGATCAGCTTCCTGGGAAGGCTGATCATCACTCTGAGGCAGGGGGGAAGGCACAGCCTTGACCCTCCTGTTCTTCTTCTTGGTAGGTGCTTGGTCCATTGTTCCAGGATCCAAGACCTGTGGTTCAGTGAGGCACTTTTTGGCCTGTGACCTGGTCACAGCAAGGACATGTGATGATATACCTAACATCTCTGCATGAGTCCTGTACTCCACTTCTGACCATAGAGAACTCTCTAGGTCATTGCCCAACAAACATTCTACTGGGAGGTCTGCACTAACCACAACCCTTTTGAGGCCAGTTACCCCTCCCCATGAGAAGTTAACAACTGCCACACTATGTGAAGTAGTGGCATTGCTGGCATTGGTCACCAGGTAGTTCTCACCTGTTATGTACTGTCCAGGATCCACAAAGCCTGGTGTCACCATAGTGACACTGGCACATGTGTCCCTGTAGGCTTGAGCCACTTTGTCATTAATTAAAGGAGTCTGTCTGTACTTGCCCAGGTTACTGGGGCTCACAGTCAGGGACAAATCAATGTCCCCATCACAGATCAAGACTGCCTGTGTAAGGGTTCTGTCTAAGTCAGAATCTCCTTCAGTTCCCATAGTGATTCCCACTACACCCTTTGTCTGGGGACCAACACTGCTAACAGTAGTACTGGGAGCAGGTGCCTTAGGGGCAACAGTGTTGGGGGCTCCACCCTTTTTGCAATCACTAGTCCAGTGAGTTGTATTTTTACAATGATTGCACCAGGGTTTCTTCTGACCTTCTTTCTTCTTTTTGGACTGTTGGGACCCACCCTCCTTAGTAGTAGTTTGGGGCCCTGTTGAAGACTTCTGGTCTTTAGGTTTCTGATCTCCACCCTTTTGGTCTGTTTTCTTCTGATCACCCCCTTGGCCCTGGTTCTGGTTCTTTTGCTTAACCCTGGTTCTGACCCATTTGTCTGCCTTCTTTCCCAATTCTTGGGGAGAGGTCAGATCAGAGTCAACCAAGTGTTGATGCAGTTGCTGGTTTTGACAGTTATTTAAAATCTGCTCTCTCATCATCAAATTATACAATCCTGTAAAATCAGATACCTTACTTCCCAGCAACCAACCCTCCAAAGCCTTAGTGGCACATTCAATGTATTCAGACCAGTCCTGAGTCTGTGTCTTTTGGGTGTCTCTGAACATTAACCTGTACTGTTCAGTGGTTAAGCCTAACCCATCTACCAGAACACTCTTCAGGACTCTGTAGTTTCTGACATCCTCTTCTCTAACAGTGAGGAGTCTGTCTCTGCCTCTTCCTTCAAAGGAGAGCCAGAGGATTGCTGCCCACTGGTCTTCAGGAACCTGCTGTACTTTGCAGGCTCTCTCAAGAGCAGTTATCCATTTGTGGATGTCATCCCCACTTTTGTAGGGGGGCACAACCTTAGACAGGTTCCTATTGTCAAAGACCCTATCTTTGTCCTTAGGGACAATGCTGCCACCAGTGGGTATAGACCCACTCTCTTTATGCTGTCTAGCCTTGCTAAGTTTCTCTTCCATCAGGGCTACTTCTAGCTCCTGCTTCCTGATCCTCAGCTGAGCCTCTTGCATCTTGGCCTCATGTTCCCTCCTCTGAGGGGTGGTCATCCTTCTCCTGGAGTGACCTTGAGAGCCTCTAGAGCCATGGGAAGCATTGGAGTCACCTGAGCGATTCCTTTGCCTTCCAAGCCCTGTGTTAAGTCCACTGGGGAGATCCAGTGGGTTGAACCCACTGTCAGTCCCCAATAGCCTTGGTTTAGCTGGGCCAAGTATAATACTTGGCACTGGGCTAGTTCTCCCTTCATCCTCACTACTGTCAGTATCCTTTTCACTCTCATCCTCTGTGGTAGGCATCCCATCTAAGGGGTGACTATTGGGAAGGGGTACTTCAGTGGCATCTTTAGAAGGGGGGCCTCCTGTTCCTGTCCCTAAGGGGGCTAACTGGGAAGCTTTCTTGAGTGCTCTCTGATTCTCATCATTCTGTAAGAGCTCTCTGAGCTCAGCAGAGTTTGGGTTCTTGGGCTGTTTAAGGCCTCTAAGAGTTGCCAAATGCCTGAGCTCATTCTGATTAAGGGTAGCAAAGCTGGATGGTGCCCTCTGGGGGTCACTCTCAACAGAGATGGGTACAGTGGACCCCTCTGCCCCGGCCATTGCTCTTAAGTGTGGGTGGATGTGTTGCAATCTACCTACACTTGGGTTTACCTACTAAACCTATCTAGTAGTTGTAGTCAGGGTGTGCTACTCCCTTTGCTCTACAACAACTAAGTTCAGTAGAACTTAAGTATATCTAATCTTGTTTTATATGTACCTACAGGTACCTATGTGATCTTTCAATTGGTAACCAAGAGATTACAATGGTAAAACACAGCAAGCTCAAATCCAACCGCTGCTCACCAATGTGAGAAGTTGGCCTGGTATATGCTGTTCACTAGTTCTAGTGACCACCTTGTACCATGCCAAGCAACCCTTATGGTGTGGTTGTAAGTCAACCTTTTTGGACTAGCTGCCCTAGTGGTAGCGTAGGCTAAGCAGTCTTTGAGGCTAAACTCGTGATGCGTGTTAAGCAAGCTGTTTTACCAATAGTAACCCCCTTTTATACCAATGAAAGGACACCACACAGATATATATTCAAATTATATATGTATTTATTTCTCAAAGTAACCCCTAGTCTCTTTATGAGCACAGGAGCACAAATCGTCAAACAAGATTATCACAGAATACACAGAAGTTGCACTTTATATGGATAGGCCCTGGTGGCCACTCGAACCATATACTAAAATAGTGGTATAAGTACCACGAACAGAAAAGGGAAAAGGCCTAGGGCCTCTAGAATCGCTGGGCCTACAAGGAGCTAACGTCAGTTAGTGACCAGGAGGTCCACGGGTGGCGTGTGCAGAGCAAATAGTCACACGCGGGCTCCCATAGGTTTCAATGGGTGCGTAAAAAGTACAAAGTTACTGCAAAAGGAATCTTCCGGATGACCTAGGAACTTAAGATTTGGAACACAGGCACTAGAGATGTATTACTACACATGGGCACCGGAGTGCCAGCTTTACCTCACCCACAGGAAGCGGGTGCATAGGCCTCAAAGTGCGTCGGGTTTCTTCTATCTGTTCCGTTGAGCCTGGGACAAAGATGCTGCAGGCGGTCGGTCGGGAAGAGATGCAGTGGGTCCAAGAGTGGATCGGAGATGTTGAAGACCTGTAAGCAGAGGGGACAGTGTTCACAGTCACTAGCCAGTGACCAGCGTGGCACCAGGTGGGTACCAGGCGATGTCGGGTGCAAACAGGTGATGAGGGGTAGCTTGTCTCCGCAGCCACGTGGTCCCTGAAGGTCGACGACGTCCAGGAGTCGGCTCACGAGCTGTCCCACGCAGGCTCTCGCTGTCGGCGGTGTCGGCGACTTGATCGAAGCAAACAAGCCTTGGCAAAAGCAATTGCAGGAGGATTCGGAAATCAGCTGTTGGTTCTGACCAGCAAGGTCAGAGGGATTGCTCCTTTGGAGGGGAGCAAGGGCCAGTCTGGAGCAACCAGACCAGCGGTGTTTGTCGTAGATTTCGTCGCCAAGATGGCCACTAGCCAGCGGGCCAGCAACCGGTTAGGCGCGTCGAGTGGCAAAATGCAGAAGGGCCCCACGCAGATCGTGGAGATGCTGGAGGGCTCACCTTTGGTGCAGATGCTGCTCGAGGGTTGGGCTTCTCAGGACCCAAAGCACAACTTGGAGGGAGCCTCGGTTGTTGCACTGGTCAGCTTGTCGTAGTCGTTCCAAGATGGCTGGCTCCACGTGTCTCGGTGCCTCCACGGGTCTCCTCTTTTCAGGGACTGTGGGTCGGGCGGTGAGAGGTCTGGAGGTCCAGGTCTTGTCAGTCTCTGGGCTCGGGCTCCGGCGGGAGGCGGCGGCAAAGCAGACGGTGATTCGCTGGATGGTGCTTGCGTTAGCAAGGTGGTCACTCCCTGACCACAGGGGAGATTTTCTTCAGTCTTCTGTGCAGCAGAATGTCGAAGTTCCCGTCTTCTTCTTAGTTTCAAGTTGATTCCAGGATGTCTGAAGTCTTAGGACACAGCTCCTACCTTTAAGCGGATTCTAGGGGCCGGACTACCTGCTAGGTCCCTCCCTATGGGTGGGACCAGGAAGGGGGGTGGTTACACCCCCAATCCTTTGTCCAGCTCGCCCCAGGCCCGGGACTGGTGTGCCCCAGGACCGGTTTGAACTGGCATATGCACCGAGGCTCCTTGTGAGCCACAGGCATGTCTGGTTTCTTTCAAGCCCTACCTGACCAATACACAAAATCCTGTCTGGGGTGGTGCACGCACCTCCCCTGGCAGGAAACCCTTTGTCCACACCTCCCAAGCTGGAAGGACTCCCAGCAGCAGGAGGGCAGACTTGTGTCTGTGGTGGCAGCATCCATTTTGTGGAGCTGAGGCTATGTCTGATTTTACCCGGGTTTCAGGTACTGTACATGTCGTGTCCCTCTAGAAGGGTGGAATGCTAACCCCGTCGCCAGAATTGGCGAGGGGTTAGTATTCCAATTCGTATGACACCTTACTCGACATGTTTTGATAAAGCCAAACCAAAGATAGCATTTAACCGCGAGGTTCATAATGCACTTAAGAGTATATGGTATGACGATATCTGGAAACAGTAGAAGGAAGTTGTTCCGACCACTGCAGACAGGCTCAGCTCATGCCAGAGCACCATCTCACATGGAACCAAGCACTCTGCCTTCAGGATTGTTAAGGCCTGCCATAGGAGTGACTTAGAGGTTACCAGGTGTCCCATTTAAGGTTAGGTATAGGTATACTACACCTAAGTAAGAGGTGATTACACCAACTTACCCCAGCTGAGTGATCAGCCAGTTGTGTCAGATTGTTAGGCCAAGCCTGGGGTGGCATAATACATGCTGCAGCCCCTGGCAGGCCTTGGGTACACCAATGCCCTGGGTACCTAGTGTACACTGGTACAGGGGCTGACAGGGTGATCCACTTCCAATTGGTTATGCACCTAGGGTGCATAGTTTTAATTTAGTAGAGAGAACAGCAGGCTGGGGGTCTGATTGGCAGGCCCACAGCCTCAATATGTCAAAAACCAGTGAAGCAAAAAGCAAAAATTTGGGGTGACCATAGGATAGCAGACCCTACTCTCCTACACGCCTCAAAATACGATGAATAGTTTTGATCAGCAAGCCAATGCAACTGGCAAGACAGCGCAGTACTATAATAATGACTATTATGTGGAAGATGATAATACGGAAGGTAATGATTACTAGGACAGCCATAGACAGAGAGGGGGAGTTGTTTCAGTGCCAGTGGATCAGAGCGGACCGTATGTTAAGGTGACTACAGCGGGTGTAACAGAGCCCTTTCTGCTGGACACTGGTGCTGCAAAGAGTTCTATTATGCGCTCAAAACTCCCTGGCGCGCCTTTGTCTGGCGAAATGAATGTTTCCGTAGGTTTTTCTGGCGCCCCGGTTAGGAACCCGATCTCAAGTCCTATGGCCCTTTCTGTTGGACCTTGTGAGCTGAAAGCCCCCCTCATCCTAACGACAGGATGTAATGAAAACCAGTTAGGATTGGATCTGTTAAAGAGATTACATGCGACATTATATTGTTCCCCCTCGGGAGTACAACTTACACTGGGTAAGGAAGTGATTTCTCCAATGTATTTGTCAAAGAATAATCTACCAGCTGAATTGTCGTCTCTTCCTGATGCCCTTTGGGCCACTGGCCCTAATGATGTGGGCCTTTTGGAAATACCCCTGTATGTTGTCACTTTGAAAGCCAATGTTAAATTGCCCCGCATTCCCCAGTACAAGATCTCTAAGGAAGGTGAAAAAGCGTTGTTCGCAATTATCTATGATTTAATTAAGAAGGATGTGATTGAAGAGACAAGAGGCAACGTTTGCAATAGTCCGGTTCTGCCTGTTTTAAAACGTACTGACCCTTCTCAGCCACCTGTTTACAGATTTGTGATCGATCTTAGAGAGGTCAATAAGGTAGTTGTGCCACAGTTTCCAGTGGTTCCTGATATAACTGCCTTGTTGACTATGATCCCAGCTTCCGCTGCTTGGTTCTCAGTGATTGATTTAAAGAATGCTTTCTTTAGCATTCCGATTGCAGAGGAGAGCAGGGATATTTTTGGCTTTTGTTTAGGAGGTCGAAGCTTCCGTTTTAAACGTGCTCCACAGGGCTACTGTGAAAGTCCATCAATATACAGTCAGGCTTTAAAAGCGCAGCTTGATGCCCTTGTTTTACCTAAAGGTGCTACCCTTATCCAGTATGTTGACGATTTACTAATCGCCGCGGATACTGAGGAGATTTGTAAAGGAGCTACATCATCATTGTTACGTCATTTGTCTGCCTTTCATCACAAAGTGTCTCTCTCTAAACTGCAATATTGTCGACAAGAAGTGACCTATTTAGGTCATCTCTTATCGAAGGAGGGAAGGAAGCTGACCCCAGAAAGAATCCAAGCCATTGCACAGTTAAGCGTGCCAAGGACAAAGAGAGAAGTGCGTGCTTTCTTGGGCATTACTTCATACTGTAGGCACTGGATCCCGAGTTTTTCTTTGCTGGCAAAACCATTGCTAGCATTAACATATAAAGATATACCGAACCTTGTCCCATGGTCTGAAGAGTGTCAGAAAAGTTTTTGGGAATTACGCAAGGCATTATGTTCAGCTCCTGTGTTGGGTACCCCCGACTATAGTAAGCCTTTACCTTGTATGTTTATGAAAAGGACGGTTGCGCATTGTCAGTGCTAACACAGCCTTTTGGAGACAGACCGCGTCCATGCGCGTATTTTTCGTCGACTTTGGACCCTGTAGCGAGGGCATTGCCAAGTTGTTTAAGAGCCACAGCGGCAGCAGCTGCGTCTATTCGACAGTCTGCTGGACTAGTGATGAATAATACATTGATTGTAATGGTTCCCCATGCGGTGGACACATTGTTAAACAGGACCAAGACACAGCATTTAACTAATGCTCGATTGTCAGGGTATGAATTGACACTGTTAGCAAACCATGTGCACATAAAAAGGTGCAACACGCTGAATCCAGCCACATTATTGCCAATTTCAGCAGACACAGATGAGGTTGAACAGCATGATTGTCTGTTCAGAACAGAAGAAGAAACAAAAGGGAGAGTGGTTCTTAAAGATACTCCCCTGGTTGAATGTGATGGTACCTTATGGGTGGATGGTTCATGCTTCAAGCTTCCGAATGGTGATACGACTGCTGCATATGCTGTCACAACTCTGCACACGATTGTTGAAACTGCACGCATACCACATAATTCAGCCCAAGCAGCAGAATTAATTGCACTTACAAGAGCATGCGTGTTGTCGAAAGGAATGAAAGTGAACATATATACTGACAGTCAGTATGTTTTTGGTGTGGCCCATAGTTTTGGGCGTTTGTGGAAAGAACGTGGTTTCCTGACCTCGCATGGAGCTAAGATTCAGAATGGTCAGTTAGTGAATGATCTCCTTGAGTCACTGACCTTGCCGTTACAAGTCGCGATTGTGAAATGCAGCGCACACAAGAAGGTTACCGATGATGTTGGGCGTGGTAATGCATTTGCTGACGAAACCGCGAAAGAAACAGCAAAAGATGTGACAACTCGAATGTATGTTGCAGGCCCTGCAAGATGGGTTGGTGATGTTGGAATGTGTGAAGACACGATAGAGAGTGTGAAGTTCCTTCAAGCTGAAGCCACAGAGAAAGAATGGAGTATGTGGAAAGAGAGTAAGGGTAAATTAGATGAAAACGGTTGTTGGATTGATTTGTCAGAACACCGGCGATGGTTGTTACCTGATGCATATGTGCTTCCAGTGGTTACGATGGCGCATGGAATGGCACATATCAGTGTGAAAGGGATTTGTAAGTTGTTGGCTCCAGTATGGCAGAATGCTGGAATCCCTAAGTGTGCGGAGAATGTGGTCAAAAATTGCATGGTATGTCTGAAATACAATCCTGGTAGGGGAACCCCAACTCCACCTGGTCATTTTGCGCCTCCATTGTATCCATTTGAAGTTCTGCAACTAGACTTCATCCACATGGAAAGATGCAACAATTTGAAATATGTACTGGTTGTTGTTTGCGCTTTTTCAAGATGGATAGAAGCATATCCCCTAAAAGACAATACGGCCTTATCCACAGCTAAAGCCCTTGTCAAAGAATTTTTCCCTAGGTTCGGAATGCCGAGGATGGTATGGAGTGATAACGGGAGTGAATTTGTAGGTCGAGTGATGAAGGATGTGTGTGAGGGACTAGGCATTAAGCAGAAGTTCCACGCTGCAAATCACCCCCAATCAGCTGGATTAGTAGAGTGCTACAATGGCACTTTGAAACTTAAGTTGGCCAAAATTCAGGCGAGCTCCGGTCTTAAATGGCCTGACGCTCTGCCCTTAGCACTCCTATCAACAAGAATGACTGTGCATTCACGAGTGGGACTTAGTCCGTATGAAATTGTGTTTGGCCGTCCGGCCAATGTATGGGGAGTGCCAAGGCCGACAAAATTCAGTGAAATCGAACATCCAGCACTGCTTGATTATCTGTATGAATTGACGGCTAAATTGCGTGTCTTACACCAACAGGTTCACGATACTCTGCCCCAGGCCTCTGAAGCTCCAGGACACCCTATTAATCCTGGAACGTGGGTGCTAATTAAGAATTTTCAACGTACGAAAAATGATGAGCTCCGTTGGATCGGCCCCCACCTAGTCCTGTTATCAACAAGATCAGCGGTTCGAGTGAAAGGGAAAAAGAATTGGATACACGGCATACATTGCAAGAGGATCCCTTTGCATCTACCGTGTGATCGGTGGGTCCAGGAGGGGATCGCTGACTCCGAGGCTGACACTGTGCCTCGTTTTGTGCCTTTTAGCGATGCACGTGTAAAGGGAACGAATACAGAGCAAGAAAGTGACGACATTCTGCAAGAAGCTACATCGCCATCAATCCGATTGGACACCACAGAGCCTGAACTTTTGTTTCAGGACCAGACAGTACCTGGCAGAAGTCGCTATAATTTGAGGCCAAGAACTATGGACAAATAAAAATTCTTTTTCTTTGATATTTTCAAAAGTGCAGCTCTCTCATCTGAAAAACTTTTTGACTTTTTGTTTTTCGAACCACCATCCGGGTTCAGCTGCAGGGTCGCGGTGCCAAGACTTTGGGGTACAAGCCGAAGACGTTAGGTCTACGGTTCTGGTTGGTCTAGGGCGTTCCCTGAACTGACAGGTGTACTCCTTAGCAGAAGATACTCATCCGCCGCGAGCAGCACGATTAGAGGATGGAGTTTTTCAGGATGGAGAGGCCGACTGAGGAAATAAATTTCAAGCAGAATATGTAAAATAATGAATAGCAAATGTTTTGTAGTATTATGTCTGTTTGTGCTATCTAGCATAATGATGTTTTCTGTAGGTTGTGTACTATTGTCCTTCCAAGTGTCATTTGCACCCACTGTACAGCCCACACCTCTTCCTACTGTTTTTCCGCACTCTTTTCACCCTCTGCCAGAACACGAACAAGCTAGACGTGCTGAATTTGCAAACAATTCGTTCATTCAACTCCTACACCAGCACCAACTAGTTATGAATACAACAAACTGCTGGGTGTGTGGTTTGATGCCACACACCATTAATAAGGGTATCCCATATCTAGTACTGCCGTTTAGCTATAATGGTTCATCATGGGCATTCCAGACCATGTTTCTTTTTGCGCTTGAAACCTACTCCCAGCGACCACCGCGTTCCACTAGACTTAACTCGAACAATAAAGCCTTGATGAGAGGAGTTGCAGATATGAGTAGAGATATCGATGCATATACATCTATTCCCAAGGATGAGTTGCGAGCTTATGTAGGTTGGAACGCGACGGGGTATAGCATCAGTTTGGGCGAAAAACATCGCAAAAGTTCATCTCCAATTTGGGTTGTACCACACATGGGTCGCCTTTGTTTACAAGGCAATGGTCAAAATCCAAGAGCTCAACTAGGGAAGAGTAACTGTACTGAGACGTACACTTTTCCATCACAGTTTTCCCCTGCGTTTTTAGCTGCCAAGGGTACATACTTTGTCTGTAGTGATCGAGCATATACATGGTTGCCCCCTGATTTCTCGGGCACGTGTTATGTTGCAAATTTGCTACCGCCAACATTCACTGCTGCCTCTGATTATCACAAGACCAGAGTTGTGAGAGGCGTTGTTAGTAAGGAAGATACTGCCGGTCAGGAAGCGGGAGACTTTTTCCTGGGTTTCCTGCCGTTTTGGGGACCAATGGTCAATAGTCGGAACCTGAGACAACTGACTCGTGTAGTTGAGTCCACTGTTAATGTAACGGCCGGTGCCCTTGGTAACTTGACAGCTGAGCTTCAAGCGGATCGCCTCATGACGTTGCAGAACCGTATGGTTCTAGATGTCATACTTGCAGACCGTGGTGGGGTATGCAAGGTTATCCAATCGAGCTGTTGTATTTTCATACCAGATAACGCTCCGACAGTCTACCAGGCCATTTCCAAACTACATAAGATTTCCGAATCCATTCACGTGGATAAAGGAGATTGGTCAATGATGGGGTGGTTCTGGGGACTGATATCAGCTTGGGGATGGAAGATTCTGATAGTCATTGGGATGATCTTAGCCATTCTTTTCCTGTTCTGTTCATGCATACAGTGTGCTCCTGTAATGTGTAGCCTCTGTGTTACATCATGTGTAAGGAAACCTGTATCAAGGGACAAGCTAAGCAATAGGATGATGCTACAGCAACATCTCCATGACTTTAAGAACATAGACTTGGACTCAGATTAGTATAGTTCTTGCCTATGTAAGGGCAAAAGGAGGGTCTGTAGTACTGTAAAATTCGGAACCGTGTAGGTGGCATGGTCCCACCATGCCAATTTTGGTACCAACGAACCGCAAATGAGTAACGCGGTATGTATGAGTGTTTTCGTCATGTTTCACTTCAATTCACCGTGCATACGATACCACATATTGAACCCTTTGGGTTCCATTTTAGAATAGTAGCCATTTTGTGGTTGCCCTCACATAGGCTGCGCACTAAGACCCTGCCTAGGCCTGAAAGACACGTACACCTTCTGTGACTTCTCTCTGACCTGTGCAAACTGACTCCGCTGCCCGAGGTCAATCCTGTCCGGCCGGTTCCTTTCCTCGCGGCCTAATGTGATTAGCATCAGGGCTCGGCCCATCATAAAGCCCCTGTTCGCACACGATCTCTGACTAAGCTATTTTCACACCTGACTCTGTTTACTACTTTATGGCTTGTTTTACGAGCAGGAGGTGCCCGTTTTATTGGGGTCCGCTGTTATCTGATGAGGGTTCTGAGCCTTGCTGGGTACAATGACTGCATGCTTAATGAACTGAAATGTGGGATTGTCATTATGGCTCTGCTGTTCCTTTGAAACGAAAATATGTGAATGACCACTTGTAAAATAGGGGCGGTGTTGCCCAGAAGCGTAATATTCTGTATATAAGAAAAGACTGTTTTTTGGTTCGGGAGCAGTCTCCTGAGAACATACATCGTGTTGTACTTCTCGGATACCTGTGATTGGTCTGCAGCCAATAAATACGATCTTTGATTTCACCTAGAAGACTCTGTGTTTCTGTGGGTCTGAAACAGGAAGAATCTGAAGTCTTAGGGTGTGTTCCCCTGCACCGCTGGGTTCTAAAAACCCAGTACTTCATGCCGACCATGAAGGGAGCGAGCTATGCAAGCCTGAGGACGCCGATCCATTTGACCGACGCCTGCAGGAAAGTTACCTGTTACATCCAGCGGCTGACGAGGGGTTCATCCGGTGTTTTTAGAACTGTGGCCTGCAACGAGGGGCTAGGAGGGACTGCCTTAAGGAAACGATCAGCTGGGTATCTGTGGCCTTCGCGTTGTTACCGGAATCGGCCCATCAGGGACTAACGTCATTTTCCATCCTGGATGAATTTCGAACTATGTGATTGCCGGTACGATGCGGATGCCGGGACACAACGCAGCTGTGGAATCGCAGCCAAAAGAACTGTAGCCCTCCTATTGGCTGTGAGCCCACCAATGGGAAGTGATGACACGACTCATAAGCCAATCAAACACCGGATGACATATTTTAGCAGTTCACTCATTGAGAAAGGCATCACGCCGAAACATGTCTGAGACTACTGCTTTTAATAAATATTGGTTTCAACCCCGTGAGTGCATCGTATCCTTTTGGATGGAGCTGTGACGTTATAAGGGAGAACCCACCCTCTGACACGACGCACCCGCCTTAGGAGTTCAGCGGTTTGGGTGGGACTTGGAGCTGTGTGTTTAGTAAACCGCTTGAACCGGCGCTGAGGTGATGGCCCTGCCGACCATTAAGGGAGCGAGCTATGCGAGCCCGATGACGCCGATCCATTTGACCGACGCCTGCAGGAAAGTTACCTGTTACCTGTTACATCCAGCGGCTGCTGAGGGGTTCATCCGGTGTTTTTAGAACTTTGGCCTGCAGCGAGGGGCTAGGAGGGACTGCCTTAAGGAAACGATCAGCGGGGTATCTATGACCTTTGCGTTGTTACTGGAATCGGCCCATCAGGGACTAACGTCATTTTCCATCCTGGATGAATTTCGAACTATGTGATTGCCGGTACGACGCGGATGCCGGGACACAACGCAGCTGTGGAATCGCAGCCATAAGAACTGTAGCCCTTCTATTGGCTGTGAGCCCACCAATGGGAAGTGATG
The DNA here is from genome assembly GCF_964204655.1 of Triturus cristatus. Lineage (NCBI taxonomy): Eukaryota > Metazoa > Chordata > Amphibia > Caudata > Salamandridae > Triturus > Triturus cristatus. The sequence continues at coordinate 619,520,338 of NC_140579.1, read as the reverse complement.
ACACGACTCATAAGCCAATCAAACACCGGATGACATATTTTAGCAGTTCACTCATTGAGAAAGGCATCACGACGAAACATGTCTGAGACGACTGCTTTTAATAAATATTGGTTTCAACCCCGGGAGTGCATCGTGTCCTTTTGGATGGAGCTGTGAGATATATATATCTCCTTGCTTCTTATGCCCCAGCCTGGCGCACTCATGAACGGTGCCTGTCATGGCGGGGGTGCTCCCGCCTTCATATCCAGCTCCACACTGTTAGTAGGTAATCGTACCTTTCCACAGAAGACAGCACTCACGGGGGAGAGTTCCAAAGTTATTTATTCACGGGAACTGTGAGGAAGTACTGACACAAGCAATGCAGAAAGTTAATCGAACAAAAAGAGGGGATCTTCTGAAGGATCAGAGTTTAGGATGATCACCACATTCTTAGAGGATGCGGGACATCTGAAACGCATCCTAAAAAAGAATTGGCATACTCTTCTTTCGGATTATATTATAGGAGGAGACCTGCCTTCCAATCCTTTGGTCACATTTAAAAGCCAGATCTCTACGTGACACCTTGGTCCATGGTTACCAAGGCACTGAAAGCCCCAAATCACCATTTGGATCCCTTAATGGGTTTTATCCATGCGGTAAATGTAAAGCGTGCAAAAAGAGTAAACGCGTCTTATCATATAACATTCCAGGGCTCACGGTACCTAAGAAAATCACAAAGTTTCTCACTTGTACAACTCCTTACACTGTATACTGCTTGGTGTGTCCGTGTGGGCTCCGTTATATCGGTAACACCATACAGCCAGCGAAGATTCGTATACTCGAACATATGCAGACAAGGCTTACCCTGTTGCACGACATTTTAACCAACACCACAAACGCAACAGAGATCTATTAACATACTTCTGTTTAGATCATGTGCCCAACAATCCAAGACGGGGGGACAGGATTCAGAGACTTAGATGTCTTGAATCACGTTATATCATCGATCTACAGAGTAAAACTCCTTATGGCTTAAACAGTAGTGAGGAACTTGCAGTACATTTGGGGGACTAAGGAACTGTATTTCATGTTATCTCTTTTCCCATGTATATATTAGATTGATGAAATATCATTTGAAGTATGTCTCATTCTCTTATGTGCTCGATCAAAACTGGATAAGCTCCACTATATTTATGAAATGAAATGCAATGCTAAGAAATGGAATGTTACGTTTAATATGGTAGAACATGGAGGACTGCCTCTGGTCGTCAAAAAATCAAAAATTGTTAAACTATATTGTTGCGCACTATAGCTGGAATCTATTTAGTGGTAATAAACAAAAAATGCCCATTCAGGACTTAATTGTGGGTTAGGCCCATTTGGGGCTTAATGAAATTATGTTTTTATTCTGGATAACAATTTTGTTGCTAGGATATTGGACATTACATTTGTGTATGTTGTAGTGAATATTACGCTTTCTGAAATTCAAAGATGGCGGGATTTTGGCACTTCCCTGACAAAGATTTGCCGGGTTAGTCCTTTCACTGTTTTGATGAATTTGCTTAGCACGATTGATGATTAAAAAGAAATGGCGATGCAATCGTTTCGTGCTAAACATCGACAAAGGCGAATTGCCGAAATGCGTCAGTTGTGCGCCTGAGTTCCCGCGAATAAATAACGTTGGAACTCTCCCCCGTGAGTGCTGTCTTCTGTTGAAAGGCACGATTACCTACTAACAGTGTGGAGCTGGATATATATATATCTATATATCTCCACAAGTCCAATGGCGGGGAAGAAAAGAACGCACTCCAAGAATATTTGTCCTTAGTTTATTGTGCAAGGGAACACCATGGGATATGGAGGCACAGAAAAACCCAGCTAGCAAGTCGCCTTGGTCACGGTTCGGTGGTAACGCCTACTGTTGCAATCTTATAGGTTGGTACACAGTGTATATACGTAAACATCAGCGACGGACTCCCATGTGACGGTACACACCACTGCCACGGTGGCGGCCATCGCATAACAAAGCAGTTGCCGTGATCAAAAACATGCAATCAATGCTTAATGAAAGCAAAATGTTAGATGCATCTCCCCATTGCATCAATTAACAAATATCAACTGATGACTGCACATATCCAAAAATAACATACAATCATTACATTTATCCTATTATACCTGAACTTGGCATCCATAGTGTGAAAACATCAAAGTTATGCCATCAAAAAGGGCATACCATATAGAAATAGAGCATGATAAAATGTGCAATATGTACACGTGAATAGGTCAACTGCCTGAAGTGTTAATAGAATGCACACAGGTGCTGGCTCTAATCGCAGTGCGGCATGGTAACTGTAGTAATAGTAAATAAGAAACAGACGTGCTGGGATAATAGTGTCTGGTAACGGTTAAGAAGCAACTTGCCACTCATAGCTGGAATGAATGGCCAGCATGTAGCCATGTAAGTTACGGTGGCTATTAATATTCGGCAGTGTGAGAAGTTGGCCTGGTATATGATGCTCACTAGTTAAAGTGATCACCTTGTACCATGCCAAGCAACCCTTATGGTGTGGTTGTAAGTCAACCTTTTCGGACTAGCTGCCCTAGTGGTAGCGTAGGCTAAGCAGTCTTTGAGGCTAAACTCGTGAAGCGTGTTAAGCCAGCTGTTTTACCAAATGCAACCCCCTTTTATACCAATGAAACGACACCACACAGATATATATTCAAAATATATATGTATTTATTTCTCAAAGTAACCCCTAGTCTCTTTATGAGCACAGGAGCACAAATCGTCAAACAAGATTACAGTACAATACACAGAAGTTGCACTTTATATGGATAGGCCCTGGTGGCTGCTCGAACCATATACTAAAATAGTGGTATAAGTACCACGAACAGAAAAGGGAAAAGGCCTAGGGCCTCTAGAATCGCTGGGCCTACAAGGAGCTAATTTCAGTTAGTGACCAGGAGGTCCACGGGTGGCGTGTGCAGAGCAAATAGTCACACGCGTGCTCCCATAGGTTTCAATGGGTGCGTAAAAAGTACAAAGTTACTGCAAAGAGGATCTTCCGGATGGACTAGGAACTCAAGATTTGGAACACAGGCACTAGAGATGTAATACTACACTTGGGCACAGGTGTGCCAGCTTTACCTCACCCACAGGAAGCGGGTGCATAGGCCTCGAAGTGCGTCGGGTTTCTTCTATCTGTTCCGTGGAGCCTGAAGACAAAGATGCTGCAGGTGGTCGGTCCGGGAGAGATGCGGTGGATCCAAGAGTGGATCGGAGATGTTGAAGACCTGTAAGCAGAGGGGACAGTGTTCACAGTCACTAGCCAGTGACCAGCGTGGCACCAGGTGGGTACCAGGCAATGTCGGGTGCAAACAGGAAGAAAGGTGTAGCTTGTCTCTGCAGCCACGTGGTCCCTGGAGGTCGACGACGTCCAGGAGTCGGTTCACGAGCTGTCCCACGCAGGCTCTCGCTGTCGGCGGTGTCGGCGACTTGATCGAAGCAAACAAGCCTTGGCAAAAGCAATTGTTGTAGGAGATGAAATAAGCTGATGGTTCTGACCAGCAAGGTCAGAAGGACTGCTCCTTTGGAGGGGAGCAAGGGCCAGTCTGGAGCAACCAGACCAGCGGTGTATTTCGTAAAGTTCGTCGCCAAGATGGCTACTAGCCAGCGGGCCAGCAACCGGTTAGGCGCGTCGAGTGGCAAAATGCAGAAGGGCCCCACGCAGATCGTGGAGATGCTGGAGGGCTCACCTTTGGTGCAGATGCTGCTCGAGGGTTGGGCTTCTCAGATCCCAAAGCACAACTTGGAGGGAGCCTCGGTTGTTGCACTTGTCAGCTTGTCGTGGTCGTTTCAAGATGGCTGGCTCCACGTGTCTCGGTGCCTCCACGGGTCTCCTCTTTTCAGGGACTGTGGATCGGGCGGTGAGAGGTCTGGAGGTCCAGGTCTTGTCAGTCTCTGGGCTCGGGCTCCGGCGGGAGGCGGCGGCAAAGCAGACGTTGATTCGCTGGATGGTGCTTGCGTTAGCAAGGTGGTCACTCCCTGACCACAGGGGAGATTTCCTTCAGTCTTCTGTGCAGCAGAATGTCGAAGTTCCCGTCTTCTTCTTAGTTTCAAGTTGATTCCAGGATGTCTGAAGTCTTAGGACACAGCTCCTACCTTTAAGCGGATTCTAGGGGCCGGACTACCTGCTAGGTCCCTCCCTATGGGTGGGACCAGGAAGGGGGGTGGTTACACCCCCAATCCTTTGTCCAGCTCGCCCCAGGCCCGGGACTGGTGTGCCCCAGGACCGGTTTGAACTGGCATATGCACCGAGGCTCCTTGAGAGCCACAGGCATGTCTGGTTTCTTTCAAGCCCTACCTGACCAATACACAAAATCCTGTCTGGGGTGGTGCATGCACCTCCCCTGGCAGGAAACCCTTTGTCCACACCTCCCAAGCTGGAAGGACTCCCAGCAGCAGGAGGGCAGACTTGTGTCTGTGGTGGCAGCATCCATTTTGTGGAGCTGAGGCTATGTCTGATTTTACCCGGGTTTCAGGTACTGTACATGTCGTGTCCCTCTAGAAGGGTGGAATGCTAACCCCGTCGCCAGAATTGGCGAGGGGTTAGTATTCCAATTCGTATGACACCTTACTCGACATGTTTTGATAAAGCCAAACCAAAGATAGCATTTAACCGCGAGGTTCATAATGCACTTAAGAGTATATGGTATGACGATATCTGGAAACAGTAGAAGGAAGTTGTTCCGACCACTGCAGACAGGCTCAGCTCATGCCAGAGCACCATCTCACATGGAACCAAGCACTCTGCCTTCAGGATTGTTAAGGCCTGCCATAGGAGTGACTTATAGGTTACCAGGTGTCCCATTTAAGGTTAGGTATAGGTATACTACACCTTAGTAAGAGGTGATTACACCAACTTACCCCATCTGAGTGATCAGCCAGTTGTGTCAAATTGTTAGGCCAAGCCTGGGGTGGCATAATACATGCTTCAGCCCCTGGCAGGCCTTGGATACACCAATGCCCTGGGTACCTAGTGTACACTGGTACAGGGGCTGACAGGGTGATCCACTTCCAATTGGTTATGCACCTAGGGTGCATAGTTTTAATTTAGTAGAGAGAACAGCAGGCTGGGGGTCTGATTGGCAGGCCCACAGCCTCAATATGTCAAAAACCAGTGAAGCAAAAAGCAAAAATTTGGGGTGACCATAGGATAGCAGACCCTACTCTCCTACACAACCCCCCCCCCCAACGCTGGGACATTAAACTAGCCTTGACCAGTCTCGTCTTCATGTCCTAAGTGGAAGTACCTGGAGAGACCATCTGCATTCCCATGGTCAGTACCTGGCCGGTGCTCCACTGTAAAGTCCATCCCCTGTAGGGAAATGGACCACCTAAGCAGTTTGGGGTTTTCACCCTTCATCTGATTTAGCCACAAGAGGGGCTTATGGTCGGTCTGAATCTTGAAGTGAGTGCCAAACAAGTATGGCTTCAGCTTCTTCAGGGCCCACACCACAGCAAAGGCCTCCCTCTCAATAGCTGACCAATTCTTCTCTCTGGGGGTCAACCTTCTGCTAATAAAAGCAATGGGTTGGTCTTGACCATCTACATTAAGTTGTGACAGCACAGCTCCCACACCCAACTCAGAAGCATCTGTTTGGACAATAAACTCTTTGGAGTAGTCAGGACTTTTCAGGATAGGTGCAGAGCACATGGCCTCCTTCAGGTCATCAAATGCCTTTTGACAGCTTACTGTCCACTGAACCTTTTTGGGCATCTTCTTGGATGTCAGATCATTAAGAGGAGTCACAATGGACCCATAGTTCTTAACAAACTTCCTGTAGTACCCAGTCAAGCCCAAGAAAGCTCGAACTTGAGTCTGGGTGGTTGGAGGGGACCAATCCTTGATGGATTGTATCTTACTCTCCAGTGGTTGAACTTGGCCTCCACCTACAAGGTGGCCCAAATATACAACCTTACTCTGCCCTATCTGGCACTTAGTAGCCTTGATAGTGAGGCCTGCCCTTTGCAGAGCCTCAAGAGCCTTCTTCAGGTGGATCAGGTGATCCTCCCAGGTGGAGCTAAAGACAGCAATGTCATCAAGATATGCTGCGCAAAAGTCATCCAACCCAGTAAGGACTTGGTTCACCAGCCTTTGGAAGGTGGCAGGTGCATTCTTCAGACCAAAGGGCATCACCACAAACTGGTAGTGCCCACCTGGGGTTGAGAATTCTGTTTTGGCCTTAGACTCCTCAGCTAATCTGATTTGCCAATAGCCAGCTGTTAAGTCAAATGTGCTCAAAAACTTTGCAGAAGCTAGTTTGTCTATGAGCTCATCTGCCCTTGGAATAGGGTGTGCATCTGTCCTGGTGACAGCATTGAGACCCCTGTAGTCCACACAGAACCTCATTTCTCTCTTGCCATCTTTGGTGTGAGGTTTGGGGACCAGAACCACTGGGCTAGCCCAGGGGCTCTCTGAGGGTTCAATGACACCTAATTCCAGCATTTTATGTACCTCAGCCTTTATACAGTCCCTGACGTGGTCAGGTTGTCTGTAAAGCTTGTTCTTTACAGGCAGACTGTCACCAGTGTCCACCACATGGGTACACCAGTCAGTTTGACTAGGTATCAAGGAAAACATATGTGAAAATGATTGTAGAACCTGTCTACATTCAGTCTGCTGATGGGCAGTGAGGTTGCCTCCAAGGGTCACTCCTTCAACTGAGCCATCTTCAGGGTTCTGAGACAACAGGTCTGGGAGAGGGTCACTCTCTTCCTCCTGTCCCTCATCTGTAGCCATGAGCAAGCCCATGTCTGCCCTGTCAACATATGCTTTAAGCCTGTTAACATGGAGTACCCTGTGGGGACTCCTGGGAGTTCCTAGGTCTACCAAGTAGGTGACCTCTCCCTTCTTTTCCAGGATTGTATGGGGTCCAGACCATTTGTCTTGGAGTGCTGCTGGGGCCACTGGCTCCAACACCCATACCTTCTGTCCTGGCTGAAACTCAACCAAGACAGCCTTTTGGTCATGTAAAGCTTTCTGTAAGGCCTGGCTTGCCTCGAGGTTTTTGGATGCCTTCTCCATATACTCAGCCATCCTGGAGCGGAGACCAAGTACATAGTCCACTATGTCTTGCTTAGGCTTTTTGAGAGGTAACTCCCATCCTTCCTTCACTAAACACTGTGGGCCTCTTACAGGGTGCCCAAACAACAATTCAAAGGGGCTGTAGCCAACTCCTTTTTGTGGGACCTCTCTGTAAGCAAACAGAAGGCAGGGTAGAAGGATGTCCCATCTTCACCTGAGCTTTTCAGGTAATCCTTTGATCATACCCTTTAGGGTCTTGTTGAATCTCTCAACAAGCCCATTGCATTGTGGGTGATAAGGGGTGGTGAACTTGTAGTTGACACCACATTCCTTCCACATAGCTGTCAAGTATCCGGACATAAAGTTGGTACCTCTGTCAGATACTACCTCCTTAGGAAACCCCACTCTGGAGAATACTCCCAGCAGGGCCCTGGCCACAACAGGTGCTGTAGTGGTCCTAAGGGGAATTGCCTCTGGATACCTGGTGGCATGATCCACTACCACCAGTATAAATCTGTGCCCAGATGCAGTGGGAGGATCCATGGGACCCACTATGTCTATTCCCACTCTTTCAAAGGGGACCCCCACCACAGGTAGTGGTATTAGGGGGGCCTTTGTTGTGCCACCTGATTTGCCACTGGCTTGGCAGGTCACACAGGAGCGACAAAACTCCTTTGTATCTTCATTCATATGAGGCCAGTGAAAGTGAGGGACAAGCCTGTCCCAAGTCTTATTCTGGCCTAAGTGTCCTGCTAAAGGAATATCATGGGCCAAGGTAAGAAGGAAGCCCCTAAATTGCAGAGGTATAACCAACCTCCTGGTAGCACCAGGCTTGGGGTCTCTAGCCTCTGAATAAAGGAGCCCTTCATCCCAATACACTTTATGGGTACCTTGAGCATTCCCAGCAGCCTCAGCAGCAGCCAGCTGTCTGAGGGGTTCAAGAGAGGGACAGGATAACTGAGCCTGCCTCAAGTCAGCCCTGGAAGGTCCCCCTGTCCCCAGAAACTCAACCTGATCATGTTCAAGCTCTTCAGGGACAGTTCCTTCAGGGTCCTCTAGATCAGCTTCCTGGGAAGGCTGATCATCACTCTGAGGCAGGGGGGAAGGCACAGCCTTGACCCTCCTGTTCTTCTTCTTGGTAGGTGCTTGGTCCATTGTTCCAGGATCCAAGACCTGAGGTTCAGTGAGGCACTTTTTGGCCTGTGACCTGGTCACAGCAAGGACATGTGATGATATACCTAACATCTCTGCATGAGTCCTGTACTCCACTTCTGACCATAGAGAACTCTCTAGGTCATTGCCCAACAAACATTCTACTGGGAGGTCTGCACTAACCACAACCCTTTTGAGGCCAGTTACCCCTCCCCATGAGAAGTTAACAACTGCCACACTATGTGAAGTAGTGGCATTGCTGGCATTGGTCACCAGGTAATTCTCACCTGGTATGTACTGTCCAGGGTCCACAAAGCCTGGTGTCACCATCAATGTTCCCTCTAATTTTTCTATCTTATGTGCGGCAATAGAATGTTGGTGTGCACTCTTTTATTGCTTGTGTGCGCAACTGAGTGATAAGATGTGCAACAAGGCAAGTCGATCCGCTGCCACTTATAGGTAAATGACAAGCATTGGCACTGCCAATAAGCCTTGCTTTTAATTAAAAGTGACTTCTTGGTCACTGATTGGTTTAAGCACTGAATAAGTCATCACACATGCACCCTGTCAATCATCCTTGCACTTGTGCATCCATAAATCACTTATTCATTCTTGCATTCACCAACATACACAACCACAATACAGCACATACACAAGTTGAGTCACATTTGCAAGATAAATTGAAAGAATAAAAGTAGAAAAATACAACATGCTATCGGCTAAAATGGCAGACATGTGTGCAATAATAAAGTTAAACAAAGCAGCTCATTTCTTGCCCTCTGTGTGTGCCTTCTCCGCTCATTTCTTGCACTCTGTTTGTGCCTTCTCTGCTCGTTTCTTGCTCTCTTTTTGCCTTTTCTGCACATTTCTTGCCCTCTGTTTCTAACTTCACTGCTCGTATCTTGCCCTCTTTTTGTCTTTTCTGCTTGTTTCTTGCCCCTGGTTTGTGCCTCCTTCGCTGCTCATTTCTTGCCCTCTTTTTGCCTTTTCTGCTCAATTCCTGACCTCTGTTTATGCCTTCTCTGCTCGTTTCTTGCCCTCTTTTTGTCTTTTCTGCTTGTTTCTTGCCCTATTGTTGCCTCTTCTGTTCACTTCTTGCCCTCTATTTCTGCCTTATCTGCTCATTTCTCACCCTCTGTTTGCCTTTTCTGCTTACTTCTTGCTCTCTGTTTTGCTTTTTCTGCTCGTCTCGTGCCCTCTTCCTTCCGTTTTCCTCCGCCTGTTGCCCAGCGCCTCTACTTCCCCCCCCAGGACACCTTCCCATGCGGAGTTCAGAAACAAACTCTAAACTTGGCTTTTTGACGGAGGCCTTGCATCCCAGCACCCAGATATCCTTGGGGGGACAGCGCTGCACACTAAAAATGCTGAGTGATTGATTGATTGATGCAAATAAAGATACTTTCAAAAAGGTTATGATTGTTTGAAAGATGTTGATTTGCGACGTTTCTAATGGAGGTGAGTGGGAGAACTTGGTGAACTGGTTTGTAGGCAAAGGCCTATTGTTTGGGAAGTCCACTGCCAGTCCTTGCTTTCTGGTTCACATTCCAAAGTACTTGACGTTTGTTTTTATAATCAGATAAGTAATATTACTAAGTCATTCCCCAAATGCCCCATAATGCCTGATGACCTTTTAGGTACTTAGTGTCTGGGCATGTATTTTCAGTGGCCACTTAGAGTGTATTCTCTGCTAAGCCTAAAATATTTGCCCTATTTGTTTATCTTTTGCTTTGTCATGTGTATACAGTTGGCAATAACCTGTTTCACTAATAAAAGATATGAAAAGGGCACTCACTTGTTCCTAATCTGTCTGGGGCCCCAAAAAACCCTAGAACTAGCCCTGCTGCTGTGTGTGTAATCGCTGCCTAAGTGTCAACGGCACATACTGCAGAACTCCTGGCAGTTTCGAGAAGTGGAATGAAAAACTAACATATTGAGCAGTTTGAGGCGGGAGACACAAATGTGAATGGCAGCATGCAGTAGGGAGCATTTTAGGAGTCACTGCTTAGGTAACAATAACAGCTGAAGGTGCTGTATTGGATGGAAGCTTACAAACAGTAAAAGCACATGTGAAGCCAGTGACGCCACACAGTGTAAAAATAAGAAGAACTGGGGAAATCAGGAGGTGGCCTGGTCGGAGGCAGTGAAGTAAGGTGCAGCACGCCAGTGAAGAGCGTTTAACAAGTCACTGCAGAGGTGAATGGGCAGCAAAAATAGCAGAGGCTGCTGAACTGAGACCAACCAGCATACCGACTTATAAGGCCTCAGACAAGCATGCGTGATGCCACAGCCAGACACAGAAGGAGAAAGCAAAAGGTGGAGGCAGCTCTACCAAGTACCATGCATCAGGCGTTAGACTAACGCATTTCAGTGTGGTGATCTGCATCACCGCACTGAAATGCAAAGTCATGCATTTATATTGATATATCCTCATGGCCTGTGTTCCGCTGCGCCTTGGGTGTCTCTCTGTGGAGCCTTGGGAGAGCAGGTTTCTGAAGCGGGTTGTGGCCTGTTTTATTTCTTGGTCAAGGAGTCCCACCCCCGTTTCTTGACAGCGCCAGGTCTATCTTCCTCACATGCAGAAGCAAAAAAGTCAGAAGCCGCACATGAAGGTGGATTCTTCACTTAGTTAATCCAGAAACCCTCAGTCTGCCCGGCCGGCCGGCCAGATCACCTATCACAGCACAGCAAACCAACTCCCATAGGGAACGAATATTTATTAAAGCGTTTTCTAAAATAGCGTAGGCTGTATCCAGTTTAATCTTGGTGCCCAATTAAATGACACAGTTTACTTTCGATTTATTAGGGCATCTTCTTAAAATACAAAGAATTTCAAGCAATTATTCTAATGGCAACAGACAGTGCAAACATAGGTGGACTGCTCACCCAGTTGTACATGTAAAGTGTGGATCATGTCAATCACAGTGCCTTCCCATAAAGTACAGCTGCCTGCTTAGTTGTGACCTAAATGCGTGTCTCCCACTCTCAGCTTTAGAATGCAGCTGTGCTTACTGCTCATGTCGCTGTATGTGAGTCTGCGAGTCACGCAGCTTTCAGTGTGCCTTATCTTTTGTCTGCAATTTTGGCTAGAGTCTGATAAAGCAAAGTTGTTTATATTTCTTACGTTTTGCAGCAGTTAACTTAGTTTCTCGTTGCTCAAATTGGCGATCTTTCTGATATTTATGTGTTCCCCTTGTCTTGCTTGATTTTGCTCGCGATAAACTGGATGCCATTAGTTTAGGAAACAATAACACCTGTTATATAGAGAAGTGAGAAGCCCCAAAAGTGCAGTAAAAAATGCTTTACAAAAATCAACGTATTATTATGGGTTCTCTAGTAAAGCACATTTTACTAGTTTCCTTTTCAGTGTTGTAGGATGCTATATTTTTTATTGGACCTAAAAAATAAGTATGGTGCCACATCTTAAATACATGGGCTTTCACACCACTCTACTTCTTATGCCTGACTAGTAAAATGAATCACATACGAAAACGAACATGCAGGCACCATTTTCAGATCAGTTGGGCGACAAAAAAAACGTATCTGACACAGCATGTAATGCTATCACTATCTGTTACATGAGAGAGATTTAGCAATACTAATGTTTTAGATCGATATATTTATTGGTATAGCGGATAAATATCTGTTGTTTTAGTTTCTGAATGTAATCGATTTCGGTTAAGGGCCCCGCTCCCCTGATTAACAGCAGTCCAATTATATTTTACACCTCCTTTTACTTCACTTTAAAAGCTTGAAAGATTTCTCATATACTTTCAGCAAAAATTATTCTCAATTTTATTTATAATGAAATTCTCAGTGTCACTCACAGTCATTGAAATGCACTCATAATTACTCTAAAATTACGAAGATGTCACACATGGCAATCTGAAACCTTGGCAGCTATGTGAGGAGCTAGAGGTCCGTGGACTTTGCAAATGTGATTGTCTACTAAATACAACCAACCAGTTCAATGAATTTCCGTGGAAAGTTCAAGCTGAACGAGCATCTCGGTGTTAAGAAACCCTCACTACAAATGAGAGGTTTGTGACCGCTGCGAGGCAGACAGGTAGGAGCTTCAATCACGACTTTGGGGAAGTGACAACACAGCTCAGCTACACACTCCTCAGCGGGGGCACCTCTGGGCACACTGCAAGCACAGAACCCGAGGCAAATCACACAGTTCGCCCCCACCGGGAATGTATTTTGCATTGTAATTTTATTCTTTAATCGAATTTGGCACTTTCACGATGCTTGGTAAACTAGACCGCTGTCTGGTTCATCTGTATATATGAACCCACCGCCGGGCGGGCTCCCTAACACAAACGTAATTTATTCATATACCGTGCACTTGTGCCCCATTTCGGCAGCAACAACTGCGTGCTCGTTGACATTCGGTGATGAAACAACGGGACTCTGGCTGTAGAGAAAGCTCTCGGAATTCTCTCCTGCTGTTTAATGACAGCGTTGCAGGCATTTAAACGTCCCCCATTAGGATTTCTAAAGATGAAAAACATGTCTTTAGAAATGCATTTGGAAGCGCAGCAGCATCGCCATGAGCCGCACTTCAAGGGCTCCAGTGAAGTATTTACTGGAATCCTTTGTAGTGCGCGCTCATTGTAGGTGTCTGCGCGGAGGGAAACCTAGGTGTGCGCGCCCGCTCAGGCGCGCAGGCTAGAGGGAACCATGGTCACCATAGTGACACTGGCACATGTGTCCCTGTAGGCTTGAGCCACTTTTTCATTTATTAAAGGAGTCTGTCTGTACTTGCCCAGGTTACTGGGGCTCACAGTCAGGGACAAATCAATGTCCCCATCACAGATCAAGACTGCCTGTGTCAGGGTTCTGTCTAAGTCAGAATCTCCTTCAGTTCCCATAGTCATTCCCACTACACCCTTTGTCTGGGGACCAACACTGCTAACAGTAGTACTGGGAGCAGGTGCCTTAGGGGCAACAGTGTTGGGGCTCCACCCTTTTTGCAATCACTAGTCCAGTGAGTTGTATTCTTGCAATGATTGCACCAGGGTTTCTTTTGACCTTCTTTCTTCTTTCCCTTGGATTGTTGTTGGGACCCACCCTCCTTAGCAGTAGTTTGGGGCCCTGTTGAAGACTTCTGGTCTTTAGGTTTCTGATCTCCACCCTTTTGGTCTGTTTTCTTCTGATCACCCCCTTGGCCCTGGTTCTGGTTCTTTTGCTTAACCCTGGTTCTGACCCATTTGTCTGCCTTCTTTCCCAATTCTTGGGGAGAGGTCAGATCAGAGTCAACCAAGTGTTGATGCAGTTGCTGGTTTTGACAGTTATTTAAAATCTGTTCTCTCATCATCAAATTATACAATCCTGTAAAATCAGATACCTTACTTCCCAGCAACCAACCCTCCAAAGCCTTAGTGGCACATTCAATGTATTCAGACCAGTCCTGAGTCTGTGTCTTTTGGGTGTCTCTGAACATTAACCTGTACTGTTCAGTGGTTAAGCCTAACCCATCAACCAGAACACTCTTCAGGACTCTGTAATTTCTGACATCCTCTTCTCTAACAGTGAGGAGTCTGTCTCTGCCTCTTCCTTCAAAGGAGAGCCAGAGGATTGCTGCCCACTGGTCTTCAGGAACCTGCTGTACTTTGCAGGCTCTCTCAAGAGCAGTTATCCATTTGTGGATGTCATCCCCACTTTTGTAGGGGGGCACAACCTTAGACAGGTTCCTATTATCAAAGACCCTATCTTTGTCCTTAGGGACAATGCTGCCACCAGTGGGTATAGACCCACTCTCTCTAGGTTGCCTAGCCTTGTTCAGTTTTTCTTCCATCAGGGCTACTTCTAGCTCCTGCTTCCTGATCCTCAGCTGGGCTTCCTGCATTCTGGCCTCATGTTCCCTCCTCTGAGGGGTGGTCATCCTTTTCCTGGAGTGACCTTGAGAGCCTCTAGAGCCATGAGAAGCTTTGGAGTCACCTGAGCGATTCCTTTGCCTCCCAAGCCCTGTGTTAAGTCCACTGGGGAGATCCAATGGGGTAAACCCACTGTCAGTCCCCAATAGCCTTAGTTTAGCTGGGCCACGTATAACACTTGGCACTGGGCTAGTTCTCCCTTCATCATCACTACTTTCTGTATCAGCACCTTTATCACTCTCATCCTCTGTGGTATTATTGCCATCTAAGGGGTGACTATTGGAACTGGGTACCTCTGTAGCATCTTCAGAAGGGGGGCCTCCTGTTCCTGACCCTAAGGGGGCTAACTGGGAAGCTTTCTTGAGCTCTCTCTGATTCTCATCATTTTGCAAGAGTTCTCTGAGCTCAGCAGAGGTAGGGTTCTTGGGCTGTTTAAGGCCTCTAAGAGTTGCCAAATGCCTGAGCTCATTCTGATTAAGGGTAGCAAAGATGGATGGTGCCCTCTGGGGGTCACTCTCAACAGAGATAGGTACAGTGGACCCCTCTGCCCCAGCCATTGCTCTTAAGTGTGGGTGGATGTGTTGCAATCTACCTACACTTGGGTTTACCTACTAAACCTATCTAGTAGTTGTAGTCAGGGTGTGCTACTCCCTTTGCTCTACAACAACTAAGTTCAGTAGAACTTATGTATATCTAATCTTGTTTTATATGTACCTACAGGTACCTATGTGATCTTTCAATTGGTAACCAAGAGATTACAATGGTAAAACACAGCAAGCTCAAATCCAACCGCTGCTCACCAATGTGAGAAGTTGGCCTGGTATATGATGCTCACTAGTTAAAGTGATCACCTTGTACCATGCCAAGCAACCCTTATGGTGTGGTTGTAAGTCAACCTTTTCGGACTAGCTGCCCTAGTGGTAGCGTAGGCTAAGCAGTCTTTGAGGCTAAACTCGTGAAGCGTGTTAAGCCAGCTGTTTTACCAAATGCAACCCCCTTTTATACCAATGAAAGGACACCACACAGATATATATTCAAAATATATATGTATTTATTTCTCAAAGTAACCCCTAGTCTCTTTATGAGCACAGGAGCACAAATCGTCAAACAAGATTACAGTAGAATACACAGAAGTTGCACTTTATATGGATAGGCCCTGGTGGCCGCTCGAACCATATACTAAAATAGTGGTATAAGTACCACGAACAGAAAAGGGAAAAGGCCTAGGGCCTCTAGAATCGCTGGGCCTACAAGGAGCTAACTTCAGTTAGTGACCAGGAGGTCCACGGGTGGCGTGTGCAGAGCAAATAGTCACACGCGTGCTCCCATAGGTTTCAATGGGTGCGTAAAAAGTACAAAGTTACTGCAAAGAGGATCTTCCGGATGGACTAGGAACTCAAGATTTGGAACACAGGCACTAGAGATGTAATACTACACTTGGGCACAGGTGTGCCAGCTTTACCTCACCCACAGGAAGCGGGTGCATAGGCCTCGAAGTGCGTCGGGTTTCTTCTATCTGTTCCGTGGAGCCTGAAGACAAAGATGCTGCAGGTGGTCGGTCCGGGAGAGATGCGGTGGATCCAAGAGTGGATCGGAGATGTTGAAGACCTGTAAGCAAAGGGGACAGTGTTCACAGTCACTAGCCAGTGACCAGCGTGGCACCAGGTGGGTACCAGGCAATGTCGGGTGCAAACAGGAAGAAAGGTGTAGCTTGTCTCTGCAGCCACGTGGTCCCTGGAGGTCGACGACGTCCAGGAGTCGGTTCACGAGCTGTCCCACGCAGGCTCTCGCTGTCGGCGGTGTCGGCGACTTGATCGAAGCAAACAAGCCTTGGCAAAAGCAATTGTTGTAGGAGATGAAATAAGCTGATGGTTCTGACCAGCAAGGTCAGAAGGACTGCTCCTTTGGAGGGGAGCAAGGGCCAGTCTGGAGCAACCAGACCAGCGGTGTATTTCGTAAAGTTCGTCGCCAAGATGGCTACTAGCCAGCGGGCCAGCAACCGGTTAGGCGCGTCGAGTGGCAAAATGCAGAAGGGCCCCACGCAGATCGTGGAGATGCTGGAGGGCTCACCTTTGGTGCAGATGCTGCTCGAGGGTTGGGCTTCTCAGATCCCAAAGCACAACTTGGAGGGAGCCTCGGTTGTTGCACTTGTCAGCTTGTCGTGGTCGTTTCAAGATGGCTGGCTCCACGTGTCTCGGTGCCTCCACGGGTCTCCTCTTTTCAGGGACTGTGGATCGGGCGGTGAGAGGTCTGGAGGTCCAGGTCTTGTCAGTCTCTGGGCTCGGGCTCCGGCGGGAGGCGGCGGCAAAGCAGACGTTGATTCGCTGGATGGTGCTTGCGTTAGCAAGGTGGTCACTCCCTGACCACAGGGGAGATTTCCTTCAGTCTTCTGTGCAGCAGAATGTCGAAGTTCCCTTCTTCTTCTTAGTTTCAAGTTGATTCCAGGATGTCTGAAGTCTTAGGACACAGCTCCTACCTTTAAGCGGATTCTAGGGGCCGGACTACCTGCTAGGTCCCTCCCTCTATGGGTGGGACCAGGAAGGGGGGTGGTTACACCCCCAATCCTTTGTCCAGCTCGCCCCAGGCCCGGGACTGGTGTGCCCCAGGACCGGTTTGAACTGGCATATGCACCGAGGCTCCTTGTGAGCCACAGGCATGTCTGGTTTCTTTCAAGCCCTACCTGACCAATACACAAAATCCTGTCTGGGGTGGTGCATGCACCTCCCCTGGCAGGAAACCCTTTGTCCACACCTCCCAAGCTGGAAGGACTCCCAGCAGCAGGAGGGCAGACTTGTGTCTGTGGTGGCAGCATCCATTTTGTGGAGCTGAGGCTATGTCTGGTTTTACCCGGGTTTCAGGTACTGTACATGTCGTGTCCCTCTAGAAGGGTGGAATGCTAACCCCGTCGCCAGAATTGGCGAGGGGTTAGTATTCCAATTCGTATGACACCTTACTCGACATGTTTTGATAAAGCCAAACCAAAGATAGCATTTAACCGCGAGGTTCATAATGCACTTAAGAGTATATGGTATGACGATATCTGGAAACAGTAGAAGGAAGTTGTTCCGACCACTGCAGACAGGCTCAGCTCATGCCAGAGCACCATCTCACATGGAACCAAGCACTCTGCCTTCAGGATTGTTAAGGCCTGCCATAGGAGTGACTTATAGGTTAACATGTGTCCCATTTAAGGTTAGGTATAGGTATACTACACCTAAGTAAGAGGTGATTACACCAACTTACCCCAGCTGAGTGATCAGCCAGTTGTGTCAAATTGTTAGGCCAAGCCTGGGGTGGCATAATACATGCTTCAGCCCCTGGCAGGCCTTGGGTACACCAATGCCCTGGGTACCTAGTGTACACTGGTACAGGGGCTGACAGGGTGATCCACTTCCAATTGGTTATGTACCTAGGGTACATGGAGTCCATTTTAAAGAGAGAACAGCCAGGCTGAGATCCTGAATGGCAGGATCTCAGGCCAACTAAGTCGAAAAACCAGCTAGACACTAGGCAAAAATTTGGGGGTAACCATAGTCAGATATCCACCTTCCTACAGGGCTACACAGCCCCCCTTCTAAAAAGAAAAGATCGGGCCTGAGGCCACGCCCCCTCCTTACACCACTCTGCAAACGCGCCCCCTGGCGCGTTTGCAGAGGGGGAACTAATTCCCCTTGAATACTGGGGGTCCCTGGGGGCCAACTAGCCCACCAGGAGCCTCCAGTATGCGCCAGGGGGCTGCGTTGCAGAGAGGTGTAATGAGGCCACACCCCTTTTTACACCTCTCTGCAACGCAGCTCCCTTGCGCATACTGGAGGTACCTGGTGGGCAAGTTGGCCGACAAGGGACCTCAGGATTCAATGGGACTTAATCCCCCAACTTAAACACACCACAGGGCGCGTTTGCACAGTGGTGAAGGTAGGGGGCGGGGCCTGAGGTGATGTGTGCAAACACGCCCTGTGGTGCGTTTTAAGTTGGGGAATTAATTCCTCTTCAATCCAGAGGTCCCCTAGGGGCCAACTAGCCCACCAGGTACCTCCAGGAAGCGCCACGGAGCTGCGTTGCAGAGTGTTGTAAAAAGGGGCGTGGCCTCTAAACACCGCTCTGCAACGCAGCTCCCTGACACATTCTGGAGGTACCTGGTGGGCTAGTTGGCCCCCAGGGGACCGCAGGATTGAAGAGGAATTAATTCCCCAACTTAAAACGCGCCACAGGGCGTGTTTGCACACGTCACCTCAGGCCCCGCCCCCTTCCTTTACCATTGTAAAAATATTCCTCTAAAATCAGCCGAACTACAAATTCCGATTTACTCACCTGTTCTCAGGAGAGAACTCAGGGCTGCATCTTTTAGCCCATCACTGACCCTGAAAAATAATTCTAAGCGTACTTACCAGTAACTTGTATTTCCTTCCATAGGAAACCATTGTGTGGTTTTCAGCAGAAAAGTTTCTAAGTGTCCATTTTTGAAACGTACAAATATTCCTCTATAATCAGCCGAACTACGAATTACGATTTACTCACCTGTTATCAGGAGAGAACCCAGGGCTGCATCTTTTAGACCAGCACTGACTCTCAAAAATAATTTTAAGCGTACTTAACAGTAACTTGTATTTCCTTCTATAGGAATCCATTGTGTGCTTTTAAGTAGAAAAGTTTCAAAGTGTCTATTTTCACAAACTAAAAATATTCCTGAAAAATCGTTTGTATGACTTAAACACATTCTTTCAACTGTTTACAAAAGATTCACCTGTGCTGGATCCAGGATCCACCACTGAGTAAGAAAAAGTAACGATAACACTACTTACCTGCTAAGTGAATTTTCTGCCATAGGATAACATTGGTGATTCTATGTGAAAAATGTTCTGTGTCAACTTTTAAAATACAATAATAATCCTTAAAAATCACTACTGTAACCAAAACGCTTTTACTCAACTGTTTACAGGAGATGTCCAAGGACTGAATCTAGCATCCAGTCCTGTGGTTAGAAAAGTAATCCGTAAAGTAACTAATTGCATTTGACTAGAAATTCACATTTGAGCTCAATGTTGCTTTGTATTTGAAATTGTGTTGCCCATTGCTACAACTGTAACTACTGTGTCTATTGCCTATTTGCAAAGTTATTAATTCTGAGAAAGTATATTTTGTATTGTAATGTATAATGTAAATAAAAAAATAAAATATCTAAAAATAAACAATTTAAACAATGTAGTAAATCAGTATAAAAAAAATCAGTATAACAATTAATACATTAAAAATTGTCATTTACAAAACCTTTGAAATTCACTGAAAAAACCATAGGTTTCAGGCCTGATATAGTTAGGAATTAGCATTTAAAAAACCTTTGAAATTCACTGAAAAAACCATAGGTTTCAGGCCTGATATAGTTCGGAATTAGCATTTAAAAAACCTTTGAAATCCGCTGAAAAAAACATAGGTTTCAGGCCTGATTTAGTTATGAATTAGCATTTAAAAAACCTTAGAAATTCACTGAAAAAACAATAGGTTTTAGGGGTGTCATAGTTAGCTGGACATTTCACTCGAACAAAACCATTGAAATTCCTCCGATATAGTTAGTTGTACTAACTACATCTCGCGCTCCCGCAATCCACTGCTGATGATGTCACATATTACATCATTCATGACATGGTCAGTGACATCACTGATGACATCTCAAATGACATCACTGATGACATCATCCACGTGACAATCCGATACACCTCATCATACACTAGTATAACCTTTCATCACTCACTGTAAAATAGAGAGTGCCAGATTTAAAACCATTGACACACCAATACAAGTTTCTAAACACCCACTCAGTGATTCCTAGATCTATACACACATCTAATCACTTACCTATAGATTCATTCATACATGCTGTCAATGATCAATAGAACACTATCAAATATACTTATACACCTATATCGACATTACACACCAGCACACATCCTAATCACATGAAGTCATCCTACTCACTTATGCAAACAATGGATCATACTTACTTTTACTTAGCTATACACTTATAAAAACACCACGTCATCTATTCATATAGATAATAACTCATACTTAGTGTGTTATAAAAACACTATTACAACTATACAGTTATCCATACAGTCACTCATACAATCACTGAATCTTATATATACTTATTTATATACAACAACTGACACATACACTGGCTTTTATTTTTCTAGTTTGTTGGACATGTACCATTGAGACATATATTGGCTCATCGCCACACCCATAAAGATATTCACTCACCCAAACAACTGTTATAACATGTAGTTTTAACTTCAGATACCTACTGAATCAACTATTCACACATCTTTGGGCAGTCACACACCCCTCACCGAACCACACACACATTCACTCTTCCATACAAATACTCAGTTAACTAATCAATAAATAATATAGACTTTCACGTAGCTAGTAACCAACTGGTGCAGCAGTTTACACAACAACTGACAAAGTGATACAGATATTCACACAGTTTTGTCACTATCCAATATATTTAGTGAGACACTATAAATTAGTCAAGTAAACAGTCAATCACACTGCTACTAAATCCTTCATCCAGATATTTATATATCCACCCATTCTTCAATGCAAATTGCTATATATATATATATATATATATATATATATATATATATATATATATATATATATCATAACATATTTAAATAACTAACCAAACCACATTCACTGGATGATGTCATCAGTGATGTCATTTGAGATGTCATCAGTGATGTCACTGACCATGTCATGAATGATGTAATATGTGACATCATCAGCAGTGGATTGCGGGCGCGCGAGATGTAGTTAGTACAACTAACTATATCGGAGGAATTTCAATGGTTTTGTTCGAGTGAAATGTCCAGCTAACTATAACACCACTAAAACCTATTGTTTTTTCAGTGAATTTCTAAGGTTTTTTAAATGCTAATTCCTAACTATATCAGGCCTGAAACCTATGGTTTTTTCAGTGAATATATATATATATATATCTCTATGTGCATATGTGTGCGTGTAGAGAGGTAGAGAGTACCTCTCTCTACCTCTCTACGCGAGAGAGGTAGAGAGAGGTAGAGAGTAGTAGAGCGAGCGGTAGAGAGGTAGAGAGTGAGTTGTAGAGAGTAAGTTGTAGAGAGTAGTAGAGAGTGAGTAGTAGAGAGTAGTAGAGAGTGAGTAGAGAGTAGTAGAGAGTGGTAGAGAGTGAGTAGCAGAGAGTAGTCAAGAGTAGTAGAGCGAGAGAGTAGTAGAGTGAGTAGTAGAGGGAGAGTAGTGGAGAGTAAGTAGTAGAGAGTAGTAGAGAGTGAGTAGTAGAGAATAGTAGATATTAGAGAGTAGTAGAGAGTGAGTAGTAGAGAATAGTAGTAGAGAGTGAGCAGTAGAGAGTAGTAGAGAGTGAGTAGTAGAGAGTAGTAGAGTGAGTAGTAGAGAGTAGAGTAGTAGAGAGTGAGTAGTAGAGAGTGAGTAGTAGAGAGTGAGTAGTAGAGAGTGAGTAGTAGAGAGTAGAGTAGTAGAGAGTGAGTAGTAGAGTGAGTAGTAGAGAGTTAGCAGTAGAGAGTTAGTAGAGAGAGAGTAGTAGAGAGTGAGTAGTAAACATACCATAAACATTGAAGGACTACCATTAAAAGTGCAAGTTTTCATTATTTTTCTTAATCCAAACGTTTGCGTGTTTTATAACCTGCAGGAGATTGGTTTAATTAGAACACATCATGCCGAGAGACATTTTCTAGTCAACCCGGTAGCTCCTGTGACTTTTCTTGGGGAGTTATACTCTTGCAGCGATATTTGCAGGTCACGGGAATGTATTTCACAAAATAAGTGTAATTTTGCAAACGTTATCCACATATCATTACAAAAAAATCGGATACCTATTTCTAAACCAGCGGTCTCCAACCGGTCAATCGCGAGCTAATGGTAGCTCGCCAAGGCCCCGTAAGTAGCTCGCGCTGGTAGCGTCACAATTTAGTAGCCCATTAACATCGTTATAATATTTCGGCCTTTTTTTTAATGGCGATGTTGCCTGCCCTCACCCAAACCAGCTGCTCAAATTGAGCTTAGCTGGGGAGGGGCGGGCCACAGGGGATTACGTTGTTCCCCCAGTAGTCTCTGCACCGCCGCCACCTGCCTTTCAAACCCTGGCATCGCGTTTTTCATCCTGTGCGTCGAGTGCCGGTGCACAGCAGAAGGCATGGCATGGCAGAGCGGAGCGGCCGGTGCTGGAAAGCGTGCAGGTGGCGCAAGCAGTATTAAACTGCTACCGGGACCTGTGCCACCTGCCTTGTTCAGCCTGACACCAGTTCGACAAGAGCAACAGGTAAACTTAAGGAGCCCTGCACAGGCCTGATCAGCTCCACACCCGTAGCAAGTCCATACGCTGGCGTGTTAGTTGTATAGGCGAGGTGGCTCATTGCAGTCCAGGGACGTTTCAATTTCTGCACGTTTTAAAGATTTTTGTTTTTAATTTACTTAATTTAAGCAGCAATATTTTGGTATTTCATGTCATTTTGGCTCTCATTTGTCAGATGGTATGGTTTGGGAGGAAATAGTATTTGAGATGGGTAAAGGAGCGTGAGCTTATTGCTTATGTGAATTATGGGTGAAAACTGGGGATGATTACTTTTTCGTTTTCATGCAATGATTATGAAGCTGTTTCTTGAAGTATTTGCAGTGCACGTAAATAATTTTCAAAGCTGTCTCTTAAATGTTTAAACTTCTAGCTGATCAGGTCACGGGGTTAGAATTGCACCTGTTTTTTTGGCGTATACGTGCTTTAAAATAACGCACGGTAGTGGTTTTAACAAGACGTAATGCTGGCAGCAGGGAATGGAAGTGCACATGATGATGAGGTTGCCGGTTGCGGCTGTTTAAGTGATTTATGTGTTTATCCATTTGTTCAGAGATTACGAGGCAAGAAAAGTGACTGTTACCTGCAAAAGAGTGATTTAGTAGATGGTTTAAAGCAGGACGCAGTAATAGCTGAGAGGACAGGTTTTGGGTTTCCTTTGAAGCACGTGCGAGATTAAGCTGGAGGGATGGGATTTAGTTTTTGCATTTTAGGATCGTTTAAGGATGATTGCCTAAAGAAAAGAAGAATGTGTTGAAAGATTAAGGATATGTTCTGATCTAGCAGTGCGACAGAAGGGTGCGCAGATGCGAGCTCCCTTGGATACTCATTGCAGTCCAAGGCACATGAAACAATAAAAAAAAAAACAGATTACAACGCTGCCTTGTAATATAGATCCTATCTATGACTCATGATCTTTCTCGTGTTTCCATTAAGCTTTATGTTTGCACACTGTAATGAAACTGAAAGTAGTTTGTTTTTCCGCTTGAAGAGCTTAACAATGTTAAATGCAAACCATTAAAATCATATACATACAATTCTTAATTTGCAGAGAAATACTTCAATTGCATAAAAGAGGATACATGCTCAAATTACCAGGTTTACCTGAAATGTTATAAAACAGTGTTTCTCACATGAGTCACTTTCTAAGGCCCACTTAAATAAAACATTAGGCATGCTTGCTGCCGTGTTGGTATTCAGTCTCATGGCAGATAATTTGGTGATGCGATGCGATGCTTGTCAGAACGTCAAAAAGTGTCCATCACGTGGAGGGAAGTTGCATCATGATCCATTATGTACGCCGGTGGGTGTTCTCTCTGCATCCTTTATGTACCAAGTGTGTGTGCTGACAGGGTGTACAATGCACATTATATGCATTACCTGTCCTACACCCTTACTGTAAGCAGCAGAGGTATGAGGTCCAAAGGCGCACTCTGCCCCACTATTATATTACAAATAAAACATCTTGACACAGCAGATAAACAGTGTTCTCGGCTGTCAAAACAGATGACTGTCAAGGTGGGTTATACATGGTGACAGTTTGTCCGGTCAAGTTCACAAAAATGTGCCCATTCTCTGCAGTCAGGGTAGCTGGCCAAGTGTGATAATGCACAAAGCGCAGTTTTGAAGAGGGATACTGTTTTTTTAAATTAGGAAAGTTTTGAATCACAAATAATGTAATTTAAGTAACACACTGACTAATACAAAAGAAGGCTGGAAGAGCAATGTGTAAATGTGTCTTAATAAAAATAAATGTCCATCTTCCATTTCCAGAGATGCCAGTGGACACGTCACATGTAACTCTCATCCAATCTTGGCTTTCTGCTCAATAGAACATTGCATTGTGGGCCTTGTGTATGTGCTTTTAGGATTGGAATTTTGGGCTCTAAATTCCGCCATGCAAAATTTTATCAAAAAGCCTGAAGAACTGTCTGAAAGTGTTACAACCGATATGAAGTCACTTGGCTAGGCAGGATAGTATTATATTAATGTCAGTACAAATATAAACCTTCTGCCCTCATCAATACACAAACTACACTCCGCGGTTGCGCAGCCAACTGTAGTTCAAACACTGTAGTATCCTTACAACTGGGTGTGGGGGGTCTCTTGGAAAAATGCGCGAGTTGCTGGGCCTTTAGTAGCTCACGATAAATTTGATTGACCAGAAGTAGCTCTCACTACAGAAAAGGTTGGAGACCCCTTTTCTAAACAAACGTGATAATCATTTATGTATTTTCATTGTGTCGCATTTTAAGCTTGGTACGAGCATTGATGTGGCAGGAATGTGTCGTCATGCATCTATTTATACATAACTTTTGCTATTGTTCGATTTCAGTGTGAACAGAGTTCTTTCAGCTGCTCGGTGCCAAAGACAGGATGTAAATATTTGAGCAGATAGCAAACAGCGGATGCATCTTTCCACAATGTGCACAATTTGCGTGTTGGAAAAGCAGTAGCTGCGAGCCCGGGCACAATACATAGCACCAGCAAACAAGACCTTTCACTTTCCTCAATTAGCATTTGTTGATTTGGAAATTTAAAAAAGAAAGATCTAGATCAGCTCCTTGTCATCAGAAACATCCCACTCAAGTACAGTTTTTGTTGGACAAACCAGTGTAATGTGGCACTTTCACTCAATGATGGTGAATAGGGACTACGACTTCCAGATAGGAAGTCTTTGCTCCTTGCCAATTCTTGTAAAACAAGCACAGGCTCTTTACAGGGCGGACAGAAGATGTGCACGCGGGGACTGGCTTTACTGGCAGCGGAAAAAAAAGTCCCCAGAGTGCCACGCCGCCAGTAAAGCATCCAATCCCCGCGTGCACATCTTTTGTCTTGTTTGTCGCACCCCGTGCACGCTGGAATCGTATCGATTCCAAAAGGTCCTCTGCATGGCAGAGCACCGCATGCGCTGCTTTTCGCCAGGCCAAGACCTAAAAAGAAGTGGGAGGACTAACCAGGTTAGGCAGTATGCAAGTGAAATCATGGCGCGTGCCATCACAGCGCATAATGTCACGACGCGTGACATTGCACTTGACATCACAGGAAGTGACCTCACTGGAAGTGACATCACAAGAAGTGACATCAGATATTGAGACCTCACACATAAGTTTATTAGATATATCATGAGTACAGTTAAGCGCATTATGAGAGTTAGCAAAGGAGATTTGGCGTCTGGTTGTACCAAAAAAGTGGCGCTATTCCACCGCAAATTCTGGGCCTGAACTAATAATTATTTTTTTTTAACCCTGGCAACAAGGAGAAGCATGGCAGTAGATCTGTTATGCTTAATTGGTTGCAAAGTCTACATTTTAGAATATTTGATTAGGTTAAGGCAGCTGCGGTGAAGATGCCCAGTAAATCTCAAGGAATAGTAATAATGGTGAGATAACTCTGGTGGTTAATACTGCTTTTAACAGAGATCCTTTTGTTACCTGTAGTTCATAAATTGTAATCCTTGTAAAAGACCACAGTGAGGTATGAAGGACATGTGACTCCTACACCGTGTTACCCTCACTGTCTCATGTACCTCATCTTGTACATCGATTTGTTCATGTACATGATTTATTGTCAATGTGTATGTTATGTAAAGAGCTCTTACACCCTGCATTGGGTTGCGTAGCATTATACAAGAAATACAATTGTGCTATTGAAATTGTTATTTGTGTAACTACTGGGACAGACAAACACACCGGACATTCTTACCATGCATGCATCACTTATATACAGGGACTAAACAAAGGCAAAAGCACACCTCTCTCAAGTACCTGTGAAGAGATAACAAGCTGAACTGCTTTGTTTCCCCTCCATGGCATTTACATTTAAGTGCGAGGTTCCAGGCCGCTCCCAGTCTGGATATACAAACAAAAGGAGACCTGATGGCCCCTTAACGTGGCCCGCTGTGGAAATGTGCCTTTTAAGGGGCACACCGGTGCAGGGGTCACCCTTCTCTGTCCACGGGTCCTTAAACCAACAAAATAGAGATTGGCACTGAAGCTGGAATTCAAATAACAAGCTTAATAATCACTCATGAGTGGGACTACGTCAATACAACACCTTCAAGTGCTGCAGGAGGTAGTACATGGAATACAGAGACCATGGTGTTTATATACACCCTTTGTTGCAGAGTAAGCATGTAGTTACAAATAGAAGGTCCAAGCATACACAGGAATAGTTACAGCCAGACAAGGGCAGATGGGAAATCACTTAGCAAAGTGGGAGGGCGAACAGAACTGCTTACAGTTTCAAGACACAGTTGACAGTTATGTCTTTAGTCAGGTGCATTCTAGCAGCTACAGGCTTTTTCTCAGCACATATACATTGCTTGAGCTTAGAATAGAAGGAGTTAACTAAAGCTGATGACTCAAGCAGAATAGAAAAGCAAGCAACAGTGAAGACAGAAAAGTCACAAGGCTAACAAAATGGATGCTGCAAACAAGATGCAAAAACAACAATTGATGGACAAAATGCAGAACGATGTCATACATTCACCCCAGTACAGAGATCTGGGCCTAAATCCATCGTTATTTTGCTCACCATGCCATTCCGGTTTGAACCCAGCCATATGGAAATCAGTCTTGACCCTGTGCCCATGGGAACAGTCCAGCCTGAACTTGCAAGCCAGGTCCTCCCTCCCAAGCATCGTAGGACCGGTTTCGGGGTTTTACCCCTTTTCAGCCGGGATAGCTTGACTCCAGTGGCATGGAGAGCACGGGACCCACGTCTGCGCATACCCGTCCCACTCGGGGGGACAAATGCAAAAACAACAATTGATGGACAGAATGCAGAACAATGTCAGACATTCACCCCAGTACAGAGATCTGGGCATAAATCCATTGTTGTTTTGCTCACCATGCCATTCCAGTTTGAACCCAGTCATATGCTAACAGCAATTATTTTCGATTCCCATAGATGACCCTTTTAGCATTGGCTGAAGACATCTCTACGACTTAGAAGGGACACAGAAGATATCCTGTACATCTATTCTCATGAGTGCATTAATTTCCTGGTCCATTGCTAGACGGGCATTTACATTCTTGACATTTTGTTTAGTAGGTATACATGAGGTACAGGTAGAGATACAAGGGGAACAGAGCATTGGGCCGCATTGAATACATAGGCAACAAGTGAAAAGAATCGCAAAAAATATACAGAGGGCTGACAATATTTTCCAGCCCCATAGAGTAAACGTAGTCCATAGTCATCCAGTCAAAGTCCATATCCCTGAATCCTGATGGATTTCAGTGGCTATTTTGGGCATTTTAGAAATTGTTTCAAAAACTGAAAGGGCGTGGTCAGGGATGTACACACAACAGCTGCTCCCAATAATGCGGAATGCTCCACCACGGTCGGCCAGGATGACATCGAGGACCATCCTGTTTTGGAGCGCCACAATTCTCGCAATTTGTAGTTCTTCTGTGATATTTCCAAGTGCCATGGCTGTCTGATTGGTTACAGCCTCTACAACACGTGTTAAGCACCTTATCTTTCTGCTGTTTAAGGCTGCACCAAAAAAGAAGAACAGTCCCAAATTAAAGTCAATGTACTGCTGTAATGCAGTATCAGTTTGATCCACCTTATCGTTGTTTATTGTCATCTTGAATCTATTTTTGGAAATGTCATTAAACAGTTTATAGTCTTTATGGTAGGATGCAGGTGCCAAAAACACAGGTGGTAGCAAAAAGGACACATAGCAGCTACCTGACCAACCAATAGGTAGATGGTAATAACCTTTATTTCCGCAAATGAAAGAGGTGTTATGTGAGGACAAAAAACTGCTATTGTTCATTCCAGTAATGTTCAACATTAAGGTACAGTCACTTTTTCCCACAGGGATATTGTCAATACTGCTCATACAAAGGTCTGCTCGAGCTCTAGTAACAGCTATAACAGGAGGTCCATTAACCTTGATAGTTCAAGTGTTAGGCAAACATAGTGTGTGGAGGAATTTCCTCGGTGATACTCCTCCATTTCCCATACAGTTCCTTTAGCTTGTGGATCTCCTGCCTCATCAGGGTAACAGACTCTATTTAACGGAGCGTTAAATCTTCCTACATCAAAGTTGGTAATAATACCAATATGAGAAGCCCACAATAGTGCAAACCAAGCTCTGCAGGAGCCATTATGTGAAAATGTCAAAGGAATAAAAGGCTTTCCTCCCTTTTTTCTGATGAGCTGGCATCATTCCACACACCCAACAGTTGGTAATGCTCGTAGCATTGTGGGTGTGATGCAACATTTGAATGAACGTATTGTTGAGATAGGACATTCTGTGCTTCTGCTCATGATAAGGAAGAGAAAAATAGTGGTGTTCAATTGGGACAGGAGTAGTAGCAGTCAGTAGATTTCGAGCAGGAGCTACTCCCTCTACAACCTATGTTATTGTAGCAATATTAACAACAATCGAAGTGAGTCCAATAATGAACATACTCTTTCGATCACAAACACTTGCAGCAGCTTGCTTTTTTTCCTTAGGCATGTTCATCTTGTCGTTGAAAAACAGATGGTGCCCTAAGGTCCTGGTCAGACGTTGGTTTCTTCACTGAGGTTGAGACGAGTAGCCACTAAAAGATTACCCCCCTTTGTAACTCAGTCTTTCACTACCCAGGACAGTGGCTCAAACAGTCTTTTTCAGCAACGTAGTGTCTTTCTTCCGGGGTCGCAGCTGATATCGAGATGTACCAGGGATCGTGTAGTCCGGGAAGACTTCCTCAGGTCCTTCAGGTGACGTGGTTTGTCCTTTCTCTGTGACCAAGATGTTGCGCAGCTGGGCTCACTAGGTCCTGCAACACTCTCCGGCAATGTGTCGCATGAACCCAGTTCTTCCGGTTGGTCACTCAAACCGCAGTCCTGGTAGCCAAGAGCACCTGCTCAGGGCCACGCCAACGAGGCTCCAAGGAGCTGGTCCGCTGAAAGGACTTCATCAGAACAAAGTCACCTGGCCGTAGATCATGGCCCTCACCCTGCGACCTGTCTGTAAGAGTCTCCCGAACCTGTTGATAAATAGAAGACAAACTGTCAGTCAACTGAAACAAATAGTCACTCATCAATACACAAGGTACATCATGTATAGGGCGTGGCTTAGGAATCCCCCAAATATTCATTGGCCTTCCAAAAACCACCTCATATGGTGTGAGGCCAGATCGTGTACGTGGTATCGATCGAATAGATGGCAATGCTAAGGGTAGTGCATCAGGCCATTTCAAAGATGTGGAAGCCTGTATTTTGGCCAACTTCAATTTGAGGGTAGAGTTGTAACGTTCCACTAGTCCTGCTGATTGTGGGTGAAAAGTAGCATGAAACTTCTGCTTAATTCCTAAACCTTTCATGAGGTAATCAACAACTTGCCCAATAAAATGGGGTCCGTTGTCACTCCACAAAATTCGATAAATTCCAAATCTGGGGAAAAACTCCTTTAGGAGCACCTTCGCTGTAGTAAGCTGTATTATCTTTCGTGGCGCATGCTTCCACCCATATACTAAAGGCACAAACCACCACCAGAACATACTTCAGATTGTTACAGCGTTCAAATTGGATGTAATCCATTTGCAGAACTTCAAAAGGTGCAGTAGGTATTGCAAACCCTCCTGTTGGAGTTTGTGTTCCCTTTCCAGGATTATACTGGAGACAGATCAGACAAGACTGGACTGTATTTTTAGCTGTGCCGGCAATATCTGGATGATCCCAAACTTGCATAAGTTGCTTTGCCATTGAGGATACTCCAACATGTGCCGGCCCATGTGCCCTGTGAATCATAGGATGTAAATAGGCTGTGGGTAACTTCCATTTTGTCATTTCTTCATTCCTCCAACAGCCCTCATCATCCAGTGTTCCCTCCTTAGACCATCGGTCTAATTCATCAACAGAAGCAGATCGTTGCATGTCCAGCACCTCTTGTCTGGCATCATGCCAACGTTCAGCCTGTGACTTAACTACGTACATAGATGTGGTACTTCGCTGCATTGCAGTCTCACGAGCTATGTAATCTGCAAAGGCATTTCCTTTTCCTATTTTATCAGTCACTTTCTTGTGTGCACTACACTTAACAATTGCCACTTTCTTAGGATATGTCAAGGCAGTAAGGAGATTATGTACTAATTCCCCGTGCACTATTTGTGTCCCATGTGAAGTAAGAAAGCCTCTTTCCTTCCAGAGTTGCCCAAAATCATGAGCCACTCTAAAGGCGTATCGGCTATCAGTGTAAATGTTAACAAGCAAATCTGTACTACACTCACATGCTCGTCAGTGCTATCAACTCAGCTGGTTGAGCTGACTTCTGTGGGATGCGAGCCGTCTCAACTACTGTTTGAAGTGTAGTAATTGCATAAGCAGCAGACGTCGTACCATCAGGCAACTTCAGGCAGGACCCATCAACCCACAGTTCCCCATCAACACTAGAAAGGGGCGTATCTTGTAGGTCAACACAACCCTTTGTTTGTTCTTCAGTAAGGGATATACAATCCTGTAACTCTTGTGACTGAGACTGAGTAGCTGGAAATGGCAATAATGTAGCAGGATTCAGAGTCAAACATCTTTTCACTGTGATATGAGGGGCCAAAAGAGTCAGTTCATAGCCTGTCAACGGGCACTTGTCAAGTGCTGTGTTTTCGTTTGATTTAACAAAGCATCAACTGAATGGGGTACTAGCACAAGCAATCTATATGTCAAGACTATTCCCTCACTCTGACGTATGGACACAGCCATTGCCGCCACCGCGCGAAAACACCCAGGCAGCGCACGGGCGACTGGATCAAGGACAGCTGAGAAATATGCACAAGGGCGCTGCTTATCACCGTGTGTCTGTGTTAAAACTGAGAGAGCGCAACCATCCCTCTCGTGTACAAAGAGTGTGAAGGCCTTAGTGTAGTCTGGAGTTCCTAATACTGGTGCAGAACAAAGAGTTTGATGTAACTGTTCAAAAGCATTCTGGCATTCAGTAGTCCATGGAAGGGGCATCGGAGTGTCTTTAGTCAAAAGGGCCAGCAAGGGTTTAACAATGTGAGAAAAGCTAGGGATCCACTGCCTACAGAAAGAAGTAAGGCCATTCAGTGCACGAACATCCTTCTGAGTATGGGACACAGGAGTGTCTAAAATAGCTTGAATGCGATCTGGTGTGAGTGCACGTCCCTCCTTAGACAGGAGGTGATCTAAATAGGTAACCTGCTGTCTACAATATTGCAATTTCTTCCGAGAGACTTTGTGATGATGAGAGGCAAGGAATGATAATAATAGTGTTCCTTCTTCACACTGTTCAGGGGTATCAGCAGCCAACAAGATGTCATCTACATATTGAATAAGAGCCACCCTTTTTTGGTACAAGGAAAGAGTCAAGCTGCCTTTTCAGTGCCTGGCTATAAATGCTAGGACTCTACCCCTGTGGAGCTCTACAAAATCTGAATGATCGAATATTCAAAGTGAAGCTGAACAAATAACGGCTGTCAGGGTGGATAGGTATCGAGAAAAATGCATTCTTCAAATCGATCACACTAAATGTAGTGACAGTAGGAGGAACCATAGTAAGAGGTGTCGTGATGTCAGAGACTACCGGGTATTGGGGCACCACTATTTTGTTGACCTCTCGTAAGTCAATGATGAATCTGTAAATTTTAGTGTCAGTGTCTTTTTTCAAAATAGGAAGAATAGGACTATTACAGGTATTACACAAGCGCTTGATCAAACGCAGTATGGTTTTTGAGGGGGCCACAGTATGGAAGCAGCACTTTTAAAATCCACTGAAGAAGTCCGGACCATTTGAGATCAAGGTGGTAAGGCAGCTCTGATCATGCTAGATCTCTCTGCAGCATTCAACACGGTCCATCACGTTTTGTTGATGGACTGGCTGCAGGAGATTGGTATACGGGGGCAGCTGGGAGTCTCCTAGGATCATTCCTGTCGAACAGGAGTCAGCAGGTAGCATTGAGAGAATTTGTATCCGACCCGTTTGCATTGCCATGTGGGGTCCCGCAGGGGTCCTCACTAAGCCCGACATTATTTAATATATATGTATCTGCACTGGCGCCCCTTATTTGTTCATTTGGTTTCAGTTTGACCACATATGCGGATGACACGCACATTGTGGGGTCTCTTCTTCCATCTGAGGCAAAAGGCATGGCTCGCCTTTTCAAAGAATATATGAACGCAGTAGGGTCTTGGATGCCCAAAACTGCCATAAATTAAATTCCAGCAAGACGGAGGTGTTATGCTTCGGCAATAACCCTCATTTTTGGACACCAGAATGGTGGCCAGAAACCCTGGGTCCCCTCCTTGTCCCAAACAGGAAGGTTAAAAACCTAGGTGTATGGGTGGACCAGATGCTCAATTTTAAAAACCAGATAAATGCAGTGTCCTCGGCCACGTCCTTTGTGCTCAAGTCCTGTAAGAAAATTATGTCATATTTACCTATGGAATGTCGAAAAACGGTTATCACCATGTCAAGGTTAGACTACTGCAATAGTCTTTATTTTAACATTCAAGAATCATTATTGCAGAGGTTGCAGCTCCTGCAAAATGCCGCTGCCAGACTGGTGTTGGACTGGACTGTTCCCATGAGGCACAGGGTCAGACTGATTTGCATATGGCCATGTCTGAACTGGGGTGGCAGAGTGGACTAAAGAACGGTGTTGGATGAAACCCAGATCTGTTGACTGGGTGTGAGTGTTTGATTGGTTCTGATGCTCCGTCCATCACCACCCCCTTTTATACTGCTTTGTTCGCCATAAGTTGGCAGGGTATGCTCAGACGTGAGTCCCTTGCTCACTTTGCCACTGGATTCAAGCAAGCCTGGCTGAAGACGGCTGAAATGCCAGAAACCGGTCCTAGGAAGCTTGTTTCCTGTCCAGGGAAGGCATGGCTTGGCAGTTCGGGCTGGACTGTTCCCATGAGGCACAGGGTCAGACTGATGTGCATATGGCCATGTCTGAACTGGGGTGGCAGAGTGGACTAAAGAACGGTGTTGGATGAAACCCAGATCTGTTGACTGGGTGTGAGTGTTTGATTGGTTCTAATGCTCCGTCCATCACCACCCCCTTTTATACTGCTTTGTTCGCCATAAGTTGGCAGGGTATGCTCAGACGTGAGTCCCTTGCTCACTTTGCCACTGGATTCAAGCAAGCCTGGCTGAAGACGGCTGAAATGCCAGAAACCGGTCCTAGGAAGCTTGTTTCCTGTCCAGGGAAGGAATGGCTTGGCAGTTCGGGCTGGACTGTTCCCATGAGGCACAGGGTCAGACTGATTTGCATATGGCCATGTCTGAACTGGTGTGGCAGAGTGGACTAAAGAACGGTGTTGGATCAAACCCAGATCTGTTGACTGGGTGTGAGTGTTTGATTGGTTCTGATGCTCCGTCCATCACCACCCCCTTTTATACTGCTTTGATCGCCATAAGTTGGCAGGGTATGCTCAGACGTGAGTCCCTTGCTCACTTTGCCACTGGATTCAAGCAAGCCTGGCTGAAGACGGCTGAAATGCCAGAAACCGGTCCTAGGAAGCTTGTTTCCTGTCCAGGGAAGGCATGGCTTGGCAGTTTGGGCTGGACTGTTCCCATGAGGCACAGGGTCAGACTGATTTGCATATGGCCATGTCTGAACTGGGGTGGCAGAGTGGACTAAAGAACGGTGTTGGATCAAACCCAGATCTGTTGACTGGGTGTGAGTGTTTGATTGGTTCTGATGCTCCGTCCATCACCACCCCCTTTTATACTGCTTTGTTCGCCATAAGTTGGCAGGGTATGCTCAGACGTGAGTCCCTTGCTCACTTTGCCACTGGATTCAAGCAAGCCTGGCTGAAGACGGCTGAAATGCCAGAAACCGGTCCTAGGAAGCTTGTTTCCTGTCCAGGGAAGGCATGGCTTGGCAGTTCGGGCTGGACTGTTCCCATGAGGCACAGGGTCAGACTGATTTGCATATGGCCATGTCTGAACTGGGATGGCAGAGTGGACTAAAGAACAGTGTTGGTTCAAACCCAGATCTGTTGACTGGGTGTGAGTGTTTGATTGGTTCTGATGCTCCGTCCATCACCACCCCCTTTTATACTGCTTTGTTTGCTATAAGTTGGCAGGGTATGCTCAGAGAGTGAGTCCCTTGCTCACTTTGCCACTGGATTCAAGCAAGCCTGGCTGAAGACGGCTGAAATGCCAGAAACCGGTCCTAGGAAGCTTGTTTCCTGTCCAGGGAAGGCATGGCTTGGCAGTTCGGGCTGGACTGTCCCATAAGGCACAGGGTCAGACTGATTTGCATATGTCCATGTCTGAACTGGGGTGGCAGAGTGGACTAAAGAACGGTGTTGGATCAAACCCAGATCTGTTGACTGGGTGTGAGTGTTTGATTGGTTCTGATGCTCCGTCCATCACCACCCCCTTTTATACTGCTTTGTTCGCCATAAGTTGGCAGGGTATGCTCAGACGTGAGTCCCTTGCTCACTTTGCCACTGGATTCAAGCAGGCCTGGCTGAAGACGGCTGAAATGCCAGAACCCGGTCCTAGGAAGCTTGTTTCCTGTCCAGGGAAGGCATGGCTTGGCAGTTCGGGCTGGACTGTTCCCATGAGGCACAGGGTCAGACTGATTTGCATATGGCCATGTCTGAACTGGGATGGCAGAGTGGACTAAAGAACAGTGTTGGTTCAAACCCAGATCTGTTGACTGGGTGTGAGTGTTTGATTGGTTCTGATGCTCCGTCCATCACCACCCCCTTTTATACTGCTTTGTTCGCTATAAGTTGGCAGGGTATGCTCAGAGAGTGAGTCCCTTGCTCACTTTGCCACTGGATTCAAGCAAGCCTGGCTGAAGACGGCTGAAATGCCAGAAACCGGTCCTAGGAAGCTTGTTTCCTGTCCAGGGAAGGCATGGCTTGGCAGTTCGGGCTGGACTGTTCCCATGAGGCACAGGGTCAGACTGATTTGCATATGGCCATGTCTGAACTGGGATGGCAGAGTGGACTAAAGAACGGTGTTGGTTCAAACCCAGATCTGTTGACTGGGTGTGAGTGTTTGATTGGTTCTGATGCTCCGTCCATCACCACCCCCTTTTATACTGCTTTGTTCGCTATAAGTTGGCAGGGTATGCTCAGACGTGAGTCCCTTGCTCACTTTGCCACTGGATTCAAGCAAGCCTGGCTGAAGACGGCTGAAATGCCAGAAACCGGTCCTAGGAAGCTTGTTTCCTGTCTAGGGAAGGCATGGCTTGGCAGTTCGGGCTGGACTGTTCCCATAAGGCACAGGGTCAGACTGATTTGCATATGGCCATGTCTGCACTGGAGTGGCAGAGTGGACTAAAGAACGGTGTTGGATGAAACCCAGATCTGTTGACTGGGTGTGAGTGTTTGATTGGTTCTGATGCTCCGTCCATCACCACCCCCTTTTATACTGCTTTGTTCGCCATAAGTTGGCAGGGTATGCTCAGACGTGAGTCCCTTGCTCACTTTGCCACTGGATTCAAGCAAGCCTGGCTGAAGACGGCTGAAATGCCAGAAACCGGTCCTAGGAAGCTTGTTTCCTGTCCAGGGAAGGCATGGCTTGGCAGTTCGGGCTGGACTGTTCCCATGAGGCACAGGGTCAGACTGATTTGCATATGGCCATATCTGAACTGGGGTGGCAGAGTGGACTAAAGAACGGTGTTGGATCAAACCCAGATCTGTTGACTGGGTGTGAGTGTTTGATTGGTTCTGATGCTCCGTCCATCACCACCCCCTTTTATACTGCTTTGTTCGCCATTAGTTGGCAGGGTATGCTCAGACGTGAGTCCCTTGCTCACTTTGCCACTGGATTGAAGCAAGCCTGGCTGAAGACGGCTGAAATGCCAGAACCCGGTCCTAGGAAGCTTGTTTCCTGTCCAGGGAAGGCATGGCTTGGCAGTTCGGGCTGGACTGTTCCCATGAGGCACAGGGTCAGACTGATTTGCATATGGCCATGTCTGAACTGGGATGGCAGAGTGGACTAAAGAACGGTGTTGGTTCAAACCCAGATCTGTTGACAGGGTGTGAGTGTTTGATTGGTTCTGATGCTCCGTCCATCACCACCCCCTTTTATACTGCTTTGTTCGCCATAAGTTGGCAGGGTATGCTCAGACGTGAGTCCCTTGCTCACTTTACCACTGGATTCAAGCAAGCCTGGCTGAAGACGGCTGAAATGCCAGAAACCGGTCCTAGGAAGCTTGTTTCCTGTCCAGGGAAGGCATGGCTTGGCAGTTTGGGCTGGACTGTTCCCATGAGGCACAGGGTCAGACTGATTTGCATATGGCCATGTCTGAACTGGGTTGGCAAAGTCGACTAAAGAACGGTGTTGGATGAAACCCAGATCTGTTGACTGGGTGTGAGTGTTTGATTGGTTCTGATGCTCCGTCCATCACCACCCCCTTTTATACTGCTTTGTTCGCCATAAGTTGGCAGGGTATGCTCAGACGTGAGTCCCTTGCTCACTTTGCCACTGGATTCAAGCAAGCCTGGCTGAAGACGGCTGAAATGCCAGAAACCGGTCCTAGGAAGCTTGTTTCCTGTCCAGGGAAGGCATGGCTTGGCAGTTCGGGCTGGACTGTTCCCATGAGGCACAGGGTCAGACTAATTTGCATATGGCCATGTCTGAACTGGGGTGGCAGAGTGGACTAAAGAACGGTGTTGGATCAAACCCAGATCTGTTGACTGGGTGTGAGTGTTTGATTGGTTCTGATGCTCCGTCCATCACCACCCCCTTTTATACTGCTTTGTTCGCCATTAGTTGGCAGGGTATGCTCAGACGTGAGTCCCTTGCTCACTTTGCCACTGGATTCAAGCAAGCCTGGCTGAAGACGGCTGAAATGCCAGAAACCGGTCCTAGGAAGCTTGTTTCCTGTCCAGGGAAGGCATGGCTTGGCAGTTCGGGCTGGACTGTTCCCATGAGGCACAGGGTCAGACTGATTTGCATATGGCCATGTCTGAACTGGGATGGCAGAGTGGACTAAAGAACGGTGTTGGTTCAAATCCAGATCTGTTGACTGGGTGTGAGTGTTTGATTGGTTCTGATGCTCCGTCCATCACCACCCCCTTTTATACTGCTTTGTTCGCCATTAGTTGGCAGGGTATGCTCAGACGTGAGTCCCTTGCTCACTTTGCCACTGGATTCAAGCAAGCCTGGCTGAAGACGGCTGAAATGCCAGAACCCGGTCCTAGGAAGCTTGGTTCCTGTCCAGGGAAGGCATGGCTTGGCAGTTCGGGCTGGACTGTTCCCATGAGGCACAGGGTCAGACTGATTTGCATATGGCCATGTCTGAACTGGGATGGCAGAGTGGACTAAAGAACGGTGTTGGTTCAAACCCAGATCTGTTGACTGGGTGTGAGTGTTTGATTGGTTCTGATGCTCCGTCCATCACCACCCCCTTTTATACTGCTTTGTTCGCCATAAGTTGGCAGGGTATGCTCAGACGTGAGTCCCTTGCTCACTTTGCCACTGGATTCAAGCAAGCCTGGCTGAAGACGGCTGAAATGCCAGAAACCGGTCCTAGGAAGCTTGTTTCCTGTCCAGGGAAGGCATGGCTTGGCAGTTTGGGCTGGACTGTTCCCATGAGGCACAGGGTCAGACTGATTTGCATATGGCCATGTCTGAACTGGGTTGGCAAAGTCGACTAAAGAAGGGTGTTGGATGAAACCCAGATCTGTTGACTGGGTGTGAGTGTTTGATTGGTTCTGATGCTCCGTCCATCACCACTCCCTTTTATACTGCTTTGTTCGCCATAAGTTGGCAGGGTATGCTTAGACGTGAGTCCCTTGCTCACTTTGCCACTGGATTCAAGCAAGCCTGGCTGAAGACGGCTGAAATGCCAGAAACCGGTCCTAGGAAGCTTGTTTCCTGTCCAGGGAAGGCATGGCTTGGCAGTTCGGGCTGGACTGTTCCCATGAGGCACAGGGTCAGACTGATTTGCATATGGCCATGTCTGAACTGGGGTGGCAGAGTGGACTAAAGAACGGTGTTGGATCAAATCCAGA
The DNA here is from genome assembly GCF_964204655.1 of Triturus cristatus. Classification (NCBI taxonomy): domain Eukaryota; kingdom Metazoa; phylum Chordata; class Amphibia; order Caudata; family Salamandridae; genus Triturus; species Triturus cristatus. Next base: position 619,481,942 of record NC_140579.1, on the reverse strand, counting down.
TCTGTTGACTGGGTGTGAGTGTTTGATTGGTTCTGATGCTCCGTCCATCACCACCCCCTTTTATACTGCTTTGTTCGCCACAAGTTAGCAGGGTATGCTCAGACGTGAGTCCCTTGCTCACTTTGCCACTGGATTCAAGCAAGCCTGGCTGAAGACGGCTGAAATGCCAGAACCCGGTCCTAGGAAGCTTGTTTCCTGTCCAGGGAAGGCATGGCTTGGCAGTTCGGGCTGGACTGTTCCCATGAGGCACAGGGTCAGACTGATTTGCATATGGCCATGTCTGAACTGGGATGGCAGAGTGGACTAAAGAACAGTGTTGGTTCAAACCCAGATCTGTTGACTGGGTGTGAGTGTTTGATTGGTTCTGATGCTCCGTCCATCACCACCCCCTTTTATACTGCTTTGTTCGCTATAAGTTGGCAGGGTATGCTCAGAGAGTGAGTCCCTTGCTCACTTTGCCACTGGATTCAAGCAAGCCTGGCTGAAGACGGCTGAAATGCCAGAAACCGGTCCTAGGAAGCTTGTTTCCTGTCCAGGGAAGGCATGGCTTGGCAGTTCGGGCTGGACTGTTCCCATGAGGCACAGGGTCAGACTGATTTGCATATGGCCATGTCTGAACTGGGATGGCAGAGTGGACTAAAGAACGGTGTTGGTTCAAACCCAGATCTGTTGACTGGGTGTGAGTGTTTGATTGGTTCTGATGCTCCGTCCATCACCACCCCCTTTTATACTGCTTTGTTCGCCATAAGTTGGCAGGGTATGCTCAGACGTGAGTCCCTTGCTCACTTTGCCACTGGATTCAAGCAAGCCTGGCTGAAGACGGCTGAAATGCCAGAAACCGGTCCTAGGAAGCTTGTTTCCTGTCCAGGGAAGGCATGGCTTGGCAGTTCGGGCTGGACTGTTCCCATGAGGCACAGGGTCAGACTGATTTGCATATGGCCATGTCTGAACTGGGGTGGCAGAGTGGACTAAAGAACTGTGTTGGATCAAACCCAGATCTGTTGACTGGGTGTGAGTGTTTGATTGGTTCTGATGCTCCGTCCATCACCACCCCCTTTTATACTGCTTTGTTCGCCATAAGTTGGCAGGGTATGCTCAGACGTGAGTCCCTTGCTCACTTTGCCACTGGATTCAAGCAAGCCTGGCTGAAGACGGCTGAAATGCCAGAAACCGGTCCTAGGAAGCTTGTTTCCTGTCCAGGGAAGGCATGGCTTGGCAGTCCGGGCTGGACTGTTCCCATGAGGCACAGGGTCAGACTGATTTGCATATGGCCATGTCTGAACTGGGGTGGCAGAGTGGACTAAAGAACGGTGTTGGATCAAACCCAGATCTGTTGACTGGGTGTGAGTGTTTGATTGGTTCTGATGCTCCGTCCATCACCACCCCCTTTTTTACTGCTTTGTTCGCCATAAGTTGGCAGGGTATGCTCAGACGTGAGTCCCTTGCTCACTTTGCCACTGGATTCAAGCAAGCCTGGCTGAAGACGGCTGAAATGCCAGAAACCGGTCCTAGGAAGCTTGTTTCCTGTCCAGGGAAGGCATGGCTTGGCAGTTCGGGCTGGACTGTTCCCATGAGGCACAGGGTCAGACTGATTTGCATATGGCCGTGTCTGAACTGGGGTGGCAGAGTGGACTAAAGAACGGTGTTGGATGAAACCCAGATCTGTTGCCTGGGTGTGAGTGTTTGATTGGTTCTGATGCTCCGTCCATCACCACCCCCTTTTATACTGCTTTGTTCGCCATTAGTTGGCAGGGTATGCTCAGACGTGAGTCCCTTGCTCACTTTGCCACTGGATTCAAGCAAGCCTGGCTGAAGACGGCTGAAATGCCAGAAACCGGTCCTAGGAAGCTTGGTTCCTGTCCAGGGAAGGCATGGCTTGGCAGTTCGGGCTGGACTGTTCCCATGAGGCACAGGGTCAGACTGATTTGCATATGGCCATGTCTGAACTGGGGTGGCAGAGTGGACTAAAGAACGGTGTTGGATGAAACCCAGATCTGTTGACTGGGTGTGAGTGTTTGATTGGTTCTGATGCTCCGTCCATCACCACCCACTTTTATACTGCTTTGTTCGCCATTAGTTGGCAGGGTATGCTCAGACGTGAGTCCCTTGCTCACTTTGCCACTGGATTCAAGCAAGCCTGGCTGAAGACGGCTGAAATGCCAGAACCCGGTCCTAGGAAGCTTGTTTCCTGTCCAGGGAAGGCATGGCTTGGCAGTTCAGGCTGGACTGTTCCCATGAGGCACGGGGTCAGACTGATTTGCATATGGCCATGTCTGAACTGGGATGGCAGAGTGGACTAAAGAACGGTGTTGGTTCAAACCCAGATCTGTTGACTGGGTGTGAGTGTTTGATTGGTTCTGATGCTCCGTCCATCACCACCCCCTTTTATACTGCTTTGATCGCCATAAGTTGGCAGGGTATGCTCAGACGTGAGTCCCTTGCTCACTTTGCCACTGGATTCAAGCAAGCCTGGCTGAAGACGGCTGAAATGCCAGAACCCGGTCCTAGGAAGCTTGGTTCCTGTCCAGGGAAGGCATGGCTTGGCAGTTCGGGCTGGACTGTTCCCATGAGGCACAGGGTCAGACTGATTTGCATATGGCCATGTCTGAACTGGGATGGCAGAGTGGACTAAAGAACGGTGTTGGTTCAAACCCAGATCTGTTGACTGGGTGTGAGTGTTTTATTGGTTCTGATGCTCCGTCCATCACCACCCCCTTTTATACTGCTTTGTTCGCCATTAGTTGGCAGGGTATGCTCAGACGTGAGTCCCTTGCTCACTTTGCCACTGGATTCAAGCAAGCCTGGCTGAAGACGGCTGAAATGCCAGAACCCGGTCCTAGGAAGCTTGGTTCCTGTCCAGGGAAGGCATGGCTTGGCAGTTCGGGCTGGACTGTTCCCATGAGGCACAGGGTCAGACTGATTTGCATATGGCCATGTCTGAACTGGGATGGCAGAGTGGACTAAAGAACGGTGTTGGTTCAAACCCAGATCTGTTGACTGGGTGTGAGTGTTTGATTGGTTCTGATGCTCCGTCCATCACCACCCCCTTTTATACTGCTTTGTTCGCCATAAGTTGGCAGGGTATGCTCAGACGTGAGTCCCTTGCTCACTTTGCCACTGGATTCAAGCAAGCCTGGCTGAAGACGGCTGAAATGCCAGAAACCGGTCCTAGGAAGCTTGTTTCCTGTCCAGGGAAGGCATGGCTTGGCAGTTTGGGCTGGACTGTTCCCATGAGGCACAGGGTCAGACTGATTTGCATATGGCCATGTCTGAACTGGGTTGGCAAAGTCGACTAAAGAAGGGTGTTGGATGAAACCCAGATCTGTTGACTGGGTGTGAGTGTTTGATTGGTTCTGATGCTCCGTCCATCACCACTCCCTTTTATACTGCTTTGTTCGCCATAAGTTGGCAGGGTATGCTTAGACGTGAGTCCCTTGCTCACTTTGCCACTGGATTCAAGCAAGCCTGGCTGAAGACGGCTGAAATGCCATAAACCGGTCCTAGGAAGCTTGTTTCCTGTCCAGGGAAGGCATGGCTTGGCAGTTCGGGCTGGACTGTTCCCATGAGGCACAGGGTCAGACTGATTTGCATATGGCCATGTCTGAACTGGGGTGGCAGAGTGGACTAAAGAACGGTGTTGGATCAAACCCAGATCTGTTGACTGGGTGTGAGTGTTTGATTGGTTCTGATGCTCCGTCCATCACCACCCCCTTTTATACTGCTTTGTTCGCCACAAGTTAGCAGGGTATGCTCAGACGTGAGTCCCTTGCTCACTTTGCCACTGGATTCAAGCAAGCCTGGCTGAAGACGGCTGAAATGCCAGAACCCGGTCCTAGGAAGCTTGTTTCCTGTCCAGGGAAGGCATGGCTTGGCAGTTCGGGCTGGACTGTTCCCATGAGGCACAGGGTCAGACTGATTTGCATATGGCCATGTCTGAACTGGGATGGCAGAGTGGACTAAAGAACAGTGTTGGTTCAAACCCAGATCTGTTGACTGGGTGTGAGTGTTTGATTGGTTCTGATGCTCCGTCCATCACCACCCCCTTTTATACTGCTTTGTTCGCTATAAGTTGGCAGGGTATGCTCAGAGAGTGAGTCCCTTGCTCACTTTGCCACTGGATTCAAGCAAGCCTGGCTGAAGACGGCTGAAATGCCAGAAACCGGTCCTAGGAAGCTTGTTTCCTGTCCAGGGAAGGCATGGCTTGGCAGTTCGGGCTGGACTGTTCCCATGAGGCACAGGGTCAGACTGATTTGCATATGGCCATGTCTGAACTGGGATGGCAGAGTGGACTAAAGAACGGTGTTGGTTCAAACCCAGATCTGTTGACTGGGTGTGAGTGTTTGATTGGTTCTGATGCTCCGTCCATCACCACCCCCTTTTATACTGCTTTGTTCGCCATAAGTTGGCAGGGTATGCTCAGACGTGAGTCCCTTGCTCACTTTGCCACTGGATTCAAGCAAGCCTGGCTGAAGACGGCTGAAATGCCAGAAACCGGTCCTAGGAAGCTTGTTTCCTGTCCAGGGAAGGCATGGCTTGGCAGTTCGGGCTGGACTGTTCCCATGAGGCACAGTGTCAGACTGATTTGCATATGGCCATGTCTGAACTGGGGTGGCAGAGTGGACTAAAGAACGGTGTTGGATCAAACCCAGATCTGTTGACTGGGTGTGAGTGTTTGATTGGTTCTGATGCTCCGTCCATCACCACCCCCTTTTATACTGCTTTGTTCGCCATAAGTTGGCAGGGTATGCTCAGACGTGAGTCCCTTGCTCACTTTGCCACTGGATTCAAGCAAGCCTGGCTGAAGACGGCTGAAATGCCAGAAACCGGTCCTAGGAAGCTTGTTTCCTGTCCAGGGAAGGCATGGCTTGGCAGTCCGGGCTGGACTGTTCCCATGAGGCACAGGGTCAGACTGATTTGCATATGGCCATGTCTGAACTGGGATGGCAGAGTGGACTAAAGAACGGTGTTGGTTCAAACCCAGATCTGTTGACTGGGTGTGAGTGTTTGATTGGTTCTGATGCTCCGTCCATCACCACCCACTTTTATACTGCTTTGTTCGCCATTAGTTGGCAGGGTATGCTCAGACGTGAGTCCCTTGCTCACTTTGCCACTGGATTCAAGCAAGCCTGGCTGAAGACGGCTGAAATGCCAGAACCCGGTCCTAGGAAGCTTGTTTCCTGTCCAGGGAAGGCATGGCTTGGCAGTTCAGGCTGGACTGTTCCCATGAGGCACAGGGTCAGACTGATTTGCATATGGCCATGTCTGAACTGGGATGGCAGAGTGGACTAAAGAACGGTGTTGGTTCAAACCCAGATCTGTTGACTGGGTGTGAGTGTTTGATTGGTTCTGATGCTCCGTCCATCACCACCCCCTTTTATACTGCTTTGATCGCCATAAGTTGGCAGGGTATGCTCAGACGTGAGTCCCTTGCTCACTTTGCCACTGGATTCAAGCAAGCCTGGCTGAAGACGGCTGAAATGCCAGAAACCGGTCCTAGAAAGCTTGTTTCCTGTCCAGGGAAGGCATGGCTTGGCAGTTTGGGCTGGACTGTTCCCATGAGGCACAGGGTCAGACTGATTTGCATATGGCCATGTCTGAACTGGGTTGGCAAAGTCGACTAAAGAAGGGTGTTGGATGAAACCCAGATCTGTTGACTGGGTGTGAGTGTTTGATTGGTTCTGATGCTCCGTCCATCACCACTCCCTTTTATACTGCTTTGTTCGCCATAAGTTGGCAGGGTATGCTTAGACGTGAGTCCCTTGCTCACTTTGCCATTGGATTCAAGCAAGCCTGGCTGAAGACGGCTGAAATGCCAGAAACCGGTCCTAGGAAGCTTGTTTCCTGTCCAGGGAAGGCATGGCTTGGCAGTTCGGGCTGGACTGTTCCCATGAGGCACAGGGTCAGACTGATTTGCATATGGCCATGTCTGAACTGGGGTGGCAGAGTGGACTAAAGAACGGTGTTGGATCAAACCCAGATCTGTTGACTGGGTGTGAGTGTTTGATTGGTTCTGATGCTCCGTCCATCACCACCCCCTTTTATACTGCTTTGTTCGCCACAAGTTAGCAGGGTATGCTCAGACGTGAGTCCCTTGCTCACTTTGCCACTGGATTCAAGCAAGCCTGGCTGAAGACGGCTGAAATGCCAGAACCCGGTCCTAGGAAGCTTGTTTCCTGTCCAGGGAAGGCATGGCTTGGCAGTTCGGGCTGGACTGTTCCCATGAGGCACAGGGTCAGACTGATTTGCATATGGCCATGTCTGAACTGGGATGGCAGAGTGGACTAAAGAACAGTGTTGGTTCAAACCCAGATCTGTTGACTGGGTGTGAGTGTTTGATTGGTTCTGATGCTCCGTCCATCACCACCCCCTTTTATACTGCTTTGTTCGCTATAAGTTGGCAGGGTATGCTCAGAGAGTGAGTCCCTTGCTCACTTTGCCACTGGATTCAAGCAAGCCTGGCTGAAGACGGCTGAAATGCCAGAAACCGGTCCTAGGAAGCTTGTTTCCTGTCCAGGGAAGGCATGGCTTGGCAGTTCGGGCTGGACTGTTCCCATGAGGCACAGGGTCAGACTGATTTGCATATGGCCATGTCTGAACTGGGATGGCAGAGTGGACTAAAGAACGGTGTTGGTTCAAACCCAGATCTGTTGACTGGGTGTGAGTGTTTGATTGGTTCTGATGCTCCGTCCATCACCACCCCCTTTTATACTGCTTTGTTCGCCATAAGTTGGCAGGGTATGCTCAGACGTGAGTCCCTTGCTCACTTTGCCACTGGATTCAAGCAAGCCTGGCTGAAGACGGCTGAAATGCCAGAAACCGGTCCTAGGAAGCTTGTTTCCTGTCCAGGGAAGGCATGGCTTGGCAGTTTGGGCTGGACTGTTCCCATGAGGCACAGGGTCAGACTGATTTGCATATTGCCATGTCTGAACTGGGGTGGCAGAGTGGACTAAAGAACGGTGTTGGATCAAACCCAGATCTGTTGACTGGGTGTGAGTGTTTGATTGGTTCTGATGCTCCGTCCATCACCACCCCCTTTTATACTGCTTTGTTCGCCATAAGTTGGCAGGGTATGCTCAGACGTGAGTCCCTTGCTCACTTTGCCACTGGATTCAAGCAAGCCTGGCTGAAGACGGCTGAAATGCCAGAAACCGGTCCTAGGAAGCTTGTTTCCTGTCCAGGGAAGGCATGGCTTGGCAGTTTGGGCTGGACTGTTCCCATGAGGCACAGGGTCAGACTGATTTGCATATGGCCATGTCTGAACTGGGTTGGCAGAGTCGACTAAAGAACGGTGTTGGATGAAACCCAGATCTGTTGACTGGGTGTGAGTGTTTGATTGGTTCTGATGCTCCGTCCATCACCACCCTCTTTTATACTGCTTTGTTCGCCATTAGTTGGCAGGGTATGCTCAGACGTGAGTCCCTTGCTCACTTTGCCACTGGATTCAAGCAAGCCTGGCTGAAGACGGCTGAAATGCCAGAAACCGGTCCTAGGAAGCTTGTTTCCTGTCCAGGGAAGGCATGGCTTGGCAGTTTGGGCTGGACTGTTCCCATGAGGCACAGGGTCAGACTGATTTGCAAATGGCCATGTCTGAACTGGGGTGGCAGAGTGGACTAAAGAACGGTGTTGGATCAAACCCAGATCTGTTGACTGGGTGTGAGTGTTTGATTGGTTCTGATGCTCCGTCCATCACCACCCCCTTTTATACTGCTTTGTTCGCCATAAGTTGGCAGGGTATGCTCAGACGTGAGTCCCTTGCTCACTTTGCCACTGGATTCAAGCAAGCCTGGCTGAAGACGGCTGAAATGCCAGAAACCGGTCCTAGGAAGCTTGTTTCCTGTCCAGGGAAGGCATGGCTTGGCAGTTCGGGCTGGACTGTTCCCATGAGGCACAGGGTCAGACTGATTTGCATATGGCCATGTCTGAACTGGGATGGCAGAGTGGACTAAAGAACAGTGTTGGTTCAAACCCAGATCTGTTGACTGGGTGTGAGTGTTTGATTGGTTCTGATGCTCCGTCCATCACCACCCCCTTTTATACTGCTTTGTTCGCTATAAGTTGGCAGGGTATGCTCAGAGAGTGAGTCCCTTGCTCACTTTGCCACTGGATTCAAGCAAGCCTGGCTGAAGACGGCTGAAATGCCAGAAACCGGTCCTAGGAAGCTTGTTTCCTGTCCAGGGAAGGCATGGCTTGGCAGTTCGGGCTGGACTGTCCCATAAGGCACAGGGTCAGACTGATTTGCATATGGCCATGTCTGAACTGGGGTGGCAGAGTGGACTAAAGAACGGTGTTGGATCAAACCCAGATTTGTTGACTGGGTGTGAGTGTTTGATTGGTTCTGATGCTCCGTCCATCACCACCCCCTTTTATACTGCTTTGTTCGCCATAAGTTGGCAGGGTATGCTCAGACGTGAGTCCCTTGCTCACTTTGCCACTGGATTCAAGCAAGCCTGGCTGAAGACGGCTGAAATGCCAGAACCCGGTCCTAGGAAGCTTGTTTCCTGTCCAGGGAAGGCATGGCTTGGCAGTTCGGGCTGGACTGTTCCCATGAGGCACAGGGTCAGACTGATTTGCATATGGCCATGTCTGAACTGGGATGGCAGAGTGGACTAAAGAGCGGTGTTGGTTCAAACCCAGATCTGTTGACTGGGTGTGAGTGTTTGATTGGTTCTGATGCTCCGTCCATCACCACCCCCTTTTATACTGCTTTGTTCGCTATAAGTTGGCAGGGTATGCTCAGACGTGAGTCCCTTGCTCACTTTGCCACTGTATTCAAGCAAGCCTGGCTGAAGACGGCTGAAATGCCAGAAACCGCTCCTAGGAAGCTTGTTTCCTGTCCAGGGAAGGCATGGCTTGGCAGTTCGGGCTGGACTGTTCCCATAAGGCACAGGGTCAGACTGATTTGCATATGGCCATATCTGCACTGGAGTGGCAGAGTGGACTAAAGAACGGTGTTGAATGAAACCCAGATCTGTTGACTGGGTGTGAGTGTTTGATTGGTTCTGATGCTCCGTCCATCACCACCCCCTTTTATACTGCTTTGTTCGCCATAAGTTGGCAGGGTATGCTCAGACGTGAGTCCCTTGCTCACTTTGCCACTGGATTCAAGCAAGCCTGGCTGAAGACGGCTGAAATGCCAGAACCCGGTCCTAGAAAGCTTGTTTCCTGTCCAGGGAAGGCATGGCTTGGCAGTTCAGGCTGGACTGTTCCCATGAGGCACAGGGTCAGACTGATTTGCATATGGCCATGTCTGAACTGGGTTGGCAGAGTGGACTAAAGAACGGTGTTGGTTCAAACCCAGATCTGTTGACTGGGTGTGAGTTTGTGATTGGTTCTGATGCTCCGTCCATCACCACCCCCTTTTATACTGCTTTGTTCGCTATAAGTTGGCAGGGTATGCTCAGACGTGAGTCCCTTGCTCACTTTGCCACTGGATTCAAGCAAGCCTGGCTGAAGACGGCTGAAATGCCAGAAACCGGTCCTAGGAAGCTTGTTTCCTGTCCAGGGAAGGCATGGCTTGGCAGTTCGGGCTGGACTGTTCCCATAAGGCACAGGGTCAGACTGATTTGCATATGGCCATGTCTGAACTGGGGTGGCAGAGTGGACTAAAGAACGGTGTTGGATCAAACCCAGATCTGTTGACTGGGTGTGAGTGTTTGATTGGTTCTGATGCTCCGTCCATCACCACCCCCTTTTATACTGCTTTGTTCGCCATAAGTTGGCAGGGTATGCTCAGACGTGAGTCCCTTGCTCACTTTGCCACTGGATTCAAGCAAGCGTGGCTGAAGACGGCTGAAATGCCAGAAACCGGTCCTAGGAAGCTTGTTTCCTGTCCAGGGAAGGCATGGCTTGGCAGTTTGGGCTGGACTGTTCCCATGAGGCACAGGGTCAGACTGATTTGCATATGGCCATGTCTGAACTGGGTTGGCAGAGTCGACTAAAGAACTGTGTTGGATGAAACCCAGATCTGTTGACTGGGTGTGAGTGTTTGATTGGTTCTGATACTCCGTCCATCACCACCCCCTTTTATACTGCTTTGTTCGCCATAAGTTGGCAGGGTATGCTCAGACGTGAGTCCCTTGCTCACTTTGCCACTGGATTCAAGCAAGCCTGGCTGAAGACGGCTGAAATGCCAGAAACCGGTCCTAGGAAGCTTGTTTCCTGTCCAGGGAAGGCATGGCTTGGCAGTTCGGTCTGGACTGGTCCCATGAGGCACAGGGTCAGACTGATTTGCATATGGCCATGTCTGAACTGGGGTGGCAGAGTGGACTAAAGAACGGTGTTGGATCAAACCCAGATCTGTTGACTGGGTGTGAGTGTTTGATTGGTTCTGATGCTCCGTCCATCACCACCCCCTTTTATACTGCTTTGTTCGCCATTAGTTGGCAGGGTATGCTCAGACGTGAGTCCCTTGCTCACTTTGCCACTGGATTCAAGCAAGCCTGGCTGAAGACGGCTGAAATGCCAGGAACCGGTCCTAGGAAGCTTGTTTCCTGTCCAGGGAAGGCATGGCTTGGCAGTTTGGGCTGGACTGTTCCCATGAGGCACAGGGTCAGGCTGATTTGCATATGGCCATGTCTGAACTGGGTTGGCAGAGTCGACTAAAGAACTGTGTTGGATGAAACCCAGATCTGTTGACTGGGTGTGAGTGTTTGATTGGTTCTGATACTCCGTCCATCACCACCCCCTTTTATACTGCTTTGTTCGCCATAAGTTGGCAGGGTATGCTCAGACGTGAGTCCCTTGCTCACTTTGCCACTGGATTCAAGCAAGCCTGGCTGAAGACGGCTGAAATGCCAGAAACCGGTCCTAGGAAGCTTGTTTCCTGTCCAGGGAAGGCATGGCTTGGCAGTTCGGGCTGGACTGGTCCCATGAGGCACAGGGTCAGACTGATTTGCATATGGCCATGTCTGAACTGGGGTGGCAGAGTGGACTAAAGAACGGTGTTGGATCAAACCCAGATCTGTTGACTGGGTGTGAGTGTTTGATTGGTTCTGATGCTCCGTCCATCACCACCCCCTTTTATACTGCTTTGTTCGCCGTTAGTTGGCAGGGTATGCTCAGACGTGAGTCCCTTGCTCACTTTGCCACTGGATTCAAGCAAGCCTGGCTGAAGACGGCTGAAATGCCAGAACCCGGTCCTAGGAAGCTTGTTTCCTGTCCAGGGAAGGCATGGCTTGGCAGTTCGGGCTGGACTGTTCCCATGAGGCACAGGGTCAGACTGATGTGCATATGGCCATGTCTGAACTGGGATGGCAGAGTGGACTAAAGAACGGTGTTGGTTCAAACCCAGATCTGTTGACTGGGTGTGAGTGTTTGATTGGTTCTGATGCTCCGTCCATCACCACCCCCTTTTATACTGCTTTGTTCGCCATAAGTTGGCAGGGTATGCTCAGACGTGAGTCCCTTGCTCACTTTGCCACTGGATTCAAGCAAGCCTGGCTGAAGACGGCTGAAATGCCAGAAACCGGTCCTAGGAAGCTTGTTTCCTGTCCAGGGAAGGCATGGCTTGGCAGTTTGGGCTGGACTGTTCCCATGAGGCACAGGGTCAGACTGATTTGCATATGGCCATGTCTGAACTGGGGTGGCAGAGTGGACTAAAGAACGGTATTGGATCAAACCCAGATCTGTTGACTGGGTGTGAGTGTTTGATTGGTTCTGATGCTCCGTCCATCACCACCCCCTTTTATACTGCTTTGTTCGCCATAAGTTGGCAGGGTATGCTCAGACGTGAGTCCCTTGCTCACTTTGCCACTGGATTCAAGCAAGCCTGGCTGAAGACGGCTGAAATGCCAGAAACCGGTCCTAGGAATCTTGTTTCCTCAGACATGGCCATATGCAAATCAGTCTGACCCTGTGCCTCATGGGAACAGTCCAGCCCGAACTGCCAAGCCATGCCTTCCCTGGACAGGAAACAAGCTTCCTAGGACCGGTTTCTGGCATTTCAGCCGTCTTCAGCCAGGCTTGCTTGAATCCAGTGGCAAAGTGAGCAAGGGACTCACGTCTGAGCATACCCTGCCAACTTATGGCGAACAAAGCAGTAAAAAAGGGGGTGGTGATGGACGGAGCATCAGAACCAATCAAACACTCACACCCAGTCAACAGATCTGGGTTTGATCCAACACCGTTCTTTAGTCCACTCTGCCACCCCAGTTCAGACATGGCCATATGCAAATCAGTCTGACCCTGTGCCTCATGGGAACAGTCCAGCCCGAACTGCCAAGCCATGCCTTCCCTGACTGGGGTGGCAGAGTGGACTAAAGAACGGTGTTGGATCAAACCCAGATCTGTTGACTGGGTGTGAGTGTTTGATTGGTTCTGATGCTCCGTCCATCACCACCCCCTTTTATACTGCTTTGTTCGCCATAAGTTGGCAGGGTATGCTCAGACGAGAGTCCCTTGCTCACTTTGCCACTGGATTCAAGCAAGCCTGGCTGAAGACTGCTGAAATGCCAGAAACCGGTCCTTGGAAGCTTGTTTCCTGTCCAGGGAAGGCATGGCTTGGCAGTTTGGGCTGGACTGTTCCCATGAGGCACAGGGTCAGACTGATTTGCATATGGCCATGTCTGAACTGGGGTGGCAGAGTGGACTAAAGAACGGTGTTGGATCAAACCCAGATCTGTTGACTGGGTGTGAGTGTTTGATTGGTTCTGATGCTCCGTCCATCACCACCCCCTTTTATACTGCTTTGTTCGCCATAAGTTGGCAGGGTATGCTCAGACGTGAGTCCCTTGCTCACTTTGCCACTGGATTCAAGCAAGCCTGGCTGAAGACGGCTGAAATGCCAGAAACCGGTCCTAGGAAGCTTGTTTCCTGTCCAGGGAAGGCATGGCTTGGCAGTTCGGGCTGGACTGTTCCCATGAGGCACAGGGTCAGACTGATTTGCATATGGCCATGTCTGAACTGGGGTGGCAGAGTGGACTAAAGAATGGTGTTGGATCAAACCCAGATCTGTTGACTGGGTGTGAGTGTTTGATTGGTTCTGATGCTCCGTCCATCACCACCCCCTTTTTTACTTCTTTGTTCGCCATAAGTTGGCAGGGTATGCTCAGACGTGAGTCCCTTGCTCACTTTGCCACTGGATTCAAGCAAGCCTGGCAGAAGACGGCTGAAATGCCAGAAACCGGTCCTAGGAAGCTTGTTTCCTGTCCAGGGAAGGCATGGCTTGGCAGTTCGGGCTGGACTGTTCCCATGAGGCACAGGGTCAGACTGATTTGCATATGGCCGTGTCTGAACTGGGGTGGCAGAGTGGACTAAAGAACGGTGTTGGATGAAACCCAGATCTGTTGACTGGGTGTGAGTGTTTGATTGGTTCTGATGCTCTGTCCATCACCACCCCCTTTTATACTGCTTTGTTCGCCATTAGTTGGCAGGGTATGCTCAGACGTGAGTCCCTTGTTCACTTTGCCACTGGATTCAAGCAAGCCTGGCTGAAGACGGCTGAAATGCCAGAAACCGGTCCTAGGAAGCTTGTTTCCTGTCCAGGGAAGGCATGGCTTGGCAGTTTGGGCTGGACTGTTCCCATGAGGCACAGGGTCAGACTGATTTGCATATGGCCATGTCTGAACTGGGGTGGCAGAGTGGACTAAAGAACGGTGTTGGATCAAACCCAGATCTGTTGACTGGGTGTGAGTGTTTCATTGGTTCTGATGCTCCGTCCATCACCACCCCTTTTTTATACTGCTTTGTTCGCCATAAGTTGGCTGGGTATGCTCAGACGTGAGTCCCTTGCTCACTTTGCCACTGGATTCAAGCAAGCCTGGCTGAAGACGGCTGAAATGCCAGAAACCGGTCCTAGGAAGCTTGTTTCCTGTCCAGGGAAGGCATGGCTTGGCAGTTCGGGCTGGACTGTTCCCATGAGGCACAGGGTCAGACTGATTTGCATATGGCCGTGTCTGAACTGGGGTGGCAGAGTGGACTAAAGAACGGTGTTGGATGAAACCCAGATCTGTTGACTGGGTGTGAGTGTTTATTTGGTTCTGATGCTCCGTCCATCACCACCCCCTTTTATACTGCTTTGTTCGCCATTAGTTGGCAGGGTATGCTCAGACGTGAGTCCCTTGCTCACTTTGCCACTGGATTCAAGCAAGCCTGGCTGAAGACGGCTGAAATGCCAGAAACCGGTCCTAGGAAGCTTGTTTCCTGTCCAGGGAAGGCATTGCTTGGCAGTTCGGGCTGGACTGTTCCCATGAGGCACAGAGTCAGAGTGATTTGCATATGGCCATGTTTGAACTGGGGTGGCAGAGTGGACTAAAGAACGGTGTTGGATCAAACCCAGATCTGTTGACTGGGTGTGAGTGTTTGATTGGTTCTGATGCTCCGTCCATCACCACCCCCTTTTATACTGCTTTGTTCGCCATAAGTTGGCAGGGTATGCTCAGACGTGAGTCCCTTGCTCACTTTGCCACTGGATTCAAGCAAGCCTGGCTGAAGACTGCTGAAATGCCAGAAACCGGTCCTAGGAAGCTTGTTTCCTGTCCAGGGAAGGCATGGCTTGGCAGTTCGGGCTGGACTGTTCCCATGAGGCACAGGGTCAGACTGATTTGCATATGGGCATGTCTGAACTGGGGTGGCAGAGTGGACTAAAGAACGGTGTTGGATCAAACCCAGATCTGTTGACTGGGTGTGAGTGTTTGATTGGTTCTTATGCTCCGTCCATCACCACCCCCTTTTATACTGCCAGACTGGTGTTGGGCATCTCAAAATACACCCCAATAGCGAAAGAATTACAGAAGTTGCACTGGATCCCAGTTAGGAAGCGTACCCGCTTCAAGGCTTTGTGTCATGTTCATAAGGCACTTTACGGAGAAGGACCGGCATATTTAAAAGAGTGATTGTACTGGTATATTCCAAATAGACCACTACGTTCATCTGATGCCAAATTGGTTTATGTGCCGTTTGTAAAAAAAGAGCCACATGGGGTGGCAGGAGCTTTGTAGTCAATGCAGCTAGAGCTTGGAATCAGCTTCCTCTGTATCTGAGAGGTATGTCGAACCTCTTGGCTTTTCGAAAAGCCTTAAAGACTTGGCTGTTTGCGGACTAACTGGACTCGGGTCTGTATCCCTCAGGAAGTTTCACATAGTGCCAGGACACCTATGGGTAACAGTGCGCTCAATAAATGCTATAACATAACATAGCATAACATATTGTAAGGGACTTCTTCCACAACCCCCACTCTGATCAAATCCTGAACAATGTGTATTAATGCTTCTTCGTCTTCCCGAGATATTTTATATTGGGGCAGTCGAGGCAACAAAGCACCTTCCTTCACTTGAATATGTACTGGTGGAATAACCATGTGTCCCACATCGGTATCTGATGTAGCCCACAAAGTACTAGGTAATGATGCCAGAGCAACATCCTCTTTAATGAGACAAGACCTCTCAACCATTGGATAGTTATCATTTAAAATAACACGCACACCTTCTGGGGAACAACGTATTGTAGCACAGAAATGTTTAAACATATCGATACCCACAATGTTATCCGGCGTGTTAGGGGAAAGCAGAAATGGACATGCTGCAGTGAATTTATCAAGACTAAATGCAAGTGGCTGTGACAGTGGGCTAAGTGTAGGTGTCCCGTCGAACCCTATCGATGTTATCATTGTGCCAGACAGGGGAGCCTTGGGAACCAATTGTTTAGACAGAGCACTATGAGTAGCTCCTGTATCAACCACAAACTGATCAGTAGAACCCAAGACGTTTGCATCAACATAGGGACCCCTCTGATCTATTGGGACCTGAACCGGTTCCTTAACCCATCCTAGGCATTCCTATGCATAATCAAAATCCTTGAGACCATCAACCGAATAATCAGACATTTGATATTGGGTTCGTCTATCAAAGGTATTAGAAGAATTTGGGTTGTGTTCAACTGCCTCAAATCTGGTACGATTATCCATGCCTCCCCTATTTCCAAAGTTCCCTGGGCGGCCTCTCATACTTCCTCTACCCCGCTGATACTGCTGATCCCGCGAAAGGGGGCACTCAGAATGCCAATGTCCAATCTCTTTACAATAAGCACACTGATCAGAAGACAAAGTTGCTCGAGGGAAAAGGGGTACACCAGGGCGATACATCGCACGTCCACCTCGTCCACCTCCTCTAAATGTTGGACCATAGACTTGAGCCAACATAACTTTTGTTTTTAAATCCTTAACCTTTTTATCCAACCTTGCCTTTTGCTTCCAATTCCTGACGCTCATGATACTGGGCCATAGTCAAAAGAAAGACTGGGGAAGACGTAGTCCATGAACTCTCGCTGGCCTTTAGGCAACTAGCTATTTCTGGCAACAAATTTGTTTACGAACAGATGCCTACCCGTGTCATCTGTTAATGACTGCCCACTAAAATCATGGAATGTCTCTTCAAATTGCGTAAAGAAATCAGAAACTGACTCATCCGCTTTCTGTTTACAAGACACTAATGTAGTCCAATCTATTTTCTTAGGGGCTATAAGAGTTTTCAATTTAGTCACAATAGCTTCGGGAAGATCTAATATCTCCTGTTGTGGTTTCTGCGCAGGCTCTCTAGCCGCATCTATTTCCTCTAAATGCACCCAAGTATCACCATAGGCTACATTATCATCTACATTCCGAATTGATCTCCACATATCATGGGGCAAAATAAGTCCAAAAAATATGTCAATATCTGGCAGAGTCATAGTACAGGAGCTAATAGCTCCTTCCACTTCTTCATAAAAAGCGGACGGATTTTTCCGCGGGTCGGGCAAAGCAGCTTTAAGAGCCATAACATCTGCTCTACTCCAAGGAGTGTAGACCCAATTATAGACAAAATATCCCTTGGCATCATCTGAATCTTTATCGTCATTCGTTCCCGCTCCCTTTGGGAGAACATACAGAGGTGCTGCTTCACGCATGGGTTTCATATTAACTACAGTATCACTAGTATCTTTATCTGTCCCCGTAGCTCCCTCTTGTCGCTCCAGGGTCTGAACTGGTCGTTCAGTTGTAGCTTTACCAGCTGCTTTTTTCTCCTCTCGCAGACGGAACGTGTCAGTGCGCAATTTAACCACTCGCCTAATTAGATCAGGCACCTGTGAAGGAAGAAAGGTGCCATCACTTAATTGTTTATAATCAGAATTTATATCAGAGGGCTCTAGATCATCAGAATGTTTTCTAAAACTGAGTATTACTTTCCAAGTAAACGTCTCTACAAAATATAACTGCTCTAAATCTTTCCACTGCTGAACCCTTGCTACAAGTTCTGGAGCAGAGGCAGTCTCACGAGCTGCTTTATGAGCAGCAGATCGAAGAGTAGCCTTGCCTTCAGTAGTCAAAGTAGAGCGAGTCTTCCGCCCATCTTGCTAATCTTTATCTTTTTCTTCTGAAGACAAATGCTCCTCATCAGAAACCTCATTCTCAGGGGCACTAGGGAATTTATACGGGGGTGGAAGTCTATCTAACAAGATGGAATCATCCTGTGGTTTATTAAGTATGGGATAAATAGGGCGCCTAATAGGGTACTTGCCAGTTACCTCTAAACAACTCTCCCTTTCTTCTTTTTCTTTTATTGCATTCATCTCCTTATTTTTTAATTCTAACGCTTTTTGATATATCGTTTTACGCTGTTCTTTTTCTGCTATAGCTTCTTCTTTCCTCACTCTCTTGCACTTCTTTCTCCCACATTCGTACACAATCAAACATATCTTGTCGACTTTTATGCTTAAACAGACACTGCTCTACATACTGAATCTTTTTAAAATCAAATGACCCATTCACAGGCCATCGTAAATCAGGATCCTTTTTCGTATATTTGTTCCACAGTGTACTATACATTATGGAAGAAATACCATATTTAATGTACATATGCCTATTAGGTGTCCCCTCTGGGGGAGCTGGCTGACTTCTTTCTAAATCCATTTTGCTACCACCAACCCAGCAACACAACCTACGGAGTGTGCTAGGAGCAGGCATGCTACCAACATTTTTTAAAATATTACTTCCCAGATATGTCAAAGTAGAGAAAAATCTCCACATTATCTGCCTTTATCTTTTGCAAGAGATAAACAGACCAACAAAACCAGAATCTTGGCCAAGCAAATCCAAAATCAAGAGTGCCGCTTCAGCTACCTTACCAAACAATAGTCTCCAACCTCCAACTGCCAATCTCTTGGTCGACCTAATGGTCACTGCAAAACTTGCGCCAAAGGAAGTCTCAGTCGGGACCGGCCACCACCTGGAGGGTCAAATCGAGAAAAACGGAACAGTTGCTTCGGTCTGAATAGACAAGGGTCTCCTCATGCAGGACGTCTCCTCAGCAAGATTCCATTCCTCCGTCAAGACCACTCCTTCGGGTGGCCGCGTCTCCGATGAGCCCCACGAGTCGGGCGCCAAACTGTGGAAATGTGACTTTTTAAGGGGCACACTGATGCAGGGGTCACCCTTCTCTGTCCACGGGTCCTTAAACCAACAAAATAGAGATTGGCACTGAAGCTGGAATTCAAATAACAAGTTTATTAATCATTCATGAGTGGGACTACGTCAATACAACACCCTCAACTGCTGCAGGAGGTAGTACATGGAATACAGAGACCATGGTGCTTATATACACCCTTTGTTGCAGAGTAATCATGTAGTTACAAATAGAAGGTACAAGCATACACAGGAATAGTTACAGCCAGACATGGGCAGATGGGAAATCACTTAGTTAGCAAAGTGGGAGGGCGAACAGAACTGCTTACAGTTGCAAGACACACTTGACAGTTATGTCTTTAGTCAGGTGCATTCTAGCAGCTACAGGCCTTTTCTCAGCACTTATACATTGCTTGAGCTTAGAAGGAGTTAACTAAAGCTGATGACTCAAGCAGAATAGAAAAGCAAGCAACAGTGAAGACGGAAGAGTCACCAGGCTAACAAAATGGATGCTGCAAACAAGATGGCTTCAGCTCATGCTAACAGGAATTATTTTCAATTCCCACACAGCTGGAGGTGAAAAGAAAAGCTCCCTCGCTGCCTGCATGTTGCTGCTGGGAATCGAAAGCAGACAACATGGAGGCACTGCTGAACTTGTCCTGGTGCCTGAAATTTACACCAGGACACGTTCAGCATATTTCTATGGGGTCCAACTTCTTGTCAGGCGGGACGGCGTCCACCCTGTGAAAAGAGTGGGCGGACGCCGTGTACCCGCCTGTACCCCCGACTTGTGCACTGTGCAAGACAAGTGTCACTAGTACCTGTGGGTGGGTGGTGCATGAGGATCCATGGGGTGAAGGGGACTTGGTTTAAAAGTAAACTGTGAGGCATTAGTGTGAGAAAGTGGCTCTGTATATACTGTTCCCAAATTGGTACAGTGTGTACAGAGTCCACAGTCCCCAGAGGTTTGGCAGAGGCTAAAGTTAGATATAACCTTACTCTCTAAAGTGGTAGCTTGGTCGAGCAGTAAGGCAGTATCAGAGGACAGTGTAAAGCATTTTGATGTACACACTCAGTCCGCAAATGGTTCCACACACTCAATAACTGAACTCTAGGCCAATGGTTTGTATATAGAAAATATATGCTTGTTTTATTTTAGAACCAACAATAGGCATTAAAATATAATTTCTCAGAATGAGATGCTGTAGGTAAATACTTGTGCAATATGCAATTGACTTTTGTAAATAATTACAAGTTGTTGCAATAGGCAGCACAATTCTAAACACAATAATGCATTGAGTTCAATGGAAGTTTCAAGTTATTTGCAATAGATTACTTATAGATTACTTTTGGAATTCCAGGACTGGATCCTAGATTCAGTCCTTAGACAGTACTTAGAAACAAGTGATAAAAGTCGACTTAATTACTGTGGTGATTTTTAGATAATATTTTGCTATTTTAAAAGTTGACAGAAAATATTTCATGGAAAACAGTCAATGATTCCCTATGGCAGTAATTTCACGTTGCAGGTATAGTATGTTCTCGTTACTTTTGTAATCCAGTACTGGGTGCGTAGACTCAGTACTGGGACCTTTATCCAAAACAGGTAAGTAATTACGTTTTCAGAAATTATACGATTTTTAAAGAATATTTAAAGTTTTCAGAAATTGACAGAAGAAATTTCACAGAAAAACAGTCAATGATTTCCTATGGGAGAAAATTGGGTTACTGGTAAGTACAGTTGTAAGTATTTTTCAGAGTCAGTGCTGGGCACCAAGATCCAGCACTGGGAGCTCACCTAATAGCAGGTGAGTATTTTCATTTTCATTACTCGGCTGATTTTTGGTGAATATTTTAGGTTTTGAAAAGTCCACAATTTCAGGAAAAACCAGTCAATGTTACCCTATGGAGAAAACTGAGTTATCGGTTTAAAGGTAAGTACTCGACTGGCAGAGTTAAGGTTCTGGGCATAGACTCAGGGGTCTCCCAGGGTCAGGTAGTTACAATTGGTTCACCCTCAGCGGCACGGGGGTGGCCGGGTGCAGAGAGAGTTAGGCCCAATGTTATCCTATGAGAGGTAGGGGGGCCTTGGTTGGTGGCTGCTGACTAGCAGGCCACGCGGCTGTGGGAGCTGGGCTCCTGGTCCCTTACTCAGGGCAAGTGGGGAAGTAGTTAGGTGTAGAGATTGCACTGCCAGGGCCACTCGGGCGGCTGGGTGCAGGGTGCTTTTGATCCTTCGGGCGCTCAATTGATTTCAATGGGAAAGCTTCGGTTTAGAAAAAGACTGCAAGCTCGGGGACGAAGATTCTTCAGGTGCCACCACCACTTCGAGAGGTAAGTTGGGTAGTTGGAGGATAGGTAGGTACCCCGGGATTGGGCACAGGGGGCCGTGGGGCGCCGGGTGCAGGGGTGCCTTTTGGTGTCGGGAAAGCTTACCCTCAGTTGATCGCGGTTGGGGGGGGCACCTGGTTCTGAGGCTGCAGGCTTCTTCAGGAGCGTCGAGGGAAGTCCTTGGGTGCCTGACTCTGGGTCACAGTCGCCGTGGGGTCGTCCTCGTGGTCTTTGTTCACTCCGGCACTGGCCAGGCTTGGCGGGTGCAGAGTGTGAAGGGTTCGCGGTTCCGGGCTGGTGCCAGGGATTAGAAGTAGATTTTGAGTAGAGCCTCTACTCATGGGAGTCCCAGGGGCTTAGAGCCAAAAGGGAGTCAGGTCCTCCGGGGTTTGTGAGGTTGCTGGCCACAAGAGATGCCGGTTTGGAGCAGGAGCAGGTTCGAGGGTCGACAGGCCGGTAGGGCTGGGGCCAAAGCAGTTGGTGTCTTCCTCTTTTTAGCAGCTGCAGGGCAGGTCTTCTTTCTTCTAGCTCTTCTTCGGATTTCGGAATCTGGAATCTGGGGAAGGAAGGTTCAGGGTGCCCCTAAATGCTAGATTTAGGGGCGTTACAGGTAGGTGAAGGGCAGGGACCAATGGGTCCCTGTCCTGGGGTGGGTACACCCCCTATCCTGCCTTTCTCCTGTGGGAGGGGGGGGCAGTAGCCTAATCCTGATTGGGCAGGGCTTCCCATCTTCAAGATGGCGAGAGCCCGGAGATGTGCTTCACCTCGCCTCCCCCACCTGAGGGGTGGGGTTGGCAGGCTGGCACATCCCCTGTCCTTATTTGGGGTTTCCGGCCAAGCTTCCTGCCAGAGTGGGGGGTTTCAGTTGCCTGGGGAAGCTCACAGAGGCGGCATGCCTTTGAAGCTTCCCCCTGCCCATCCTGGGGGAGGAGATTTAGCACCTCGCCCAGGATGTGCATTGTTGCAGGCCCAGGAGAGCAGGGGCTCTCCTACCCAGGGGTCCAGCAACATGTCTGCTGTGTGGCAGCCTAGGCAGCCTCAGAACAGACGTGGATTGAAGGTTAGGTTTTAGGGGGCATCTCTAAGATGCCCTCTGGGGTGTTTGGTACATTAAATCCCACACTGGCATCAGTGCGGGTTTAATGTGCTGAGAAGTTTGATACCAAACTTCTCAGTCTTCAGTGTTGCCATTATGGTGCTGTGGAGTTCGTGTTTGACGAGCTCTCAGCACCATGTGCTCTTAAATGGCAGCACTGCACTTACAGTGCCCAGGAATGGACCTGGGTACTGTAGGGGCACAGGGCTCCTGCTCCTGTGCCCACACCACTGGCATCGGGCACCCAGCTAGAGGGGTGGCTGATGTATGCCATGGCAGTGTAGGTGATGGGCATGGCACACAGGGATGTGTGTCATGTCGACTTTGTTTTTGTCTTGCACCCAAACACTCAGCCTGCAAAGCCAGTGTGTGTGTGTAAGGGTACAGGGCCTCTAAGGGTGGCACAATGAGTGCTGCAGCCCTTAGAGGCCTTCCCTGGTCACAAGGCCCTGGGTACCTAGGGTACCATTTACCAGGGGCTGACATGTGGCCAGGGTTTGCCAATTTATGTTTTGTGTTTTAGGGAAGGAACATAGGCCCTGGGCACCTGATTGGCAGGAGTCCAGGGCACATTCAGTCAAAGTACATTCTGCAATTCAGCAAAAAGTGGGGGCATACCATGCAAGAAAGATGGCACTTTCTCACAATTAGGACTAAAAGTGTTTGGACCTCTCAGGTGTGGGGTGGGGTCTGGAAGTCCTCTGTAAGAGATGGGGATGGGCCATGATCATCAAATGAGTAGTGGGTGCTGTGAGGACCCGAGGTGGCTGGTCTTAAAGTAGTAGGACATTAGGATACAGGGGGCTCTGGCACCCGGGCAGGAGGTAGGGTAGGAATATTCAGGTGGCCCAGAACTCAAAGCTGTTTTCAATTGGAGGTTTCTGGGAGCAAGGGGTAGGATGGGAATCTAGGGTGTATATGGATCCTAGAGTCTGGAGCTGCCTAGTTACAGAGTAACGGTGCTCCATGCAAATCCAGCTGGTCAATCGTGTCTTGGGGGACCTAACCAGAATGGGTAGAGAGGTAGCCTAAACTCCCCTACATTACCACCCATTTACTTTATTTATGTTTGCCCGCCCACAAGATTAAAAACAAGCGGGTCTGTATCTCCGACCCTACTCGGCATGCTTCAGCGCCTGATTATTGCACTTTTTTCAGTGCTTGTCGCAGACGCAATAGATTCAGTGACCAAGAGACTTACTTGTAGCAGAGTATCATGAGGGATTCCCATCGCCGTTTGGCCTTGCCAGCTGCAGTCTCCTGGGGTGTAGACTTAGGGCTAAAAGTGCCATTTGCTCTAGCCTGTACCTCCGAGTCTACCACTACAAATCGTTAATTCTCTATTGTTTCTTTCCACACACACTTAAACATCACACAACTCATCATCAATACACATCATGATCATTAGGAGCCCACGTATAAATAATACTTGCACTAGAGGAGGTGGTGGGGAATTAGATTTCAGAGGGTGCCAGCATAATAGAGCAGGGGTTGGAGTTTGACGATCAGGGGGATCGTGGTACTAGAGTAGGGGTGGTATCAGTGTCCAAAGGGTACTGGCACTAGAGCAGATGCTGGGGCATAAGGATCCAGGAAGAGGGTTGTAAATATCCCTTGAGGATCCTGACACCAGACCAGAGATAGAATTGTCAGTGTCCAAATGGTCCTCGCATTAGAGCAGGTGCGGAGAGAGTGGCTGTGCAGGTAGTATCAGAGGGAGCGCAGGATTGGGAAGCCAAACCCAACTGTTAAAGGCAAAAGCAAACACACAATCGGTGTCATCAGGCTCAGTATATCACCAAGATAATGCATGGTTTGATATGTATCTAAAACCTTGAGCTTAAACGAAGAAAATCATGTAACCTTATGCATAAGCACCCAGTAAACAACTGATGTTTTCAGCATAGCTTATGCCACGAACATCCCAAAAGACCCTGAAAATACCAAACAACCCAAAGGAAGCAAGCAATAAATAATTAGAAGCAACTTAGCTCAGATGCCATAATCAATAATAAAAAAAAACACTAGTTTAATTAGCTATCCACAACAAACGACCCATGCAAAGGCCCCCAAACTGAGAACTTCTCATAAAATCAGTAAAAGATTTTGACAAAATGAAATCGCCGGTAGGAAATCATTGTACACCATTTCAACAACAGATAGGTCTAAAATGGTGTTCTTACAGTGAATAAATACAGATGCGCAGATGAAATCACAGAACGGATGATCAATGACAGTTTGTACCAAATCCAAAAAATACAGCAAACTCTTTATCATCATGATGCATACAATTTGGGTACAAACCTCACACCAGGGTTCATATCACAGATGGGGCTCACTGCCCTGGTCTGTACTGCGGCACACCTTTAACTGGGTGTGCCGAACGCACACCGACTCAGTGCACCCTATCACAATGAATGACCTTCCCTCAGCACAGCTGCACCACAAACTCACGCCTGCTATGGGAGCAGCTCATTAGCGAAAGGTGGACTGGCTGTTGGAAACCACTGATCGCTTTTCCCCATGCAGGGAGCGACTTGGCTTGCAATTCAAATGGGGGACAGCCATCCCCCTTCAGGCAGGGGCAGCGAATTACTTTACACGCCTGAAGAGGCTGTCGAGCAAGGAGAGGTCCATAGAACTACTTAGCCCCATTGCAATAGGCAACCTCGTAGGGACGCACTGACTTTGCCTCTGCGCTTCCCTCTATATTATGGAGTGGGCGAAGAGGCAAAGTGTTTTCTCATTCGAGTGGGTCTACAAATTCAAACAACATTCAAACTGGGGCATTTGTGCACGAATGGAACTGAAGTAACCGTGTTCCATCTCAGGCCAATCTTCAGTCTCTGGATTCAAAACCAAAGACTCCAAGGCCTCAGGTCTGACACATAGTG
This sequence comes from Triturus cristatus, assembly GCF_964204655.1. Lineage (NCBI taxonomy): Eukaryota > Metazoa > Chordata > Amphibia > Caudata > Salamandridae > Triturus > Triturus cristatus. The sequence goes on along the minus strand of NC_140579.1, from coordinate 619,457,248 downwards.
GCTAACTAATAACATGTATGTTATATGTAGGTGACCAGGTCAACATCACATTCTTAATTGCGCAAAAATAGATTATTGCTCAGGCTACACTTTCCTGGGACTAGGAATTTAAAGTATTTAGAAATTTAAGATATGAGATAAAGACATTGAAAGAAAGTACATATCCCACTGACTGGATAGAGAGAGACGAAATCAGGTACACACGGCACAGCCTCCCTATCTAAACATTAACTCACAATGAGTGCGGTGATCTGCATCATGTGGGAATCAACAAGGTCCCAGAGAACCCAGCGGTTCTGGATAAGAAAAATGTACCCTTTTTTTTGTGGCATGCTTCATCATGGGTGACCTTATCCCGTCCTGATAAGTAATACTACCAGGATGGACTGAACCTAATATAGAGGGAGTTCTAGATAAAGTAACACTGGATAGTCCTAGGGTTCTAGATATTAAAATCACTTCAATGATAAACCAAATAATTTTATTGAAGGTACCCTGGGTAAGATTAAACAAAAGGATATGAAGATGCCCAGGGACTGCAATGACTAGAATTTCTTAATGCACCAATATATTTTGGCTTGTAGGCTGCCTGTATGGGTCGAAGACCTTCTTCAGAGCTAACCATAATCCCTACCTAATCTGTGCAATCGCTCATTCGAGCAGACTTAGTCCTACTTTAGGAAGCTTTTCATACCTCTAAGGGTAATAAATTCAAAATTGATGAAACCTGGGGGAACGTAAAGCAAGAAATTTGATCATGATTGCTATAAATACACCTCTGACGTGAATGCAAACATAAAAGTAGTGTTCACATGGTTAAAGTAGGGGGTAAAACACTAAAAAAGTACTTGGCAAGGCTGAGGGTGTGATTACAGACACATGCTAGCAGTCTTTTTACCCTACGTTCACCATGGTAACACTACTTTCATGCTTGCATTCACATCAGGGGAGCAGCTATTGTCATCATGATTACATTCCTTGCTTGATATTTCTCAAAGTTTCGTCAATTTTGAATTTATTACCCTTAGAGATACGAACATCTTCCTAAACCAGGACTTTCACTCGGTTTGCATGAGTGAATACATAGATTAGGTAGGAATCACTCTTAGCCCTGAAGAAGGAATTTGACCCATAGAGGTATTGTGTATTTAGGGATGCTAATCATAGCTTTTCTATTAATCTTGCCCAAAGTATCTTTGATAAAATCATTCAGTTTACCCTTGAGGTAATTTTAATGTCTGGATCTCTGTGACTATCCAGAGTCATTTATCAGGAACTCCCTCCAAATGGAGGTTTATACCATCCCGATACAATTACCTCACTAGGTCGGGATGCGGTTACCCATGCTAAAGCATGCCACAAAAGTGTGTGAGGCTTCCTTATCCAGACCTGCTGGATTTTCTGGAACTTTGTTAGTCCCCACTTGATGCAAGTCACTGCTCCCGTTGTGAGCTTAGAGAACAGGCACCCCATTCGTTCTACTTTATCAAGAAACATTGATCCACCAACATAATCCATACCAAAATTATTTGTAATCTTTACCTTCCTGGGCCTACATTAGAGTGAAATTTGAAATCCCATATTTAAAAGTAGCATGTTGCTCAGTGTCTAAAATCCTATCTTTTTTTTTATAAACAACACATTTTTTGTAGTTTTAAAACCACAAAGCAAAGTATATTTACATCCACATTTCACTTTCAAATTGTAACCAGCCATTTGACAAACCACATCCCCAAACCATAGTATGCCCTCCACTTCCCCTGTATCTTAACATGCTTCTGTGGACAGCCTTGTGCAACGTAAATAGACTTTTTGAGTGCTCCCGTCCACCACAGCTCTCCATTCCATTCATAGATGGGGCGCTGGGGGAGTTCCATTGGGCAATGTCCCTCTTAGGAATCAGTGGGGCAACAACCACAAGTGTACGGTGAGCTTGGTAGCCTTTAACCTCGTCAACCAGGCCCAGCAGTTCCACCCTGGGGGTCATGTCAAGAATCTGCTCCAATACCTCAGAGAGCTCGGCGCGTACTCTCTGCCAACATGCGGAAATAACCGGACAGGCCCAGACTATGTGATAAAAATCCACTGAAACTGCAGAACAGTTGGAGGTGTGTGGACGCAGCCCGGCCTCCCTCCAATCTGCCTCATCGAGCTCACTGACCCAGCCCTCCCAGCGGAGTCGGACTGTGTCAAAACCATGTGGGGCGTTCACAATGAGCAATCAAAAAACCTGGGAGATTGCACCTCAACTAATGTGACCCATCAGCAGCTTGGCCTCCAGGGGGCTAAATTCTGAGATCTGTGTCGGGTGGGATGTTATCTGAAAGTGTGTTGCGTAGTTGCAGACATTAATGTATTTGTGTTTGAGATTGTAGTGATCTTTTAGGTTTTGAAAGGGCAAAATATGTTTCCCTGCCCAGACAACCCTGTGGACTGTGTTGCTGAGCGAAGGAAGGTCAAACAAGTGATGTCAGGCAGGCTGTAGGGTATTGGCACCTTATAGCACTACCAGAATGCGGTCAAAACCCAACAAGCATTTGCAATGCAATAGGTCTCGCATTTACGTGAGTTTGAGCTATCGACATTGCAAATACCAGTGCCTTTTATTTTTGTTTCCGTTTTAAAAACATAAATAAAAGGCATACTCATTTACAATTCCAATAGCTTAATCTCGTTTAACTGCGAGACCTATTGCATTGCAAATGCTTGTTTTCTTTTCTATCGGTTGGGCTGAATTAGATAGGATCATACACAATCTTGGAGGCGTTCACACTAGAAGACTATATTTGGGTCTCCAAATACCAAATACAGAATATCAGAGCACGATAGCACTAGCAGCCAAACGGGACATTTATCAAAGGGAATGTCGGGTGTTCGAATCCTGACCTGGCAACAAATGCAATTTTTTAAAATTTGTTGTAATTTATGAATTTGGCCAGATTCAATATTATATTAAAAACAACCGTGAATCCTGATAAAGATGCATAAAAGCGCATTAATAACAAAATCAAGGATAGGTTGTCTTTCTAATAAGATATTCATTGCCAAAGAAAACTAGCAAAACCTTCGCGCCATCCCAGGTGCGGCAAATTAAGGGAATTAAGAGTATTTGAAGAGCAGGGGGATGTGGGCCCAGATCACATCCCGCTCTACAGAAGAGATTGACGGGAGGCCCCCAGCTGTTCCGAGGTGAGGATCAGTGTGGGATGAATACGGGTCCCGGTTGGGAGTTTTGATATCTGGCTTGAACGAGGGCAGCAGCAGCGGAAGAAAAGTCCATGGACTGTTTTAAGAATAATGAGGACTCCTATGGGGGCGCTAGCAAGCAATCTTAGTTAGCAGCGGGAATACTGTAAAAGAGAAGCTCAGAAAATTTCAGTCGGGTTTTGTTAGAAAGTAAATCAGAAGGCTACTTGCATGGCTTAAATCTGGGAATACTTTGTAAATGCCTAGGAGTGGCATGGGTGACTGATTTTTTTCTTTTCTATCGGTTGGGCTGAATTAGATAGGATCATACACAATCTAATTAGATGAAATTACTAATAAGTATATACTCTCATTTTCGACTAATAACACTGTTTGATCTGTTATAACTTGCCAGATAAAATTCTCCAGCTAAAGGGATTCAAGGTGCCTATATTGCTGAAGCAAACTCCAATGTGAGCAAGCTAGTAAAAGACGGATGCCATGACCACCATCGTATGAGATATTGTATCGCGCACGCACACTTGTACCAGCCGGCGGGGGAGGGGAATGCCGCTAGGCTTACAGCATAGGTGAAGCATGCAGAAATGCAGCTTAATACAATAAGAAAGAGCTTAATATCAAGTGCACATGGTTAAGGAACTAAGGAACAATCGAATGTGTGGGAACCACAGGACAGAATAAGCAAACTGAAATTACTGCGTCCATCAATAGAAATGCACAATTGTGTAAAAAAAAGAGAGAGGCAGACAATGCAAACAAGCAGGAAGTGGGATAAGGGAGGGGGTGGCAAATGGTGTGCACTTTCGCGGGCGCTTTGATGTTCTCAGTGGCCGCGCGGCTCACTGAGAACATCAAAGCGCCCACGAAATGTACACGCAGGCTGCCAAATGGTGCCCGGCGCACATGCACTGTAGTTGGGGGCCTGAAAAGCACTCGTTTGCACTTCCAAATCCCCGTTTTCTATAGCACTCGCCAGAGCAGTGCTAAAGCGCTGGCTCAGGCGAGACCTAAAAAGGAGAGCTCTCCTTGCTATGTTGGATCTTCCCACCCACCGTTGAGCCAATCGTTAATAACGCTTAGTTGGGAGGCCGAATTGTAACATTGGAAGTTCACTATCCCCAGCCCACCATCATACGAAGACTGTCAACCATTGGGGAATGCTATTCGGAAGCGACCGCCCGATCAAAGAAAGGAAAGGAGCAGAGAGTGGAGTTGTGTGCATGAAACCTGCTCAGGGGATTGCTAGTGGAAAGTGCTGGAATATGTAGAGGAAGGGAGGGAGAATCATTTTGATGAGGGTAATATGGCCCATCACATACAGGGAAAGCTGCGACGACGTCTAGATGTTGCTTTTCATTTTGGACACTAGCGTGGTCAAGTTGAGGTGCCTTGTGAGGTCAGGGAGCAGTAAGATATGAAACCTCAGTTACTTGAAGACGAGGCACCTCACCGGGATATCGGACTGCCACAAGTGTGCGCGGTCGTTGTCTCTGATTGGGACCAGTAGGGATTTGGATGTGTTCACCCGGAGGCCAGAGGCTTCGCCAAATAATGTAAGGATTTTGAGACAACAGGGCCCTGAAGTCTGGGGGTCAGTCAAGAACAATAGAACATTGTCTCTTTAGAAAGTGATCCTCTCCTCTGGCCCTCCATCCCACGACCACCCGTTCAGTTGAGCATCACAGCGTATGAGCCAAGCTAGGGGTTCAATCGCAAGGGTGAATAGTAATGGAGACAGGGGACAGCCCTGCCGCATGCCCCTCTGGATAGGGAAGCGATCCAACTGTGAGCCATTGAACCAGACTTGTGGAAGGGGCTGATGGTAATGTGCACTAATAAGGCACCTCATGTACTTCCCCAGACCAACACATTCAAGGACAGCCTCAAGAAAGGGCCAGTCCACTGTATCGAACGCCTTCTTGAAGTCTAGAAGTAGCAGCACCACTCGAGGATGCTCCCAATCTAGAGGGTGCCACCTGAACCTTTCTGATGCCGTGTCTGGTGCTGCGCCCGGGCATAAATTGCAATTGATTGTGGTGAATTAAATATGGTAAAGTTGGTTGCAGCCGGTTGGCCAGGATTTTTGCATAGAGCTTAATTTTGGTGTTGATGAAGGAAATAGGCCTGTAGTGGGAGCACTTCTTAAGCAGTGGTGTAACAAAACTTGAGGGGCCCCCTGCAAGGTACGCAGATGGGCCCCCCTCCAGACTCAGGAGCTCTCAAGCCAGGGTACTGTGCTGAGCAGGCCCTCTGGAGCTCAGGGGCCTTTGTTGCGCCACTGTTCTTGAGGGGGGTTTCCCCGTTTGGGGATAACTACAATTGAACCGAGGTTTAATCTGGGGGAATACGCCCTGCTTAGCCACTTCTGTATAATGTTTGATTAGGAAGGGGGTCAACTCAGTACTGAACTGGCAGAGTACTCGATCGAGGAAACCATCGGGTCCAGGTGTCTTTCTGGACGACATATTAGATAGGGCAGAGATAATCTTTTCTTCAGTGATGGGTTCGTCCAACTCAAGGGCTAAGGAGGAGGGGTTAGTAGGAAGCGGAATGCCAGGTAATAGTGGGTGTTTACCTTCTGTGGGAGACGAGGTCTGCGAGCGTAAAGGTCCTGATCAAAGGCCACATGAAATCATATCTCTTAAACTGCGGTGTCAAACTAATGGCTGAAATCACAAGTTTGATGTGTGGTGTCATGCTAGTAAAAGTGACTTCACTGCTTTCCAGTACAAGCTGTTAAGATGGAATTGCAAAACCGTCACTAGACTATTAAACCTTACATTTGCGCAGCTGCACAGACTCCAAACATGGGAAGCCACCATTAAGTGAAAGCATTGCCCAGTAACATACAACATGTTCTATTAATGCAGTACAGTGTAGTCCCAACTGCTCCAGTTTGGTCACTAATGCCTTTTTGGGCTTGTTTCAGGTTCTGAGGACGACAAGAATAGAAGTGGTATTGTGGAACCCACCTCTGGTCAGACCACGGTAAGATTTGAGTATTGTGTGAGAAGAACCCTACTGTTTAATGTCAAATAGAGGAGAACATACAGACAAAAGAGGGGCATAGTTGGTCTTAGTATAGGTGATTATTTTGAGAATTTGTTATCAGTACACAAGTACACAGACATATGCCATATCAACGAAGGGCATATAGTGTCAATGCAGTGACTATATCAAGACAAGCGTGGGGGGGGCCCGATTCACAGAACTAACTTAAGACAAAATCCTAAACTTACTACCATTTACTCATTTTGGTATTCACAGAAGGCACTGACTCATTTTGTTATTTACAGAAGGCCCTTACTCACTGATGAGTAAGGGCCTTCTGTGAATACCAAAATGGTAGTAAGTTTAGGATTTTGTCTTATGTTATTTCTGTGAATCGAACCCAATGTCTTTACAGGGAGAATATTGAGATGAATTCACTCTCAGCATATGGACTTGAATGTATCTGAAAAAAGTAGTCTTAACATGGGGATTAAAATGATCAGATCTGCATGTAATGCAAGGAAATATTAATTGCAGAATATGGTCTCAAAACACCAGCTCTGTTTTGATGACCATGGCCATGTTAATAAAAATAAATGTGGCCCAATGTCATGTTATTGAAAGCAACTGTTCTAATAATTGCAGATTCAGACTTTTATTACTACACTGCAAAGGTGATATTGCATGTTTTTATCCCACTACAACAAAGACTTTGACCTAAGGAAAACATTGCTAGCTACCTTACAGATTGCATGTTATAATGACATTTCATAGGAAAATAACTCTGCTACTTGTTGCCATGCCTCTCCAATGTGCTTTTATTTTACTGCACAAATGTAACCACTTGCATCCTCGCTTTGGTTAAATACTTTAAAAAAAAATACATATGCAGAAACAACATGGCATAAATCATATGTGCAAATGCACCTAGTGTACTTATTATCATTGCTGAGGGAGGACAGGAGCATTATGATCCACTCAAGAGATCGCTTCTTGTTAGGGCAATGGCCGCTCCCTTTCCGCCATCAACCATGGAAATAATATATTACACACTGAATGTGTGTGTGCGCGCGCATGTGTGTATATATGCAAATAAAACTCAGAGTTGACTTAAAACACATTTAAAATTTAATTATAAGTTACAAACTAAATCAGAAAAAACACTGAAATTCCAAGGTTTTGATTACCACTGCTAACCATAATCTCACAACAGCCATGCAAACCATAACTTGAAAACTGTAGAAAATGCTCATGGTTGACCTTTATTTTTTGTTTTTGGGTTAATTGACCACAGAGACTGGTAGGCCCTATACCAATTACGTCAACCCTGCAGTAGGTCCAATAAGGGTCTGCACGATGTCTGCCTTTGGTGTGTCAGGTACAAACATGATTCAGTCATACTTGTTGACAAGTGTACCCTAATGCATCCAGAGGCCATCGGGGACCAGGAAACAAATCTTTATGCCGCTGAACACAAGAAACATCGTTGGTCATGCTCCAAGTATCAGTCACACTTCACTCCAAGTCACTGTCTCAAACCAGATCCATTATCCATGTCTTCAAGCAAGACCAAGTCAAAAGACACGTCTCTGTGCTGGCACAAGAAGCCTAGGTGAGAGAATTCTCATTGCTCCCAGTCCATGGTGAGATCACAGTCTACATTCCAAGGGCCTGATTCTGCATCAGTTGTCAGACTGATTCGATCTCCCCAGCACATACCAGGCTCCAGAGCATAAGAGTGCTTTACACAATGCAGCAGAACATATGTGGGTGCAAACAGTACTAACAGGGACATACAGGTAGAAGTTAAGGCGTAAACATTATTTGTACACAATGGGAAGTCAAAATCAATAATAATTATGCACGCAAAGTCCAGTAACAATGTGCTCAAGCTCTAGTCAGAAGCATGGAGAGACATCAATTACATACGTAGTCAAATGCACTCACATATTTTGGATCATCCAACCAGAGTGGGCAAGGGTGAAAAATAACTTTTTGAAGCTTAAGTCTATGAGGGTTTGTTTTTTGGACATTGCTAAAGAAGATAATGTCTGAATGTCAGGACCCCATTAAAATCCAGATTCTGAGACACACCCTGAAAAGGACTGACTTAAGTTGTGTGTTTTTACTGAAGGCTAAGATTTCAGGTAGTAGCAAGTCAGTAGTATGAAGTTGACCAAAGCCTCTACAGAGGTAGATTCTCTTGTGCAATTAATCAGAGTAAATGCTTCTGTGAACTAAGCAGTGAACTTTAAATGTGGATCTCTCTTCAGTATCGAAGCCAGCCTAAAGAAGACAGGGTTGGGGTGATGTGTTCATACAGGTCAAGCCCCGAAACAAGATGAGCAGCTATGTGCAGTGAGTCTTTGATAGGTGCTAGTTGAGTTTTGATAATTCCTGCTAAACTAGCATTCTCATAATCCCGTCTGGATATGACCATAGCTTGTATCACTGTTTTCAGGTGGATAGGTAGGGTTTGAGCACCCAGATGAGCTTCAGTTGCTAATTTGCGATTCTTGTTGATGAATTGATATGGCTAAGGAAATAATATTTTGTCTAGCATGAAGTCTAAGGATTTGGAGTATTCAGAGATAGTAGTACAGCAACATAAAATGTTAGAGAAACACAACCCCTCTTTGAAAGGTGTGGGTAATGCATTTGTTGATAAGAGAGGAAACTCTTTTTGGAGGTTGAGCTTTTGGTGGAGAGTTATATATAGTCCAGAGCCAAGGCCAATCGGGAGATGTCATCAGGGGAAGAAACACTCAAGTAAAGCTGGGTGGCAGCAAATTGATGATAGAATATGTACGAGTCACTTAATAGATTAACCAATAGTTCCAGGTAGGGCTTGAAAAGGGGAGGAGCTAGGATCAAGCCTCAAGGGACGTCTTGCAAGATTCCAACAGGGTCCAACAGTGCCAGTTCCACTTTGATCCCATGAGACCAGTTCTTGATGTTTGATTTAAGCCACTAAAGGATATTCCTTTCAAAGCACATGCAATGTTTTATTATGCGAATAAAGATATTATGGTTAACAGTATAAAAAGCTGGCTTAATGTCCAGTAGGATGAGCAAGCAAGAGTCTCCACAGTCCGTGATTCAAAGAGCACCATCCGATCTTTGCAGTATGACTGCCACCGTGGTTTAACTTTATGTAAACACCAATTGGGCCTCATCCAGCAATTTGCTGTCCTTGCCAAATTGCTTTAGTTGAAGGTTGACACAACTATCTAGGATTTTGGCAGAAATGGGAGCCGAGGGACAGGGTGATAGTTGTAGAGGTCCTCTATATCATTAGTTGTTTTTTTCTTTTTTTTTTTAGGAAAAACTTGCCCTATTTTTAAGCAATCAGGCAAAATGTTATAGGGAAAGTAGTAGTATTTTATTTATTTGTTGATTATTTAAAATCATTACAACCAGCAGAATACACATACAAAATAAAATAGATTAAAAAAAAATATTAAATTCATCTTCCGTTCACAATTAATTTACGGCTACAGTGTACAATTATATCCAAGCAAAATCTACAACTAAGCTTCAACATAGTTTGTTTGACTGCAAATGATCAGCAAAAATAAAATACTTTGTTCCAGCAGCTATAGTTCACAGTATACAAAGCATTTCTCTGAGGAAATCTTTAAAACAATAAAAGCTGCAAACAATAAAATTGCCCATGATAAAATTACATGTAGTGCAATATTAGCAATAAAGTTTAATTGTCCTAGTAAACTTTTAGCAGCAAAAACTAAAGTACCTTGTGCTAGAGGCTAAAATTATCAATATACCATTTATAACTCTTAGAAACTTTAAAACAGTGAGAGATGCATAAGAAAAAAAAACAACCATAGTAAAATTAAATTTGGAACGACATTAGCAATAAAGTGCATTTGTGTTAATAGACTCTAGCAACAAAAATAAAATGCTTTGTACTGGCAACCTTAATTTACAATATACCATACATCATTCTAAAGAGTGCTTTATAATATTGTAGGCGGAAACAGGAACGAAGAAATCATAGTATAATACAATTGTTTAAACTCGAAGATGATGTGTGTTTCCGCTAATCAAACTTTAACTGTTTTAATTTAAAGAATACCAGCACTATCCCTAAAAACATTTAATAGCGATATAACAAACAGCAACAATACATTTGGGCTAGCAATCAAAATAAAATACCATTCTATTAGCAAACCTTAGCAACTATGGTTAAGGTGGTCCATGCTTAACTCTTAAAAGTACATAGCAGCATTATAAATAATTTACATGTTGTAAATATCTTCGCTTCAATTGACAATATTACAAAGTTTCTTTTCAACTATAAATATAAACTTAACAAATCGGGAAATAAGGTGGGCAGTGGCACCATTCAAACATAAGATGATGGCATTTCTACAAGATCTTACCCCCAATTCATTAAAAGTAGACCTTAATATAGTTTCCGCTCTTCTAACAATTTAGGGCATAAAGTTACTATGTGCACTAAAGTTTCTTCACTAGAACCACATAACTTACACAATTTGGAAGGCCACTTGTTTTCCCATTTTGGTATTCCATCTTTAGTCGGATATCTCCCGAACCGTAGTAGCATAAATTTGTTCTTAATTGAGGGTTTTAAATGAAATAACAAATATGGTTGGGGAGTCAATTTACCAAAAGAATTTGCAATTGACCATAAGTGGTTTTTTTTCCTAAGTTCATCTTGATCTATTGTAGTCGACAATAAAATAGCTGATTGGTTAATTGATTTTTTATAAACAACTTTACTCCTAATTTCATCTTCTAGGTTTGGACAATCAAAATTACGTAAACACTCATTTAGATATGTTTGCCAGCTACTCGCGTATTCACTTCTCATCATCTCATGCCAACACTGGTTTGCGAGGGAACCCTCTTCAGCACGAGACAATGACAAGAAGGTTTTTAAAAATGTGGATTGCCGGGCCAATGTTTGTCTTTTTAGGCCACATTCTAATCTTATATTGGCACGGCTAATATATCTAGGAATCCTAAACACTGATTTATATGTTCTTATTTCAATATCATCAAGGATTTTCGAGTCTTTACCGCGAAAGATAATAGAACCATAATCCAAGGATGGAATCAACTTTGCTTCCAAGACCTTCAACAGATGATCATAATTTGGACACGATAACTTACCTCTCAATTTTCTAAAAGCAAATGATAGTGATGTTCCCTTAGCTTCAAGGTTATTAAAATGCTACCTAAACGTCATACTATCGTCAAATGTGATTCCTAAATATTTGAACGATTTTACACATTCGATGACCAAACCATTGATATTCCAATCTTTCGTTCCTAATTTCGTTTTTCCTACAATCATTATTTTTGTCTTTTTTGTATTTATTTTTAGGCCATTTTGAGAAACGTATTGGTTAAAAGAATCTATTAATCTTTTTAGTCCTATGACAGATTGACTTAATAAAATAGTGTCATTGGCATATTGTAGATATTTAATCTCTTTGCCTAAAATAGCAGGAGAATGGCCATTGACATGTTTAAAATGAACTGGGAGATCTGACATAAAAAGATTAAAAAGACAAGGTGCCAAAACACAACCTTGTTTCAATCCAATATTAGTCTCAAGACGACGAGTTGTGTGTCTTCCATCACCAACTTTGATCTGCACCCATGTGTTGGAGTATAATAATTTAATCATATTAAGTAAGGTATTAGATATGCCCCAATTGGTTAATTTTAACCATAATAGATTTTGCGGTACAGAATCAAAGGCGGCTTTTAAATCAATGAAACAAATATACAGCTTTTGTTTCCTGTATTTAGCCCTATCACCCAATAACGTCAATAAAATCAAATTTGTGTTAGTCGATTCTCCTCTTCTAAAACCAGTTTGTAAATTTGGAATCAAAGCCTTTCTAAAGGCCCATGCTTCCAGTTCTTCCAAAAGGCAACTAGCAAATATTTTAGCCTCCGTTAAGGCAATTAAACAGTAGTTTGCGGGGTTATTTTCAGGACCGCTTTTGTATATTGGTTGAATAATACTTCCCTGCCAAGATTCAGGAATGGAACCCATTTTAAGCACATCATTAAATAAAGATGTTAAGACCTCTGGCCAATACTTTAAATTTTTCTTAAAAACTATATTAGGGATTCCGTTCGGACCAGGAGCTCCGTTTGATCTAATATTATTTATTACTTTTATTACTTTCTCTACCAACCATGGCTCTTTGTCAAATAGATTCGGTGGGTCACAGGCATTTAAGTCTGACCCACTATCTTTTATTTTTTCTTGCGAGCCATGATGGGCAGAAACTAATTTATTAGAATCAAACTTTGAGCCCGGAAGCACTGCGTGTAAGTTATGGAAAAAGTTTACCCAGCTTGATTCTTCAATATTGGCACTATTTCAAGATTGTTGATGATACCCCAGAATGACCTTGAGTCTTCAATTTTACATGAAAGTGTAATTTAGCCCACATTTCTTCATAGTGTGCTTGTTTAGCCTTCCATATTTCGTTCTTGTATTCCTTTTTCAATTGTTTAATTTGTTGGGACACAAGGAAATTCGATTTTACTTTCACTTTTCTATACAATGCTCTTAATGCTCTATTAAGACTTCTTTTGAGGTAGAGTAACCGGTTTGAAAACCACCCTGGTTTATTAGAAGTCAAAGTAGCAACTTTTGATGTTTTAGAATTAGGAAAATTAGCTAAAAGGGCAGAACACAAACAAGGCCAGAGAGCAACCATAGATTTTCCTTCAGCAATTGCGTCTCGAGCCTTTACAATTAAACAAGAAAGGACTTGCATTATATCCTTTTCGGTTCTCTCATTCCATATTAACCTTTTAAGATTAAATGGAATAGGAGCAGTTTTACTTATTCTTGTTTCTGGTAAATGCTCGAAAGAAAAAACAAAGGAAATAACTTGTGGATTATGGTCACTCTCTATCCTTGGTGATACGTGATAACTTAGAAGCAAATTTAACAATTTCTCAGAAATTATGGAGTAATCAATAATAGAAGCATTACACTTTTTTTTTAAATGTCGGTGTGTAATCCTCATCTTGCAATATTTTAGGATTACATTTTATAAACTGGGAATTAATCCACTGAGATAGAATTTTCGGGTATATATTCAACTTTTTACAAGTAAAAAAATGCGTGTTAAAATCACCAGAGATAATTATCAATGAGTCTAAATGGTCATAGTACAACACTTTTACTATTTCCCACAAGCTCGATAGTTGGGTAGATTTAACCTTATATTTTGAACTTATATAAATATTTAAAAAGATAATGGGCTGCTTGAAAATTAATTTAATACACTGTAGCCATTTTACTTGAAAGTCAATCTCAAAATGTTTAACATCCAAGTTCACAGAGACATAAGTGGAGAGGCCGACACTAGGGCGACCGGTGGAGGCCTTGCGGAGAGCCACATTTGAAAATTCATACTAACCAATAAGGGGTTCACAGATCATATTCCAAGTTTCCTGGAGCATTAATATATCAAAGTCTCTAAGAAAGCTTATTACATCTAGATCCTCAAGAAGTGATTTTAAACCATTTGTATTCCAAGAACAGATTTTGAAAGGCTTTAATGAATTTTTAAGAGGGTATCAATCATGCTTTACAAGATTTCCATTTGCCAATGTGGACAGGAGCCAACTCCAATCTTCAACCGGATTAATTTCTTTCTTTGACTCTTCACATATTCTAAGTCCTGGTTAACAGCTCCTGATCTTAATGCCAAACGACAAATTCAACTTTGTTGATGGACCTGAGGCACCTTTAGAACTCTAACCTGTGGTCCCGGACCTGTTTTTTGCCCTCTGATCTTTGAGTCGGGGCTACAAGATGACCTATTCAGAATCAACAAAGTCTGGTATTGAGACCCACAAATTCTCCAAACTTTTATTCCCCATTTCTCAAATTGATTATTATTGGTAATTATTTTACTGATGATTTCATCACTTTGCCAAGTTGTAACAGTTATTTCATTATAGAGGTTATTACAATCTTTCTTTAACTCAACGGATTCCAAATCATCTGATGTTGCATCCTTCAAGTCTGCAATTGCATTCAATAATTTCAGGATATTTCCACGGTTCAGGATATCGTAGGACCTCTTTTAGTATACTGAGGGCAAAAGACTACTTTCTTCAGTTTATGCGAGTAATCTGTAGCCTCTATTTTCTCCTTATTTGTTGGCCTAAATGGATCCCTCTTCCCAACAGTAGCAGCCAAAACTGGGTATACAGATTCTCCCGATACTTGAACTTCTGAAGACTTTTGCTCAGGGAGAATTGGTTGCTCAATATAAATCTCGTTATGACTCTGATGGGTGGCATTATTTACAATTCTCTGTGTGAGGGTTTTTTGTTCTGCACATCGATCGGCCGATTGTTTTGGTGACTGTTCTCGCCTAGTGACCCCTGACATTGATGGTGCAGAATTTTTAGACCATATACTGCCGTTAAACACGTCAGGGGTGGAAACGTCAGTAACTTGTCTGTTTTGGTTAACCTTTGGGTTAACCGCAGATACTTCTACAGATCTAAAAATTGGAAATAAGACTTTCGTATTGGGTTCTTCAGGCTCATTAGGTTCTTTAATGGCAACCTCCTTAAGAGTTTTTTTTCCCTTTGATAATTTATTGTGGGTTTTCCTTAGCCTTTTTCTTGCCCTTTGGGACAGGATCTCAGAGGTTGAAGTAGCACTTGAAGCTTGATTTACTTTAGATTGGATGGTATTCACCTCTTCCACTATTATGGGTTGATTATTCGTATCGTCGATTTTACTATTTGCGCTAATTGAACGTTGGGTAGTTTACATTGATAATTTGGTTTCCTCTATTCATTTTTATTGTGATTTCGCTGACTTTGCTATGGAAATTGATCCCAATTGATCCGGATAATTTCAATAATTTATAGCTGCAAATAAATTTCCTCGTTGGGAATTATTTTGCCTTGAGCTGTTTTACCCTACAACAGTTTTACTTCCTGTACCATAGAACTAACAATTGACGGAAGGTCTGAAATTTTATCAATCAGTAGTGCACAAGTACACATTACTAGTTGGTTCTCTTTATTCGATTGGACTTTAGTTATCAAATTGGTCAATTGGAGGAGTTTGGCGTCGATCCCTACTACGTGGTTGGCCAATATATTTAAAATATCTACTTGGATATTTAATGTATCTGAATGGAAGCTAAGAGCATTTGTGATCGAATCCATAGTGTGGAGTAAACACTCCCATATTCCACGATCAGGGCTAGAAGGATTATTTTCTATGACGCAGGATCTAGCTTGATAATTCCCATCAAATTTTGTTAATAATGATAAGTCCACCGAGTTGAACTGATTGTTTGTCACTACTTGTGTGAATTTGCCTTGCTCATTTGAGATGGGCACATTCCCAGCAATACCTGGTACCAGTAGAGATTTGTTATTGATAAAGCTGTTTTCCAGGACTATACTTGACTGATCCCGATTAAATGACCTCACATTACCGACAATATCAGTTAGGCCCTTTGGACTAGACAATAATTTAGGTATCACTGGTATCATTATTTGACTCCCCTTTTTACTTTCTGTCTCGTCCGCGACATAGCCTAACATGAAGACCTCGTCGCTTAGGTTTTGGTCCAGGCTTGAGGAGATATTAATCACGGAGTCAATCTCACTTTGACTACAAGCCAGCGATTTAATAGGCTCCTCCCCGTCTAGTTGGATTTACCGCTAGAGATTCGTCGGCCTTAGATACCGCAACAAATTGTATAGCAGAGTCTTGCACATGAATTTGGGCTTTTGCCTGTAACTGGCCAGGCGATTTTAGAGTTGGTATGAGGGTTGGAGACACTTCAAGCCTTTCTGGGCCGAAATTTGTGATCTTAGCTTGAGGTTGGCCACCATCTTTTAGTTCCTCTATTTCTAAGGGCAACTTAGATTGTAGAATTGCAGACGGGCAGACTCTCTTTACACATGTTGAAGATAGAGGTGATAGGAAACCATTGTCAGACTCATTATTTTTGTTTTTCTGTTGTTTCTGATATTGTTTTTGATGATGCTTAAAAAAGCTCTTAATAGACGGCTGATTAGCATGGACTTGATTTTTGTAGGACTGACCAGAATTTGTAGGGGTGACTGCCATTTTGGCTGAATCATTCATGGGGGCTTCTCTTAATGTACACTTCTTTGTAGTAGCACAATTATCAAAGCTTTCTTCACTCTTTTGACGTCACTTTGATTGGGGTCCAAGCGGCGCTCCTCGCTGTCGGCCTGATCTCATCGTCTACAGGCTAGGTCAAGGGTTTGAAAATGGGAAGATTGAATAAGCTTATATTCTCCCCCCCTACTAAGCTTCCTGGTATTACCAGACTCTCCCAATTTCCAGGTCCACAGACGTACCTCTGTAATACTGCAATACAGGTTTTTAAATAAAGGTTTTCAGACAATATGGTATTCTAACAATCTTGCAGTTAGCTGCTATTGTCAGCAGACCTAAATATTCAACAGGTATGCTTGGCTCACTTCTATCTCGTTGCAGACGTCAGGGGCACACACTTGCAGCGGCCGCCTGCTAAAGGGCAGACGCGCTGCCTCCCACGGTCACAATCACCGACAGCTGGAGATTTTTCCCCCCCAAAATCCCAAGACCAAGGTCCAAAGATCACAATCCATAGACCCAAGTCTTTTACCTCTCCAAGTACAATATGGTATGAGGTGGTACTTTGGCAGGCGATGACTGGGGGTCTGCGACAGATTCACGGGTGTATTAGCGGGAGTTTTTGAGCAAGATAGAGCTCGTGCTAGCCGGCAGAGCTGGTAGATGGAGCCGGAGAGAAGGGGGAGGGTGGAGGGGTTAACGGATAGCAGTTGGCGGTTGACCCTGATGACTCCGCAAGTTTTACCCGCTATCCAATGTCTGCTGACCGCACACTCTCACCCTGGCAGCGGGCACCGCGACCCCCTCTTTCCACGCGGCTTTAGCTCCCAAGGTCGGTGTCTTTCGTCGATTTACTCCCGCGGCGCACGGCTCTTCCTGCTCTACAGCTCTGCTGCTCGCTCGCATGCTCACTCTACTGTTGCAAAAGGTTTATCATGTTAGACAGGTATGGTATTAGGATTTTGCACATCTCTTTCACAATATTGGCAGCTATCAACGCTCATAAGTGACTAGAATGGGTTGTTTTGGAGAAAAGGGTATGCAATTCCTTGATTGAGATGTGTCTAAAACTGTATCAGAGGTTAGAGGTTACCCTGGCAATAATGGAACAGTCATTAACAGTTTGCCATGGAAGGGCTGCTTTGATTATTTTGATCTTTTTATCCGAAGAAACAAAGTCTTCACATTTCTTTTCTGGCTCTGTTTCTTGCTTGGTCGTGGATTCTGATGCTACTTTGCCTATTTCAAAACGATTTCTGGTTCTATTTTTGTCTGACTAGGCCGGAGTTCTGCTGGACTGGGCTTCAACCTCACAGACATGCTTTTTGTAAAATAATCAAGTTCCAGGAAAGAGTTTGAGATTCTTCCTAAAGGGTTTTTGTTGTTAGGAGTGCAGTAGCCTTTTCTTGTAGAGTGACAAACACGCACCTCATGCAGGAAATCGTCTTGAATGAATTTGGTTACACAACTACTGCAGGCATTACAGATATAATATCTTCCTTTCTAGCTCTTGCCTTTAACTGAAAAACGAACTGTCTAATCATAACATTCTAACTCCAACCCACCAATCTGTGTCACTACATTGTAGCACTTTCACTACATTGCCCCTTTCATTTTTTCTCCCAAAAACCCCAATAACTATAATAAACAAGTTATCCAATTTACAATATTCAAGCGTTCTGTCTTCTTAAAAAACCTGGTTGATCTTCTGAGTGAGACCTCTTGTAACCTTAACCGTATCATTCAGTACGTTTCCTGACTGACAATTATCTTGTCTTCTGCTATGAAAAAAGTCTTCTTCCTGGTTATAAATAAAAAAGGATAGTCGTGGTTTGTTATTCGCACTTCGTTAAGAAGACCTATGTTTGTTGTGTGTTTAGTATAGCGAAAAAATGCTAGTACAATAGGATGATGCTTTTAGGTTACACACACCCTACTACCCAAGGTGTGGCATACACACTGTAGCCTAAGAAACAGATTGTATACAACTGTTGAAAAAACCCAAGCACTCAGACAGTGTCACAAATTAGTATGAGGCCCAAATGTTAAGAACGTATGGTCTTCAGTACATCCAAAAGTTCATAATTTCTTTCTTGAGAAATAGCCAACACGTGTTTCATCACCCAGTGACTTTTTCAAGGCTGTGAGATGTTAGAAATAAAATGTATATTAGAATGAGTTATATGTTGAAAAGAGCAGAAAAAAGAAGAATGCAAAGTTAAAAATGGAACGAAGAAAAGGGACAAGCAAAAAGATAGAAGAATTGCGTAATCAGATTCACAGTACAATACAATAGTAGTGATAGGATCCGCTACCCATGTTGTGAAAAAAAGGGGTGTGAAGACGCTGTTGTAATGGAATTCTCAAAGTGACATAAGATAGTATAAGTGAAAAAAGAGAAATTAGATAGTGATCCTCATAGCACCAGAAGCTTATAGCAATAGTATAGAACTGGTGATGTCACAAAATTAACAAGTATTGAGAGGCTCTGTGAAACTGAAAGTCTTGGAAAATTTAAGATCTAATTGTTCAATAAGACCATCCTCAAATAATTAGATACGAAGGTCATTAATCCAAGTTGTAGAATCCAAACTCTGTCGGTAAGTATCTGATGCAGCGTCTCTAAAAAGTGGTGTTCCACACATGTAATGTAGCAACACGGGGCTCTGGTAAGCAGGGGGACGGTTGGCAAATAAAGAAATTCCAATGGGCTAAGGAAACTCCAAAAGAATATTGTCTGTCCATTACTGAGAGTAGGAACTCTCCTGGAATCGACTGTGGTGGGCTGCCCAAATCGTTAAGGAAAGTAGTAAGTAGTCATCAGTCTCAGGTTGTTGTAAAATCAGGTCACTGTTATGAAAAAAAATTGTGTACTTAGTTATAAGATAAAAAAGGACACAATACTGTTGTTTACAAAAGAAAGTAGGAGAGCTTCACAATAGGGTGATAAGGAGTTTAAAGATTCCTAAAATGCTGGCTCTATAGCGTGACAAAATTAAGTAGATTTCTCGACTGGAAAGAAGAAGGTAGTGTCAATGGAAACATCGGTGAAGAAAGTGGTAGAAGTTTGAAACAAAGGTCTGTCTGCAAGAATTCTTATCACACAGGTCTTACCTAAATTAAGAGATCTTAAAGTAAAAGTGCAATGTATATTACCAAGTGAAGGAGTCCATAGTAAGCTCCAATCTGTAACATATAAAAAATAAAAAGGTTGGCAGTACATATGCAACATGCCTAATGTATGTAGAAGGTACGTAGCATAAAAATAGGTTTTCAAAGTATTGAAGCATACATAAATTGTAATGCCTGTAGTAAGTTAAATGTACACAAAACTTGTGTCCATAATCAAAAGACGCGTCCCCCATTTGTCAAGATATAAAGTTTAGCTATGTGTGCCCACCAAAGTAATTAAACCCAGGAAGTATTTAAGCTATGTGGTACCCCGTAAAGAAAACAACGTTTTCTGAACAGAGATAAAATTAAGCTACCTGTGCCTACCAAAGTAATTAAACTCAGGAAATGTTCATGATGTGCGGTACCCTGTAAAGAAAACAGTTTTCCAAGCAGAGCGCTTACCTATGCGTAGTTCTGTCCCCGTCTTTGTAAGCGTATAGCCACTGTTGTACGCCTCATATTTAGCGGAACAGGACGTACCTAGATGTATTTGAGAGTGAAAAGGGACTGCATAGAGCAGAGTCCCTGAAAACGTAGTGAGGATCATGGCCATGTTTGAAGAGTTGCACTTCTAATTGTAAGATCAAGTTGTATACATTATGGAGAGAACGTGGATACCTAATAAGCAAGGCTTTATTATAAGTAAAGAGTGACTCTATTGAGCAGAGTCCCTGAGATAATAATAAGAACCACGCCCATTTTTTCGTAGAATAAAATGTGCTTCTAGGTTTGAACTAAAGTTATCTATATCGTGAAAAGAGGGGGATGCAATGCAGTGTTGTGTTTAATGATAAGTCAAACAACTCCAAATCATAGTAAATGCATGTCTCATTCGAAGAGAAAAGGAAGAAATACCAAAGTGTGAATAAAAGTATTCTGTTGGTTGAGGGTAGAAGAGTAGAGAGTGGAGCTAATGAGGAAAGAGAAGATAGAACAAGTGCATTGCTTGATCGAGCTAATTGTTCATGTAACTCAAGTAAAAATAGTCATCACATTTTTTATATCAACATAATTGTGAACGACCACAGAGGCAAAGGACTACTTGACGTGTTAAAGAGGCTTTATTGAACCCAACATAGGACAGAAACAGCAGGATGAAGCCTTCCCGTAGGTCCAAGTGGTCCCTTCTCTCCGTCGATCGCCCCTCTGGGTTCTCGGTCCTTCCAACGGATGTCCCGGCTCGGCGTGGGGCTGGCGTCTCCAGGCGTCCCCTCGGAGAAAGAAAAGGACAGGCGGTTAGGATAACCTGTGTCACGGCCTACTCTCGCCCTGTACTGCCTGGTACCACTCAGGGATACTTCTCCCTAGGTATAGTTGGGTTCTTGTACTGTCAAGGGTACACTCCCCTTTCTTTCCTGGGCCCTTCCTTCAGGGCTTCCCAAATGGCTCTGTCTGCCTCCCCGCGTCTTTTACCCCTTGGGGCTGTCACTCAATTCTGGGTTCGGGGTCAGGGTGTGGAGGGTCTCTTGAGTTCTCTCGTAGGTCCCAGGTGCCACAACCCACCCCGCTACAGACCGGAGAAGCCCGCCTCCCTTGTCCACCACCCAATCACCGATTTCCCTGTATTTCCCACCACTCGCCTGAAACCGGAGCCCGCTGACAGGGATCCGGTCGCTTCGTCCAGCGCGTCCTCCTCGGGGCTCGCCTGTGCCCGTGTGTCCGCTTCCTCTCGGCGTCCGCTGGGCGTCCGGGTGCCGGCCTCCTCTTCGTTCGTCTCCGTCCCGATGCCTTGGTCTCCCTCGTCTGCTTCCTGGTTCCTCGTCGCGCCGCCTCCTGTGGATTTCTCCGTCTCCTCGCCTCCACACCCACCTCCTTCCTCTTCCGGGTTTATATACGCTTGTAGGCTCCGCCCCCCTTCTGGCGGCAGCGTCAGCACCAGTCGGGATGTGGGAGTGCCCCCGGGGCACTCTGGATGTGGATCGGCTGCTGGGCTGTCACAGTGCATCCCCTCCCGGCATGGCCGCTCCCTCCTGGCAGCGGGAGAGGAAGTCCACGTTGATCTGCTGACGACCCGGCCGGTGGGCCACCTGAAAGGAAAAAGGTTGGAGTGCTAAGAACCATCGCAGAACACGGGGGTTGGTGTCCTTGTGTGTTGCCAACCACACTAGAGGGGCATGATCAGTCAAAAGGGCGACCCAGGAGGTAGTACTGCAGCGCTTGCACCGCCCACCGGATCGCCAAACATTCCTTCTCCACCGTGGAATAGTGCGCCTCCCGGGGGAGGAGTTTGCGGCTCAGGTAGACAATGGGATGAGACTCCCCTGAGGCGGCTACCTGAGAAAGGACCGCTCCCAAGCCCCTGTCAGAGGTGTCCGTTTGGAGTGTAAACGGGCGGGTGAAGTCCGGACAGATCAGGAGGGGGTCGTTACATAGTCGGGTCTTTAGGGTGTTGAAGCTGCGGGTCTGTTCGATGGTCCATGTATGGATTGTGTTGGGTTGTGTCTTTTTTAGCATGTCCGTGAGAGGGGCGGCCTCTTCGGAGAACCGGGGGATGAAACGACGATAGTACCCCACAAGCCCCAAGAACGCCCGGATGCCTCGTTTCGTAGTTGGTCTGCTCAGGGCTTGGATGGCATGTACCTTATCCACTTGTGGTCTGATATGTCCGTGGTGTACGAGGTAACCCAGGAATTTAATGTTGTCTGTGGCAATCATGGATTTGTCCGGGTTGGCAGTGAGCCCGGCGTCCCGAAGACCACTGAGGACAGCCTCGATATGTGTTAGGTGTCCTTCCCAGGTCGTGCTAAAGATGACTATGTCGTCAAGATAGGCGGTAGCATACTCCTGGTGAGGTTTTAGCACTACATCCATCAACCGCTGAAAGGTGGCAGGGGCTCCGTGCAACCCAAAGGGAAGCACCCGGAAGTGGTATAAACCCGAAGGGGTGGCGAAGGCTGTTTTTTCACGGGCGTCTGGTGCTAGGGCTATCTGCCAGTAGCCCTTCGTTAGATCCAGCGTTGTCATGTATCGTGCTGTCCCCAAGCGGTCGAGCATTTCGTCGACCCGGGGCATCGGATAGGAATCAAATCGAGATACGGCGTTTAAGCGCCGATAATCGATGCAGAAGCGGACAGTGCCGTTGGGCTTGGGTACCAGTACGATGGGTGAGCACCAAGGGCTACATGAGGGCTGAATGATACCCGCCGAGAGCATGTCCTGCACCTCCGCTTCTACGACCTGTCGCCTGGCCTCTGGGATGCGGTAGGGTCGTTGTCTTATAGGTGTTGCCCCATCAGTCCGTATCTCGTGGTGTACGAGTGTTGTCCTTCCGGGCTTGGTGGAGAACACGTCCTGATAGCGCCGAAGGAGTCGTAGGAGGGCCTGGTTCTGCTCGGGGTTCAAGTGGGTTCCCTTGGGTATGGTGTTTAGGACCGGCGTATCGCCCAGGGAGGGAAAGGGTATGTCCAAAGGTGTGCTGTCCGTGACGAGTAGGGCGGGGGCTGGCTTGCGTGGGCCGTCTGTGTCATCTACCCACTGTTTTAATAGGTTAACATAGTAAATCTGCCCTTTTGCGCCGCTGTGCGGGACGGCTACCCTGTAGGTGACAGGTGTGATTTGGGCAAGGACTGAGTACGGACCTTGCCAACGAGCCAAGAGCTTGTTATCTGAGGAGGGTAGAAGGAGCAGTACTTTATCCCCCACGCTGAAGTGTCTAAGTGTGGTGTTCCGGTCATAGACTGTTTTTTGCCTGTGCTGAGCCCCGTCGAGGTTGTCCCTCACTTGGCTCCAGAGAGTCGACAAACGGGTTTTTAGTTGCGTAGTGTACGCGAGGAGAGGTTTTCCCTCATCTTCTTCCTCTTCCCACTGTTCGGCTGCCATATCCACCAGGGTTCTAGGCTTTCTCCCGAACACCAATTCGAATGGGCTGAATCCTGTAGAGGATTGGGTGTGTGTTCGTATTGCAAACAAGGTTAAAGGCAGTTGTCTATCCCAGTCTCTTCCTGTCTCGGAAATGGTTTTCCTTAGGATGAGCTTTACCATGTGGTTATACCTCTCAACGAGGCCATCCGTCTGGGGGTGATATACGGAAGTGCGGATCTGGCGTACCCCCAGTAGGGTACATATCTGGGCCATCAGGCGGGACATGAAGGGCGTTCCCTGGTCGGTGAGGAGTTCCCGGGGAAACCCCACACGGCTAAAGAAGGTAATCATGGCTTGGGCTACGCTACTGGTGGTCATGCTTGTGAGAGGGATGGCCTCTGGGTAGCGGGTCGCGTAGTCGACTAAAACGAGGATATACCTATAGCCCCGTGCTGAAGCGAGCAAGGGGCCTACCAGGTCCATACCAACTCGGGAGAAGGGTACATCAATGATTGGAAGGGGCTGTAGTGGAGCTTTGGGGATATGAGGAGGATTGGTCATTTGACAGGTGGGACAAGCAGTACAATATCTCCTGATGTCGGAAAAAACCCCTGGCCAGTAGAACCGCCGCAAGAGGTATTCCTCAGTTTTCTCCCTCCCATAGTGGCCCCCTCCGGCTTGGTTGTGGGCCAAATAGAGCACCTGGTCACGAAATGAGACAGGGACCAGGAGCTGCCTGACCGTCTCTCCGGTCTTTGTAACAGTTCTGTATAACAGTCCTTTTCTGATAATAAAAGAAGGGCCTACCTGACTCTCTTCGCCGGTTGCTGCTCGGGCCCAGGCCTGTCCCAACGCCGGGTCTTCTCTTTGCTCGGCCCTGAAGCTGAGTGGTGGTCGGGGAGGTGTATCGGCGCCTAGGGAGGAGGAAGAGGCTGTGTTAGACAGACCGTTCAGGACCATAAGCCTACTCTGTTCTCGTTTTTCTTTGCGGGTTTTCTTTGTTTTACACCTACCCGCCTGTAACTCGGTGTTATAAAGAGGGGCGTCTTTTAGCCAGCCTCGGGTGTCTTTCTCTGTGATGGCTCTTGTGAGCAGGGAGGGGAAATGCGCGTAGTCAGTCCCAATGATCATCTCCTCCACCATCTGTGGGATGGCTCCAACCTTAATCCCTTCCTTGGTTTCACCCTGGCCGAGACATACCTCAGCGACGGGGTAGTTTTTCTGATCCCCATGGACACAAGTGATGGAGACGGTCTCTCCCGTCCGCCACTGGTAGGGTTGTATCCGTTCGCTGGAGATGACCGAATGTCTACACCCTGAGTCTATGAGGACCTTGGTGTCTACGTCATTGATTTGTAAGATCAGGTGGTATGCCTTTTCCCGTCCCCTGCCCAGAGTATCCTCCCCTTTGTGTACCCCACGTCCATGGGTTCAGTGCTGCCCTGTTTCTGTGGACAATTGCGGGAGATGTGACCCCATTCCGCACAATGGAAACATTGGGGCCCTTGTAGTCCTTCTTTAGGGGTTGGACGGGGCAAGAACCGGGGATCGATAAGGGGACGAGGGGCAGGAGTGGAGGGGTTAGGGGGGTTTGCTCTCCAGCGATGGACGAGAGTGGTCGGGAGCCGGGGTGTGAAGGGCTTCGCTTCAGGGTTCCTTTGATGCGCACAGGCGAGTTCGATGGCATAGGGCGCCGTAAGGTTGGGGTGTTGCCGGACCCAGAGCCGGGTGGTTGTCGGGAGACCATCTATGAACTGTTCAAGGAGTATTTTATCCATGACGTCGTCCATGCTGGAGGAGTGAGGCTGTAGCCACCTAGTCCCGAGGTCTTGGATGCGATAGTAGAAAGCCCGAGGATTGTCCTGGGCTTGCCACTTCTCCCTCCGAAACCGGGCACGATAGTGTTCCGGGTCGCACCCTAATCTCTCCAGGATCGTTTTCTTTATTGTTTCGTAGGGTGTTTGGCCTCCAGGGTTAGCAGCCTGATACGCCGTCTGTAAGTCCCCGGAGAGCAAGGGGGCGACGTACTGGCCCCACCTTTCCACAGGCCATTGGGCGGTGCTGGCCACTCGCTCGAAGTTCGTAAAAAAGAAGTCCGGGTCTTCTCCTGCCCTGTACTTCTGCAGGACAGAGCTTGGGACATTGGGATGAACTTTGGTACTTGCAATGGTCTCAGTTAGTTTCTGGATGGCCGTGTCCTGGACAACTTGATTCTGCACCATGAGACCGGCCTGGGTTTGGAGTGCCTCCTGTAGGTGTTCTCTGTCGCGTTTGGCTTCCGTGGACTGGGCCTCCAACACCAGTTGTAAGTGTCGCTGTCCTTCGGCCAACTGTGTCAGCATGTCGTTCAGTCCGATGGGTTGCGTCATGGCGTATGGGTAGGAGCAATCCCACTTCTGACACCACTGTGAACGACCACAGAGGCAAAGGACTACTTGACGTGTTAAAGAGGCTTTATTGAACCCAACATAGGACAGAAACAGCAGGATGAAGCCTTCCCGTAGGTCCAAGTGGTCCCTTCTCTCCGTCGATCGCCCCTCTGGGTTCTCGGTCCTTCCAACGGATGTCCCGGCTCGGCGTGGGGCTGGCGTCTCCAGGCGTCCCCTCGGAGAAAGAAAAGGACAGGCGGTTAGGATAACCTGTGTCACGGCCTACTCTCGCCCTGTACTGCCTGGTACCACTCAGGGATACTTCTCCCTAGGTATAGTTGGGTTCTTGTACTGTCAAGGGTGCACTCCCCTTTCTTTCCTGGGCCCTTCCTTCAGGGCTTCCCAAATGGCTCAGTCTGCCTCCCTGCGTCTTTTACCCCTTGGGGCTGTCACTCAATTCTGGGTTCGGGGTCAGGGTGTGGAGGGTCTCTTGAGTTCTCTCGTAGGTCCCAGGTGCCACAACCCACCCCGCTACAGACCGGAGAAGCCCGCCTCCCTTGTCCACCACCCAATCACCGATTTCCCTGTATTTCCCACCACTCGCCTGAAACCGGAGCCCGCTGACAGGGATCCGGTCGCCTCGTCCAGCGCGTCCTCCTCGGGGCTCGCCTGTGCCCGTGTGTCCGCTTCCTCTCGGCGTCCGCTGGGCGTCCGGGTGCCGGCCTCCTCTTCGTTCGTCTCCGTCCCGATGCCTTGGTCTCCCTCGTCTGCTTCCTGGTTCCTCGTCGCGCCGCCTCCTGTGGATTTCTCCGTCTCCTCGCCTCCACACCCACCTCCTTCCTCTTCCGGGTTTACATACGCTTGTAGGCTCCGCCCCCCTTCTGGCGGCAGCGTCAGCACCAGTCGGGACGTGGGAGTGCCCCCGGGGCACTCTGGATGTGGATCGGCTGCTGGGCTGTCACAATAATATAACCATGTAAAGGTGTATAGGTCTTTTCATAAGTTTACAAGGTATATGTACTTATTTAAAAGTGAAGCAGACATAGTTAATATACAAGTAGTGAGAAAGGTTGCCTGCATGTTAGGATATCCACATAGGTACAACATGAGAATATACAGAGAATGATGCAGATGTATCTAGAAGAACAAATCATAAAATTCACAGAATTCACAGTACATTCCTAATCAGTGAGAAACACATGGAGTTCCCTGTCCACATTTAGGCCCTGGTCTACTGCTCCATTCTTCTAAGTGCAAGTATCCTGTCACCGCCTCTAGGATTGCATTTTGCGTGGGCTATGCCATGGAACTTGATGTTAATGAGTTCTGAATTAAAGTGAGCTAAGTTATAGTGTGTAGCCAGCGGATAGCTGGGATGGTTGTTTTTAATGTTTCTTATGTGATCTTGAATGCGTTCCTTTAGCGGTCTAATAGTACAGCCTATATAAATGGAGCCGCATTGGCATACAGTACAGTAAATCACAAATTTGGTATTGCAATTTATGAAATGTTGTACATAATGTCTGCTAGAAGTATTGTATTGGAAACTCATAGTTTTTATCAGCAGCAAATTGGCAGACATTACATTGCATGCACCTAAAGAAACTTTAAGGTCTTTCGAGTAGTCATGTTTTCCCTTTGGTTGTGTAGTGGGTGGGATGAAACTGGGACATAGAATGCTGCGCAAAGTGGTGCCCCTTCGATGTATATTATAAGGTTTGTGTGCAATACATTTGAGCAGTACAGGATTTAGTCTTAAGATATGCTAATGTCTATTAAGCACTTTAGAAATATCATTGCCCTGTGTGCTACAGCGAGTAATCAGTATTGTCTTCAGTTTTTTCTGTTTATTTCTTTTGTCTATCAAAAGAATGTCATTTGGTCATAATTTTGCTCCTAGCACAGAAATAGAATTTGTCAGAATACCATCTCTGTATAAAGCAATCCTAAAGCAATTCCAATTTCTGCAAAAAGATTCTGTCATCACTGCAGTTACATCTCAATTGTGTCAATTCCCCCAGAGGAATCGCATTGATCTGTGTGTTAGGGTGTGAACTTGTAGCATGTAAGATAGTTACAAGCTGTGGGTTTCCAAAACGATCGTGAGCAGATTTTTTTGCCATCTGTGCACAGTATCACATCTAAGAAGTCAATATCTTTATCGTTCACCTGATGTGTGAACGGTAAATTATATGTGATGTCATTTAGGTATTGAATAAATGTCTCCTGCTCCTGTCTGTATGATACATAAATCATCAATATATCGTCACCAGTACATAATGTGTTGTGTGCTCTAAGGCAGACATGCTGTCTATATATGTTGTTTTTCACAGACTGTATAAATTTGCATACGATGGGGAAAATTATAAACCCATGGCAACACCCGCTGCTTGTTGGAACCACTTGCCATTGTGTAGAAAGACACTATTTTCTAAAACTAGTGAAGTCAAGTCTATGATCATCATTGTATGTTCATATAGTGTAGCATCCCTACTCGAAAGGGAGGATGCAAATGGTGATATACCTTTGTCCAGAGGAATGCAAGTGTATAGTGAGCTAACATTTAAAGTTACAAACTTAAATTCCTCCACGCACTCAATGTCTTCTAGTTTATTAAGGACATCATTTGTGTCTTGTATGTAAGACGATAAGTTTTGGACTAAAGCTTGTAAAAATACATCATTTTGTCCTGTTGGTGAGCCTTTGACTGAAATGATAGGTCTTTCAAGGGGAAAGTCACTCCCCTTGTTGATCTTCGGTAGTAGGTACATATAGGGGAGGGGACCTTAGGTAAAGGATTGAACATGTATTTAAATTTAACATCCGTGATAAGAAATTGTACCTGACAATAAGCTAGTCGGGTTTCAATGTTTTAGTGATGATATGTGATGGATTACATGAGAGTCTAATGTCGGCCAGTCCATCTGCTAGTTTCGCTATTTCTTTGTTGGAGTCCATGTTTTGTATTATCACTATGTTACCTCCTTGTCCGCTTCTTTGATAATGATATCGGGTGTTCTGGAGAGTGTGACTAGTGCTAAGCGTTCTTCTTTAGGTAGATTATCCTTAAAAGGTTTTTGTTTCCGCAAAGACTTGTCTTCAAGTGCATAAAGATCATGTGGGACTGCCTTGTAGAAGGAATCTATCAAGTTATCAGGTGGTAACATCGGTACAAATGTAGACGTAGGTTTTAAGCCCGATGTTCAGATTGGAAGTTATGTCTAAGTCAGACAGCAAATCTAGCATTGTGGGAGTGGAACATTCACTTTCATCTAGAGATAAGAGTACATGCAGGGCTTTTACATCCTTTACAGATCTGTAAAGGATCCCGGTTGGTATACAAAAATTGGTGCAGAATACATTTGTTTTTCCTCCAAAATCTTTTTTTAATTTCATGCGTCGTACAAATTCATGTGAATCTGTGGGAAGTCTGGTTTTGATACTGGACAAAACGTAATCCTTTGCTAAGTAATTGATCTCAACAATACAAAAATCATAGTTAGACAGATTGACAACTGTTACATTCTTAGTCAGTCTCATAGAATTAAGAATATTGCCCTTGGTAACATTGGGCATAGTGTGGGTTCTCACTCTCAATTATTCTGATTGTGTGACGTGGACCGGGTCATCCTCTCGTATCTTTGTGTTTGTTTGAGTGACTGCCCTTCTTGTTTTCTTATGTATGTGTTTGATTTGTTGAAGTTGTGTCTCAATCCTTTTCTGTAACATTCCAACTCTACTGAAAAAGAGGAGGATGTCATATTACTAGAACGACCTGCAGTGACTGAGTTAACATCGCATGTGTCACTCAGGTCACTAGTGACACTGGACACATCAGATTCACTGGCTCACATACAAGTTGCTGGTTGTTAGACCTGGCACCTTGGCGTGAGTCTCCCTCCCACTTTTTGCCGATGTGCCTCAGATGTTTTGCTGGTGTTAGCTGCTCAGGGCACTGTGCCACTGCCAATCAGTGCCACAGTGCAAGTGCTCCCTATGAAAAGTGTACCTGTAATTGATTTCCATGATTGGCTTATTTGGTTTACTGTCAGCCCCCAGTAAAGGGCACCAGGAGTGCCAGGGCTTGTAAATAAGAAATGCTGCTAGTGGGCCTGCAGCGCTGGTTGTGCCACCCACAGAAGCAGCCCTTTAAAATATGTCTAAGGTCTGCCATTGCAGAACCTGCGTGCAGTCTGGTACTGTCATGCTAGCTGGGCAGAGGACCACCTCTGCGACCGGCACAGCACAGAGTAACATTAGACAACTTCTCTATTTAACCAAACGTGAAATTAATCAAAGACTACACGCCAGCACCCTCATACAATATCATCGAGCGCAACGCATCCCTAGAGGTCTAAGAATTTCTTTGAAACCTTCATTGTGCAAGAATGACCCTAATTCATTGAGAGGTGGTATTGTATATTGAATAAATGTTCACTGGACCTCATTCTTCTAATAATTGAGGAACTATCTAAAATACTGGAGGAATTAAACAAGGAAATTGGTCAACTTAAACAAGAATTATCCACCAAAATGTCGCCTGAAGAACTCACACAAACATTATCAGACATTAACGAACAACTTAAAAGACATACACAAGAAATTAATGAAAGAAAACTACGTAAGTTCCGCAGGGACACCATAGACTATAAACTGGGTGAGGTCTATAATTGGGCTGAAGTTTATGCGCGCAGACGCCAAAGCAGACCTTTCTGAAAACCATCGGACACTGACACTTCACCAGCTTCCAGTGACTCAGATAACACCAGGAATAGATCTAAACCCAGCACTCAAATGGAGAAGACATTCACAGGAACGCCATCATTGTCTGAATTACCGTCGACTTCTACCTCAATTTCTACAACTGCGGTTCCTTTTTTAGGGATAGGTCACCCAGACAATGCAGACCCAGGAGGGGCAAAAAATGGAAGACTGACTGCAACACCCTTGGACAAGAGAGTGACAAGAAGTCAACGTTAACTGACTTGGATAATTTAGTCATCAATATTTCTTCAGTTCCTTTAGACCAGTTACAGGTTAAACTTCTCCAAAAAGGTTCTTCTTTCATCCCTACCTATTCCTCCAATCACTTGGAGGCTGAGGTTAGCTTTCATCGTTTCATGCGTTCTTTAAGACTCAGACACTTTTTTGACAATGTCTTGCCTGACCCTCAGCCACAACTTGAGAATACCTTGGTCGGCTTGAAATGTAAAAGTACCTATATGGCGCCTGTCAGCCATAAAGTTCTTGATACCTTTGAAATATTGGTTAAACGCGCTCTACAGAGGATATTTAAACAACACAAAATATCTCATCGGAACTTGACAATCAAAGATAAAGCACTTCTTAAGAAATTGGCAGACAATCCAGATCTTGTGTTTCTTAACGCAGATAAAGGGGGTGCTTTGGTTATAATGGACTCTTCTCATTACAAACTCAAATTGGAAGAACATGTGCAGGATCTTACAACGTATTCTGTACTCGATTCAGATCCCACAATTCACATACAATCAACTCTACACGACATCGTGGACAAAGCAGTCCGTTTGGGTACCATTGGAGAGAAAGAACAAAAATTCTTCACGCAAAACTTTCCGACACGTCCTACCTTAAGAATGTTGCCGAAGATTCACAAAAATCTCACGGATCCTCCCATGAGACCAATTGTTTATACTCGAGGCTCTCTCCATGAGCCCGTAGGCAAATATCTTGACAAACACATTCAACCCCTGGTACAGAAAATGTCTACCTATGTAAGGGACACAACTCATTTTTTGAATATCATCCAAGAAAGTGACATCAAATGGGACACAGACATTCATTTTTGCACCATCGATGTAACATCATTATACACCTCCATTCCACACGATCTCGGCATGGAAGCCATTGAATTTTTTCTGTTACAGTCCTCCACACCTGAAGACCATAAAGTATTCCTACTCGAATTACTCAATTTTACACTATACCACAGCTATTTTTCTCACAACGACAGGTTTTACTTGCAACTTAACGGTACATCTATGGGCAATTGTGCAGCTCCCAGCTACGCACAATTGTTCATGCACAAGTTCGAACTTGACCACATCATTAATAACGAGCAATGGAATTCACACGTTTTGTTATTTTTACGTTACATTGATGATATTTTTTTAATTTGGAAAGGTCCTGAACAACTATTAATTGAAGCAATTGATCTACTCAATGGGATTGATGAACGCCTGAAGTTTACTTTTGATATTTGATATTTGTGGGGTATTTATAGAGCGCGACGTTCGCTCCGAAGGGAGCATCTTGGCGCTAATGAGTGAGAGAAAGCTGGTCCAGGAGGGGTTTAGATAGGAGGAAATTAGATGGAAGCCTTAGAGTGTTCTTCCGGGAGTTTGAAAATCCATGTTTTCAGGAGTTTTCTGAAGGGTTTTTCCTGGGTTTGATGTCTGAGGGTATTGGGTAGTTTATTCCAAGCTTTGGTAGCAAGGAAGCTAAGGGTTTTTGCGCCTTTCGTTTTCAGGTTGTATTTAGGAAGAATGATAAGATTGTCATTGCTTGAACGAAGGTGACGGCTGGGCAAATAGTGGGGAAAGCGTCTTGTGAGGTATTTGGGGCCTGTTTTATTGTATGCACGAAAAGCCAAGATCAGGATTTTGAAAAGAATCCTTTTGTGGAGGGGGAGCCAATGAAGCGAACGGAGAGCTGCAGAAATAGAGGACCTGCGGGGGAGACCTAGGACTAGACGGGCGGCTGTGTGAAGTACGCTCTGCAGTTTAAGGATGGTGCTCTTCTTAGCTCCTGCGAGCAAGCCGTTGCAGTAATCCAGTCGCGAGATTATGAGTGCGACTGTCACCGTCTTTCTGGCATCGATGGGGAGAAGGGCGAAAAATTTCCTCAGGGATCTAATAGTTCCAAAGCATTTGCCAGCGACGATTCTGGCATGCTGATCAAAGGAAAGTTCGGAGTCAAAGATTACACCGAGATTCCTAGCTGACGACACCGTCTGGGGGGGAGCAGCAGAGTCGTCAGGCCACCAAAGTGCTGGACAGAAAGTATTATTGGTGCCGATCGGGAGGATCTCCGTTTTACTTGAGTTACATTTCAAGTGGTTATTTGTCATCCAGGAGAATACTTCGGTCAAGCAGAGTTTCAGGTTGAGTTCAGCTTTGGTAGATAGCTTGTCCAGGGGTACAATGAGTTGTGTATCATCGGCATACGAGGTGACAGGTATGCCGAATGATTCTATCAGATTAAGGAGAGGAATGAGATATATATTGAAGAGGAGAGGGCTTAGGATAGATCCCTGTGGGACACCCGAAAGGACGAGTTTGTCTTTGGAGTGGAAAGGACCAAGAGTGATGGATTGGGAACGGTCGGACAGGAAAGACGTAATCCAGGAAAGGGCGGAGTCGGAGATACCAATGTCCCTGAGTCTACCGATGAGGATGGTGTGGGAGACGGTGTCAAACGCCGCAGTGAGGTCGAGTAGGATTAGAATGGAATTTTTTCTCTGGTCTTGTAGAGTTTTTATGGTGTCCGAGAGTTCGATGAGAGCAGTTTCTGTCGAGTGTTTCGAGCGGAAACCTGATTGTTGAGGGTGAAGAAGGTTGTGATCATCCAAATAGCGTTTTAGCTCGCAATGTACCAGGTGTTCCGTAATTTTTCCCAAAGCCGGGAGTAACGAAATGGGGCGGAGATTGGTAAGTTCCGTCGGGGGTTTGTTGGCCTTCTTCATAAGGGGCTTAACAATGCCCTTTTTCCAGTGGCTAGGTACAGTCCCTGACCTGAGCGAGGAGTTGATCAAGTGGTTAATGATAGGGTTAACCTCATCAATTAATTGGTGAAGAATCTTGGGGGGGCAGGGGTCTGAGGGGGCGCCAGATCTGCAGGCCAGGATCGCTTTTTTCGACTGCTCCAGAGTGATAAATGGAAAGCAACTGAGCGTGCAGTCTGGGGGGGCCAATGAAGGGGGCGCTGTAGAGATGGTGGGGGGAGGGAAAGTGCTTTGGATAGAGGTAATTTTTTCCTCGAAATAGTCAGAGATTTGATCACAGAGCTTCTGGGAGGGGGGGATTTCAGGCTGGAGTGCTTTAGGATGCGTAAATGATTTGACAATCGTGAACAGGGCCTTCTGTTTTTGGCCTGCATTGTTTATAGCATTGACGTAATAGTTTTTTTTAGCAAGTTTGATTTTTGAAAGGTAGTTTTTCCTAATCGCGATGTAGGAGGTGCGGTTAATGACTTCATAGGTCGTCCGCCATTTTCTTTCTGCCTTTTTGCATAGCAGATGCGCATTTGTAAGATCTGGAGTGAACCAGGGGGCATTGATTTTGGTTTTGCCTCGGGAGGTGCGGGGGCGCGAGGGCGGGATTCTGAATTTGATTTCTTGGGTGATCCAGTTGTGAAAAAGATCAACGTCAGTCTCGACGTTGCCGGAAAGGATGGGGGCTTGAGTTTGCATTGTAGGGTTGAGGGTGATGTTGTCCTGGATCTTTTTCCAATTAATGTAATTGTCACGGTTTGAAACAGTTTTGTTGCGCCTGGATAAGTTTTCTCTTGGAATGTGAAATGGGATCAGGAAGTGGTCAGACCAGATCTGAGGTAAGGGGGGTAGGGTGATCAGAAGGGGGGAATTTGTGCAGACACCATCGAGGGTATGACCAAGGGAATGGGTGGGTGAGGAAACGAGTTGCCTAAAGTTGAACATCTCGAGAGTTTGTGTGAAGTTAATGGTGTGAGTGTCTGTTTTCGATTCTAAATGAAGGTTAAAATCGCCGAGGAGGGTGAAGAAAGGGTATCTAAGTGAGAATAGGCCTAAAGAGTCGTACAGTGAGTCAAGAAACTCAGAAGCGTTCCCAGGTGGGCGATAAATAAGTCCACCTGAGAATGAGGTGTGCTCACTCAGTTTAATAGAGAAACCTAGTCCTTCGGTCTTTTTTAGAGGCTCTAGGCTGAAAGTGTGACAAGGAAAGGAGTCTTTAATGATGATTGCCACACCTCCGCCTCGGCCCTTGGCTCTGTCAGCCCTGAAAAGGGAGTAGCCCGGGGGGAGAGCAACAGCAATATCACATCAAATGACATTCATAAAGCTGCCATTAACTACTTGGATGTACTGTTGTATATCAAGGATGATCGGATTGAAACAACTCTATACAGGAAGAACACGGACAGGAACAATTTACTGCATTTCTCTAGCTTTCACCAGCCATCTCTGAAACAACATTTACCGTATTCACAATTTTTAAGATTAAAAAGAATCATTTCTGAACCTTCTCAATTGGCACAACAAACTTCTATCATGGAAAAGCGCTTCATTGACCGGGGATATCCCAAAGACACATTGATTACCTCCATCGAACGGGTCAAGCTCAGATCCAGATCACAACTGTTGAAGACTACTGACAGCAAGAAATCAACATCTAGATCAGTTATGGTTACCAAATTCTCCACTGAAAGCTTCAGCATCAAGAAAACTGTGTTGAGACACTGGCCTATGTTACAGGTTGAACCTGATTTCAAAGACACTTTCGTGGAAAGACCACATTTGCATACGAAAGAAGCAAGAACTTAATGGAATTTTTGAGCTTTCATCCGCCTAGTGATCCTGTCCTACCCTACAAAGGAACTATACCTTGCCACAATTGTGGACATTGTAACAACATCATCAAGGGCAACTTCACTCAGCATCCCACACATGGGTTTAAAATCAAGCTACATGTCACGGCCACCTGTGACTCAAAAAATCTGATATACATGCTCAAATGCCCGTGTGGCCTTGTTTACATTGGTAAAACCGAGAGGAAAATCAAGATTCGCCTGACCGAACACAAGAGTAACATTCGCAATAAGAACTTGAAATCTACTGTAGCAATGCACTTTCTTGCTAAAAATCACAACATCAGCCAATTGAGATTTTTGATATGTGAGATCGTACCAATTAAAGAAGGCAGAGACAATCGGAAATTCCTACTCCAGAGAGAAACAGCATGGATTTATAAAATGAACGCTCTGGTACCACACGGACTCAATGACCGCGTTGAACTCAGCTGTTTTTTGTAACTATTGTTCTTTGTGCCCTGTCCCTTCTTATCTTTATCTCAGTTTTACCTTACTTGCACAGACTTTCTGTTTTCCTTATCATCTGTTTACTTGCATTGACTTTTTCCCACTTTGGATATTACCCACAGACCTTTTCTATGTTTATTTTATTCATGGTCTTCACCTTTTCTTTTCTTTTATTTCTTTTAATTCTCGTTTCAGCTATCATCTTGTTTCATCTTTCAGAGTTTATTACTACTTCAGGTTCAGCTTTCTTTTCCTTTTTTATTTTTAACTTCCTTTTTTATTTCAACTTCCTATTTTATTTTTCATTGTCGAATTGTTTAGCCCGATGTAACTACTCTTCGTTAGCTTCATGTTGAATAGTTTTGATTACTTCGCATATTCACATCGAGATTCCCCATTCCAATATGGCCGCCACATCAGGTTTTGATATTAGCAGACCCTTTTTACTTTCTATAACCGCTACACCTTTCGAGGTTCGTTTCATGAACACACGTTGACTGCTTTTGCACGCGGGGAAACGCTGACTATCTTCGTTAAACTTATCACTGAGGTATGTTTTATTATGCGATGTTAACATTAGGCGTTTGTTTGTTGCATGGTAATCAACTTGCAGTTAGCGAGCATGTTACCCCAGCACCTTTTTTCTAACCCATTTTACATACTCAAGTCCCGGCACGTCACTTTATTGATGTTTTTTGGCATACTTTTGACTATATTCGGGCATATTCACGCACTCAAGTCCCGGCACGTTACTTCACTGATGTCTCGGTACATTTTTTGACTATATTCGGGCACATTCACTCTATTAGGTTCCTTAATGTTCACGCAGTACGTACGATATCGTTTTTCTATATCTGCCATTTTACTTTCCTTGTATTTGCACATTCTACAATTCCGGTTTTCGTTTCCGTTTTGTTACAGGTATCAGCACACGGTGTTTTTGGGTTCAGGCGACTTAAACTATTCACCTTTACTATTATTTTCATATCCAGTTAAATAGGTCGACACATCTCTCCCCTTTTATCATATCTTTATAGGACTTCTCCTGATGAAGGGTAGAACCATACCCGAAATGCATTGAGGATTACTCCACACGTCCTTGGTTCGAGTGATTCATCTTCTTTTGCAAATTACAAATCTCGTGACTGTAACGAAGATTGAAACATTGATGAATCATCCACAATAAACATTTGAGTTGGAATCTATTACGTAAACCTTGATCAATTTTTTGCAACCATGTTGCCCATTTTGGCTGTGCTATAAGAGGGACACTACTCAATGTTTATTGGTGCATTTTCTACTTTTAGAAAGTTAGCATTTGCTTGCCTGATTGTTCAGCCCGCCTCTGCTAGGATGTGTATCTGCTGTCTGGTTTCTGTGAGTGGCAGGGCTGGGGGATTCCAGGGGACAGTCTGGGCTGCCAGATGGTGAATAAAGGGATTACCCCCAGGATAGGTGGGAGGAGTGCCCCTTGACTCTGAATAGGGCTGTGCTCTGCCACCTCGCTGCTGGCTCCACCTCCTGCGGAGCGTCTGGTGTCCCTGCCCCGCACCTTCAAAGAAACCACAACAAAATGCTCCAAAAACGGGGCGAACCCAGGCCCCCTGGCCTGCAAACACAAAAGAAACTGGGTATAAAGGCAGGAGCCCTGCTCCTAAAGAGAAGTCCTGCTGGTGAAATTACGAAGAAACCGCCGTCAACACCGAAGAAGAAACCACCCAAGGACGTGCTGCTGAAACCGCGAAGACATCGCTGACCTCTCCCCCTGCTGCTAGAACCGCACCAAGTGCCTCCCCGTAACGCCGGACTGCCGTGAAGCTGACCTGCGCCTGCCCGCCCCGTGTGACCCGCTCTGCCAACGAGCTGTGTCCACACCGTGCCGCTGGGCTGCCCACACCCGCTTCGCCCTCCTGTGAAAGGGACACCGTATTGGCCGCCGTATCCCCACTGTGGGGGAGAGACCTATCAGAAAGCCGCGCAGCACTCCGAACGCGCCGTACCTCTGAAGCGTACTACCTCACAGCTGATCTACACAGACGCACCGTACCTCTGAAGCGTACGGCCTCACAGCTGATCTACACGGACGCGCCGTACATCTGAAGCGTACGGCCTCGCAGCTGCTTTTTGAGTCCGCTCCGTACCTCTGAAGCGTACGGCCTCGCAGCTGCTCTTTGAGTCCGCACCGTACATCTGAAGCGTACGGCCTCGCAGCTGATCTTTCAATTCGCGCTGTACGCCTGAAGCGTACGGCCTCGCAGCTGACCTGAGAAGCCGCACCGTGCGCCTGAAGCGTACCCCTTCGCAGCGGACCTGCCAGTCCGTGCCGTGCCGTGCGCTGAAGCATACTACTCAGCCCCTTTGCCACCGAGGCCGCGCCGCACGAAGGGAGCCGCACTGTACGTTGGGTACAGGCCGCCCGTGCCGCATTGCCGCCTCTTGAAAGACTGGACCTCTGCCTTGTGCTCCCCGGACCCGAGAGTCCCTCCGTAGCAGAGCTCCGCCTGGGTAATGGTGGGAATTGGCTCCCGTCCCGTCCCGCTCGATTGGGACGACGCGCACGAGCGCCAAAGCACCGCTCTCGCCCCCCCCTCCTCCTTAAAGGAGAAGAAACCTACAGTCGCGAGCAGGACGAGTTGGGGGCCTCATCAAAGCACTGTCCACGAGCTAGAGACCCTACTCAGGGAAGCCACACATCCCCGCTTAAAGAAGGTATCGTGTGCCCCAAAAGAGAAATACGTTATTTATGGTCTTGTATATAAGCCTGCCTAAGAAAGTTTATTTTCATATAAAGGTTACATATTTTGATATAAAACACAGCCTGGTGTCCATTTGTGGTGGGGTCATTTGGGTTACTGTATATATCTTACAAATGCTTAGCCTATGACGCCCAGAGATTAGCCTTGTCTGCTTGCGCCACACTACCTAACGGGTGAGCAGGGGTTATTTGAAAGGGTGATCCCCTTATCCTGCCTAGAGGAGAGGGTCCCTGTTTGTCACAAGTGCCCACCTGTGCCAACCAGAGACCCCCAAATCTAACATTGGTGGCAGCGGTGAGGATTCCGAATTTGCATTTGTGATTTGTGTACAGTGACTATTTGATCACCATGTAGTGAGAGCAGACCTATAACGTAGCCACATACTGTTAATTTGTTTTACTAAGAAGATATCCATCTGTCTGAAAAGTCATGCCAGGCCCAAAGTCTGTAGGGAAGGCAGCATCCATAGTCTCTGAGAGAAGTGAAATAGAAGAAGTAGATTGGGAAGAAGAGAAACTAGAAAGCTACACAGTACCACAGATGAAGGGCTTCTGTGACAAATTTGGAGTTCCCAACATCGGATGTAGAACCAAGGCTCATCACCTAAAGGCGCTGAGGGCCTGGATTGAGTCAAGAGCACCAGAGAATATAGGGGAGATGGTACCCCCAGACAGCATCCATGGGGTTGGCAGAGTCCTGTCGCCAGAGGAGTTGGCAGACAGGGCAGAGACCAGGGCACATGAAGTGGAGATGGCAAAACTCAATGGACAGATGGAAATGGAGAAACAAAGATTAGCAATGGAAAGCCAAAGGTTGGCAATGAAAGAGAAAAAGATCCAAATGGAACATGAGATGAAATTGAAGGAGTTGGAGCTGAAAGGCAAAAGTTTGGACAATACTCCTTCTGGTGGCAGCACAACGCCGGTACAGGTAGAGTCAAGGGTGTACATGCCAAAAGATGTGGTGAAGGAATATTTTAAGGGGGACAACATAGGGCAGTGGTTCAAGGCCTATGAGGAAGCCATGTCCTCCCACCGGGTTCCTGAGCGAGATTGGGGAGCAGGGTTGTGGGGGCGGTTCCTTGGTGAGGGACGGGATACCCTGCTAGATTTACCCTCTAAAGATTATAACTTCTATCCCCACATGAAAGAAGCTTTGATGACCAGGTATGGGTTAACTCCTGAATTATATAGGCAGAGATTCAGGGTGTGTACAAAGATTCCTGGAAGTACCTATGTTGAATATGTAACATTTTTTTGCAGAGCACTGGATGGTTGGGTAAAAGGTAGCAAAGTGAATGATTTTCAGGGTCTCTTTGATTTAATGGCATGGGAGCACTTGTCCAGTAATTGTTTTCCTGAGCTACGCCAGCACCTGATTGATAGCAAGCTGACTAACCCTAGGAGGCTGGCTGAGGAGGCGGACCGCTGGGTCAGCACCAGGGTCCACAAGGGTCACGTGGGAGACTCCGCCAGGTGAGGGCAGGGTCCCCAGCAGAAAAATGGGGGGACAGGGGTAAACAGAAGGAGTTCCAAAGAGAGCCTCAAAGTAATCCCCAAGGGAGCCAAGGGAAAGGTTCTCCGCCCCCCCCCCCCCCACCCCAGAGGCAGACCGGGGCCCCGGCGGTAACTCTGTTCAAGGAGGGCCCATAAAATGTTACAAATGTGGTGAAGTAGGTCATGTTGCCAGTAATCCCAAGTGTTGTTTTTTTATTAAACCAGCACCCCCTGGTGCTCACCCCAGGCAGGTGGCTAGTATAGCCCTTGGGTAAGAGGGAGAAGTCCAAGAGGGGTGGGAGCCAGTTCAGATGTCCCTAGTCTCATTAGGAGACAGTGCAATGGTCCCTGAAGACTACCTACCCTCCAACACTAAGAAATATGGGCAGATAGTGACCATCAACGGCAAGAAGGCAGAGGTTCTTGGAGACACAGGAGCCACTGTGACTGGCAGCACCTGGTGTCTCAAGAGCAGGTTGTACCGCATGCATACTGCCGGGTTGTCAATGCTGACAACTCGGAGAGCCAGTGTCCAATGGCTCAAGTTCCCTTTGAGTGGGGGGGGTCTCTGGTACTCTACAGGTTGCTGTGAGGACTGCCATGCCTGTGGATTGTTTGCTAGGGAATGACTTGGAGAGCTCCCCTTGGGAAAAGGTGGAGAAGACAACTCACCTGAAGATGGTGGGTTTACCTGACTGGGCGTGCGTGACCACCCGGTCAATGGCAGCCAGTAGGGGCGCTCAAGGGGTCCTGGAGCCTGAGGAAGAGGCCCAGGAACAGGCCGTAGAGGGAGAGCATGGGGAGCGCGGGAAACCAGCCCCTGAAGTTCCCACGGCCCAGGAGGAAGCAGACCTTGAGGGGGATGCCCTGGAGCCTACCAGGGAACAGATTGCTGAACTAGGGGACCTGCCTGACCTGACCCATTGGCAGCAGGAAGGGGGCCCCTCCAGGGAAGAATTCTGCAGGGAGCAGAAAGAATGCCCTTCTCTCGCGGGTCTGCGGCAGCAGGCTGCAGACCAGGCCAATGGTGATCAGTCCGGTACACATTCCATTTACTGGGAGAATGACCTCCTGTATTAAGAGCCTAAGGTTGCTGAACCTGGGTCAGCCCGTGCGCTGGTGGTACCCCAGAAGTTCAGAGCCTTCCTTCTGGGGCTGGCTCACGAAGTGCCCTTAGCAGGACATTTGGGGATGGACAAGACCTATTACAGGCTTGTCACCCACTTTTATTGGCCCCAAATGCACAGGAGCTCAGATGTTCATTGTAGGTCATGCCAAACTTGCCAGGCAAGTGGGAAGAGTGGGAGGAAGCAGAAGGCTCCTCTTCAGCCCTTCCCTGTGGTCAGTACACCATTCCAGCGAGTGGGAATTGACATTGTGGGGCCTCTGGACCCCAGGACAGCCATGGGCAACAGGTCCATCCTGGTCCTGGTGGATCATGCCACCCGGTACCCTGAAGCCATCCCTCTGAGGACAGTGACGGCCCCCGTGGTGGGACGGGCACTGATGGGAATTTTCTCACGAGTAGGATTCCCTCTAGAGGTGGTGTCTGACAGGGGCACCAATTTCATATTCAAGTATATGAAATCCCTTTGGCAAGAGTGTGGTGTAACCTACAAGTTCACCACCCCTTTCCACCCCCAAGGAAATGGGTTGGTTGAGAGATTCAACCAAACCCTGAAGGGAATGATTATGGGTCTGGAAGAACCCATGAGGCGTACGTGGGACGTCCTCTTGCCATGCCTTCTCTTTGCATACCGTGAGGTGCCACAAAAGTCTCTAGGGTTCAGCCCCTTTGAGCTGGTTAAGGAAGGCTGGGAGCAATCTCCCAGGAAACCTCCCCAGAATGTATATAGTTACATGCTGGCCTTCAGAAACCAGACTAGGCGATTCAGGCAACTTGCTGAGGCAAATCTGGAAGCCAGCCAGGAAGAGATGAAGCGGTGGTACGACCAGAATGCCACTCTGGTAGAGCTTCAACCGGGACAAAAGATGTGGGTGTTGGCCCCAGTGGAGCCTTGTGCACGTCAGGATAAGTGGACAGGCCCAATTGAGGTTGTGGAGTGCAAGAGTCCTGTCACCTACTTGGTGAACATGCAGTCTCCCAGGAACCCCTTGAGGGTCCTACATGTTAACCGCCTTAAGCCCCACTTGGAGAGGTCCGAAGTGGGCATGCTCTTGGCAACCGATGAAGGGATGGAGGAGGAGACCGAGCCTCTTCCTGACCTCTTGGTAGCCTCAGAGCGAGATGGGTCAGTGGATGGAGTTAACCTCTCACCCACCCTGACTCCTGAACAACAGAATGACTGCCGCCAATTGCTGGGGCAGTTTCCTGATCTGTTCTCCCTGGTTCCTGGTGTCACAGATTGGTGCGTCCATGATGTGGATACAGGAGACCGCTTGCCTGTAAAGCCCAAAGCTTACAGAGTAACTGACAGGGTCAGAGCCTGCATCATAGAGGAGGTCTCAAAGATGCTTGCTCTTGGAGTGGTTGAGTCCTCTAGCAGTCCTTGGGCCAGCCCAGTGGTCTTGGTCCCAAAGGATGCAGCGCCTGGAGCCACACCTGAACTCCGGTTCTGTGTGGACTACAGAGGACTCAAATCAGTCACCAAGACTGACGCGCACCCCATCCCCAGAGCTGATGAGCTCATTGATCGGTTAGGGGCTGCCCAGTTCCTCAGCACGTTTGATTTGACGTCTGGGTACTGGCAGATCGCCTTGACTGATGGGGCCAAAGAGAGGTCGGCATTCTCCACACCAGATGGGCATTTCCAGTTCCGGGTTATGCCCTTTGGGATGAAGAATGCCCCTGCCATCTTCCAGAGGTTGGTCAACCAGGTGTTGGCCGGGCTGACTGAGTTCAGCGCCGCCTACCTGGATGACATTGCAGTGTTCAGTGGTACATGGGCAGAACACCTGCGCCACCTCTGGGAAGTGTTGATGGCACTGCGCAAGGCAGGCCTCACGATCAAGGCAAGCAAGTGTCAGATCGGGCAGGGTTCAGTGGTGTACTTTTGACACCAAGTGGGGAGCGGCAAGGTGGCACCCCTGCAACCCAAGATTGAAACCATCCTGGCTTGGGAGCCCCCCAAAACCCAAACTGCAGTGAGAGCCTTCTTAGGACTCACAGGGTACTACAGGAGGTTTGTCAAAGGGTATGGCAGCATTGTTGCACCCTTGACAGATCTGACTTCTAAGAAGCAGCCCAGGAAAGTGGTCTGGACTGACACCTGTCAGAAAGCTTTTGACACCCTGAAGACTGCCATGTGCACGGCACCCGTGCTCCTGGCCCCTGATTTCTCCAAGGAATTTCTAGTGCAAACAGACACTTCAGAGCATGGTGTAGGGGCTGTTCTCTCACAGATGACTGAGGAGGGCTGGGACCAACCTGTAGCCTTCATCAGTAGGAGGTTACTGCCACGGGAACAGAGGTGGAGTGCAATTGAGCGAGAAGCTTTTGCTGTGGTCTGGGCATTGAAGAAGCTAAGACCCTACTTGTTTGGGTCTCACTTCCGGGTTCAGACAGACCACAGGCCCCTCAGATGGCTGATGCAGATGAGGGGTGAGAACCCAAAGCTGTTGAGGTGGTCCATTTCCCTACAGGGTATGGACTTCACGGTGGAACATCGCCCTGGCACAGATCACACCAATGCTGACGGTCTGTCCAGGTTTTTCTGCCTTAGTGATGAGGAACTCCCTGGGGTAGGGTAGTTCTCCCCACATTTCACCTGGGAGGGACACGTGTTAGACCTGGCACCTTGGCGTGAGTCTCCCTCCCACTTTTTGCCGACGTGCCTCAGAT
The DNA here is from genome assembly GCF_964204655.1 of Triturus cristatus. Classification (NCBI taxonomy): domain Eukaryota; kingdom Metazoa; phylum Chordata; class Amphibia; order Caudata; family Salamandridae; genus Triturus; species Triturus cristatus. Next base: position 619,413,452 of record NC_140579.1, on the reverse strand, counting down.
GTTTTGCTGGTGTTAGCTGCTCAGGGCACTGTGCCACTGCCAATCAGTGCCACAGTGCAAGTGCTCCCTATGAAAAGTGTACCTGTAATTGATTTCCATGATTGGCTTATTTGGTTTACTGTCAGCCCCCAGTAAAGGGCACCAGGAGTGCCAGGGCTTGTAAATACAAATGCTGGTAGTGGGCCTGCAGCGCTGGTTGTGCCACCCACAGAAGCAGCCCTTTAAAATATGTCTAAGGTCTGCCATTGCAGAAACTGCGTGCAGTCTGGTACTGTCATGCTAGCTGGGCAAGTGCACACACTTGCCAGCCCCTAAAAACCTTCCCTTTACTTCATGTGAGTCACCCCTATGGTAGGCCCAAGGGCAGGGTGCATTGTAAGCATAAGGTAGGACAAGCCCTGATATGTGTGGCATGTCCTAATAGTGAATTACAGCCATTTTCGTTTTTCACTATTGTAAGGCTACCTGTTCTTATAGGCCAGAATGGGCAGCTGGAATTATTACACTCTATAATCCCAGCAGGCTCAGGGAACATGGTAGAAAGTCAAGTTTAGTATGACTGAACTCAGAATAATAAAATACTCCTTTTAGTAAAGTTTATTTTAATATCCTGTGTTCGCAAATGCTACTTTTAGAAAGTTAGCATTTGCTTGCCTGATTGTTCAGCCCGCCTCTGCTAAGATGTGTATCTGCTGTCTGGTTTCTGTGAGTGGCAGGGCTGGGGGATTCCAGAGGACAGTCTGGGCTGCCAGATGGTGAATAAAGGGATTACCCCCAGGATAGGTGGGAGGAGTGCCCCTTGACTCTGAATAGGGCTGTGCTCTGCCACCTCACTGCTGGCTCCTCCTCCTGCGGAGCGTCTGGTGTCCCTGCCCCGCACCTTCAAAGAAACCACAACAAAATGCTTCAAAAACGGGGCGAACCCAGGCTCAGGCCCCCTTGACTGCAAACACAAAAGAAACTGGGTATAAAGGCAGGAGCCTGCTCCTAAAGAGAAGTCCTGCTGGTGAAATTACAAAGAAACCGGCGTCAACACCGAAGAAGAAACCCCCCAAGGACGTGCTGCTGAAACCGCGAAGACATCGCTGACCTCTCCCCCTGCTGCTGGAACCGCACCAAGTGCCTCCCCGTAACGCCGGACTGCCGTGAAGCCGACCTGCGCCTGCCCGCCCCGTGTGACCCGCTCTGCCAACGAGCCGTGTCCACACCGTGCCGCTGGGCTGCCCACACCCGCTTCGCCCTCCTGTGAAAGGGACACCGTATTGGCCGCCGCATCCCCACTGTGGGGGAGAGACCTGTCAGAAAGCCTCGCAGCACTCCGGGGACGCGCCGTACCTCTGAAGCGTATGACCTCACAGCTGATCTACGCAGACGCGCCGTACCTCTGAAGCGTACGGCCTCACAGCTGATCTACACGGACAAGCCGTACCTCTGAAGCGTACGGCCTCACAGCTGATCTACACGGATGCGCCGTACCTCTGAAGCGTACGGCCTCACAGCTGATCTACACGGATGCGCCGTACCTCTGAAGCGTACGGCCTCACAGCTGATCTACACGGACGCGCCATACATCTGAAGCGTACGGCCTCACAGCTGATCTACACGGACGCGCCGTACATCTGAAGCGTACGGCCTCACAGCTGATCTACACGGACGCGCCGTACATCTGAAGCGTACGGCCTCGCAGCTGACCTGAGAAGCCGCACCGTGCCCCTGAAGCGTACCCCTTCGCAGCGGACCTGCCAGTCCGTGCCGTGCGCTGAAGCATACTACTCAGCCCCTTTGCCACTGAGACCGTGCCGCACGAAGGGAGCCGCACTGTACGTTGGGTACAGGCCGCCCCGTGCCGTATTGCCGCCTCTTGAAAGACTAGACCTCTGCCTTGTGCTCCCCGGACCCGAGAGTCCCTCCGTAGCAGAGCTCCGCCTGGGTGCTGGTGGAAATTGTCTCCCGTCCCATCCCGCTCCATTGGGACGACACGCACGAGCGCCGAAGCACCGCTCTCGCCCCCCTCCTCCTTAAAGGAGAAGAAACCTACAGTCACGAGCAGGACGAGTTGGGGGCCTCTTCAAAGCACTGTCCACGAGCTAGAGACCCTACTCAGGGAAGCCACACATCCCCGCATAAAGAAGGTATCGTGTGCCCCAAAAGAGAAATACGTTATTTATGGTCTTTATGGTCTTGTATATAAGCCTGCCTAAGATAGTATATTTTCATATAAAGGTTACATATTTTGATATAAAACACAGCCTGGTGTCCATTTGTGGTGGGGTCATTTGGGTTACTGTATATATCTTCCAAATGCTTAGCCTATGACGCCCAGAGATTAGCCTTGTCTGCTTGCGCCACACTACCTAACGGGTGAGCAGGGGTTATTTGAACGGGTGATCCCCTTATCCTGCCTAGAGGAGAGGGTCCCTGTTTGTCACAAGTGCCCACCTGTGCCAACCAGAGACACCCAAATCTAACACTGGTGTCTTAGTATTTTCAGTGGACCGACTGGGTCGAGGTTTGATGTCATCAAATTTGCGAGTGAACGTGAACACTATGCCGTTATTGTAATCATTTTCATCCCTTCTTAACTTCCTATTTTTTTGTCTTTAATATAAAGTTGATATGAATTTAACACATTCTCCGTGGCTTCTGGTAAATTGAGGCTCTTGATTTCTTCCTCTAGTTTGTATTGTATTGTAATTGCATTTGTATAGCGCTTACTACCCCATACGAGGCGGCAAATCGCTTTTTCATTGAGTAGCACACTACTCCGGAACACATAAAGGATTAGTGTTGAATTAGTATAGTGAAATATAAAAGTAATTTGATTACCCCTGATGGGGTGTTGAAGCGCTTTTTTGGCGGTAGCATGCTACTCTGGAACCCATAAAGGATTAATGCCCAATTAGTACAGTGAAATATGAAAGAAATTTGAGTGGTGTATATTTGTCAGTTATTTGGATTGAGAAGGATAGCGGAGGGACAGAAGAAGGAAAAAAGATTTGCATTTATATTGTGCTTGGTACCCCTGAGGGGGTTTGAAGCGTTTTTTGGCAAGTAGCACACTACTCTGGAACCCATAAAGGATTAGTGGTGCATTAGTATAGTGAAATATGAAAGTAATTTGTGTGGTGAATATATTGGTCAGTTATTTGTATTGAGAATGGTAACAGAGGGATAGAAGAGGGAAAAGGTTTGCATTTATATAGCGCTTTCTATCCCTGATGAGGTGTTGAAGCGCTTTTGCAGCGAGTAGCACGCTACTCTGGAACCTATTGTAGATTTAGATTCCTTATATAGGTTTCCCGATTTATGCCCTTATGTAGGTACAATTCATATTGCCCTTATTATAGAAAATCCAGCCCTTATTTAGGCATTGTCCATGCTAACCAAATACAGGCATGGTCTCCTACATCCGTCAATCCACGTCACAACGAGTTCTTGGAAACCAGACTCTTAAGCCTTTAGGAATTTCCCTTGCTTGGATATTGATTTTTCCAAGAACTCATTTATTATGCATGAACATCTGTTCCTTAGAGGTTCATTCATGACGTTCCGATACCTGACTTTTACGTCAATACAGGCATTCCTAAACACCTTCAAGGTATAAATATACCTGCACTTGCCCTGGCAAACCACGGTTCCGGTACGGTCCAGTTTGACTGCCTACTTGCGGTTTGCCACGACAAGTTCGGAAGGAGATCGAGTTCCCGCCTGATGCACTGACCAGCCGCTGTCATCCTCCTCGCAGAGAATCCAGAGAATCGAGCTCCAGTGTTTTTGACTCCCCTTGCGGGGTGTTAGATATCGAGTCCCGGAAAGAGAGTCCAACCTCACACATTCTAAGGTATGGAGCAGACTAGAACTTAGAGAAACTTTTGGCTAGCTAGCTATACTTTAGAAAACAGCACCTACTTCTTACCTCGTACTACACTTAGGTTAGGTACACTGGGGTAGAACTATTTAGAAGCATCAGATGAGTATTCACATTTTAGCCTGTGTTATTTATGTATGTATTTTATGAATATATGTCATAGCTACAAACCATGCTATTGCAGTATTATTTTATCTTACTGCTAACCCTGTACGTATTGTACTTCGCATCCTGTCTTACGATTGTAGCAGTTCATATCTCTTGCATGAGAAATAAGACTGTTCAATAAACCCCTTTTTATCGAAACGCCCGTCTCTCTCTTTCTGTACAACTCTGTAGAAACGAAGCATGCACGTTTGACTGAGTGAAAGTGTTCTCTTTTGTTTCCACGGTTCTAAGATAGTCCCGACTCTAAGGGAAACAAAGTTGTCATGTTTATGCGGTTGTCAGAAACAAATCCCTTCTTGTATATTCAACAAGTTTCTAGTGACCTCTGAGTTAGCTGGCACACACAAGTAATCAAGTTTAATGTACTTGATAGAGACATACTCTCAGTCCTATGTCAAAACTATAGTGTATATTATTCCAATGCGCAGAGCCTATCAGGGATATAGGAACTACACTACACTGTATAGGATTAGTATAGTGAAATATGAGTAGACATGTTAGTCTGTTATTTGGATAGAAGAGGGAACGATTTAGACTTTTTTTTGTTTGTTTTGGAGGTCATAGCAGTAGGAGGAGGCTTGGGATGAGTAAAAGGGATTTAGAGGGGAAGAGTCAGAGGGAAGGATTTAGAAAGGCTTGTTTTGGGGGATCGGTATAATAAGAGGTATGAGATGTTGCAAGGAGGGCTAGAGTAAGGAAGAGTCTAGAAAGGGTTATTTTGGGGATCATAGTAGTGGTATGGTATTTGGGATAAATGAGAAAGTGGAGGTAGAGATAGAGGTATAGGGTGAGAAATAGGGTAGTACAGCGTTCTAATTTGTTTTTTTTTTTGTCTTTTATCTCTGTATTTCTCCAAGGTGCCGGTTTTCTTTTGTTCTGTTGAGTGGTATCAGGATATCAAAAGCTTCCTATAGCCACTCATATAGTTTTTGAACAATGTGTTTGCAGATCTGTACTGGATGTTAGTTGTCTTTCTAAGTGTTCCAAATTGAGTTTGTTCCACGGTCGATAGGTGGATGCACATAAGGTGGTTTTAGGTGCGTCGCTTAGTGTTGTTTTAAGTTGGAAAGAAAGCAAATGGTGGTCTGGCCATGTGACTGGAGTTATAGTTTGAAAACTACCTAGTTCGGTATTAGCAAAAATGACATCTAGAATGTGTCCAGCGTTGTGTGTGGGTTTGTAGACGATCTGATGCAGGTTCAGTGCGTCTAGGCCAGCGAATATTGGTTTTGGATGGGGCATATTGGGTTTGTCATACCAAATGTTGAGGTCACCCATAATGCATAGGTTGGATTGTAGTGTTATCAGGTTTTAACCTGTGTCTAGAAGTATTTCTGAGAATGTTGCCTTGCTAGGTGGAAGTCTGTAAAGGAGCAGGAAGTTACAGGAGGAAGATGGTGTATGATTGTATCTGGTGCAAAGGGCCTCACAATCTTTTACGGAGACGTCGTCCAGTAATATGTAATGTTTGACTGAACACTACAGCTAGGCCACCTCCTTTTTTGCCTATATGATTTTGGGTGATCGTTTGATAGCCTAGAGGAACGGCTTCATGCAGGACTGGAGCCATATCATCTTTTTACCACTGTCCCGTTTTGTCCTGCATGCACTTGAAAAGTGATTCAACTTCTCATACTCTGTACAATGTTGTCTTGTTGCTGAGCAAGTGTATAAATGCAGAACTTGCAATTCCACATCTACAGCATAGCTTATTTCCTTTTTGCTGAAACTCTTACCTTTTTGACTTGATTTTCTTTTTTTTATAGTTGTCGTACGTGCTCTATTGTTTTCATCCTTCCATGTTCAGTGCTTGCAAAACATGTTTTGGGGTTTGTGCATCTGTTCGGGCTATTTTCAAAATTGTTTGCAAGTCATATGTTTTCTCTATTGTTTTTCTAAATTCAACTGAGTTGCATCCTTGCATTATTGTTAACCTCATTTCCCCTGAATTGTTAAATTTTCCACACTCTAAAAACATTACTAATTTTGTTAGTCTTGTTACGTATTCATAGATCGGTTCGTATTCTTCTTGACATTGAATGTTCTAGTTGTCAAAATCAAAGTTTCTCTGCGGATCAGATCTTTCATTTAAACATTTTATACCTGTTGCTATCTTGTTCAGAGAATGTTACAATTAAATACTCAGCTTCATCAAATACCAAGTTGAGCAAGAAATATTTTGCTTGTTCGCCTGCGCATCATTTAATTGTTGCTTTCAAGAAGTGTTCAAGTCTTCTTTTCCATATTTTCCATATTTGTGCAATTGTTTCTTGATCTGTTAGATCAAATTGTGATGCCTTTCTATAATTCATTTATTAATCAAATATTCTCCTCTTGCAAATGTGTGTTTTTTGTGCATGTTTAGTCTGTTGCTGCTAATCTTCCTCCTCTTCTAACTTCTTTTTAAATTTAAAAAAAATGGTAATGAGTTAAATATTCTTACTTATCAGTCTTTGTTTTTGTTTGAAGAATGTCATTTTTTTGTTTGCTCTTTTGAACAATTTTTTATAATTTGCCTGATCCTAAAGTCGTTCCTCCCATTGAGTGATATAGAGTCTTGCCTGGTGTAAAAATGGCAGATGGGATTTTGGCAATCTTGCGTTGTCTTTCCCCTAATTCCAACATGACTGCCGCTGAGGACTTTTTTTTTTTGTCTTACACAAAATTCTTGGCCCTACCGGAAGCCACAATCCAAACCTCGTGGTCTGCTGGTCACAAAAGCGCTTTAGTAAAATGAAATTTTACTGCATTTCACGGCAGCACTATGGTGCACCACTTGTGCCCATGCAGTGAATACAGTGGCTCTAGCATTGGTGGTTTGAATCTGAGACATTTTGTGTTCATTATTAGTACTGCGCAGCTCTGGTGTCCCTTACCCATTCTGTCCGAATAGGATGATAGGTGTTTACAAAAGTCTCAGTGCAACACTTTTTGCAGACCCGCGTAAAATGCTTGTGTGTGGGCCACTATTCACTAGTTTGTAGGAGACTTCTCTTGTCGTATGACATGACATACAAGCTCACACAGGAAATCTTGAAATAATGTATTTACAAAACAACTGCAGGCGTTACAGGGTTTATATGTATGCTGTCATCCTTTCAATCTCCTGCCTATAACTGCAAAACTAACAAACTGATTTTGAAGATGGTGCAAGGTTTGCAAGGGGCGCCAGAGGAGTTCCATCAGGATGGGAATGATGTGAGATCATATTCCTTCAGTGTCTGGATAAGAAGTGCTGCGGTGTGTAGGATGGTGTTAAGGGGTGTCAGTGTGGGGTTTGGGAATACATAAATCAGGAAGAAGTTTATACCATCCAGATTTAAGAATGCAGGGGATTGAGTAATAGTTCTGAATTCGCTTTTTGGGAGAAAACATTCACTTTCTTTAGAAGAGAGAGCAGGTGCAAAGCTGTCTGTTTTTTTGGGCAATGAGTTCCATGAGAGTGAGTTTGGTGTTCATGGTGAATCCAAGTGGCTTGAAATTTCAGTCAAAGTTGGGGGTTCGTTATGCACACTTCCAAGACATATTGATTGATGTTCATAGTGTTTCTAATCCAGATTCTGTGTTGTTTGTGTCCCCCCCAGAATTTGAATGCCTAAGTTCAACTGAGATATGTAAATACATGTATTGTGAGGATGTGGGAACTGGTTCAGTGATAGTGGTGATGTTTGGGTCAGATTACTGAATCAAATTGTGTAATTTGGATCCTTTTACTTCTGATGGCCTGAGGCTTTCCTTCTTATTACTGGGCCCAACATCGAGAATCAACTGCGCCCTTTTAGCATTTAATACTCATAAAAAAGAGGCAGATCCATCCAAGGCAAAGCTCACAACAATAAATCAATGTCCACCCAGTGCTTGTACTTTTAAAAAGAAAAAGTACGTAGATATGCAAGGTAACTATACGAATTCCTTCTATCCCCTTACTGTGGTTGCAGAAGCAAAGGGTTTCCTCATTTTGCATGGAGCCACGTGACTTATGCTAGCATTAACTATATTATAATAGGGACTTGTAACCTTCAGCAGCCCCTTTTGTAATACCAAAGTGGCCTGGGACGCAGAAAGTTAACCGACATGCCCATCGCGCCATGGACAGTTTTAATAATATGTCCCTGGTGGAAATTCTGCATGCTTACATTTTACACGAGGGCACCTCAAAACCTACGACTTCTAGTTTTCCTGCAATACCCCTGAAATGTGGGAAAAACGGTGCCAATTTGCTGTAACTCTAGTTATTAGGATAGAATGACATTTCTGAGGTTCTTAGTGAGGAGACCTGTTTATACCTACAATGTGAACTATATTACTTTTATACACTTCTTAACTAAGGACGTGGAGATATCAACGTGTTTTAAATGTATTTCAGATTTCAATCCTCATGGTGTATTGGAAACCTTTTGGAAGCTCATTCTATCATCGCGGTCTATGAACTGATAAAATGCTGGTGCCCATTTCATTTATTCGACCATCATCTCGACCTTCTCACTGTGCCTTGGTCAAAAAGATGATCATAGGACAATTGTCCTTCAGGCCGACCGTGTATATATAAACTATGGTATTGTCGATCAAAACAGGATCTTTTTTCCTCGCGCCCTCGTCTCGCTTTTGGGCCTAACCTGGGGGGGCAGCACATACCACGACACATTTCTTGGTGTGAAAAAGGCCGCTTTATTGGAAACAGGTGCACCTTACATCCAAAATTCACTTGGCCTGTGCCGTACAAAACTAAACCTCACTAAATAAAGTCTTCCTACCTTACCCCCACCCCATCCCCTAACATGTTTCCCCCCCTGCAACTATTATAAACAACTGGCCATTCCTAACTTCTCTACACCTCCCTAACTAAATAACTTCTTCTGTCATACTCATAACTGTAACCATCCAACCTTATACCGAATCGACTAGGAAAAAACGCCCCCGCAGCATATATCAACACACCCGCACCTGGTCCAGCGACAACCTCATACACGTGTTCCCCCCCGGATGCACGTGTTCCCCCAAAAGCCAACCGAACCTACACAAACCGTCCAAAGACCCCCGCCAGCAACCCCCACACGAGGGTAAACAAACAGGAGGTGGGGAGGGCGGGACAAAATTCTCCCCAACACAAGCCTCCCTCCACCGGCTGTCGTGTCACGACCACCAAAATGGTGGCTCGCGACACGAAATGGCCGGTTTTAAACCCTCCCGCCCAACCCCAGCCCAACGAGCCCAAAAGGAGCCCAAGGCTTGTCCCCCGTGTTACGGCTGCCCCCCCGGCCCAAAACTCCCCGGGGGTGGCCTGTGCCGTACAAAACTAAACCTCACTAAATAAAGTCTTCCTACCTTACCCCCACCCCCTCCCCTAACATGTTTCCCCCCCCCCTGCAACTATTATAAACAACTGGCCATTCCTAACTTCTCTACACCTACCTAACTAAATAACTTCTTCTGTCATACTCATAACTGTAACCATCCAACCTTATACCGATCGACTAGGAAAAAACGCCACTCGAAGGGTGTCCTAGACAACCTTCGACCCCCCCCCTAGGAATCAGAACGCTTCGGGTATCTGCGTACCCCTATTGCCTTGTCCAATGCCTCCTTTAGCTGTACAATGTACAGTTCCATGCCATATCGAGACAAATGAACCCCATCCTCTCTAAAGAAGTAGACTGCCGCATAGCGCAATTGCGGGTGCTCCATTCTCCCGAAACCCTCTGTATCGCAAAAGACCAGCATATCCCTATTGATCTTCCTACGCGCTCTGTCTATGGCCGCAGGACGCTCTGCCCCCCTCCACCTTCTCCTGGGTATGAACCTCAGACCATATCACATGGCACCCGGACCACTGCCTCCGAATCTCCCTCAAGTCCCGCTGCATCTGCTTCAACAAAGCCAAGCCCTTACATTGTACCAAGTCATTCTCCCCTAGAAGGATGACCAATACATCTGGACAAATCCCCCCCCCTGACCACCTGATTCAACATGGGAATTAACTCATGCCACCTCATGCCCCCCTTTCCCTGCCAACGACAACTGAGAAGCCCAGGATCCAGTCCTAAATTAAGATCCCTGTGCCTATCCCATTCAGAGTGTTCAGCCCGTTTCACAAAAGAATGTCCTACGATGAGGATCGACAGTCCTTCCACGTCCGGCCCCGCCACTGCACCTGAAAAGGGACACATGTCAACAAACGAAAACCACCTCATGCCTCCTCCGCCATCCCGTGCCCCCACAACCTAATGTATGTCTTGAAACAATCCGACTTCCCCCTCCCCAAGCGCATAAGTTCCTCCCTCCCCCACCCATTCCGCGCTGCATCCGTCGCCGCCCCTATGCGAAAAGAGTGTGTCTCAAAACGTCTGGGATCCTCCCCCAAGGCTTGCAGCGCGTGCCGTATTACCCAGAGCAGCTGTGCCGCCGTCACCCTTCCTCCGTCTGCCCTGCGGAAAACCTCCCCGTCCTGCCCCCCACAAGCCAGCCTCCTCCCCCACAGCGCGGGGCACACTTCTTGCGCAACGGGGCCCAGAACCACCCACTGCCCCTCTCCCCTCTGGTCGGTCTTCGCACACCGCAACCGGACCGCCACCTCCCGCGACCGCAATTCCACTTCCTCCCACCGCAGTCCCGGCTTACCCCGTGGCCCCACTAGCTCAGACACTCAAAAGGCCCCGAAATACATCCACGACTTCAGTGTGGAAAACAACAGGACCTCCTCCCGATTACGGCAGATATGCGGCTTGAGCCGTATCAAGCTGCCAAGCATGGATGTATGTCGATACATCGCGCACCATTCCATCGCATGCGTTTACGACGCGTATTTTACATCGCAAAGCCCATAACATCGTCACCTTTTACATCGAACGTTGTTGCAACGCCAATGCATTGATTGCTATTGGGCAGTACATAACTTCGCAGACCACGAAATCGCACGTCCTGACAACGCGTTTTTTGTGTCCTACCACAGTGTTTGCATTCTTTTGGCCGAATGCGTGATCCCGCCTCTAGCCCCTGGCCCCCACTGCCCCCTCCTGTCCCCCCGACGCTAATTCTTCTCTTTTTATTTTTCCCAATTTTAAGTTTCTTTTGCTGGCAGTTACATTTTTAAGGCACAGTGTTTTCTATGGTAACTCAAAGTGGCACTGTACATGATTTACGACCTGATGATGACATTGCGCTTATGAATACAACGTGCGATTTACGTTATTTGTAGTTTTATTGAGCGTTTGCAGTCAGCGCGGTATTAATGAAAGCATTACAAACAATTCAGTAAACGCGCGTGACGGTATTAATACAATGCAAACAATTCAGTCCTTTATTAATACAATGCAAACAGAACGCATTAAGAATTTCAGTCACATCACATTAACGAGACTTATGTTACATTGCATTAACGCATGAGCGGTTGACTTTGTTACATCGTCATGGTGCCTTTTATTTGTAGACTAAACGCGAATCCAGAACAATGCTGACATTGCGCTGTATGAATACAAAGTGCGATTTACGTTATTTGTAGTTTTTTCAGTCAGCGCGGTATTAATGAATACATTACAAAGAAGAGGCTGACTTTCAGTAGCGCATCCAGAACATTGCATTAACAAAGGAATGCAAAGGAATGATGACATTAACGCATGAGCGGTATTAATACATCACATTAACGTTGACATCGTAATGTTGCGTTGTTGTGGCTTACGTTGCTATGCCTTACAATGTAACCGTGTACGCGTTGCTGTGCCTTACGAAGTAAACGTTAATGCGATCTTCTAAATGTGTTGTAATGTCCTCGTGAACTGATCACTTCGTTGTGATGGGTGTTCACCGCCAAGCATACCACCCGTGATGGGACGGCGTTGAGGGGTCCTGCCGCCCTTCTTGCGCACCCAGCCTTCCAACAACCGCGCACCCAATTCGCCTGCCGACGGCGCATAGCCCCACAACATCTTTCCCATAAATGCTATGGCTGACAATTTGCCGGCAATCGTCACCTTCGACCGTCCCCTGTCCATCACTGCCAACATAAACTGCACCACCTGCTCCCTCCGCACCCAAGGATTGTCATGCCGGACCGCCCCGCTCTCCAAGAACTCCCGCCATGCCTGCACGTACGCCCTCCATGTGGACGGATCCACCGACTGCCATAGCAATTGCGCGACCCTCTCTCTCCTACGGACCACAGCCCCGCTGGTACCGGCGTCTTGCACTCGTCCGCGGTTAGCCCATGGAATCTCTGCCACTGTGAACGAGACAAAGCATCCGCAATGTCATTGTCCACCCCCGGCACATGACGTGCTTGAAACAGAATGTCATGTTCCAAACTTTGCATTGCAAACACCCTCAACAGTTTAAGCACCTGCGGATCCCGAGCCGACTGTCGATTCACAACGTGCACCACAGCCATGTTATCCACTTTGAAAAGCACCTTTTTATGTGCGAGCTCCCGCGCCCACACCGACACCGCCACCACCAGAGGAAACAGCTCCAAAAATGCAATGCTCCTCCCCCCCGTTCTGCCAAGCTGGCGACCAGGTCTCCGCACACCACCTCCGCTGCCAGTACAGTCCGAAACCCCCCCCCCCTGCCGCATCCGATGAGATGGTCACGTCCCATTCCCATTCTTCCGGGGGAGCCATGGGGATCCCATTGAAACGCTCCAAAAATGCCCGCCACATACGCAGATCCTCCTTGTACCCGCAGACAATCGCAAGTGGTGATGCAGTAATGTCAACCCGGACAAGGACAGCCCCAAACGCCGGCAAAACGTACGTCCCGCCCGCACCACTAGGCACGCAAAGGTCAAATGCCCCAACAAAACATGCACCTCTCTCACCGTCACTTTCTGTTTCCCCAACAGCGTATCCACCAACACCAGCATATGCATCTGTTTGTCCCTTGGCAATCGTGCCTCCATAGCCTCCGAGTCCAGTTCTATCCCCAGAAATGACAGCACCGTGCTGGGATCTTGTATCTTCTCTGGCGCCAGGGGCACACCCAGGTAGCCCATGAGCTCTGTAAAACTGTCCAGCTGCTGCTGGCAGTCCGCCGAACCGGGCCGTCCCACAGGAAGAAGTCATCCAGGTAGTGCGTCGCCGTCGCGTGCCCCGTGCGCCATGAAAAAGCCCACTCCAGAAACGTACTGAAACGCTCGAACAACGCGCAGGAGATGGAACACCCCATGGGCAATGCCTTATCCACAAAAATAGAGCCGTCAAACTGTATTCCCAGCAGTTGATAGTCTACCGGATGCACCGGCAACAGCCGGAAAGCGGACTTGATGTCACACTTAGCCATTAAAGCAGCGGACCCCACCGACGCCACCAGACGCCGCGCCACATCGACCGAAGAGTAAGATACCGACGACAAATCGGCCGCTATGTAATCATTGACCGACGCCCCCTCGGGCCATGACAGATGTTGGATCAGCCGATACTGCCCCGGCTCCTTCTTCGGCACCACCCCTATGGGGGAGATGATCAAGTCCTGCATAGGGGCCTCTCGAAAGGGGCCTGCCATCCGCCCCTCCCGGACCTCTTTGCCCAGTTTCTCCCGAACCACCGCCTTATGCGTCTGAGCAGATTTCAAATTCTCCGCCCACCGCGCGATCCGCGGACCCTCGTACCCCAGCCGAAAAACCCTCCCGAAACCCCTGTCGCAACAGGCCTGTCCGTGTATAAGACGCCAGGAAGGGTTCCAGCCGGTCCAGTTTAACTGGCGTATGAGCCTTTTCCCAAAGCCCCCGGTCCCCCCCCTACCACCCCTGCCCCCGGACTGTTGCCCTGCCGGAGCGGACTGCTGCCCCTGGCTGCCCCCTGTGCCCCAGCAATGCACCACTGGGTGGCGCTTTCCGCATTTTGAACATTCGTGGCAGAACTTGCAATATTGCCACGTGCAAGCTCCCTTGTTGTAATCCCAACATGCCCCCACATTGGCCCCCCCAGTACTCTCTCCTTGCCCCCCCCCCGGATGGGACGGGCCGGAAAGGGGCGAGGCGCCAACGGCAGGCCGCTGGCTGTGTAAATCGTTTTCCCAAACTTAGCACCACCCATCGTCTGCTGGTACAGGTCCGAGTCGATCTATCCCCATTTTGCCTCCGGGTCCCAGGCCAAGCGTGCTCGAAACTCCTCCTCATAGTGCGACCAGGCATACCCCCCGTACGTCACCTGCGCCCGACAGATCACGTCCATGTATTTAAACAACGCAACGGACCTCTCCGGGTGCTTGTCACAGTACACACTGGCAAAGATCAAAAACCCCGCCGACCAGTTCTCTATATTCAAGGGCACCCTGGGCTGCCGAGCCAGCTCCAGCTCTTCCTCCTTAGACCCCTCCTTTGCCGTTAGCTCCCTATGCAAGAGCTTCAAGATGTCCACATACTCTCCATTCCAGATTTTTTCTTTGGTGGCCAAAGACAGATGCGCCCACAGGGGCTTCGCAATGCCCATATACGGGAGTTTGCGCACTGGCACCTCATGACTCTCTTTCCCCCTGTACCTTTAGTGGGCATCACCCCAGCCCCCTTGTCACACGCGGCCCCTGTCCCCTCGGTCCCTGCGCCATCTGTCTCCACCCCGGTGTCCTGCACGTACGTACCCTTGCTCAAACGCACCCCCCATCATCTCCCCGTGCGTCCGTGCCCACCGATACCCCCACTTGTGCTGCACCGCCCAACCCCGTCCCCACTCCTTGCCTCGCCTTACCTGGCGTCAGGGTCGGCGTCCGCACCGGATCCCGCCGCCTAACCAGTTGCGCAGGAGGGGCCGTCACTCTCTCTGCCTGGAAACGCTGGGGCTGCAACGAACTAGCACAAGCATTATTCTGCACCCCCCCTCCCCCTCCCAACCCTCCCGGATTTACCCCTCTTCCACACTCTTCCCATCCTCATCCCAATTGTAAGGGCCGCCCTCCTCGGGCTCCAGCCCTGTCGGCCCATGTTCTGGCCACCGACCGCCCTCTATGGGCTCCAGCCGGCTCAACCCCGCCCACTCCCTACATGTGTGCAGCAATTCCCCCAGATCTACACTCCCGCTCCGTCGCCCTGTGGGCCGCTCCTCGCGGGCCCTCTCTGGACTGTGAAAACTCCGTCCCCCTCCCCCGAAGGCCGCATCAACCCTGCGGGGTGAGGCTGGCGGGGACCTACAGCCCCGCCTCCTGAATGGCGCACTCGCCGAGTCCCTTGTGGGAGCGCGTCCGCCCGCATGAGGCAGAGCCCGCCCATCCCCTCGGTGGATTGGAGCCGCATGAAGCTCTCCCGAGCACCTCTCCATGCCTACCAGACCCCCCTGCCCCTCCCGCCTCCGAGGAATGGCCCCCTCGCCGCAACGGTGTAGCCCTCCCCGCCCCCAGGGTCCCACCCCTACCCGAGCCGCTCCACCCCACATCCCCCCCGCCCCCCCACTCTACCCCCGTCGCTCCACGCCAGGGACTCCAGCTCCCACCGAACCGCGCTGCCCCCTGACGACCCCCCCCGCTGCCCAGCACCACCCCCCCAACCCACCCCCCCGCCCCCTCTCTCCGCAACCCCGCGTCCGACCCACATCCCACCCCCCACCCCATACCAACGCGGGCCGAGACTCCCCCGCGCCAGCCCCCACCCCCGTGCGGCGCCCCCCACCCTGCTCCCAGTGCTCCGCTCCCCCCGGCCCCCGAGAGTACTCCTTCCCCCCTTTTCTACTGGGCCCTCCCCCCCCTGCGGCCCGCCTGCAAACCCCCGCTCCTACCCCCCTCCCCCAACCCCCCACACCGTCGAGCCTGCGACCTTCCAACTTTTAAGCTTTCCACCGGGCCTCCCCCCTCACCCACCCCCTCACTCTCAATCCAGAGCGGCGAAGCCGCCCCGCTGGGCCCCGGTGTAGGGGCATCCCCAGCACCGACCTCCTTGTGCCCCGTAGCAGCTCCCCCGCCCCTCGACCCCACACCACGCCTGCCGCCTGTCCCCTTTGAAATTTTGCCCCCAGAGGGTACAGTACGAGCTTTGGCAGTATTAGAAGACCCATCCTGGGAGCCCTGCTATATTTCCTCCCCTCCACCCCCCTCCCTGAAGTCCAATGCCGGCCTTCTCCCTTGCCGCCTCCCCGCCCTCGAGCGCTTCACCGGGGCCGCGCCCGCACGCGAGCACCGCTGCCACCACTCTACTCGCGGTGCGCCTGGGGGGCCATACCTGCCCGTCGGGCCGCACGAGATCCTTGCGGTCTGCGTCTGCCAACAACCTCAGCGCCTCCACGATGCGCGGATCTTCCCGCTGAGACATCGCCGCCACTGCCCCTTGCCGCCCAACCGCGTGAGTACTCCGCAACGATCACCGGTCCTGGCCTGCTGAGAAACCACGTCCCCGCGACTCAGGCCACCACCGCTTATCCCACTAACAATCACCACAACAAAATTCTCCCCAACACAAGCCTCCCTCCACCGGCTGTCGTGTCACGACCACCAAAATGGTGGCTCTCAACACGAAATGGCAGTTTTTAAAACCTCCCGCCCAAAAACCGCCCAACCCCAGCCCAACGAGCCCAAGGCTTGTCCCCCGTGTTACGGCTGCCCCCCCCCCCCACCCGGCCCAAAACTCCCCGGGGGTAGCAGGCCTCCCGCTGGTCGGCCGCCCCCCCCACCCCATTCTGTTCCCCTTCCTACACCCTCTCCACCTTTCGTACTCTTCGTCTGTCCCGCGCCCCCTCTCATCTTCTGCTCTCATCTCTCCCCTGTCCTCTCCTCCTGCCCTCCCTCCGCCTCTCTGTCCCCTCCTCTTCTCTTAGAGTGAAAGTGGTGCAAGGCCCGGGCAAGCTTAGGCCGCTGGGGGAGCGCTGGGTTTTGTTTACAAACTTCAACTAGGCCGCTTCTGCCTTCTGAGAGGAGCGGAAAAGACACAAAACGGCAGCAGCGACCACAAGCCCGGCTCCATCTCCCCGTCGCGTTTATGGTGGAACCTTGAGACCGGCCCAGGGAAGTGGCTTGGAAGAAAGCCCTGCTCCGCCGGCTGGCCCCCACCCCCTTGTCCCCTGGCCACCCCCGCCTCGGCTGTCAGTGGAAATGTCGCGATTGCAGCTCCTCCTCATGACGCTCAGCTTCACGGGTGAGGCGTGGAGGCAGCGGTGTGATGCCGGCACAGGCAGGATGACGAGGGTTGCCAGATTAGTAGCAGGCCGTGGAAAACCAACCATGTCAAACCAGCCCTGATGGAACAAAGAACAGTATCTACTCTGCATAAGAATGCCTGCACGGGTCAGCAATGAGTACCTTTGCATATTATGCCCTCAACAGGGACGCAACTAGACCCGAACTTCGCGGGGGCTGGGGGGTTCTCATCCAGGGGTGGCCCTAGCATTGGTCGCGCACGGTGCAACAGTCTTTTGGCGCCCCCTTCCCCATTTCCTCCTCTTCCATGAATTCCCTCACTACCACTCGCCAACAATGCACCGCATCGCTCCATAGCCCCTTTCTGACAAACATTTAATTTTTTGTATAGGACTACTCGTAGTTTACTCACACTCAGTTCTGTGATCAGCATGGTATAGTTCTTTGTAGCAGGTACATTAACCCTCTGCGCTGTGTGGATGGCAGGAGTGCCCATGTGAGTGATGGGCAGTGTGAGAGTAGGGTGAGAGAAGTGACTGCAGGGTGAGTGAGGTGACCGTATGAATTTGGGTGCAGATGTAAGTGCAGAGTGGAAAGAACAAATGTATGGTTAGCGATGGGCTTGTTTGAGTGAGATTGCAGTGAGGGGGACTTGTGAGTGAAGTGTCACATGAGTGCAGGGTGAGTAGTGTGCTCGTGTGACTGCAGGGTGAGGTACAGGGTGAACAGCGCAAGTTCATTGTGGGTGCAGAGTGATCACTGTGAGTTTAGAGTGAGCGGTGTGCTCATGTGACCGCAGGGTAAGTGGAGGGAGAACTCTGTGAGTTCGTGGCAAGTGGCCTAAGTGCACTGCGGTCACTGTGAGTGCATGGTCATCAGTGTGAGTGCATTGTGATCGCTGTGTGTGCAGGGTTAGTGTGAAAGTGAAGGACAAGAATGGAATGAGTTGTCTGAATGCAGGGTGCATTCCCCGACACTTAAAGTAACTCAGTTATTGAGGGCTGGCGTATGATTTCAGATATAAGTTAAACTATTGCTAATATATTGTTAAACTGGCCATAGCGGACACCGGGCGTTTTCTCGGTGGACCGGAAAGGTGGGGGCTGTTTTAGTTACAGGGAGCCGGTTTGGCAGCAGTGCGTGTGTTATCCCTTCTTTAAGAGGAAAATGTGCTTGTCTTACATTCCTTAGCTCTCACACTGCTCGTCTTTGCTCTGACACTATTTTTCACTCTTAGCTCTCACTCCACTTCTGTCCTTGCTCTTTGACCACTTTTTCACTCTGTTTGCTCTTTCTCTGTCAGAGCCCCGTTCTGTGGGCCATAGGGTTAGCAGAAGCTAAGGGGCCCAAACATGGAGGTTGAGTCAGTTTACTCAGAATGTCCCTGGATCCGACCTATGTTTCTTGAACAACTGTGACAAGTAACCCTTCAGCATTTGACTCTCAGTGGTGGTAGCATGGGTTGAGCAGTCCAAGGCGTTTCAGGGAAGGCGGGGGAGGCATAGGAACGTGAGCATAGGCTCAACTCAAAATATGTTCAGCAGCTGCAATAATTGATTGTCCATTCACATAACTTGGTTTTATGGGGGGGGGAAAAGTATTTCTATACAAATGTAAAGTAACATATGACATTCGTAAACAATACACACACTTCCCGAGGTAAGGGCTTTAGTGTTTTATAGGCGAGTCTGCTTTAGTCCCACTCCCCTCTCTCTAGTGGTAGTCGTTATTACCCATTCACTTTTGGCGACATTCAGGTTAAGCTCCACTAGTATTCCGAAACTGCAGTGGCTGGCTCCAGTAAGTCTTTCACATGCTGCCCAGACAGGCTGCGGTCATGTGGCCCAGAGTTCCTCCCACACAGTCCTGAAGTGGCTGGAAGGTTCTCGATGCTCCTCTGATGCTGGTAAGGTCCTTGGGATCCTCCCCATAGTTAGTGGGGTGGGGAAGGGGATGACGTTCCTGGTACTGGTCCTCCGTTTCCGTGTGGGCTCGCTCTGGTTGTCACTGCAGCCTCTTTCCTTTTCTGATGGCATCAGCCAGACCTCACTCTTTCCTATGTCCCAATAGCACCCCCTGGCATTCAGGTGTTTATTCCTCCTCTGTACATAGGTTATAGCAGCAATCTTCTC
This sequence comes from Triturus cristatus, assembly GCF_964204655.1. NCBI lineage: Eukaryota > Metazoa > Chordata > Amphibia > Caudata > Salamandridae > Triturus > Triturus cristatus. The sequence continues at coordinate 619,394,237 of NC_140579.1, read as the reverse complement.
GGCGGCCCCACCTGGCATACAGAGTCGCCAACTTGGCTTCGCATGTGGGCTACTGCCAATTGACACGGCAGCCCTACCTGGCATACGGAGTAACCTACTTAGCTCCACACAAGGACTGTTTGATTCAGAGTCTTTGAAGTTTATGTTGGGGGTCTACTTCTTTTGGAAGTACCCTCTATGCTGTACTGCCCTTCTTCCAGGAGGCAGTCTGTCAAAGCAGGAGTGGCTTCCAATCTGATAGCCTTACAACATAGGATATGAAAGTAACCAGAGGTTCACACCTAAATGTCCACCACAGGGATCTGTATCAAAAGGTTAACCCAGGGCCTCTGCCCTGCTCTTTATGATTCTCATGTCAGACCCATCTGCTTCCTAAGATGTGCCCAGACTCCTTCCCAATGACCTCGCTCTGAATCAAAGAGCTCCCTTTGAAGTGTAATGAAGAGCTTGGCTCTCCCTTCTTTCAGTGTATCCAACCCAGCTTACAGGTATGCAGCAAACCACAAATCTGTCTGCGAGAATTGCTCTACCTCCTCTTCTCATGTTCCTCCAATCAGCCATGGCTCTCCTAAAATGGAATGCAGAGTCTTCCATATATTGTACCATTCACAGGCACACATACACCCAGCACATGCATACACACACTGCACAATATCCTTCATGTATTGTACCATTCACAGGCAGACATACACCCAGCACGGGCATATAATATACACATACTGCACACCATTTTATTTTAACACTAGCAGGCACAGATACACTTAGAAAATGTGCACCACACACAAACTGCACAGCACTAAACACCAACCCAGTGTAGGCCACAGGTGAGTTAAGCACACAACAGTGGAGCTTGTTGGCCTCACTCCAGTAACAGATAAAAAGGATCTGTTCACTCCTATTGATCACTACACAGTATGCTTCCACTACCGCACCCGTGCTATTTAGCTCCTGGTAAAGACAGTAGCCTTTCATCACTAGGAGGATAACACTTTGGGTACCCCTCCCGTTCCAAAAAGACCGCAATCGGGAGACAGGCCTGTGTCATGGCGCGCACACATGATCCATGTTTGCCCATGACAACAAAAATCAGCATCAGGGATCCTGATATTACAGCAGGGACCTTCAGGGCATGGGTGCATGCCCATCTCCATGTGAGGTACTTTTCTGTCTCACCATCCCACACTGATTATGACTTGCTCTGCGGCCGTTTATTCGCTCCTCAGCCTTTCTCTCATCTTCTTTTTCTTTGTATTTTTCTGCTTTTTGGCGTGCCTCCTTTTGACTCTTCACTCCGCTTTCTGCCTCCTTTTTAGGTTTCGCCTGCACAGTGATTGCGCTGTGCGTGAGAAATCTATTGTTTTTCATCTAAATGTAAAAGGAACTTACATCCCACCTCCTCTCTTTCCTGGCTTCTCATTGGTTCCTGTGTGTGACACTTAGCTTCCCTCCATTTCTATTGGCTTTAGCATATTTTTCTGCATTTACCAATGCTTGTCCCTTATCTGCTTCTCTTATCAGTTTCTCGCTGCCGAAATACTGTTAACATCCATTTTGGTGGAACTATATTTTCATAAGGTTTTGCCTTTAACTATCGCAGCATATTTATATAATAGTTTATCACCAGGAGAGATTAAGTGATTTGCATAGATTCAAAGGAAGTTGCATGGCACTGCCAAGACTCGAACCGGGATTCACAGCTCTCGAGTCAGCAGCTCTGGACACTGTGCCACATCCTCTCCATTCCTGTGTTAACTGTCAGAGAGCTCTTGCCTTCTCCCAGACGATGATTGATAGAAACAGCTGTTTATTCATTACATAGGCGAAATGATGCATTACCAATGCTTGTTGTCTTTGTTTCTGCTGCGCCCTTTCCCCCAGTGGCCTCCCTGCCTTTTTTCCCACCCTGCTCTCTTTTGGCCACCCACTCCTGGAACCCTGCCCCTCTCACTCCAACTTAATGGTGGCGAAAGCGGGGATGCACTAAAGGCGTGCTGTCTGCTCCCTACCGGCACCGAGCTTCAGGACCCCATGTCCTCTTACCCACCGCACACCAAGATGCTACACCACTGAAGTCCTTCATGCCCTCAACCCTGGTTGTGTCACCCAGTGCTGCTGCCCGGATGGCACCAAAGGTGCGTTCTCCTGTGCCACCTGTCTCTTCTCCACACCCCACACACCCTCTCCTCCCTATACACACAGCCATGCACCCCACATAGTTCCCAACCTTTCCTGTCCTGCCTCCTCCTTACCTATGACACTAAAGTCTGGGACCTCTTGCTTGACCTCTGACTAGACCTGCTGTACGGACCAAAACCTGTCTGAACCGGTCATTTCCCCCTGACATCACCAAGATGATAATCCCCTCACCCCCACCCCCTGCCGTGCTACAAGTTCCCTTAAGACAGGATAGAGCTGGCAGACCGAGAGGAGGACTTGCCATCATTTTCAAAGAGAACATCTACGGTTCCACCATGCCTGCAGACACCAGCTACAGTATGGACCCCCTGGCCTTGGAATTGCATATGTCTAGCAACTCCACTCTGGGCGGTGCCTTTATCTATGGACCTCCCGGACTGTGCACCAATTTCGGAAACACCTTTATGGACTTTGTGACCCTTCTGGTATTCGACTGCAGCTTTTTTGCCCTACTCGGCAATCTACCTACCACCTGGAGGACTTCCCCAACCCTCCAACACAAACAACCTCTTGGAGGGCATCGGACTCACCCAGTGAGTGATCGACCTCCCTCATACTGTTGGTCATCTCCTGGACCCCATCTTCACTAACTTCATCAGCATCACAGGTGGCAAGCCCACGCCTCTCAGCTGGATCAACCACTCCGGTTCCTCCACCCTATCGTTAGTGGGAAACCTTTTAGTACACACCAAGAGGGCTTGACTTTTTTTGTTTTAAAAAAAAGCTTTGAATCCTCTATGATCTGTATTGCAGTTTATTCATAACCCAGGCGTAGATTTTGAGGAAAAAATAAGCATCATTAAGTCATTTATTGGCTACCGGGTTATAGATGTGTATATTAATATTTGATTTTAAGTTTTTAATATTCTGTGATTTTGCTGTTTCACTTTTTAAATGTGCTTTTATGGTATTGTATTTGACTGAATAAATATATTGATTGATTGACTTCAGGACTGAGAAATTATTTGGGTTGGTAAAACTCTATAAATCAGTAACATAACTGCTGATGGTTTGTGCCTTGAAGTGGTGCATTGAAGGTCAGTCTGTTTGTAGTGTTGGTTGTTGTGTTTTTGAGGTTTTTGGGTACAGTACCGTTGGTAATGAGCCCAGTGCTGATACTATAGTCATGGTTGGTAACTGTTGATCCGCATGTCACAGACCCCTGGGTCCAGTGAATCCACTTCTGCCCTCGACCTTCAGGTTTTCCGTCCCACTTTTTTCTCTTTTTAGACTGTCGGGTTTCTCTAATGACCTTGGCACAGAAATCTTCCTATTAGTTATGGCTTACTTCATGTCTGCGTTACGTGCCACATCGAGAGTGTAGGGTAGTGTCAGAGGCTTCTGTTAGTGTTGCGAAATTAAAGGGGTGTTTGTATTCTGTGGTATTTGAGGCACGCTGTAGGATAATGTGTCGGGGTTTGTCCTAGTGTCATGTGAGATTAAAAACATGCAAGAGGAGTTTGTTAGTATCTAGTGACATGAAAGGCATGCTAGTGTTGTGATGTCGCAGGTATGCAGTTTTGATACCAGGTATGTGCCTTAGTCCTGGGCCTAATGATGTAGTTCTGTGCAGTGAAAGAACAACATCATAATCGAACAGCTTCAGAGGTGTGTGTTAATGTTGTGTGCCATTAAGTGTGTGCCTTAATGTTGTGTAACATAAGAGGAGTGAATGAGTTGCTTGTAAACGTGGGCATTCAACAGTTTGTGAAGTCAGTGGCCTCGGTTAGTGGGGCACATACCAGTTGTGTGTTATGTGGCGAGATGTTCATTAGTATAATGTGACTTGAGAGGTATGCATTATTATCGTGCAGCAGCAGCAGCATTTGTTACTGTTGTGACATCAAGGTGCCCTAGTATCATGTAACATCAGATATGTGAATAAGTGCTTGGGACATCAGTGGTGTGCTTTAGTGTAATGTAACAGAAGTATGTGTTCAGATCGTTTGACACAGGCACGACTTGGTGTCAGTGACTCCAAAGTTGTGGGTGTTGCTTGACTAGAGATCACTGTACGCACCTTGGTGAACGAGTGGCCTCTCAGCCTGTCTTCTTTTTGCAGGTCTTCTGCTGCCCTTACTGCAGTTTTTTCAGCCCAACTGCAGAGCAAGTGCGCAGCCACACCATCTCTCAGCATGCAGTGCAGCCCAAGTTCCGCTGCCCCCTCTGTCAGGAACAGCTCATGGGGCGGCCCAACCTGCGCTTTCACCTGACGCACATTCACAACGTGGTCTCTGAGTGCGTGGAGCGACTCCTACTAGTGGTAAGACAACAGCCTGTACCTAATGAGGCACAAGCTCTTGAAGAAAAAATGCTGAGGGGGGAAGGATTTGCAGGGTAAAAAGTAAAGTCATGCAGTATCTCATTCTGACCTTCGAATTCTTTCATTTCAGGCCTCCACTGTGGAACAGACATTTCTCACCAAAGTTCTTCCCAGTTTAAATTTACCCATGGCCCGAGATTCAGCGAACACATCAAGCTCAATTCAGGTGCTTGAAGGGCCCAAAGATCAAAGTGGTGAGTTCAGCACTTTTGCTGGTGAGTGACTAATGCGTGTGACCTCTGTAGACTGTACTATATTGTATTGTCTAGAGGGGGGTCTAACATTCTGCTTGCCACTGCAGCATATTCAGAGCAGGTGCCACGTTGGGGCAAGGTGACAGAAGACTTATGTAATGGAGGGAACCCGAAAGCATGAGTATTGGTGATTGTGAAGTTGAATATTTCAGAGGAGGATCCTTGCTTGTGTGTTTTTTCTAAACGCTATACGGCAGTCAATGTGCTTTATTTTACTGTGTTCCAGTATTTAAGTGCAAAAAGTGGAAAGTCTTGCCTCTGAAGTTGTTTTTCAGATTCTGGGAATTAGTCGGAAGTTGGATATGAATTCTGTACAATATGAATGTGTGTATTTGTGTTGTTGTTATCATTAATGTATTTTTGGCCCCAGTGGCAGACGGGGGGTGGGGCAAAGGGCCTTAAATTGTATACTCTGAAGAACTGGTGGCTAGTGAAGGTTGATCAGTAATGGTGTAATAGATTCATGGGCCTTGGGGTGTAAATGCCTCCTGCTCTTTTCTGTTGAATTAGTAGAAGTTTCCTCTGATACCACAGGAGAGGAGGATGTGTGAGGCATTGCAATATTTAATTCTGGAGGAGGGAGATAAGAACTAAAGAGAATTTGTAGTTGGTAGGGATGAAAAGGAGTGATATGTTCGGCCAGTCTAAGTTGGTGGCGGCAATGATTTATGTCTTGTTGTTGAGGATCAAAGGACAGGGGTAATTAAACAAAGTTTCCAGATTTGGAATCTTGGGTCATATCTTAGGATATGGGTTGATTGAGAGAATTTCCCCCAAAACACCTTTCAAACCCATGCCATTGAAAAAGCACTGGGCTCTAATAGCCATGGTAGCAGGAGCAGAGCTTGCCTACAAACTGTTTTTTCTGCCAGAGTCCAAAACATGTTTTATGATCCCTAAATTGGGGAAAGTGAGTACCCATGACTCTGATTTGAAGAAAAATAAATCATCAATGAAAAGGCCGTGTCTCACAACCCAATTAATAGCCCGAACACGAACAGTGATTTCAAAACAGTCATCAATATATTCAGAATCAGTCGATCAACCATGGGGGGTTAACTTGAAGGGACGTAGAAGGTATGTGGGGCAGCCAATTTTACAGCACTCTTGCCAGCTTAATTAAGCAGGATAGTAGAAGATAGACCTATTGACTGCATGTCCCCAAAGCACAAAAAGCGAAAAAGTGGGTAGCTATTGTAGAGGTGAAACGCATACTCAGTCTGCAGGTAGTGGATATGGTTGATGATCTCTTTCCTGTTGTCAGCAAAACAATTACAATAACCACAGAAATCACATCCTGGAACGCTTCTAGTTTAGGATTTACTATCTTAAGCTAGAGAATCAAGTTCACGTTTTGAACACGTATTTCAGTGACAAAATACCTTCCGGTGAACAGGTAGCTGACACGTTGCACAAAAATTAATGAGAATAAAAAAAAAAATAATGCAACTGAATGTAAAAGGATAGGGGTCAGCAAGACACAAACACTGAGAGACCACCAGTAGATAGATCACTTTTCAGAAACAACCTGGACATCACTGCAAATGAGGTAGGAAGACAAGGACATGGTGATGTACCGTGAGTTTTGAAATATAGCCACTGGGACAAGGAGAGAAGTAGAGTGGATTAGATCCCGTGATATTGATGCACAGAAAATTCTAAAGTTGGGAGAGGGAATTACATCAGCAGTGTGAAAGAAAACACATTGACAGTGGGGCAGAGAACACACAGGTGGCAGGGAACACACTGAGATAGGGAGTACATTGTCATTTGGCAGAGAGACAATTGCATAGATAAAAACAGGAATAGGCACTAAGACAGAATATGCAGACACTTTTGGGTCAGGCAAATATGTACACTAGGGAAAAGAAATACACCTAGGGCTTTCTATTTAAAATACCTTTTTTGATTTCCTTATAACTGTGGTGCAGTTCAACAAATCTGTACAAAATTTAGCATATAGCACTTGGCAAGATTTTGGCATATCAAGTTTAATGCAGATCCAGGTAAATAAGTTGAGGGCGAAAAAGTGGTGCTCGTTGTTGATCCTACTGAAAGTTTAGCTCTCCACTCCAGCAAAAGATGACCTTAAACTAGAACTTTCCTCAGACTAGTGTCCTTTTGAAATTGGATATAAATCCTTTCGGTAGTGTTTGAGAGATCTTCATTGGGAAAAAAGTGTCAGTGGGCTTCAAAGGGGTAAAAGGTTGTGATTTCTGATAGATACTTCTATCTGCAGATTCCTCACCTTTGGAAAATTTCCTGGTGCCTGATGGATTCAGAAGATTTCACAGCAGTGCTCCCACGAATCACTAGGTGCAGCCGTGTGGCTCTGTGTTGGCTTTGTTGCAACCCAGAAGTGACGAAGCGGAGCAGCATAAAAGTGATACCACCATGTGCCGACCTCAGTTCCTTTCTTTCCACACACCTTCGAATGTGGATCCGAAGCACCACCCTCTTTTGTCAGTTTAATGACATTTTCAAACTGAATTCCAGTGCGAAAGGGAACATTGTCCCCATCTAAGACTATAGGGCTCAAATCATGCCATGACAGTTGTAAACAGATGTCGGTGATGGACCTGCACAAGATAGGCCTTTGATGTTTGGACTAGGGGCACGACTTTCAAGTCGTGTGATCAATGTGCCCTCATACACCGGAAGGCGATCTAGGACCGTGAAGCAAAGCTGTATGTCATCGAACATGGAGAGAAGTCACAGACCTCTCACAAGTCCTGACCCTGATGTAAGTCGAGTGTGCAGAACCATTCCTGTTTTCAAAGCCGATTCGGTGACAGGTCTGCTTTGCAGTCGAAGCCCAAATCAGAGGGTAAACATAAGAAGGCAATGCAGGACTTGACCCCAACCCACTACTCGCTAAGTCGCAAGGGCTTCAACGTGCCACTCGATCTTGCTCAAGATCTCTGACTAAAGAGTTGATCCCACAGTTGTTGAGGGGAGATATGTTACCTCTCTTGAACCATATGGTATCCCACGGCCAACTCTGCTATTGAAACGGTATCTTAGTCTGAGTGTGCTTTGTCTTCGGGGTTCCTGGTGAGAGCATATATCTCCCCCATCAGATGGAGATGGTGTATTAATCACCCATCAGTTTCGTGACTTCATAGAATCACGACCAGCATATCCATCGGCTTTATCAATTAATTTTGGAATTTTTTTAATTCGATGCAGAGTGACTCGAATACTTGCCTGGTCCTGAAGAATGACTAAGATCTCCGTCTGGAGTCTGTTAGAGGCAGAAACATGTTGACCACTAAGGGGGTATATTTGCTTTGGACCCCAGTCCTCTTGGTTTTTAATCCTATCCAAGGATACCTTGAATAAAAAGATTGGGTCCCCTAAGATAGTTTTAACCTTTCACTGGTTTGGTTTTGTGCTCTGCCCCTCACTCACAGCTCTCACTGGCATCCCCCTTTCAAAACACCTCGGCTCCTCTCCACCTACTCCGTTTGGTGGAGAGTCGTAGCCCACATCCGGGACCTTGCGGCCCCGGTGTGAGGAGAGAGCCCAATGATGAAGCATGCCCCCCTCGGGTGAGTGAGAGTTCTCGTCCTTATACAGAAATAACTTTCCTTATCAGACAATAGACTCCCATTTCCTTGGAGAACGTATCTTTTGTGAGTTGTATGTATTGCTAGGGAGTGATGCGTTCTCATTTGGGATTTCTCCCTTGGATACTTAGTGTGATTTGATATGCAGCTAAATATGACATTCTAGCTGGTTTGGACACTGCCAATTGCATGGGGCAAGCAGTCGTCAACAATGTGCTGCTCCATTGCCAGACATGCATGCGAGACAGGTTGTTCTTCAGATGTGCAGGCAACCCTTATGGAAATGCCTTTTGATGGATCCCTCCTGTTTGACAAGAAAGCTGAGTCTCCCCTACAGCGCTTAAAGATAAGCCAGACCACAGCATGGTCACTGGGCCTTTGAACCCCTGTCAGATGTTTTCCTCATCTGTTTCAGCCCTTCTGAGGCTACTTCAGACTTTTGGCGTATAGGCAGGACCCACCATCCTCGGATCGAGACAAGGTTCAGACAGGCAACTTGCAGGTCGACAGGGGTACTAATCTTCCAAGTGCCCCTCCCCTACGGTATCAGCTTCTGAACCACCTCAGTATGCAGACGGAGCCTTCGTCCTATTTTAGATTTTTGCCCTCTGAATGCCTTATTGTGGAAGGACAAATTCATAATGGACACACTGGCCCAGGTTCTCTCTGCCTTGGATCTGGGTGACTGGATAGTAGCCATAAACCTGCAGTACACATACTTTCATGGGCCGTCCTGCAGTCCCACAAACTTTACCTGCTATTCAGGGTCGCTAAGAGCATTTTTAGTTTGTCATGTCCCCCTTACCATTGCCTCATATGTGTTTTTTCAAAAGAGTTGGCGGTGGTGCTGCCCATCTTTGGAGGTTGAAGATACCTGTTTTTCTCTACCTCAACAACTGGATATTGAAGACAGATTCTTCAGTCAGTCATTGACCACCTCCAGATGAAGGCGAACCTCTTGTAAATGTTGGGATTCTCGATCAATGAGCCAAAGTCCCACCTGACTCCTTCGCATAGACATCCTTTTATACAAGCTCTCTTGAACACTGCAGTTTGGGGACTTTCCTCTGTCGCAATGAGTCCAGGACTTTTGGGCTATGATCCCGATGTTTCAGCCTCGATGCTAGAGCTTGGTAAGAGTAGTTCTGAGGCTACTTGGCCTGTTGGCTTCACCCATCCTGCTTGTCCACTTCGACACATGGTAAATGCTGGCTCTGCAGTAGGACCTAAAGTCACAGTGGGCCAAGCACCAAGAAAACCTATCAGATGGCATTGAGGTTTCGTAGGGCACTGCTCAAGATCTACAGTGGTGGCTTCTCAACTGCAACCTGACCCCTCTTCCTTTCCCACCCAGAGCTGATTGGGTGACAGAAGCATCATTGATGGGTTGGGGAGAACATCTGGCAGAGGTGGAGATCAGAGGGCTCTGGCCTCAGGTGGAAAACCGCTTCAAAATCGGTCAGTTGAATTTGCAGGCCATTTGTCTGGCCTTGAAGGCCTTTCTATCATCCATCATAGGGAGGCTGGTACAGGTCATCACAGCAACCCCACCACCATTTGGTACTGCAACAAGCGGGGAGGACTGGGGTCCTGTTATGGGAGACTCTACGCCTGTGGAGGTGGTTGGAATGTCAGAGCATTTCACCGATTATGAACCACCTGGTGGGCTCATTGACCTCCAGGCTGGAAGAGCTCAAGCAGATGTACCTGACGGATCACAAATGACAGTTACATCGGAGGTGGCAGTGGGGAGAACCCTGGCTAGATATTTTCACCAATGCTAAGAACATGCAGTGTTGAAGATTTTGTACTGTGGAGTTTCCAAGATTCTCTTCCCTACGAGATGCATTTTGACAGGGGTGGACCACGGGACTCCTGTTTGTCCTCCCACCTGTGCCTCTCCTGCTCCGAGTTCTGAGGATGATCAGGATTGACTGGGTTAAAGTCATGCAAGTGTAAGCTGTCGGATATCTTGTTATTTATTTTGCCTTTATTTTTTATTTATTTATTTATAAAGTTTTGTCTAGCGCGAACATGACCCAGGCGGGTATCAGAGTGCTTCACAATTTGGATGGGTAGGGAATAATAGTGGGAAAGGACCAGAGTCACTTAAGTGTGCAAGCACAAACTATGACAGAGGGGTTATCAATCAATCAATCTATCAGTCATTTGTAAAGCGCACTACATACCCGCGAGGGTCTCAAGGCGCTGGGGGGGGAGCTACTGATCTAACAGACAGGTCTTGAGCATCCTCCTGAAGGTCAGCAGGTCTTGGGTCTGTCATAGGCTCAGTGGGAGGGTGTTCCATGTCTTGGCGGCGAGGTGGGAGAAGGATCTCCCGCCGGTGGTTGTTCTTCTGATGCGCGGGACGCTGGCGAGTGAGAGGTCGGCGGAGCGTAGCTGGCAGTTGGGGATGTAGAAGGAGAGGCGTCTGTTGAGGTAGGCTAGGCCGGTCTTGTGGAGTGCCTTGTGTGCGTGGGTGAGGAGCTTGAAGGATATCCTCTTCCTGACGGGGAGCCAGTGCAGGTCCCTCAGGTGGGGGGTGATGTGGCCGTGGCGTGGTACGTCGAGGATCAGTCGTGCCGAGGCGTTTTGGATGCGTTGTAGTCGTTTGATGAGCTTGATCGGGGCTCCCGCGTAGAGGGCGTTTCCGTAGTCGAGTCTGCTGCTGACGAGGTCCTGGGTGACTGTCTTTCTTGTATCTGTCAGGATCCATCTGTAGATCTCGCGGAGCATGCGGAGGGTGTTGACGCAGGAGGATGAGACGGCGTTGACCTGCTTGGTCATTGAGAGCGTTGAGTTGAGGATGATTCCCAGGTTGCGTGAATGGTCGGTGGGTGTCGGGCCTGCTCTCAGTGCCGTCGGCCACCAGGAGTCGTCCCAGGCTGAAGGGTTGGGGCAGAGGATGAGGACCTCCGTCTTGTCCGAGGTCAGCTTCAGACGGCTGGTCTTCATCCAGTCAGCGACGGCCTTCATTCCTTCGTGGAGGTTGGCTTTGGCGGTGATAGGGTCCTTGGTGAGGGAGAGGATCAGTTGAGTGTCGTCGGCGTAGGAGATTATGTTGAGGTCGTGCTGTCGGGCGACGTGTGCGAGCGGGGCTATGTAAATGTTTTAACAGTGTCGGGCTGAGGGAGGATCCCTGGGGTACGCCGCAGATGATCTCGGAGGCTTCGGACCGGAATGGGGGGAGGCGGATGCTCTGGGTTCTGCGTAGTGTGCGGTGGTAGACGGTGTCGAAGGCGGGGGAGAGGTCTAGGAGGATGAGTGCTGCGGTCTTGCCGTTTTCCAGCAGGGTCCTGATGTCGTCGGTGGCGGCGACGAGAGCGGCCTCGATGCTGTGGTTGCTGCGGAACACTGACTGGGAAGGGTGCAGGTTTCTGTTTTCTTCGAGGTATCCGGATAGCTCTCTGTTGACGATTTTCTTGATGACCTTGGCCGGGAAGGGGAGCAGAGAGATGGGCCGGAAGTTCTTGAGGTCTCTTCGATCAGCCTTGGGTTTTTTCATTAGGGCGTTGATCTTGGCGTGTTTCCAGCTCTCTGGGAAGGTTGCGGTCCCGAGGGAGAGATTGATGACGTTCCGCAGGTGGGGTGCGATGGAGCTGCTTGCTTTGTTGAAGACGTGGTGCGGGAAGGGATCTGACGGAGAGCCGGAGTGGATTGTGCTCATGGTCTTGATGGTGTCATCGATGCTCACGCTGGCCCAAGCTAGCGGGGGGTCGTGGTCGATGGTGTGCGGAGGGTCTGTTGTGTTGCTGTCTGTTGGGTCTGTCTGGGTGTTGAAGCTGTCGTGGATGTCTGCTATCTTGCGGTGGAAGAAGGCGGTGAGGGAGTCGCACAGGGCTTGTGACGGCAGGATGTCGTTGGTGTTGCAGCTGGGTTTGGAGAGTTCCTTCACGATGTTGAAGAGCTCCTTGCTATTGTGTGCGCTGTTGTCGAGGCAGTCTTTAAACGAGGTTCTCTTGGCAGCCTTGATGAGGTGGTGGTGGTTGCGGATGGCGTCCTTGTGTGCTGCGCGGTTGTCCGGAGTTTGTTCGCTGTGCCATTTCTTCTCTAGTTTCCGGCAGGCTTGCTTGGAGGCTAGGAGTTCTGGGGTGAACCAGCTGGCCCTCTTGCTGGTGTCTCTGTGGGGAGGTTTCTTCAGCGGTGCGAGGGTGTTGGCGCAGTCTTTGATCCAGCGTCTGAGGCTGTGGGCAGCGTCGTCAGTGTTGGAGGGTTCGGTGGGTGGGCTGAGAGCGAGGTTTGCATGTAGTTGTCGGTGATTTTGCTCCAGCTGCGTCGGGGGATCTGTTGGGTGCGGTGGTGTGTGGTGGGTTTCTGGAAGGTGAAGTGGATGCAGCGGTGGTCGGTCCAGAGGAGTTCGGTGGTGTGGCTGACGGAGATGTGCGGGCTTGATGAGAAGACGGGGTCGAGCGTGTGGCCGGCGGAGTGGGTGGGCGTTGTGACGAGTTGCTTTAGTCCGAGGTTGGCGAGGTTATCGATCAGGGTTGTGGAGTTGTTGTCATTGTTGTTCTCAAGGTGAAAGTTCAGGTCTCCGAGGAGGATATAGTCGGTGGAGGTCAGGGCGTGCGTGCTGATGAAGTCGGCGATGGAGTCGCTGAACTGGGTGCGGGGTCCGGGGGGTCGGTAGACGAGGGTGCCTCTGAGGGTGGAGTTGGGCTCTGTGTGGATCTGGAAATGCATGTGTTCGGCGGCACTGAGCGTGTCGTCGGTGCTAGTCGAGACCCTGATGCTGTTCTTGTGAACGATGGCGATTCCTCCTCCGCGGGTGATCTTGTAGCCGTCTGGGGTGGCTATGGCGATGTCGGGTGCGGAGGAGTCGTTCAACCAGGTCTCTGTCAGGAAGGCGACGTCCGGGGATGTTGTGTCGAGCAAGTCCCAGAGCTTGACGGTGTGTTTGCGCGCAGAGCGGGTGTTCAGTAGTATGCATCGCAGGTGGGTTTGGTCTTTCTTGGCGGGTGGTTTGTCGGTTCTGAGGCTGGTGTAGCTGCAGTTCCGGCAGGTGAAGGGACCGTGTGCGCGTTTCGGGGCGGCCTTGAAGCAGGTGTGGGTCCGTCCGGGGTTGAGGGCGTGGAGTGTGCTGGCATCATAGCGGTGGTGGTGGGAGCGGGGGCCAGGGGTTCTGGCGCTGGGCGCGGACGGGCTTGCCTTAGGCGCACAGCGGCCGGCATATATGGGGAGGTGGGAGGGAGGAGCAGCTGGGAGGCGGGAGGTTGGGGCAGCGAATGGGCAGTGGGCAGTCAGGGGGGCGGGGACACAGCGGCGGGGGCGGTGAGGGACGACGGAGGGAACAGAAGGAAAAGGGCACAAAAAACGAGTGGAACAGAATGCAAAAAGGGCACAGAAATAGGGCAAAAGGGCACAAAAATCAATGGGAAGCGAGTGGAACAGACGCCAAAGGGCACAAAATCAATGGAAAACGAGTGGCACAGAAGGCAAAAAGGGCACAGCAATAAAGGGGCAGCTAGGAATCAGAAGGCAAAACCGGGTAGAGAGGCACTGGGGCAGCGAGGGGAACAGAAGGGAAAACCGGGCAGAGGGACACGGGGGCACCGAGGGGTACAGAAGGAAAGAAAACAGGCAAGGAGCACGTACAAGCAGCGGGGGAAGACAGACAACAGCAGTCACAGACACAACAATGAAAATACAGGCAATACAGGAAAACAATGAGGTGGAGGATGAACAAACTTACGGCCTACCACTGGCCACCAGGGATGAGGCGCAGGTGGTAGCCTGCGGGTTGAGGAGGGCCTCGAACTTCCTCAGCAGCGGCAGCTGGGGCAGGGACACACAGGCGGAGCTGTGCAGAGGGGGAGCGACCTACCTGATGGGTCAAGGGTTATCAAAGTACATCACATTTAGAAAGACAATAAATAGCATACTGGGAGAAGAACAAACATTACTTATAAGAGTATAACAGGCAACTCTGGGCTTCACAGGTGTTAAACCAATACAGTAAATAATCAGGGGGGCAGTGAGTAAACAGTCAAGCTATGGCCATTTAAGGCAGGAACTTGTACATTAGGATTATTTTTACTTCCTTTTTACCCAGCGCATGCGCTGGTCTGGCGAGACTTATTGAGAGGGCTCCAAAAAGTGCTACCAGGCCAGCCTAGAGCTAAAGTGCATGCGCGCGGGTGCACGCGCCGTGCTTTACCGCGATTACTTTCACTTTCACGGCCGCTTTGATGTTTGATCGCGATCACTTTCGCGGCCACACGGCCGCTTGGCATAGCCAATAGGTCTCGCTTTTGGGACCTTATAAGTATTTAGTTATGCAACTGTTGCATGGCTAAACACTTATAAGGTCCCAAAGGCGAGACCTATTGGCTATGCCAATGCTTGTTGAAAGAAGCCATGGAGGAGATTCGGCTGACTTCCGGTGGGAGAGAGTTCCAGATCTTCGGGGCAGAACCTAAGAAAGCTAATGACTCATTCTCTTTTTGTGAAAAATCTGTGTTTTAATGAGGAATGAGTTTGCACTTTGTAATGGTCTACCCCCTCTGGAGAATTCTAGCTTTTGAGCCAGATAACAGGGGTTTTTAAAGTAGAGGGCTTTGTGAGTCATGCAGGCAATCTTTAGCTGTATTCATGCTTCGTAAGACAAACAGTTTAGGGATTTTAGGACTCGGAATATGTGAGCATTTCTTTTTGTACCAGTAATCTATCTGGCAGCGGCATTCAGGGAAGCCCTTAAGGTAACTTTAGGAAGGCCACAGAGCGTAGCGCTGCCATAGTCTAGTCTCGGCAATACTAGCGCTTGAACCACCCGCTTGAAGTCATCTTGTGGAAGGAATGGTTTGAAATCCCTAAGTATCCTGATCTGGTGATTAGCACCCTTGCACACATTACTGATATGATTCTGCATGTCCAGGGTGATTTCGAGGGATTTAGCGGAATCAATAATGTGGAGAGAGCATTTGAAGGCTGTGAGGTGTTTCATCCAGAGGTCTATCTTCGGGGTGTGATTGGGAGGCTAAATGAGAAGGAATTCCGTTTTGGAGGTGTCGAGCAAGAGGTGGTTCTCTGTTAGCCAGTTCTGAGTATTCGTCAGGGTAGAGTTGAGTGATGTGAAGTCTTCAGGGGATGTGATTTTCAGGTAAAGTTGCATGTCATCCACATGCATATGAAAAAGAATGTTAGTGGAATGTAATGCATTTACTAAAGGTTCCAAGAATAGGTTGAAAAGTATGGGTGATAAGGCAGGCCCTTGTTGGGACCCCCATGGACACTGTAGAGGGCTGTGATAGAGATTGATTCACCTTGACTCTTTGGGATCTGTTGTGAAGAAAGGAAGTAAACCATTGCAATACCAGTCCTGAAAGGCCCATCCTGTGTTCAAGAATGGATAAGAGGTTGTCTGGATTAACAGTGTCAAACACAGTAGAAAGGTCAAGGAGGATTAGGAGGCAAGATTCGTTTTGGTCTAGCGTTTTTAAAATGTCATCCATAATGTGAGTGAGCACTGATTCTGTGCTATGACCTCTCCGAAAACCCGACTGATGTTGATCCAGAAGTTGGAAATTCTCAATGTGTGCGCAAAATTACGATTGCACGCGTTTTTCAAGAAGTTTAGCCGGAGTACGGATGTTGGAGATAGGACGGAAGTTGATAAGATCAGATCTGTCTGCATTAGGTTTTTTTAGAATGGGGGAAACCTGAGCTGCTTTTAAGCATTTGGGGATCGTGCCTTGTGACAATGAAGCATTGACAATCTTTGTCCAAAGGGGGATGAGGGTATCCCTGATTTATTTAAAGATGGACGGTGGTAGCGGATTGCTGAACTGGTTAGATGGGTTGATAATAAGAAGAGTATTGTGTTTGTCTCTTTCCCTGAGGGAAGTAAAGGTAAACCATAAGGCACTGATCTTGGTGCTAAGCTTAAGGGGATCAAGTCTCTCCATGTGGGCCGGAGGAGAAGCAATCCCGTAAGATGGAAGAAGAGCCCTCTTAGATTCCAGGTCAATACTGATGAATTTTGTTTTCTCCGTGTAGAAGGCAGCCAGTTTGTCGCATAATGGAAGGCATCACCTGGGTCAGGGCGGTTAGGTGCTTTCACCGATTGTTGTTTAACAATTTCAAAAAGTTTCTTGGGCAATGTTTGGCTTGATTAAGTTGGGTTCTGAAGAAATCGGCCTTTGCACTCTTGATTTCTTTTATTGTAGGGGCTCCTTAAAAATCTTAGGAATATTAGATGGTCCGTGGACGGTTTGGATCTCCAGGATCTTTCAGCTGCCCTTTAAGGTGCGGCGTTCCGAGTTTAGGTTGGTGTTGAACCAAGGTTTGGAGATTTTGGAAGAGGCATTTTTGTTGTTGTAGCGGGGCTATGGAATCCAGGATATTAGAGATAGTGAAATTATAGAAGTACTATTGAGTACATGAACATCTGTCATGTCAGCTTGGGAAGACAATGCATATTTACAGTGGGTTGCTAGTTCTTCAGTATTGATATTCTTGACGTCCCTTTTCCATTGCTGCATTTTCTTATGTTGATGCCTCCTCAGGGACACCTCCCTGTTAATAAAGAAGATGATGTAGTGGTCGGACCAATCACATGGACTAATGGCATCCAGTGTGATGGTGCTTCATTTTGATATGATGAGATCCAAAATTTCTCCCTTGTTATGATTTGGCCGATCACAGAATTGAGCCAGCTCATGATCCATTAGGAATGATTTTAGACAGATTACAGCTTGGTCATTAAGGTTAGACCGGTGAAGGTTGAAATTTCCGAGGAAGATTTGGGGCACTTGTGTCGTCATTGCATGAGATGATTTCCATTATTTGTTCAATGATGTAGAGATTGCCTCCAGGGGGGTGGTAGAATGTATGTAGTTTGCAAGCCGGGATGTGGTTGCTTGAGATGATGCGGCATAGGTATTCACTGGAGGACGGAGTGATGGTCTCTGAGTGGGAAACTGAGAGTGTATTCCGATATATACATGCTAATCCTCCACCCTGCTTCTTAGATCTGTCTAGACAAATTATGTGGTGGCTAGGAGGAGCTAAGAGGTGGAGAGTAGGGGTGGAAGAGGGATTTAGCCAGGTTTCTGTGAGGATGATGATGATGATATCGACCTCATTGTTTAGGATGAGGTCAAAGATATCGGAGGCGTGTTTACTGGCTAATCTGCTGTGGAGTAGTACGCATTTTGGCTGTACAGGCGTGTGGGAGGTAGGAGTCTGAATGATGTTCACTCATTTGAGGTTGTCACTATTTATGACTGAAGTTGTGTGAGGGTTCCCTGTGTGGGTTGGTGTGAATGGCTTGAATAAGACCCATAGAAGTCTTGTCGGTGTCGGAAGTGTGGGAGCAAGAGAGGAGTAGATCATCGACTTTTGACTCGCAAGGCATTGTGGTGGGTCTTTTAGTAGGGTTTTCAGCTTTTACTCAACCAACCTTCCTTATTAAAATCATCTGTTGTGATGGGGTTTATAAAAGGTCTAACACACATTTCCTCCCAAACTGTTTGTGATGCCACAGTGGGACCTTAATTAGATGTGACATTACTCGATTACTCCCTTTGATCTTATGCACTGCTGCACCTTGTGTCTTATGATTCTAAAGACTGGCTTCCTTGTTGTTATCACTTCAGCCCATCACGTGCGTGAGCTCCAGGCTCTCTCCGTGCTGCAGCCTTACACCAACTTTTCCTCAGAGAGACTGGTGCTAAGGACCAGGGCGGCCTTTTTCCAAAAAGTCATGATGCCTTTTCATGTTGGGCAATCCATCACCATCCTAACTGTCTTTACTCTGCCTCTCCCTTGGAAAGAAGATGACAGATTCAATTGACTGATCCCCAAAAGAATCATGAGCTTTAACATTGATCGCACCAAAGACCATTGGGTGGAAGATCACTTTCTTGTGGGGTTCTCTGAGGCAAAGAAAGGTAAGTCAGTGCTGGAAGGGACTTTGTCAAAGGATATAGTCTTCTGCAGTTAGAAATGCTACTCCGTGGCAGCATTTGTGTATGCGCTACAACACGAGTGGACACTGGGAATAGGTTGCGGGTAGCTAAATGCGGAGAGCCAAAGGTCACTGATTGAGACTGTTTGTCGCAGGAAGTAGGTGGTAGCTGATAGACGCTGGTATGCACTGGTATACACTGGTATGCACTAGTAGTCAAACTGACAGACACTGTTAGTCACTGGCATTTGCCGGCAATTGTTGATCAATGGGTTGCTGATAATTAGGTGCGGTGTTGTTCCGGTTGGCCCTGGTTGCTACTGATCACTGAAAGATACTGGGATTCAGCAGAGTATTATTCAGATTCAGTAGAGTAGATTCAGTAGAGTATTACCATGTCAAGGTCATGTTGTAGCTTGAGGATTCAGAACAGGTGGCGAGTTAACAGTTAACAGCTAACAGTGCAGAGGCAGTACAAAGACAGTACAGGCAGATCTGAACTTACAAAGCGGCCATTTTAAGGTCAGGCACTAAGGGCTGGCAAGGATACGCAATATTGCTTTGTATTAAGACATCACTATTACACACTGATAGACACTCGCTGTGCTCATGACTTGACTAATATTTCCTGTTCTGCTTTAGGAATTAAAGCGCGTGGCCACTTTGGTGGAATTGTAGAACTGATCCGATATGGCCGCCATTGTGTTCACAATCTGTTGGGTAAACACTGTATTGAAGTGAGTTTTATTAAACCGGTTAGATTTTCAACCACATTGCCGGTTTTGCTTCAATATATGGAGCTGCACTCATGCCCCCATTCGCTATGACCGCTGCAATGCTGCGCTGCCCGCTGCAGTAGAATCGCGGTAAATGAGCAGAGATCGGGACATACAGAGTACACTGTGTATTAGTGCGATAAAACAGCTTGTCCAGTTATACCAAGACATACTAGGACATACCAAGACACCACTTCGGTCCGCTGCTTGTGTTTGCAGGATACACTGAGGAAATACGGTAATCTCCCAAAAATGGCAGAAAAAGAGGCCCAAGAGCCTTAAGACAATCAAAGCTGATCCTCCAAACCCAGACTCTCCCATTAAAGGCAAAAGCGACATCAACACAACGATGGATACCATACTAAGCAAGCTAGCTGAGGTTCATGATCTCGCCAAATCAACAAAGGAAGAAATCTCTGCAATCAGGCTGGATATTAGAGACACTAACATCAGATTGTCTGAAACAGAGAGCAGAATCAGCCAGCAAGAAGACACCGAAACCAGAGTGTGTAAATCCCTCAACACCCTAACTATCACAACAGACTCTTTAACAAAACGTCTGTCAGGGCTCGAAGATAGAAAGAGAAGAGGGAATTTAAGAATTTTTGGAATACCGGAAGGAGAGGAAGATCCTTCAGGCTCATGCATCGCCTTCTTGGAAAACTGGTTCGCACAAGCCACTAACTTGTCTTTTAGTAAACCGCTGGAATTTGACTGGGCCCATCGGGTCCACACTAGGCTTGTAGCAAGCCAGAAAACACCAAGACCAATTGTATGCAAACCTCTCCGCTAACAACATGCAGATCCTTGCCTTCATGCGCAAAAACAACAATATCCTGTGGAAAAACAACAAAATTTACATCTCTCAAGACTACAGCAAAGAAACTGTGGACACCAGAAAGGGGTTCCTAGCACTTCGACCAAGACTATGATCCTTGAACTAACAATTTGCCTTTGCAGGTCCAGCAAAATTCCGCGTAATGATTCAGGGATCCCCGCACTTCTTCACAGACTCCTCGATGGACCAGATGATCCCGCTATGGATACGGCGACCTCAGGTCCATCTACTACAGGTTCTTAGGTCGCTTAACCTAACTTGATGCTTTAATGTAACGTTCACAAATATTTTCTGTCCCTAAGCAGGTTGTCTCCTTTTGGATACGACAATTTCTAAACTCTGCAGTGATTTGTACAACATTGATTGTTCTAATCTGTCTACTGCCCCTATTGGCTTTATTGAACCTTTATTGTCCCTGTCCTATACCTGGGCCTTAAGCTCAGGGAACCAGATAATAAGGTATCTTGTTATGGCTAGCCAATTAGTTAGCCCGAACTGCCTATCATTAGATATTGCTAGATTAAGGGATATCCCACAGTACTTACTTCACTCTGTGTCATACTGTTATTTTTCGTAATGCATCCATGAATAGTACGTTCTGTATTGCAATAATCAGTATCGCATTCCAATTGCACTCAGTTCTTAGTTCTCAGTTTTCAGCTCTTAGTTACTAAACGCTGAAGTTTATTACTCCTTAAGCCACACAATGGTCTCATGTCAAGTCAAGTCAAATGGTCTTTATTCGGATATAAAATATCCATAAAAGTACAAGTCATCATCACCAATAGGATATAAATATACAATAGCATAAAACACATGTTAAAAATAGATTGGATATCAAAACGACATCATTAATAGCATGAACAAAGGTGCAAAGATGGCAATAAAGTGCAGATAAGTTCAATGTGTACGACATGTAAACGTCAAACCAACTGTTACATTTGTGCAAATTGGCAATCTAAGAGCATTAGATGTAAAATGTCTTTAGATGCAAATCATCACCACCAAGTTAGAAAACGAGTAGGATTTATAAAATCAGCATCGTTAAATAACACAAAACAATTGTGCAAAATAACAATAAAGTGCTAAAAAGTTCAATATGTACACTATGCAGAAAACACACCTAGCTGTATCAATGTACAAATTAGCGGTCCATAAATATTAAACTAAATAAATAAAAGGGCCTCAGATAAGATACGATCTATGGGGTATCCATAGTGTTTCGTGAATGTACCGCAGATTGCAAGAATTAACTTACTCTGAAAATCATATCATCACTTCCTAGCCGCAATGTTTCATCAAATGCCAGTTTATAATCAATGATAGCATGTGACTTAAAGTAAGAGATCAAATACTGTTTAGTGTATCTGATATAAAAATTACAGAAGAACAGGAAGTGTAAAATTGTTTGTTTTTGACCATTTCCGCATGGGCAGAACAAGTTCTCTAAATTTTTGTTAAAGCCAAGTGGGAAGCAGAGTGAGTATTTTATGCTCCCATTCCTGAGGCGAAAAAGCAAGCTCCTGTTCCATCTTCCAATATTTTTCTTTAGGTATTCCTGTGGCATATCGTTTTTATTGCCTGGGCGTGTCAAAATGGAAATATATATAATTATGGATGGTTTATAGAGCTCTGTGTGTCCTCTGTCCCTTCGGAATGAATCATACAGTGCCTCTCTCACAGTTTTTGTGTTCATGCCGTCTATATTTAGGGGATGGGAGAAGATATATTCCAGTTTCACACTAACTAGACTTTTCTTAACAGCACTAAGCCAAGGTATAGAACTACCCCTGTCGCATTTAAGGCAATCATTGATTATTTCCTGAGTTAGAATTGCTGCCGGGTTTCGCCATATCTTTAGCCAGAACAATGCTGGCCATGATTTGATAAAATCCTCGACTTAGTACAAGTTTAATTCTTTATGGCATATGTAAGTGGGTGATGAGATTTGGGCCCCTAGAACCTTTCTACAGAATCTATTTTCTTCTGTTTGGATACCACTGCAATTTGTATACCCCCACACCTCGGCACCATAGGTTGCGGTTGGTAGACATTGTGATTTATAGATCTGTAGTAAAGGTATCACAACCTCAGCCCGCTTTGGCTGTCGTAGGCTAATGATTGAATTAACTGCCTTACCGAGTTTATTTCTACCATGAGCCACATGTGCTGACCATGATCCAGATTCTGAAAAAACTAAACCCAGGTACGGAAAAGTGCCAGTGCTTTTTAGGACATTGTCTCCTGATACTATATGATCGATACGAGGTTTTTTGGGCCCGCAGGACATAATGTATGATTTTTTAAAATTGGTACACAAATCCAAATCTGCCATAAAAGAAACAAAACCCATGATTAAAATGCGGAGTGCTTTAGGTGTGCGGCCCATCAGGACCGCATCATCCGCATATAAAAGTACAGGGAGTAGTTTGCCATTAATTTTCGGTACATCGCATGTAGATTTAAACAGGGATTTATTTAGTTCATTTATATAAAGGATAAAAAGTAGGGGGGCCAAGACACAACCTTGTCTGACCCCCCTGCCAATTAAAATATCCCCGGAGACCTCTCCTTCATTGTTTATCCTTACCCGAGCTTTTAGGTCTCTATGCAAGTGTGCCAAAAAATAAACAAGTGTCTTATCCAGCCCGTAATTTAAAAGAATCTCCATAATCGTGATCGATTGACAAAATCAAAAGATGACGATAAGTCCATAAAACCCAAATACAAAGGGATTTTTTTGGCGATGGTGTATTTGCCTAATATAAGATTTAGATTCAGACACTGTTCTACGGTTCCCACGTTGCTTCTAAATCCCAGCTGACAAGAATTTAAAATTTGGTTATCCTCTGCCCAATTCCTGATTTTATTAAAAATCACTCTGCCCAAAATCTTCAGTGTGTTATCTATTAAAGATATAGGACGGTAGCAACTAGGATTAGATCTATCGTCCTTCTTAAAGATGGGCACGATGATACTGGTTGACCAGGTTTTCGGAATTGTAGTGTTGGACAGATTATTAAAGACATTGCAAAGTAAAGGGGACCAGAAATCGGGTTCAGATTTAATGAGGTCGATTGATAACCCATTAGGGCCTGGGGTTTTATTCCCTACACTTTGATTTATGGCATCTTCGACTTCGGTTATTGATATAACAACCTTATTAGCTGGACAAAGAAAGTCAGTAGTTATTGCTGGGGCTGTGTATATTCTTGCAAAGTGCTCCTCCCATGACTTACTAGGTATGTTACAATTAATAGGGGTTATATTGGATCCCATGGACCTCATAGCTTGGACCTCATAGCTTTCACCTCACCCCAAAACCCAGTTACATCTTTGAGTGCAGCAGTGCGTACAAGGGAGTCCCACCTCTCCTTCAATATCTCCTCGGTACGCAATTTAATTACTTTCTTATAACGTCCTCTCAAGGCTTTAACCAAAGTCAAATCCCATTAAACCATCTAGGGTTCTTACTTTGTTTCCTAACAGGTTTAGAAATGTCCTGTTTGATGCCATCACATAACCCAGTAAAGGCCTGAATGATCTCTGTATCAGGGCATCCACTAGACAAGCACGTTTCCACAAGTAAGGGATAGGATTTTATGATTCGTGCAAATAGGGCCTTATTATCTATGCCCTTCCAGATTACTTTAAGTTTGTCAGTGTATGCAACCAGATTCTTTGCCCCTATTTCTTTCCGTTTAATAAATTTATTAACAAATCTGATGGTTGTCAAAATTGGGTTGTGGTCACTATGGCTAGTGCATAGAACTTCAGCCTTAACTAAACAGTTCTCAAGGGATGATGATATAAAAACATAATCGATGGTCGATGAACAGCCACGACCTCTAAAGGTAGGCAAAGGGCCTTTGTCAGACATACAACCAACTTTCTCCATAACGTTGGTTAAATCCCTAGTCGATAAATGATTATGCAATTCTTCCCCTCTTTTACACGGAATTACCGGGACAGGTGTAACTGTGATATTATCCATTCTTTTGTGCAAATGCGCATTAAAATCACCACCCAAACAAATTCCATCCAATTTGCCAAACCTTTTTCCTTCTAACATGTTATCAATAAAATCAAATAAGATAATAAAATTCCTATTTGGCAGTGATCTAACATCATTATTATAAAAATTTATAAAACATAACGTGATCCCATTCGAATAGAGTGTGGCCTGAAAGTGACTATCATTTGTTTCCAAGGGTTTGGTATTGCTTCCTGCAATGATCTTTATCCATGTGGATAATCCCCCACTAGGTCGTCCAACTTCAGGGCTAAGGACAGTACTATTATAGCAGACAAAACCCTCAAGAAGCAAACTACTAGTGCTCCAAGTCTCCTGAAACATCAAAACATCAAAACCGCTAACCATGTTGGTCCACTCTACTATGTTCATTTTGGATTTTAGACCAGCGATATTCCAGCTTAGTATTTTTAGATGTTGATCAGAAGACATGGGTTCACTGGTGACAGGGCAGAAAGGCGAAAGTTCTACCGGGCGGGCCATTTGAAAATTCCCGATAGGGCTGGATTTAATCGTAGCCTGATTAACCATTGGTGTATCCCGGGACTGTACTGCAATATTCGAAGATTCGCTCGGTAGTCAGTCCTGTCCCTCTAAATCGGACAGGGCAGCGAACCGGTTATGTACAGGATATATCGAAATGGCTGAATGGTTGGTTCTTTTAGATGGTCTGTAAAAAAAGCCAAGTGGTAGTGGAATTATAGCCGTTGGGGTGCTAAAGTGGTTAATATTACATTTTAATATACCTTTCACCAAAGAAGGATGCCTAAAATTCACAACTATACAGTCGCCCATAATATTTTTAGTCTAGGGTCCTACCCAACCCACCCGTCGCACCATCAAGATTTCGTTAGCAATCACCATACCCGTCCCCTTGTACTTGGATAGCCAATCGATACACTTATTCTTGAGTTGATCCCAAGACTCACTTTGGTCTTCATACAGGGGGGGTACTCCAGTTAAAACTAAAACATAAGGACATGCTTCAGGCGGCAGGTTGAGTACAGCATCGGCATGTTTTTTAGCCTGAGTAACAAAAATAGGCTCATTATTTGGGTATGGCGGTGATTTTATGGGTGCTGTCACAGGTGGGGTAGGAAGGGCTACTATTGGCAGTGAAGTGTGACAGGGAGATTTATTTACCACAGGTACTTTTAACAAAGGCAATGTACCAACCGAAGTGCTAAGCATGGAATTGCAAGGCAAGCTCTTCTTATTACCATTGCACTTTTCACATATATTATCTACACCAGGTATAATACATTTGCCGCTTCCCCCTACGATGCCTTTGTTGATTACCTCCATGTCTTTCAATAGCCGTTCACCCCTAATTTGATCAATAATGATAGTCCCTTTCCTTTTGGTATCTTCTTTCTTCACCAGACTTTCCAATCTGTCCAAACGTTTAAAAATATGATTAAACTGTTTATCCATTAGACTTTTCAATTGCTTCAAAGTGGAATCCACTATAGTGTCAATTAAGTTCTCATTTGGCCTTCCTAACGTGCCATTTACAAATAGTGGCTCAGTTTGTGTACACATGGAATTAGATTCTGCTATAATTGTGGTCAGATCGACAGTACTATTAGTCAGGCCATCTGGTTGTGTACTCGTGCTGACTAACACCCCACTTACTGTGGTTATTATTGCGAGGGGGTTGTTTTAATATAGCCTCTCTTCCTTTTCCCCCAGGCGATCTTTAGGTTTTGGGCCGGGTTAATGGTGTTAGGATCAACTTCGGTTACCTGCTGGGAGTCCGCGATATCAACAGAATCAATAATGGTCTTATCAATCACCGAGGCCACAGATAGATTTTCATGATGGGTGGGATTGACAATTGTTATTGTTGGAGTTAACGCCACAGGGGCTGTAAGGTCATCATTCTCGGGACCACCAGGCATATATAAAGATGATGCTGTTTGGCCCAGGGATAGTCTCCGTTCAGTATTTTCAATTTCGGATGTAACCAACATGAAAGCATTTTCAAGCATGCTTTCAAAGGAAGACGAAATGATGGAAGAACTTCTGGAACCCTGGGCAGATGTAATGGCAGTACGTTTCCCCATGGTTAAATTATACACACACTCACCTAGCTTCTTAGAGGGGAGGTCCGGACAGGCCTAAAACGGTCCTGCACCTGTCCCGGCTTTTCTCCCGACGCCACCCGCACACACCCTGCAAGGCAGGAGGCAAGAGGCGTTCCTTTCGCTTATGGCGCCTCCCTCAATAGGCGTCGCTGGGGCGGCTGGAAGATGGAAGATGTGTTTTCCCTGCTGCAGCCTGCAGCCGTAGCCCTCACAGTACTGTATAGATCTTACAAAGAGGGAGAAAAGTACCGTACTCCTCACGGCGCTGGCAGCTAGAAGGGAGCGAAGCCGTTACCCTTTGCAGCGTTGTCAGGTCGGATCATACAGGATTAAACTTTGACCAATGGAACTCCAGAGTCTAAAGTACGCAGGTGCACAGGTACACGATGCGATGCGATGCGGGGCAAGCTCACCTACCAAGAGAGCAGGTCTTCACGATTCACATTTAGGGCAGCACTTTCTCCACTCGTCCGCGTTTCCAGGTTTCTTTTCCTTTGTAAAGCTGTGAAATCCTTTGAAAACCTTGTTCTCGGGCTTCGGCCCAGCTCCTCGGCTCCCGGCTTGTTCACGCCGCCGCCTCTGTACCTCTGTACCACCGCTAAGCTCCCTGAGCATGGGCCACGCTGGCAGAACCGAAGTCCTGACAACAGTCCACAAGCTGCAATGGTTCAAGGGCCACGGAGCTGCAGGGTCACGGCGGGGCTTTGCGGAACTCTGCGGTGCTCAGCAGTGCGTCAGCGGGGTGAAGTGTTTAATGGTAGCAGCGAGGAGTGGCGCAGCGCGGCTCCTTCCTCCTCCACCTTCGACTCTGCTCTGAGTGCAGCGCCAGCAATCGTGAAAACCTGGACCGGACTCCGCGCGAGGCGTTGCTAGCGTTCCTCGGCTCCTGTGGTACGGGCTGCACGGGCCCTTCCCTTCTCCTGTGCCCAACACACTTTTGTCTGGCTCACATGGGAGGGGAGCTGACTTCCCTTGTCACCATGTCTGTTATCTACCTTCAGGGGTGAGTGGGAGGGTTAGGGTTGAGGGTGGGTAGGGTTGGGGTTTTGGATCTTGTGTTCTTTACATTATTTTTCATTGTTTACTGTCTTTTTCATGCTGTTCATAATTGTTTTCCTTGCTCAAGTGCCTTGCCTATTTCTTCAAGTAATGGTCTCCACAGTGACAACTCAGCGCAAACAGGTGCTACCAAATTGTATGAAATGCCCTATAGATGTGATGCATATTGTTACGCAGGTACAACGTTTTCTTACTCAAGGGAAATGTCTTACAGTAATAACCTTGTATATACATGGTACACCTCGCTGATCGGTATGCACAAAATATATGTCATGTTTCTCTACCATGCTTTTTCTCTTAGATACCAGGTCTTGCTATGATGCCTTTATACACAAGGGTGAAACCACATTGATATGTATTCCCTATGTAAGTGACGAGCCTCTCCACTAAACTATCGTACCATGTGTCTCAAGTCTATTGTTTCACACACCCTCTCACCACACAGTGAGTAAACTGTACAAAAGTTACTACAGAGCTAGGTATCCACCTACAATGTCGATAATGCACTCATGATGTCGCAAATTTCACCAGGTGCCTTAGCCCATAACAGCCTCAAGATAGTCTCACTGAACGTTATGGGCTTAAACCACATTGTCAAACAGAGGAAGATTCTTGATTACCTTCATAAACAAAAAGGTGACGTCTTCCTACTTCAGGAGACGAAGATCGACTCAAAACAATTTAACTCACTTAGAAATAAGTTTTACAGTGACGTTGCAGGCTCTGATGCAATAGGAAAGAAAAATGGTGTCCTGACTCTAGTAGCAAAGAAATCAAACGTCGACATGGTGGCAATCACATCCGATACTAAAGAGAGGTGGGTTACAACAAAATTGTCAAAGGACAATACGGAATTCTACATTACTAATATCTATGTCCCTAACAAGGACGACTTGGAATTCTGGGAAGATTTAAGCAAACAAATCGACACAATCCCAGATACTGCTATGCACATACTAGCGGGCGATTTCAATCTACCCATGGACCCGGCATTAGACAGAGACTCACGATGCCCGTTTCGCACCAATAACTCTCACAAAGCCCTTATTAATCTCTGCACACGTTTCAATTTGATAGACACCTGAAGGTTACAAAACCCCACAGGAAGGGAATATACATTCTACTCATCCCCACATAACTCCTACTCACGCATTGACTACCTACTTATTTCCGGTAATGCCACAACCAGAATCGAAGAAACCTCGATTGAGCCAAGAGTGATCTCGGACCACTCATGCATCAGTCGATCTATATCTGACCCGAAGCCTTTAAAAAAACAATCTTTCTGGAGCAATGTTCCCTCTAATTTCTTTCCTCTGTGTGCGGCAGTGGAGGGTCTCTGTGCGCTGCAACCATGGCTATGTGCGCCAGGAACCAGACCGCGCGTGTGCGCGGCGCCAAATGTCACTCAGAACGTTTACTTTAAAAAGTGAAAAGATGGTGCATTTCCACACATACAGTGCCACAATAAGTGTCTTAAGGGCAGTTTCCAAATTGGATAAACACGCAGCCGGGGACCCCCAGGCAATTTGTATGATTTAAATGTCAAACATTAAAACTAATTAGAAGAAGAAAAAAAAAACACACACGTGTGTACATCAAACAAAGACTAGACTTAAATTACTAAAGATTTTAGTATTTTTATATTAAAATATTTGCAAAAATAGAAAAATCCAAATGGGAAGGTTGGTGCTGCATCTCGCGACTAACTTTTCATTGTTTGGTTTTATTTCACAGCCTGGGGCTCCTGCTCCTGCCAAGGCTGGACTGGAAACCTAAAGCTGCTCTGGAAAATGTTGGCAGACTAGTCCCTATACAGTGCACACCAAGTGCAGCAAGTGAGTCTGACCACTACAAAGGGGGCATTGGAGGCCTCTCCCCCAAGAAAATTTGGGGGGAAATGGTGCATTTTACAACACATTTGTCATTATATATTGAATTGAAATAATGACCTTACTATGCACCAGCATACAACAATCTTTTGTCAATCTTCATTGATTCCCTCACTACTACCCTCCAACAGTGCCTCTCATCTCTCCAAAGCCCCACTGTCACATGTATTTAATTTGTTTTATAGCACCTTTCATACCACTGTAGGGTGTCAGAGCCCTTTACATCACACACATACAGAGACAATGAATCATACGTCTGTAAATCAGTGACTAGAAAATGTTACATAAGGCAAAGGGGACTACAGGGTGTAGGATTCACAAGTCATCCATACTGGTAGGCATTTCTTAAGAGTGCTTGGTCTGGAAAGCACAAACTCAGGATTCAGAACATAACACAGGGGTTAGCATTGACTTTAATAATAAGGATTTATTTCTACCCAAACAAACCTTTTTAGCAGCATCGGGTTAATGAAAGACTGGGAAAAAGCATAACTTACTAACTTGTACCATGCAGTTTGCTTGGTGCTCTTTGATGTTAGTTCATAGCTCACTGTGCTAAATGCGATTGGAACTTGTGAACTGCATAATAACAAAAGAGTCTTTGTAGCAAAAGCAGGAACTGACTGAGCTATGCACAAAACAAAATACAGTTTTTTTTAAATGTGTGGTAGACATTTTTTGTAGCAGGCATATTAACCATCTGGGCTTCCTGAGATGACTCAAAGCTGCCACTGGACAAACCCCCTATCTCTCTGCAGCAGGTACATTAATCACTGGAGTTATCTTGACCCTTTTATTGCTGCCCAAAAACTGCTGTTTATACAAGGAACTTTACATTGCTTTTAAAACTGCTGCCTGCGGGCCCCCTGGGAATGTGTCACGGACCCCTGGGGGTCCGTGGACCCCAGTTTGGGAGCCACTGTCTCATACCATTGTAGGATGTCAGAGCACTTTACATCACACACACATAGAGACAATGAATCATGTGTGTAAATCAGTGTAGAGGAAATGTTACATACAAAGGGGACTACAAGGTGTAGGAGTAACATGTCATTCATACTGGTAGGCATTTTTAAAGAGTGCTTGTCTGGAAAAGCACAAATTCAGGATTCGGAACATAACACAGTGGTTAGCATTGACTTTCACAATAAATATGTATTTCCACCTAAATAAACCCCTTTAGCAGCATCAGGATAATGAAAGACAGGGAAAAACATAAGTTACTAATTAGTACCATGCAATGTGTAAGCAGATCTTTGATGACAGTTTATACGTCACTGTGCTAGATTATGATTGTCTCTTATGAGCTGCAGAGTAACAAAAGAATATGTGACAAAAGCAGTAACCAACTGACCTATGCACATAAAATACTGTTTTTGTAAAATACATGGTATGCGTTCTTTGCAGCAGGCATATTAACCCTCTGTGCTACATTAGATAAGTGAAACCTGCCCTATACCTCCCCATTTGTCTGCCTACCCCTCCGCCCCCACTTACTTTCTGTTACTGTCCCACTGTTTTTTTTTTGCATCTTTTAGATAGCGCGAACTCGACCCGAAGGTATTGGAGCGCTTTAAATGAGCACTGTCCTTGCATTACATATTCAGGCACAGGGAGATTAAATGATTTGCCCACAATCACAGGATGTGGACGCGACCTCAAGGTTCGAACTCTGGCCCCAAAGATCATCAGAATGCCTGATAATAGTCACCGCACCGCGCTTTACTAACAAAAAGAATAGAGCCAGTTTCAAAATACAGCGTGTACTTTCTGAAAGTATACGCTGTGTTTGTAAACTGGCTCTACTCTTGTTAGTAAAGCGCGGTGCGGGGACGATTGTGGCCTTATGTTTAAGTATTGATGGTAATCAGAGCCCCTTCACGGGCTGTGATTACCATCAATACTTAAACAAGAGGCCACAATCGTCCCCGCACCGCGCTTTACTAACAAGAGTAGAGCCAGTTTACAAACACAGCGTGTACTTTGGTACACGCTGTGTTTTTAAACCGACTCTACTCTTTTGTTTGTAAAGCGCGGGGACGATTGTGGCCTTTTGTTTAAGTATTGATGGTAATCAGAGCCCCTTCACGGGCTGTGATTACCATCAATACGTAAACAAAAGGCCACAATCAGCCCCGCGCTCTGCAGCCACACACCTCCGAGCCCCCCAAGCCACCACAAGCCGCCCCAAGCTCCCCCAAGCCCTCACAAGCCCCCTTACCTGCACTCTTCACAACTCTTCTCCGGCACCGCTTCAAAAGTGCCTGCTTTTCGCGCCGCCCGCTTCTTTAAAGCGGCGGCGCCTCTCTCTTGCGGGACGTCCTGGCTCCGTTGTGCGCGCTCCACAGACGGCAGTGCGCGCTGACGTCAGGGGAGGTGCGCGTGCGCGCCTTAAAGGGAACGGTGCTCTGGAGGCTCAACAATGAAGTTTTAGAAAGAGTCCCACAGACAACTCATTGAAAGCGCAATAAAGAATTACCTTATGGTTAATAAACCGGGTGACACATCAGACCTCACCCGATGGGAGGCTTTAAAGAGTACTATCAGAGGAGAGATTATTAAAACTAGAGCCGCCATGAATAGAGATTACAATAACAATCTTGAAAAGCTAGAAAAAGAGATTGCTATATTAGAGGGGAAACATGTAGTGTCAAGAGATACCTCAGTCCTGAACGAAATAGTGAAAAAGAAATATGAGTATAATAAAATTCTCAGTGACAGAGCAGGGATATGGATAAGTAAACAAAAAAGTATCAAGATTTGTGAGTCCAACAAGGCGGGGAAGAGCTTAGCTTCATACTTATAGTTTAAATTACAGAAGAACACGATTAAGAACATAATAGATCAAAAAGGTTTACCTCACTCTGACCCGGACAAAATTGCAGACATTTTTAAGGATTTTTACATTACTCTGTTAAGCAAAAACCAGGATTTGGACGATACAAAAACGCAAGATTATCTAAACGAATGCAAGCTTCCTGCCCTCTCAGATCAAGAACAACTAGAAATCAATAGCCCAATCACTGCCTCAGAAATCGAAAGCTCAATTAAGTCCCTTGAAACTGGGAAGGCTCCGGGACCTGATGGGTTTAATGCCAAATTTTACAAAAACTTCTCCTCGATACTAACTCTCCCACTTTTAAACTTGTTCCACAAATTTAGTAACTCTGGCCAAATTAATAAAACACTAGCAGAAGCCATTATAGCAGTAATCCCCAAAGAGAGGAAGGACCCAATACTCCCAAAAAACTATAGGCCGATAACTCTAATTAACTTAAACTGTAAAATTTACGCAGTGATCCTCGCCAAACGCCTTCAAAAATTCTTATCTAAACTTATCCATCCCTCACAAGTTGGTTTTAAAAAAAACGGATTATCTAGTGACAATACCCGTAGCCTAGCTCATGTCCTGGAGAAAGCCAAACTCACTGACTCGCCAACAGTTGCTATCACTTTGGATGCCGAAAAGGCTTTTAACAAAGTAGATTGGGCCTACCTGGAAGCAACGCTGGATAAATTTAACTTGGGCGAGAATTTTACTCGCATCGTAATGTCACTTTGTTTTAATCCCTCGGCCAGGGTACGAGCGGGAGGCTCCCTCTCATCTTCCTTCAAACTAGAACAAGACAAGACTGTCCTCTTTTCCCCTCCCTATTTCTACTTGCAATTGAACCCTTCCTATATCACCTTGGGTAGAACAACCAGATCTCAGGGATACTTTTCAATGACTGTACGGTCAAGATTACTGCTTATGCCGACGACGTACTAGATGTCTACGAGAATACCGAATCTGCTATCCCTGCACTCATGTCCTCAATAGAAGACTTTGCTGCAGTATCTGGGTATAAATTAAATAAAGACAAGACTGAGGTTAAACTCCTGAACAACCTTGGTGGTAAAGAAATTATGGGCGACTCGGTCTCCTGTGGCAACCTAAGTGCTTCAAGAACCTGGGCTTGGACTTCACCGTAGATTTGATCACCACCCTCCAAGTCAACGAGAACGCACTTCACAAGAAAATCTCTTCATTGCTAAATGGTTCGTCACCTAAATTTCTATTGTGGTGGGGAAGAGCAGAGACTTTAAAAATAATGATTACTCCTCATGTTAACTATCTAACTAGCATGCTACCTATGACATTTTCTAATGACTTCCTGAATAGAATCTATAAACTTTTCAACACGTTCCTTTGGCAAGGCAAGAAACCCAGAATATCAATGAAAAAACTCCAATTACCGAAAGAGAAAGGTGGTCTGGGCCTTCTGAACTTTAGGAACTATCAAATAGCGTATCTTTGCAAACAAGGTGCCAACTGGCTAATGCCTCAGACTGACCACACACCAGTCTGGATAGATATAGAGAGGTCAATCATGAATGATATGCCTCTACCTGCTCTCCTCACCATGGATGTATCCCATCTCCCCCACACAAAATACATTTCGCTTAACACTAAGAGAGCCCTATTACGGCTGGAACACCTCTCCACATTAAAAATCAATAAATCCAATTTGTCCTCTCTGGCGCAACCCGAACCTGAAGATTGATGGAGAGATGCTCCACTGGGACCATTGGTCTAAAAGCGGCGTAAATCTAGTCAAAAACCTTTATATAGGGACCCTCCCACTACCTTTTTCTATCCTCCAAAACCATCACGGGCTAAAACCGATGGACTTTTATAAATTCCTAAAGCTAAAATCTCTCCTCTCGATGCGCTCCATTAAACCCTCCAATCCGTCGATACTCTCCAAGATGTCACAGCTAGTAGAGTCAGGACACACCGTCTCCAAAATAAATAAATTTCTTTCCCCTAAGCCTTGCAAATCTCACATGAAATGTGAAGTTAAATGGGAATCTGAACCCAACTCCAGCCACATCCCATATGATTGGGAGAAAATACATATCACCCCATTTTCTAATAAAATATCTCCAATATTGTCGCAAACCTGGACACCAGAGAAAATCTTTAAACTTAATCTTAGTGAGAGCCCAATGTGCTGGAACTGTAAATCTAACGTCGGTAATCTCGCCCACATGCTCTTCTATTGCCCTACTTTACAAACATACAGGGACAAGGTTTACGAGTGTATAAGCAACACTTTCAACATAGTTCCCCCAAGGAAATCTTCCTATATTATACTAGGTGCTTTGGACCCTAAGATCGAAAATGTGAATGACCTATACTTGATAGATCTCATGCTCACCTTAGCCTGTAGAATTGTATTGCGTAAGTGGGAAAATACCAATGATGTGTCTTTTAGAATGTGGCAAGATTGGCTATCTTTCCTCAGAGGAGCAGATAATGTTGCACTCCATACCTCTCCATGGCGTAAAGCCCACAGGAAACTATGGAAGTCCCTTGATGCCTCATCATTGTCATATGATTCACTGTGAAAATCGCCCTAAGTCCCCAGACTATAATGCATATTATATACTACATTTGAAACGATACTCCTGTACTGTATTGTATTTCTTGCCTCCACAACTGTGTAGAATGTAATTGTTTGACACAACTGTGCTATATACTGTATTGTATATTCTTTTGAACTCTCGTGGGGGAACTGTGCTTGTTCACCCACCTGTACGTCACTGCGGATTCACTGCGAATACCTTGGCTGGGCACTTGAGTCATTTGTAGTTTCTATTTATTTACTTATTTTGTATTCTCATGATTTATTATTATCGTTTTTATTATTATTTGTTTATTTCTTGTAACTCAATAAAAATGATTTGAAATAAAAAAAAAAATGCTACTCCGTAAGAATCCGCATCCGGAAGAACTGCAGTCTCATTGCAACAGGGCCAAGTCTTTTACCACACAATTGGCATCTGAAGTACCTGTTCTTGACATCTGTCATGCTGTGATGTGGGCATTGCTGCAAACGTTCACAAAGCACTACTCCCTTAAGAGACAGGTCCGCCAGAAAGGGCATTTTACCTGTTCTTCTTTGAAGGACTTTTTTGGTCTGAGCACACACCAATTTTTGAAAGTAATGCTCTGACACTTTTTCTAAAGGTGAGGAATCTGCAGTTAGAAGTATCCATCTAAAGAACAAGTTACTTGCCTTTGGTTATGCTCTTTATGGTGGATCTTTATGGTGGATACTCTAACCACAGCTAGCTCACTACCCTCCCTGTTCTGTGGAGTGGTCCTTTTTTATCATCTAAAAAGGTTCCAAATTAGAGGTCTGCACACTGGTACCACAAATTGTTTTGTGCATTGTGTCTGAGGGTTTGGAAAGAGTTGAGCAAGAAACTGATGTCGATGCACAGGGGTGGCGCTTATATGTGGCTCGCTCCATCACTTCCAGGGTAGAACAAAGTCAACGTGGAGCCATGCACTGCACAGGGCCACTTGTGTGATATCTTCTGGAACCTGGGGAATATTCTAAAGTACAATAATCTGCGTTTAGAATATGCACCAGAAAAAGCATTACCAAAAGTAAGTTACTTGTTAATTTTGGCTGCTAATTTACAGACCACCCACAGACCTACATTTGAAAAATAAATCCTGTTGGTTGAAGGTGCATTTTCTGCTGTTATCCATTGCAGGGCAAGCACAATCTGAGAACCTGGCCATTGCTGGAAACATTTCTGTTGCAGTTGTCAATGAGTGGTGCAGAGCACAGACACTTTCATTAAGAAAATAATGAAAGTGAGTGTTTTAAAGCGGTTGACCTCCAAGCACATTGTGTGTGTGGTGGGAAGTGTAGTCCAAAGGGAACATACTTTGCCTTCGAAATTACAAAACAATTATGATTTTGCTAGGGTCGAAGGTCATGCAAAGTGAGACGAGAGCTGAGAGTACTGGATGGAAATGGGCTCAACACTGAACACTAGAAGCTGTATAGTATACCAAAATTAATCGGGAAAAATTGTTAAAGGTAAGTAAATTACAGAAAACTACAATTAAACTTAAGCTGTGATCACAATTTGTACCAAAAGACTCTGAAATCTATTAGTTCAGTGCTGTAAACACCTACAACGTGCCTCCAATACACTAATCATATGACATGACACATAGTCACAGATGACATCAATGACATTGCTGGTGGCATGACATAATATCTCACCATTTTCATGTATGAAACCACTATGGAAGGCCCAGGCATTGTAGTTACCTATTAACAAAAGAAAAGTGTTCGAGGCATGTGGGCTGCTGAATTCATATCTGTGCATAGATCGCCGCCTAGTGTTGGGTCCGGATGATTGCACATTGTTGTCCTGGAAGAGTCTTCGAAGTATCACGAGATAGGTGGCTCCTCCCCTGGACTACAGTGCGCATGGGCATCCTCTCCATCCTCAGATTGTTTTTTTCCGCCATTGGGTTCGGATGTGCTTATCTTAGCTCAAGTTAGGAAAACTTTATTTAAGGCTGACAGCCTTTAGGTATCGACGGTATTGTTTGCGTTCGGTATCGATACTTTCTTAGACTTGTTACTCAAGCTTATTCACCTTCTCGCACCGAGTTTCGGTCCGACTAGCGATCGACGTTCGAAGATGGAATCGAGGACTCCCTTCAAGAGATGTCCTCTATGTCACGCTAAATACCCACACATCGATGTCCATCCGGTGTGCAACAAGTGTTTATCACCGGATCATGATGAGTCCCGGTGTATGGCCTGCGCCCGGTTCCGGTCAAAGAAGACCCTTCGGAATAGACGAGCGGCTAGATTGGAGGCCAAACAATTGACGCCTACCCCGGTTAACATATTCGGCACCGAGGATGAAGACGTCGAGAGCGTCGAAGAGGTAGACTCGAGCCCTGCTTCGGAGCAGGAATCCCAATACGACGACGATGATGAGGTGATCCTCGAGTACGAAGACGTCGTCGACGAGGTAGGAGACGACGATGAGGCCCTTGGGGCCGAGGAAGATAGCTCAGGAGATGAGCTAGGCCAACCCGTCGATGCGGAGGCCGTGACAGATAGTCTTGATAAGGCTCAGGTCGAGGGATCGCCTGCGGGCCTTACCCAAGATCGGTCGGATCGTTCTACAGCCCCGCCTAAAGGCCCGGTTTCGAACATTTCAAAAGAGCCAGAATTATCAAAAAAGACTGGAGTCGATTCCGTGAAATCGAAACCAAAACCTGCACCGGTCAAATCGAAACCGAAAGTGCAACTGGTTCAGGTCGGATCGAAGGCATCGACACCTTACAATCCGTCGACACAAAAGAAGGACCTCGGAGCCGAACAAACGAAGAAGGACTTCGGTACCGAGAAACCAAAAAAGGGCCTCGGCACCGAGACACAAAAGAAGGCCCTCGGTCCCGAGAAGACGCAGAGGCCTATGGCACCGAAGGTCGGAGCACCATCGACCAAGGTCAAGGCGGTAGATCCGAATACATCAACACCGAGGAGTGCTGAGACTGCCAGAATTCCGGATAGGCAAGGCGTCGATCCCAAACTTCGGACCGAAGCCCCGAAGACTGGCGTGACACCGGAGACCGCGTTGAAGCCTGCTTCCAAAGAGCCTGTCGGATCAAAAGCACCGTCGGCATTCACGTTACAACAGGTGTCGGAGTCCCTAAAGCGCATCAGGGACCGGGTCACTCTCGAACCGAGAACGGGTCCCGAACCGAAAAAGGCCGCCAAGCCCCACTCGGCGCCGGCACCGATCAAGTTTGGATTGCCACCACCGGGGGCACCTAAGATGTTCGAACTTCGAAAAACTATCGAACAACCAAGAACAGTGTTCACAGAAAGAACTGTTGTCGAAGACTCACGGGAACAGTTTATCGACGTCGAAACTGGTAGACTGTTGTTCCGCAAGCGGAGAATTATAACGGAGAAGCCTTTGGACTCATACAAAAAATTCCACTCAAAAGGAAACTGGCTTCCGGTTCGACGCCAGTGCTGGTAGAGCATTACCACACATATGATCAGGACCCACCATCCTTTTCTCCCACACACTCGGAGGCGGATGCAGGAGAGGGCTATACTGAGGATACAACTTATCCTGTGGATACTGACCCTGATGACCAACGGCAAGACCAGGATCAGGCGTGGGGTGACCCTAATGACCCAGGAGACTCACAAGATGCTCCTGACACTCATCTTTATAATATAAAACCATCTCCCACTGAAGATACTGCTGCTTTTAACACACTCATTGAAAGAGCGGCGGCCAATCACGGAGTGGAACTTCATTCTGACTCTGTAGAGGAGGATTTCTTGGTGGACACGTTCTCCACATCAGAAAGAACGGTCAAGACTCCACCA
Source organism: Triturus cristatus (assembly GCF_964204655.1). Classification (NCBI taxonomy): domain Eukaryota; kingdom Metazoa; phylum Chordata; class Amphibia; order Caudata; family Salamandridae; genus Triturus; species Triturus cristatus. The sequence goes on along the minus strand of NC_140579.1, from coordinate 619,356,088 downwards.
ATGTTAAAGGGGGTTGTTAAACATGCTAAGGACATCTTTAAGGAGACAACCAGAGCACGGGTATTGAACCCGAGAATAGAGAAAAAATACAAACCTGCCCCAGGAGACCCCATGTACATTAAGGGTCAATTGCCGTTGGACTCCATGGTAGTTTCAAATGCTCGCAAGAGAGCTAACTCACAAACTACCGGGGATGCTCCGCCTCCGGACAAGGAGTCCAAAGTGTTAGAAACATCAGGGAAAAGGATAGCAGCACAAGCAGCAAACATCTGGCGCATTGCCAACACTCAGGCACTCCTGGCCAGATACGACAGGTCACACTACGATACCCTAGAAACACTGCTAGAACACCTACCAGATGAATACAAGGATGGAGCGGAGCTCCTCATCAGAGAGGGACAACTCATTACAAACGCGTCCATCAAATGCGCACTGGATGCAGCTGACACTGCAGTGAGGGCAATCAACACTAGTGTGATGTTGCGGAGGCACGCATGGTTGAGAATATCCGGGTTCAAACCTGAAATTCAAAACAACATCTTAAATCAACCAGTCAACCCAGACTTTTTATTTGGCCCCGAGGTTGACACTACCCTAGAAAAGATTAAAAAGGACACTGAAACTGCGAAATCTATGGGGGCTCTACAGTCGCAGCAGTTTCGGAGTGGCTCCTTTCATCGCCCCGGGAATAAAGGAGCAGCTAGAGGTCAGGGGTCCCAGCAGCAGTACAATAAAGGAGGTACCCAGAGTGCCTATAATAAAAACAATAGGGGTGGATATCGTGGATCCAGCACAAAAGGCAGAGGACGTGGACACAACACCAGGTCCTCCGCCACTAACAAACAGTGACGTCTTGTCACTGCCCCCCGACCACATAACACCGGTCGGGGGCAGACTCCAACAGTTCCTGCCAGTCTGGAGATCCATCACCACAGACAGGTGGGTCAGAGACATTGTCCAATCCGGTTATTGTCTGGAATTAACATCCAATCCACCCAACATACCGCCAAGACACCGTCCTATGTCCGCAGAGCACTTGGCATTATTGCAGCAGGAAGTACTAAGTATGCTGCAGAAAGGAGCCATAGAAATCGTGCCCATAGACCAACAAGGGTCAGGAGTGTACTCTCTGTACTTCTTGATCCCAAAAAAGGACGGGTCTCTCCGGCCTATACTGGACCTGAGACCTCTCAACCTATACATTCTGTCAGAGCATTTTCATATGCTCACCCTCCAGCAGGTTCTACCGTTACTCAGTCAGGGAGACTTCCTAGCCACACTGGATTTAAAGGATGCGTATTTCCACATACCCATACACCCATCACACAAGAAATATCTCAGGTTCACTCTTCAGGATCAGCATTATCAGTTCAAAGTACTCCCTTTCGGGGTAACGACGGCGCCCAGGGTCTTTACCAAATGCCTAGCGACAGTGGCTGCACACTTATGAAGACAGCACATTCACGTCTTCCCTTACCTGGACGACTGGCTTGTTCAGGCAAAGTCAGCCCAGCAGTGTGCCAGCCACGTATCCCACACCATTCACCTTCTTCACAGTCTGGGATTCTCACTAAATTATCCAAAGTCACATCTTCAACCCGCCCACGTACGGCAGTACCTGGGCGCGACCATAGACACTCTGGCAGCCAAAGCTCAGCCAAACTTGATGAGGATCAACAGCATGCAACTGCTGATAAAAAAGTTCAAACCTCAACACTCCCTTCCAGCGCGTGTGTTCATGCAGTTGATAGGCATGATGGCCTCCTGCATCTTCATAGTCCCGCACGCGAGACTACATATGCGCTCGCTTCAGGAGTGCTTGGCACGTCAATGGAATCAGACTCAAGGACAGTTAAAAGACCTAGTGTTGGTGAGCGGTCAGGCATACAACTCTCTGCATTGGTGGAATCCACAAAACCTTTGCAAGGGCCGACCGTTCCAAGAGCCTGTTCCACAAATAATACTGACAGCGGACGCGTCTCTCCAGGGATAGGGAGCTCATGTACTCAATTACACAGTGCAGGGACTATGGACAACACACCAACAGAAGATGCACATCAACCTTCTGGAACTGATGGCAATCTTCCTGGCAATGAAGGCATTCAAAGTACACTTGTGCAACAAAGTCGTGTTGATCCGGACGGACAACATGACTGCCATGTACTACATACAGAAGCAGGGAGGTACACACTCTCCACAGTTGTCTCATCTGGCTCAGAGCATGTGGAAGTGGGCCATTCAGAGGAACATATTCCTCATGGTGGAACACCTCCCGGGCAAGGACAACCAGATGGCGGATCTGCTCAGCAGACACAGCCACCAAATGCACGAGTGGGAGCTACATCCATCAGTACTCCAACCGTACTTCCAGCAGTGGGGTCATCCACAGATAGACCTATTCGCCACAAGGAAAAACGCAAAATGCCAAAGCTTTGCCGCCAGGTTCCCGCATCCACAGTCGCAGGGCAATGCGATATGGATGAACTGGTCAGGCAGATTTGCGTACGCTTTTCCCCCAGCGCCATTAATACCGCTAGTGGCACGCAAACTAAGGCAACACTCAATGACACTCATCCTAGTTGCTCCAATGTGGGCACGCCAGCCATGGTACACCACGTTGCTAGAACTTTCCGTGGTGCCGCATCAAAGGCTGCGGCTAACACCCAGACTTTTAACACAGAACCATGGCGAAATTCAGCACCCAGATCCGCAACAGCTGAACCTGGCGATCTGGCTCCTGAGTTCTTAGAGTTTGGCTACCTGAACCTGCCTCCAGAATGTATGAATATCATCAAGGAGGCCAGGAGACCCACGACCAGAGCTTGCTATGCGGCTAAATGGAAAAGGTTCGTCATTTACTGTAAAAACAATGACATTAATCCGCTGGATGCATCCATTCAGAACATCATCTGTTACCTGTTACACTTATACCGATGCAATCTGGCATACAGCTCCTTCCGTATACACCTAACCGCAATAGCAGCCTATCTTCAGAACAGGCAGCACCTCTCTTTATTCAGAGTGCCTGCCATCAAAGCCTTCTTAGAGGGACTCAAAAGAGTGATTCCTCCAACACACCCACCGGCACCTGTGTGGAACCTGAATGTGGTCCTCACCAGACTGATGGGTCCACCTTTTGAACCTCTACATTCATGTGAGATTCAATTCCTCACCTGGAAAGTAGCTTTCTTAGTGGCAATCACTTCGTTGAGAAGAGTTAGTGAACTCCAGGCACTAACAATTCAAGAGCCATTCATACAGGTTCACGCGAACAGGGTTGTACTGCGTACCAACCCCACATTCATGCCTAAAGTGATATCGCAGTTCCACATGAATCAGACTATTGAACTGCCTGTTTTCTTTCCAAATCCAGAAAATGTCGCAGAGAGAATGCTCCATACACTAGATGTAAAGAGGGCCCTCATGTACTATATAGACAGGACGAAGGATTTTAGGAAAACAAAACAACTGTTCGTTGCCTTTTCTCCACAACACAAGGGCAGCACCATTTCCAAAGCAGGGATAGCCAGATGGACCGTTAAATGTATTCAAATTTGCTATGAAAAAGCTAAACGCACATTAATGATTCCTCCCAGAGCCCACTCAACACGAAAGTTAGGGGCGTCCGTGGCTTTCCTGGGGAACATTCCTTTAGAGGAAATATGTAGAGCAGCCACATGGTCCACTATACATACATTTACTAAACACTACTGTGTAGATGTGCATTCAAAACAGCAGGCAGCTGTAGGACAGGCTGTTCTCAAAACCCTTTTTCAGACTGCTGCAGCTGGCACGGGCAGCCGCCGCTAATGGAGGGACTGCTATATAATCTATGCACAGATATGAATTCAGCAGCCCACATGCCTCGAACCGAATATGCTACTTACCAGTATGCATCTGTTCTTGGCATGTAGGGCTGCTGACATTCATATCGCCCACCCTCCTCCCCGGCGCCTGTAGCGGCTGCAGCACTCAGAATTACTGTATAGCATGGTCATCACTTACTGTATCTACTCCATCACTGCCACAATGGCGAAAACAATCTGAGGATGGAGAGGATGCCCATGCGCACTGTAGTCCAGGGGAGGAGCCACCTATCTCGTGATACTTCGAAGACTCTTCCAGGACAACAATGTGCAATTATCCGGACCCAACACTAGGCGGCGATCTATGCACAGATATGAATGTCAGCAGCCCTACATGCCAAGAACAGATGCATACTGGTAAGTAGCATATTCGTTGATACAAATCACAGCGTCTCCAGCATGGATACTTTAAAATTGACTATGATCTACACTGAAATGTTTATCAAACTAGAAATAATTGGAGCTGCAACCAATAAACTAACAATGCAAAGTCTACCTTTCATGCTGCTGTGAACTAATGGGAAATGGTAAAAATTAGGACCATAATTTAGTCGGTGGGAATGGGGCCTCGATTCACACGGGGCGGGGGGGGGGGGGGGTCTAATTACAGGGTCTTGACTTAAAGCAGAGCCTGGAGGCAACTCGCAATGCTGACAGCCACAGACCATGTGCAGTGAGGGATGTCCATACAGAAGCAGTTCACACCATGGCCAGAGGCCAGATCCTGAACTCAATCCCAGTGTAAAGGCTGCACACAGTAGGATATGTGCCCATTGCAGTAATGTTCTGCTAAAGGCCGTGCTCAACTAGTTCATGGCAACAGGTGGGATGGAACCAGTTCTTGGCTGAAGGTGAGGTGATAATTGATAACTATAAATTATAGCAGCAATCAAACTAACATCAGTAGGCAACAACACCTACCCAAACATTACCTTGATGTCATCTAAAATTTGAATGGTTAGATGATATATGATGTCACTGATGTGAGGTCATAATGTGCGCATAGCTACCCATAACTGGGGAATTTCAGTGTATTTGTTTGGTTGACAATCAGAACTTTAACTATAGTTTTTAAGTGATTTTTTTTTTTTTAAATGTAAACGCTCTAATATTCTGAGCAAATTAACCCATAACATTTTGTACCCCATTATGGGGGTGTTAAATTGCACTATTGGATGAGTATCACACTACACCCTAGTGGGGTGCATGGATGGCAAACTGTTTGTTTTAGTGAACATATTTGAATAGCGATTTGGTTTCTTACATGATTGTCTAGAGAGACTCTATCATCTTGTCTTGGATAGACTGCAGCCCCCAGCAGTCTGATAGTGGGAAGAAGTGTGCAAGAGAGATAGATATAACTTTATAATGAGCTGGCAGCTGTGGTTTGCTTTGCAGGGTCTGAGTTATGTTTATGATTACTTTGCATGTTCTATTACTTTGTATGGGTTTGGGAAGGGAAGAAAAGCCAGGCACCTATGCAGAGGGGTTGAGAAGAAAAAGAGAGAAGATACAGGATGAAGAGTGTTGTAGTTCTCCTGATACGTTTTCTGGCACATGGTCCAGGATAGGCTTTCTAGACTCCCTGGCACTAAGCTTTGTCAGTGTGTTAACCCAGGATAGAAAGTCAGTTGGACCTGTATCACAGGTAGTTGAGATAATCAAAGAAAAAGGCCTGAGACTCACACATCGAATCAAGTTCCAAACAGCAAAGAAACCCCCATCCCCCCTACACCTCTGAACCCAAGGAAATCATATGTGGAGTGCCTAAGGATCCTCGCTCAGCCCTACCCTCTTCAACAGTTTTGACACCTAATAATAATAATAAAGAGTTTTATAAAGAGCATGGTTACACTGAGCGGTGTGTCCCTGTGCTAAAAATCTAACCTCACAGTAATAAAGGAGAAACAAAGGGGGGAAATCAGAGCTCTAAGATCTGACCGTGTAAGAAAGGAAAGAAGAACAGGGGTAGCAAGCCTCTAGACAGTAGCAGCTAATGACCAGAATAGCCAAGTTTTAAGTCCTTTACGAAAGGCCGTTTCTACTGGTTCTGCTCTCAGATTCATCGGTAGGGAACTCCATGGCTTAGCCACCAGATGGCTGAAGGACCATGCCCCTAACCTAGCCCTCTGCACTCGGGGTACCCTTAATAGGTTGGCCCTAGTAGGTCTTAAATTCCGTGAAGGTGCGTAAGGTTTTATCATGGAACGTAGGTACTTGGGGCCTTTGTCCATCAGGATTTTGTGGCAATAACACGTGGCCTTGTAAATTATTCTCTTCTCCACTGAAAGACAGTGGAGAGTAGTCAATCCATTCGAGATTGACGTCCTTCTGGGGAGATTTAAAAGTAAGCGGGCTGCCACATTTTGTATCCTTTGGAGTTTTTTCAAAATACCCTTGGTAGCCCCTATTATGTACCCCAATATAGGCTGAGGTAGTTATACGACCTTTTACCTACATCTGTCCTACCATTGTTCTACATAATGGGTCTGACGCTGACCTTTTACCTAGTTAAGTATTACATGACTGTTGTGGTTTTCTCCAAAAACTAGCCTCATGTACTATGCATGAGGATTCTCAGTATGACAGCAGGATTACCATCTTCTGCATAATAACTCTGTATAAGAGTCACCTCTATCGGCATCAATGCTGCACATTGCCATAATACACTTCTAGGTAGTACCCCTGAGGGTACATTTTGGGTATATAAGCACTACATCTTCGCTGGTCAAACCAGAGCAGAAAAAGATTTCCATGCTGACTCGTGACACTGAGGTTCCTGAACGCAGACTCTCCAGCAGGCAGTGGTTTGACATCCCTCGCGGGGTGTCCTTCAAGAGACCAAGACGGGGTCCTTCGCCCTCCCACATCAGATAATGAGGTTGGCTCTATCCTAAGGGGATTCTTGGCTATACACCTACATACATGCAAGGTACACTTAAGTACATCTAGTTAGGGTTTGCATCGTAGGAATACGCATTTGTACTGTTATGTATCTCTAGGCCTGCATATATTCATTGTTTTAGCATTATGGTAGAATTCTACCTTTTCTTTACTCTGTTGATGCTAATAACCATATAGATCTGTTTCCGTCCTATGGTTGTAGCAGCACACGTATTTTACACTAGAATGACCGTGGTTCAATAAATACATATTTAAAACGTCCACATCATTTATTCTGTGTATCTCTCTGAGACAAAGTGAGCATGAATGACTCAGTGAAAAGTATTGTACTGTTGCCACGATCCCTGAGGGATCAGAGTTGTCATGTTCGATAGTTGCCAGAAACGATTTGCTCTTTGGTAAGAGGGCCCATAGTGGCACTGTGAGCTAGCTGGTCTACAGACTAACATATCCTTTGGGGGTGGCTGGAATCAGTCTGGACACCAATCCCTTAGTTTATGTTGTCTAAACACACAGATCCTATAAAGATTTGTAGGAACTACACAACATGGTGCTGCCAACGTTGGTTTAGATCCTATTTAACGGTCAAGTCTCAGTAGTTCAGTCGTGCTTTCTCAGAGACCCGTACTCACAATTACCCAGAGATGTCTGGAGTGTGTAGGGAAAATCTGCAACAGCTGAGTAGGCATATCCTATGTATTGGGTGTAGGTTTATTCAAGCTTGAAGGATTGTTGTTCCGTACATTGTACATAAAACCTTATCTCCTTTTCCTTGAAAATCTTTCAACAATGTCTGTCGATGAGCACGCTGCGCCAGCATTACATGCGAATGCAACGGGGGATGGGGAGCAGTATGGTGCTATAAACATTTCAAAAAATGTCATAAATGCACTATGTTTAAAACTAGCAGAACTTGAAGTTGCAGCATTAGGTGGGACTGTAACATTTGTGATTGAGACACACAAGTCATTCAGTACAGAGGTATTCTATTCATGGGTTAAACTCCCACCTGCAGATGCACGCACTAATACATTTCATTCATACACTCAGGATGAAACACCAGACGAATACTGTCCATACAAGGGCATTTAAGTTCCGCTCAGTTACCAGGAGCATATAAACTGTTTTAGGGTGCCCTCCCACACACCACAGATAAAGTAAGACTCGGTCCGCTCAGCAGAGACGGAACGACTTTGCCGGTCTTAGTGGTTTACACACCGCATCCAGATGTTGACATATTGCCAATAGCAGACTTACATTCACTTCACAAGGAAATAATAAAACTTTACAGAAATCTGACACAGTTCGTTATGAGAACACTCACACTTCAACCAACTAAAATTACCCCAGCAGGTCAACTACAAGGAACTACAACTAAAATTACCCCACAAGCACTGAACACAGTTATGGGAAGAATGCCCACTAAATGGGAGCAAATGCCATTCTGGATAGCACAGAAAATAGCACAGTTAGAGGCAGTGTTTCCACAAACAGGCCTACAAGGAAAAGGCAGAATATTGACAATTAGCTTGCCCGATAGAGGATTGTACCACATGGGATACAGTTTTGGCTGCCATCTATACCAGAACTCATGGTATCCCTTCAATAGCAGGAATGCGAGAAGTATTAAGGTACAACACTAGACTGGATTTAAGTGTGGGCGTTTGGCCCTGGACCTCAGCCCATCATGCCGATGTCCAGATAGAGGGTGCGTTGCCAACTATCAGTACCTCTGTTTTGTTACCATTCAGTTTAGGACAATTGTTTGCCATCCAGAAGGCTAGTTCTTCCAGGCATATAGAGAACTGGGCTGCCGTGGCATCCACGTCCTGGTAGAGTGTGACGTGCTGCATATCGTTTGCAAATGACACAATTTTGACGTTGAGGTTTTCCACAATTTCCGCTAGGGTGCAAATATAGAGGTAGAATAATGTTGGGCTACATATTGAACCCTTCGGTACCCCTTGCATTAAAGAGATGTTGTCTGACATATGCGGCCTTTGGGCAACTTAAAAGCTACGGGATTGGAGAAATGAGGTCATCCAACGCAGTGCGGTACCTCCAACACCACACTTCATGAGCCTCTGGAGGAGTAGGTCATGCGACTCGGTGTCGAAGGACGCACATAGATCCAGCAGCAACAAAGCTGCTGTATGCCCTTCATCCGCATAACGTCTCAAAGTTTTGGTGGCAAGTAGAAGAGCAGACTCAGTGTAATAAGAAGCCCTAAAGCCATATTGAGTTGGGTGAAGCAGGTCATTGGAGTCAAGTTAAGTTGGCTGTTTTCTCCGTTATTTTCGCAAAGAACGGCAGGAGCGAGATGAGTTGCAGATTTTCTAGTTGCATGGGATCAGCTGAAGGTTTTATCTGAAAGAGACCATTAGTTATAGATTCCTTACCTTATAATTACCCCCAGGGGTCAGGCTGGATCCGGAGAATTTTTCTGTAGCTGTACCCCTGCGTGTCGGAAGATTGTGTTGATCAACTGCGTCGTGGTCACCGGAATGACTTCGCGGTGTCTACTTAGTCACCGCCCCTGCGCACTGACGTCAGTTCTTTCTTTTTCTGCGCCAACCAGCGCAGATCCGGAGAGAAGCTTGCTCAATAGTAATTTTTTGACTAAACTTTTTTCGACTTTTGTTGACTTCTTTTTTGAGTCATTCGACTCCTGGTAGCACGAGGGATGTCCCATCGTCGGACCGGCTTCAAGCCTTGTGACTCCTGTCACAAATTGATGTCTGTCACGGATCCGCACCTCGTGTGCCTCTGGTGCGCGACTATGACCCGAAGTGATGCTCCGATTGCCGGTCCATAAATCTGAAATCTTTGCGGGAGCGGTCCCAAAAGCTCTTGGAGACCCGGCAGTCTGCTCCGTGTCATTTGAGGTCCCGGCTGAAAGGAATGTCTCGGGACCTGTAACGGAGCCACCACCACTCATCATCAAAGTCTTCGCACTCCTCGGGTAAGTCGAAGCACAAGAAGAAGGCGAAGAAGCATCGTCACTCGGCCGACGTGACACGTGACCCGGAGTGTCGTCGCTCTACGGTTCCTTCTTCAGAGCCCGCTTCTGGAACGGCTCGGAGGCTCCAGGCCTGGATCCGGATCGACGCTGGTCAACTTCACAGTACCTTCCCCGGCGCTGATTCCCGAGACGACGCCCTGACGTTGGTTGTGCCCCATGCCGGCGTCGACTCCAGCCTTACCCCGACTTGGACACGGGGCTGGACCGACGTCGCTCGATGTCAGTACCGGCGCCAGAGGGTACTTTTGTTCCGCTGTTCATCCCTGGAATTTCCTATCACCCTGAGTGGCAGCCAGAGGAGGGCGAGGAGGACTGGGAGCGGTCTGTAGATCCTTTAGCTGGCCAGCTTAGAGAGCCGGACTGGCGAGAGGAACTGGATGATGCCAGTTGTTTGGACACCTTCCCAGACCTTGGCATGCCAAACCTCCCCTCCCTCCATGGCTACAGAGGAGGGAGCATCATACGCAGTGGTGTTAAGTAGGGCAGCTGAGGCCTTGGGCCTGCAGCTTCCTACGGAGGCAGTCAGGACTAACCTCCTGACAGAGGTTCTTCAACCAGCAGCGGACTCTTCAGAGCCCCTGCTGTCTTTTAATGAATCCATCACCAACTCCCTATTGGGCACTTGATCCAGGCCCAGCACAGGAGCTCCTGTGGACAGGATGATTGCCAGATGCCACAGCCCGGCCCCGGACACCGACTTTTCCTCTCCCAACACCCTACCCCTGAGAGCTTGGTGGTCCAAGCCTCCTCTTTTAAGGGCGCATTTCCTACTGCTCCCCCAGACAGGTAATCCGAGAAGCTGGAGCACCTTAGCGCTGCGGTCGGTGAACACCAAATGCCTCCTGGGCCGTTATACCCGTACGGTGTGGGATATGGTTACGCAAGAGCTGCCACAGTGCCTGGAGGAGGCCCGGGCCGTTCTCACCCGCGCAGTGGCAGAGGGTCGAGACCCATCTAAGTTCACCATTCGGTGTGGGCTGGATACCGTCGGCTCTCTGGGCAGAACGGTTTCCCCGTCAGTAGCCTTGAGGCACTACGCCTGTTGAGGATGTCTGGTTTCTCTGGGGATGTCTAATCCACCCTTTTCGACATGCCCTTTGATGGCCTTCACCTGTTCGGTGACAAGGCAGACTCCGCGCTCGAGCGCTTTAAGGATTCTAGTGCTACGGCCAAATCCTTGGGCCTCACGGCCACCTCTCGCCCCACGCAGTCTGTCTTTCGCCCCTTTCGTAGCTACGGAAGGGGTGACCCACCACGTTCCACCCAATCTTGTCACAGGCCGCACAAGCTACCCAGCCTCTGCGTGGCCGCAGACGTGAGACCCATCGGGCGGGCCAGTCCACCCATGCACCCCCCTGAAGCAGCTTCAAACCCCTCCTAGTCTGACCTTTCAGGGCCCCCAGTGGGAGGCAGGATTCGCCATCACCTTCCCTACTGGCAAAACATCATGCCATACTGGTGGGCTTTGCAGGTAGTCTGATGGGGCTACTCCCTCCCCTTCCAGACTACCCCTCCCTCTATGCCACCAGCACTACATTGCATGTCAGAAGATCACTTGGCCCTTCTCCGCCAGAAAGTTGCAGCTCTCTTGGCCACGGGACCTATCGAAAGGGTCCTTGTGCCCTAAGTAGGTCGTGGTTGTTACTCCCACTTCTTCCTAGTATCCAAGAAGGACAAAGGCCTGCGTCCGATCTTAGACCTCAGAGCCCTCAACCGCTTTCTCAGGAAGGAGAAGTTTAAAGGGCTCTCATTGGCTCAGGTCCTGCATGCCCTCGACCCCAGAGACTGATGGTAGCATTGGACTTGCAGGGGGCCTATTTCCACATGCCGGTCTTGCCAGCCGACAGTTGTTACCTACAGTTCATGGTAGGCCACGAGCATTTTCATTTTACTGTGCTCCCTTTTGGCCTTACCAGTGCCCCTCGGGTGTTCACGAAAGTGATGGCGGTGGTCGCTGCTCATCTGAGCAGATCAGGGGTTCCAGTCTTCCCCTATGTCGACGACTGGGTGTTGAAGGCGAGCTTGCCCCAGGCAGTCATCGCTCACCTCCAGACTACGGCAGACCTTGTGCACTCGCCGGGGTTTACTATCAACATGCCGAAGTCGCACCTGATTCCCTCTTGGAAGCTCCTTTTTTTCAGAGCAGTTCTGGATACAGCGCAGTTTCGGGCTTATCCTCCCGAGCAGCTAGTCCGGGATATTCGGGCTATAATACCGATGTTTCAGCCTCTATCCTCGATTTCGGTGAGACTGTCGCCGAGACTGCTGGGCCTCATGGCCTCCTGCATCCTGCTGGTGGATTATGCCAGGTGGCATATGCGGGCTCTGCAGTGGCACTTGAAGTTCCAGTGGGGGCAGCAACAGGGGAATCTTACTGATGTCGTCCAGATCTCGGAGGGGACTGCATGTCAATTGCAGTGGTGACTCACGAACCAGGATTGGGTCAGATGCAGATCACTCACCCTTCTCCAACCAGAGTTCACAGTAGTGACGGATGCTTCACTCCTAGGATGGGACGGACACCTGGGAAAGGTGTAGATCAGGGGATTCTGGTCTCTGGCGGAGTCCAGTCTCCACATCAACCTTTTGGAGCTCCGGGCGATTTCTGTCAAAGGAAGAGTAGGTGTTCACAGACAACCAATAACAAAGTGTTGTTCCCTGTGTTATTGTTTTTTATTTTCTGCCTCTACCTCATACCGTTCACACACTTGCATACAATGCATCCAAACTATCAGCCTTATTGTTTGTAAATATATCTCCTCCTTTATTGAAAAAACTATCTTATATACAACATTAAAAATGTATTAAAAAACAAAACAGTTCATAAATAATTCTTAAAGTCTTTTTACAGAAAAGACCACAGACAGTGCTATAAGAGATTATTTCCCATCTGCATAGTGATCCTTTATCTGCACATCAGTTATAGTTTAAAACGTACTTAGCCTTAATTTATAGGCAAAGAACCACATTTAAATTTTATTCACTGCTACATATGTAATAATAGACAATCGTGTTCAGGTAGCACATCTAACAGTAAGTCTCCAAAGTAAAAGCATACATTTAATTTTGACTAATAAAGTAATGCAATACCAAACAATTGTTGTAACAGACAACACCAACATCATGTGGTACTGCAACAAACAGGGCGGAGTGGGGTCATGGACCCTATGTTAAGAGACTCTTCGCCTTTGGACATGGCTGGAGCATCAGGGCATATCCCTGGTGGTTCAACACCTGGCAGATTCTCTGAACGCCAGGGCAGACGAACTCGGCCGCCAGTGTATGATGGATCACGAATGGTGTCTTCACTCGGGGGTGGTGCAAGGTCTCTTTCGGCAGTGAGGAGAGCCATGGTTAGATCTGTTGGCCACCGAAGAGAAGGCGCAATGTCAGCAGTTCAGAACGTTGGAGTTTCCAAGGCAGCACTCGCTCAGCGACACTTTTCGTCGCGAGTGGAATTGCGGCCTCCTGTACACCTTTCCGCCTATACCACTTCTGCCCAGAGTCAAGAAGAAGATCAAGCGCGACTGGGCCCAAGTCATTCTTGTGACTCCGGACTGGAAGAGTCTGGTCCCCCGAGCTCTTGAGCATGGCCATCGATCCTCCAATCAGGCTGCCTCTTCGGGAGGATCTTCTGTTGCAGCAGCAAGGGATGGTCCTCCACCCGAACCTGTCCAGCCTCCACCTCCTTGCGTGGAGATTGAGTGGCGGCAGTTGAGAGCTTTCGGCCTTCCTCCCGAAGTCTGTAATGTCGTCTTGGCAGCCAGGCGTCCCTCCACTAAAACAGTATACGCCTGTAGATGGAACAAATTTGTGTCATGGTGCACAGCAAAGGCTGTGGATTCCCTTTCTGACCCTGTTTCACAGGTTATCCTCTTCATTCTATCTTTGGCCCAGCAGGACTCTGCTCTGGGCACTCTTAAAGGCTACCTTTCGGCCATCTCTGCGCCTTCCTGATCAGCCTTCTCTTTTCAAGTCTCCGATTGTCAATAGATTTCTAAAGGGCATTACTCATCTCTTTCCTCCGTCTCCTTTCATAATGCCCCTGTGGGACTTGAACCTTGTTCTTACTTTCCTTATGTGTGCTCCCTTTGAGCCACTACATAATTGTCCTCTTCATCTTCTTACCTTGAAGACCGCTTACCTGCTTGCCATCACCTCTGCTCACAGGGTGAGTGAGCTTCAGGCTCTTTCCTCCAAGCCTCCTTTTCTTGCAGCTCAAGTGGTCCTTCGCACTAGGCCCTCTTTTCTGCCCAAAGTGGTTACCTCTTTCCACATAGGTCAGACCATCACCTTGTCCACCTTCTTCCCGCCTCCGCACCCTTCCAAAGAGGAGGAGAGACTCCACCGTCTGGACCCAAAACGTGCGCTCTCTTTCTACCTTGACCTCACTAAAGATTTCCGGGTTGATGATCAACTCTTTGTGGGTTATGTGGGTGCCAAGAAAGGTCAGGCCTTGCGCAAACGTACACTCTCTCAACGGGTTGTCCTATGCATCAAAATCTGCTATTCTTTGTCGAAAAAGGAACCTCCAGTAGGACTGCGTGCCTATTCTACCAGGGTGACTGCAGCCTCTACTGCTTTGGGACATGGAGTCCCACTGATTGACATCTGCCAGGCAGCCACGTGGGCATCCCTGCACACATTTACAACACATTACTGCCTGGATAGCTAAGTCCCGAGAAACTGCTTTTTTGGCCGTTCTGTTCTCCAGTACTTTCTGGTGTGAACTTGATTCGCAGACCCACCTCCGGGGTTGGCATTGCTGGGGTATCTATTCTAAGGTAAGGAATCTATAAGCAATGGTCTCTTTCAGATTAATTAGTTACTTACCTTCGGTAGCGATGTATCTGTAAGAGACATACATTAATTATAGATTCCTTACCGCCCCACCCATCCTCTCTGTCCCGCGAACTGACTTCAAGTGATAGGGACTCCCTTCCAGGGGCCTAGTTTAGTGCTCCAGTTGTCAGTGTCTTGCATGGCTCTGTGCTTGTGGCGTGGAAAGTCATGTCAGAACTGACATCAGCACTCAGGTACTGCGTCTAAGTAGACACCGCAACGTCATCCCGGCAACCACGATGCCGACGACGGACGAGGAGTCGACCAACTCCACCTACAAACCTGGAGGGGTACTGCTACAGAAAAATTCACCGGATCCAGTCTAACACCTGGGGGTAATTCTAAGGTAAGGAATCTATAACTAATGTATTTCTCTTACAAATACATCATTACCAAAGGTAAGTAACTTGTTCTTTCGTAAGGGAAGCCCTACCGCATGCTTCCATTTTTGCGGAATCACACCTGACTGGAAAGACATTGAGATCAGCTGTTTTAGATGAGGAAGAATAACATCCATCCCTTGCACTAGGATTTTAGGTGATGCAGAGTCTAAAGGAGACTCTGATTTATTTACCATAGAAAGTCTTTTTAGATCTTCCAAAGGAGGGACACTGAATACATTGAGGCCGTTCTCAATAGCTAAATCAAGTGGAGGATTGC
Organism: Triturus cristatus; assembly: GCF_964204655.1. Lineage (NCBI taxonomy): Eukaryota > Metazoa > Chordata > Amphibia > Caudata > Salamandridae > Triturus > Triturus cristatus. The sequence goes on along the minus strand of NC_140579.1, from coordinate 619,340,794 downwards.
CAAGGTCCCTGCAATTTCGAGCTTCTGCCGGAAAGGGGTCATAGTTCGTAGCTAGAGGCAATATTATTGCAACTATCAAAGGATGATGGCTAGCATCTTCAAAACCCATGGACTCAACATCATATCCTACACCAACAACACACAACTCATCCTTTCCAAAGACACCACCGACACTGAGACCAACTTCCACAACTGTGTAACAGACGTCAGCAACTGGATGAAGGACAACTGCTTGAAGCTCAACATGGACAAGACAGACGTACTGACTTCAGAAACAAATGCTCCCCATGTGACGCATCCTGGTGGCCCTCAGAACTTGGACCTACTCCTACCCCAACTGACCATGCTGGAATTAAGGCTAGGACATCATACTGGACAACAAGCTAAGCATGCAGACTTGGGTCAACTCTGTCTCCTCCTCCTACTTCTTCATCCTTCTCCTGCTTCATGAGATATTCAAATGGCTACCCCAAAGCTCAAGTAGCACCATCCTCTAGGCTCTCATCTCCAGCCAACTTCTACGTCAATGTTCTCTACGCTGAGATGCAGCTCACTTCCTCCAACGATTACAGACCATACAGTACGCGAATCTAGTAGCAGACACCTGCGTCTGGACATATCTTGCAATTCTCCCCCCTCCCCCAGTAGGAAGTATTATTGAAGCTCTGCTATGGACCCTGCCTGTACCACTTTAGGGGGAAGGCGCTTTTGACTGGCTAACGGCGAGTGAGCCGCAGAAGAAACTTCGCCACAGGCCTCGGCGATGAATGTGAAAGACAGAGTGGGGAGGACCGGCGAGTCACGAGGGCCCAAGACGATCCTGGTGTTGTAGGCACTGAGTTTTCCAGCGAGAGTGAGCTCCATTCTGGGCTAGCACCCCCACTGGTACATTGAAGGAGGTATTGGGAGATGACATGCATGAGTGGCAGTGGCAAGTAAAACGTGTGCATGCCTTTATCCTGACATAGGAGATTGCTTATTCCTCCGCGGGGTCGTTCACAAGCACTACCCCTGCTCTATACCTGCATAGGAGCTCACCGGCTTGCTAGGCAGTCTCTGAACTGTCGAAGTGCATGTGGTGCTGTGCTCTGGCACTGGGGGAGCTGGGATCATCCCCTCGGAGCCCCAGCAGACCACATCTGTTAACAATGCTGCTGCCGCCGCCGCCCCCCCATCACCACCCAGTAGTTAGCCCATGAAGAAACTAACAGTCCCCACACCATGGGCAAAACAGATAAACAACAGTCCCGACTCAATCTTAAGTCGTGCCTCTAAACCCCAACACCATGAAAAGTACCTAGTCCGCAGACCTCAACCTTAGACACCACACACCGGCAAAGTCTGAAATCCATTGATGACAAAATATGTACCATGAACCTCAGAATGGACTATATGGCAACAAAGCTGGATAAGCAAGCAGCAAGGATCAGAACTGCAGAACAGCGCATATCTACTGTCGAGGACGATGTACAGACTGTCATCTCCAAATGTCTCAATATGGAAAAAGTGTTAGAGGCGATCAGGGATAAAAATGAAGACTTGGAGGCATGCTCGCGCTACAATAGCTTGCACATTACCGGCTTACCAGAGTCCACCAACACTGGCAGGCTAGAAGACTACGTGGAGACAATGCTGCAAGAACTCTTTGTACCAGAAGGGCTGTTCTCGGTACTCATTGTGAAACGGGCACACAGATCACTGGTGGCTCGACACCCCCACCCCCTCTGGGAACCTCACCATGCACGATCATTGCCAGATTGATTAATTATCAAGACCGCGACGAAGGTACTGCACCTCACTAGGGGAAAACAAACTATATAGTACCAGGGTAACAACATTGCCTTCTTCCTGGATTTTACTATGCCGGTACAGGCTGCTTGGAGAGAGTTCCTCCAAGACAAACAAGCATTGAAAATGCAATAGGTCTCTCCTTTGATTAAGTTAAAGCCATTTGCTTTGCTAATGGTATTGTATAGCAAAGCAAATGGCTTTAACTTAATCAAAGGCGAGACCTATTGCATTTTTAATGCTTGTTTTACTTTTATTGCATGGTGAACGGATCCAGTCGCCGGGGGAGTTTTTAGAGCTTGTCCCAGTGTTTTTACGGTGGGGTGTCCCCAGGGGTTTACGTGGGATGAAAAAGCAAGTAGTTTTTAAGGTTCAGCAAAGTGTAGTAGCGTGATGGGATAGTAAGGATTATTTAGGGTTCGAGGAAGGGTAGCATTAATGGGTAGTAACGATTTTTAGGATTTAGGGATGGGCAGCCTTAAGTGGTAGGAAGGGGTTTTTTGGAGTCATGGAAGGGATTTAGGGATGGTTAGCATTAAGGAGTAGTAAGGATGTTTATAGTGTAGGGATGGTTAGTGTTACAAGGTAGTATGTTTTTGTGGTTGAGAGAAGGGTAGCACTAAGGGATCGTATGGGGTTTTTAAGGTTTAGGCAAGCACTAAGAATGGTAAGGGGTTCTTGGAATCGTGGATCAGTAGCGTTAAGGGGCAGTAGGGAATTTTTAGGGTTTAGGGAAGAGTAGCATTAGGTGCAGGAAGGGGCTTTTAGGGTTAAGCGAAGGGCAGCGTTAAAGGGTAATCAGGGTTTTCAGGGAATGGTAGCATTAAGCGGTTTGTATGGTTTAGGGAAGGAATCGTCATATGGGTTGCAGGATTCAGTGAAGGGTAGTTGCAAGGGGCAATATTGCAATTTCCAGTTTTGTATATAAGTAGTACACCAGTGCTACCTAAGCTTTACATGCTTTGTGTGTTAGAGGGAAACACAATGCTGCTTACCCTGTAACTGTTCTTGGTGATGGGGGAACTTTGTAATTTAGGCTCTTCTGTACCCCTCCTGCGTGCTGGTTTAGTTTGGTAACTTTCACCGTTCAATAGCCAAAAAGATAGGCACTGTCAAATGCTCGTTTGTTGGGGAAACGGAGGGCAGAAATTAGACTGCAATTTACTGATGGCAGATGGTCTTGCAGCATACATGGTTCAAGGAACGAGGCAGCACAATTTCTGCAGTGTGCACCGCAAGTAAAGTGTATTATCAATGCACTGTGACTCAACAACACAAAACAAAAGATGCAGATGAAGCGTCAGTATCGCAGCAGTGAAAATGCAAAACCTTTAAAGATCATCAGAATTGACACATGCAAAAAAACAGATTGTAATTTATTTATTGTTTTAAACAGCCCTCCCCACCCCCGTTCTATTCGACAGCGTTCTGCAACAGAAACGCCCGTTGTACATTTGAACTAAATGATGCCTCTTAAAGAGTGCAGCACAAAAGGAATTAGAAGAGCAAAACCATTTAAACTAAGCGCCAGCCTTTCCATCTTCAAACAGAAGTCGAAAGTGAAAGACAACGATTACTTACACTTTTATTTGTCAAGTCTGAGAGCTGAGTGAGTGCACAGGCGGGAGAGGACTTACTATGAATTACCTTCAATATTTCAATATAACCCCTGCTTTGAGCGGGTTTCTGAAAGGGCACTCCCTGTACTGATCACAGTGCACCGCTTGAACGTGAATTTTACAAAACATTTTTTTTCATTGAGTCCTAACGTATAGAACCTCGAAAGACTTTTACTACAAAAAAGCATTTTTCCCTTTTTAGGTCTCGCCTTGCTATCGCGTAAGCGATCGCAAAGCGAGACTATTGTAAGGGGCTCCGAAAAGCAGATTGCATGGCGAGCACGTGCACAATCACGCGCATCGTGCCGCCATGCAATCCATTTGGCATCGCACTTCAAAGGGTCCGCTCCCCCACCTGGAATGCGCTCCCACGCCCCCGCCAAGCGCGCGCGCCACACTCCGCCGGGCTTGTTTTGTTTCTTAAAGTCTTCTTAGGCTGTACCCTTCAGTCTTACCACTAAGCCTTTCAACCATTAGAACTGTAGCTCCCAGAGGCACCACTCACTCTGCAGTGTCACTGTCAGTCAGTGTTGTGCAGTTTATTGGGCCATGACGCAGAAGGACTGAGGGATGAACCCACCTCTCTGCACTTCTTCTGGCTGGGGGGCCACACTCTAAGGATGAAGTGAGAAAGAGGAAAGGGCTTTGAGGCGCTGGCATGAACATTAATGGCTTGGGCGGGACAGATTGAAGCAAAACGATGGACCAGATGGGAAGTGACTATATAATGAAAGGACCATTGCGGAGGAGTTTGCAACCCGAGGTCTTAACAAGTACAACCCCCACCTCCCCACATCCCAGCAGTATCAAGCAATCAGTGATTGGAAATGTGATTTTTTGTTGTTGCGTGTAACACTTTTTATTCACATCATGTACAGCGCATCGTCTGCATGAAATTTGCATGTAAGATATGCCATCATATCGGATCCAGTGTATTAATCATACGATTTCTAAAGTCACACATTGACAACGCAGCGTGCCCGCAGCCATGTCACGCTTCCTCCCTCGCAGTTCCCACAAGATATTTTTCAATTTCAAGAACCCGCAAACCCCAGAAATTGTGTGAAATGTAGGTATATAATACTAAACTGTTATGCAAGATTTTGCTCCGGTAATAACAATTTCACACATCCCACATTTTGGGTGGTGCGTGACTGCACCCAATCTATACTTATAATAACAGGGCCAGGTGGAATTTGCTTGACCATTTTACCCCAATGTGGATATTTTGAATGTGTAATGTTCTGAAGTAAAGCTAGTGTAATCTGCACTTGATTCCTAATCGGCACACATTTTAAAACAGGAGCAGATCGTGTTTGCTCCCGCTCTAGCCATGGGTTGAAAATTTCAGTGCTTGATTTGTAAAATAAAAAAATAAAAAAGTGAGTGCCAAGGCTCTCGTCCGGAGGGCACTGCAGCGTGCACCACACATTGCCCCTGCCATGCTGCCAATGACAGTAACAACACAACTACTAACCATCAAACTCCTACAAGTGTGAGAATTCGGACTATTTCAGGCCTCAAAAGCTATGACAGTTAACAGTCATTCTAATGTATATTGAATTATTAATTGACTGTTGTGTCCATCTCTTCATGAAAAGTACCACATGAATGTGTCTCTCTAGTCCCCAGGCAAGATACGCAAACCTCTATTGTGATATATTAAAAAGGGGTTGTGTCCAAGTGTAATATTGGGACCAGACCATTCAGCTGTGGAAGGTTTCTAATCTGTGCCACTGGAACGTTGCACCATGTTCCTTTTACCTTGGTTTCATATGGACAGATGGTTTAGTCTGGCTTTGAATTCTATAAGTAATTAAAAAAGACTGGGTAAAAAGAGTAAGGTTCAACTCCTAATGCCGTGCAGTTTGCTTACAGCTCCTTGATGTTGGTTCATAACTCACTGAGCTACATTGGGAGTTTTGTAACTGGTGACAAGCAGGCAACAGAAGGAACTCTGCAGCAATACCAGTAACCCACTCAACTGTCTACATAAAACACAAACCAGTGACCTGCATGTTAGAGGTTGTGCTTTGCAGCAGACAGACTAATCTTTTATGGTATTTTATGATGAGCCCACCTGCCTAGACTGCAAACTATGTCTACAGTAAGCACATTAACCACCAGAGATAGCTTCCTACTATTACGCAACAAGTATGGAAGGTGGGTTCACAGAGAGCTTTGCAGCTGGTGCCTTAACCCCACAGTTTAAAAGACAACCTATCTATGACTATTTAAGTAAGGCTTTACCCCCAAATTATGTGATCACGGAGTACATTTTATTACGTTTGCAACATTGCCTACTATTCAAATAATATCTACAAATCGAAACCTCCCAGCTGACGATGTAGGTCCATAGGTTTGAACAGAGTGGCCGGATTACCTTTGGTCTTCTTTACACGCATTGTTTGTTCTGGGTTTTTCCATTATATGTCTGGTACATTATAAAAGAATCTGCAAATGACGCCTTGATGATGGTCATTCCTATTGAACTTCTTCTATGTAGGTTTAATACTTCCAGATTTAACATCCATTGAAATATAATTTTCCCCTTTGTTTCCTCCTTTGAAGCACTCCAACACCCCTGCGTCTGGTACACTCTATAAAATGGAATCCGGTATTTGTAAAGCGCACAATTACCCGAGGGTGTCAAGGCACTGGGGGCCGTCTGGAAGATTAGGCGAGGAATTGCCCAGACTCACATGGTGCTGGACTAACCTGACGCGGCACTGGGGATTGAACCGTGAACCGCGTGGTCCGGAGTTAGGTGCCCTGGCCACTGCGCCACACCTATTCCACAGAACTGTGACTAAATGAATCAATAAACCACCTACCATCAAGCACCGAAGGGCTGCTCTATACATGGCTGATAAAAGATCATCACATCAAGGATGGTAAGATGGAAGGACAGGGAAAGACCATTGCTTGAGATGTGGAGGGGAATAAATCATGCACGCCACCAGCACGAAGCCACCCCCAGAACAGAGTGGTACACCCCGTCTGTCTGGAATAATGAAACAAGTCGCACACGCACAACTGCGGTCAGGATACTAGTTCTTCGCTTTGTATGCTTACATCATTTCCTTTCTTAACCTGATGAAGGTGGTCTTCTTTCCTTCTGTGTTCCAAACCACAAGACAGAACGGCGAGGATTAGATCCTGGCTGTCCTGACAGCTTCCCCTCCCCTCTCCGGTTTTGGCTTATAGTAGATTCCCAGAACCTTATTCATTGAGGCCCTGGTGTCGACACTAAGTGGTTAAGAACACATTCCAGTAGTGAACACACTATGTTGAAGACTAGGGGTATCTTAAAACAAGCATTTGCAATGCAATAGGTCTCGCATTTGCGAGAGTTTAAGCTATTGGCATTGTAAATGACAATGTCTTTTATTTATGTTTTATAAACCAAAACATAAATAAAAGGCATTGTCATTTACAATGCCAATAGCTCAAACTCGCGTAAATGCGAGACCTATTGCATTGCAAATGCTTTTTTTGCATGGAATGGGCCTTGTTCAAGAGCAGCAGTGCACTATACAGCAGAAGATTATACTTTAGTAAAAGCTTCGCAGACACGTAAAACTGATTCTTGTCTAGAATAAGACGTGGAGATAATCTATGTGAACATAGCTGAAACAATATTGAGCAGGGAGCTTATGATTCTTATATTACTGTACACGTTTTAAGGAAGGACAATAAAGGGGTTTGCCTAGTATGGGCCAAGTGCCAAAGCCATGATCAGAATCCTGTACTACGGATATTAAGGTTAGCATCTAAGACATGATTCTTATAAAAAACAGGTTATGTTCTCCTGTTAAGGGCGAATTATTTAGATCATGTTAGCGTTATATCGCAAGACAAGTTTTTCTATGAAATATATTATTTGCAAGTGGTTGGATGCAAGACGTCTGTTTTTTCTTTCAGCATTACTTGTTTAGGGAACATCTAAGATTGTTTAATACGGAACAGGTAGGTGTGTGGGTAGTATCCAGCAGCAAGGTCCTCCTTACGACCTCTCATTGTCATAAGGCTTGGAGATGTCTGCCAGATCAAGGAATATGTCTAGACAAACTGGTTCCTGTAGTGACCTGGGGACAGGGCACTAGGACCCTGCAGCTGGACACTTGGGGACCCGAGGGCAACCGGACACCACATCCGGTCAAGGGTGTGGGGAGGGGCAGAAAGGGGACGAGAGGGAACGAGGGTGGGCATAGATACAAGGTGCTCATGCACCGAAATCAATAAAGAAACAAGATCACCCCTACCTGTGTCCTTTGTCTTTCCTGGGGGGACACGACAACTGGTGATCGAAGGTGGGATCCACAGGAAGCAAAATCGTCGTCCTCCCGACCAGAAGCCGGCGTGACGAACCAGGAGCCCACCCTGGTCCGCCGGACGACTAAAGAAGAATCGCGACGATCGACAATCATCACGATCATCGCGCCGGTCAGAAAGCCAGGAGCCCAGCCTGGTCTGAGGAAGCAGTGAAGCGGAAAGCGGCGCGGGAGCCCACCCCGGCCACGGAAAAAGTAATGCGGTAAGCAGCGCTGAAGAGAAGCGAAATTTAAATAATTGAAGCGCCCGCCTGTGAAGCGCCAGCACCATAGCGTGTAATAAGAAGACTGAAGGAGAGAGCGCGCGTTATTTGAATGAACTCTCACGAGAGCGGCGGCCATCTTTAAGTCAGGCGAAACGGCCCAATCAGAGTGAAGAACAGCGTGGCGGCCATTTTGAAAGATCAGGCAGACTGGGAGAAGATCGAAACATCGCGAGATTATGGTGGCCATTTTGAAGTCAGGCGAAACGGCCCAATCAGAGCGAAGAACAGCGTGGTGGCCATTTTGAGGTCAGGCAGCCATTGGAATCAATAGAAAAAGTGAAAAGGAGAGGAAAAAGACACAAAAGAAGGAAAAAAACAGTGAAACAGAGCAGGATACGGCAGAAACAAAGGACAAATTAAGGAAATAAATAAATAAATACAAATACATAAATAAAGAACAAGGGAGATGAGGAAATTCGATCTTCGATCACGATCACATTGAGCCGCCATTTTGTGCTCCGCCGCCATTTTGTGTTGCCCTCAGTCAGGCAGCACGACGAACGAAGTCTTTTCTGCTTTTCCTGCAATATTGTGTCAAAATAGCCTTGTGCCTCTGTTTACAAAGCTGGTGTTAGAGACTGGCCGAGTACACTAATCCCTGTCTGGTTTTTCTAATCCCTGTCTTAACTATCTGTTGGTTCACCCTATTTTCTTCTTACTTTATCTCATCTTCTGGCCTTCACAGTCCTCCGCTGGTATTCTCTCATTTCACAACTGTCCTCCAAAACACACAAACGTATCTCGCCACCTGCAAGCCAGTTACAGACATGTTAATACCTTAACCTGTGGGAGGGGTGGCAAACACAGTTGGAGGAGAGGCTTCTTCGAGTTACTCGATACTTTTGTTTTCCGACTTTTTCTATTGGCTCTGACTTTCTTTTAGACTATTCCTACTGGTTTTTCATGTATGTATTAGGTGTGCCCTTCGTTAATGTATATGTCACCTATGTACTATAAAAGATTGTGCGCCACGGAGTGAAGTGGCAGTCTCCTGAGAACATACTGTGTGTACTTCCAGGACAACTGTACTAGCTGCAGCTAATAAAATCTGATCTTTTACGCCGACAGAGTGTCCCCGTGTCTCTGTTAGCTGAAGCAGGAGAACCCAGGAGATTAAGGAGTACCCTGCGCCGCCAGGCCCAATTGGTTCTGGTTCTTCAACTGGCGCCCAACGTGGGGCGGTTTCAGAGGTAGTGGTTCTGCCTGAAGGTCGTGAGGAACCCCGCAAGAAAATTCTGGAGGAATCGCGAGCCACGTCAAGCGACCCCTGTATGTCGAAAGTGGTCCGAAGGTCTTTTGCAGCGGGGTTACTCCTTCCTGACGGCTACTGACGACTGCTGCCCTGACTGCCACCCTGCCTTGGCCCTCTTTTTGGTGATGTATGGTAAAGCGAGACGATAGACGGGCCTCTGTTGGTGTAAGAAGACATCTTAGTTAAGTATTGGTGGGTCGCTCCCACATTTGGTTCTTTGGTTCTTTCGTCCTTAGGTTCTTTGGTTCTTTGGTTCTTAGGTTCTTTGGGTCTTTGATTCGGGTATTGCAATAACCGAAGCCGAGGGGTAAGTACATTTGTGCTGTGTTAATTGATTTAACCCCCTTGATGTTTGTGAACAGTCCAGTGAAATAACGATGCCTGGTCTGACTAAGTTTGAGAAACTTTGTTGTTTTGGTTGTAATAGGGATTCCCGGCTGGAGGACTCTTGTCCGATTCCTTCGGTTGGAACTCCCACTTATGAGCTCTATTCTAAACATGGTGTTGGTCCCATCGCCTTTAACGAGGCATGGATCCGATACACGAAGAATGATGGTGTTTTAAAATGGCCAGAAAAGGGTAGTTTTGAGCCTGACATACTAGATAATTTGGAAACTATTTTATTTAAAAGAAAAGCCCGGCCGGCAATGTTTGACTCTTTCCGCCTTTGGCGTAAGGAAGCCAAACAGAGAAAAATTAAGCAAGAAAAACGAGATAGGAAAGCACAGGGTATGACAATTATACAGGCTGCTCAGCAGCTTAAAGATGATGAAGTTGATAATGCGATGGAAATTTCAGAGAGACAGCATCGTATGGCGATAGATAAATGCTATCCGATGTTGCCAGCTTCCCCTTCTGATAAAAGAAAGGATTTAGAGGAAGATCCCTTGATGTCTCATCTACTGAGATTGCCTCCGCCCTATGTACAAGGTGCTAATGCACCCCTGTTGTTACAACCTGCTCAGCCGCCAGTTGCGCCTCCGTTTGCTCCGGCTCTTCCACATTTGCCCCCTCAAGTATTGTCACCTCTGCCAGCTTTGCCCTCGACTCCTTTACCTTCATCTTCTTTGTCCTCTGCTCACCCGGTAATTACTGATTCCTCCTTAGTTCACCTAATACCTTGTCCCCTATCCTTATGTCCAATTCTCCGTCTATGCGTAAACGACTCACAGAAACGGTCTCTGGTCTTTTATCTCCTTTCTTTGAGGCATTAAATGTGTCTCCGGCATTTTCTCGAAGACAGTCTCGTAGTCAGTTCCCAGCTTCCGAAGAACGAGAAAGGTTGGACTCTCTCGCTCGCAAATGGATTGAGAAGGGTCCTCGGTATAGTGTACCCGACATTATGCCTACCTTCTCACAGTGGAATGCGCCTACGCAGAGATATGTTTTCAATACTATGTGTGATACTCTTGTTAAAGGTTGGGAGGATATGGACTTGGGTTCGGTTCCTGATGCTTTGATTTCAGAACTCCCTGGTAGGATTATCACATTAATGAAAACGATGATGCCTGCCTTGAGAGTGAACTGGGATAAACTAGCTGCGTGTAAACAGAAGAAAGATGAGAGTGTCTCCGATTTCTTCACTCGTTTCGAGGAGACATTCATTGATCACAGTGGTCAGGACATGACTACGGAGGGTGGACAGCGATTATTTGTAGATAAGTTTGTATTTAATTTGCTCCCTGAGCTGTCGCATAAGCTGAAAGACTCCGAAAGTTCATGGGCCGTCTCCTCTTCAGCCCAGATATTGGCTACTGCTCAATATTATGAAAACAGAGATAAAGAAGAAAAAGATAAGCAAGAGAAAAAGACTAAAGAATTAAAAACTAAGGTTCTCTTGCAACAGGCTTATCCACCTCGTTATGCTCAGCCCCAGTTTCAACAACCTCCACAGTTTCAGAGGGTGTATCAAAAGCCTGAACCATATATTCCACGACCTTTGTTAGGTCCTAATCAATGTGCGTATTGTAGGGAGGAAGGTCATTTTAAGAATAGTTGTCCGGTTTTATTGCAGCGTAATGGAACACTATCTGCTCCGCGAGGTCATGCTGGCCTCCAGTCAGCAAACAGAGGTCGAGGTATGTTGACCCAAGAACAGCGTTCCCTTCCTCCTTCTAATTCCGTGAACTATTTTGATCAGCAAAACGCTCGGTCTACACAGTATTACAATGAGGATTGTTATGTTGGAGACGGGAATGAAAGTCGTGGTGGCCTCCAGTCAGCAAATAGAGGTAGAGGTCGAGGTGTGTTGACTCAAGAACAGAGTGCCCTTCCTCCTCCCAATTCCATGAATTACTTTGATCAGCAAAATGTTAGGTCTACACAGCACTACAATGAAGACCATTATATTGAAAGCGAGAATGAAAGTCTTCATGCTAACTAGGACAGCCATGGACAAAGTGAGGGAGTTGTGTCGATTCCAGTAGATCAGAATGGACCTTATGTTAATGTCACTACAATGGGTGTTTCAGAGCCATTTCTTTTAGATACTGGTGCGATGAGAAGTTCTATCATGCATTCAAAACTCCCTGGGGCACCTTTGTCTGGCTTAACGAATGTATCTGTAGGATTTTCTGGCGCCCCAGTTCCTAATCCGGTTTCTTGCCCCTTGCCTATTTCAATTGGCCCTTATGATTTAGAAGTTCTGCTTCTCTTAACGAATGGTTGCGGCGAGAATCTATTGGGCTTGGATTTATTAAAAAGACTGCATGCCACAATATCTTGTTCTCCTGGTGTATATCTCACTTTAGGACAGAAACTGACTTCTCCAATGTATTTGTCTAAAGATCAATTCTCACCTAAATTGCTCTCTCTTCCTACAACGCTTTGGGCCACGGGTCCAAATGATGTTGGTTGTCTTGAAATTCCACCTTATGTTGTTACTCTCAAGCCCAATGCTGAATTGCCACGTGTTCCTCAATATAGAATTTCCACTGAAGGTGAAAGACCGCTTCTGGAAATCATTCATGACTTGATTCAGAAAGATGTGGTTGAGGAAACGAGAGGTAACATATGTAATAGCCCTATTCTTCCTGTTCTTAAACGCACTGATCCTTCTCAGCCTCCTGTTTATCGCTTTGTAATTGATCTTCGGGAGGTAAACAAAATTGTTGTACCACAGTTTCCTGTTGTCCCAGATATCACTGCGCTGTTGACAATGATACCCTCTACAGCGGTTTGGTTTTCTGTTATCGATCTGAAAAATGCTTTCTTTAGTATTCCCATCGCCGAAGAAAGTAGGGATATTTTTGGCTTCTCTCTTGGAGGCCGAAGCTTCCGGTTCAAGCGCGCACCTCAAGGCTATTGTGAAAGTCCCTCTATTTATAGTCAAGCTCTGAAATGTCATCTTGGTGCTTTTTCCTTGTCGTCTGGTGCTACTCTCATTCAGTACATGGACGACTTGTTAATCGCTGCTGATTCAAAGGATATATTTAAGAATGTGATGGTTGCATTGTTGCGACACTTATCCAATCTTAATCATAAGGTTTCACCTTCTAAGCTACAATATGTTCGTCGAGAGGTTACCTACTTAGGTCATCTCTTATCAAAGGAGGGAAGACGATTAACCCCAGAACGTATCCAAGCAATTGCGCGAATGTCTGTACCATCCACACAAAGAGAGGTACGTGCCTTTCTAGGCATTACTTCCTATTGTAGGCAATGGATCCCTAACTTCTCTCTGTTGGCTAAACCTTTGTTGGCACTCACTTTGAAAGATACGCCTCAGCCCCTTCCATGGACTGACGAGAGTCAGAGGAGTTTTACTGACCTACGTACTGCTCTGTGTTCTGCTCCTGTACTAGGTACTCCTGATTACAGTAAGCCTTTTACGTTCTATGTTCATGAAAGAGAAGGTTGTGCGTTGTCAGTTTTAACACAACGATTTGCAGATAGACAGCGGCCATGTGCCTATTTTTCGGCTACGTTGGATCCAGTAGCTAAAGCATTGCCTTGTTGTCTTAAAGCGACAGCAGCAGCAGCAATTTCTATTCAACAGTCTGCTGGAATGGTGCTAGATAATACTCTCATTGTTATGGTGCCACATGCAGTGGATACTTTGCTAAACAGAACAAAAACACAGCATCTTACGAGTGCTCGTTTGTCTGGATATGAGCTGACGCTTTTGGCTAGTCACGTGCATATCAAACGATGTAATACTTTAAATCCAGCTACTTTGTTGCCTCTTCCAGGAGAGAAAGGTGTTCATGAACAACATGATTGTTTCTTCCGTACTGAGGAAGAGACAAAAGGTAGATTTGACTTAACAGATACGCCATTAGTGAATCCGGAAGGAACGCTATGGGTAGAAGCTTCTTGTTTTAAGCTTCCTAATGGAGAGACAACTTCAGTCTATGCTGTTACTACTTTACATACAATCGTGGAAACAGCACGCATCAGACATAACTCAGCTCAGGCAGCTGAACTAATAGCCTTAACCAGAGCGTGTGTGTTATCCAAAGGAAAAAGAGTGAACGTGTACACCGATAGCCAATACGCTTTTGGTGTGGCGTTCAATTTTGGACGTTTGTGGAAAGAAAGGGGATTCTTTACTTCCCACAGCACTAAGATACAACATGGTCAGTTGGTGACTGACCTTCTTGAGTCACTTGCTTTGCCTACCCAGATAGCAATTGTGAAGTGTAGTGCACATAAGAAGATTGTTGACGATGTTGGTCGCAGGAATGCATTTGCGGATGAGGTAGCGAAAAAGACAGCCAGAGATGCTACAAGTCACATGTACGTTGTGGGCCCTGCAAATTGGGTCAGAGAAAGAGGAATGTATGAGGATACAGTAGAAAGTGTGAAAACAATTCAGGAAGAGGCTACAGAAAAAGAATTGAGAAAGTGGAAGGAAAGTACAGGAATGTTAGACGAGATGGGATGTTGGGTAGAATTGTCCGAGCACCAACGTTGGCTGTTACCAGTTGCCTATGTACTACCTGTAGTTACTATGGCGCATGGTCCAGCCCACCTAAGTGCGAAAGGAATATGCAAGCTTCTGGCTCCAGTATGGCAAGACGAAGGAATCCCGAAGTGTGCAGACAATGTAGTGAAACATTGCATTATTTGCTTAATGTACAATCCGGGAAAGGGAACCCCAACTCCAGCAGGTCATTTTGCTCCTCCAACCTATCCATTTGAAGTGTTGCAAATCGATTACATTCACATGGAACGATGCAACAATCTCAAATATGTTCTAGTGGTTGTATGTGCCTTTTCCAGATGATAGAGGCTTACCCCCTGAAAGACAATACTGCTTTATCTACAGCCAAAGTACTTCTAAAAGAGTTTTTCCCTAGATTTGGTTTGCCGCGCATTGTCTGGAGTGACAATGGGAGCGAATTTGTAGGCCAAGTCATGCAAAAAGTTTGTGCAGGTCTTGGTATAAAACAGAAGTTCCATGCGGCAAACCATCCACAGTCAGCGGGTCTAGTGGAGTGCTATAATGGCACTCTAAAACTCAAACTTGCTAAAGTACAGGCTAGTACAGGCCTTAGTTGGCCCGATGCACTACCTTTGGCTCTTCTATCCACCAGAACGGCTGTGCATTCTCGTTTGGGACTTAGCCCTTATGAGATAGTTTTCGGACGCCCAGCTAATATATGGGGAGTCCCTCGCCCTAAGAAGTATTCAGACTTACCATACCCAATGTTGATTGATTTTTTGCACGACCTTACAACTAAATTGCGTGTTCTCCATCAACAGGTTCAGAGCGTTTTGCCAGAGGCCTCCACAGACTCAGGTCATTCCATTCGACCAGGTGACTGGGTTTGTGTGAAGAATTTCCAAAGGACGAAGAATTTGGAGCCTCGCTGGAGAGAACCCCGTCAGGTTCTTTTGACCACTCGTACGGCAGTAAAGGTTGAAGGAAAGAAGAACTGGATCCATGGTGTGCACTGCAAAAAGGTTCCTTTGCCTTTGCCCTTTGATCAGTGGGTCCGTAAGGGTATAAGTGACTCTGAAAGCGAGAAGGTTCCCCGATTCATACCTTTTAGTGATGCACACTTGAATGGAACACTGTCAGAAAAAGAAAGCGACAACATTCTCCAAGAAGCTGTACCATCACATTTTTGTCTGAACACCACAAATCCACGAACATTGTTTCAGGATCAGACTGTACCCGATAAGGCTCATTACGATTTAAGACCCAGACTGAAGAGGAAAACTTGAGATTCTCTCTTCTATGTAGTTTCTATCCCGGTTGCAGGGTCACGGTAGGAGACTTGGTTGTGACCTGAGTAGTGGCAATAGGCCTGCAGGACTTGCAGTGTCATAGGACGGCAGACAATCGTGACCAAGTGATTAAAGAAGATTGCCGTGAGAATCCATTTAGAAGATGGAAACTACATTAGGCAAAGGAGAGAGAAAGAACAAAATGAAAGACAATCGTAAAATAATATACAGTCGTTGTGGTATAACTTTATGTGTTTTTATATTATTGTGTATTGTATTGACGTGTATAGGATGGATTATTTATGCTATGCAGCAAAAAGTTGTCCCTTCTTCTATCTCTGTGCCTTCTTATTCTATCTGTTTCATACACTTCCTCAACATGAACTCGTTAGAAGAATCGAATATTACAATAATTCGTTTATTCAATTATTACACCAACACCAATTAGCAATTAATACAACCGATTGTTGGGTATGTGGACTAATGCCTCATACCACAGAAAAAGGGATGCCATATTTAGTCCTTCCGTTCTCTTATGAAGGTTCTGCTTGGGCTTATTTTGTAATTTTCTCTAACGCCTATCAAAGCCGATTTAAACGACCTGTCAGTTCTTGTATTGGTGGTCCAGATTTCAGTCATAGTTCATTGATAAAGGGAATGGTAGCTATGGCTAAAATCATGGAAAATAGTAAAATTGCTGTTGATGAGAGAAAAGCATATACTAATTGGAACGTCACTCATTATGTCACTAGCCTTAGTGATAAGGTTAAACAAGGAAAGTCTCCACCAATTTGGACTGTACCTAATCAAGGCAATTTCTGTTTGCGAATAAATGGCCAAACTACTGACCCCGAACAGAGAAAAAGCTTTTGTTCCCATACTTACATCCACTCCTCTCAGAATTCGCCGCCATTAGTGCCATCTCAGGGCACGTATTTCATCTGTCACGATAGAGCCTATACGTGGTTGCCGACTGGTTTTTCTGGAACTTGCTATATAGCTTTTCTTCTTCCCCTACATACACTGCTTCTTCAAATTGTCATAGAAACATATATGGCAGAGGAATTATTGATTCCAAAGACACAGCAGGACAAGAGGGAGGAGACTTCCTTTAAGGATTTCTTCCTTTTTGGGGTCCTATGGCAAACAGCAGGAATATGAGACAACTGGTTCGTGTTGTAGAGACTACCATAGACATCACCGTAGGAGCTTTGAGTAATATTACAGCGGAACTACAGGCGGATCGTCTTATGACTTTGCAGAACCGAGTCGCCTTAGATGTTATTCTTGCAGATCGTGGTGGAGTCTGTAAATTGATCAAATCGAGCTGCTGTATTTATATACCTGATGATGCTCCGACAGTATACCAGGCCATCTCTAAATTACATATAATCTCCGAGTCGATTCATCAGGACGAAGGAGATTGGTCGTTATTGGGATGGTTTGGGGACTACTGTCCAAATGGGGTTGGAAAGTGCTAACATTTCTTGGTATGGTTTTAGCCATCGTTTTCTCTTGTTGTCTTTGTATGCACTGTGGTCCTGCCATCTGCGACCTTTGTGCTACTATGTGCATTCCAAAACCCAAGACACAAAGAACAGAGAATATTAGAATGATGTTACAGCAACAGCTCGATGACCTCATGGCCATCGACATCGACTCAGATTAACATGAGTCTGTGTATATTGCCTGAGTTCTGGCAAAAGGAGGGTCTGAGGAAATTCGATCTTCGATCACGATCGCATTGAGCCGCCATTTTGTGCTCCGCCGCCATTTTGTGTTGCCCTCACTCAGGCAGCACGACGAACGAAGTCTTTTCTGCTTTCCCTGCAATATTGTGTCAAAATAGCCTTGTGCCTTTGTTTACAAAGCTGGTGTTAGAGACTGGCAGAGTACACTAATCCCGGTCTGGTTTTTCTAATCCCTGTCTTAACTATCTGTTGGTTCACACTATTCTCTTCTGACTTTATCTCATCTTCTGGCCTTCGCTGTCCTCCGCTCGTATTCTCTCGTTTCACAACTGTCCTCCAAAACACACAAACGTATCTCGCCACCTGCAAGCCAGTTACAGACATGTTAATACCTTAACCTGTGGGAGGGGTGGCAAACACAGTTGGAGGAGAGGCTTCTTCGAGTTACTCGATACTTTTGTTTTCTGACTTTTTCTATTGGCTCTGACTTTCTTTTAGACTATTCCTACTGGTTTTTCATGCATGTATTAGGTGTGCCCTTCATTAATGTATATGTCACCTATGTACTATATAAGATTGTGCGCCACGGAGTGAAGTGGCAGTCTCCTGAGAACATACCGTGTGTACTTCTAGGACAACTGTACTAGCTGCAGCTAATAAAATCTGATCTTTTACGCTGACAGAGTGTCCCCGTGTCTCTGTTAGCTGAAGCAGGAGAACACAGGAGATTAAGGCGTACCCTGTGCCGCCAGGCCCAATTGGTTCTGGTTCTTCAGAGAAGGAAAATGAGCGACAATGAGGAGAAGACGAGCACGCAAGCCATATTCCGCAGGACTCTACAGTTCAGCGTATCGGAGCCGCAAGCGGGCATCCGGTGGGAGAGATGGATCAGGAAATTTGAGCGCTACATGAGCGCCACGGAGGTCCCGGATAGCAAGCAGCTGCACCTGCTTCTGAATCTTGCAGGGGATGAAATAGAGGATCTATTGTTAACATTCCCCGCTGATCAAATGGCGGACTACAAAGGAGTGATAAAGTGTCTCACTCAGAAGTTTGACCCTCAACGAAATGTTGATTTCGAGAGATACACATTCAACGCCGCGTGCCAACCAGGAGAAGAGAGTCTAGATGACTTTGCAACGAGATTAAGAAAATTGGTCACATACTGCGAGTTTGACAAATTTGGCAATGAGCAAGCAATAAGACTGCGCATCATCGAAGGCTGTCAATCGGTGAAGTTCAGAGCACGCGTCTTGAAGGAACCAACGACGCTGGAAAAACTATTGACCATGGCTCGCACGGAAGCAAGGGCCACAGAGCACGCCAAGCAGATGGAGCTAGGAATAGAGAAGAAAGTAGCGGTAGCACATCGCGTCACTGAGAATTTCAAAAAGAAAGAATTCCAGGCGCAGAAGGTACCAAAGAAGGGCGGCCTCGAATTTCCACACGTCGGTGCCTGCCCTGCCATGGGTCAAAAGTGCAACAGGGACAATCATTTTTCAAGCACGTGGATGACAAGACAATTCAGGAGTGAAAGAGGTAGAACAATGAGACCAAGGATGACAAGTAACAGGTACACACGGCACATGGAAACAGCAAATCGCAGCTCCTCCGAAGTAACAGAAGAAACAGAAGCTCCGGTGTCGGAAGCAAGACTATATCTCATGTCAGATGCACCAAGAGAAGGGAAAGAGACAGAACACATTCATCTTGTGGAGAAGAAACAAATAAAGAAGACAGCAACGGTGGACCTCGGCGTAGGAAGCCACCAGGCTAAGTTTGTACTTGACAGTGGAGCAACATGCAACATCATGTGCATGTCAGAATACCAGAATATGAGAGTGAAACCACAACTATCACCGTCAACAGTGGATGTGTTCACTTGGGGTTCCAAAAGGCCAGTAGAAAACATGGGAAAATTCACGGAAATATTGACATACAAAGACAGATTCTACCAAGAGGAAATACATGTGCTCAAAGGAGACATCCAAGCACCGTGCCTACTCAGCAATGTGACGGCACAGGTGATGGGGCTACTAGCAATGACATACCACATGTTGGAAACAAAAAACATCCTACAAGAATACCCAGCCATACTAAAAGGTCTTGGCAAGCTGAAAGGGAAGCAAATAACATTGCACATCAATAAAGCGATCAAACCGGTAGCTCAGCATCATAGACGAGTACCAATACATCTCCAACCACAAGTTGAAGATGAAATAACAAGTCAACTGGCGCAAGACCTAATCGAACCAGCGGAAGGATCAACGCCATGGGTGTCTCCGATCGTGGCAGTTCCCAAGAAAAATACCTCAAAGATCCGCATCTGCGTGGACATGAGGATCCCAAATACAGCAATCGCAAGGGAACGTCACCCGGGGCCACACCTAAGTGACATGATAAGCTGCCTCACTGGAGCGTGCCGGTTCTCGAAGCTGGACTTGTGCAAAGGATACCATCAGCTAGAACTAGATCACCAGTCCAGGTACATCACAACATTCTCCACGCATCTGGGTCTGATCAGATATAAGAGGCTAAGCTTCGGAATCTCATTGGCAGCGGAGATCTTCCAGGAAGTAATACGGCAAGTGATAAGGCCAGTGCGAAACAGCCTCAATTACAGTGATGACATCTTGGTATTTGGAAAAACAGACAAAGAGCATGACGCAGCGTTGGATCAAGTGCGCACACAACTGGAGCAAGCTGGCCTAACATTAAATGGAGAGAAATGTGAGCTGGGGAGAGGGGAACTAGTGTTCTTCTGGCACATTTTCTCCAAACAAGGGATGAGGCCAGATCCCAGCAAGGTTGAAACACTGAAGAACGCAACTCCTCCGACAGATTTTGCGGAAATAAGATCATTCCTGGGCCTCGCTAGCTATTGCGCGCGGTACATACAGGATTTCGCCGCAGTGAGCACACCACTAAGAGAGCTGACTAAACAAGGGCAGAAGTTCATCTGGTCCCAGGAATGTCACAAGGCATTCGAAGAAATAAGAAAAGCAGTAATGTCGGGGGAACACCTGGCCTACTTTGACCCACTACTATGCACTGAACTGACTGTCGATGCCAGCCCAGTAGGACTAGGAGCAATTCTAGCGCAGCATCTGCCAGGGAGAGACTCACAGAGGAAAATTGTTGCGTATGCAAGCAAAAGCTTAACAGACGTTGAAAAAGCATACTCACAACAGGAGAAGGAGAGCCTAGCAGTGGTATGGGCATGTGAACACTACCTAATGTTTATTTATGGAAAATCATTTACAATAATAACTGATCATCGGGCGCTAGTGACGATCTACGGCAGCCCATCAGCGAAAATGCCAACCCGGATTGAACGCTGGGGCATAAGACTGATGGACTATGATTTCACGATTGTGCATAAGCCAGGGAAAGAACACAATCCGGCAGATTACATGTCGAGACACCCGTTGCCGCAGGTCCATGAGACGACATCAATGGCCGAAGAGTACCTCAACTTCGTACTGAAACAAAACACCCCAGCGCCGATAACACTACTAGAGCTGGCAAAAGAGAGCAAGGGCGATGCCACGCTGCAAACAGCTATGGAAATCACGAGAAAGCAGAGATGGAGGAACGTCAACAACAACTGAACCTGGGAAGCAGGAGTATGCAGAGAAGAAGTGCTGGCTCTCAAGAAGATCAATGAAGAACTGTCCGAAACAGATACGGGGATAATGATGAGAGGGACGAGAATTGTAATACCAAGCTCACTTCGGAGGCAACTGGTCAACGTGGCCCATGAGTCACACCGAGGCGTGGTAGCCACCAAGAAACTACTAAGAGAGAAAGTGTGGTTCCCTGGCCTGGATCGCATGGTAGAAGACAACATAGCGACATGCCACCTCTGTCAAGTGATAGGACCACCGGCTAAACATGAGCCACTGCAAATGTCGGATCTTCCAAGGGCGGTATGGACAACATTAGCGGCTGATTTCTTTGCACCTCTAGACACAGGCAACTACCTGCTTGTGATCATTGACGAATACTCACAGTTCCCGATAATACAACAGGTCTCATCGACATCAGCAACAGCAACACTACCGATATTGGATGACATCTTTGCAGCATGGGGATCACCAGAAACACTAAAAACAGACAATGGCCCTCCATTTTCCGGAGAAGAGTTCCGCAGGTTCATGGCCTATCTAGGGATAAACCACAGGAAAATAACACCGCTATGGCCTCAAGCAAATGGAATAGTGGAGAGGTTCATGGGGACCATCAAAAAGGCAGTTCAAAGGGCAAAACTAGCTCAGATATCACTTAGTCAAGCGCTGTGCCAAGTACTACGGGATTACAGAAACACACCGCACAACTCCACAGGAGGGTGCCCAGCAGAGCTAGTACTGGGAAGAACGAGTCGGACGAGGCTACCGCAAATAGAAGCGACAGCGACACCTGATCACAGCAGCATTGCACATAGGGACAGAGAGGCGAAAGAAAAAATGAAGAGATATGCAGACGCTAAGCGACACGCCATCCCGTCAAACATACAGGAAGGAGACACGGGTGTTGTACGTCAACGGCAGCAAAGAAAATCAGACCGCATGTTCTCCAAAGACCCGCTAACAGTAACAAGAGTAAAGGGCCAAATGATCACAGCGGAGTCAGAGCATCAGAGGATAACAAGAAACAGCTCCCACTTCAAAGGATTACAGGAGGAAGGAAAAGAAGAAGATGACACCGAGACAGCAGAAAAAGGAAAGCAGGAGCACCACAAGGAAGAAACAAGAAACAGAGAGGGACTAGAGGAAGAGCAATAGACGGAGGCTGGCACAAGAAGAACATGCCGACGCCCAAAGAGATTAATAGAAGAAATGTAGTTTGTGGAAACACACTGAACTATGCCACGACAGACTTGCATCCATCACCTACCTACACATCTGTATAGTGTCACTTTCTCGTCATCTCTGTGACACAAGGGGGAGATGTAGTGACCTGGGGACAGGGCACTAGGACCCTGCAGCTGGACACTTGGGGACCCGAGGGCAACCGGACACCACATCCGGTCAAGGGTGTGGGGAGGGGCAGAAAGGGGACGAGAGGGAACGAGGGTGGACATAGATACAAGGAGCTTGTGCACCGAAATCAATAAAGAAACAAGATCACCCCTACCTGTGTGCATTGTCTTTCCTGGGGGGACACAACAGTTCCTATTAGCACAGCACACAAACACAAGCACTGTCCCGGCGGCACGCTCCTAGACCTGATGTGGGACACCCTAGGAGCTCGGCAGAAACAGACCCTTTAATGCACTTCTCACTGCCAGGCCGCCCGCCCGCCCCTCGGGGACCAGGAGCCACGCATCAGCCCAGTAGGACGGACAAAAGGGCACAGAAAATGTAAACAGTTTAGTCGGAGGTGGCAAGTGGGCTCTTCTTCTCAAGCCCCCACAACCTGCCTCCGGGGGACATAGGATGAGGGCTGAAATATGCAACTCGCGTCTTTCAATTGTACTCCTGGTGAGACTACAGCGAGTCTGAATGGCAGAGTAAATCTTATAATGCGAGGGGAAAAAGAACAAGTATTAAGTTTAAATCTGAGCACGGCGCCGCTTCACGGACACCGCGCTCGGTTTATTAGGTCTCGCGCCTAGCGTTACAGTGCACCGCACTGCTCACGCAGCGAGAGACCTCTTGTAGGGGGTTTGGAAACTGACCTAGGAATCGCACACGCTTGTGCATGTGCTTTTCCTTTTGGGCCACGCTATTGGTCTTTTCGTGCGTCTTTTTTTACAAAGACAGCACACAATTGGCCAAAGGTGGGCGCATTGCTCCGCCCATGGCCTATTGGTGTCTGTTACGCGCAGCAGCAGCATATGTTTTCAATTATCGTGCCCAGACACGGGCGCGATAATTGGAAACATATGCTGCTCGCAACCGCGCGAACACCAGCAGCTCCTGCATCTCGCGTGCACCATTTGCGGGCTTGTTGTGTATGGCTTCAGTGAGCTTGGTTGCTTGGATTTCGGAATGCTCCTTTGGGGGAGCATGGTGTGTGCGCGTTGTGGGGGGCTGTTTGCACATGCCTGGAGCTAATTACAGGCCGTGGCGGGCATGTCCAGCCTGGGATAACCGCAACAGGAAAGCGTCTGTCTGTCCCAGGGCAGCGCTCGGTGACTCATTTTCACAAACTAGAAAGAACATCTAAGGAGCAACACACTGGTGTTAAGGAGAGTGGTCGGGACGAGACAGGCGCGCCGTCCTCTCAAGGGCGTGCACTAGCATCTGCTCAAGCAACATCCCCAATCATTAATCATTTTTGGGTTCCGGGGTAGCGTGCTACACGCCGAAAAGTGCTTTGACGCCTAGTCAGGGGTACTAAGCGCTATATAATTGCAATTAAAATACAATGATATAATGCGCGCCAGGTAAGTACCAGTAAAAATAAATACACACACTGCCTGACGAACCCTCCCACCTGAAAATCAGACACAGAATGGCATGCATGAACGGGTAGCATCACTCAGGCGAAAACATTCCTGCCTGACCAGTGCATGCAATGCAGTATTTTACGTGGAGATACAGAAGTACAGGGACTCATTGCTTCTGGGAAGTGCCGGTACTCTCCCATTAAATGCATTGCAGCAGTGCTGAAGAATGCAGGTACTGTCCCTTTCAAATTAAAGAAGGGCATATACTCAGTACCTGCCTGCTATTGGGAAGTGCTGGTTCCCCCCCCCCCCCCACACACCACCCCCAGTACCTGTCTGCTTTTTGAAAGTGCTGGTACGCTCCCATTCAAAGTATTATTACACCCCTACTGAGAGATTGAGGTACTCTCCCTTTCGAGTTCTAGAGTCGCAGGCGCTGAGTACCGGACAGTACCTGCCCACTTACGTCACTATGCTTAACCAGAAGCTATATGGAAATGCACGTGCGTTTGTTCTTCCACATATGAAGCAGAGGTTTGATGAGTGTAGCACCTCGCCTTCTTCTCGTAATCTACTTTAAAATGGGTGCAATATTGTGATTTCGTTATTTTGTGTTTAATGGCTGAAACAGAAATGTCGAAAAAGTCAATGGATAAATCTGTACAGCACACTCCGCCAACATAGAGGCATATGTTTTTTTCCGGTTTACACATTGTCACGTCTGTTGACAAGAATTTGACCTAAATTACAAAAACATACGGACGGAATTGCATGCAGACCCGCTTTCAAATTAACTCTTTCAACAGAGTGTTTATGATTTTTTACACATATTGTATAGCGTGAACTTGACCTGAATGCATTGGAGCAGTGTACAGGAGCACAAGTTACATCACACAACAGAACATTCATGTGTTTTAAAAAAAAAAAAAATTGGCATCGGGAGTTTAAGTGATTTGCCCAGAATCACAAGATGTTAAGCTGCGGAGAATCAAGCTTATCTCCAAACTTCTAAAATTAGCACCTCTGGCCGTAACTCCACATTTTCTGGCCATTTTCTACAAACTTTTTTTTTCTGGCCAGTGCACTATATCGAAACATTATTCCATTTCAGCAGACTTTGCACTTATCCTCCCATAGTAATCAAAAACGTCATTTGCCGTCTTGGCGCTTTAAAATAAGTGGGATTAAAAACTCACTTCTACACTCTATATCAAAGGTTTCCTGCCACCATAAATGATTCTCAATAAATGGCCGACATTAAGAATACAAAGATATTGTGTCTGGCGAACGGAGGGACTTTTTTTTCCTGTTTTTCTGGGTGCAAGGCGAGTGGGTGGGGTCTCGTAGTGAATTGTCCAGTCAGCACCCCGCACGGATGCGCATGCCAGGCCCAGGGCTGCCCACCCAGGAGCCTCCTCCGCTGCCCCTCGGAGGCCCTGGGAGTGGGTGAATAATTGGTGCAACACAGCCTCATTAGGGCCAATTGGGCATGAGCTCTTCTCTTAGGGTACGTGTAATGAGGGCACTGTTTAGTCAACACGGGTATCAATAGAAGCCATTAGGCGCCGCAAAGGTGCCTGGGAAGGCGCACTGAGGAACACCTTTTTCAGGTAGGTGATGGCGCAGTTGGCTTGCAGTGGGCACGACCCTGTCTCTTTGCCCTGACCCCGCAAGCTCCCCAGGGCTGCAGCCATGCTGTGAGTGGAAATGAAGGGAGTGCTAGTAAAAACAAATACAGGTGGAAGGTTATTGGAGGTAAATATACATTATGTGAGGGCAGGCCAGACTGCGATAGGCGCTGGGGACGGTTAGCCCCATGTGCGAGGAGCTAGGCGACACTGCGGAATCATTGATAAGCATGGTGAAGTCAGGCCGGTTTATTTGCTAGACAATCATTCACCCCACCTGTCTGCCCCTGCAGTGGGAGGTGGCGCTGCATGTTTTTCTGATGTGAATTGCGTGTTTACAGGAGCGTGCCTACAGTTCTGTCATAGTAGTGAATAAGCAGTGTCTGTCTGACAGTCTGAAAAGTGTACACTGCCTGAGAGAAAAGACACAAGCTGCTGTGTGTGACAGGTGACATGGTGTATACAGGCCCTGCAAAGCACTGCGCATGCGTACAGGGGTTGGCTGGACCAAGGATTCTATATAACACGGATCTGTGAGTGCTGAAGCTGTGACGTGGGAGCCATGCACCAGCCTCCTACTGACTACTAAGGATGAAATGCAGCATGCCACTGCGCGGAGGCCGGTCTCCCAGCATGCTCTGCGGTATGTCATTATTTGCACTCCTAGTCAAGTGAGCCCTCGCCTTTGCACTCAATGGCAGATAACTATTCCCCAAGAGTCCTGTCTGTGTCTCCATACTTAAGCACAGCTGTGAGCGCACTACATTTGGTTTGGTTCATAAAAAGTCGCACCACGTCCCACAATCTCGTCTCTCCTTGACGAGTGCACGTCCTAATACCTTTGCTGAAGTCCCAATCGAGCATTAAGATGTTGTAAAAAATCGAGAGCCCTCCCCACCCGTCCCACCCCCTGCAACACCCCTCCCATTCTTCCTTAACAGACTGGATGCCCCTACCGCGAGGTTGACCAGCCGCCCCCTGCACGGGACAGGAGTACTGCCCCAAGGCCCTCACTGCTCCTATCCCGGCACAGGAGCTTGAGGTGGAGTCTGTCAGACCCGCCCCACTCCAGCAGGGGATCCATCCAGATGTGCACGGCAGGAGTCCACAGCTGCAGGCCTGTGCCCTGCCCCTGGTGCCTCCTTGGGGGTGAGGCTCTGATGGCGCTGTGGTGCACGGGCAGAGGAGATATCGCGAGGCGACTTCCTGGGGGCAATGCTGCAGCTGACGATTAGGCGCTCAGGAAAAGCAAAGCCGGAAGCGCACTCCACTGTTTCGGTTTGTTTCAGATTACAGACCATGTTTTGGCGCTTCTCAGCCTCCCACGTACATTGCCAGTAAGGTGAGGAGAAACCTGGAAACATGGACAGGAAGCTCGGTATGCGAGTGCACCTACTGCTGAGAGCTGCGGCAGACTCACCCAGCGGCTCATCATTCCAAGGTATAAAACACGAAAAGAGTGCCGCGGACCTAGGAAGTGCCTCTCGGAGAACACTATTTAATGCAGGCGTCTAAATCCGAAAGTATGGGAAGCAAGCAGGCTGCCGACTGACAAACTTACACAATATGCTGAACTGCATTAAGGCGACAAGGCTGAGCTCCCGGACAGTCCTTTCTCTCTTGCATCTTAAAACAAGCATTTGCAATGCAATAGGTCTCGCATTTACGCGAGTTTGAGCTATTGACATTGCAAATGATAATGCCTTTTATTTTTGTTTTCGTTTTTAAAACATAAATAAAAGGCATAGTCATTTACAATGGCAATAGCTTAAAGTCGCGTAAATGCGAGACCTATTGCATTGCAAATGCTTGTTTATATATTTTTTAACTTTAACACTGAGCGCGGTGGCCGTGAATCGATGCCGCGCTCAGATTCAAATTAAACAAGCATTTGCAATGCAATAGGTCTCGCATTTACTAGAGTTTGAGCTATTGGCATTGTAGATTGCAATGCCTTTTATTAATGTGTTGGTTTTTTAAACAAGTAAATAAAAGACATTTTAATTTCCAATGCCAATAGCATAAACTCTCGGAAATGCGAGACCTATTGCATTGTAAATGCTTGTTTGTCTTTCTTGCAGGCCACAAGTCTTGCCATATTATCAGGCTGACTTAAGGCTGCACTGCATACTCCATTCAGGTAGCCTCTGTGCCATTTTGTTGCTTAAAAAATATAAGTGCTGTTGAGTTAGTGGCAAGAAATTTGCCGTGGGCCCTCTCCTATCACAACATTGTCTAGTTATGCCAAGCATGAAAAATAGGACCAAAGGCCCTGTTTTGTTCTGCAGTTAGTCACGGACCGAGGGACTTAGAAAACACTTACGTTTTTGGCTTTAAATATGTGGAGTCACAAAAACATTTAAAAGAGCTCAGTCCATGGAAGCAGTCACCCGTCACTTATTTGTTTGCCTGCGTCGAGAAAGAGACGCTTTCTACGTCTGCCACTGACACAAAGTCTGGTCGAAAATATTAGTGGGGCATCAATCCTCTCATCTCCCATTGGGGGCGTGGCTTAGGTCGATGGGGTGGTGAGTGGATTTAGCACGATGGGGGTGGGTTTGGGGAGCTGGAGGCGTCATTAACGGGCGGTGGTTTGTATTTACATCTAAACACCTTCCTCATCTCTGGCAAGGATTACAGCGGTACCCATGAGGAGTTTGCTGCAGCACATCACGTGCCAATGACGCATTGTCTGTAGACTTTCGTACCTGAACAATAAAGTTCGAATCCCCAGTGGCTTCTGTACGTGACCTCAGTGTGTGACCCTGAGCATGTTACATTATCCTCCTGGGCACCGCACTTTCATTGGCACTTTGTTTATATGAAGGTATCTAATTATTAGTCATCAATAGTTTAAATGTGAAAAACATAATAACGAATTGAGATGCAAAAAAAAAACCCGATGTCTTTATGTGTTATGAATGTTTCTTTGCCTCGAACATGCCACTACGTCAGAGGTTATCCCTCATGAGGTATGTGGATTGCCACATTCGTAGCACCTCAGGGCGATAAAGAGGATGTTGCAGGGGGTGAAGGGGAGGTGTGGCGGGAATGGACTGTGCAAATTGTGCGAAAACCCACAAAGTTGCCGCGTTTGTTAGTATTTACGAGCATTTGCAAGGCCTTTCACACACCTATCTCCGCTCACAAACGTGCAGCAAAGTACTAGCGGCGTCAGCTGCATCCCCCCTCATTTTGCAGGTGCTATCGAGGAAAGGAAGTATGCAGAGGAAATTATTTTCCATGTGAAGAAAAAAAGAACTGGAATTTCGAAGTAATCCCAACTCGTGCGTCAGCCCATTTAACACAATTCGGCCAGTCTGCCCTCGTATACTTAAGGCAAATAATCACATGCAAGGAGCGCGTGGCAGTCACGATCTGTAGCACCCAAGGGGGTTGTACGAAATTGTTGAACACAGATGTCTGTGACCTCCTCATGCTTGCTTATTCAACAATGTCAGAAGTGTGGTGTGGCAGAAAAAAATGGAAGAGGTAGAGGTGCGTTGTCAACATCAGAGCTCCGACTGGATTTAAAGTGACAAATTGAAACAAGGATGTGATAACAAGCAGGAAGTGGGATAAGGGAGGGGGTGGCAAATGGTGTGCACTTTCGCGGGCGCTTTGATGTTCTCAGTGGCTGCGCGGCTCACTGAGAACAACAAAGCGCCCGAGAAATGTACACGCAGGCTGCCAAATGGTGCGCGCGCCCGGCGCACATACACTGTAGTTGGGGGCCTGAAAAGCGCTCGTTTGCACTTTCAAATCCCCGTTTTCTATAGCTCTCGCCAGAGCAGCGCTAAAGCGCTGGCTCAGGCGAGACCTAAAAACTTGTGTGATTGGCCTCCACTCCCCGACACAGTTTTAGGTGCTGACACATGACTGACTTGTCCCAACCGTTCCAGAAATCAGTCAGGGGTAGGACAAGAGATAATCTTAAGAGTGGGTACCATCTGCTTCTGTGCTGCTGCATGGGCTATCTAAACTCCTCCCCCGGCTGCTGCAGTGGGGTTACTGCCGGTCATGACTCAGCGCACCAGCCTTCCAAAGAATCGCTCAACTGTAAATCGGCTGCTTAACACTGCACAGATGTGCGACACAAAGCGCAAACAATCAATGTAAAACGTGCAATATGTGCAAATGTGTACCGCCATAATATGCAGAGCAAAATGTGCCCCGATACAACTGTACGCAAACATGCGGACGCAGCTCTAAAGGGTGCCTCTTCCTGTATTCGCAACATGGGGACCGCACGAGTTCGCTGTGCAGGGACTACAGGTATGCCTTTAAGATACAAAATATAATACTTGTTAGGAACCGCTCAGGTAGCGGGGAATGGTTAGTGTGGCCTGGGACAGCGACGTCCTTCTACTGAGATTGTTGTATCGAGAGAGGTACATGAGGCCATTATCTGTGCCTTTGTTTCTGTCCTGATGGGTGGAGATCGCGCCCGCGTGTAGGGGGCGTGGCTTCGCGGTATGGGTTTCGATTCCGACAGCTGCAATGTCTTTTGTTGCTGTGCCGATTTATGGAGAGCGCGTCCGTGTGTAGGGGGCGTGGCTTCGCGGTATGGGTTTCGATTCCGACAGCTGCAATGTCTTTGTTGCTGTCCAAATGGGGGGGAGAGTGCACCCGTATGTAGGGGGCGTGGCTTCGTGGTATAGGTTTCAAATCCGGCTCGGGGTCACGCGGAAATAAAGAAGCGCTGTTTGATGCCTGCTTCCTAGTTATGCGTTATATAATACAAGCATTTACAACGCAATAGGTCTTGCATTATTTAAGTTTGAGCTATTGGCATTGCTAAATAATGCAACACCAATAGCTCAAACTTTAATAATGCGAGACCTATTGCATTGCAAATGCTTGTTCAATGTAGCCAAAGCTTTGCTTAGCACCTGAAGTTTGTACGCGGTGCATAGCAGAGCAGTCATTGTGAGGCAATTAAGAGGTACCTTATCCAGCGTGAGGCTGCCATGTGCTGCTCCTGACATCAGAGAGTGAGGACTGAGTGCGGCCCTCCTGGAACAGTGAGGCTGGCGCGCGCTGCTTGCAAAGATTCTAAACGCATGTTAGGTGCGAGGTTGAGAGGACCCGCGAGGCTGATGTGCTCTACCGTCTGCCCCTAGGAATTCCATGCGCGTGGAAGGTACGCGTGGCAGCAGACTTTGTTGGCGTCACGGCTGACTGGCTGCAATGCGTTTTATTCGGTTTATGCCCCATACCCTGAATGGAGGAAAAGACTGGAAG
Source organism: Triturus cristatus (assembly GCF_964204655.1). NCBI lineage: Eukaryota > Metazoa > Chordata > Amphibia > Caudata > Salamandridae > Triturus > Triturus cristatus. The sequence continues at coordinate 619,310,404 of NC_140579.1, read as the reverse complement.
GCGAGCAAGGCATTACAACAAGGTATTACAGCGGCGGACTATGGGATTTTGGAACCGCGTTGTGAGACGCGAGGTTGCTGCTTAGTGACAAGCAGTCACTACATATTTAATTGAATTTAAGAACATTTGTGAGCATCTCTCAGGATCGCTAAGTGAAGTAGTAATATGCAGATTGTTGAGGGGAAGAGTAAACTGAACGAGTATGAGCAATGTGAGGCATTCCTTATTGAAGAAGATTAAGCCTGGACAGCGCAGTTAACAAGACAAGCCCGGCGGAGCGTGGCGCGCGCGCGCTTGGGGACGGGGGAGCGCATTGCAGGCGGAGGAGCGGTCCCTTTGAAGTGCTCCCAAAAAGCAGATTGCATGGCGGCACGATGCGCGTGATTGTGCGCGTGCTAGCCATGCAATCCGCTTTTTGGGAGCACTTTTAAAACCCACTTACAATAGTCTCGCTTCGCGATCGCTTGCGCGATAGCAAGGCGAGACCTAAAAAACAGCAGCTGTGTCTGAGGGAAGGGTCTGCTCGGGGAGAGAGACAGAGGGAAGTAGAAAACAAGTAGTGCTCACCCAGTAATTAAAGGGCATAGTCTAACGCTGCCACTGCAGCACTTGTCGTCCCTCCCGGTGTCCAGACTCCTGAATCCCGTGCTCTCCCTCCTACAGCCATTGGGCCCTCATGCATCCCATAATCATATCCTTCTTCCAAGCTCTCCATTCTGCGGCGCTAGTCATAGGTGTGTGCTTTTCCCACGCCCTCTCCTTAAATGCGGACCCCACGGTCCGCAGTTGTGGGACAGTCACCAGTAGAGCAGTCTATTGTTACTAGGGTGACCAACCGTCCGTAAATTTCACGGACAGTCCGTAATTTCGGCCGTCTGTCCGTTGTCCGTGAAGGATTCTTTAACGGACGCCATTTGTCCATAATTTTAACCGGGCACCTGTCGCACCACCCTAAAGCCGATGTTCCGTCGTTTCCACCCACCTCACTTCTTGACTCCGATGCTGTTGAGGTCGGGTGTAACAGACTACGATGCAGTACCAAAGCTCACATACCCAGCAGCATTGGAGAGGCACAGCGGGATGGCAACCCTCACACCTTCCGCCCTTGATGAGCTGTTAAGAGGTGCTTGAAGGTGACTGAGAGGGAGGGGCTGCAGCTTCAGGGGCAGGGGCATCTATTCAGATGCAAACAGCCCTGAATGCGGCATGTCTCTGCAATTTACAGGGGCCTCACATATTCCCTTTCTGCCCAGGGCCCTAAACATCCTAGAACCGGCCCTGATTACCCCGAGGCAGCACGTGGCAATTAAGCAGCACGTGGCAGCTTAATTACTGTCACTAAATTGTAAGCAAACCTCGGTTCTTCAAACAAGCAGTCTATAATGTAATAAAATAAAGAAATGGCACAATCGCACCCACACTGATTAAAAAAGTATGGAGGACAATCAGTTAAATCAATTCTCTTGGAGTATCTCCTTTAAGTACTGTACATCACAGTGGGGGATGGCAAAACTAACATTTTAGAAAGAGAGCCTGTCGTCTCGTTGTCTTGTCCAGGAGGGGGTGAGGAGCCCTACCCCACCCTGGAAGAGACCAAGATTAGACTAGAATACTGCATGCTCACCCCTATGCCCACCCTGGTGGATCCTGTTCCCCCTCCTGTGATGGCTACTGCCCCCCCCAAGTGATGGCTCCTCTCCACCCTGTGGTGCATCCTGTCTCCGCCCTGGGTGGTTTCTGTCCCAGTCCTGGAATGGCTCCTGCAGCGAGGGTGAAGTTCTTGATGGGCCTCTTCTCAAAAAGGCTCAGCTCCAAATTAATATGAAAAGGTGGGCGAGTGAGTACGTGAAGGGATGGGTGGATGGCTGGATGAATTCGTGAAAGGGTGAATGGATGAATGAAAGATTGAATAGATGGATAATGAGAGAGGATGAGTGGATTGATGAGTGACTGGAAGGATGGATGAGAGAAAAAATAAATAGCTGGGTGGAAGTGTAGCTGGATGGGTAAAAGGGTGGTGGAATGAGTGAAAGGGTGGATGAATGAGTGAAAGGGTGGATGAATGAGTGAAAGGATGGATGAGTGAAAGGATGGATGAGTGAAAGGATGGATTATGAGTGAGTGGGTGGATGGATGAGTGAAATGATGGCTGGATTGATGAATTGATAAGTGCAAGGGTGAATGGATGGACGGATGAGTGAAAGGGTGGGTGTAAGGATGGATGAGTGAGTGAAAGGGAGGGTATATGGACAAAAGGATGAATAGATGAGTGAAGGAGTGAAAGGATAGATGGATGAGTGATAGGGTCAATGGATAAATTCATGAGTGTATGTACGGGTGGATGGATGGAAGGAAGGATGGCTAAGTGAAAGGGTCGATGGAGAGAGAAAGGGAGGGTGGATGGATGACTGAAAGGGTGGATGGGTGGAAGGATGAGTGACTGGGTGGATGGATGAGTAAGTTAAAGGATGGCTGGATGGGTGAAAGGGTAAACGGCTGGATGGATGAGTGAATGCCGGGATGGGTCGAATAGTGGATGGATAAGTGTACAGATGGATAGGGTGAAAGGGTGGATGGATGGATGAGTGAAAGGATGGATGAAGGGATGGATGAGTGAAATGATAGATAGATGGATACATGATGAATAGGTTTCCAAATGGTTGAATATGTTTGCATATGGCTGGGTTTACTTATATACTATTGCGCGACCTCCTCTGATGTGTCTGTAAAACTTACCTTTTGTCCCGAAGTTTTGTCCTGAATTTTGACCTCCTGTCCTGAATTTGTGTCCTGAATTTTGACCCTTTGTCCTAAATTTTTACACTCAACGTCCTGAATTTGCACTAATGCCAGTTGGTCACCCTAATTGTTACGCGAGACACCCCCTTCATCCCCGCAGGCCCGCCCGTCTATCGAAACCGAGCTGCGTGTAGGCTCCATGTTGGACTCTGCTTTGGACCTCTCCCATGGGCCGCCCTGAGAGACAGACGTGCACCGTCGCCCTCCATGAGGTCTGCAGCCTAGAGTCTCACCCCACATCTGATGTACTTCAAACACCCTCTTACTTTGTATTTTCGTTACAGTTTGGAAAGATGTTACTTGATTTCTGACATGGACGACCATAACTGCCAATACTGTGGAAGGGGAGGAAGACTGTGAAGTGAAAATCAGAACCCCCCCCCCCCCCCATAGATTGGAGTAGAATAAGACTTGGACCGGTCCAAGGAGGGCAACTGTGGGAGTCTGCCACGAGGCTCACTCAGTGGACTTTCCAGAAAGGCCGCGGGTTTGGTTACTCGACTAAGGTGTGTGTGTGTGTGTGTGTTTTGGCAAATAAGACACTTTCCCAGAAGAGCTTCCTTTTAATGTTTCCAAGCACACCCCTGCCCCTCCTCTCTGCCCACTAGTACAGATCTAGCCACGCCCACTACGCTTCTCAGTACTGCTTGCTCCATTATGCCCCGCTATCTTCTTGCTGACCGTTCTCCCTTGTTCCTCAGAACACGACTTCCTCTTTCTGCTTTTCTGCAGTATTTATGTGCCGCCAACTTCACCTAACGGCTGTCCACAGAGCTGTACACAAGGAGGGCGTGGACACAGCTGGCAACAGTCTTAACAATTTAGCTTTGCCGCTCATCAAAACTGCATTACCCCAGAAGCTATAGTTCCTCGAAAAAGTACTTCCTCGGGTACCTCGCAAGTTTTGCTTCCACTCCTCCCCGCCCACCTCCCCTGACGGAGCGGCTACCACCCCCTCCACCGTGCCCCCCAAAAAAGCTCCTGGAGACGGTGCTGCTCCTTGTCTTGCGCTTGCAGCACAGTCCTGGCTAGCTGCCCCACACCGTGCTACTGTGAAAAGTTTAGCACACGCTGGGGATGGGGAGACCTCCTCCTCACGTGGGGGAAGGCACGATTTGCAGTCACTGATTCTTCCGTGCAGTTCTTCCCCATGTGGGAACCCCTCAGGCCCCCTTCTCTCCCAGTGGCACCCAGAGCGTCTCTCCTCACCGCTCCGCTGGAGAACAAAACCCGCCTTCAGCAGAAGACTTTGAAGCTGAGCCTTTAATGTCTGCTAGCTGCTGCCCCCAGGCATTGTGCGCAGGCAGCATTTTGATGTGGGATACTGGTGTGTGTCATTCCTTCCCACCTCGAAGACAGTGGGCGGGAGCCCCTTCTCGGAACCGTGTCAGAAGATGGGTGTTAGTTTATCTCCGGCCGGTCTGCGCGAGCTTCCATGCAGCTCACGCTTGTTCGGGTCCCAGCTATCCCAGGCCGCCTCCAGCAGGGGGGCGCACACGCACCTCTCAGTGAGCAGACCGCAGCGCGTCCTAGCAGAGGCCGCCCCCGAAGGGGGCTCAAGGGCCGGCGCCATAATGGCCGCCAGAGCCCGGCAAGGAACAAACCGGTTCTCGTCGGCGGGAAGCGCCGCAGGGCGAAACGCCCTCAGGCGCCCGCCCCCTCCCCTTCCAAGAACAATGGGGAGATATAAGGCGTCGCTCCCCCCTGCAGCAGCCCAATTGCATATCATGGGAGCTGGGGGAGCGCCGCCAACGGTTTTCGGATCCGTCTTCTCTCCGTCGCGACCCCGGGAGCAGCGAAGATGGACCCCAGCCAGCAAAAGGGACCAGTCACCGGGAGACGGAGCCAGCCGCCACTGGGGCCTGTAGGATCGGGGCAGAGTGGACTGAGGCACGAGGCCGGAAGATGCAGGCATGCCCCCCAGCTCCCCGGGCAGCAGTTGAAGACGCTTTTGCTGCCAAAAGCTGTGTCAGGGTAAGGACTAAAGGAGGGAGGAGTGGCGGCGTTGCAGGCCGATCACCCCGCGAGTTAGCGTAATAGTACGGCCCTGACTGTCATATCGTGCGAGAGAATGCAATATTTGGTGAATTGTTCAAACACCAGCTGGGTTACACAGATAATGTGCGAGATATGTGCCCTACCTCAATTTACCCCGTAACAAACGCTCCTTAGCGGCGAGGGCTGAGACCCCTGCAACTTGGAAAATAGACCTTGTCCGGGCCATTGTCCTAAGCGTGGCGGCCCGGCAGCATACCTGGCCTCGGTTCGGCTACTTTGCTAAGTTAGCGGACGCGTGGGTTTGCATAGTGAAATGGCAATGGTGTTGTATTAAAGAGCCACTGCGGGGGCGAGGCTTCAGGCAGAAGAAGGCCAGAGCAGTAGACCTTCCAGCGGAGGATACCGTTTCGGGCCCCACATCACGTGAATTCCAAAAAAAAAAAAAAAGGAAAGGGCACTGTTGCAACGCAACTGAAGAGGAGATGCGGCGCAGTGGCTAGAGCGGTTCACTACAGTTCAGAGCTGATCACTTAATCCCCTCCTGACTAAGAAAAATTGGAAAACGTGTAGTAAGTAGTGTCTTTCATGGCGTAAAATTGCGATACAAGCAAGATAGCAGCGAGGACAGAATGACAGAGAGAGGGCAGGAGTAAATGTCACGCTTTCAGAATTCACTCGGGTGGAGCGAAGCCCCGAATGATTGTTGGGCTCGCAGAGTGGGGGCGTTATTTTATGGGTTTTTTTTCTGGCTACTTCCTGTTTTGCTGTACAGCGGACTGACTCCTAGCTGGGTACAACCACGCTGTATAAAAATACCAAATAGCAAAAAAAAAAAAAAAAATTTAAACTGTAAGAGAGCGCGCGATTGAGAGACACAGATTGTGAGCTAGCACGAGAGAGAGGGCACGCGTTATCTTCTTGTCGCATCAAATATCTTATAAAACACTCCATTTAGAGCACACAAATATATCTGAGAGGGAAGAATGCATATTTCCGCTGTGTTGAAAGCGCGCCTTGTTTGTCATGTCATGTTCTGAGGACGCCCGCGCTGAAAGGCTCTTGAAAGAGCCGGGGACACATGCAGCTCTCAGAGATAGCGCCGTCTGTGACTGCCATTCATCTCTGATGCCAATCACACGGATTAAAGGACGAGTCTCGTGGGCAGGCACAGCATGTTCTCGCCTTATGTCACGCATTAAAAAACTACTTCCGCTTTTCTTGGCTTTGGTGGGCGCGCATATAAATGGCGCCAATACCATCGGACGAGTGAACTCACCCGACCCCCCCCCTTCGTGCCTGAATGCGCTCAGTAACCAGCGAGCATGTAAAGCGCGCCACTACCTGAATAAACGGATAAATAATTAAACAAATAAATGGAGGAAGGGGAAAAAGTTAGGACGAGTACTTTAGTGCACCGGCATCATTCCGAGCGCTTTGATCTAAAAGGAGATCCCCCCCGAGCGGAATGCTAAATTTCGCGCCATAGGTGCGGAGGGCGCAGGAGTCGCGGGTACAGATGCAAGCTGTGGCTTTCACTCTTATGCTCCTAATAATAATAAAAAAAAAAAAGGAGTTGTCATGACTGGGGGCGGGCGTTTTTTAATACATTGAGGTTAGGTTTGGTGCTGCTGGCAGCCGCGCTCTAGTCTTTCAAGGACAGTAACCTGAGTATTGTTGAAGAGAGTAACAGTAAGAAATGCGCAAAATGGGGTACAGAGCTTCGAATCGGCAGAAGCACTTTGTAAATACACATTATCGGCAAAGAATGGACGATGGGACTAAGGCTCTGATACTTAAGGGTGTCACGGGCTAATGGGTTGAGGCGTCCGACTTCGGACTACAAGTTTGAAGGTGCGAACCCCTACAGACCGGGGCTTCTTAGCTGTGGACACGGCAACGTCGAATCCCCTCGTGCCTGATTGTGTGATGTCAATGCGGGGCTATGTAAAGCGCTCCAATACCCTTGGGTCACGTTCGCGCTATATTTAAAAAAAAAAAGAGGCAAGCCGGTTAAAGCATTTAACCGTGCTGGGGAGGAGAGACGGTGCCTCGGCTACGCTGCCGACTCCTGAGCTTGGAAACCAAAGTTCGAGCCTCGGGGGTCGACGCTACATCCCGTGATCCTGGGCAAATGACTTAACCCCCGCGCCTACGAAAGAAACGAATGTGTCCTTGCGGAACCCAACTGGTGCTCATGTAAAGTGCTCCATTACCTTCGAGTCGAGTTAAAAAAAAAAAAAAAAAAAAAAAAAAGAATGCAATTTCCCTGAATCCGATAAGAGGCTATGAGGCCATGCAGCCTTACGGCTATAGCTGCCGACTTTGGAGCTGGGGGAACCGAGTTCGAGCCTCTGCGTCGGCTCAGCATCCTGTGATGCTAGGCAAATTACTTAATCTCTTCCCTAAGGCGCTCCAATACCTTCGGGTCGAGTTCGTGCTGGAATACAGTACTAATGTCTGCAAAAAAAAAAAAAGTAGATACTTAGGAGCGACCGGCTCTGTTAACGCCAGACTGGTTTCTGTTAACTAGCGGGGACGGGACCGGAAGTGAGCCACGTTGCTCACCAGGTACTTACACCAAAGACCAACCCGCGCATCATGTGGGCATATATCAATGTATAATAAATTTTCATCATTTTGTATTAAAAAAAAAACAAAAAAAATAACACTCTGGCGGTCGACGCAGTGTGGCAGCCTGTGGGGCGAGGGAGGACTCCAAACGATTGCCCTCGCGGAAGAATGAACTGGTCTATGGAGGCCTCCTAATACATTTATATATATATATATTTATCTTAAACGCACCGAATTCTGGTTCTGGGACCAGGGCGCATTATACGCTAAGGGCTGGCAAGGTTATATATAAAAGATTAAGGAGAATAAATAAATGTGTCCCTTCGTAAGAGCTCATGCGCGCAGCGAAAGCGCCTCAAGACTTGTGGGTCGTTCCAGGAGTAGAAGTAAGCATGTGTGGGTGACTTCCAGCACCGTGCGCCCCAGCCGCTAGGCGCCTGTAAAATGAGCGCTTTTCTGGTAGGCATGGATCAAGCACCAGACAGGGAAGGCTGGTCTGCAGTGACACAGGGCTTGTGTTAGCATACCTGCTGCAAAGACCGTATAATATGCGGATCACGAGGGCAGGACGAGGTCAGATTTCGAAGCATAAGTCCGGAACATATGTAGTGCCGCCACTGTAGATTCGGAGTTTGGGCGGGCCCAAAACAAGCAATCGGCGCAACCGTACTGCCTACCAGTAAAGTACAGCAGAGTGAGGGATGTCAGAGTTTAAAAAAAAAAAAAAAGAGGTCAAAAAACAAAAAGCAGAGCGGTAGTTAAACACTGTCGGACAGGGGCACAATAGAGGATGCGGTGTGATGAAGGAATACTGTATTACGCCTCCAAAGAGGCATCTGACTGTCTCTCAATTTTGATTTCATGTATACCCATGGCGGGAGGAGACAGTACTGTACGACACCGAAGAAGGACACCGTCGGAGCTGACCAGATGTGGGGGGAGCCGCAGGAAGACGTGAGCCTCCCTGGCGGCGTGGCGGAAACGAGTGTTTTGGTCTGTATGGGAGCACACCGACGGGGCGGTGTGTAGAAGGAGGGCCACTCACTTTGGGATGCCGCACGGCAGGGCGAGTGCGCCTAACAAAATCGGGGTAGCAAACGGAGACGGCGCTCGCAGCCCAGCCCCCGCCAGAAGGTGGGGCACAAAAGAGACTAACAAGGTAGCGAGTTGGGGCCCAACTCCGGGGAAAAGGCTACCCCCCACACGCAAAGGGGCGTGGTTAACAACAAAGAACAATCTACGAGCTGTCAGTGTGATTTACGACCCTAGGAGTTGCAAATGAGCAAACAAGACAAACCAGTGATTTATGGCCAGCCGATGATTTATGGCTGATGATTTATGAGGCTCATGCAGAATGATTTATGACAGCGGAATGAGGACAGATTGTGACAGAATGATTTATGACATACCAATGATGTATGACCCATGAGTTATGGCTGATGATTTATGATGCTCACGCAGAATGATTTATGACCACGAAATTCTGATGGCAGGTGACAGAATGATTTATGACATACCGATGATTTATGACCCATGATTTATGGCTGCTGATTTATGGTGATCAGGCAGAGTGATTTATGGCAACAAAGGAAGGGCCAACAGAATGATTTATTAAGGATAATGATTTATGGCCCATGATTTATGATGTCCAGCTGACAATGCGCGATATCGCATTGGCAATAATGTGTGACATGATTTATTACCCCGGCCTCCAAGGGGATGTCCGGGGGAATTGTACAAGTGTGACTATGTAATAAGTAATAAACTGCGGCCAACAATTACCACCACATACGACGATTGTTGGCTGTGTTTTTAGTAATGCAGATGCACAAGTATGGTACGGTTCCTGGAATGGGCGCAGTGTGGCCGTTATTGAGTCCTAGACATCGCAGTTCCAGCTGAGGCGGTTGCCTGGAAAGCATAATCCCTTGCAACGTGTTTGACTTTACCATTTGTGAAATTACAGCCCTTTTCTTTATAGTTGGCGCACTGACAATACTTGCATTTTCAGTCATGGCAATAAAACACGTATTTACCTACATTATCTTAAACGGAAAGAGTGCTCTTTTAACGTGTTGCAGGGAGTGCATTGTTTTCGCAGACGTTCCAGCGCCTCGCCCCTTCACTCAAGCACAACAAACTTTATCTTTTCAAGCCCCTCTCTTACCAGGCTTTTATCCCGACCCTCTCTCTGCTTCTAGTCACAAGCCTTGCCCTCTCAAGCTGTGCTCTCCAGGGATCTGACCCCAGTCTCTCACTTCCCAGGTCCTCCGGTCGCAGTTCTGTCGTCCTAGGCTTATGCCACCCCGAGCACTTGCTACCATCTACACTTCTGCCTCCCCAACATCTGCCCTCAACCTCCCCCGCCCCTCTGGGCGTCACCTCTAGCTTCTCTCCATCAGGTCTTGCTCTCAGGGTTGTCAGCCCAGGGTCTAACCTACAAACCCCTACCCCTAGTTGTGTCCCTCGGCTCCTGCCCTCCCAGCGTCTGCCCTCTTAGCTCCTGGTCTCTGGTCCTCCCAGACCCCACCCTCCCAGCTCCTCCATCCCACCACCTGGCAGCTTATCTCCTTTACGTCAAGGCCCTATCCTTCTCAGTTTGTACCCTCTAGCTCTGCCCGTTTTGGTTACTCCCAACCTCATGCAGTCTTCCATGCCACCCGTTTGTAGAGAGCCACTCGGGCTCTCCACTACTTTGTATCGACATCGCACACGCATCCACACACCCCTGGGGCGGGCTCGCCCGAGGGGATAAATAAAGGTGGGCGAGACCGCACGTGGTCTCTACGGTGTAGCCCAGCAAAGTACAACCTGCGTAGTGTCCTTTACTCGCGCTGCGGTAACTGCGACCCTGGGCCTGCACTTCTACACTGGCGGCGAGGGTCGTACCTGTGCGTGCGACGCTGCTGCTGATGCCTGCGGAGCGAGCGGAGCCCTCCAGCGCTGATCGTGCTCCCTCCTCTTCTCTCTCGCTGCCTGTGGTGCCCGCGTCTGTCTGAGGCCTGCCGTCGGCGGAGCCCACCCGCTTGCTGATTCCCGCTCGCCTGGAGCCGCTGGTGTCATCGTCTGTGAGGCCGGGTGAGTGGTAGGCATCGTGCGCTTCCCGGCGGACTGCTTTCAGCAGGGGGGCCTTGGCAGGCTGCCCTTCGTACTGCCTGCCCTTCGTACTGCCTGCCTGCAATTTGCTCGTCTTGCTACTCGCTACTGTGTGGTGTCTCCCGGGGGGAAGGAAGACGATCGTGAGCGCGAGGGGAAGACACCCAGGCTCCAGCTCACTACCATTGGCTGCTGCATCTCCAGGACTGGGAGGCCAACAATCCAACAAGCATTGGCAGTGGCAAACCCAGGCCTGGGAATACCTCATTGTGTTTCACTGCTCCTGAGGGCCAAGAGAGAGGAATACTCACACCCCAGCAGGATTTGCGCTCCGGCACTAGCGTTCCTCAGGCTGCCCCACGCCCCACCATGTCCACACCGCCGGCTACCGGCGCTGGCACATCGCAGGGGAGCGGACCCGCCGCGGTGGCGGTCAACCATCCGCCGCCGCCTTCGGTGGTCACCCACACGGCTGTAGCGCCGTTACCCCCCTTCAGCGAAGCATCGGACCCAGCTACCGCCTGGAAAGCATGGGTGGGTCGTTTGAACCACTACTTCCGAAGGACCCGTGAGACGGACGGAGCAGTGAAGAGATCGCTGCTCATTTACTACGGAGGGGCGGAAATCTACGAGCTATTTGACACGCTTCCGAACACCGGGGAGGATGACGGCTACGACGCCGCAGTTGCGGCGCTGAACAAGCACTTCGATCCCCAACTGAACCCGGACTTCGAAAAATTCAAGTTCAGGAGGGCGTGTCAAACGGACGCAGAGTCGGTGGACATGTTCTACGCGCGGCTGCGCCGGCTGGCCAGCACGTGCCCGTTCGCCGATCAAATCATTCTAGGTTGTCGCTCCAAGCTACTCCGGAAGCTGATCCTCCGGCAACCAGGAATCTCGCTAGATGACATCCTCATTCTGGCCCGGTCTCACGAACTATCCGATGCCCGGGCGGAAGAAATGGAAGCCGCCCTCCACACGCCCGTGGCGGCGGGACCAGGGCTCAAGAGCGTGCCTATCAAGGAGGAAAGGGTTGAAGCGACCTCCCGCGCCCCGCGCGACGCCCAAACCCGCAAAGTCGGGCCTGTGTGGCTACTGTGGGGAGGACCACCCGGCGACGGCGATCTGCGGAGCAAAAGGCAAGACGTGCTCTCGCTGTGGGAGGATGAACCACTACGCCCGGGTGTGCCGAGGCGGACGCTTCCGGCAGCAGTCTGCGAGGCCGAAGTCTGGACAACAACAGGTGCGCCAGATCGAACACGAGGATCCTCCGCCAACCGACCGATCCTACCGCCAGGCGCACGACCCGGTGTATGAGGACGAAGACGACGAGGTATTCGTGGTATCGTTCGTCGGCAGGATAAGCTCCCGGCGGCGGCCGCCGCCCATGTGCTCAGTCTCCGTGGGCCGAGCAGAGATCCCGGCCCTCATCGACACCGGTGCGTCCGTGAACGTCATGGACTCGGACCAGTATGACCGACTATCTCCAAAGCCCCCGCTGGCGTCGTCGAAAGCAAGAATATACACATACGGCGGGACGGATCCACTTCCGCTCCGTGGCGTTATTACCACCACTGTCGCCAGCGGAGGATACTCCACGCAGACGCAGTTCTATGTCACGGAGGGCAAGAAAGGAACGCTGCTCAGCTGCCACACCGCCGAGGACCTGGGCCTGGTCTTCTTTGCAAATCAAGTTCACGACTCCCACGCAGAGGACATCCTTCAAGAGTTCCCGGCTCTCTTCACCGGCCTGGGCAAACTGAAGGGCAAAAGGTTCAAACTGCATATAGACTCCAACGTGAGGCCAGTAGCATTGAGACACCGGAGGGTACCGTTCAGCCTGCGCCCGCAGGTGGAAGAGGAGCTGAGGAAACTCGAGGAACTGGACGTAATCGAGAAGGTGTCTGGCCCCACGCCCTGGGTGTCCCCGCTGGTCGTGGCGCCCAAGCCCCAGCAGCCCGGAGCCATTCGGCTGTGTGTCGACATGCGGTTGCCCAACACCGCGGTGAAGAGGGAAAGGCACATCACCCCCACAATGGACGATATAGTGGCTGATCTCAACGGGGCCAAGTGGTTCTCGAAGCTGGATCTCAATGCAGGATACCACCAGCTGGAACTGGACCCTGGCAGCCGTTAGATAACGACCTTTTCCACCCACGTTGGTCTCCGCAGATACAAGAGGCTAAGTTTTGGCGTCTCCTCTGCGGCAGAAGTGTTCCAGAACGCCATTCGAGAGTCATTGTCAGGACTGCAAGGGGTGATCAACCTCAGAGACGACATCCTGGTCTACTCCACCACCCTGGAGGAGCACCATGCTCACCTGAGGGCCACGCTTCGACGGCTGGAGGAGTGCGGGTTGACCCTGCACAAAGCAAAATGCTCGTTCTACCAAGACCGGGTGGACTTCTTCGGGTACACCTTCACGCGTGACAGGCTGCTGGTAGATCCGAAGAAAGCAGAAGCCATCCGAGCGGCGCCCACACCGCGGAGCCCGACAGAGGTTCGAAGCTTCCTTGGAATGGCGACGTACTGCGGACGGTTCATTCCCCGACTGGCCGCGCTGTCGGAACCGCTGCGCGCCCTCACGCACCAAAACCGCCCGTGGGAGTGGACCCCGGAAGCTCACAAAGCGTTCCAGGAAATCAAGGAAGGGCTCCTCGATAAGACCATCATGGCATACTTCCACCCGCGACGGAAAACGGAACTGGTGGTGGACGCCAGCCCGGTGGGCCTGGGGGCCGTCCTCCTGCAGGAGCACAGCTCAGAAGTGTGGAAGCCGGTGGCATATGCCAGCAAGGCGCCGACGGACACGGAGACGAGGTACGCCCAGATCGAGCGAGAGGCACTGGCAATCAAATGGGCGTGCCAGCACTTCCATCTGTATCTCTGCGGACAGGACTTCACCGTGGTCACCGATCACAAGCCTCTCATCGCCCTGTTCACGGGATCGACGAGGCTCGCCCCGCCCCGAATCGAAAGGGGGGCCGTCCAGCTGCAAGGGTACCAGTTCAAGGTGGTGTACCGGCCAGGGGCCAACAACCCCACGGACTACCTGTCCAGACATCCGAAGCCAAGTCTCGAGGCTGGAGTACAGGAAGACACCGGCAACACGGAGGCGTTGGTGAAGATGGTGTCCCAAGGCGCCTGTCCGAAAGCCATGACCCTGGATAAAATCGGCCTTGCCACACGGGAGGACCCCACTCTGACCAGAGTCCGCAAGGCGCTAGATCGTGAAGGTTGGACTCACTTCCTCGACGGGATTCGGGCCCTGCGGCCGGAGGTCAGTCATGCTCGTCAGCAGCTGTGGCATATCCGGAGTGAGCTCAGCGTGGGGGACAAAGATGTCATTCTGAGGGGGCGGCTGATAGTGGTACCAGAGAGCCTCCAGCAGAAGGTTCTAGCCCTTGCGCACGTGGGCCACCAAGGCACGGCCAAGACCAAAGCACGACTCCGAGACAAGGTATGGTTCCCAGTGATGGACACCAAAGCCGATGAAATGGTCAGACAGTGCCATGCCTGCACCATCACTGGAGGGGATCCAGCACCCACCCCGGTGATCACTGAGGAAGCGAGCGCGTCGCCATGGACGCATCTCAGCATAGACTTTGGAAGTTTTTCGGATGGCCGGCATATGATGGTTCTAGTCGACTCCTTCTCCAAGTTCCCGATAGTGGAAGTCATTGCGTCCACCGCGTTTCCCCACGTCAAGAGGGCCCTGGATCGCGTGTTCGCAACCCTGGGACTGCCCGAGGAGATCAAGTCGGACAACGGGCCCCCGTTCCAGGGGCGGGAGTTTCATGAATACCTGGCGAGTCAAGCCAACCGGCACCGGAAAATCACACCCCTGTGGCCACAAGCCAACGGAGAGGTGGAACGGCTGATGAGGACACTCAACCGGGCACTGCTGATTGCCGTGGAAGCCGGGGATGATCCGGAGGCAGCCCTAAGTCAGTTCCTGGGAGTATACCGTCAGACCCCCCATAGCACCACCAAATGTGCACCTGCGCATCTCTTGTTCAGGAGAGCCCCGAGAGACAGCATCCCGACGGATCCCGCCTGGACCCCCGCAGAGCGAGATGATGTCGCCATTCAGGCCAGGAGAGAGGTGACCAACCAAAAGGCGAGTGAAGCACGCCGAGCCCAGGACACCGGGCTCAAGGTCGGAGACAGCGTGGTCATCAAGGACCGGCACCCGGGTTGGAAGTTCCGAACACCCTATGAACCCGAGAAATGGACAGTGACGGGGGTGCAAGTGACCATGATCACGGCCCGTCGTGGCCAGCAGGCCATCACGAGAAATGTGTCCAGCTTCAAGGTGGTGCCGGAGACGGGCCGCGAGGTCGAAGATCCTGATCTGGCTCAGGGCGGAGCCCTGGCCGGAGATCCAACGTCTCTCACCCAAACAGCTTCCCCTGTGGCCGGTGGACGATCGTCCGAGTCAGGTGAGGAGTTTGACCAGGGGTCCGGGAGTCAGGACAGGGGGACGGGTGAGTCTGGGACTCTTTTGCAGGACAGATTACCCGAGTCTTACTCCAGATGCCCGAGGTACGGGCTGCGCCCCAATCCGGCGCCTAGCCAGAGACTAAGAGACTATGTATAGACTTGTTCCCAAAGCATGGATCGTGTGTGGGCTGTATAGCTAAAACAAAGGGATGTAGAGAGCCACTCGGGCTCTCCACTACTTTGTATCAACATCGCACACGCATCCACACACCCCTGGGGCGGGCTTGCCCGAGGGGATAAATAAAGGTGGGCAAGACCGCACGTGGTCTCTACGGTGTAGCCCAGCAAAGTACAACCTGCGTAGTGTCCTTTACTCGCGCTGCGGTAACTGCGACCCTGGGCCTGCACTTCTACACCGTTCACCCCATCTTTTGCTCTCCCGGCCCCGACCCGGACTCTCCCGTCCTAGCTCCTGTGTCCGGAATCATACCTCCTACATACATGCCAACATTTCAGATGAGCAAAGTGGGAGATTTTTTAGAAAAAATCGGGAGAATGGGGTCTTGAATCGGCTTGCTGTCATGTATGGGCTTTGGAAGTGTGCTGCTGCAGGATCGGACATTTGAAACGCAAATGCAAGTTTTTTTTCTTCATGGAGCGCAATGGCAGGCAGAGAGAGGGTGATGCAAGTGTTGTGCACTGGCCTGGCAGGTTGCTGGCAGTGCATACCCCCCCCCCGTGGCAGCCCCGGCTGAAACAGCTTCCCGGGCACACACACAGCGCCCCCGGGTACTTCACAGGTCTTTCAAAGACCATTCCCTTGTTAACGAGGCTTTGTTGGATTTTCACCCCTTCTAGAGCCCCCGCATCCCCACTCTATTGCTGGAAAAATTAGCACGTTACCTAAAACCAAGCCCTGTCAGCTGAAACCCCGAGGAATCGGGTTTCTGGATGCTTGAATCGGGAGGCGGGAGACTAGCCTTGAAATCGGTAGTCTCCCGCCTGAATCGTGAGGGTTGGCATGTCTGCTCCTAGTCCACGGCCCTAGCTCTGCCCTACCATCGCCTGATTTCAGACTCTGCGTCCCCCTAGCTCCCGATCTCAGCATTTGCCCTCCGGCTCTCTCTCCCCGCCCGCCTGTAACCCGTGTGTTTTCCTTGTGCGGTCAGACAGAGCGTGTGCCTCCCGTCTGCAGCAACCGCAGCGCCCTCAGTTTAGCCCTCTCCACCCGCTCCACTTCCACAGACCTCCTCTCGCAGCACCTCTGGACGATGGAGAGTAAACACTGTAGCCCCTTACACGTGCACCCCCTTCGTGCTCTTCAAAGGGAGCTCCCCAGCCCGCGCTGGTTCATGCGGGGGTTGTGGTGGGCAGATTAATGGCTAACCTCTTGGGCTGTTTCTCAGACCTGCAGCGTTGACGCTGCCAGTGCTAAGTCCATATTTAACTGGCGACCACAAATTCCAGCGCAGGTCCCACGAGAACCCCCCCCCCTTAAGTGCTAACAGGGCAGTTCACAGCCTCACTTTCTGCCCGGCGTGGCTGGATGGGGACAGTAACTGGGCACTTCAAGGAAGCCACCCCACTGACACCACGGGGTCGCAATACACATGGACAGCGGCGCTATCGTGAGTCTTATGATATCTTGAACCTTTCCATGCAGACAGACCTGTGCTCTTAAGGCGGAAGCCGAGAGCGTTTTACCTTGCTTTTAAAAATTTTCACTTGTCAAATACCTGTCACTTTACTCTGTGTGCACTTGCCTCTTGGCACTTCTGCTGATACCGCGCAGTGGAGTTAGCGCTGCCGCGGCACTCACCAGCAACAAACTTCACCGCCGCCATCTCGGCGAGAACGGAGGCCACGCCCCTTTGTGAGGCCACGCCCCCCGACGCCACCCTATAAAAACGCTGATTACAAGCGCAACGAACCCAGACAGACCTGTGCTCTTGAGGCGGAAGCCGAGAGCGTTTTACCTTGCTTTTAAAAATTTTCACTTGTCAAATACCTGTCACTTTACTCTGTGTGCACTTGCCTCTTGGCACTTCTGCTGATCCCGCGCAGTGGAGTTAGCGCTGCCGCGGCACTCACCAGCAACAAACTTCCCCGCCGCCATCTCGGCGAGGACGGAGGCCACGCCCCTTTGCGAGGCCACGCCCCCCGACGCCACCCTATAAAAACGCTGATTACAAGCGCAACGAACCCAGACAGACCTGTGCTCTTGAGGCGGAAGCCGAGAGCGTTTTACCTTGCTTTTAAAAATTTTCACTTGTCAAATACCTGTCACTTTACTCTGTGTGCACTTGCCTCTTGGCACTTCTGCTGACCCCGCACAGTGGAGTTAGCGCTGCCGCGGCACTCACCAGCACCAAACTTCCCCGCCGCCATCTCGGCGAGGACGGAGGCCACGCCCCTTTGCGAGGCCACGCCCCCGACGCCACCCTATAAAAACGCTGATTACAAGCGCAACAAACCCAGACAGACCTGTGCTCTTGAGGCGGAAGCCGAGAGCGTTTTACCTTGCTTTTGAAAATTTTCACTTGTCAAATACCTGTCACTTTACTCTGTGTGCACTTGCCTCTTGGCACTTCTGCTGATCCCGCGCAGTGGAGTTAGCGCTGCCGCGGCACTCACCAGCAACAAACTTCCCCGCCGCCATCTCGGCGAGGACGGAGGCCACGCCCCTTTGCGAGGCCACGTTCCCCGACGCCACCCTATAAAAACGCTGATTACAAGCGCAACGAACCCAGACAGACCTGTGCTCTTGAGGCGGAAGCCGAGAGCGTTTTACCTTGCTTTTAAAAATTTTCACTTGTCAAATACCTGTCACTTTACTCTGTGTGCACTTGCCTCTTGGCACTTCTGCTGATCCCGCGCAGTGGAGTTAGCGCTGCCGCGGCACTCACCAGCAACAAACTTCCCCGCCGCCATCTCGGTGAGGATGGAGGCCACGCCCCTTTGCGAGGCCACGCCCCCCCGACGCCACCCTATAAAAACGCTGATTACAAGCGCAACGAACCCAGACAGACCTGTGCTCTTGAGGCGGAAGCCGAGAGCGTTTTACCTTGCTTTTAAAAATTTTCACTTGTCAAATACCTGTCACTTTACTCTGTGTGCACTTGCCTCTTGGCACATCTGCTGATCCCGTGCAGTGGAGTTAGCGCTGCCGCGGCACCCACCAGCAACAAACTTCCCCGCCGCCATCTTGGCGAGGACGGAGGCCACGCCCCTTTGCGAGGCCTCGCCCCCCGACGCCACCCTATAAAAACGTTGATTACAAGCGCAACGAACCCAGACAGACCTGTGCTCTTGAGGCGGAAGCCGAGAGCGTTTTACCTTGCTTTTAAAAATGTTAACTTGTCAAATACCTGTCACTTTACTCTGTGTGCACTTGCCTCTTGTCACTTCTGCTGATCCCGCGCAGTGGAGTTAGCGCTGCCGCGGCACTCACCAGCAACAAACTTCCCCGCCGCCATCTCGGCAAGGACGGAGGCCACGCCCCTTTGCGAGGCCACACCCCCCGACGCCACCCTATAAAAACGCTGATTACAAGCGCAACGAACCCAGACAGACCTGTGCTCTTGAGGCGGAAGCCGAGAGCGTTTTACCTTGCTTTTAAAAATTTTCACTTGTCAAATACCTGTCACTTTACTCTGTGTGCACTTGCCTCTTGGCACTTCTGCTGATCCCGCGCAGTGGAGTTAGCGCTGCCGCGGCACTCACCAGCAACAAACTTCCCCGCCGCCATCTCGGCGAGGACGGAGGCCACGCCCCTTTGCAAGGCCACACCCCCCGACGCCACCCTTACATGCCTACAAGTTATGTGCATCTTCCGGACGCGCAGCGGACGAGCGCAGCGGGCGCGCCGCCAGCGCGCCGAAGGCGCGCCAAAGGCAAGCCCGTCTGCGGCAGGCCGGGCCCTAGGGCACGCCACGCCGACCATCTTATTTCGTACTCATCTCAATGTCTCAGAGATCTACAACATATTGCCACCCCGCCATCCCCAACGGCCATCCGCCGCATACTTACAGCCGGCCTTACGCGCCCTGACCAACACCATCTATGTGGACGCACACCATTAGCTATGCCGATCAGGAATACCACGTCCATCAGGGTGTCATACCTGAACACTCGCTCATTAGTGAAACACTCCGAGGACATTTTCATCCTGTTATCTAATACCAATCCTGACATGCTCCTGCTCACGGAAACTTGGTTAACATCAGAGTCCCTCCCAGATATCCTGGCTGCCCTCCCCCCTGATTATTACATCCTTCACGCCGATCGCCCCGGTGATCGGCCCGGGGGCGAGGTGGCAGCCATCATATCTAAACGCTTGAACTCCATCTCCTCTTATTCTCTCCCCCTCCCTGAGGTGGAGAACTTACTCATCAGTGTGCAAACTGATATCGGCACCCTTACCTTCCTCCTCTTATATCGGCCTCCTTATCCTATGCCATCCTTCTCCACCATCATGAGTGAACAGCTGTCTAATCTGCTAACGCTGCACTCTAGCTTCGCCATCTTTGGCGACCTAAACTATTGGTTTAACGACACCAATGCCGGCCCCCATGCTACAGAGCTCTTCGAGACTCTTAATAGTCTGAATCTTACTCAACAGGTCACCCAACCCACCCACATTAAGGGCCACATCCTGGACCAGATTTGGACCTGCAATCTGGCCATTTCTTCACCAGACATACTCCCCTGTGTCTGGTCTGACCACAACCTAGTTGATACCACCATCACCGTCGCCGGTCAGATTCCTACCCCCCTGATGGCTGGTGGCCTTTCACGGAAATGGAGTACATATGACTCTCAGGGTTTCCTCACTGCCCTGGCCGACACCCGCCCAGCCCTTCACCCCTCCAATGACATCGACGGACTAGAACACGACATCGGCTCATGGCTGGAATCAGCCAGTGACCTGTTTGCTCCCCTAGTCAAATTCCCCCGCAATTGGCATCGTAACTCCCATAGGTGGTTCTCTGACGACCTTTAGGTTCAGAAATTAAAAACGCGCCAGTTAGAACGCACCTGGAGACGCGATTATTCCGATTCAGCCAGACAGTCCTATCTGGCCGTGCGTAAAGAATATAAAGCAGCCATCAGTCTAGCTAAAATGGATCACTTCTCCAACAGGATCTCGTCGGCGGTCGACAAATCTAAGGAGGTGTTCAGAGTCTTGAACGAACTCACTACAGATGACAGAACCCTCCCAGCCCAGACCCCCACTCAAGAGGCATGCAACACCCTCAACTCTTTCTTCTTGGAAAAAATCACAAAAATTAAAAAGTCTATCCCTCCCCCCCCCCCCAGTCACATCCACCGGATATTTCCTCTAACAACCCCTCGACTTTCACCACTTTCCCCACTCTAGACCCCATTTCCCTAGCGGAACTCGCCACCCGCGTGAAATCTGGCTCCCCGAACGACCACTGTCCACCATCTGTCCTGCGGAGCATATGCCTCAACCTGCCAGATTGCATCCTAC
Source organism: Triturus cristatus (assembly GCF_964204655.1). Taxonomy (NCBI): domain Eukaryota; kingdom Metazoa; phylum Chordata; class Amphibia; order Caudata; family Salamandridae; genus Triturus; species Triturus cristatus. The sequence continues at coordinate 619,290,003 of NC_140579.1, read as the reverse complement.
CTCTACTTAACGGGTCACTTAGCAGCGGCATCTTTCTCACTTCTTTCAAGGAGGCCATCCTAGTGCCCCTCCTCAAAAAACCCGGCGCCGACCCTGCGGAGCCGTCGAATTATCGCCCCATTTCCCTCCTCCCGTACCTTTCAAAAATAAGGGAGGCCCACGTCACCCGGTGCCTGTCAAACTTTATTGAATCTTCCCGTCATCTTGAGCCTAATCAGGCCCGCTTCAGACCTGCCCACTCTACCGAGGCCGTCATCCTGGCAGTTCTGGACACACTCAGGAGCAACGCGGACGCTGGGTCCCCCCAAGCCCTCGTTCTCCTGGACTTGTCGGCCGCGTTCGACACGGTGGACCATAACATCCTCCTCCACCGTGTCGGGCAGGCAGGCATCCAGGGTACTGCTCTTGAGTGGGTCAAGTCCTTCCTCACTGGAAGAACACAGGCGGTCCGCCTGGGACCCTACACCGCCAAAAAAACTCCCACGTCCTGCGGAGTCCCTCAGGGCTCCTCCCTTTCACCGCTCCTTTTCAATCTATACCTCCGGCCACTGATCCAATCTCTTCAGAAATGGGACATCATCGTCTACAACTACGCCGACGACTTACATATCATCCTTTCACTCAACTCACCACATGCTATCAATACGTTCCACGCAGTCATGATTCACATCCAACTCTGGATGAACCAGAACCAATTGAAGCTAAACCCCGGGAAAACTGAGCTCCTCCTCCCTGGACTCAGTCACGCTCACCGGGGCCCGCAGTTCTGGCCTCCGGAGCTAGGCCCTTCCCCAGTCCCGGCAAAAGTAGTAAAGAGTCTGGGAGTGATCATTGACGCCGAACTCTCCCTCAGAGCCCAAGTGGGAGCGGTAGTCTCATCCTGCATGTTCCAGCTTCGGAGGATCCGTAAAGTTCGCTACTTACTTCCCCCTGCGGCACTCACCCAAGCTGTCATCTCACTTGTGCTCTCCCGTCTGGATTTTTCTAATTCCATCTACTACGGTGTCCCACATTTCCTGTTACACCGCCTCCAAGTCGTCCAGAATCAAGCGGCCCGCTTAATTCATAAAATCCCCAGATGGCAATCGGCCAAGCCTCTACTCCACAGCCTTCATTGGCTCCCAATAGACCAAAGGGCAGCCTTCAAGGTGGCATGTCTCACATTCAAAGCCCTTCGCTGTTCCGGCCCCGCGTTTCTGAAATCTCTTATCCGCCCTCACTGCCCAATACGAAACCTCCGATCAGCCCACCGTCATGTGCTAGTCACTCCCAAAAACAAAACCAAGAAATTCGGCGGTCGCCGTTTTTCCTATCTAGCTCCCGGGCTTTGGAACCTCCTTCCTCTTTCAATCAAATCTTCCTCTTCCCTTCTGAATTTCAGAAAATTGTTAAAAACTCACCTCTTCCCTCCCCTTAGCTAGAATTCTGCTACTCACGCTCCCTCCTCACTCACTCTGTTTATCAGCGCCAGGAAGCTTCGGCGTCAGTGCGCTTTATAAATTGCACCTAAGATAAGATAAGACACTGGTTCTTACGTGGGTGGTGTCTCGCGGAGTGGACCCACCAGGTCTTTCAGATCAGCTTGCTGCCTGCAACTGGCACTTTCCCGCCGTTGTTTGTTTTCTCTGTTTCCTAAACTGTCCAGTCGTTGCCGTAGCAGAGCATGCGCCAAAAAACTCCAAACCCGCAAGCAGGACATTTCTCGTTTAAAAAAGACATTCTCTCCCAATCCCCAAAGATAGCTTGGTGTCGCCATGGTAGGAAAGCTGGTTCTGCTCCAGTGAACGAATGATTCCCCGTGCCCCCTCCGATGCCAATAGAACCCCCCCCGTCCGCTGGGTGCTTTCAATTTTATCTGCCCACTTGAGAAGCTGCCTGTGAGGTTCCCAGCCCGAGACAATAGCGCTTTGCACTGAATGCAGAGAGGCTTTAGAAAGAAGGTGAAGAGCTTTCCAGGCACACTGCACTCCTAGAAAAAACCAGCCGGAGCAAGACGCATCGCTGTGCCACTCACCCAGCATGCGCATTCCCCGCTCCCCACTGTACCCTGCCGCCTGTACAAGAGCCACCAGAGAGCTGCTCGGCGAGTCGTGAAAGACGGTGCGTCTCCATCACTCCAACACTACGGCTTACTTAAGCGTGCCCCCGCCCCTCGGTTATCACCCCCTTCAAAACGAATCCCGCAACTTTACCCCCCAAATGCAGCCCTCGTTAAGCTACTGTGCGCAGCATCTGTGCAGACGAAGCAAGAAGACAGAAACTGTGTGCCAGATGTGAATGTCCGGAGAGAGGGCGATGTTCCCTGTTTTAGAAGTCATCGCCCATGTAGATGGAGGAAAGTAAAACAAGCTTTCGGCTTTGGCAAAGGCAGCCGTGTGTTTATAATTGCATCGCGCTTTCACTTTAAGTGAAAGCGCGATGCAATTATAAACGCGGCTGCCTTTGCCAAAGGGGAATGATAAAAAAAAAGTGCGTAGCGGCTAATTAGGAGACACTGTCTCCTGCCGTCAGTAAGAGATCCAATCCCGCTGGGCGTGGATAAAAGGAGACTGGGTGGCAACAAGCAGTGACTGACATGCCTTCAGTGCAATCATTGCACTGCCTTTGGCATAATTTGTGACGCCAAACGACGTGCACGAATCACAACTGAAGGTGGACCTGGGAAGAGGCTTCTGGAATCGTATCGATTCCAAGAAGCCTCGTATGACGAGCAGCGCATGCGCTGCTTACATCAGGCCGAGACCTAAAAAAGACTACAGGCTGCAAACATAGCGTACGCAATGCTATACCCTGCACGCCTTTGAATAGAATATGGCGCCACGCAGAAAATCTTCACCTCTCCAAAAGCTGCAATGGACTTTGCAAGGTCAATAACGCAGGAGCAACGTAGCCTGGTGAAGTCCTGCCCGGACACCTCAGACAACTGAACAGGAATATAGTGTAAGATGGGGACTTCATGAAGACAGTGTCCTATGCAACGCTCAAGGGAGTGGAGCCTACCATGACACCTGCGCCATGTGACTAGGCCACACGTTACACTGGGGGAAGCTTCGGCTTTTGAACTGGCCTGCCCTCAGGACACACTATTAAAGATCCCCCCTCCATTAACCCAGGTGCTCTAAATTTGCTGGTCCTGTCAGTGGAGAGCTGCCCGCCGCAGCATTAGGACTCTAAACTCAATGAGTGTTGGTTTGCCAAAGCGAGGTAACGTTATCTGCAACACCTGACACTTCATTCCCATCCACCTCCGTCCACTGGGAGTGTCTTTCAGCCTCTAGCAGCTCTTCGAGGCTATACCGCACGTGACAGGGACATTTATTGATATGGTTCCATTTCACTCTTAGATATGCATTCTATGTTCTTTTTTCCACTTTATCTTTTTCTTTGTTATTTCGGGAATGGCTTTAGCATAGTTGGGATGCTGAAGTGGGTGGGGGGAGGGAATTGTATTTGTTGTAGGCTAACTAACTAGTGCATCACCTTAGTGCTAAACCGATTATCACGTCATATATTAATGCTGGTGTTGTACATTTTGACGCAAGCGCTCGCACAACCACCATGACCCACACAGGAGATCGTATTCGATTCCTGCCTTGGAATGTACGAGGTCTCAACAACCCCAAAAAGACCAGACAGGTGTTTGCCTACATGGATCAGCACTAGGTCCAAGTCGCATTGCTACAGGAAGCGCACCTTGCACGCTCCACAGGGCGATAGGTGGACGCAAAATGAGCCTGCACTCACATAGCTTCCTCATACTCAACCTATTCCCGGGGAGTCCTATTACTGAGTAGGAAGGGAGCTCCATTTACATTGACACACTCTGAATCAGACGATCAGGGCAGTTATGTTATTGTTCAGGGCATGCTGGGAGGAACTGCAGTCACTATTATAAACACATATGGACCAAATACAGATGACCCTGATTTTAATACTCTGATTTGGTGCAGGCAACGTATTCTGCAGCCGATGGCTGTGATATGGGTTGGGGACCACAACATCTATCAGAACCCCGCCCTGGACCATTCCGCCTCAGCAGATTGGCCGGGTGTAAGCACTCTGCTAGTTTTTAAGTGAAAGCAGAAGACACACAATTGATGGACGGAATGCAGTGGAAAGGGTATGCCCAGACGTGAGTCCCGTGCTGTCCATGCCACTGGAATCAAGCTATCCTGGCTGACGAGGGGTGAAACCCCGAAACCGGTCCTAGGATGCTTGTTTCCAGTCCAGGGAGGACCTGGCCTGGCAGTTCGGGCAGGACTGTTCCCATTGGGCGCAGGGTCAAGACTGATTTGCATATGGCTGGGTCCAAACTGGAATGGCATGGAGAGCAAAAAAACGATGGATTTAGGCCCAGATCTCTGTACTGGAGTGAATATATGATATTGTTCTGCATTCTGTCCATCAACTGTTCTTTTTGCGTTTTTAAGTGAAGGCATGGGCTCCTAGATGTTTTGAGACTGCGCCATCCTGGGGATAGAGAGGGTACCTTTACTGCCTTTGTACACAAGTCTTGGTCTATGTTAGTTTACTGCCTAACCTTGAGGAGGTGAGCACATGGGTAACAGAAGTTAAGTATATGTCATGGACCTTGTCACATAATTCCCCAGAGCTATTGGAACTTGCAATACCCACGCATATACCCCTCAATATCAATGGAGTCTGCAGGCCACGGAACTATTAGATCCAGTATTCCATGACGGCATACATACAGTGAGTGAACATCCACTATTATGAAGACAATAAGGGTTCGGTGAGAGGTGTGGACACACTGTGGCAGGCCTTCAAGCTCACTATTAAAGGTGCTGGGATCGGACTCCAGGCAGGAGTTTTAAAATCTATTGTGACCAGACTACAATCTATAGAGACAACTTAAAAAAACCTGGAGCGAGACTAGGAGTCTAACCCTAACCCTAACACACTTGCAGCCATCAGAGACCACGTTACTGATTACAATGGCACAGCCATGCAAGAGGTGAGGCTCTTGTCTTGCCGGTGGGTCGCTACAACATATGGCTCGGGCTGCAGCCTCGCTGCCAGGATAGGAAAGCTAGGAGCACACAACCACATGGTGAGCATAGAGACACGAGAAGGCGATACATTTCACGACACACCATCCATCCTTGGGTAATTTGTGGACTTCTACACAGCTACGTGAAGCCCGTGAGTCCGCCCCGGACGCCGACATAACGACATACTTAGAAGATACGACCTTTGCGTGGCTGACATCAGGGCAGAGGAAATGTCTATTACAGCCAATCACTACAGATGAGATAAAGGTAGATGTACAAAGGCTTCCTAATGGGAAGGCTTAAGGCACATGCGGGCTCTTGTGTGGATTGTATAAAGAATATATAAATATACTGGTCTTTCACCTGCATGCCACGTTCACAGAGGCTTTTGAAAAACAGACTACTGTTTTCCCTGCGAGAAGCGCTAATCATACCGCTGCTAAAACCAGACAAGCCACCCGAGCGCAGTGAATCTTACCCCCCACTATCTCTTATCAATACAGATGCCAAAGTATTGGTAGCGAGAATTCAGCCTCATCTTGAACTGCTGATATTACCAGATAAAGCGTGCTCCATACCGGCATGCTCCACCTCATACAATCTGCGAACACTCTTTGCAGTCCTCAGGCAGCTAGAACCAACAACCCAGGCGGCAGTTTCCATTCGGCCCCTTGGTGAACAGCATCACTAGTTTGCTGTTTACTTGACTCAGCACTAACATTCAGAATAGATTAAACTAAGGCGTCCTGCACCACTTTTTTACAGACATCTTAGAGCAAACGTGTAAAAATATGAGAAAGCCTCTTCAAAATTCAAAAGAATGTATTAACATGCAGAACCTTTTCTCTTTACTATATATCTGATTATATCCCTGTATTACAAGTTATTTTTTTTTTTAAATGATAGTTTTAAAAAATGAATTAAAAAAATTCATGCTTCCACCGACCCTGACAACAAGGCCAATAGTGAACTAAGAGGCGAGTCACTTGTCATGTGCATCTTCTGGGTGGCCTGGGTTGCTATTATGAATGGACAAAATCATAGTTCATCAAATCAAACGCGAGAAGCAAAAGGAGGCAAAGTGAAAAAAGAGCAATTGCCTAGGATCACACAGTTCGGTTAAGCCAGAAGGCCAAATTGATTTCATTTTTTCTGGTTTTGTATTGTGCAATTCAGCCACTACATGTACATGCTTTGCTTCCCCTATACTAGCCGTACAAACCCCATATCACCCAACCGACACCGTGCTGCCATCAATGCTGCCCTCGGTCACACCATACACCATACTTTCTGGCCCCATGAAAAATATTTGTGAGTACCCATGCTATACACTGACCCTGCAGTATGAGTGCGTATAAAAGGCAACACATCGGACATGTTTAAAATTAATGGGATCACAAAGGGGGCCCTCCGTCAACACTCATTTGCACTGGCCCTGAACCACTGGCATGCCTAATAAGACAGAGACATGCAGCTGCAGCACTGCGCTTTTGCCAACACCCCCTTGCCATTTCACTCTACACAGACAACATGGTGCTTTATGTCCGAGACCTAGCTGAGCAGCTGGCTCCATTACTTTGAGCATATGTCAAATATGAATGCTACTCCTGGCTGAGTATTAATTGGTCTAAGTCAACCATTTTTCCTCTCATGCAGGTCACCAAGCCCTGCACGCTGGACTTCTCTCTGAAGTGGAGTCTATCACATGTCTTGGAATATGGGTGCATAGTGACCCAGCGATTGTAGCTGGACGAAATTATGGAATAGTAATCTCTTAGCTGGAACATCAGGTAGCCAGGTGGTCGTGACTGCCGTTATCCCTTGCTGACAGAATAGCAATCATGAAGATGAATATATTGTCCAAATTTTTATACCTGTTTAACAACATACCAATCATTTTAACGAAGGCCTTTTTTACCACACTCCAATCCTACATTGTTACTTTAGCGTGGGCGGGCAAACAATCCAGGATTGGCTGGAACATTCTTACTGGTCCTACACACAGGGAGGGTTCAGGGGCCCCGATTTGCACTTATATTACCTGTGTGCGCAAGCACAGTTTGCCTATTATTAGCATTTCTCACCTAAATACATACCCATGTAGCTATACAAGCAGATAATGCACACCTCTTGCCCCTCAGAGCCATTCTACCACATGAGCGCAGAGATGTCCGCGATACTGGAAATAAAAACTATACATAGCACCACGAGGACATGGCGCACGCTTAGTGTACTGGCGAGTAAATCGCCTATCTTTGCACCCGTGCTGCCGCTACTTCACCTCCCAGTCATCACAGTCACTTAGGAACGGAACCTAAGGCACTCTCCATACTCACAGAGGCGGGGCCTAGCACTGTGGGAGACATATTACCAGATGGAACGTTTATTACACTGGACGAGGTATCCCAATCCCAGCTGCGAACCCCGCTGTTAATATTTATCAGAGGCTGTGAGAACGTTCTACCTACAATTTCCAGATGAACCGGCTGCTCTGGCGGTGCTACAGACACTGCTCACACACAACACATGTAAAAATCTTATCACCAGATTATATAACGCCTCGCAGGCAGATTGACCAAAAGCTCCTAGTGCCACGATAGAAAAATGGAACAGTTTGTTAAAGACCCTACTCACGCTGGAGGACTGGAAGTTTTGCTGTGCACACCTCTCACCTCCAATTGCAACCTAAGAATTATTTACTTTAAAAAACATACACTAGGTATACTACACTCCTCTTCAGCTGCACCGGTACAAGCTCTGTATAGGCACGGCATGTGACAGATGCCATGACACAAATGCAGACTTCCTACACTTGGCCTGGACATGTGCTCGTGTACACCATTCTGGGTCCTGGTAACACAGGCTTTGTCGGCACTGATGTAAGAGGTGGCATGCACCCCCCACATGTGTCCGCTAGGCCTAGTCAAGCCACTACAGCTGCCCAACAGCAGGTTGACATCGAAATCCGTACTACTAGAAAAATGGGGAGTGGCCATCCATTGGGGAACTCGACCAATGGCTAAAAGATATGACATATTGTAGGGAACAACTCAAACTATATGTTGAGGAAATTCTGCAAGCCTCTAGGCCCAAAGATATATGGGGCCCATTAACTACATATCTTCTGACATTGTCTGAAGGGACGGGTCATAACTCAAAATGTATCTTTTAAATTGCAGTCATTGGGCCACAGCATGTAATGCATTGCCCTGTTTGCTACGCACTAATTCATGACTACAATGTTACACAATATGTATTCCACAAGCCTCCAGGCCCAAAGATATATGGGGCCCATTAACTACATATCTTCTGACATTGTCTGAAGGGACGGGTCATAACTCAAAATGTATCTTTTAAATTGCAGTCATTGGGCCACAGCATGTAATGCATTGCCCTGTTTGCTACGCACTAATTCATGACTACAATGTTACACAATATGTATTCCACAAGCCTCCAGGCCCAAAGATATATGGGGCCCATTTACTACATATCTTCTGACATTGTCTGAAGGGTCATAACTCAAAATGTATGTTTTATATTGCAGTCATTGGGCCACAGCATGTAATGCATTGCACTGTATGCTACGCACTAATTCATGACTACAATGTTACACAAGATGCATCAGTGATATGATGACACTGGTGTTGCCTTGTTTTTTTAATATGTAAAATACCAAAAAATAGAAAAATAGCCTACGGGGTTGCAGGGAGACTTTTATTAGTAAAGTGGTCCCCTTGACAAAGTAAAACAAGGGAGCTGTTACTGGTGATGATGTACCAAGACAGCTTCAACAAGGGTGACATGTGGTCAACATGTTTCATGCCTCAGTGAATGGAGGGTGAATGGCATTTCATCAAGACCAGTTATGCATATCTACGCTACAATGATTAAAAACCAGTGGAGGAGTGAGGGTGTCCAATAATAAGGTTCTACTGCTCCTGCTGCGGTACAGGACAATTGAGTTCCAGCCCTATAGCAGAGGTATGTCACCAACAGGTAGGCAGAGTAGGGTAGGTGCCGGGTCAATAACCACGTGGTCCACTTTTTCCTGCAGCTAGGTGCAGTCCTTTGCCCTACCTAAGGGGCTTTATTACCTCTACTATAGGTTCGGATCTTGATGTCCAGTATGGTTTATTGGTGCAAGGAGAAAGTTGATTCTGAAGCCGACAGTGTTTTTCCTCTTCATAATACAAATATTGATCTCTATCTGGGCTGTGAAAATGCTAGTGAACTCAACACATCTCCAGAAGTTGACATTCCTTAAACTTCTGGAATTCCTTTACAAGAAGTGTGTTGTTTTATCTCTGTCGTATGAAAAGCAGTGGAAGCACTAAAATTATCCATGGGCACTTCGCAAATGCAATCCGGCCATCATAGTCCATTTAAGAATCCTTGTTCCCTTGAGTTTTAACTGCCTGGGACCAGCAGTCCACAGACGGATTACATGGTGGTATAGACCATCACCCTCCAATCTGAATTCTTGTTCTCACACAACTCGACTGGGAATCGGTTGGTGGAAGCACTATCCGCAGAATTGAACCCAAATACCTTTCCTACAGTTCATCCAGACTGGAGCTTGACTCTATGGGCAGAAACGTTTTTGCATCTGGCAGCCTAGACTCTCGAAGCTTGCAGTGGCTCACTCTGTGGAAGGCAACCAAGTATGTCTGCGTGGAATAACTGCCATGGCCATAGACTTTTTGGGAGATGTCAGGCAATATTTTAGGATGTGCCCTTCAATGTTGCACTGGTCAATAGAGAGAAGGCTTCTCTTTAGGAGCGGTTGTGCCACGGTGTGCTCATTTGGTCTGGCCTCCTTTGCAAAGCAATATCGCTGCTTTTAAGGCTATACCAGAGAAACAAGTTATCCTTCCTACCCGGTCCAGACTCCCCAGCAAATACATTATTCCTTTTGTGGCAGAGGTGGACATAATAGATGCCACCATCAATAGTAGCTCCAGACCCCATTGTCTTCTGTGTGCCTCCTACCTCCAAACCTCTCCAACTTCACCCCTCCATCATTAGCCTTCCCGTAGGGGGCAGGGACTCCCACTTTGTCACAGTTTCGGAGAAGATTAGGACACATCATCGGTAAAGGCTACACCATTCCTTCTCCTTTCCCCAGGCCGCCCTCCTTCTACTATGATATATTCTTTAACACATACCTCATTCTTGATGGTGGAGGTTTCTGCCCTGCTGAAAAATAGAGGTTATAATAGTGGTTGCTGGAGATGAGAGAAATATACGTCCTTTCCTTCTCATCATGGCTCTGTGTCTCCTAAACCTCATCATTCAACAAGACAAGTTTAAAATGCTTTTCTGAGCCAGTGTCTGATGGCCCTGAATGCTAAGAATTGGTTGGTGGCCCTAGAGCACTAAAATCCCTACTTTTTATCTACCAATCTTTCTGACTGTCTGGAGTTAGCTTTAATTTACTGGGGTGTCCACTCACTTTCTGTCTGGTTAGGGTTTATATTTTCAAATCTCTTCTCTTAGATATGCACTGATAGATGAAACCTTTCAGCCCCAACTGTGGTTGTGAACGCTTTTGTTGATGAGCTGTGGCCCCTATCCAGATGACATGATGGCTCGCGAGCTTTGGTCCTTGTTGGAAAAATGGCTGCACATGAAAATGTTTGATTTGCGTATAAATCATAAGCCCTGAAGGCATTCCTCCTTTCCAAGGGGGGAGTTCCATTCAAATACTGCAAATCCTGTTGGACAACATAACCACCATCATATGTATATAGGGGGCCTTGTGTGATCCTGTACCATGTGCCGGGAGGTCATAAGCATTTTTTTAAAAAAAGTTTTGGGATGAAAGTGGAAACGATTGTACACTTTCCAAACTCACCTCTTTGATGTCCTACATTTTGCAGAACCCATGACTCAGCCGGGTTTGGTGGTTGTCACATTTAAAGATTATTTGACAGCTTGTTCAACCTTAATGTGCCTTTCGGATCAGCCTTCTCTGTTAAAGTCACCCTTGATGGTGTGGTTTTTTAAAAACAAATTGCTTTGTTTCCTTCAATGTTGTTTATAGTGCAGAATTTGGATTTTAATCTAGTCTTACTCTTCCTGATTGTCTTTCTCTTTGATTCTAGTTACACTTGTCTTATGCTGGCACTGACGTTTAAGACTTCCTTCCAAGTGGCAATAACTTTAGGCTGTAGGGTCAGTTAATGTCAGTCCTTCTACTTTTCACTGTGTGCTACCCAGACAAGCTGGTTCTTCACACATGCTTTTTCTTCTTGCTGAAGTTTGTGTTTGCTTTTCACATGGCCCATTCCTTCAGTCCCCCATCCTTCTTTCATCGTCCTCATCCCACTAAGGAGCAGCAGATTCTGCATAGACTGAACCCCACGCTTGTGGTATGTTACTACATCATCCACGCAAGACTGAGTAGTTGATCAACTGTTTGTCGCTTCGCTGTCATCAAAAAAGGGCAAAACAGTAACCAAGCGCATGATCTGACTTTGGGTTACTTTTTCAGGAGGATATGTTAATCCTTGGCCTAGAAAGGCCATAAGGCCACCTTTCTGGGAAGTATTGCTCTAGCACTGATTTAGAAGTTGAGGAATCTGGGGGCAGAATCAGTCATCAGAAAAGAAGTTACTTACTTTAGGTAATATTTCCGGTGGGTACTATATCTTCTCGCAGATTCTGCACCACTCTTCCTGCTCTGTTGAGTTAGAGCTGTGAATTATAAGATTCCAAGGTATATACAATTACTTAATGCTGTGAATATAGCTGTTGTCGGTGCTCTCTCTGTTCCTCTCCACACTCCTAAATAGTGCATAGAAAAATCAGAAACTGGTGCCCCTGTGCCAGTCAGCACCATATAAACCATGATGATATCGCTCCTGTTCAGATGAAGCTGTGGTTATCTGGCAGCATTGGAGAGCTATTGCTGATGGGAAAAGCTTCTGGCGAAAACTCACATGGTGAGAAATCTAAGGGAAGATATAGTATTCACCAAACATACAGTCAGTTACCAGTGGTAGAAAAGAGAGTAGTGCTATGACTTTTTCTTGTTGTCGAAACAACCGCTAAGCTGCTGATCCACCCTCAAGAAAAGAGGACCTTGCTCTTGAAGCCTGTACTTCTTTAAGACTTGAGGTCTGGTTGACTTTGTCAAAGCAGGGACTATGAGTTTCACCATGGGTTTCTAAGGGTCTGGCATCAATAAAAGCATCAGCTCTGTGGCTGATCTGTGATGTAATGTCTGAAGGTGACCAAAAACGTTGATCCACAAGCCACTACTGAAATGTTTAATTTAGCTGCTTCTGTTGATAAAACCTCATGGAAAGTGTTGTCATCAATTGGTGAGACTCATGATGGAGGAGACTTGTCATAGTCATATAGGATCTTCATATGCCAGAAGACTAATCTGTTGTGGTAGTAGTTTTAAGAGTGTATGCCTGTGGAGGCATAACGGCTCGACATAAGACTGTTTTCTTCCATTATTGGGCTCAGGCGTTTGGGATGCTGCTCCAAAGTCGAAGCGGCTAATGGACCAAGAGATCTAGACCAGGGTTCTGTTTCGGGCTCAGCAGGTCTAGAAAAGAATAACAGTCACTTGCATTGAACAGAATAAATCTTCATCTTCGTTTCCGCCAACTACACTTGGCGGGTGCCGTCAAATTAATGTTTCTCCCCAGAAACCTCGAGGCGAATCTCAATCTCGAGAATGCACAGAGGAGCCAGATATGGAGCGACTCTTTTTCACTTCTGCACTCTGTGTAATGTTAAATATGCCTGGGCTAACCACCACAACTTATTAACTTGTATCTTTCCCAGACCACAAAGAGTCAAACTGTGAGGACTGTCTACAGTTTGCTATAAGAAACCCCTTAAACAACGAAGGGGGCAGTGCTGGTCGTTTTTCAAAATGTTGTGCAAAATCCTATCAGACACTCCTGGCATCTTTGGAATCGAGCATATCCAAGACGTTAAAGGTGTGAAGGGGCCATAACAAGAAGAGTATTCAGGATCATCGACACACAGCCTATGTGAGCAACAAAAGGTAAAAGCTTACTTCTCCAAACCTTTTGACATTGGGGGAGGGGGGGGGGGTCGAAGAACTCTAGGCCAAGCTCAGAGATTGAAGAGTAAATTGACACCTTGCGCTCCAGTGTAGGGTGACCAGACGTCCCGGTTTTGCCCGGACGGTCCCCGTTTTTTGTGAAATGTCCCCGTGTCCCGACACTGTACTCCAATGGAGTCAAATGTCCCCGTTTTAGAACAGTGTCCGGGTTGAACAAAGAAATGTCCCGGTTTTTAACTGTTCCGGTTGCGCGCATGCTCTGTTTTCACAGCTTGGTGACGTCACTGAGGTGAGCGCTGTAGCAGGAAGGGAAATCCTTTGAAGAGAGACATGTTCTCTCGGGATTTCCCTTCTCTTTGTCTACACAGCGCCACCTACGTCATCATGCAGCTGGTTAGAACCACCTGTGACCGGCATGACCCTGATTTTACAGCCTGCAGCAATCCACCGTGACCCTGCTCTGCCTTAAAGCGAGCGAGGGTCGGACAGTCTCAAACTACAGCAGAATCCAGCAGCAGCTTCGTGACGCCTCCCCAGCCCTACCAGCACCGTCGGGACACTGCCTTGCATCAGAGCTGCATCATCCAGGAATCCTTGCCCTCCCAGCCTGCAAGCCCGCAACGTGTAATTTTAACCCTGAGAGTTTTATCCGCACCAGTGCTGGCTTCCTGGGGGCGCCGTGTAGCGTTTCTTTCCCCCAGCAATTACCAGGCCTCACATAAATGTCAAGAGTGTGATTAATTATCTTCCTGGAGACAGATCAGCATTTTGTATAGTTGAGGTTTTGACTTGGCTGAAGTTAGTGCAGAGGGTTAATATGCCTGCTGCAAAGAACGTGTACCAAGTAGATTACAGAGTGTGTATGATGTAAACAGATCAGCAGGGTTACTGCTTTCACAAGAGACATTTTTTTGCTACTTGCAATTTATAACTTAAAGTCCTAATATAGAATAGTGAGCTATTAACTTTCATCCTAGAACTGCATACACACTGCAAGGTATACATTATTAGAACATTGATTAATGTTTCAAAAAGGGTTAATCTGGCTAGAAATCGATTCTTATTATTAAAGAAAACTCCCAACTATGCTGTTTCTTTTTCGACTCTGCGTTTGTGCTTCTCCACACCAAGCACTCTTAAACTATACTGCCTACCAGTATGGATGACATGTGACTCCTACACTTTCAGTCCTTTGGCTTATGTAACATTTCCTATACACTGATTTACACACGTATGATTGATTGTCTCTGTGTAATGTGTGTGTGATGCAAAGTGCTTGGACACCCTACACTGGTATGAGTGGCGCTATATATAATGCATCTGATAGAGTGTGGTTATGGTGACTTGGTCACTGTTAAAGGGTGCTAGTGAGAGAATCCGTGGTGGAGGTGGTCATTGGGGGGGGCGCCAACAAACATTGTCGCACAGGGCGCCACCAGCACTAAAGCCAGCCCTGTCTTATATGTTCTAAACTATTTACTATGCTAATGTGCGTAAATGTTTCCACGTAAATAAAGCAAACATTATTTATATTTCAGTCAACTGCGCTGAACGTAGGGGGAGTGCTTTATGGGAAGGAGTATTCTACAAACAGCAGTATCTGATTTTGACGATGACAGAATGTGTGTGTGTGTATATGTGTGTATATATATATCTATCAAACTCGCTAGCGATGCACTCGTTCACTTCCTCGTGGCAAAAACAAGAGCACAAACTCCTCTTCGATTGTGCAATTTTCTTTATTGTTCAGTTAACAATCCCAATATATATACTTATCTAATAAGAAAACAAACTTGGACTAAAGCAAATGTTGAGGCAAAGTCTGTTTAAATGGAATTAATGCTTACTGCCGATAAAAGACCTCTGATTTGTCATCTGTAATGCTTCATCTCGGTCTTGGAGGGAGCTGTCGTAGTCCTTTTTCTATGTTTATCACAGCTGTCAAATAGTCCTACTTTTATGTCGGTGGTTACTGCAAATCGTAGTCCTACTTCTATGTCTATGACCTGTCCCCGTTTTTTGTTTTGAGAATCTGGTCACCCTACTCCAGTGGCATCTGTATGCCAGTGTCGAACCCTCAAAAAACGGACTGTAGAGGCAGAGCACTGCTCCAATGAGAGTTCTCTCTCCTCTTCGACTGAAGCCACCTCCCGCGTGTAGCGATCCTGCACCGCCGGGGCGGCTCAATTCAACTTAAGTTTATACCAACCCATTTAGGAGCGGATTCGTGCATTTTGATGTTTCCATAACTAAGGATAGAGCAGATATTTATACGGTGGAATCCGAGCCAAGTATTTCGAGCTGGATCGTTTGTCAGAATAGTTGATGGGACATGCCGTATATTAATCTGTTTTGCGTGCAGTTATCCCGCTCTCTTTCGCCTGGAACCTACGTGCCCAAGTTGTCGCAAGACCAACCTTCATATTAGGGCTGCGCATTGTGCCCACCCCCCCCCTTGCCCCCCCCCCCCACACACACACACCACAGTACTGAGGAAGACTCATACGTAAGGTGTTAATGAGCCTACACCCCTTCGGGGTCGAAACATCGCCACTTTTTTCACTGTGCCAGTATAATCAACAGTGATTGGTCTACTGTGTTATCCTTCATATACATGGCTAGACTATATTCGAAATAGAATGTTGCAAACCTGTGGTTAAATAATGTGCCATTACTTGATGTTACCATAAATATGTGATTCTCACAATAATCTTTTCCTTTGTACCTTTTCATCCACACTCAAATCACTGTACTTTTTCCAGTACCTCCCCTTCTTTTCCCTTTTTCCGGGCACTTGTTTTTTAAAAGTATTCTACGATGTCACTTATTTGTAATACTAGTATTCATACTGTGTGATTAAATAACACTGCCTTTCTACTTACTCAACTTGGCTTTTTTCAATCTGTTTCTCTCCTAATGCGTATTTGTTTTGTGTGCTGTTGAAGTATTACGTACTGGGACCACTTTATATTGTACTGTTCATTACCCAGGTTCCAGTGCCTTTGGGTCTACCCTTTTATGTAACGGCCAATGAGAGTTTGGCATCAAGCTTAGAGCCAAGGCATAAGAAGATAAAGTCCTCAATGCATGTTCGTCCAAAGCAGGATCAGCATCAAGCAAGGCAAAGGGCAGGTATCCTCCTCATGTTCCAGTACCGCCGCTGACTGTTGATAACACGCTCTGCATCAAAGTCAAAATCCCCGTCTGCATCGAAGGTTCAGCCGCACTCTGCATTGTGGCACTGTGTGTGTAATTTAAAGATGAGCAGGAAAACAGTTGTTTGCTAATTCATTATAGATTCAAAACAACTAATACCTGGCACCCGAGCACATTTTAAAGCTTTGGCGGACTCAAACAGTCTGAATTGTCACACTTGTAGCAGTGTGATGGTTAGTAGTTGTGTAAGTACAGTGGCAATGTGTGGTGCTAACTGCTGTGGCCTCCTGATGAGGGCCCTTGCATGTATTTTTTGTGTTCCTTTTTACAAATTAAGCATGCCTAAGAGGTTAAGGGAGATAGCTACAAACCCCCTCCCTTTGCCTTCCACCACTGTCACCACACCTCCGCCATGACCTCTCCCTTACCACCATGTGATGCTAAAGAGACTGACTCTGCCACTGGTAACCCATACTGCACTCAAGACACATGGGAAGAGCCATTTAGGCCACAAGGTGGTAGAGATCCTGCAGAAGCCTACATAGTTGACCCACAACATGACCTGGATCTTAAGCCATACCCTGTAAAACCATCCCCGCCAGATAAGACCACAGCTTATTATGCTGCCATAAAGCAGGCAGCCACTCATCACCAGTTACAATTGCATACCATTGAGTACGAGCGGCACTTCTTGTTACAAACCCTTTACAAAACAGAAAGGTCTGTTTGCTACCTTTCTCTGCTTAAAGGTATATTAAAGATCACCACATGCATATTTAAAGATCCAGTCAAGGCGAAGGTGGTAACTCCTCGCCTTTAGAAAAAGTATAAACCAGCCCCCAAACATCCAACCTACTTCAGAGGAGTAATGCCTCCTGACTCAGTAGTGCATACAGCATGAAAAAAAGCTTCAGCGCAAATCACAGGAGATGCTTGCCCTCCAGATAAAGAGGATAGTTATGGCTGTAAAGAGACAAACTGGTGGATCACCAATGCAGTGGAATTGGTCACTTATCTAGATATGATAGGCATCACTGGTAGGCCACCGAGAAGCTTATTAAACACCTCCCTGAACAGTTCAAAAAAAGGATGAGAAGCTCATTGCTAAAGGAAAAACAATCACCAACGCTAATATTAGGTATGCCTTAGATACAGTGGATACAGCTTCCAGGGCTATTAATACCAGCCTACTTCTACGGCGGCATGCCTGGCTTGGAGAGGCAGGCTTTCAACCACAGGTTGCCATAACACCTGCTAAATGTAGCATAACATGGGAAGCATTATACTCTATGTAGTTAGGAAAATACAGTAAGCTACTATGCCATTAATCTCAGTCGCACCAACATGGGCAAGACGGCCATGGTTCTCCATGCTTTTATAGTCCTCACAAGATACTCCACATGCAACCGGACCTTCTCACACAATATCATGGTCACATCAGACACCCAGATCCCAAACAACTCAACCTTGCAATGTGGCACCAAGTACTTGGAATTCAGGTATCTTAATCTGCTGCAAGAATGTATGGTAGTGTATGTGAGGCCAGAAAAACCACTACACTGCATTGCAACACCGCTATATGGTAAAGACTTATGCTCTGTTGTTTTTCTAAGCATATTGACCCTTTCACAGTCTCGTGACATTATTTCCTATTTACTGCACCTCTACAGTGTATGATTAACCTACACTTAAAAACTGCTACATCTTATGGCAATTGTTGCATACCTTCAAAATCCGGCAGTACTCCTAAATAATAGGGAGCATCGTTTAGACCGTATGGTGGATCAGATGCTTGAGAAAATCAGAAAAGACACAAATATTAAGTTGATGGGAGCCTTATATTTCCCCTCACTAAAACCTCTTTTTCCCAAACCATGCATAAGAGAATGTAATAGACATGGGGGGGGGGGGCATTCAAAGACTACCCTTCAAGCAATATCAGGCACCATTTCAAGAGCCCCAGTAGGGAAAAGCCTTTCAGTGAGGTGCCTAGAGAGGCAGTGAAGAGAGCAGGGTAGAGGTGAACCCTCCAAGGCCTCCTCTACTAACGAGTGCCTCCTCTGCTTTTCCTTTCGATCACACTTCACCTGACGTAGGGAAAAATTACCCAGTTGGTCCTGTCACAATAGGAAACTATCATATCAGTGGGTCCTCTCCATTGTTCAAGATGGGTACTGCCTTAAATTTCACAAACCCCTTCCCAGTATCCTACCTCATCGTCATGTACTAGGTTCAGACCATTTACAACTTATGGGGGAAGAGGTACAGGGGTGCCATAGAAGCTATGCCCACACACCAACAAAGACAAGGGGTCTAACCCCCACTCCTACTTCCCTATTCCCAAGAAGAAAGACACACTTCTGCTGAACCTCGATCTACAACCGCTGAAGTTCATTTCATTAGAACATTTTCATATGGTCACACTCCAAGACGTAATTGTGTTGCTCCAGAAGGACTGCTACATGGATGCATTAGATCTGAAGGGGGCCTTCTTTCACATTCCCATAAATCCAGTGCACCATCATTACCTTAGTTTTATTGCAAGCGGAAAACATTATGAATATTGTTATAATGCATTCGAACCATTTATCAACAAGAAACAAAATCATCAACAGTGTAGACCAAGATCATGTGCAGTTCTGGAACAAGTACTGCCTGTACTCGTGTAATAAATTGCTATAAGCTAGTCCACCCGAATGTTAACTAGAACCAGAACACACAACTAGTTGTCCCAGGGCTATAAAGCCAATCAATCCTAATACAAGCTTTAACAATTTGCAAACATTTAAACAGAAAAGTAATTCCACTGTTATATACAGTTTATTCATGAACAAAATAGTATGCAATTTTCAATGCAAATGCTGGTCTTTACACTTAAACATTAGAGCTAAGCAAATATACATAGAAGGAGACTAAGTTTTTTTGCTGGTATGACCCCAATGCATTAAGGGTTAAGCACCCTGTCGTCAGGGGTAAATAGAAGATTTATAAAAAAAAAACATTGCACATATTCTCAATTGTTCATCACAAGGCTATGGTGTTTTAGTGAACGGGGTCAGCATTGGGCGTACTCCTGGTGCTTAATATGCGTGCAGCCTTTTTTAAACTCTTTTTCCGTTTTCACTGCATTGTGACTGAATGTTTTGCAATTTGATTGCTTGTATCTTCATCATGAACTTTCCTCATTTACCATTTCTCAATCTTCTACCTCGTTATCTCTGAGTACACTGTCGTTTTCTGACCTCTTTAATGCTGTTTTATGCATGAAACTAGGTTTACAAATGTTGTTCATGACTAAACTGTGTATAGCAGAAGGATTTTTGCAAATTTCTTAAGCTTCTATTTGGATTGATTGACTTTATAGCCCTCGGGCAACTTGTTGTGTGATCTGGGACTAGTTTACCTTTTGGTGGACTAGCTTATAGCAAGCGGAAAATATTGCCAGTTCAAGGTTCTCCTATTTGGGGTCACCACAGCTTCAGGGGAATTCACTTAGTGATTGGCAGTTGTTTCAGCTCAGTTACTCAGACAAGCCATCCACATGTTTCCATACCTTGGTGATAGACTGATAAAGAGCAGCAACAAAAGACAATGCCTAGCACACACACACCAAGCAGTGGTTGTACTTCACTCAATTGGATTCATTATCAATAAAAAGAAGTCAGTTTCCAACCTCAGCAAATTCAACCCCTTCTGGTCTTGGTGCGCAAACAGGCAAGGCATACCCAAAGAGGGCAGTGGCATTCCGCCAGTGGCTGCCTCTTTTACAGCCACGCTGTCCCATTCCTATACGAACTGTAATGAAACTATTAGGTTTTCTGGCTTCTTCCATACCAGTTGTTCCGTATGCCAGGCCGCAAATGCGGCCTCAGCAGGAATTCTTAGTGAGGAAATTGACACAGCCAAAGGGGCAACGGGAGGAACTAGTTGTTGGTAAAGTCAAGGGCCTAGCATTCTTTCCACTAGCGGAAAATCATTGGTGGAAAGGCCTTGTCTAGACCCCCTTCTGCAGGTGACCATCTCTACACGTGTCTCTCTCATTGGGTGGGTTTCCCACCTTCAACACATAACAATTAAGATTCTTAGTATCCCTATCACCAAAGTCACCACATCAACTGCCTCAAGCTTTCAGCCGTCAAATTAGCCCTAAAGGTGTTCTCTGAATTCTTCAGGGCAAAACTGTACAAATGAAAAGACATCATCATGTTCTAGATACAAAAGTTGGGAGGGACACATTCTCCCCAGCAGTCACAATTGGCATAACAGATTTGGCATTGGGCAGTCCACCACAAAATTCACTTACTAGCAGAACACCTTCTGGGAATGGACAATAACTTTGCGGACCTGCTAAGCTGCACGTATCAAGAGGTACATGTAGGAAGCTGGCTCTGTATATACCATACCAAAGTGAGGTATAGTGTGCGCAGAGTCCAGTGGAACCCCAAAGGTAGGCAGAGGTAAAGTTAGATAGAACCTTACTCTCTATTTGTGGTAGTGTGGTCGAGCAGTAAGGCATTATCAGAGGACAGTGTTAAGCATTTGTTGTACACACTCCGCAAATAAATTCACACCAATTGTTTTTGTATAAAAATATTCTTTTAGTTATTATATTTTCTAGAACCAAACAAGCCTGGCACAGGTAAGCAATAAATACTTTACAGTAGTAATGCAGTTTGTAAACAGTTTGGATTGCAATAGTAAATGTACTTGGATTTGACTTACAGTATTGTTTCAGAGAAATGCAATGATTTGTAAATACAGTACATAGACTTGAATGGGATTTTCAGTAAAATACCAGGTAAGTTACGTTTTGGATTACTTTTCTTACTCAGAGTAGTATGCCTGGATACTACTCTGGGACATTTCCTGCAAACAGGTAAGTAAAATCGTTTTGTTAAACAGTGTAATTTTAAAGAATTTCTTTAGGTTTTCAAACTCCACACAAAAACTTTTCCAAGAAAAACAGTCAATGTTAATCTATGGATCTATGGAGGAAAATAGTGTTTACAGGTAAGTTACTTTTGAGATTACTTTTCTTACACAGTGTAGTGTACCTGGATACTACACTGGGACATCTCCTGCAAACAGGTAAGTAAAATCGTTTTTGTTAATCGGTACAATTTTAAAGAATTTCTTTAGGTTTTCAAACTCCACACAAAAACTTTTCCAAGAAAAACAGTCAATGTTATCCTATGGAGGAAAATATGGTCATCGGTTTTGAGGTAAGTATTTGGTAGTGGAAGTTGAGGTTCTGGGAGTAGACTCGGGTCCCCCTGGGTCAAGGATGCACTCTTGTTACACCCTCAGTGGCACTAGGGCGGCCGGGTGCAGAGTGTTGAGGCCCAATGTTATCCAATGGGGGATAGGGGGCCTCCAGTTGGTGGCTGCTGACTAGCAGGCCACTTGGCTGTGGGAGCAAAGCTCCTCGATCTTAGCTCACGGCAAATGGGGAAACAAGCCAGCACAAAATGTGCACCCTCAGCTGCGCTAGGGCTGCCGGGTGCAGAGTGCTGTTTTGGATTTGGGTGCACTGTTATTTTCAATGGGGATTTTCGGTTTTGGTTTTCAGCTGCCAGCTGGGTCCAGGAAGACTTCCGGGAGGAACCAACAGCTCGGCAGGTAAGTTGGAGGGCTTGAAGACGTAGGTGCACCTCGGGTTCTTTTCTCCAGGGCGCAGGGCAGCTGGATGCAGAGTTGTCTTTTGAGGTCAGATTCCACCTTACCGGGCCTCTCGCGGTTGGGGGGGTCTCCGTGCAGAGGCTGCAGGTGACGTTGAGGAGTCCTGGAGGGGTCAGCCCACGGTCGACTTGGACTCTGGAGCGCTGGGGGACCTCGCTGGGACCGGTGGGCCACTCTAACTCGGTCCGCAGGCGACTGGTTTCTTTGTCCTCAGCAGGCACAGAGTCTGTTTTCGGAGTTTCTTTCGAACAGGGCTGCTGTTCACAGGAGATCCGGTCTTTGTTGAAGGCAGCCAGTCTTCCCAGGGGTTCTGGAGGTCGCTGGCTGCAGGACAAGACGATTTTTGGCGCAGGATCTCTGGAAATTGCAGACGGGCCGGTAGGGCTGGGGCCAAGTCAGTTGTTCTCTGCCGTCTCCTCTGCTGGGCGTCTTCTTTCGTCCTTTTTCTTCTTAGGTTGCGGGAATCTGCCTTCTTGGTTCAGGGCTGCCCCCTAAATACTGTATTTAGGGGGCTTTTAGGGGTCTTGGGGTCAGTAGCCAATGGGCTACTGACCTTAGGGTGACTACACCCTTGGTGTGCTCACCCCACATGGCGGAGTGAGCACAATCCCTTATCCTGATTAGGGAGTGTCTACCATCTGCAAGATGACGGGCACTGAAGAGTGTGCTTCACCTCGCCTCCCCCACCTGAGGGGTGGAGTTGGCGGAGGTGTGCACACTTTCTGGGCTGATTAGTTTTTCCCGCTTGTCTTCCTGCCAAAAAGGAGGGGAGACAGGAAGGGGGTCTGCTCCTGATAGCAGGAGAGGCTGGGAGTCGCATTACAAAGGCTGCCAGGCCTTTGAAGCTCCCCTGCCACAGATAGCTCTTCCTGGCCTGGGGGAGGTGTGAACACCTCCGCCTAGGAAAGGCTTATTTTCTGGGTTCAGGGAGCGAAGGTTCCCACCCTAGGGGTCCAGAAACGTGCCTCGTGGTGGCAGACTGGTTTGTACCAGTCAGGGAACCCACCAGAGGCTGGTTGTTTTATGGGGGATATCTAAGATGTCCTCTGTGTGCATTTTTCATTAAATCTCACACTGGCATCAGTGTAGGTTTAATGTGCTGAGAAGTTTGATACCAAACTTCTCAGTTTTCAGTGTAGCCATTATGGTACTGTGGAGTTCGTAATGACAAGCTCCCGGCACCATATACTCTTAATGGCTGCACTTACAATGTCTAAGAATGGACTTAGACACTGTAGGGGTACAGGGATCATGCATCTGTACCCTCACCACTGATATAGTGCACCGGGCTAGAGGGGTGGCTGACCTATGCCAGACCAGTGTGTTGTAGGCATGGCACACAGGGATGTGTACCATGTCGACTCTTCACTTTGTTCTGCACCAACACACGCAGCCTGCAAAGCCAGTGTGTGTGTTTGTGTGTAAAGGTACAGGGGCTCTAAGGGTGGCACAATAAGTGCAGCAGCCCTTAGAGGTCTTCCCTGGTCACAGTCCCCTGGGTACCCGTGGTACGATTTACCAGGGGCTGACCTGTGGCTAGAGATGCCAATTGGGTTAGTTTTGGGGAAAGAACACAGGCCCTGGGAACCTGATTGGCAGGGACCCAGGGCACATCAAGTCAAAGTGCATCAGTACGCTGGCAAAAAAGTGGGGGGGTTACTGCAACAGAAACCCACTTTCCTACAGTACGCAAGTTGGAACTCTACCCCCAAGTCCTCCAAAAATACTTCCATTGTTGAGTGACTTCACTACTCTCGAAACCACAAAATGCCAAAGCCCAGCGCCAGATACCCGTACCTTCTGTCCAAGAGCAATGCACTGTGGATCAATTGGTCAGGGATATTTGCCTATGCTTTTCCGCCTCTTTCTGTCATACCATAAGTAATCAGAAAGATTTATCAGGTTTCCATAACTTCAGTCTTAGTCGCACTAACACTGGCAAGACTGACCTCTGTAAAAGCTTGGAGAACCAGGTCTATCAGTCCTCACAAAAAGCTCCCCATACGACTAGACCTTCTCCACAAAATCTTTATCTCTCAGACATCCAGATCCAAACAACTCAACCTAGCAATTTGTGACCTTAGTAATTAGAATGTGAGTATCTTAGTATGCCATAAGAATGCATGACAATTCTAGTGCAGGCAAAAAAAGCCCACTACTCGTGCTTGCTATGCCGATAAATTGAACATGATAATGCCTACTGTTTCTCTAAACTCAAAGACCATTTTACAGTGTCGGCACAAGACATCATTGTGAGAAGTTGGCCTGGCATATGCTGTCCACTAGTTATAGGGGACACCTTGCACCAGTCCAATTCGACTCTTATGGTGATAGGTTAAAGACAACCTTTAAAGAAAGCTATCCTAGTGGTAGCTGTGGAGAGCAGCCTTCAGGCTAAGTCTTGAAGGAGTGTTAAGCTTATTGTTTTACCATAGATAACCTCTTGAATAACCAAATGAAAGGAAGGCCAGCTTCTGGAGGGCGACCGTCCCACGAAGGATGAGGGTCGCTGCGGTGTTAGTGTCCGGATTGGATCCACTAAGCCTTGGCAACCGTAACCCAAGCAAGAAACACAAAACAGCTACTGGTGCAGACCCACAAGGTCTGAGCGAGGTCTCCAGCAAGGAGACTGAAGAGCAGGCCTGAAGCAACCAGGGGAACTGTTGGAAGTGAAGATTGACCTCCGCTAGGGCCCACCAGTTGAGAGACAAGGGACCGCGGGAGGCAGCAATTTGGCTTGCGTAAAGATGCGCCCACGGGTCACCGGAGCGGGCTAGAGCGTCGATCTTTGGCACAGATGATGCTGAGAGGTTGGCTCAATAGTGGGCCAAAGCACAACTTCCCCACTGGTCGGGGTCGGGTGCTGTGCAAGAGGTGGACGGTTTCCTGGGGTATTGGGGATCTCGGCACCCACGGGGTCCACAGTGCTGAGCTTTGCTGTGCACACTCAACGGCCTCTGGGATGCTTGGAAACCCACCTCAAGGTAGGAAAGAGTCGTCGATGTCCGTAGGAGCAGCGAGGTTCCAACCGGGTCACTTGCAGTGTTTCAGGTGCCTGCCAAGCAGGGGGATAACTCCTTTACCCCAAGGGAGATCTCTTCCTTTAGCTGTGTGGCAGCAAGTCGAAGTTCAAGTCTGTGAAGTTCAAGAATAATCTGAGGCTCTGGGGAGCCTGTATTCACCTTTATCCAAAGATTAGGGGAGTGGCCAGATCAGAGCCCACCAATGAGAGTTCAGGCGGGAAAGGGTGGCTACACCCTCTCCCCTTTGTGTGGTTTCCCGCCTGGGCAGGGGACAGGATGCCCCTGAACCGGTTTGAGGCGGTGTATGCAGAAGTAGGCACTGGAGAAGCCTACGTGCAAGTCTGAAAAAGACATCCTATGGTGCACCCACCCAGTTCCAATCCACATAGTCTGTCTGGGGAGGTGGGAGCACCTCCCTGCAACAAGATCCCTATTGTCCAGCTGCCGTGGCTGGAGTTCTGCCCAGCAACAGGCAGCCAGAGTCGTGTGGGTGGCGGGTAGCATCCATTTTGTACTACGTGTGCACTTTTAAATTGGTGTCTAAAATCTGCCGCTTTTACCATATTGCCCCTCTAGCAGGGGGGAATCATGCCCTCACTCCCATGGTTGGATTGGGGGTATGATTCCTACATGTTTGACACCAAACACGACATGGTTCTTTGCAGCCACTCTCAAGTTATCATGCTATCGCGATTACTTATAATGTGGTTAAGAGTATATGGTATGGCTGCACTACAAACAACCCAGCAATAGTTTTACGAAGGTTGCAGAGGGGCCCTACTCAGGTAGGGGTTCCCCCTTCAACATATCTCAGCACCCTGCCTTGTAGTATTAGCAAGGCCTGCCTTAGGGGTGACCTATGAGGATATATGTGTTGTATTAAGTGGGATACAGGATACCTATATCCCTGTAAGGGGTGCAAGCACCACCTTACCCAGACTACAGTAGTGATCTGGTGGTGTCAGTTTGTATGGCTGTCCCAGGGGTGGCACAATAAGTGCTGCAGCCCCTTGTAGGCCTCTGAGGGACCCATGCCCTGGGTACCTAGGGTACCATCTACAAGGTGCTGACAGGGTGTCCTCAGTATCCAATTGGTAGGTACCTAGGGTACTCACATCAGTTTAGGGAGGAAGCATATAGGCTGGGGTCCTGGATAGCAGGATGCCAGCCAGACTAGTCAAAAACCATTCAAATACCAGGCAAAAAGTTGGGGGCAACCATATAGTCAGATTCCACCTTCCTACAATCATTTTCCTACGTACTGCACCTTTACAAATCAGGATTAGCCTATACTGCAGTAACGCTACATCTCGCTGCAATTGTTGGATACCTTCAAAACAGACAATACTCCTAAACAAGCATTTGCAATGCCAAAGGTCTCGCATTTGCGAGACTTTGAGTTATTGACATTGTAAATGACAATGTATTTTATTAATGTGTTTTGAACACCTGCAAGCGGTGCGTAAACGCACACTTTGTACTTATAGTCCTTGCTTACGAGAAAGCAAGGACTAGAAGTACAACGTGCGTGTTTACGCACCGCCTGCAGGTTTCAAAACACATAAATAAAAGGCCTTATCATTTACAATGCCAGTAGCTCAACTCCTGCAAATGTGAGACCTATTGTATTACAAATGCTTGTTTAAGTACCTTGTGTCTGCAGGAGGGAAAAACAGGTTGCAAAAGGGAAGCAGCTTGCTTATCTTTTTGGCATGAATGTGTGGAGATGTACATAGTAGACTAACGTGACAAAGCGATGTGGTGCAGAGCAGAAAGCAAGCGCGAATCCTGCTATGATAAGCGGTGTAATCAAGGGATCTCCAGACACTCGTGCATGCAGTAGTATGTGCCTTTCATTGGCCCAGTGACCTTCTGCCCACGTGTACAAGTCGGGTTGCAAATGCCATGTGGGAAATGTCGGGTAAAAAATGGATGGACTTGCAGGGCGAAAGGCACTGCAGCCACTAGGGGGGGGGTGTGATACTGTTGTAATCTCTCATCGGTGTATGTGCGAAAGGTTTCCCCTAAATACTTATAGGTCCAAGAGGAGGGGAGAAAGACATAGGAGGAAACAAGCATATGCAATGCAATAGGTCTCGCATTCACGAGAGTTTGAGCTATTGGCATTGTAAATGACAATGCCTTTTATTTATGTGTTGTTTTTTAAACAGATAAATAAAAGGCATTGTCATTTACAATGCCAATAGCTTAAACTCTCGCAAATGTGAGGCTGATTGTATTGCAAATGCCAGCGCCCATGCTATAAAAAAAATTAAAAAGCATTAGGAGAGAGCATGTCCTGCCTGCTGTGCTGGGAGCCTGTAATTAAAGCAAAGCCTACCAAGTAACAACACTCCTAACAGGGGGTGTCACCATGGGAAGTTACAAATTGAGACAAGGTGGTACTAAGGAGGGACTACTAAGCCTATTGAGCAAAGAACAGCCACAGTCTACAGTGGACAATGACACAAGCCAATTAAAAATGTGGGCGGAGAGGGGAAATACGCCACACCCACCCAGGAGGGGAACACGCCACACCCACCCAGGACGGAAAACACGCCACACCCACCCAAGAGGGGAAACACGCCACACCCACCCAAGGGGGCCTGGTCCAACATGGCTGCGGCTCGGTGGGGCTGTCAGAGAGAGTTGTGAGGTGACGAGCACTGCCAGAGCCCCACGCGCCCTGCACCTCTTTAAAAGCAGCTCCACATCCGGGCCGGGAGGAGACCTGGGAGGGCAAGAGCAGCCTGGGCATGCGCGGTACCTGGAACTTTTCGCCCGCATTCTAAGTTTCGAGTCAGCCTGGCTGAAGTGTCCGTCTGTGGTGATTGTGCCTGTGTGTGAGTGAGGTGTGCTGTCTGTTTGTGCTGTGAGAGCAGGAAGTGGGTAGGTTTTGTATCAATGTCCACCGGCCCCCTCCAGGCGCCTGGCGGGCTTTGTAGTCGGAGGTCCGTCTCGCTGTCTTTTCCGCGTAGGTCTTTGTGAGGCCGCTGGAACAGATGAGGCGGGCCCAGGCATCTGCTGAGAAGGCTACTTGTCTTTCTCTCACAAAGGAACGGGTTACCGGCCTTTAGTGTTCGCTCGAGGAAGTAGGGAGCATAGCGCTGCACACCCGCCGACCGACTGTATAAGCAGAACAGCTCGACGATCACCGGTGCTCCATTTTATGAGGGAAATGCGAGAATTTTGTGGCACCACTGACTGTGGGGGCGTGCAGCTCAAACGCCTGATTGTTATATGGAAGTAAATAACATATGTCCGATGAGGCCCATTAGGATTACTCCACCCCCCCCAGTCCCTGAATGCAGCCCAAATGTGTTAAACCCTGGCCGGGAAAGAACCCGAGCGCAGGCCTGGCGAGGACCTATGGTGTAGTGTTGTGTAGCATTGCATTCGTCGGGTTTCGATTGGGAGAACTTGCATAACAGCTTGGGAAACGTGACCCTCGGAGGCTCTAGAAGAGCGTTTTTCACCCCCAGTGGGGGAAGGGTGGTACGAACAACGCAACCCCCAGGCGTCTCCGTTGCACACTGGTGTTCTGATCTCCCTGGCTCGAATGGCTTACTCGTGTGCATGTCTTAGCCCACATGCAGTTTTATGTTACTCACAAGGTTATGGTTTCCCAACTCCTTTCAAAACGTGTTCAAGATCCCCGTTATTGGTTTAGTTTGCCTGTAGCAAGTAACTCCTCAGTTTATGTTACGACTGGCTTCCGTGGTTGCTGCCTTGTAAACTATGTACCAAGTGTTCAGCATTCTTGTTGTGGTAGTGGATCAGCACCATCTACTCTGCCAAATCACCCCTTTTGGGTTACACGCCAGCGAACCCAGTGTTTAACCTCGCGTCAGGTGACTGAGAACACGTACTTGGGCTGACCACCTGTTATCTGTCAGTCACTGTTATTTTAGGACGAATGCCTCGATGCGATGTAGATTATCAGATTCGCTTTCAAATTGCCACTCTTGCTGGAGCATTCGTAGTGATGGAGAAATTGGCTGGATGCCTAAGCATATCAAATAATGGTGAGTGGTTGCTGTGTGGTACTGCAGACCGTTCGTGGAAAACTGGTTTTTTTCACGACAGATAATCACCCAGAGAAGACACGTCGCATAAAGTGCATGCGGAAACCACTACTCTGGGGCAGGTGCATGTACATTTATTTTGTAGTGCTGCAACACCCATAAGGACGGGAAACACGCCACACCTACCCAAGGGGCTCTGGTCCGACATGGCTGCGGCTCGGTTGGGCTCTCAGAGAGAGCTGTGAGGTGACGAGCACTGCCGGAGCCCCACGCGCCCTGCTTTGTGTTATGGTCCTATGCTCTGTTTGTGTACGGTTAGGTTGCATAGAGGGATTTTGTACCCTTAATGTTACGTGAAACGCGCAATAATGATGCAGTGCACCAGCTGTTAGTGTGCAAAGATTGTATCGAAGGACACATACAGGAGCAGCGGTTTAAACGAGTGCTAGACTAACGAAGTGAAAAAAAAACAAAGAGCACACAAGAAAGCGACAAACACAAGCAGTTTGGAAGGGAAACAAAACGGGAAATGGAAACAGCTGTTTAAAAATTAAAATCTGACAAATGCAAAAAAAAACAAGTTAGGACTATTGGCTTTGTCAATCGTTGTTAGTTGCATAAGATAAATTAGCAGTAACTGTGGCTTGTATATAATATTGAAAAAGCATCCACTTGAAGCCCTAGTGACACCACGACAATGTTACTGCTCCTGAGTTTCAAAAAGAGGCACAAGAATCCAGAGCAGACATGGCGAGTAAGTTGGCTGAAGAGGTGAGGGTGGCAAATGGTGTTCACGGGCGCTTTGATGTCCTCAGTGGCCGCGCGGCTCACTGAAAACATCAAAGCGCCCGCGAAATGTAAGTGATCGCAATCGCGATCACACTTCAAAGCGCGGCTGTGTGACAGGCGAAAGTGAAAGACGAGTGCTTTCAGGCTGCCAAATGGTGCGCGCGCCCGGCACACATGCACAGTAGTTGACGGCCTGAAAGCACTCGTTTGCACTTCCAAAAGTGCTTACTATAAGTCTCGCCAGAACAGCGCTAAAGCGCTGTCTCAGGCGAGACCTAAAAAACCTCTTATCTGACCTATCTTATTTTTACAGTACTAATCACTTGTACTTTACAAAATCCCCAGAGTACAGTATTATTTCAAAAGTAATTTCATCTTTTTATTGTTTTTCTTTTTTATATATAACAAAGCATTCATAAATTTTCTTTTAGCGTATAATTTATATACAATTCATACATTTCCACAAAAATGTTTCCACATTAATTGAATTACAAAAATTTGTGAAATTAGAGACAAAACAGTTTAAAGGAACATGTGAGAGAAACCCCCAAGAAAAACCGTCACATTGCCATTCTCACCTGTCATTCACTCTTACATACCATCAGTCATTCCACACAAGAAAAGGGATTTATTTTTTGTTAAAAACGCAAACCAACTCTGGTGTGAGATCCTACTTAGGTTATAATCCAAGGGTTAGAATAGTTCTTACAAAATCCTGGAGTAATTTAGTCAAAACATTGAAATTGGATTCTTCTATGGATCTCCCAGATGTATGGTTGTTGCTCTTGGTCTACGCACGTTTCGGAGACTATATGCGATTTTCACGTCTCCTTCATCAGGACCAATATATCTTTAGAAATGTCTTTATCGTCTAAGCGGCGAAAGGTGGGGGTCTCTCTAAATGTGATAACAAAAAAGATTTTTATACATATGTAAAAAAAACTGTATGTGTAAAAATAGCCTGGGGAATAACAGACATATGATTTTCAATTTAACTTGTATGTAGGTGCTCATACTTAATTATAGCTCCTGCAGCTAAAAAACAATTTTAACAGCCTCATTTTATCATTGCCAATAGCAGTATTTCAGATAAAAAAGGGGGATAGTGCCCAAGGTTTAAATAGTCCAAATGTGCTCCAATCAGAAAAGAAGTGCCGTGTAGAAAGCCAAACTTTTAAGAATTACTCAAAAAGAGTTACCCGTAAGTTTTTAAGGTGTAGTTTACGCAAACTGAAAGGAAAAGGAAGGGTATTAAAATAGGATTTGCCTACATATATTATCTGCCGTGGAGTGCCCTCTGGTTCCAAGGCACCTAATCCGTATTTCGACTTGCGTAATAAACACAGACGCTTCTAGAGGTTAACTCTGTTGTGAAAAATGAAAAGAGATGTGACATTCTGTGTGAGGTTGTTTTTAATTGTTTTTAAGGCTTGCTTCAAGGAAGAGAGGATTGAGGATGTCTTACCCTCTATTGAATTGGCAAATAGTAAGAATTATGTGTCCTGATATATTGGACAATAGGTCATTCTTGTGTTCTTATTATTTCAAAAAAGAAGAAGGGAAGGAGGACGGAGGGCCACACTTTCTAGAGCGCTATTTAGATTCCATCTAAAGACAAACAAATGAGACAGTGTATTTGTCAATGGTCAGATAATGCGGTAATCGTTCGACATTGTTTATTTTAGGCTGCTTCTAGGATCTTACCTAAATGGCTTACATGAATCCTCAAAGAGCTAGGCTTCGTTTTTTCCTTTTTTTTATATAGAAAAACCCAGTTGGAAGACGTTCTGTGCTCAAATATTCAATCTATAGTGGAGAGATCCAAAGATTCGTCATTTAGGCTTAAAGGGTTTTGGATGGCAGCCTTATACATGTATTCAATGGACATTATGAATGCATATTGGTGGATTTAATTATCAGAGAGCGTTGGGCATTAGAGTGCAGCATCATAGTGATACAAGCAGTATGTTACATAGTCATATCTTATTTCAAATGTCCTAAGGCACATAGTTTGAAGCATTATGAAACTATTTCTATTATGCATCTGTTAACACAGAATGTATTCACGCCGGGGTTAAAGATACGAGAGGTATGTATAGTACGTATATTCATAGCGTTCATCTCAAGGTGGTGGACAGAGTTGATGCCAGACCGGAAAGCCATTCTAAATGGTAAGAACGTAGTTAGTCTATATACTATGCCATGGCATAAATAGTCGTGAGATCAGAAGACGCGGTACACGCACTCTATGATAAGAATGTTTAAAGTGCGGTACAGCCACCCTAGTATTAGGTATAAAGTTAAAAGTCTGCCTATACAAGTAGATGAGATCACTGAGACTGCCGATTTCCTTACCTCATGATTCTCACCCCATTTCCGTTACTGCCAAATCCGAATACACCGAGGGTAGTGGTGTCATCGTATTTATTTGAAAAAAAGGGGTCACATGCCTCTACGTTAAATTAGCGGGATGGCAAAAGTACGCGGCACGAACGCCGTAGGGGAAGAAAAGATTGTTACAATGGTCGCCATCTTTGAATGGTGTAAGAAGTGATTGGTAAGTCTGTATGGCATCTCCAAAAGGTGCTATATCTGTAATTCACAGGTGATGAATAGTTTATCAAACTAGTGACAAATAATCAATATAGATCGATGGAATGATTAAAAAGATACATGCATAAATACACGTAATGTGTTCGAGAGCATATGTATATATTATTAGTCACTATCTCCGAGCCCCAAAAGAGAGGAGGGAAATTTGATTCTTAAGATGTAAATACTCAGTCAGATAGATTTTTCTTTGTTCTTTTATATAAATTAGTACTGTTGGCTTCTGACGTGTACAAACACACGAAAACAACTTGCAGTAAAGGTTATAGTGGTCGCCATCTTAAGATGGTACTAGTGAGAGAGCAGTTCCAAGTGATGTAAAGTTTCTAGTCTACAAATTACGACTGTGCGAAAGCACTAAGTCCAGATTCTGTGACAATGGGGTCATAGAAGGGCCTGAGATCAATGTTAAACAGGAAGACTGTGCGAAAGCACTAAGTCCAGATTCTGTGACAAAGGGGTCATAGGAGGGCCTGAAATCAATGTTAAACAGGAAGGCAAGAGTGTTTTTTCGTTATGCAAGGTATACTGGGGGATCCTAGTTCCTGGAAACGTTCGATCTTTATACGGAGCTGTTCATTGATTCAAAAATACAAGGTACCTAAAACGATCGATCTTAAGTGAAAACTACCCATGTCTTGTCAGAAAATACCAGATGTTATATGGTATTTAAGTCACTGGCTACACTTTTCTAAAAAAAGGTTTAAGAAAAAAAGATGGAAGCAAGCCAGTATAGGTCAGAAGTAAGACTAGCAGCTAAATTACAAGAACTTAAAGGCTTTGGTACAGCCTAGTATAGGTTATTCTGTGACTAACCAAATAATTTCCTCATTGAGGCCTTTACGTACGGTGTCCAAATAAAAGATCCAAAATGTTTCCCGTTGTTTCCTAGTCTTTACTGGGTCCTTACCTGGTATTGCTTTAACCTTTTCTAAGATGAGCCATTTTATTTCAGTTTCCCTATGTTTATGATCAAGATAATGGCTAACCAAAGGTGCTTGTTGTTTGCCAGTTCTTATAGCTGATTTATGTTCTGAGAATCTCGTCCGAAATTCTCTAGAGGTTTTCCCTATGTAACCAAGGCCACATGGGCATAAAATCAAATAGATGACATTGGAGCTCCTACAGTTTGCCATTTGTTGTAGTTTGCCTGATTTTTCGCAATATGTCCAGGTTTGTGAGACTATAGCGTGTTCACACGCATGGCAGTTGCCACATCTGTGGTTACCTAGAGGTAGTGGTGTGCCATCCAGAGTGGTTTGTCTGATCTTATTTTGCGGGTGAAATCTGCTATGCACAAGTTTGTCTTTTAGATTGGGGTTCCTTCTGAATGCTACTATTGGTTTATGTATGGAATTTATATCTTCATTAGTATTCAAAATTTTCCAATTTTTATCTAAAATCTGTTTGATTTTATAATTGATGTTGGAGTGGTCCACCACACATACAAGTTTGTCTGTGGTTTCTTTAGAGTTATTGCTAATAAGGGCATCTCTGTTATAATATTTGGCCCGTTTGAGTGACTGACGTATCAATCTTCTTGGATATCCTCTAAGAAGGAGACGTTCCTGGAGTGATTTAGCATGTATCATGAAGTCTGCGATGTTAGTGCAGTTTCTCCTGATTCTTAAAAATTCTCCAAAAGGAATGAAGTCTTTTTGACATAGTGGGTGGTAACTAGTGTGTTCCAAGATGGTGTTTTTAGCTGTTGGCTTTCTGAACAGACTAACTTCCAAGTGCCCATGATTGCCCATGATCCATATGTCCAAAAATTCTACTTTATCAGCAGAATATTTACCAGTAAACTTCAAATTGTTATCATTCAAGTTTAGCCAGGATATAAAGTCCAGGAGATCAGATTCTGAGCCTGTCCAGATGAAGAAAATGTCATCTATAAAACGATGCCACTGAGTTACATTTTCATAGAAGGGGGCCATCTCGTTGAATATATGTTTACGCTCAAACTCCCCCATAAAGATGTTGGCTACACTTGGGGCACAAGATGCCCCCATACTTGTACCTTTGATTTGATGGTATAGGTCTTGCTTAAATTCAAAGTAGTTGTGTTGCAGTACAATTTTAAGGCAATCTAGAATAAACCTGTCAGGTCTATCCCCAGGGGTCCTAGCCAAGAGGGCTGCCACCGCCTCAATAGCTAGGTCCTGGGGAATGTTGGTGTATAAAGACTCTATGTCAAGGGTGACAAGAAGTTGTGTATTGCAATTGAATGGTTTATGTTCCAGTGTGGCTATCATATATTATATATATATATGAAAGGCTAATTCTTTCTAGCAGATACAGCCATCGACAAAGGCTTTAGTCGTTGTGGTGTCTATCGGGCTCTTCAGCTGTTCTAAGGCTCTCATGTTAGATTGTTGATAATGTTCCGGTATTTGTAGCATGGAGTTGATTTTATCAACATATTTGGTTGTGTCCATTACTACAATTCCACCTGCTTTGTCACAAGGTTTAATTGTGATACGTGGATTATTCTGCAAGTTTTTTAATGCTTCCTTTTCAGTAACAGTCAAATTGGGGTTTGGTTTAGGAATAAATTTAGTTATCTTCTGAAGTTCTTTCAAGTTCTTTGATAACAGTCTTTTCAAAGATATTAACTTCAGGGCCTACCATATCTAAGGTTGGCGTAAAAGTGGATGGAAGTTTACAGCCTGAGTAGTTAAGTTCTGGCTCAGTCATTCCTGTTGAAGAAAAATATTTTGCCAATCTTATTTTACGAAAAAAGGAAAACATGTCATAGTTGAGTCGGAACCGGTTAAGTTGGGTACTTGGAACAAACGAGAGTCCTCTGCTAAGAAGTTTGATCTCATCTTGGGACAGTATGTGTCCAGATAGATTAAAAATAGGTATCTGATCATCATTGTTAGGTTGTGTGTTCATGCTTTCCAATACTGCTGATTCCTCGTGCGCATATAAGGCTGTGGATGTGGAGGCTCTATCGGTTGGTAAAAGTTTCGGTCTAGCCTCGAATATCTCATTCTGTCTCTCCCTCTGCCCCTGGGTAAAAAAGGGGACTTTGGCTGGGTCCTTGGGTACTGATTGGTAAAATGTCCTCTCTGATTCCTCTCATTGTAATTGTATCCATCACCCATCCCTTGTCCTTCAGGGTCTGAATCAGATGAATTAGTGTCTGAAAAAGTTACTATTTTGCCTCGCCTAACTGGTCGTGAATTATATTGATCTTGCTCCGATGATCCTTCTTGATAGTAGTTACTAACCAAGTAAGGATATATTTTTTCTTGTGAGAACCACCTAATATCTTTTTTGAGCTTATCTGTTTTTTTCTTTATAAGATATTCCTCAAACTCCTGTATCTCCTGGTTTATATTCAGTAACTTAGCCTTAGCATCATCTAAGGCTGAGCTCGCCTTGAGTTTGTCTTCTAGGTCAACAATCTCCTGATTGAGGATCAGAATCATTTCTCGTACCGTTTCTCCAATGAGTAGCAGCTAATCTCTGGAGCATCGGTTAGCGATGTGTGACCAACGCTCCAGAAATTTGGGTACCTCTACAAATAGTGCCGGTACATTTCTCACTCTTAGGCCAGATGGTATTGTTCCTGCCTTGAGGTATTCTAACATAAAAAAGGCATGGACTCCATCCTTTTGGCTTTTTTTCTTAGATTTAACAGTTTGGTCCATTCACTATTGCTACTATCTAAAGTGCCTATGTTTGTGTTGTTACTGCCTGTCATTTGTCCAATCATAGTGGCAAAATCATCATCGGAGAAACCAAAAGTTTTCAGGCCCTCCATATTGTCACAAAAGGTGCGAGGAAAGAAGAAAAAAGAAAGGAATAAGAAGATATTTAAGAGGAGAAATGTCCTCAGCGGACCATAGTCCACTAACCAGTATTGGAAGTAATAAATGATGCTAAGCTGCGCCACAGAGTGGATACTACTAAGAGACACAAATGAACCTGCGGTAAAAACCGCTAAATAAATGTATGTGCGAAAGGTTTCCCCTAAATACTTATAGGTCCAAGAGGAGGGGAGAAAGACATAGGACGAAAAAAACCTCTTATCTGACCTATCTTATTTTTACAGTACTAATCACTTGTACTTTACAAAATCCCCAGAGTACAGTATTATTTCAAAAGTAATTTCATCTTTTTATTGTTTTTCTTTTTTATATATAACAAAGCATTCATAAATTTTCTTTTAGCGTATAATTTATATACAATTCATACATTTCCACAAAAATATTTCCACATTAATTGAATTACAAAAATTTGTGAAATTAGAGACAAAGCAGTTTAAAGGAACATGTGAGAGAAACCCCCAAGAAAAACCGTCACATTGCCATTCTCACCTGTCATTCACTCTTACATACCATCAGTCATTCCACACAAGAAAAGGGATTTATTTTTTGTTAAAAACGCAAACCAACTCTGGTGTGAGATCCTACTTAGGTTATAATCCAAGGGTTAGAAAAGTTCTTACAAAATCCTGGAGTAATTTAGTCAAAACATTGAAATTGGATTCTTCTATGGATCTCCCAGATGTATGGTTGTTGCTCTTGGTCTACGCACTTTTTGGAGACTATATGCGATTTTTATGTCTCCTTCATCAGGACCAATATATCTTTAGAAATGTCTTTATCGTCTAAGCGGCGAAAGGTGGGGGTCTCTCTAAATGTGATAACAAAAAAGATTTTTATACATATGTAAAAAAAACTGTATGTGTAAAAATAGCCTGGGGAATAACAGACATATGATTTTCAATTTAACTTATATGTAGGTGCTCATACTTAATTAGAGCTCCTGCAGCTAAAAAACAATTTTAACAGCATCATTTTATCATTGCCAATAGCAGTATTTCAGATAAAAAAGGGGGATAGTGCCCAAGGTTTAAATAGTCCAAATGTGCTCCAATCAGAAAAGAAGTGCCGTGTAGAAAGCCAAACTTTTAAAGAATTACTCAGAAAGAGTTACCCGTAAGTTTTTAAGGTGTAGTTTACGCAAACTGAAAGGAAAAGAATCTCTCATCTCATCGGTACAGGAGCGTTAGTACAAACCTCAGTAAGGACACTTTAAATATATGTTAACATACTGGAGAAATTGGAGCTCTATTCTCACTGGTAGTGGAGACACCCATTGGAAGGCTCGTCCCAGAAGAACATGATAGCACAGGAGTCTCTAAAGTAGTGATCATGGTCTATTATGCAACAACTGTCTTGCAGTCAAGTAATCCACTGAGAGGATGTGAGGATGAGAGCAAGTGCAAACTATAACTTTCAAAAGAGAAAGCTAGTTTGCTGCACCTGGCAATTCACCATCAACCTTCGCTACTCGCGAGTCAACATCTCACTTTTTAAAGCTAAGTCTGCCCCCGTACTTATTATAGCCAGGCACACAAGGCCAACACCCCAGCCCATCCCATACTTAATAATTTTAATAGTATCAACTGCTCTGTTCCCAGCTCACTGTTCTGCCTGGGTATGCGCATTGCGGCTGATAAGGCAGACTCCATGATCTTAAAAAGTAAAAATAAAGCGGGCGCCCTGCTATAAAATGAAGTAGGTCGTCCCTGTACATAAAAGTTATGCCGCATGTAACAATAGTGCCTGCTCTTCATGGTGCAACCAATAAAACATAAAAGCGAGCGCTGGACTTAAACATAAAGTGCTGCAAACATAAAAGTGCCCATTTATTTAAAAGTTATGCGCATGGCGGCCCATGAAGTGGGCGCTATTGTGTTAAAAAGTAAAATTGAAGTGGGTGCCCTGCTATGAAGCACGACGTCCCTGTACGTACAAGTTATGTGGGCAGCATACCATGAAGTAGGCTCTATAGGGAATCACTAGCAGGAAATAAAGCAAGTAGTCCCTAAAGTAAGACATAAATAGCTACAGTGTAAGTAAACTGTAGTTGGTCAGTGCTGCTCGGCAAAAAACAGACATGATGTATCGGGTGCAGTAACCAATAAGGAGCCAGGAAAAAAGAGTAGAGGAGGAGTGAGCCAATGGCAAGAAGCAGACGGGATTACACTAAGTACAGGGATTACAGCAGGTCTTGCGACGGTGCATATATATATATATACTAGGCACGTAATTTATTTCTAATAAATACTATTTTCAAGCACTGGCGATTGAAGTTGTCCGTTCCTATCGTTGTGCGCGACTGCACATTTGGGAAGTTTCTTTGATATATATATATATATATATATATATATATATATATTCACTTAAAAAACCATAGGTTTCACACATGTTATAGTTAGCTGGACATTTCACTCGTAAAAAACCAATGAAATTCCCCCGTTATAGTTAGTGCAGGCAACTATAACTCACGCGACCGCAATCCTCTGCTGATGACGTCAGATATTACATCACTGTATTTAGACACTTATTTACCCATGTCTTCTTCCATTAATCTTTAGCTATACATATATTACAAATATTTATTTTTCATAAAGACACATATGTCATCAGTGATGTAATATCTGACGTCATCAGCAGAGGATTGCGGTCGCGTGAGTTATAGTTGCCTGCACTAACTATAACGGGGGAATTTCATTGGTTTTTTATGAGTGAAATGTCCAGCTAACTATAACATGTGTGAAACCTATGGTTTTTTAAGTGAATTTGCAAGGTTTTTTAAATGCTAATTCGTAACTATAACGTGTGTGAAACCTATGGTTTTTTCAGTGAATTTGTACGGTTTTTTAAATCGCGAGGTGCGCGCACCGTGCACGCGCTGTGGGCGCATGGTGCGCTACGCGCACCAAGCACCACCGGTTCGCAGTGCGTGCCGTGCACGCGTGGTGCGCGCACCTCGCGATTTAAAAAAAACAATATATGTTTTTTCCTCACTTGGGGTCCTTCTGTGACCCCCTGACCAAGGCTAGGGGGTCAGGAACTTTCCACTCTGCCCCCTTTTCACATTCTCCACCTTTTTTTTTCACCCCCTCAGACTACGAGAGACAAAATGGCGGCCGACACTTCCTGGTTTCGACCGATTCGAATGTTTACCGACATCTAACAACCAATCAGAATTGCGCTCGCGCACGGCAGGGTGCGCGCACGGTACGCGCATATAGATATTGATATGCTTTTAAATGCTATTTTCTCAGGAGATACTGAACAGATTTACACCTGCAAAAGGCACTTCCTTGACCTTATGGCTACCTCTCTGCCAAATTTCAGGTAATTCTGTTCAGCCGTTCGGGCTGTAGCTGCGACTAAAGGTTCTATGGAAAAATGCATGGGGAAAACGCGTTTTGGGACCCCTCCTTTTTCTCGGCCCCCGCTTGACGAATCACCCCGAGACTTTCAGGGTAGGCGCTGAGCGGAGCGCCCCATTAGTTTGGAAAATTTCGCGAGGATTCGTCAACCGGCGCCAAAGTTATTCAAAATAGAATTTTGAGATTTCCTATGGAAACTAGGTTGAAACTATAGCTATCTACTGGCGACCGCCAGTAGATAATATATATATATATATATATATATATATATATATATATATATATATATATATATATTATCTACTGGCGGTCGCCAGTAGATAGTTATAGTTAGGACCATGTTTCCATAGGAAATCTGCAACATTCTATTTGGAATAACTTTGGCGCCGGTTGACGAATCCTCGCGAAATTTTCAAAATAGGTGGGGCGCTCCATAGGGACCTTTAGTCCAAGGTACAGCCCGAACGGCTGAACAGAATTACTTGAAATTTGGCAAAGAGGTAGTCCTCAGGTCAGGCATGTGCCTTTTGCATATATGGTGTCAATCTGTTCAGTAGTTCCTGAGAAAATCAAAAGTAAAATCACATACATATCTGGGCGGAGCCTAACCACACATCTCATCGTGAGATCTGATTGGCTGTCAGTACTTCATCCAAGAAGTGTTGGCAGCCATCTTGGGACCAATATACATGATAGCACCTCATTAAAAAGCATTGCAGTTAATAGAAGGTTTTAAGACTTTAGTTACATTATAAATCATTTGTTGATGGTACCATACTCATTTTAGGAATTGTGGTGTGTTCTAAGGTGATTTTACCATGTGAAAAAGCCTTCTGCTGTGATATCACGAACCATGTTTGAGAGAAAACTATTTTCTCATACTTTTCCCACAGAGGTTTGGAAGGTGATCTATAAGCTAAACTGAGAGCATATTTTCTGTAAATTCACATTATCTTTTTCAGTCATGTAAGAATGAAGTCTGACATTCTCAGTAAAACATGTACATCCAACAAGGGCAGAGACTGTCAGTTGGTTGCTTTGTGTTCTACTGCAGCTTCCCAGAGTGCTCTAAAGAACAACTAGAGCGCTAACAGTCTTACTTATGACAAAAGTATGGCACACCTGAAGCCATCTTGATTGGAATAAAGTGGTAACACTTAAAACATTTAATTTACAAAGGAACAAAATGAGGGGGTTCATTTTGCCATATAAATTATGATTAGTGCTGCAGAAAGAAAAACTAGGGCACATTTTGACTTCTGAAATCCTCTTTTATTTCATAAAAACATTCTGACATGCAGACTGAAACATGCACTTTGAATACCAGCAGCAGACTTGCCTGGTGAGCAGTAGCTTTACTACAGTGATCTAATGAGCAACTAGAGTGCTAACATTCAGAATTTATGGCAAATGTGTGACATATCTGAATACCTTCTTGATGGAATCAAAGTAAAAAACTGAAAGCATTTCCTACTGAGGAGACTGCAGTAAATGAGGAAATTAGGAAACTTCATAACAAATAAATCTCCTAAAATGACCACCAGAGACAAAAGAGCCCAAATGTAGCCCAAATATCACCCAGATGTAGCCCAAATGTAGCCCAATGACAGAAGTGTGCAAAACACTTATTTTTTGTGTATTTGCAGTTTTATATAGTGCCGACTTGTCAGGTATTGGAGTGCTTTACATGAACATTGGTTACATCACACAAGATCAAATTCATTTTGGTTGTAGACATGGGGAGATTAAGTGATTTGACCAGAATCACAGAATGTTGAGCTGAAGCAGAAACTCCAACCTGGTTCCCCAGTTGCAAAGTCTGCAGCTCTGGAAGTAACACCACACCCTTGGATGCAACATTTAATCAAGTGGTCAACTGGATAAAAAAACTAAGATTACAAATAATTTAAAAGTTCTT
Source organism: Triturus cristatus (assembly GCF_964204655.1). NCBI lineage: Eukaryota > Metazoa > Chordata > Amphibia > Caudata > Salamandridae > Triturus > Triturus cristatus. Next base: position 619,248,543 of record NC_140579.1, on the reverse strand, counting down.
TGTCGCTATTTGAAAACTCAGAAAATATGTCCTCATTTTAGTTTTTTAGAGCACTAACCATAATTTTGATGCAAATAAGACCCTCTCATATATGTAATTTCTAAAGGAAATGCTCTAGGCATTACAGTTTTGATTACATCAAGATGGCGTCAGGCATTCCACACTTTTGTAATAAATATAGAATGTTAGCAATCTAGTTGTTCATTGGGATACTGCTGAGAGGCAGAGGCCAGGGGCACGGACTCTGAAAATTGAAGGCAGGTAGGAGAGTGCAGAGGCAACAATTTGACCACACTAGGCAGGCAGGATGGGTAGTGGCATTACAACAGACTATGGAGGGCAGTGGAAAGGGGGGCAGGGGCAACAAACCAACAATACAGGACTGGCAAGAGAGGCTGTGGCAATATAATAGACCATTGTGGGCAGAAGGAAGAGGCAGTGGTCATACAACCATACATGCCAACAGACCCGTTTCAGCCAGGAAACATCCAATGTTTTTAAGCTCAAATGGGCTTTACTTGAAATGTTTCCTGTCTACAATCTTCTCTTTGTCAATGTAACTCAAAGGGGAAAATCAATACCCCAGTTTTTTTCAAAATCTCCCTCTTACCAAGTTCAAAATGTTCGCAAGTATGGTACATTGGATCATGGTAGGCAGGAGGAATTGGGGTAGGGACATGGACTCGGATAACAGAGGACAGGAAGGACATTGAGAGGTGCACCAAACTGACCCTACAGGGCAGGCATCAGGGTTTGCAGCAGCACACTACACCACACAGGGCATGCGGGACGGGAGTGCAGCACAACAATCCATAGAAAGCAAGAGGGAGGGGACAGGACCATGCACATGGACAACAGACAACAGAGGGGAAAGAGGCAATGGTAGCTAGCTGACCATAATGGACAGACAGGAGCGAAAGCTGCAGCATAACAGACCATAAAGGGCAGCAGGGACGGATCAGGGGCATTACAATGGAACCGACAAGCCAGGAGGGAGGGAATAGGGGTCTGCACATGGAAACAGAGGGCTGGGGGCAAGGGGGCAGGGCAGGAGCAGCAAGATGACCATGGAGGTCAGGCAGGATGGGCACTAGAAACAAGACACACCATGGAGAGCAACAGTGAGACTATGATGGCATACACACAGACCATGGAGGGAAGGTGGGAGGGGGTCAGGAGCAGCTAGCTGACCACACAGGGAAGGTGGGAGGGGCCATGGCAGCACAGAAGACCATGCATGGCAAGCGGGAGGGTTAGTGGCAGCACAATGGCTATGATGGGCAAGAAGGAGGGTGCAGGGGCATGCACAAAGGACCATGGAGGATAGAAGGGAGGGTCAGGACCTGGGCACAGACAAGAGAGTTCAGGGAAAGGGGCCTCACAACAGACCGCGCGGGGCAGGCAGGAGGAGCAGTTGCAGCACAACAGACCAGGGAGGGCAGAAGGGTGTGGAAGTAAAATGGACCATGGAGGACAGGAGGAAGGGGATAGGGGCATGGCATGTGGAGAGGCAGGGTGGAGGTGGCAGGGACAGGTTACAGTCATCTGACAATGCTAGGCAGGTGGTAGGAGAGTGGCAGCTCAACAGAACACTCAGAGTAGATAGGAGTGGCAGGTCCATGGAACATGGTGGTCAAAAAGGATGGAGCAGGGGCATGCACAAAGACATCGGAGGGCAGGGGGAAGGAGAATAGGGGCAGCAAGCAAAGCACAGAGGCTAAGCAGGAGGTCAATGATGGGCCATAGAATTGGGCAATGGAGGGCAGGATGAGTGGACTGGTACATCATGCTAAATGCAGGGCAGTGGCAGCACATCAGACCATGCATGGCAGGAGGGAGGAGGCTAGTCCATGGATTCAGACAACAGAGGATAGGGAGGAGGTGGATGGGGCAGCAAGCTAACTGTTCATAGAAGGTGGGTATTAGGAACTTTATTGTTTTTAAAATGTGTGTCTGTGCGAACTACTTAAAATATGAACAAGTATGCAGCATAATCTCACTTTTATTCAGGAAGAAGAGGACGTTTGGGACTGTGACTCCGGGCTCACTTGGCAGAAACATCCCCTGACCCTCCACTCCCCATCGCAAAATGTAATGCCCGTGAAAAGGGTAGGTGGACGCAGTGTTATATAGAACATAGTCCTGAGAGCACGATTGAAAATGAAAACTAGATATAGTGTATGGTATAAACTATGCACCAAGAAGTGTGATATAAGATGAACCGGGGCGTGAAATATAATATGCAATACATTGTGCGCAATGACAGATTCATTGGAGAGCGCGAGATAGCACAGGCACTAGCGCTTGCTATGTGATATGCGCCTTGGAGTGTAATATGCACAGGGCAGTGTTGTGTAACCTAAGTAGTCTCTAAAGTTGTAATATAAAATATGTGCTGGGTAGTGTAACATTGCATATGCACTGTGACAAAGATATGGATCCCAGATTGTAATATGAATGGCATAGCGCTGTGCTTTATAACATAGGCATCGAGGAAGGCACGTTAGATGGGGCAATATAACCCGTGCGAAGGCAAGTGTGGCATGACATATTCACGGGGTGGTGTTACAGTGCACATGGGCTAGAGAGTGTCATAGCATACGCACTAGCTGGTGGAATACAACACAGAGGTGTGTGGCACTCGGCGGGCACTGGTGGGTGTAACACAGCATTGGGCTCAGCCAGGAGCACGCTGTGACTCTCAAGTGAGGTTTGTCTCCTTTCCAGAGAGTAAATTAAAAAGTATTACTCATCCGGCGGTGGATGTGTGTTTTATTAACCGTGAGGGGGTTTCTTGCATAGTTTGGTCGAATTTTTGTCGAATCCCCTTTGAATGGTTTGGTGTGCATGTGTATTAAATGTGCCCGTCAATAGCTACCCATGTTTGTATAAATAAACGACAAGGGTGTCTACTTGGAGAGTACCCACCAGCGGGGGCGCCGGGATTCGGCACGGTAGGGTGTCAGACATGTCAGAGCTTCACTAGCGGTGTGAATACATTCTACGTGGATTCATTGTATGCATAGTCGCCTTTTAATGAATATCACGCAAATCGTCATGGTGATAGGTACATACGGTTTGTCCAGCATGTCCTAGGTGTTTCTATAAATATATATATTTTTTTTTAAATAAAAAACAAAGGCCGGCCCCGGGGGATGGGGTCCCCGGGGCCATAAGTGGCCTGAGGAGGGGGGCAACACAGCCCCCCTCCTAAAGAATAAAAAAATCACAAGGATGATGTCATCAGTGATGTCATGAGTGATGTCACTGACCATGTCATGAGTGATGTAATATGTGACGTCATCAGCAGTGCATTGCGGGCGCGCGAGTTATAGTTAGCTGAACTAACTATAACGGGGGAATTTCTATGGTTTTGTACGAGTGAAAAGTCCAGCTACCTATAACGCCCCTGAAACCTATGGTTTTTTCAGTGAAAATATATATATAAAATATATATTTCTCTGTTTACAGCAAAGAAAACCAACATTGGAAAACAGTTAGAAAAACCAGTACCTGCAAACCCCAAACATAGTTGAGTTGGACGGGGGAGTGCCCAGAGGTGTACTATGAGCCACTGAGCACGCACTGTATCAACCCTCTGCTGCAGTAGTTCAGCTAAACAGTGTCTCTTGGAGGGGTAGAAATCAAGAAGGTGAGATCTACCTCTCAGTTAATGTGTAGCCTACTGGCCAAAGTGCTTTTGTGAGAGTTCAACCTCTGCAGCCCTTAGTGGTCAAGGCAGCAGTGTAAGGCAGAATACATGTGCCTTTTGTTTGTCCAGACTGTAGATTACATGTAATTCGCTCATGTCGAACCACAGTACATGTGCAGAGTGCAGTGTGTGTCTACTGCTCGTGCTCAAGAACAGCTACTTTAGCAGTACTGGATCAACAAGCAGCTTATAATCCTCATGGACAGGAATGTCCCAATTACTAACCAGGAAACCTTCATGAAGTCCCAACATGGCCTGTAAATACCAAGCATAGAGTGGTAGAAGGGTTGGAAGGAACTAGACTGGAATGAGTAACAGCTAGCTTCCCAGTCCCTGGTGTGTGAGGTGGTTACTATAGAGACAAATGAAGTCTTGGAGACCCTGGCCAGTGGATGGGATTCTGTTATCCACTGACTAACCCATTTCTCAATGGAATCTGGGAGACATCAGAACCACAGCGTCAAGTTTCTGGCTGGAAGGTTCCTGGTGAGCCAACAGGTAATAAACAAGTTAGCAAGGTGCAGTCTTATCCTAGGGACAACAGACGTAGTGGTTTACCTAAATCCCCAGAAGCTTTTATTAAAACAGAGACCTTTCTCCTATGTTCAGATGATGTTCCAAAATAACTAGGCAGCCACTCCTAATTCCCCAAGTCTGTGGGAAACTGGGCACCAATGTAGATGATTCTGAGATGCAGTTTTCTCAATGCAAAAGAAAAACCAACTTCTTGAGAGTCCTGAATGGCGATGATGTGTCTTCCTTAGCATTTGAAAGAGAAAAAGCACATATTAGAAAATCGTCCAGATAAGGGAACAGTTGTATCCTCTGAAATTGTAAAGAAGCTGACACTTTTGCCCGTAGCTTGGTCATGATCCCAGAAGTGAATGACAGGCTGAAGTGCATTAAGAAATAATTGCTAATGAACTTTTCCATTCCACTGCAAAGTGTACAAATCGCTCATACAAAGGATGCACTGGAATGTGGAGATAGGTGTCCTTTAGGTGCAAAGTGGTAAGAAAGTTGCTTGGGGCCACGAGGAGAATAGCACACTGAAGAGATACCATCTTGAATGTTGCTGTTGAAAGAAATAGATTGTTCCTTTCAAGTCCAGAAAAGGGTGGACATCTGTTTCCTCACCTCATGCTAGATTGAATAGATCCCTGTTCTCCTCTTGTCTGGAGGCACTGTATGGTAAATGAAGATGCAGGTTAGTCATGGTTATAGGTGAAACAGGAACAGGTTTATTCAGAAGGTAGTAATCACAGGTTACAGGTAAAGATGGTAGTAGGGAACTAGGACGGGCCCACTGACACTCTATCAAATCATGCACATACCGGCATTCTAATTACATCACAGTCAGTCTGGCTAAGCAGCAGGGGACATAACAAAAAGAGGAGAATGCATGGCAAAGATGAAGATACCACACACATCCCTTCCTTATGGAACAAATAGACAATATAAATCCAAGTATGACAATAATACACAACATCAATAAAAATGACAACCAAGCAAGGGAGTACAAATTAAATCACGCAATACATGAAAAAATAAGGACCAGAGAAGAAAATGGAGATGTAGGGTTAAGAATAACACATACATACATCACTGGGAGAAATACCCACACTCCCCCGCAGACAATAAAATATTGAGGTGCAACAAAAGTGACACCTCAGAGTCACAGACTCTGCAGCAAGATACAAGGGTGCAAAGAGTGCAAAGAATATGCCCCTGTGGGTGCAACACCTATACCCCATTTGCAAGTGTGCAATACGTGTGCCCTTATGTTTGCCATACACCTGCCCATATTAAAGTGCAAAATATATGTCCCATTCACATGGGTGTGCCCCTATGCGTGCCATACACATATGTCCCTAAATGTAACTGTAAACACGATTTGAGCAGAAGAAAACAAGTTACATACCTGTAACTACAGGTATCCAGTATTGGTATCTTTCATAGATTCACATGCCTGAATCATTTCCCGTCGCCGAGGCGGGAGTCCCACGGTAAATACAAAAGTAGTGCCAAAAGTAAATAATAGTAGTAGGCTAAAAGAAAAGCCCTAAGGCCTACATCCTAGTAGCCTATCTACATTATTATAGTAAAAAGAACCAAAACTTGGTTCTAGTCAATCAGCTACCAGCACCCTCTAGAATCTTCCCAGCAGCGGCATTTCTCCTCAGATTTTCCTAGCACAAGTGAGAAATAAGTATACCAGATATAGAGAACTGTCTCCTCGGGGAGGAGGGTGGGTTGCATGTGAATCTATGAAAGATACCAATACTGGATAACTGTAGTTACAGGTAAGTAACTTGTTTTCTTATCCAGTATTGGGGTATGTTTCATATATTCACATGCCTGAATCAGAGTAGCAAGCAGTATACCCATGTACTGTTGTTTGCTGGATGGTGGGAGACACATGCTCATAAACTCCCAAATAACATCCACAAAGGTTGGAAAATATCATATATAAATATTCTTCCTCTTTTTTCAAAAAAAAATCCTTTAATAAGCAAAAACTATAGAAAAGACATAAACCTATATATATCTACATACATATATACACCTATAAGCATATAGAAATAAGCAAGATTTTAGACTTATCAGTCTGTATATTTGCATACATATTAAAAATAACAGATTAATCATAAAAGAGAAAGTACCTGAATCTGATCTTAATGAAAGAGATGGTGTAGAACAGCCTGTCCAACTGCTGCATCTTCTTGATGCGAAGATTGAAGGCAGTAATGTTTTGTGAACATGTGGACATTTTTCCATGTCGCAGCACGACAGATATTCTCCAAAGTCACTCCAGCAAACAAAGCTGTAGAAGTTGAAATAGTTATTGTCGAATGAGCCTTGACTTTCCGCTGCAAAGGCTTATTAGCTTTCATATGGCAGAAATGAATAGCAGATGCCAACCATCTGGCTATAGTTGCCTTTGTTACTGCATTCCCAAGAGTTGCTTGACCGTAGGCCACGAACAATTGGTTAGACCGTCTGATGTCCCTAGTTGTCTGTAGGTAGAACTTTAAACACCGCTTAACATCCAGGGAGTGTAATGCTCTTTCGGCTGGAGTGGATGGATCCAGAAAGAATGTTTTTAATCTTATCGGCTCATTCAAGTGAAATTGCGTCGGTACCTTAGGTATGAACTTGGGATTTGTTAGAAGGGTTACGTAGTCACTAGTAAACTGCAAAAAGGGCTCCTTGATAGTGAAAGCTTGGATCTCACTAACCCTTCTTGCAGAGGTGAGAGCCAATAAAAGGGCGACCTTCCAAGTAAGGAATTTGAGATCCGCTTTATGGATCGGTTCAAATGGATGCTTCATTAATTGCGCTAACACTGTGTTGAGTTCCCACTCTGGAGGGGGTGCTCGCACTGGAGGGAAAGACTGGAAAAGTCCTTTCATGAATTGTTTGACAAGTGAAGATGAGCAAAGAGAAGGAAGTTTTGAGCACTTCCTGAATCTGGAAAGAGCAGCAAGATGTACTTTAATTGATGAAAAAGTAAGCCCAGACTTGGCGAGAGAAAGCAGATAGGGAGTATTTGTTCTGCAGGAGCCTGAATTGGATGAATATTATTCGCTTCACAACAATAGCAAAATCGCTTCCACTTGAGGCGATAGGTCTTAATTGTGCTTTGGGAACGGGATTTGGCCAAAATCTCACGACAGTCCTGTGGAATGTTTTTTTTTTTTTTTTTTTTTTTTTTTTTGAAACCGTTTATTGCAATCTCAAGAATATACAAGTATGGGCCTACAACCTTCCGGCCGGCCGCTAGAATGACAGGAGCATATGACATACGTTCAAAAACACTTGGCCTTGCAGAGAAGCAGAATCAGGAGGTATCAACGTCGTGGGCCACATCACTCTGACCCCACAATACGGTTTCATTTTATACAAACAACACGAAAAATCACACCCGCAAGGCAACCCGCAATCGAAAGTAAGAGCACGTGCTCCCCAAATGGGGGACCCCAGCCATTCACAGGAGTCTAAAGAGGGGAAGGGGAACAGATCGAGGACTGGGGGAACTCTGTGCCCGGGGCTGGGGAAAGGAGTCAACTAAGGGGACGGGGTTGGTGAGGCAGCAGGCAGCAGTGGTGGCGCGCAGATACCCCCGCGGTAGGCGTTCCAGGGGCCCCATACTTTCACCCATGCCCCAGGCTTACCCCTCGCCACATACACCACCTTTTCTCGGAACATGCACCAATCCATGTGTTCTTTCCAGGCCGACACCGCCGGGGGCCTCTGGGATCCCCACAGTTGAGCAATGTCACGCTTAGCAATCATATATCCCAGAGTCACCCATCGCGTCTGCGGAACCGAGTAGTCAGTTGGTTCCCACACATTCAGCAGGCATCTCCTCGCTTCAGGCAGCAGCGCGACATGCGTAACCACTCGCAGGACCTCATGCACACCACGCCAGAATCGCTCCACCTTCGGGCATTCCCACAAAATATGCAAAAAAGTAGCCAAAGCACCTCACCCACGCTTACACAACCCATCCTCAGCATAGCCCATACGCAGAAGCCTTGGCCCCGTCATGTAAACCCGGTGGAGTATCTTAAGCTGGACGAAGCGAAGGCGAGCCGGTATGGCCACCTCCTTCGGAGAGGCCACCGCGGAAATCCAGTCCTCGTCGTCCAACTCCAGCCCATCGGCAACCCAACCCAGTCAGCAAGCCCGATCGGTCATTAATCAATTTTTTGTAAATAAGGGAGATCGTGCTGTCCGGAACGTGGCCGTCCAGCACCCTATCCTCCAGGGGGGAGGACTCCGGGATGGAGGCGACGTCTGGGAAGACGGAGCCCAGTGCGTGACGGACCTGCAAGTACCGAAAGTATTCACTGCCCTGCAGCTGAAACTCCGTCTGCAGCGTCTCGAATGTTTTAAATCCCCCCCTCGTCCACAGATCCCCCACTTTACTGATGCCTATCGTGTCCCACCTCTCGAAGCCCTTCGAGGTCCACAGGGAGCCCAATCTCTCAGACGCGTACAACGGTGATGCCCGGGTCAAACGGTCCTTCCACCCCATAGCTGCGTTAGCCGCGTGCCATACTCGCACCATGACACGCGTAGGTCCCGTTAGGCGGGGGCCGGGCGCGCCAGAGTAGAGCGCTCGATTATAGTCGCCACCAGGCAGGAGCATCTTGTCCATTTCAAATGCCGGGTTTAAGGCGGGCCCGTAAAGGCCATGGTTAATTGCAGCTAGCTGGGAGGCCCAGTAATACCGTTTAATATCCGGGAGGGCAATCCCCCCGTCGTACCATGGGAGCGTCAACTTCGCCAGGGCAATACGCGGCCTCCCGTCCCAGAACAGGCGGCGCTGTAGACTCTCCACCTCACGGAAATAGCGCGCTGGGACTAAATCCATAGTGTTCTGGAGAGCGTACAGGAAGCGTGGCAACGACATCATCTTAAACAATGCCGCCCGGCCGAGCGGCGAAAGCGGCAGGCGCCGCCAACGCGCGAAGTCCTCCTTCAAGCGCTGGAGGGGGGGAAGCAAATTCCGCTCGTAGCGGGCCTCCGGGTCCAGAGTAATATAAACACCCAGGTACCGAAACCCCTGAGAGGCAATCTGGATCGGACAGCCCCGCGGGAGGACGGGAGCCTCCCCGGAAAGCACATACACACATGATTTAGCCCAGTTGATGACAAGGCCTGAGTTGCGGCCGAATGAGCGCAAAACATCAACCAGGACAATCAGTGATTTACGCGGGGAGGCTAGGTACAAAAGGATATCGTCAGCGTATAGGGACACGCGGTCCTCATACTCGGGGGTCCAACGGAGACCACGGATGGAAGGGTGCCACCGCAGCCACTCCGCCAGGGGTTCCAAGGCCAGCGCGAACAGGAGCGGCGACAAGGGGCAGCCCTGTCGCGTGCCCCGTCCCAGCTCGAATGGGACCGATACTCTTCCATTCACCACCACCTGCGCCAAAGGGCCCGAATACAACAATTTGACCCAGCTGATGAACCCCGGGCCAAATCCAAACTTCGCCAGCATCGCCCAAATGTATGGCCACTCGAGCGTGTCAAACGCCATGGTGGCGTCTAAGGACGCCAATACGGCCGGCTGCCGCACAAACGGGACACGCGCGAGCACCCCGTGCAAGCGCCGCAGATTGAGGGCCGTGTTGCGATGGGGAATAAAGCCGGACTGGTCTTGGTGGACCAGATCGCCCACCACGCCGACCAGCCGGTTGGCTAGCACCTTGGCGAGGATTTTGGGCTCCGCATTCAAGAGCGAGATGGGCCGATAGGATGTAACCCGGTCCCGGGGTCTCCCTTCCTTGTGGATCACCACGATTGTAGCCAGACGCTGGTCCGGCGGGAGGGAGCCCAGCGAGTGGGCCGCCAGGAACATCGCGCGGAGATGGGGTGCCAGTACATCCGGTCGCAGCTTATACAACTCGATAGGGATGCCGTTCGGGCCCATGGCCTTGCCGGATGCGACCGAGCGTATGGCGAGGGCAATTTCGTCGGAGGTGGGAGCGGCATCTAACGACACCCTGTCCTCCACCGAAAGGGAAGGCAGCGCGATATCCCTAAGCAGGGCATGGGAATCCTCCTCCGAGCAGGGAGAAACCGGGGAATACACCTCGCGGAAATAATCCGCGAAACAAGAGACAATGTCTTCTGGCTCGGTGACACGCACACCATCCATCCTCTCAATCAGCGGGACCACACGACTCGCTCTCTCCTTCTTATCCAACCACGCAAGCAGTTTACCAGCCTTATCACCCACATCATACAGTCGCCCCTGTTGCTCTCTACTGAGGCCCCTGGCCGCCTCCGTGACGAGGGCCCTGTAGGCCGCCTGCTTAAGTTGTAGGACATGTAATGCAGCATCCGTCACCCCACCCTCTAGATCACCCTCCAATTCAGCAATTTCGGCCTCCACCCGGGTCACCTCCTCCTGCTCGCGCCTCCGGGCATGGGAGATAAAGGAGAGGGCCTCCCCTCTAAGAACTGTCTTGAAGGCTTCCCACAGGGAGATAGCCGAAGGGACGGACCCCACATTCTCATCAAAATACAGCTGCAAGGATTTAAGCAAATCAGCGCGAATGGTGGGGTCGCGCAGGTACCAGGCGTTGATTGGAGCTACCCTGCCCTCCCCCCTCGGGAAGACATCAAAGTGCAACAGGAGCGGGGAGTGATCTGAAATACCCCGCGCCAAATGGCGTACCTCTCCTACCCTCCCCACATAAGCCGCAGGGACAAGGACATAATCAAGCCGAGAGAGGCTACCATGGGCACCCGAGTGGAAAGTGTACTGCAGCTGCGTGGGATGTTTTAAGCGCCAGCAGTCCACCAATCCCAGTGTATCTAGAAAGCCGGACAGCCACGCCTGCGCCCGGGGGAGGTCCCTAGGGGGGTGGCGATCCACGGTCCCAGAAACCACCGCATTGAAGTCCCCCACAACCACCAGAAGCCCCCCCGGAAGGTCAAGAAGGAGGCGCCCCAGGTCTGCAAAAGTGGTAGACTGTAACCCCGGTGGGACGTACACTGATACAAAGACAACTACTTTGCCCTCCATTCTCCCCACTAAGACAGTGTAGCGTCCCCTCTCATCATGGCGCACCTCGTCTATTTCCAACGGGAGCGAGTTCTTCACCATGATGCCCACCCCCCGTGAGCCCGACGTGAAGCCCGCGTGGGCCACCAAACGATAGCCACGCCGATTCATGGCACAAAAGGAATTACCAATAAGGTGTGTCTCCTGCAGAAAGACCACATCTGGCGAAGTTCGTTTCAGATACTGCAGGACCACACCTCGCTTGATCCTATCCCCCAGTCCATTAACGTTCCAAGACAATAAAGTCAGGTCCCTACCCCCCATCACGTACAGAAGCCATCATTCGTCCCCCTGAGAACACCTTAAAAACACCAATACAATAAAGGGTTTGCCTTGCGGTAAAAACAAACAACACCCCACCCCAACCCACCCATCCCAACAAAACTCCCCCCTCCCTGCACCCCTGCATGAGCCCAAACAGCCCCCCCAAAGTGCAGTGTGCCTGTCGCCCCATAAATGATTAAACTAACTAGTCCCCCAGAGGAGGAGGGAGAGCCCCCAGGAGACCCCGTACTACCTCCACAGGAGGGGAACTTACACGAACAGTCAAAAGTGACGATAATGTTGTCCAGAGCGAGGCCTACTATTAGTCCCTCAGTCCTGATCCGGCGAGCCCTCCCCTCCAACCGCGCCCCCCCCCCGGCCCCGATCCCCGGGCAAAGAGTCCAACCAGTCCCCGGCCGCTTCGGGACGATCAAAAAAGTGCGTGCGGCCATCCACCTCCACCCGCAACTTAGCTGGAAAAAGCATCGCATACTTGAGGTTCAGGTCCCGTAGACGACGTTTAACTCCGAGAAAGCTCAGTCTCTGCTTCTGGACCGCTGGGGTGAAATCAGGATAGAAGTTTACGTCCATATTGTCGAGTCTGACCGGTCCTTGTAGCCGAGAAGTCTGCAGGATAGCGTCTCTGTCCCGAAAGTTGAAAATCCGGGCAATGAGAGGCCTCGGAGGGGCTCCGGCCTTAGGTCTTCCTCCGGGAACCCTGTGGGCACGTTCCACCGCAAAGAATTTACTCAGCCCCCGGGGCTGGAGATGGGTGAGAATCAGGTCCTCCACAAACAGGTCCGCCGCCGCCTCCTCACGTCCCTCCGGCACCCCGACAATGCGGACATTGTTCCTCCGGGCCCGACCCTCGGAATCTTCCAGTCGACGATCCATCAGGGCGCTCGCCTGGCCAAGCCGGCGCACCTCCTTTTGGAGGGCCGCTACGTCCGTTGTGAGGCCCGAGGTGGTGTGAGCCAAAGAATCGACCCGGTCATTGGTCTTGGATAAATCGGCCCTCACCAGGCCAACATCCACGTGGACCGAGTCAATCTTCTGCGCTAGTGTGTCAAAGCGCTGGTCCACCGAGGCCTTCATCTCGGCGATAGCGCCCATGACATCTCGCAGGGTCAGATCCGCGGGTAGAGCAGGAGCATCAGTCGGGCCCTCAGGGGACCTACGCGGCACCTCAGGAGATCCCTTCTGGAGGGTGTAGCGGTCCATGTTGTTGGACTGATGGGCTGCGCCACGGCGGGTCGATTTCACCTTTGCCCGGTCGCCATCTTGCTTTGTGGACATGGTTTCAGTCCCCAAATCGTGCCAATCACCTCGGAAAAGGCCGACAAACCAGTTCACGGGCTCCGGGGGGGGGCAACCACAGGTCCGCAGGACGGATCACAGCCGGCGGGCCGGCAGGGCACCCCAACGAGGCCACACCACCGCACACCGCCCCGCAACCCAACCTCGCCTACGCAGCAAGGAGGGTGCAAAAGCGAAAGTGAAAGTGCGGGGTACGCGAGTCGCCCGGCCCAGCCCGCCGTTGCTGACCACTTTGTCTCCGGATCGCCCCACAACTCCAATCCGGGGGGCCGGCGTGGAGAAGGCCGCAAACCTCACTCGGTGCTCCCGCCGGTGTCCGAGGTCCGATTTGGAAGCGGAAAACGGGTGACACCTCAGCTCGGGCTCACCAACACAGTCCCCTCATCTAGGACAGGATATTGTCAGGATTTATGTAGGAGGTCACGGAGGTCCTCGGGAGCCTCGCACCTACGCGGCCATCTTGGTTGCGCGCTAGGCTCCTCCTCTGAGTCCTGTGGAATGTTGAGGTCCTTAAATTCTAAGAAATCAGGAGCCATGCGTGCAAGTGCAGGGACTGCGGGTCCGGATGAAGTACTTGCCCTCTGTCCCTCGACAACATTGTAGGCATTGGAATAAGGCGAATGGGCCTGTCTTGGGACAATAGGAGAAGTTCCTGGAACCAATATTGTCTTGGCCAACGGGGGCAATCAGTATTAAACAGCAACCCTCCAGCTTCATCTTGCAGAGCACTTTCGGAATCAATGGTATTGGGGGAAAAGCGTAAGCACAAATCCCTGACCATCGCATGGACAGGGCATTCCCTCTTGATCCCTGTTGAGGGAACCTCCTGGCATAATATCGGCATTTCTTGTTCTCCCTCATTGCGAATAGGTCCAGAGCAGGCCTGCCCCAAACCTGGAACACTGTGTTTGCTTGCTCTTGTTCTAGCTCCCACTCGTGACAGTCCGTTAGAGACCTGCTCAGCGTGTCCGCCAGGGTATTGTGGAGACCCCTGACATGTTCGGCTCTCAGTGTTATCTTGTGGAATGTGACCCACTCCCACAGTTCCTGAGCCTCCTTTGAGAGTGTAGCTGATTTTGTTCCTCCCTGCTTGTTGATGTGATACATGCTGGTCGTATTGTCGGTACGAACCAGCACAGAGGATCCCGCGATCCTTGGGAGAAACGCTTGGAGAGACCGAAAGATGGCGCGGAGCTCCAGACTGTTGATATGTTGTTGCCTTTGAACTTGAGACCATCTCCCTTGAATCTGCAAATCCTGCAGATGACCTCCCCATCCTTCCATGGAGGCATTGGTTGTTAAAACGAAATCTGGAATGGTCTGTAGAAAAGTGAGGCCTTGGGTTAAATTCTTTGCCTGTGACCACCAACGTAGAGAATTTATTATGCGCTGTGTGATCCTGATAGTATCGTCGAGCCAACCTATGGCCGGCTGCCACTGAAGGTGCAGTTCCTCCTGAAGAGGTCTCATTTTGAGCCGTGCTAAGGGAATGAGATGTATCGCAAAAGATCACATTCCGAAGAGCGAAGCAAACATTCGGACTGAAACTGACTTTCTTTTTGCAATTAGCTTTGCCAATTTCTGAAGACGCAGCTGGCGGTCGTGTGACAAGAATGCTTTGCACTGGACCGTGTCTAACCGTGCTCTGAGAAAAGGTATGACTTGGAGAGGGCGTAATTGGGATTTGCTCTTGTTGAGGGTCAGCCCCAGAGAAGCGGATAGATGTAAACATTCTTCTGTGGCAACCTTGGTATCTTGTTCTGAAGGACCTTTGATCAGCCAATCGTCTAAATAAGAGAATACTTGTATTCCTCGGGATCTCAAATGCTGCCGCTACTGGTGCCAAGCACTTCGTGAAGATTCTTGGAGCTGATTTCAGCTCAAAAGGGAGCACTTTGAACTGATAGTGGACGTCAGCCACAGTAAATCGAAGATATTTGCGACGTATGGGGTGTATAGGTATGTGGAAGTAAGCGTCTTCAATATCCAGAGAAGCCAAAAAATCCCCTTTGTTTAGACAACTTAAAATCTCGGCAAGCGTGACCATTCGGAAACTTTGTTTCTTGAGAAACTGGTTTAACTTGCAGAGGTCTAAAATTGGTCGCCATTCTCCTGACTTCTTTTTGATGAGGAAGAAACGAGAATAGAAACCTGTTCCTTTCTGAGATGATGGAACTTTCTCTATGGCATTTTTGAGGAGCATCGTAAAGGCTTCCTTGAATAATAAGTGAAGACGAGGGGGAGGGGGACCCCTGGGCGGAGTAGTGGGTGGCTGTTTGATGAATTCGAGGGTGTGGCCGTTGGTTACTAGGTCTAGAACCCATTGATCTGACGTGTTTTCTCGCAACCTGTGTACAAAAGCTGAAATCTTCGCGCCCATGGGTAAGGAGGGTAATATGGCTGGCGCCCTGTGGAAATCACTGCTTCCTGATAGTGTTTCTGCCTTGATTTTGTGATCTCGTCCGACCACCTTGACGAGAGAAACTAGCCGTGGACGATTGACGGTATGAGGACTGGCTGTAGGGCAGTCTATAATGGGATTGATACTGCCTGTTCTGCTGATTTTGGTATCCTCCTCTTGATGAAAAACCACGCCCTCTTGCTCCTCTAAAATTTCCACGCCTGTACTGAAGGGTACCCAATGATCATGCGGTATCCGTGTCAGTTTTTTGGGCTAAGAGGGCCTCATCAATGTGCTTCCTGAACAAAGACTCTCCGTCGTAAGCCATGTTCAGAATCTTTGTTTGCACCTCAGGCCTGAAAGTGGTGGCCTTAAGCCATCCCTGGCATCGAAGCACTGCTGCTCCTGCAAGCTGACGGAATTTGGTGTTTACGATGTCTAAAGCGCAATCTATAGTTTCTGATGCGGCACGTTCCCCTTCCTGGAGAATCTTTCTTGCCTCTTGCCTACGGTCTTCTGGAATGAGGTCAATGAAACTCGTCATGTCTAACCACATTTGACGGTCGTAACGACCGATAATGGCCAAAGAATTGGCAGCTCTGATGGAAGCCTCTGCCATGGTAGAGAATTTCTTGCCTATAAGGTCCAGACGACGTCCTTCCTTATCAGGTGGTGTGGTGATGGGTGTTGCAGGATTCTTAGATCGCTGTTGGGCGGCCTGTGAAATCACCGAATCAGGACACGGGTGACCAATGAGACAAGCTGGGCTGTTGGCAGGAGCACGATATTTTTTCTCTATGCTCTGAAGTACCGCCGGAACAGATGCAGGGGTTTTCATGATTTTTACCCCTTCATTCCATATATAATCTATTATAGGTACAGCCCTCGTGAATTTCCTGGACTCTTCCTTGAAATCATGAAGGAAACATTCTGTCTGCTCGACTGTTACCGGCAATTGAAATCTGGCTGCAGCCCCTTGCATCAAATTATGGAAGCCCCCGATGTCCTCAGGTGGGGAATCAGATGGCAGGGGAAGAGGTGGAGAAGACATTGGAATTACGTAGTCATCCCATGGGTCCTGAATATTAGTATTGTCAGGTAGTTCACCCTCTTCAGAGGAGGTAGTGTCATTTTGCACTTCTTCCGTTTGATCTGAAGGAGGGACAGGTGTAACAGGAACTTCCGGTTGAGTCAATATAACATGAACCACCGCTGGTATGGGTGGGTTCTCCGGAACTATCTGCTGTGGGGGAAACCTTTGTCGGCAATCCGCTAGCATGGCTTGTAAATCCTGAATGAGCGTTGGAGGGAGGTGACTCATTTCCCTCTGGTGTCCTTCCTGATGATGGAATCTATGATGTGAAACAACAATATCTTCTTGATAATAATGCTCCTGGTAGTCATCATCTTCGTCGTCATCCTGACACTTGATATTTATTTCAGAAGGATGGTGAGCTGTACCAAAGAGTCCCTCATCCTCTTCATCCTCATAGTCATCATCTTCAGTATAAGTGTCTAGGAGATGTGAAGGCATAAGTGGTGAGATCTTGCTGTAATCTGGTTGTCTTTGAAAAGTCTTAAACTGGTAAAAACCTGATGACTTGGGCATTGACTGTGCAGGTAGAGTTAAACCAGCAGAAACTGTGGATTGAACTGGTAAAACCGTCGTCGACGGGATCGTCGTCGACAGGCTGTTCGTCGACGGGGTCATCGTCAACAGGCTCTTCGTCGACGGGGTCGTCGACGATGAGATCTTCAATGTTGCCGTCATCGTCCACGAGGCAGATGTCGACGGTGCAGACTTCGTCAACGATGAGATCTTCGTCGACGGCGGAGACTTCGTCTACGGTACTATCAATGAGCTCAACGTTGATGCGGTCGTCGACGGTGATTTCTACTTTCTCGTCGACGACGCCTCAAAAACTGTTTTTTTAGTAGAAATAGAGATCTTTGTAGACAGAATAGGCGATTGAATGGACGTAGTTGAAATAGTAGCCGTAGATGATGAAGCAGAAGAAGTCACAGAGATAGTGGATGAAGTAGTCACCGTGACAGATTTGATAAGGCTTTTACTTAAAGTTTTTGAAGTGGAAGCATTTTTTGAGACCATGCCTGCTGTGGATGACGAGACAGCGTTGACCCAGAGGAACGTTTTGGTGACCTCTGTGAAGGGTAACAAACATCATGGGATGATGTCAAGTGTTTTCTCCCCTCATTTGAAGAGCTGTAAGTGACCTGGCTCTCTTGCTGGAAGTAGACGCTCTGTCATCCTCTTTAGCCGAAGAAGATTTTAGCCACAAGAGCAGCCTTGCCTCTCTATCCCTAAGAGTTTTGGTAGGGAAGGCACGGCAAATCTTGCCATTTTTTGCCTCATGTTTGGGATAAAGGCAATAAATGCAGTCCTTATGTTGATCATCCACATGGACCCTCTTTTTATCACAGGTCCTGCAGGGTTTGAAAAGAACTTTCCTGTCAGACATTCTGAAGAAAAATTAGAAGAACTGAGTGGCACTCAGGGAGACTCCCTTCCACACGACGTGTGGTGAAAATCTGAGGAGAAATGCTTCTGCTGGGAAGGTTCTAGAGGGTGCTGGTAGCTGATTGGTTAAAACCAAGTCTTGGTTCTTTTTACTATAATGATGTAGATAGGCTACTAGGATGTGGCATTAGGCCTTTTCTTTTAGCCTACTACTATTATTTACTTTTGGCACTACTTTTGTATTTACCGTGGGACTCCCGCCTCGGCGATGGGGATAGATTCAGGCATGTGAATCTATGAAAGATACCCCAATACTGGATAATGCAAATGCCCACCACTGTGAAATGTAAGTACAGTTTGGAGTTATAAACATTATACCCCACAACTTGTAAATGTAAGAATGGTTTGAGCGTAACGTAAATGCCCACCACCATGAAACGCAAATGAAAGTACGGTTTGGGTTGCCAGATCCCTGCCCCATCACCAAAACTGTAAGAATTGATTGGGGTTCACTAAACATGACCCAGCGCAAGAGAAAGTATGAGCGAAAAACATAATTCCTCACAACAAGTTAAAGAAAGTATCATTTGCACAATAAAAATACGTAATGTCTGGGTTTAACCCAAAACAAGTAAAGGCAAGTATGGTTTGGGTGAAATGCAAATACCCATCACCAGCAATGGTAAGGAAGTACGGTTTGGGTTGCAGAATCCCTGCCCCATCACTAAAACTAAGAATTGATTGAGATGCACTAACCGGCTCAAGTAGAAATAAGAAACTTATGGGCGAAAAACAATACCAACACAACAAGCAAAAAAACATAATTTGCATCAGGTGTAACACTCACACCCTATACAGTAAGAATAGTACTCGAAAATGTGCTAACAGGGCATTTACAACACATGCAGGTAGCAATTCAGCATAGCAAAATAAATATGCTGACTGCAGTCAGCATAGCATAAATAATTAGATATTAACTCATGAATAGCACTAAAAAAAACATGCTAAAAAGGCATTGCAAACCATCTCAAAATGACATGGATGTACGTCCAGCAATATGATATCTGAAAGGAAATGGCATTCAAAATAAGCAGAATGTCCAAGCTGTGCACCTCAGCATGAGAACTTAGTGCTCAAGCTAGGTTTAGCAGCTGTAATCCTCTAGCAAAATTGTATTCCTTTTACTGTTACTCCAGGATTAATCAGGCACTTCTGCTGAACAGGACTTAGGCGCTGTAAAGACGTATTGAGTCCCCAGACAGGCATCGTAGATTTACTCCAAAACCCAGAGCGAAATGTTCATGAATTTTGAGCACAGACAGGCACCATAGCTTCTCTCACGATGCATTGCCCAGGAAACCCTTAGCATACGTCAGAACAACACAGCTCAGTTCACTGGCTGTGTTCCTAGTTGAGCCGTCTCCAAAGATTAGATGCTGCTGTATTCCATGGACGTGTCCAAGTTGTTCCAGCTCCAGAAGAAGAAAAAGATCCTGCACTTGCAGGAGCACGGTGAGTCTTCAATTTCCAAAGGTTTTGCAGGGTAAAGAAACGCACCTTGCACTGCTTCATTAACACTCAGCACGGGCCATGGGAGTAGCGACCATGAGTCCATGCGGTTAGTTTTAATGCCGCATTATAGCACACACAGCTGACCCAAGGATAATGCATTGGCTTACCAGTTGCATATTAACCGAAGGCTCAGTTCAAGGTGACAAGGATCACGAAGCCCTCGTATGTCACACTGCAGGATCGCTCACTTTTCAACTTGCCACATTATATGTAAAATGTTGACAATTCAATAAAGTGACTCCAAATGCTCACTGCTGTTCTCCTGAAACGCTTATCACTGTCCTTGTATTCCTTTCATCTGCAGGAGAGTCGGTTTAATTCCACATGTAAGCATATAAATTAAAGTAGATTAAACGGCGTCAACACTGTCCGTTGGTTTGCTTGATGGATGAACGCCGTAAACTGCAGGCAGTAACACTCTTGGTTCAAAGTGCAGCCAGCTTTCTGTAAATATTGCTTCAAACAATTACAGGTTCACTTAACATCAGTACTGTCAGTACAAGTCCTTAGAGGCTCCAAAGTTATGTTAACTCAGCAGTGCCTGTTCGAATGATCTAGACTGAGGCTGTCTGGTGGAAATAGACACCGGTAGGTCTAACAGGTGCATTATCTTTTAACAGGCAATCTGATTTTCTTAGTAATCCTCTTGATTTCTTCTTAGTCTCTTGTATGGAAACAGCTACACTCCAGTTTCGATCTTCTCTCCTCCCCTGGTCCAGCAGTGGCCTTTTCTTCAATCTGGGTCCTTTCACGCTCGTCGCAATTGTGGAAATGAAGATGCAGCGTAGTCAGTAGTATAGGTGAAACAGGATCAGGATTATTCACAAGGTAGTAGTCTCAGGTTACAGGTAAAGATGGTAGTAGGGAAGTAGGAAGGCCACACAGGGAGCAGCATCCTTGCTGCACAGCCCACGCATTCAACTGACCCTCTATCAAACCATGCACACACCAGCATTCTAATTACATTACAGTTACTCTGCTGAGCAGCAGGGGAAATAACAATAAGAGGAGAATCCATGGCAAAGATGAAGATACCACACATTGCTATCACTACAACCTGAGCGACAACTCTAACTAGAAGAGCGTCCCTTCAGGCTACCCCTGCTGTCAAAGGCATTCAATGGCAACATGAATGTCAATGAATTACTTTCTGAACTAAGATCTTGAATACAAGATCACCACAGATCACAAGCCCCACTTTCCCCCTTGCCCCTCCCTCCCTCCCCCCAACCAGAAAAGGATTCTGCACAGTCAGGCCTTGGGAGGTCACTGAAAGGTAAAAGACCAGATGAGGGATTTTTCAACAAAGCAGTGTCCCGGACACTGCCTACTCACAAAAGTGAATTCTGGCACATTCTTTGTGGTTTAGAAAGTGCTGCTGTCGTTGAGAGTGAGAAAGTAAGAAGAAAAGTATAATATGACTTAACTTCTTATCCTCAGTGGATGGCCTCAGTAATTCATCCAGTTGTAGCCCAAACAACTTTGAGCCCAGTTTTTTCATGGGCATGGCCATATGTGGCAATGACCAGATATGACACCTCCAGAAGAAGCTGCAGCTGTACACAAAATATTCTATGTCGTGTAATTTAGAAATTGTACCATGAGGTCTAAGGTATCGAAGTGTTCAACACAATCCATTGCCTTCTAGACTCCATGATAAATGATCTGAAAATCTTTCAAAATGGCTTATAAGTCATATGCATGTGAAGAGTGCAAAGCTGGAGTCTCCCACTTACCCCCCTCTCACCTTCTTGCCAACTGAATCTGAAGGCAAACCTTTTTCAGTTGCCTAAGATGATGACATGCTAACCAGCAATGAACTGACCTGCACAGATTGGGTAAATTCGGACTCCAAAATCTCCTGTGAGTATTGGTGCCTCTGCAAGCCAGTCATCTCAGTATGCTTCCATTCTCTTTGCTGACGGTGTTTGATGGCTTTATAAACCAGAAGGGCATCATTGCGGCAGCCTATAGGATCACAAGAACTCCTTAGGATCCAGAAATGTATCAGAAGCAGGGAAGCCCAAGTGGTTCCTAATGTGGACCACTACCTCTGACAACTGGGAGCCCTCTACTTATTTCCTCTGTGAAGTTCAGGGTCTTGGTATTCGGCCTCTTCCTTATCCCACAACTCCAGCCTTGGGTGCTTAATATTAGTTTGAAGGCAGCCATCAACAATATGTTAGCACTTTATTGTAAGTCGTCAGAAGAAAGAGTATGTACAGGAAGTTCGAGCGAATCTGAGGTGTCTGTATGTAACCGCTTCTGGGAGCACTTGCGATCTTCCATCCTGTTTGCCTAAGCAAGCAATAACAGTCTGTGAGCACATCAACCCTTTTGATTCCACTGTTCCTGCTAGTGTTCCTGTGAGAACACAATCTTCAAAGGTCATCTCACCCTGTTGCGTGCAGTCCTCAATGGATATCAGTGGAAGAGTGAGCAGGGTCTTAGCCCATGCTTGGCCTGTGCCACCCAGTGACAACTGTCACACCCAAAGATAATGGCATCCAAATTAGAGCCACTGAAGGGAAGCAGCATGGAACAAAGGTCATTTTGTCTCACAATGGGGCATTTCTTGGGTACAGGAGGTGAGAGGGAATCTTGAAATCATATGCACGGAGAAATAAATTTGACTCTATAGGCGAGTGTGGGGCACAGTGTTTGCTTATCATTAGAGGGAGTATACCGTGGTAAGGACTTAAACAAGTAAAATGGGACGTAAAGGTAATATATTTTAGATTAATGCCAACTCCCTGAAGATAAGAGTGACGTAGCGACAGATCCTCAAATAAAAGATGCTATGCCAATTAGATTCTGACATTCCTATGCCAGCAACCCACAGAGGCAGTAGTTTTACGTCCTACAAAAATTGTACATTTACACTCACATTCGTCACAGTTAGCCCCTTCCTTCTTTGTGCTACACATCCATACTTTACCTTCTGGAGTAAACCACTCAGTTTGGAATACACCTCATTTGGCCCCTAGTGCTGCACTCTTTAGCTATTCTGTGCATAGGAGATTTATGCATGACACACGCGATAATCATCCTACCACTGACTCACAGTCTGATGCTAGTAACACAACTTACTCACTCCTCACCAGCACTTGCAAACAAGTACTGGTAAGGTTAGAAAAGAATTGAATTAGAAGAAAAATATTGAGACATACAAAATCATAGGGCTGTGGTTGTCCCTCTGCTATTCTAAAGTTCTGTGGATTCAAATGTATATAGCTATTGTTGAACTCTGTACCCCCCTAAAACATTATTCTCTAACAGACTGCTGGTGGTTCGGTGCTGCTGATACAACAGGTTAAGAGGCTTATGTTATTAGTTGAAGAGCTTTGCCGCCCTCTCATCTCCTCCCCTGCCGGTCTTTCTTAGATCGTCAAAACTCACACAAAATGAAGAAAGGCTTTGTATGGTTTATGGCCTTCTTACAAGAAGTTTTAAGAGCCCCTACCCTTCAAGGATTATGGACCTCACACTGCAGGGTTACAGCTCACTTGCCAGAAGATTTAAGGCACCTACTGCAGGATAAGTGCTCTGATGCTACAGGATTTAGATCTCTTAACCTTCAGGGTGCAGGGCGCTGAAGCTGTATATTTTAGCCATTAGATACATCAGGTTAAAACATTCTTAATAGTACAGGAAAAAAGGCCCTCATACTGCAATGTTGGAAGTTCTAATACATGATAGTTTAATTCTGATTAATCTAGAACTCTGTCATTGCAGTGTTGTCTCTGATAGGGCAAGGTTTTCAAATCTCAATACTGTACTGCTGTATTTCTGATGCTGTAAAATTAATTATGGCAATAGCATGGTTAAAGATATCTGTGTATATTTACTGATGTTTCTTAGATAACAGGGTTTTGTGTATTTTTCTTCTCTTCAGATGGTGTACACGAAGCCACTTCTGAGACCAACTGGGAGAAGACGGCTGATGAGATTTTAGCTGATGGCAATGAATCAGGAGCAGATTTAGCACAGACAGCAGAGCAAGAGGAGGCTGAAAGGGACGATACTGAGAAAGTGGCTGCGAGTATCCTGCCATGTCCACTCTGCCGTCAAAGGGCAGAGAGCTTCCCTGAATTGAGGGAGCACCAGGAGAATGTGCACCCTGAACTGACCCACACTGATATCCGCCAGCTTTGTGGCCCTAGCGGACACAGTGAGGAGGATGACGAAGAAGAGATGGGCGAGGCAGAAGAGGGGCTAAGCAGCGGAAACAGCTTATCAGACGTGCCAGTTATTGAAGGGAAGGCCACAGCTATAAACTTAGACACTTTTCCAACTGCCACAACAAGTGTTCCTTTGGACATTCGTCAGCCTGGTTCTTACCGCAAAAGCACAAATTTTGCCATGGACAAATTCCTAGATCCTTCACGACCATATAAATGCACAGTGTGCAAAGAATCCTTCACCCAGAAGAACATCCTAATAGTTCACTACAACTCTGTGTCCCACCTACACAAGATGAAAAGAGCCTGTATTGACCCCTTGCTGCCATCCCGAGCTGAGGCAACCACTGCCCAAGACAAGCCCTTCAAGTGCACAGTCTGCCGTGTATCGTACAACCAGAGTTCTACACTAGAGATCCATATGCGCTCTGTGCTGCATCAGACACGCTCAAGGGTGGCCAAGCTTGAAGCAGCCGACATAAACACCCCAGATTCCAATAGCAGCTACAGCGCAGAGAGATCCGAGAATTCTGACAGGGGCTACAATGTAGAGCTTGGAAGCAAAAACACCACAGCTCGTTCTTTATCACCAGCTATTGACAATACTTCAGCAGAGGTGAAATTGGAGGCACCAAGTGCAGAGCCTTTGCAAAAAGGTCTGAGTGTCCCAAGTTTGCCCTATGTTTCACAGCAGATGCATCTGTCCCTGGACCTTCACCGACCAGCTTCACTGCTGCAGTCACCACTGTTCACACCATCTATACTCCCTCCCTTTCCACTAGGGCACGAGACCTTACTGAAACTACAGCAACAGCTCCTGCTACCCTTTTATCTGCACGACTTGAAGGTGAACCCTGAGCTTTCCATGCAAGGGCCACCTTCCATTTTGTCACTACCGGGTGCTAGCCCCATGTTCATTAGTGGTGGTGGCCTGATTAAACCACCACCAGCCATGGTAAAGGATGAAGCTCAGTCATCAATGGAACCAATAACCTCCTCCTCATCCTCTCTTGCTCAACCAACTCCTATGAGCCGCAACCTTGGAGAAGCTTCTGCATCAGAGTTACCATCCAACAGTGACACGAATGACACTGATGCTGGGGTCCAAGAACCCACTCCACATGATGAGGAAAAAGGGGAGAGTATACAAGAAGAAGAGCCACTACCAAAGCCACCACTAGGCAATGCCAAAACAAAAGAGTCTGCTCAGGAACAGGTAGCCAATGCCATCCCTCCTCCTCGGATCCCCACTGACATTTCACGGACAGCATCCAAAGCCCTGCTAGAGAACTTTGGATTTGAGCTTGTGATTCAGTACAATGAGGGAAAACAACATCTGCTCCCAACATATCCTCCACTATTCCAGCCACAGCAGATGCCACCCCGGCCTCCACAAAGCACCAGTGAGGAGCACAGCCATGAGAAGCTGAAGTGTGAGACTTGTGGGAAACTTTTCTCAAACATGTTGATCCTGAAGACCCATGAAGAGCACGTTCATCGTCGCTTCCTTCCCTTTGAGGCACTAAGCCGATATGCAGCTCAGTTCCGCAAAAGCTATGACATCATGAATGCTCCCAAGCAGCTGTCTGCTGTGACACCATCTGAGGCCTCACCTAACCAGAAGGATCCACAGCAACTACCAGAGGCATCTGTTCAGATCCCTCCACTGCCCCATCCACTGGACTTCTCTCTTTGTCCCTCCTTCCTGATACCACCCCTTTCCTTGCAGGCCATGCCCCCTACTCTGCCAAGCATGGAGGAGTTGATGTCTGCTGCATTGGCCCAAGCAAAGAAAGGTGAAGTAACAGTGGAGCCAGATGCTGGTGAGAGCCGCAGTCCACGTACCCGCATTACTCCGGAGCAGCTGAAGGTGCTGTGGAACTTCTTTGACATTAACAACTTGCCTTCGGAGGAGAAGATCCTGCAGATGTCTGAGCACACTGGCCTTGCTGCCAAAGTAGTGAAGCATTGGTTCCGCAACCACCTCTTCAAGGAACGCCAACAGGACAAGGATAGCCCCTATAACTTCAGCACTCCACCGTCATCATCCACTGCACTACCAGAGGGTGAGGAGGCAGGTGTGGGTTGTGGCCCACAGAGTCAGATCACGGAGGTTAGCCGACAAGATCATTGGGGCAGCCGTCGATTTACACGCACTAAGTTTTCTGACTTCCAGTTCCAGGCCCTGCAGTCCTTCTTTGAGACCAGCGCCTTTCCAAAGGACAGCGAGGTGGATAGGCTCTCCCAGCTTCTTGTGCTCCCCAACCGTGTTGTGGTGGTCTGGTTCCAGAATGCCAGACAGAAGGCAAGAAAAAATGCAGCGGAGTCTCCATTCCATGCTGGTGAGAAAGGAAAAGAACCAGGTGCTGAGGAGCGATGTGTCATGGGTGGCAGTAAGCAGATTGCTTGCAAGAAGTGCCACATTGCCTTTCCATGCATCTTTAAGCTAATCCAACACTTAAAGAAGTGCTTCAATGATCAGCTGGCTGAGGAGGATACAGATGACATATCTGAGCCTCAGGAAGTATCAAAGGAGACAGACAGTGCCATTCAGAGCGAGGTATCTGCATCTGTGCAACCTGTACCTGAAACTCCAGAAACTGAACCCCCCCATGAAAATTTTGCAACCCCAGTCCCAGCATCCAATGAGAAGGAGGAACTGCCGAAGGACAACGAAGAAGATGAGGCTCCAGAGAGTGAGAAGGCAGAGCAGGAATGTGAAGCAGAGAAGACTGAAGAGCCATCGCCTCCAACCACAGAGGTTTTACCTGACCAACCTTCAGAAGATCGGGAGAAAGAAGAGCAGGAGAAAGACGTGCTGGAACTAATCTCGGAAGAGCCAATGCAGTCTCTGGATCAGGCCTCCCTACCGAATCGGCCCCTGCAGACTCAGTCACCACAAGAGCGCCCTCAGGAGGGAGACAGTGCCAACATCCACTCCTGTGATCAGTGCCAGATGTCCTTCGCCAGCCGAGAGCTACTGACTCAACACCTGAGTCTGCACATCCTGACCTCCACCCCAATCTCAGGGCACCTGCTGGACATGCCTCTCCTGAAGTTTGACAACAATAGCTCACTGCTTACGGGACCACTTCTGCCAGTCAGTTTCAGCACCCTTTCTTCTACTCTTGGCGACAGCATGAGAGGAGTGGGCCGCAAGCGAAAGCTTGATGAAGACAGCTTGTCACCCACTGAGAGCGAAGCAGGCTACCTGGGAGATGAGCCCCCAAAGGATAAAAGGCTAAGGACCACTATCTTGCCTGAGCAGCTAGAGATCCTGCACCGTTGGTACATGCAGGACTCCAACCCCACCCGCAAGATGCTTGACCGCATTTCTGAAGAGGTGTCACTGAAGAAGCGTGTGGTGCAGGTCTGGTTCCAGAACACCCGGGCCCGGGAGCGCAAGGGTCAGTTCCGTTGTACAGTGTCCACTGTATCCACAAAGCCCTACACCAAATTTGTCCCTCTGGGAACACCAGAGGCCCTGCCCCGCCTTTTGACCGACTCCCCTTCAGCAATGCTGTCTCATCGCAGTCCTAATCTCCAGGTGCTTAGAGATACTGCTGCGTTCTACTACAATGCTACAAGCATGCACCATGCCACTGCTCCCTCAACAGTACACAGGGGAAACCCATCGCCCTACCAACCAGTGGCAACTTCTCAAACTTTCATGATAAAGGCAGACACATGCTGCACTGTGCGAGAACCAGCTACATCTGACCCCGCCCCAGCCGAGCCGGACGACTCTGCCACCCTCAGCACTCAAAACACAGACCAAGAGAGCAAAGCTGGTGAGCCATCCCCCCCAATCGACAACTCTGATGAGAGCAAACAACGGGCATCTCCACCTCCTCCTACCATGGAGGCAGAGGCTCGCAGCCCTGGTGACATGAGTGACTCATCCAGCTTCGCTGACCCAGATTCTCCAAATCCTGGCCTGCAAAAGTATGCAGACAGCAGCGTTGATGCCTTGGGCCAACGGCGCTTCCGTACTCAGATGAGCAGCTTGCAACTCAAGATAATGAAGGCATGCTATGCCAACTACCGCACACCCACTATGAGTGAGTGTGAGCTGCTTGGCAGCGAGATCGGCTTACAGAAGCGGGTCATCCAAGTGTGGTTCCAGAATGCCCGTGCGAAGGAGAAAAAGGCTAAACTTCAGGGGTTACCACCACCAATGGGTCTCGACTCATCAGGGGATACACCCCGTTCTGAGTGTACCTATTGCCGAGTCAAGTATGACTTTTATGTGTCCTGCCGCAGTCACGTCTTCTCCCACCAACACATCGCCAGGCTGAGGGAGGCAATCCAGGAGCAGCTGAAGAACGAGATAAAGTATTACGATCTGGCACCAGCTGCAGGGAGTGCTGTCCCACAGCTCAAGGCAGAGATGAAACCAGGCACCGCCGCTGCTGGGACCCCTGCCGCTGCCACTTATATGGGGCTGGGATTTCAAAACATGCCCTCTGGTCTGCCCAGGCTTGCCCCGGTGCTGCTGTCTGGCCAGCAAGTGCCACCCACCACCATCGGAGGGCTGGCTTCATTTAACGCAGGTGAGGATGGGCAGCTGAGGAAGCAGAGGAGGTATTTGGGGTGCTTTGAGCTGTGGGCACATACAATGGTTTTGTGTGTGTGTGTGTGCGCCAAGTCCCCTTGATTAGCAGAGAGAGCTAGGGAGAAAGGGAAGGATGAAAATGAGACAAACAGAAAAGGAATGAAGAAACGGCGATGCACGGATAGGAGACCACAGGAAATGAAGAAATTGATGGAGGTGATAAAAAGAGGACAGTAAAGGCTACTTGAACATTGGCTACTGGGTGGCAAGATAGAGTGAGATGGAGAGACGGAAAGAGGTGATAGGTGAAAGGAAATGAGGAGATTGGACAGGCCTTATGAGGGTATGGGCATGGAGGCAGCAGACAAAGAATATGTCGAGAAAAGAAAGGGGGCAAAGAAAGAATACAGAGAACGGTAAACAAGAAGGCAGAGGGGATTGAAAAGTTGACTGAAAGGAAATGGGACTGAGGAATGACTAGAAGAAAATAGGCTGGTGGAAAGAAAGAGACGACCAGGGTAAAGAAAGTGAGATGTGGGCGAGGGAAAGGGGATCCGTCTAAGGAAGAGGATATTAATTGAATACTAGATGGCCCAAGGAGTGGGCTTCACCTTAAATTGTCTATACCTAGATGGAGCTGATTTGATGCCACACACACCCAGTTCAGAATATCTTATTGTGTCTGATACTAACCTCCACAGCCCTGGCCACACAAAGGAGGCCCCTCTGGTCACATCTCTGGCCATGCAAAGGCTCTCCTGGGTCTTATGCCAATTTGTACAGAAAGATTAGGCTAATTATTATTAGAACAGCCTTGATCACATACAAGTTGCCACACCTTTGGTCAGGCTAAGGATGTAGTAAAGGAGACTACACAACACGGGGTCTTACAAGTACAGTTTAATGGTGTCAAAGGAAGGCAGCTTAACAGCCACATGCTGCTGGCTTTTTTCTCTCCCCAACTGTCTCTCCCTCGAAGCCTTGCCAATTCACATTCCGCCCACCAACATTCTGTACAAGATTTGAACACTACACACCTTCCCCTAAAAAGAAAAAATATAATAATTCTATTACAAAGCTATTTACAAATACAATTAATCTGCAAACTAAGATTACCCCAATACTGAACAAAATCTTTCAGCTTCATGGAAATGGTCTTTACTCTTGCCCTTTACCCTACCGCTACGTCTTGCCTATCCTTGATCATACAGTCGTCACTTATCTTCCCATCATTCATCAAACTAGTGCTTCAAACTGTACCATATGACCTAGACATCTGACTCCCTACATCTTCAAGATCACCACTATGGGGTACCCTTAATCCATTACTAACTCCATTGGGATCTGCAATTAGTTTTTCCCCATCGTCAGACTCTCGCCCTTTAAGTCCCCCTCCTGGTACTATTCTGTCCACCTCCACATGATCAAAACCATCATACGCACCAACGCATGTGTCACCATTCTCCATATCAGACGATCCATTTGTTTTCACTGAAACCCCTTTGAACACAGAAAGTCATCTGAAATTCCATATTTTGCCTCCTTCAACTCTCCTTGCTTTACTGAAACTTTCAACCCTCTTCACATGATACGAGCAGTTAGCCATTCTCTTATTGAACATACACCCCTGTCTCACCCGTACCATTTCACTTACTTCAACTTGAACCCCACCGCGGAAAACAGGCAGCCGCTGTCCCTCATTTTCCTTTGATAACACTCCACATGTTTCTTGACTTAAGCAAAATCAATTTCCGTATCGTATGTATTTCTCACCTTCAACAACCAGGGCATAAGTTTAGATCTTGGCTTCCTTCCTCGTAACATCCCAAATGGAGACAACCCAGTAACAGAATTAGGTGAAGTATGGTACATTAATAAAGTAGCCCATAAAGCTATCCTCCACTGTAAACCGCTCTTTGTCGCCAACTGAATCGACTGTTTAACTACTCTGTTAAAGCGTTCTACTTGACCATTGCCATGGGGTGATTATTAGACACCCTTTTGTTTGCAATACCACACCTCCTTAAAAAAACTGTCCATTACCATGCTTATAAATTGTGAGGCATTGTCAGATATAAGTTCTTCCGGTAACCCTTCGCGACAAAAAATGTAATCTAAAAATTCAATTACCTGCAAGGATGTAACCTTCTCTACAATTTTCAACTCTGGCCATTTGGTAAAATAGTTCACCGCTACTATAGCATACACATCCTTATGAGGTAACATTCCACAATAGGACTGACATCAACAGCTAATGGCTTGGCCGACTTGTCACTTTTCAGACAGGGACTGCACTCCCTTACCCAATTATCAATCATACCATCTATGACAGGCCACCATTAGAATTCACATACCCTTCTCTTAGTAGTAGTCCTACCCATATGACCTTCATGAGCCAACTTAAAAATGGATTCTATTAACTTCTGTGGAGAAACAACTTTATCACCTCTGATGACTAAATCATCAGAAAACAGCAATTCCTGCATGACTTTAAAAAATGATGCCACTTCACCACTCAATTTTCTCTTCTCTGGCCAACCTTTACTAAAATGGGTTAAAAGCTCTTTTAAAATGCAGTCAATTTGCATGGCTTCCTTCCACCTTTCTTCAGATATAGTTTTAGTCGCATTCTCTCTTAAACACCAGTTATTAACATCATCCATAATGTATGCCACATCACATTCTGTACCTTCGCGTTGACTCCATCCTGAACTGGTAACCATGACACACAATCGACATGTGCATTGGCACGCCCAGGAACATATTCCACCACACACTGATATTATTGCATTTTGTCAGCCAACCTTGCTAACAGAGCTGTTAACATTCTCCCACCGCCAGCATACTGATCAACTGCTTATGGTCAGTTCTCAGAACAAACTTTTTCCCCCACAAGAACTGGTGAAAATGTTGTACTGCCCATGTACAAGCTAACATTTCTTTCTCTAGAGTGGCATAATTGCACTGCGCAACATCCTTGCGGCATACAATACCACCCAGTCCGTCCTTCTGCATAAATACTGCCCCTAGTCCGACACTACTAGCGTCTACTGATACTATACATTCTCTTCCAATCCCATATGATTTTTAAAATGGTGCTCAAACACTCTCCTTTTTCAAAAGTTCAAAAGCGTTCTGCTGGTTATCACCCCACATATATATTTTTTTCTTGAGCAATTGCTGCAAAGGATGCACTTTAGTAGAATAGTCCTGTAGAAATTTCCTATAGTATTCTGTTAACCCCAAAAAGGACAATAGCTTATTCTTTGAGACAGGTGCAGGAGCTTTCAAAATGCTCTCCACATGGTTTAGTTTTAATGCCCTCCTTTGAAATTTCATGTCCCAAATACTCCACCTTGTCCTGCCTGAATTTGCATTTGGAGAATTTTAACATAAGACCTTTGTCTTGCAGTCTTTTAAATACATCCACTAAATCCTTATGTTCATCATGTTTTTTCCCAAAAATCTAAATATCATCTTTTGATACCCCCCTCCAACGCCTTCTAACATATTCTTCATTAAACATTGGAACACAGAGGCTGCACTTGCCAATCCAAAAGGCATACGTAAATATTGGAACATGCCAACATACCCTCCGGTGTAACAAATGCTGTCAACTGTTTAGAATCTTCATGCTGTTCTACCTGGTGGTAAGCGCTTGCTAAATCCACCGTGGAAAAGACTGAAGTACCCGCCAACGTGGGTATTAGCTCATGTATGTTTGGAAGAAGGTGTTTGTCAATCCAAATTTCCTTATTCAAACTGCGTAAATCCACAACCAAACTGAGGTCCCCAGTCCCCTTAAGAGACAACACAATAGGAGATACCCAAGGAGAAGATTCTGGGTTTATTAATGTTTTTCTCGACCAGATCACTCCGCATCACCTTACGTTTGTCTCGGTAGGTTAATGGCACATTCCTTACTTTGTGCCTCACCAGTACTACCTCCTCATTAAGTATGATTTTGTGTTTAAAATCAGCATATTTTCCTAACCTTCCTTGAAAAAGACCTGGGAACGATGTCCTTATTCCTCACACCAGGTCAAATGTGGTTACTGCCTTCCTTGCTTCTTCCCGCTCGTCGACAGTTTGTGTAGTAAAGGAGACTACACAATGCAGGGTCTTCCAAGTAGTGTTTATTGGTGTGAAAGGAAGGCAGCGTAACATCCAACGCTGCTGGCTTTTTCTCTCGCCCCAAGCATCTCTCCCTCGAAGCCTCGCCAACCCGCATCCCAAGACCCAGCCGCCCACCAACATTCTGTACAAGATTACAACACTACAAAGGAGACTTTACCATGCCCAATACTAGTGGCCCACAATCAAAAAGGTCTCTAGGGCCCAATGCCGCCTTTGCCGCTCCTCTGTTACGAGGAGGAAATCCAGGTTGTGATGTAATCCAGCTCCTTCAAAACCAAGGGAGTCCTTTGGTTTCTGACTCCAGTCTGTTTAGCTAGGGTGTCGCCTACCAAGCTGAGCATCAAGGCCATACAACCTCCCCAGCCAGGACATAATCCTGCAGGTAATGCCGCCTTCTTCATCAGTAACATATAGAATTATCGCTGGGGGACTGTGGCCAAGAGGGCTACGGAGTGGGAGGCAATGAAAGTGGTGATGCTGGGCCTCTGTATTAAGACCACCTATGGAGTGAGACAGCAGCTAGAGCGGGATGTAAAATTGCAGGAAAGGGAATTACAGAGATTGGAACCTATGCTCCATGCACACCCCCATCGTCTAGCAGAGTGGAGTGAGACCCGTCGGGTTCTAATGGAATCCCTTGAACGCTTGGGCAAATATAACCCAGTGCCATATAGGCAGCGACTTCACCTGGAAGAGGACAGGACCGGGGCACTGCTTGCAAAACTGTTAAAGAATGAGAGGCCTACTCCCTACGTGGTTCAACTGCTGTATCGGCGAGCGAATATGGTTTATAACCAGACAGCAATTTTGGAGGTGCTAACTGCACATATGGAACAGACATATGCCTCTGGGGTCTCTCCTCCTTTGAAGACGATAGAGGAGTTCCTATCGAGGGTGGAACTGCCGGACCTGGACGGTGAAGCGGGGGATGCGCTGGAAGAGCCCATCACTAGAGAGGAAATACTGAGTGGGATCAATAGATTGAAGCCTGCCAAAAGTCCAGGTTCGGACGGACTGCCGTCTGAATTCTATAAAATCTATGCTCCCCTGCTGGTTGATCACCTGCTGGAGGTCTACAATGAAGCCCTGCAGCAATGGATGTGGAGAGAGGCTATGATTATCATGCTCCCCAAGCCTGATAGGGACCCCCACATGGCGAAGTCATATAGACCAATCTCGCTTCTCAATATTGATATGAGTGGGGTGCTGGCACAGCGCCTCTTGCCCCGCATGTCCTTTTTGATCCACCCCGATCAATCTGGATTTATCCTCAAACGTAGCACTGCAAATAATCTCAGGAGGCTGGGTTTGGTGTGGAACTCCCCCAGAGTTGATCAGGAGGACTGTGCTGTGGCGATGCTTGATATTGAACATGTGTTTGATTCTGTGGCTTGGGGGTATGTCTGGGCAACGTTGAAAGTAATGGGATTGGGTCCAAAGTTCCTAAGTTGGCTCCAGCTAATATATTTGGCCCCACAAGCTAGGATGCGTCAGGGGGGTCTGATCTCCCGAGCTTTTGAACTGCGACGTGGTACTAGGAAGGGGTGTCCCCTGTCACCTTTATTGTTCGCGGCTGCGATGGAACCGCTGGCAGAAACTCGGCGGCGGCAGATGGAGGTGTGGGGGATAGGACTAAGAGACACAAACCACGTGGTGTTTATGTAGCAGACGACACGCTAGTATGTCTGCACCAACCAGACCAGGCCATTCCGACACTGTTGGATGTGTTGTTACAGTTCGGGGAGGTGTCGGTTTTGAGGACTAATCCGAATAAGTCCAGGTTGCTGCCGGTGGGTTATTTGGCAAAGCGGGCAAGGGAGGCCCTCCCAGAGGTGGGACTTCCGTGGGTTATCTCTGATCTGGGGATCAGACTAGTCCACAGCACCAACCGATATCTGGTTCTTAATATAGGGCAAGTGATCGAGGGTATAAAAGGTTCAATTCGATTTTGGCAACAACTGCCGCTGTCCCTCATGGGCAGAATTGCAATTATTAAAATGATAATACTTCCTCGCTGCTTGTATGCCTTACAGCACTCCTTATATGAGGTACCGGCGCACTTTTTCAAGTCTCTGAATATACTTTTAATAGAACTCCAATGGAGGTCCAAAGGAAAGAGAGTCAGTCTCGAGACACTGCAGAGAACATGGCAGAAAGGTGGATTAGAGGTCCCTCATTCAGAATTATACTACATGGCATCCCAACTCCAGCATGCAATTCATTGGCTAGACGAGAATGACAACTGGAAGAAAAGATTACTGACAGGTCCATATGGAGGACACTCACTGGCAGCATTATTAATGATGGGGGCTGGTTCTCCACGGACCATCCCGTACATAATCGGGCATGTGGAGCGGGTATGGGAGCGAGTTGTTAAAGTGATGGGACATGCCCCCTACGCCCTGGACATGCCTCTTTGGGTGGTACAACCATTCGCCAAAATAAAGGCTTCAATGTCGATCCGACGATGGAAGGACGGCGGGGGTTTGACGATGGGGGGTCTGTTCCACAATAAACAACTTATTGCTAGGAAGGATGCAGAATCAATATTTGAGCTGGGGACAGGTCAATTGCTTCTCTATGGGAAGATAACTCAAGTAGCAAGAGAGATGTGGCCTTCCACCCCGGATGAGCCTTCGGAAACGGGGTGTTCTTATGGGAGGTTACAAGAAGAGACAAGGCAGTTCAAAGGAGGGACTAATAAGCCTATTGACCAATGAAAAGCCACCATTTGCAAAGGACAGGAGCCAATTAAAAGGATGGGTGGAAAGTGGGCAGAGCTTTATGCCCATATCCTGAATACAGCATGTCTCGAAGAGACAGCACAGGCATTGCCTAGGCGAGACCTAAAAACAGAGAAATTCACTGTTTAAATATGTGACACAAAAACTCCTACAAATCTTTTTTTTTATTTTAAATGAAAAAATTGAGAAAAGGACAATACAACCACATAGCCTCCAGCCTGAAAAGGCTAGAAAACTGTCACTGCTGCTTTATGGAAAAGGCATTCCACCAGTACCCTTTTATGGCCTAGAAAGTGACCGTTCCCCTTTTTAAGGAATTGAAGGCGTATGCTAGATAAATAGTGCATGTCTGACTTACCCTGAATGAGAACTAGGATTACAGGTAAGTAACGCCCCCATCTCCTCCAGGGATCCACAATAAATAAAGAAGCAAGCCAATTCCTATTAAAACTGACAATTTGACAAAGAAAAGAAAAACTTTACTTTGCAGAGAGTTTTCCTAAGTAAGCTTAGTGGGTCCCTCTTTTGGAAACAGAATCAGAACAATATTGTCTTGCAAAGGTGGGGAGAGGAGTTGGCCTAACGGTTAGGGTGCTCGACCTTGGACCTGGGGGAACTGGGTTCAAGTCTCAGTAACGATGCTAAACATCCTGTGATTCTGGGCAAATCACTTAATCTCCCCGTGCCTAACAAAAAAATGAATATGTGTCCTCATGTAACGTAATTGGTGCTATGTAAAGCGCTCTGATACCTGGTTGGATTCAGGTCAAGTTCGCGCTATATAAAATTCTGCAAAAAATAAATAAAAGGTATGAACTTGCCTACAAGTTGCCATTTTAGAGATATCATAAAGGCAAATAGTCCGTAGTGATGCAGCAGTAGCTGCTTTCCCCTTTGTGGAATGGGTTCTGGGCCCATTATAAACAAAAAGGCAATTAGATTTTTTAATCTCATCTAGCTGTAAATTCAAATCCCTCCTAAAGTCCAAAGAATTTAAGGATCTCTGCTTGAGAGAAGGGGTTTTGAAAGAAAGTTGGTGTTTACTGACAGCCCTTGCAATCATTTATAGGCAAGGGAACTGTAAGCACACAGTCTCCTAAGATTCAGGTCTACCTATTCACATGCAGGCCTTTTAGCTCAGATGACTTAGGTTTATGCATTTATGTTTGTGACCTTGGACCAAGAGCTGTATGCTCAAACTATTCCTATTGACCAAACACCATACTTTAATTTCCACCCCACTTGACCCTTTTGCTGCAATCCCAATCGGTCTCTAGCATTGTATAATGCTCATGACCCATGTTTGTTGTTTACCCTGCTGGGCACCAACCTCATATTTATGATCTAGGTATCCCTATTCTACTGGTCCTCGGATCAAGGGGCTGTAACCTTGCCTTTCTCAGTTCTAGTGTTTATCTGCATATGCTCCTGAAACACTGTTCTTGGCATTGCAACAAGCACGGTATACCCAGCCTATTCCTAAAGAATACAGTAAACATTCCTCAACTGCCTCTTTCTCCTTTCTCTGCAAGCGCAGTTGGCC
The DNA here is from genome assembly GCF_964204655.1 of Triturus cristatus. Taxonomy (NCBI): domain Eukaryota; kingdom Metazoa; phylum Chordata; class Amphibia; order Caudata; family Salamandridae; genus Triturus; species Triturus cristatus. The sequence goes on along the minus strand of NC_140579.1, from coordinate 619,212,053 downwards.
ACTTTCATTGTTTTGGAATTACATTTATTAAGTGCTCACGACCCAGGTTTCTCTTTTCGCCTGCAGGACCCCATCACTGTAAATCCCCCTCGCCTCTTATGACCTAAAGGTCCCGATTCTCTTATGGGGCCTTGGATCAAGTAGCTGTAGACCTAACCTATCTTGGTCATGTGTTCATCTACGGACCCTTAGGGCCTCAAAGATAGATAGGGCTTGCAGCTTTGGAATCTAAGTCTCCTAATTGAATTTGCAGACCTTTATTATGATTTATTTACAATTTATTATATAGATATATATATATCTATATACACACACACACATACACACACGGAGAAGGTTCCTTTCTGCATGGTATTGCAAAGTTGGACAGAAGGCAGTAGAAATGGTTGGGGAGGCATGGTTGGGTTAGTTTAGCAAATCGAAGGCTGGAAGGCTCTTCTGGTGTTCTCTAATGACTGTCTGTTTCTATTCGTAAACAGGCTCGGCTTCCAGTCTTCTTGGCATTGCTACTCCTGTTTCTCCAGCTGTGCTGCCTGCCCTCAACCATCCGGGCCCTCCCAATAAAGCATCGGATCAAGCTGCAACCAGTGAGGTCAGTCTGGTGCACCGTACGGAAAAGGATGCCCAGGTCGGCAACTCACCCCAGCCCAGCCTGCCACAGAAGAACCCTCCGGATAGCCCCATTCTCTCCAACTTGGCCATGCCAAAATCCTTCAAGACACTCCAGGCAGCCAGCACTAATGGAGGAGGTGCTCCCCCACTTGTGGGGGGGCAGTTTCTGCCATTCCCTCTGTCGGGAACGCCACCCATGTTTAGCCCCCAGGTCCAAGGGGCCTACTTCCAACAGCTGTATGGTATGAAAAGGGGCCTCTTCCCCATGAATCCAGTGATACCTCAAACCCTTATTGGCCTGCTGCCCAACTCTTTGACGTCACCAGAGGGACCAAAGCCTCAAAAGCCCACTCTGCCGGCTCTCAGAGACCCACCACCTGAGGTGGAGAAGGCAACACAGACAAGTGGTGAAGATATGCTGCTCCTGCAAGGCACTGGGATCTCCACTGTGGACGTAGCACACAGATACCTATGTCGGCGGTGCAAGGAAGCATTTGACGACGAGGGACAGGCGGCAGCACACCAGGATGAGGCCTGCTTCCCACAGGGCGCTGCTCCATCGCCCCTGCGGGTTCCAGTCTGTACCTACCACTGCCTGGCCTGCCAGGTGCTGGTGAGCGGCATCGAGGTCCTAGGCCAGCACCTACGCTCCAGCGCCCACAGACAGCATGCCCTCTGCCAAATTAACCACACATTTGCCAAAGAGGAAGCAAACATACCTCGTGCGGACCCCGGCCCGAACCCAGTGTCTACCTCTGTGCTCCTAGCTCTGTAGAACTATATATCTATCTCTGTAGCATTTCCTTCTCCGTTTCCATCTCCACCTCTCCCCCTGTGTTTGTATCTATAACCCAGTTTCTCTCTCTCTCTCCATCTTTCTTCGTTTCTCACTCACACTTTGGCTTGTTTCTTGTCTTTTATTGTTCTCCTTTGTCTCCCCTTCTGTTCTATTCTTCAGTTGTCTTTGTTTACCTTGTGACTCCCTTTCTCATCCATTTTTTTTCTCACTATTCTTTTGTCTCTTGATTTTCATTGTCTCATTTTATTCAGATGTCTCCCTGGTCTCCTCATAGCATTGTTTTATTTCTTCATTTTGCCTCATTGTCAATTATTTCCTCTTGCATTGCTTTCCTCTGTCATCCTCTATTTTCCTTTGTAACCCACTGGTATTTATTTCTCATCCTTTGTCTTTCACTCCGTTTGTCTCATTATCTACTTCTTTGTAACCCTCTTTCATTGTCTCTTTCTGTGCCACTGCCCCTTTTCCTTTATCTTGCCTCTCTTCCTCCTGTCATTTACACACACAAAGAAACCTGTTGTTCACTCTTTTAAGGAAACGATAGAAAGGCGAAAAAACAAACTTCCCAAAGTATGTTGAGTCATTTAGACTTGTATCTTGGTACCGTACTCGAAAAAAATGACCCCTCCTCAAAACTGCTTTAAGAAATAAAGAATGGAAGCAAAGAACTCCAAAATACATAAAACCTAAAAAAACAAAAGTATAATAACCAAACAAGAAAATCTTCCGGATTTCTGGACTACTGTGATGCTAATGGAAAAGAGAGACAAAGTAACTGTGGGGTGAGCCATACTAGAGGACATATGTTTTGGCTCTGTGTACTGGCACACTCCTCATTCTGTTGAAACCCCCAGCAGCGAGCACTGCTTCCAAAAAACAAAAAAAAGCATAATCGATTTTAAGCAAAAGATGAGAACATTAGATTACTGGGATTTTTTTTCCATTTGATTTCTAAGTATGGTAATAAGTGATGTCTGACAAGTAATCCCTCTCATCCTGAGAAAGTGGGAGGGAATTTGTAACTTTAGAGTGTGGGGAGGGGGCATGCCCACCTCCTTTATTCAGCTCATGCTTTAAGAAAGTTATTCTCTGACGCCAAGGTGGGACCACAAGGGCACGGTCGCGTCATCTACACGAGGAAGGGGAAAGCTGGAAGATTTTTTTAAACATGTTTTCTGTCGAATCCAAAGTTTAGAGAGTTACACAAAAACATTTTAGAAGAAAAAAGTAAAAGGCAAAAAATATTTTTCCCAATACACAACCAAAAGAAGAAAAAAATCTAAGGAAATCCAAAAGAACAACAAGGAAAACAGAAAAAAAACAAAGCTAAAGAAGGAACGATCCTGTTTGGTGTCAGAATGAAAAAGAACGGAAATGAAAAGTGGAGCCTGAAAACCTTTAAAAAAAAAAAAAAAAAAAACCCTCAAAGTACCCTAGGGGATCTGTTTCTCTAACCAGTTTTGCGCTCGTATATAAATATATATATTGTTTATTGTTTTTGCCCCCTCAGTTTTTTACACTCAAAATGAAATTCTGACGGGGTGGGGTTTTTGAACAGGATGTGATCTAGCATGGGGGGAGCCTTGGACAAACACCTCCCCTCACAAACTCTTGGACCCACCTTTGATGACTTTTAAAAGAAAAAGGATAAAATGACAAAAAACTAACAAAAACTGGCGAAAAAACCAAAATGAAAATGTCAAAAAATATATGGGTTACCAGGGAAGGTACTCCACTCCTGCAACCCTTCCTACTAAAGCTTTTTTTTTTCCTCTGCAGGGATGGTGGCGGGTGGAGATAGGACAACAGAGAATGGGCACAACTTGATCCTGACCGACTATTCCAACCCTGCAGCTGTTCATGTTAAGGCAGGAGGGAGGGATTCATGTTGCAAGTCATACTGCTGTGTTTTTTTTCTCATAGAATCCTGGTTGCTTTTGATAGCGCCTCTTTTTTCACACATCATGGTACCCCCTGCATGTCTTTCTCATTTCTGTTCCAATCTCCCATAGTCTCTGCCATCTTCCTGACTTCCACCCTTTTTTTAGGTCTCGCCTAGCTATTGCTTTTACGCAATCGCTATGCGAGACTCTAGTAAGAGGGGCATTTCAAAGTGCTCCCAAAAGTGGATTGCATGGCGAGCACGCGCACAATCACGTGCATCGTGCCGCCATGCAATCCGTTTTGGGAAGCGCTTCAGCCCACTGGCGCGTGCACGTGTAGCCACAGCCTCGGCCTCATACTTTAAAGGGTCCGCTCCCCCGCCTTTACTTTCATTAGCGTAGGGATGTGCACATGCGCGTGCATTTTTTTGTCCGTGTGCTTTCGCTTTTGCCAGGTGTTGCCTAAACACGTTCCCCCCGCCTTGTGCTCGCTCTGCTGTCTCTTCCAAATGCTCGGGATGAAAAGAGGTACCTCCCCTGGTGACATGACTCTGCGCTGGGACTGGACTCCCCATATGCCATCTCTCACGCACGTGCGTTTTTTTGTCCGTGGGCTTTCGCCAGGTGTTGCCTAACCACGTTCCGCCCGCCTTGTGCTCGCTCTGCCGTCTCTTCCAAATGCTTGGGATGAAAAGAGACCCCTCCCTTGGTGACATGACTCTGCGCTGGGACTGGACCCCTCATATGCCATCCCTAAGGACCCTGCTATTCAAACTTCGTGCGCTGCTTTATCCCGTGTGCCCTCTGTTATGGCTGACGCCGCGCAAAACACTCGATTTCGGCCGCACCGTCTTCTAGCTTTAGATGCTGCTGTGAACAATCTGGCCGGGCTTTGGATCACACACAACATCCAAACTGGAGCCACTGTGCTGGGAGGCATTTAAAAAGCGCACGTCGACAGCAAGTCACTTGCACTCATAACATTGTGTTGTGTGATTTTATTATTGCCTGAAAAGTGCTGGACGCACAAGGAATTCTGCAGCAGGGGCTTTTTCAAACACGTGTGTGCGTGTGCGTTTTACTTAATTCCGTACCTGTTTAAATGTAAGTTTCTCAGCTGCTGTTGTACCTGCATCACTTGTGGGTGAGACATAAGCATGCAGTGTGCTATAGCTGCTGTGTGTTTCTGTGAAGGATGCTTTCATTTCTACTGTCTTGTCCATGACGCAGCACTGCTAAGGCTTATGCAGCGCTATTAGAAGTACAGCAGCGTTGGTCAGTCGGGCTGGTAACGGCTTCCTATACTCCCCACCACATTGCTTTCTGAGGAGGAAGAGGTATGACGAAGACTTGCCCCCCCCCCCTCCACCGGGATCATCTTCTCTCACACAGACCATGACGCGCGATCTCATCACACACATCCTTACTGCAGACAGAAAGGCGCTGCCCTGTAAAGAGCCCAATCCGTTACTTGATTCAGAGGGAGCGAGCGCCAGAGAGCTACAGAAAATAAAAAAAGCTTCTTCGACAAGTACTGCTCATTCACGCATCAAACAGGCCCTGGCAAAGGCCACAGATGGTTAATAATAGATGAATATTAATTATTGTGCAAGACAACATTAGAGGATGACGGTTGTGGTCCGTCGGCTAGACTACCGACTTTGGTGCTGGAAACCAGTGTTCGAGCCTCGGGTCGCGTCCACATCCTGTGATTCTGGGCAAATCACTTATCTCCCCGTGGCTGAATGTAAATGCGGTGCTCATGTAAAGCGCTCCAATACCTTCGGGTCGAGTTTGCGCTATATAAATATGCACACAAAAAAAAAAGGAATACTTGAAACAGTAAACACGTTCAAAGGGATTACCCTTCCCACAACAGAGAAATACTACTAATTATACTCGGTTTTACTCCCTTGAACTCTCGTGCATCCTCCGAGCTGCCTCGCGGGACAGATGCACTGTCACGACGAGAGCAGCCATTTCAAAATTCACTTATTTCCCAATAAACCAGTCTGGGGGCACCTCCAGGACCAAGGTTCCAGAGGGCCGAAACGCGTCTTGTCCATCAGGCATCGGAGTGCGCACCCACAGACTGGTTTATTGGGAAATGTGGTAATTATAATATTAGTGTATTACACATGGAGCTGAATATAATCGGTTTCAAATCATTATTTAGTACAGGTATTACCATGATTTAGATTTTAAGTCACTAGTTGACCTGCCTCCTATTTGAACGCTTGAACTGCAGGTCAGGCAGACGTCAGGAATTATATATTTCGGGTCAGTCTGCGGACCCCAGGAACGACTGTGATCAGTGTACAGCATGAATTAATGAACACGTCTGGCACAGCACTCAATGCGCTGTAAAAGTGGAGTAGCATAGAGCTCCCAGTCCTGTCCCGTTAATAGTATGGCATTCCCGTTGATAAGAGTCACTTTTGCCCCCGTTAAAAAATGTAGCAGCTCTTCCGAGTATTCCCAGTACAGCCCCATTAAAAGTGCAGCAGTCCTACGGAAAACTCCCAGTACAGCCCCAATCAAACTGTAGCAATACTTATACCCTTGAGCTGGCAAGGTGAGCCCCCCCCCTCCCCTTCCCCTTAAGTATGGAAAACAACTGTGCAGCATGGCTGGCAGCTAGGCAGGGCCCGTAGTGTGTTCCATTCAATGGCAGGGCAACCACCAGATGGCACTAAGCTAACGCGGCTGTCCGCCTGAGGACAGTTAAGGTGAGCACTGCAGCCCTGGTGGCTATCACTGTTCTACAGTGGACTGCCATATGGTATCTGCCTGCATTTATTGCCCTTGGGACCTGGGCGGGAAAGAGTCAGGAAGGCCGGTAGGTGGGGAGGTCAAGAGGTTTCAGGCTGGGGCTTCCTAGACAGTTCTGGGCAGTCACGCACTCTTCATATATCTGCATTTTGGTATCTGGGACGACTGGCAGCCACCGGAAGGACTGGTCGAGTGATGCACAGAACAATGGTTAGAAGACTGCTCTGGATGTGTGTGTGAGCGCGCGTGTTAGTTTGTGGCGGCATCTCAGACTATCTGTCGACACGTGTTGGATACGGTTATCAAGATTGGCTGCCGCAGGTGGTGGTGGGTGTTCGAGGTGGCTGTAGTTTAATGCATGCTGTTGTGTGTGCTGCCACCAGACTAATGTGGGTGGGACACCACGTGCCATCCGCCTTCCACCCTTCCCTGTACACTCGACCAGGACTGATATATCTTCCAGTACAGGTAGAGTCATAAATGTAGTGATGGAGGTTACAGTCAGTTTTGTTTGAGTATGCTGCATGCGCTCCGTCGGCTCAGTCACCATCACCCTTTGACTGGTCTTTATTACGTTGCTGATGTTTCCAGAACCAGATTATGAATAAAACACCCCCGCTGGTTTTCCAGATTTCAAGCGTCCATTCATCGAAACACCCATTTAATTACGAAGAACTTTGTGCAAAACGTTAACTCGTTTCCTCTTCAGCTAGAGCGGGCTCAGCTTTAGTGAAACATTTATGTATTGAAATAGAAAAGGTGAACGCTTTCATTGGCTCGCTATTGATCCCAATTCATTAATACTAAAGCAGAGCTTCCATTTATAAATTGTGCATGACTGATGTCTAAGTGTTACCATGAATTACTTAATGTTTGGAGAGAATCAAAGAAAAACATTGTTGTGCGTTGTTCCTGTCGTCAGTTGTGTAAAGTTGCAGGCAGGGAGCTGTGCCCTCTGGTTCACAGGACAGCCCTGTGCGTCTGCTTATGGAAATCAAAGGCTCACAGACGTTATTCAGATAAGTCACAGACTACCAGTGCTCCTGTTTCTCACTCATTCATTCAGGAATTCAGCATCGCTCGCAGCCTTTCGATGTGCAGCTGGCTTCGCAAAACTATCATGTTGCGCAAAACTGTCACTGAAGACGTTTTGCAAAACATGGGTCATATGCGTGTGAAAGATGCGTTATTGGGAGTCTCGAGCAAAATTCTATAAGGGATCTTTGTCTACATCCTACATAATAATTGTATTGGGGCTTGATTTTTTTGCAAATTTGTAGGTCGGTTTTTAAAGAACCCATAATTTAGGATGCATAGGCTTTTCTTCCTGTGGGTGTGTGATAGACTGTTAAACTATTTTGTCTTTAATTCTCTATCAAGTGGAGTACACAACAGAAACAAGCATTGAAAATGCAATAGGTCTCGCCTTTGATTAAGTTAACCCCTTCGCTGCTGCGGACATTCCGCTGCAGCGCTGGGGGGGGCAGGGGGGCAGCGCGGTGGGCCTGTGCTCATGACGGAGCCGCTCCGTCATGAGCCACAGTTGAGCTGTGCTCATGACGGAACGGTTCCGTCATGACTCCGCCCATTTGCGTTGTCCCCTCGCACAGGCGGGGAAACAGCGCCGCGGAGGCGGAGCGGCCGCCAACAGGATTGTCATGACGGAACCGTTCCGTCATGAGCACACGCCAACCGTGGCTCATGACGGAACGGTTCCGTCATGAGCAGGGAAGGGGTTAAAGCATTTGCTTTGCTAATGGTATTGTATAGCAAAGCAAATGGCTTTAACTTCATGAAAGGTGAGACCTATTGCATTTTTAATGCTTGTTTCTTCTTGACTTTCAGGTTTCATTCATCGAGTCTGCTTTATCGCTACTTTTTTAGGTCTCGCCTAGCTATTGTGTTTACGCAATCACTATGCGAGACTCTAGTAAGAGGGGCATTTCAAAGTGCTCCCAAAAGTGGATTGCATGGCGAGCACGCGCACAATCACGTGCATCGTGCCGCCATGCAATCCGTTTGGGGAAGCGCTTCAGGCCACTGGCGCGTGCACGTGCAGCCACAGCCTCGGCATCATACTTCAAAGGGTTCGCTCCCCCACCTGGAATGCGCTCCCCCGCCCCCACCACAGCATGCCGAGAGATTGTTTCCTGAGCGCGAAGGGGAGCGGAACACCAAATTGTCAATTTTCAACCGTTTTATATTGCGTTTTAACTAAAGGCGGTCTTGCTACACCGCCATGGAACCCCCAACGTAACCTCTTTAGGTTTGGCAGCTTAATGGAACACCTATTAAAAACGTTGTTTTTAAAAATAAACGGATTTCAAATAAGCTGCAGAAACCTAGATGCTTGTCGTAGTGCCCGGAATTCTGAGCAGTTTGCGTTAATTTCTCAATTTCGTTTGTATTTTGTTACTTTAACAGAACATTCAGGATTAAGGTCCCAAATAGAGTGCTTTTTTTCTAAATATTCAGGTGGTTAAACGTGGTCTCAAGTCTTACGTTTTTGAAGCACTTCGTATCGGCAGTTTATCAAAGACTGAAGAAGCCAGACTGAGGTAAACGTGCATTCATTATTGCTTCTGCTTTTTTCATCGTTACTATACAAAATACTCCATGTCAGTGCACAAAGAAGCTTTCCTTCAAATGTTTCTATTTAGAAAAAAATCACCCCTCATTTCATTGTTAACCGCTCTTTAACCGGCAATTTAATTAAAATAAGAGAGATTCCATAGTGAAATACCAATTTGGAGGTTAATCGTGTAATCTGTGCAGATCGTTTGTAAAATTCAAACCGCATAAAAATTGCTTGTCTGCCATTGGAATTGACAAGGCTTTTTTTTTTAATTCTCCGCGGCAGCACCTGATGAGCTGGCACTCTGCACACTGACTGCTGCACAGGTTCTTTGGGCGCTACACTCAGAAGATTCATTCATCATTAGGCACACGATGCGTGATGGACGCGATTCTTCCTGGCACAAGCCACCGATATTCTGCTGAACACCACAGTTTATAGTCTTCACAACAACGTTTATAGATTCATAACTATGTTTTCTGATACGACTGAATAATGCTTCTGTGTAGTAAATCTTCGAGCACTAATTGCAAAATAAACGCGCATAACCTTTTGGCTGTTAGCTTTGATGCTTTATTATGCACCAGTTGGTTTCATTTATTGCCCACGCCTCCTGAGTAAATAAACTCCCCACAGTCCCTTTACGCAGGGTTGGTGAGCTGCCTCCTCTGTTCACAAGCCCTCCCCCTAAAAGTGACAGGACCCTCGGGGGCTGTAAATCACCCCCCTTCTATGGGGCTCCCTGCCCCGTCCTCTCTAACTGCTAATGACTGGTTTCTTTTCGTGATGCTGTCAAAGGAGACACTGAGCCGAATCCGGGTTAGTGAAGGTGTTTACTTGTGTACTTAGGGAAGACCTGGGGTTATTGATGGGTCTGTGTTTGTTCAGTCCCCATTACTGCTGTGACTTGCGGCTGTTAGTGCACTGAGAGAATTACTTGTTTACTTATGTTCGTGATTTTATATAGCGCGGACTTGGCCCGTGGGCATCAGTACAACTTACAATAGGACCATAACGAAACAGTCATAGCACGAATAACAGTTACAACAGGATCAGGGAACATAGGTCACATTGTTGGTAACAATTACATAAGGATCACAACAAAGACATCAGTCGTGACTAACAAAGTCTCAAACAGATTACACGTAAGTGCAGGTGCGTGAAAGGATTGGAAGAACTAGCCCAAGTGCGTATCCACGAGTGGAGCTTTGAGATTTCTTCTGAAGGTGGCACGGCATATGGCCAGGCGTAGGGACAGACGTAGGAAGTTCCCAATTCTCGTGTCACTTCCAGAGAATGATTGGCTCATGAATCGTCCCCGAATAACGGTGGGAGCCGAGGCCAGTTATGCGCCACCAAAAATTAAAACTTATTGAGTTAGTTATTTATTTATTTATTTTAACCAACAAAAGGATCAAACCCAGCACTAGAGATCACGCGAACATTGCACTGAGCCAAGAGCTCCTTGAAACGCTATGCCGGGCCTCCCTAGACCCACCGTGCCACACGCCTCTCTGTTTCCGACGTTCTTGCGGCTTCCCTGGGTCCAAGGAGACAAAGAGGAGGAGACCCCAGGGACGCCGCCTTATATACAACAAGCATTGGCATAGCCAATAGGTCTCGCTTTTGGGACCTTATAAGTATTTAGTTATGCAGCACAATATGTTTGGTGCAACAACATCAACTGTTGCATGGCTAAACACTTATAAGGTACAAGGTTTAGCCATGCAACAGCTGATGTTGTTGCACCAAACATATTGTGCTGCATAAGTAAATACTTATAAGGTCCCAAAAGCGAGACCTATTGGCTATGCCAATGCTTGTTGTTTTTAGTATTCCCTCATTGGCCAAATCCTTTCCCTTGTCTTTCCTTCCTTGTATGTGTCCTTTCTCCCAGCATTCCTTGTTTCTCCATTTTCTTTCAGATGTTGTTCCTTACTCCTTTTCTCCATTCTTCCTTTTCCCCTCATTTACTTCTACTAGTTCCCTCCAGTTCTCGCTTTATTCCGCAACACCCCGGCCTCGATTCTGTCTGTTCCTCTTTACTCTGTCCTCTGCTCCATCTTTTCCCTTATCCCTCTTCGTCACAAATCTCACTCACCCTCTGTCCTTTCCTGCGCGCCCACCCCTAAGTGTTTTTCCTCTTCTTTGCTTGCCTATTTGTCACTAATTGTGTGCGGCAGACGATTGGTTTCGTCTTGCACATCCTCTGCTCTTCCCCCGCCTCAGTTTCCCATCAAGTCTCCCTCGCTACGTGCGCACACTACAAAAAGCAAAGCCTAAGGGAGCAGATGCTGTGGGACAAGGAGGGTTGCTTGTCGATTAGACACGCATGTGCTGCTGCCTCTGCCAAATTACTCCGCACATAAAACAAGCATTTGCAATGCAATAGGTCTCGCATTTATAAGAGTTTGAGCTATTGGCATTGTAAAATTACAATGCCTTTTATTTATGTTTTGTTTTTAAAACAAATAAAAGGCATTGTCATTTACAATGTCAGTAGCATAAACTCGCATAAAAGCAGTGTGTGGAGTGCAGCAGTGTGCGGCGTGCAGCAGTGTGAGGCGTGCAGCAGTGTGAGGTGTGCAGCAGTGTGAGGCGTGCAGCAGTGTGCGGCGTGCAGCAGTGTGCGGCGTGTAGCAGTGTGCGGCGTGCAGCAGTGTGCTGCGTGCAGCAGCTGCGTGCAGCATGGAGCAGTGAGTAATGCAGCAGTGTGTGGCATGCAGCAGCGTGCAGCAGTGTGCTGCGTGCAGCAGTGTGTGGCGTGCAGCAGTGTGTGGCATGCAGCGGCATGCAGCAGTGTGTGGCGTGCAGCAGCGTGCGGCAGCATGCGGCGTGCAGCAGTGTGAGGCGTGCAGCAGTGTGCGGCATGCAGCAGTGTGCGGCGTGCAGCAGTGTGCGGCGTGCAGCAGTGTGCGGCGTGCAGCAGTGTGTGGCGTGCAGCAGTGTGTGGCGTGCAGCAGTGTGTGGCGTGCAGCAGTGTGTGGCGTGCAGCAGTGTGAGGCGTGCAGGAGTGTTTCATGTAGCAGTGTGAGGCGTGCATCAGTGTGCGGCGTGCAGCAGTGTACGGCGTGCAGCAGTGCGAGGCGTGCAGCAGTGTGAGGCATGCAGCAGTGTGAGGCGTGCAGCAGTGTGTATTGCAGCAGTGTGTAATGCAGCAGTGTGCGCAGCAGTGTGTGGCGTGCAGCAGTGTGTGGTGTGCAGCAGTGTGTGGCATGCAGCAGTGTGTGGCGTGCAACAGTGTGGCGTGCACCAGTGTGAGGCGTGCAGCAGTGTGAGGCGTGCAGCAGTGTGAGGCGTGCAGCAGTGTTTCATGTAGCAGTGTGAGGCGTGCAGCAGTGTGCGGCGTGCAGCAGTGTGAGGCGTGCAGCAGTGTGAGGCGTGCAGCAGTGTGAGGCGTGCAGCAGTGTGAGGCGTGCAGCAGTGTGTAATGCAGCAGTGTGTAATGCAGCAGTGTGCGCAGCAGTGTGTGGCGTGCGGTAGTGTGCGGCATGCAGCAGTGTGCTGCGTGCAGCAGTGTGTGGCGTGCAGCAGTGTGTGGCGTGCAGCAGCGTGTGGCGTGCAGCAGCGTGCGGCGTGCAGCAGCGTGCGGTGTGCAGCAGTGTGAGGCATGCAGCAGTGTGAGGCATGCAGCAGTGTGAAGCGTGCAGCAGTGTTTCGTGTAGCAGTGTGAGGCGTGCAGCAGTGTGCGGCGTGCAGCAGTGTGCGGCGTGCAGCAGTGTGAGGCGTGCAGCAGTGTGTGGCGTGCAGCAGTGTGTAATGCAGCAGTGTGCGGCGTGCGGTAGTGTGCGGCGTGCAGCAGTGTGTGGCGTGCAGCAGTGTGGTGTGGTTTGTAAACAACAAGAAAAGCGGACATCAAAGGAAGGGTGGGAGGGAACGAGCATAAGGGGTGTGAGTTATAACGAAAGTTAATTGTTGTAAGAGGGGATGCAGGAAGTGAGGCCGCTGTCGCCGGGATCGAACCACAGGCTCTGCCGTCCGGAGTCCACCACTCTGACCACTGCACCACGCCTCTCCCTCTCTTTTGAAGAGATACCTCTGTGTCGGCGATTTGTATGTGTTGATGAATAGCCACGAGTGTCTGCGCTTGTGAAAGCGTTCCTTATCTTGTGCCCAGGATAATAGCCTTCTTTGTTTGTTTACTGAGAGTTTAGAATTGTGATGCGTTAAGTGTGTTTCCCACAGATGTTGCGAGGCCAGTTCTCCTAAAGCCTCACTCCTGTTTCATTGGTCGAATGACTGTGCCACTGCATTCCATACAGTTCGCAGTATCCACTACCTAATGTCTGCTATTCCATGTCCTCTCTATTCCTCTTCCGCTCCCGGCAAATGTTTGTCACCAATCTTAAAGAAAAATAATAATAATAATAACTGTAGGCTCCAATTCGCAAAGTCGTCATGGGTGAACACACAAGGGCGGATTTCCAGGTGCAATCAAAAGCCGGCAAAAAAGGGGCAAACATTACATGTGCTGCCACTGATTTCGCATGTTGGCTAAACTCCAAGGAATTGTATTCTAATTGTGTTTGTTCTTTGCATTATTAGACTTATCCAAACATAGCAAAATAAAGCATAAACTCAAAAGCAACTGGCCCTTGTTTACATCCGCGTGCGCTAAATAGTAGTTGCACAAAACATCACGCCCAAACAAGTGCTTGCTAAATCACTGATTTGAGCATCAATCCGTGTGATTGACAAAAGGTAAAAATAAACAAGCTGTTACCATGATTCTTTCTTGCGCACAATCGTTTAAACAAACAAAAAGCGACGGAAAAAAACTCTCACTGAAACTGCACATGCACAGAAATAAAAAGCATCTAATTAACATAAAACAAAACAGCGCACACTGGCCTAACGTAAGCAAAGGATGTGTGTGACTTTAGTCATTTCACTTTGTTTTACGTATATCTAATCACCTCCTGTTCGGCCATGTCACTGAGTGGTGGAAACACTGAACGAGCAAGGAATGAAACCACGTACGTGCCAGCATTTTGGAAGAGGAAAAGCTGGGAGCCTTAAAAAAACGCTAATCGGGAGAATGTATTTTCTTCATTGATTTGTATCGAATCAGAAGCAATGTAGACACCAAAATAGACATGTTTGGCGTAAAAAAATCGGGTGTATCCCTCCTGAATCGGGTCTCTAGGCATGTATGCAACAATTATATAAAACGTGATCATATATTACATCCGCTACCGCGGGTCCCCAGAGACAAGAAAAAACTAGCTCACTGGCTGTGTCGGCGGCCATTTCCAGGGTTAGGAAGGAGAGCATGTTGCGTCTATGGTAACATTATTATGGGGCTAAATGCGCATTCTGTGTGGTTTCTTAAGAGACAGTTAATTGGGTCAATACGACACCGACCGTCGTGTCTCATGTGCGGCAGGGTTGGGAACCCTTCACACGCGGCAGCGATACCCACAGGCGTGATTCAGGAATAATTTCAGGGACGCCAGGAGTGTGGTAAAAAAAAAAACAAGCGCGCACTGAAGTTGACGAGGAGGGAGTGGGAGGGGGGAGTGGGGCGGGCACAGTGCAAATGGTTGTGCATTTTGATGTCCTCAGTGGCCGCGCGGCTCACTGAGGACATCAAAGGGGCCGCGAAGTGATCAGGCAGACAGGCAGGGAGGGTTTTAACCAGTTTGATACTCTCACTCCAAGATTATTTTTTTTAAACGATATACTGCTTGAGGCTACTCCAGGGAAAACCCTCCCAAAAGATGGCACTGCGCCTGTTTCAATAACATACGTCAAGTCGGTTTCTCTCTTTAGCACACTGACCCAGAATTGGAAACCTGAACTTCACTTTTTCATCAGACTCTCTCAGAGCAAGAGAGAGAAGGGCAGAAAAAACAGAAGAGAGAAGGAAAGGAAATAAAGGAAACAGTGACAACGGCAGATGGAAAAGAACTTGTAAGAGATAAAGAGACAGGAAGAGAGGGTGGTGGGACTCATAAGGTGGAACCAAGAGTTGGCAGCCTTGGGATTCTGCACCAGCAGCTTTGGTATTCAGCAACCCTGGCATCCAGCAGTGCTGCCGAGGGCAGTAAGGAAGGGGGTGGCCACGCCGCCCGCAGGATGACAATAGAGCGCCCAGCCTCAGTGTTTACCATCAGCCGGTGACGTGTGTCTTCTGTGGCTACCACAAGGTCATTTCGGCGGGTGCGGGAACTGCTGCCCGGAGGGGCGGGCGGTAGTCCAACCTGGCCGGCTCCGCGAGGCTTGGGATGGGGGCATTGGCGAGGGCTCACAGCTGCTGCTCGCCCTCTTTCCTCCTCGTGGCTGCAGTAAAATCCGCCCGCCCGGCTTGGAGAACAAGAAGCTATTAAGTGATGTTTCTGTTTTTCAGTGTCACAAGCGGAGTTACAGGGCCATCCTAAGGCAAGACATATAAAAGGATCCAATTAATGGAAATGGGGCCACACACTTCATGTCCTCAGGCCATAGGGGGCCCTGAGAAGGAATCGATGTTGACCCCTTTATCCAAGGGCCAGTTGGTATAATGACAACTGGGGAATATGCTTTTAATCGCTCCGTGTCTCGCGGGTGCCGCTACTTAAGTATTCTACAAGGAGGCCGTAGCCCAGCACAGCGAGTACCGGATGCCGTGCACTGAAGTATTGTATTCCCGCTGCTCTGGCTTGGTGGTCAGGATGGGGTGTCAGCGATTAGATTGTAACACTGCGCTGAACACTCGGATCGCCCGTAAATTAACCCCACCTGTGTGTCAATAGGATTAATAAACTTGCGTCACTTTCTTCCTATCCATAAACTGTGTAGTTTATTTTTGTGTTGAATTTAGAAGCAATGATTGGGTTACAATGACGAACGAGGCTTGGTGTACAAACCCAAAGCCCTGGGCCCCTGTGGTTAACTGATTTACAAATTAAGCGCTGCAGGCATGCTCTATCTTCAAGCCCCCTCTGGCGTCCATTCTTTGGAATAAGTTGGTGGTCTTTCCGGAATACATTGCCTCTTTTGTGTGCTCAGTAGTGCGGGCCTTGCTGCTGGGATTTCCCCAGAACTCCTCAGGCCAGAGCCTGCCCGGGACGTGTTTACTCAGGTCAAGAGGGCCGCAAGAATGTTAATGGCCTGCCCCAGACCCCGCACACCTCAGCAGAGCGGTCGCCGCCCAAGCCCTAAGGCGGGAAACTGCAGGGCCCATTGGAAGCCTGCAAGAGCCATTGGAAGCCTGCAAGAGCCACAGAGCAAGAGACAGTTAATTGGGTCAATACGACACCGACCGTCGTGTCTCATGTGCGGCAGGGTTGGGAACCCTTCACACGCGGCAGCGATACCCACAGGCGTGATTCAGGAATAATTTCAGGGACGCCAGGAGTGTGGTAAAAAAAAAAAATGGAGAGCTATTGGCTTTGCAAATGGGATAGAAATGTGCAATCCGCCTGGTTTTGTTTTGAAATGTATTGACTCTTGTAGCAATCGCGGCACGGCTTAGATTTAGATGTTAAACGCTAAAGCGTGGTGTGTTGCCATTGCTAAAAAAGTTACTAAATCGAAAGAAGGTTTGTGGCTGCCGTATTTTTTTCTATTTATTTACTATTGTAGCAATCCTGGGACGCTGCGCTTTAGCTTAATATGTGTAAAGCAATGCGTGCCGTGATTGCTATAAAAGTATATCAACGGAAAACAATGCACCTTCCTCCCGCCTTTGTTTTTCTATTTATTGACTTTTGAAGCAATGACGGCATGCCGCGCTTTGGCTTTAGATGTTTAAAACTAAAGGGCGGCGTGCCGCCATTGCCACAAGTCACTAAATAGAAAATAAAAGTTGTGCGCCTGCCATATTTCTTTTTTATTTATTTACTTTTGTAGCGATCGCAGCAGATAATAGGTGGCATTGATGCGTCATGTTAAAAATTCATTTTGTGCTTTGGTCACGTCAGGTTTCAGCCGCAAAACGAATTTGCTGAACGGTGTTGTTACGCAAGCTCCCAAGTTAAAGATAGGAAAGTAGACCTTATTTAGATATGCCATGGTGAGTGTTAGGAAATCTCAGGCTCACATGCTCCCCAATTTTACTGACCAGCTACGCCCGTTTGGATGTGAAGGCGGCAGTAGGGTTCTGAAGTTAAAGTAATGAAAGGGAGAAGGCTTTGGAGCAGGGTCAACTTTGAGTTGAGGATTGCCTGGATGTATAAGGTGTAAGCCTGAAGCCATGGGAGCCGGTTGAGTTCAGGACACGAAAACACCTCTACGTGAACCATCCCGATGTGGAAGAATAAAAACACACACACCCCCCAGCAGATGTCGGAGTGCAATTTAAACAAGAACAAGCGGCCGCGAAAGTGAAAGTGATTGCAATCGCGATCAAACATCAAAGCGGCCGTGCGGCCGCGAAAGTGAAAGGAAACGAATGCTTTCAGGCTGCCAAATGGTGCGCGCGCCCGGAGCACATGCACTGTAGTTGGCGGCCTGAAATGCACTCTTTTCCACTTCCAAAAGTCCCTTACTATAAGTCTCGCCAGAGCAGCGCTAAAGCGCTGTCTCAGGCGAGACCTAAAAACGCCTTTATGTGTGTTGTCAAATCTTAAAACTGAACTTTCTCCCCTTTCGCCCACTTGGGTGCAAATGTCTTCCATTTACTTTTGTTTCATCTCTTCTTGATTCCTAGTTAATTACATCCACCTGCTCCTGGGACATCCTCTCCCTCACTTGTACAATATTTATTTGATTAGTATATCTTGGGAAAGCAAGGAAATACAGGGAAGAACTGTATCATAAATACTTCTGGGACCTACAGGGCCAGTTATCTGCAGCCCTCTGCCACTGGCTGTTTTAAGATGCATACAATCTACTTTGAGTGGGCTTACATTAGTGAGTCCTTTGGCCCTAGTCATAAAATGGTGTACGCTATAATCAGGATGCTAAGGACCACGTCTCTACACCTCATCCTTTTGCATAGAGCGTGAAGCCCCTGTCCCCAGTCGATGAAGTCCTGGACCTATTTCTAATTCCCGCATACATAGACCAACTGTACCAATCAAAGTTGTGTGCATATATTCCACATCATACATAGAAGCTATATTTATTGTCCCCACCAGATGAAGGCATAGGCCTTTCCAAACTGCTTCTAATTTACATAAATGGTGTCCTAATATATGAGTTTTTGAGATGATCTTAGCCCCACCTGTACACACGGAACAGATCCCGTGTCTCCACTAGACATACTGTGAGTCAGTGGCAGCTCTTCACAGTACAAAATCTTTGCCTCCCCGTTGGAAAATAATTAAACCTATTCCATCTGTAACACATGTTGACTTGGGTGAAGGGTTTAGAATATGAAAGCCCCTTTCCATAAAAAGACTGTGTAACGGTCAGAAGGGAGGGGAGAGGCAGGCAAAGACTTAGACAGGTTGTGTGATGAACCTCTACGTTGACCAAAAGATGTGTTCATCCAAGCTCTTTCTAAACTTTGGCATATCAGTACCCCTTCCCCTAAACAGAATATGAACCCTTATCCCTACTGATGTAGGACATGGACCTACCAAAGCAGCTTTTGCCCATACGAAGAATGCACTGCTTGTAGTTCCTGCCTAATAGTCTACTATATCTTATTCCTAATAAACAGATTCCCACATTCTACCCCTCCCCAAAAGCACATTCATTACGTGTTCCTTGTTCGGTCTACTATACCTGTTTCCCATCTAATACAAAAATACCCCCCCCCCCCCCCTACACCCAATATTCGCAACACATGGGCCTTGTCCCTGTTGGCCTAGGTTTGTCCTTCCTTGACATTTTTTGTTCACTGCAACAGACGAAGGCAGCTGAGCCGATTGAATTGCATTCTGTTCCAATATAGATAAAAGATTGACACTACTTCATCTATTCTCAAGGTACAAATGTGTCACTGCTTCATTATCCAAAGAAATGGCCTGGCCCAGTCTCTCCCATTATACAGACCTCTGTGCCCGCTCTAACTGCCTGGCTGCATAGCCTATCATTGTCCCACTTATTATGCAGAGGAGAGTGTGCCTGCTGCATGAGATGAGAGGTGAACCTCTCCCTCACACTATCAAAACAGGACATTAAGTGCCATGCCTGTACTGAAAAAAAAAAGACTGGGCTTAACCTTTGCGCACACCACCCATGTTCCTTACCCCTTTAGGCAAAAGCCTAACTTATTACAGCCACTCCCATTATACTGAGTAATGTGGCTCAGCACCCTTCGGTGATGGGTGGAACTCCTCCCGGGCCAGTCTTCGTTCAGAAACAGAACATTGCTTCTTCTGCCTTTGAATCGATGACTAACCCTATTTCATGTCCATATCTCGAATATGGGCATATAAGAATAATAATTCCTATTTGTAAAGTGCGAACATAACACCTTTAAGGGTTTCAAGGCGCTGGGGGCCGTCAGGCAGATTAAGTGAGCTTTTGCCCAGAATCACATGATGCTGAGCTGAGCTGCTGCCAGGGACTGAACCGTGAGCCCTGTGCTCTGGAGTCAGCCGCTCTGGCCACTGTACCACACCTCTCCCTCATACACACATATACTCTCTGTTCATACTAGACAAATGTTCAACCTTGCACAGTCCTTAAAGAATATAAAGAAAATTGTGTTTCTGATGACAAAGGCTGAGCCATTCAGAGCCTGTCCCATTAGACAGATTACTTTAATCCTGCCTCTATGTGGCAGAGGTGAGCCCTGTAGCATTCTCTCAAAGTATAAAGGTAACGTTAGCCACCTTTTTAGACAGTGGGACTGCACAAAAACTTCAAAACTTCCCATCCCAGCTCATATAATATTTGTTCAGGATTGTCACCGAGTCTCCAAAACCCCTACCTCCCGACCTCCGCCCAGTTTAGCACCGTGTGATAAAAATGGGGCATAAGGGTAAAATCTATTATTGTGCATGTTATATGCATATTTTCTATGGTTACTCCTATTTACAACATACGTCTACCTGGCAGTAAAATGTAACACTGAATCTAGGGAGTGATCTCAGTTGGTACTCAACTCTTAATTGTTGCTAGCCTTAAAATATGAACAAAAATGATTTTCTCTTGTTTGCTCCCCAGAGCCAACATCTAAAGTATGCCTGTAGTCCCCACCCAAATTTAGTTAGGGCATAGTTTATAACAGAACTTTCAGATTATACAGCACTTAGGTCCCAGCCCCCTCTGAAAGAATGGAGCCTATCAATCCTCCTCCAGAGGACACATGGTGTCCCTGTGCCCATGAGCCAAAGGCTTAACCTGTCTTAAACTTTCACAGCATTTAGAATACGGGGCCCAGCTCCTATTGGGCGAAGGCTAGTCTCACTCCCTGCTATTTTAAGCAAATTGATGTTGTTTTCATTGTATCTAGATCGTTATCGGGTAAAGGCAAAACCTAGCTTCTGTAAGGATATGGACCCAATTGTCCTAATAGAGCCTACCCACACCCAAGTCTTCCTTCATAGAGCACGACTCCCCTCACTTAAGAAGTCTTACTTCATTATTTCATTTCTAATCGCCAAGTCTCTCTATAATACCTTCCCATGAACCTTTGTTTTCTCCTTGCTTATCTGTTCCTATGTAAAGAGAAATAATCCCTGTTTTACTTTGTTGCATGTATAAGAGGAAGAAGCTGTATGTGTCGCTCAGAATGACTTGTGTATAAAGGTTTAAAATGGAAAAAAACTACAAAAGAAAAGTGCATATCGGTGTCTGTTTGGAATCTTGTGCCAGAATTCGAATAACACTGGAAAGGTTGAATACAGTTTGTGGTAATTGCTAGGGTATATAAGAAGTATAGCGCAGGTTTAAGTTTATCACTGGAGATTAATGAAACTTTAATATGAATGTTCATGGGGAGGATGTTGTTGAAATATGAACTGCACCAGAATATGCATATTTGCTGTGTAGAGAATTGTGTCATAATTTGAATACCAAAAGAGAGTTGAGCACTTTAACATAAATATCACAATGTAGAATTATGCTGAAATATATATTTCTGATGGATACTTTTGGCTGCAGGTACCTCACCTCCTGAATATTCTTCAAGTGTCAGACTGGATCCAGAAACCTAAAAGCAGTTTTCCTGTGCACTGGTTGGTGGAATTGTACAGCTCTGTGCTGACACTGTTCTGCTACGTAAGTGATGAGCAGAGCCATAGTTCATGTGCGCTGACATCAGTTCTTTTCTTTCTGGCCTCCAGACGTAGATCGGGAGCTTCTTCATGGTCTTTTGACCGAGCACTTTTTCAAAATTATCCAGTGGGCAAGGAAAAATGTAAACTCCTAATATAACAGGTTTTAATAAGTGTAGGGACTGTTGCAAACCGATGTCTGTGACAGACCATCACAAAGTCTATTAATGGTGCCTGGGGTCAGATCATAATTCCAAGGCCTGCGACTTTGCTCACATGAACCCAAAGGCAATACGGGACCATGAGGCAACATTTAACACCCCCAAACACAAGATGACTTCATGCCTCAACTGGTCCAAGTCAATAACAACTAACAAGGTTCTGTTTCCGCTCCCAAAGTCGTTCCCGCAGCAGAAAGTTATCAAGGTTGAAGTCTTTGACTTCTTGTGACTGTTTCTTGGAGTCACCCAAAGTGGGTATTGGCCCCTTACCACCACTCTTGGATTACAGAGCAGTGTAAAGTCATGAACATGCCTATCGGTCTCTCCCCTGATTCCATTTGAAGCCAATTCCGAGTTTGGTACCGGCACACTTTGAATTTCAAGGCCATGCTGTGTATACTCAGCACTTTACTGATTCCATCTGGAACGTTTTTGGCCCTCAAGGGGCCACAGGCAACTCAAGCAAAGACTCCTGCTGGCTATTACATTCTAGGTGCCGTTTATTCCCCATGGGCCCCCATCAGGTACAGCCCTTGCTCCGATGCCTACTTCAGTTACAGTGCCATCCCTATGGCGGTTTCATAGGTATCAAATGCCAATACCATCGATGTTCGAGGAGGATGGGCAGCCTATAGTGGTATCAGACTCTGAGCAGATTCCACTTTGCTCTCAAGTGAAATGGTGCCCAACTCCAGCTGGCATGCAACCTTGGGCAACCCTTCGAATTTCTATACTTTGCCTTTACCACATGATTGGGCCTAGATTTTACAAAATCTTTTCGATATGGCCTCAGAAAGTGATAACTATGATGACTGGGACAACTATGTTTCCCAGTATGATGAAGAAAACTTATGAAGAGCTTTATGATTCTAGTGGGCTGGATACTTGCCAGATACGGGTCTTGTGTCCCCCCTCCCCCAGTCCTGCAACAGAGCAAAGCACCTCTTTGGCTGTTGTGATGCAAAGCACAACAGAGGTTCTAGATTTACAACTGTGCCGTATAGAAGTAAAGAGACTAATGTCTTGACAGAAGTACTCCCAGACTCCACAAAGCCCCCGTCACCATTTAACAAGGCTCTTGCGAATATGCTTGTGGGCACTTGGCCAAAACATTGTTCATATCCGCCAGTTAACAGGCAGGTTGCGCGTCATCATCCCCCTGCACCAGGTGAGGCAGACCTTCTTATTCAACTTCCGACAGCAGAGAGTCTGGTGGTGCAGGCATCCACCAGCAAAATGAATCACAAAGGGACCACAGAGAGGGTTCTGTTCTCAGAAGTAGGAGCTTGGTGTTACTCCAGCTACTTCCTTGTGCTGAAAGACAGAGGACTCTGTCCTATTAAAGATCTTTGTTCTCTCAATGCCTTCCTACAGAAGGACAGATTCAAAATGATCACACTTGACCAGGTACTGTCTGACCCAGACCCCAGAGACTGGTTGGTGGCATTGGGCATGCAGGACACTTATTTTCATATTCCTGTCCTGCAGGCCCACAAGTGCTATTTGCGATTTATGGTGGTCCAGGAGCATTTTCAGTTCGTAGTACTCCCTTTTAAGCTCACCAGTGTCCCTTGGGTGTTCATGAAAGGGATGGTGTGCTCTCTCAGCACACCTGCAGATGTCGGGGTACCAGTCTACCTCGAAAACTCACTACTAAAGGCAGGCTTGCCCCAGGCTGTCGCCAACCACCCCAGACAGCTGCGAATCTCCTAACGTTATTGTGGTTCACTATCAACGTGCCGAAGCTGCTTCTGAGTTACTCTGGATATAGTACGGTTTTGTGCTTTTCCACCAGAATGGAGAATCCAGGACATTCCGGCTATTATCCCAATGTTTCAACCTCTGTCCTGGATCACAGTGCAGATGACTCTGAGGCTCTTGGAGTTGCTGGCCTCCTGCATCCTGCTGGCCAAACACCAGATGATGCTTTGGTCATTTATTACTACACTTCCGAGATCAGAAGACAATACCCCTCTGCACGCTGGAACTTTAGATCAGGTACTCCTGTGTTTTTCAATTGTGAAGACACGTATAATCTGTTTTGCAAGTACCAGGTGGCACATGCGCAGTCTGCAGTGGCACCCCAAATCCCAGCTCGCACAACATCAGAGAAGTCGGATTGTATCCATATTTCAGAGGAGAATGCAAACGATTTGAAGTAGTGGCTACTGGATTGGGTTAGTGGCAGGGGGCTCTCCTTACCTTACCCAGAATTTATGATAATCACTGATACATCACTTCCTGGGTTGGGTAGGTCATCTGGGAGTAGTGGAGATCAGAGGCCTCTAGACTCTGGTGAAAACTCAACTCCACATCAGTATGTTGGAGTTGTGGGCGATTCACTTTGTGTTAAGGGCCTTCCTACCCACTGTCAAAGGAAGGCTGGTGCAGGTGATTACAGACAACACCACTGAAAGAGGTGGAGTCTTGTGCCCTGTAATAGGAGGATCTGCATCTATGGAAGTGGTTGGACTGCTTTGTAATTACTCTGGTGGTAAGCCATCTGGCTGATTTTTTAAACACCAGGGTGGAAAAACTCATTTGCAAAAATTAAGCTAATCACTTATGGCAGTTTACCTTTTAGCAATAGGGAGAACCCTGGATTGATCTTTTCACCTCAACTGAGAAGATGCAATGTCTTCACTTTTGAGCATTGACGTTTCCAAGGCAGATCTCTCTCAGAGATGCCTTCCATCTAGAATGGAGCTCAGGACTCGTGTACGCCTTCCTGCCACTTGCTCTCCTAGCCCGAGTTCTGAAGATGATCAGGAACAATCGGTACCCAAATCATCCTAGTGACACTGGATTAGACCATGAGAGCGTGGTAATTGGAACTCCTGGGCATGAGCAACTGTCCTCCGATTAAGCTGCCACTTCAGGAGGATCCTCTGTTGCACCAGCAGGGCAGGTTGCTGTACCCAGGCCCACACAATTGTAATCTCCATGGTTGGAGATTGAATGGCAGCAGTTGACTGCCTTAGACCTTCCCCCTGAAGTCGCTGTTCTCATCTTGACATCTTTCCATCCGTGTCTGCCAGCCGTTGGGACGAATTTGTGGATTAATGCAGCAACCTACAAATTGATCCTCTACAGACTATCTGAAGTTTTGATATTTGTTCTCTCCCTGGCCCAGAGAGGACTTGATTTTGGGCCTTTTTGTGGTTGCTGCATCAGCCCTCTTTATTTTAACGACCTTTTCTGAAGAGATTTTGGAAAAGTTTGCAATATTTATTTATACCAAAGCCCTTTGTAATGCCACAGGGGAACTTGACTTTAGCTCTCACTGTTTTAGATGTGCACCCCTTTTGAGCCATTCCACAGTTGTCATTTGAGACTTTCGACAATGAAAACCATCCTTTTCATCGCCATAGCATCGGCTAGACATATGATCAAGTTGCAAGCTCTTTCTCTCAATCCATCTTCTACAACTTTCTTTTGTGAGTTGATCTTGGGGACCAATGCTTCCCTTCTACCGAAAGTGGTCTTTCCAATTCACATCAGTCAGGCTATCACCTTTCCAGCATTTAAGGAGAAAGAGAGACTCCACTGTTTGTACTTTAAGGGGCCCTAACCTTTTATAACAATCGCACCAAGGAACATCATGTGAACAATCAGTTCTTTGTAGGGTTCTCTGGAGCAATTAAGGGCAAAACAGTACAAAAACAGGTCATGGTTTGATTTATCGTTCTCTGCATTAAGATCTGATATGCCCTGGTAATGAAGCAGTCTCCAGAAGGCTTGAAGGCTTACTCCACCAGGACTGGAGTAGCTTCCAATGCTTTAGCTCGCAGAGTGCCTGTCCTGGACATTTTCATGCGGCTACATGAGCCTTGGTACACATGTTCATAAAGCACTACTGCCTTTACAGTCAGATCCATTGAGAGGGGCATTTTGCCCGCTCGGTCCTGCAGAACATTTTGGTATCAGCAAGTCACAGACCCACCACCTTAGAAGATGGTACTGTGGTATCTATTCCCAAGCGGAGGAATCAGCGGTTAGAATTATCCAACAAAGAACAAGTTACTTACCTTTGGTAATGATCTTTCTGTGGATTGTCTAAGCACAGAATCCTCACCGTCCCTCCCACGTCCCCAGTCTGTGAACTGGACTAATTTCACATCTAAAATGATTCTAATATTATAGATCTGCAAAGCTGGTAATGCCAGTCTGCTTAGGGGCCCTGTAACTGATGGTGCTGACATCCTAGAAAGCAGCTGACATCAGCACGCGCGGGTGAAGCTGATATGTGCCTGTGCTTGTCACTTCCGGAGCAAAAGACGTTGGCACAGAGCCACACAACACCATCTACTGGCATGCAGGAGACCTGCTTTAAAGTTTCTGGATCCAGTCTGATGCATTGAGAAACATTTACTAGTTGAGGAATCTACTGTCATATAGAGAATTCACCAGAATGATAATTAACGATGATAAGCAACTTGATAATCAATGACCAGCATGGTGCTGAAACCAAAATGTCAGTTAGTGTGATGGCACTATTTGAATATCAGCAGAGGATGGTGACAAAATATGAATATCACTGAACATGATGGATACAGTATTTGGACACCAAGGTAAAAAAAAAACTTGATAGGAGTACAGCTCCAATTTGTGAATATCAGTGTGCAGAATCGTGACAGAATATTTTTACAATGTTAGAGCATATCAATTTAGTATGAATGTCACTGGATAGAGTTGTGTCGGAATATCAATATTGGTGCCAAGCATAGTGATGAAATTGAATACCACAGCAGTGGTTGTTGGAATATGAGGGTCAGTGGGTAAAATAATATAAGAATATGAGTATTATCAGAGATAATGAGGATAGAACCTGAAAGGCTTCAAAGCAGTATCAGAACCATGTGTGTTACCCTCCACCCCAGTTCCTTATTTCCTGGCAATATGTGTATTATATACATATATACACACACATGTGTGTTGCTGTAGCTACACATGCTGTGCATACCCCTGCTATCAGGTGTTGAGCTCGGACGTGTGCAAATTGTTTTTTTTCAAAGAACTGTTTCAACTCCCGAGGTATAGTGACTCCTATGTTGGTAATGTGCGTGGGCATTGTGTTCAACCTTAGATTTGTTTTCTCAGCCGCTGGGTTCAGCCGCTTCTCTACAGAGCTTGGAATTGATGCCTGCAGGTGGTCATATTCGGGCACATTCGGTATTGTTCCAGACCCATTGGTAAAACATTGGGAGCATATACAACTCTTGCAGAGTCGTAGAGGTACCCCGTCCATCTCGACAACCGGGAACTTTTCAGCGCCCTGCCCGGGGCCTACCCCATCATCTTCTGCTCCAAGAATGATCAATCCATAATGGAAAGGACTCGATTACAGACCGCTCACAGTATTGAGACAAATATACCTTAGCAGACCTCCAGGTGTGTAACCACTGTCTATCCCAGACCATAATGAGGCCTCATGCTCCACCTGCCTTGCCATCGGTTCGAAAAACACACTGCGTTATCGGCGCGATCGACACCACTCGACGACTCATGGTACGGCAACAGGAAGACAACACACCCAACCACTTCGGGACCAAGACATCAAGAAAGAACCCCAGTTGGGATCCTTGGCAGAGCAGCCTCTGCCTTTCAGCCCTGAGGCAAGTTCCCACTCGAAATCTGAGACCAAAGACCCTGAGCCCATCAAGGTTCAGATCAGGTAGACATCTGCCGTCAGTATGATATTCCTACTTCCTCCACCTCCCCATCACTGAACTGAGGCTGAGCACCGCCTTCAAGGGGGCTGGGTGTTGAGCCCTGGTGCCCAGCGTCAGTCTTCCGGTCCACCTCTGCCATAAGGCCATGATCGGCACTAAAAACATGCTTCGGATCCAGCACCAAAACATCTTACGAAGCAGGCACCGAAGCCATGGCTGCCGGTGTCAACAATACCTTTGCCTAACCACTGGCTGCACCAACCGGTAGATGACCCAGCATATCGGATGGATAGGCATATTATGCTCCCTGGGACGTACTTGAGGGTGCTCTACGGTGGGTCGAAATTGGAGCCCAAATTTACTCCGACCTCCAGGATGGTCTCAGTCTGGCATAAGGCAAATGTAGCGCTGGGATGGAAGGGCAAAATTACGCAGTCAACCCCACTACCTGATTCCTATCGCCTGAACGTACTCAGGAGGCAGCCTGGGTTTGATAAATGGGACTTGATAGGCTTGTCTTGGGTGGGCGACTTGTGGGTGAAGGGTAATGTGGTGTCTTTCAATGACTTGCAGCGACAGCACCAATTGAGTGATGGAGAGACTTTCCGCTATCTGCAGGTGCGAAGTGTGTTGACTAAGGTTCTTCCTAGAGGTGAGGACCTGCCGGTGTCTTCCCCCTTGGAAGACAGGCTATTGGATGACTATCTCCCCAAGAAGGCCATATCTCTCACATACCGCAAAATTCTCAACAACTCACCCGACCCCCTTGATAAAGTCCGTACAAAGTGGAGCTCTGATGTGGGTGAGATATCAGACGAGGAGTGGAGGGAGGCTTTGGCATCGCCCCAAGAGGTTGCAATTTGTTCCCGTTTTAAACTGGTTCAACTCAAATTGTTACACAGGACCTATCATACGAGCTCGGTGCTGGTTAAGATGGGTCTTCTGGTATCTCCCCTATGTCCCCGTGGTTGTGGCCAGGTCGGTACATAGCTACACCAATGGTGGGATTGCCCAGCTCTTTAGGGCTATTGGACAGAAGTCATCTCTGCAATGTCTCAAACTTGCTGTAAAGTGGTGGAAGCCACCCCAAAGCATGGCCTCTAGAACATCTGGGATGCCACTGATCTGTCTAGGCCAGAGAGCTTATGGGTCACTTTGGGTTGCATGGTTGCGAAGCGCAGTATAGCCAGGGCTTGGAGGGGTTGCTTTGACATGTGCTGATTGGGAGTCCGACATGGATTGGTGCATGCAGGCTAAGCGAGTGGTGTACGAATGAAGAGGATGCCCGAGTAAATGGACGAGAATCTGGACCCCCTAGAACAAGAGCAGAGGCTAGCTCTGTGCTCCCTTTACGGATACCTCTCCGTTTATGGCCGATAATGAGACATTGTAATGGTGCACTGGGAGATTGTCTATGAATAGATATCCTTTAATCGAGCTCCACTCGACTGTGCCTTTGGAACTGCTTTGAATTATTTGGGTTTACCACTTTTCGTTTATTGTACACTTTGCATTCTAGATGATGGTTTAAACAGATTTATAAAAAATAAAACAATACCTTTGCCACCGACATCGAAGACACCCTCCAGAACTTCTTTGGCTTTGAAAAACCCACTGGTGCCCAAATTAATTTGGGTGCCTGTGAGTAAAAATCCAGCTTCTGCACTAAAGTGCCTGGTGCTGAGGGCCTCTTCCTCCACCACATCAGCGGACTAAGAGCAGCCTATCCTGCAACGTCTCCAAGAGGATCTCAGCGCAAGGCAGCAACGGTTCATGAACCATGCACAGACTGGTAGCATCGTCACCTAGCCTCTACCAAAGGATCACAACTCAATTCCTCTCTAACGGAAAATAACTTTTGAGGAAGCTCACCCGCAGTCTGAACCTCTAGACAAAGTGGCACCATGATTGAGGCACTAGGGTACTAGTCCTCCACTTTCTCAACCCCATCTGCCTCCACCATCTCTCCCCCCACTTCACCTCAACAACAGTTAGCTCCTTTGTCTGAATCACCAGAGGATTCACTACAATATGCCGGGGTGTGGGGGACAGTACAGGCTATCTACTGGATTCTTATGACACCCCATTTGACTCACAACCACGTGATGACACATGGGCTAATCATGATATAGACCCACCTGGGGGTTCTGACTTGGATCCTTATCCTGCTAAGCCGTCCCCGACAGATGACACCACCTCTAATCATGAGTTCCTTAGCAGTCAGCCAATTATCATAAAGTGGAAATGCATAAAGTTCAGGAGGGTGAGTTTTTCCTAGTGGAGATGCTATCCTTCTCCTAGCACTCTATACAATTCTTCCCCATGCTAAAGTAACTGCTGAAATCCACACCTGAGGTGTGCAGGGAGCCGGTCAAAGCCAGGGTAGTCACCAAAAGGGTTGACAAAAAATACATAACCTCAGCCTCTGACCCCACATACATTAGGGGACAACTCCCTCCAGACTCCCTTGTAGTACATACGACCCATATGCTTGTCAACACCCAAGGCACCAGCAACACACCTTCACTAGAAAAGGAGAGCTGGAAGATCGATGCAGCAGGTAAGCAGGTCACTTCTCAGTCATTTGTGCATCGCCGACTCCGTGCGACTGCTCTCCAGATACAACCAGGCACATTAGGAAGACATGGAGGAGCTCCTCCAACATCTCCCAGACCACTACAAGAATCGAGGTCAAGAGCTTGTTACAGAAGGTAAATACATATCCAACACCACTATTCGGTGTGTCCTGGACGCTAATGACACTGCCTTAAACTGCAGTGTCCTCATTCACCGCCACACCTGACTGCATATTTCTGGCTTTGAGTCAGAAGTACAGCAGCATCTACTCAACCTGCCATTCGATGGTGGAGCACCTCTTTAGACCGCACATTACCCACATGCTTGAAAATTTAAAAGGACACGGATACTGCAGAGTCCATGGTGGCCCTCCAGACCCCCTTATCCCTGGGGTGCCCTTCGCAGGTCACAGTTCATAGGAGGAGCCAAGACCACCTCCCCCGAAGCCACTACCTCCTATCAGAGGCCACAGCAACAGTAAACTCCTTAATGATGATATTCAAAGGAAAGCTACACCGGGAACAATTCCTGAGTTAAAGGGAAAGGCAGAGTGGCTAAAGGAGATGCCTGGGCCAGACAGTGACTCACACACGCATTGCCTCCCAACCACACTACACCTGTCCCAGAAAGACTCCAGGGGTTCCTGGGACAGTGGTAGGAGGGTGCCTCCGATCAGTGGGTCCTCTCCATCATATGGCAGGGTTACTGTCTAGAACTCACTTTAACCCGTCCACACAGTCCCTGCCACAGACACATCATTTCCCCAGAACATCAGCGCCTCCTTCAGGAAGAAGTAGACACCCTAATTTTCAAAAGGGCCATAGACCCCATGCCGTCAAATCAACTTGGTAAAGGGGTGTACTCCCTGTACTTTTTAATCCACAAAATGGATGGTATCTTCAACCTCAGACCTCTTAACAAATGCATCTAGTCGGTGCACTTCCACATGGTCATGCTCCAGGATGTCATCCCTCCTCTATAGCAAAGCAACTTCATGACTGCCCTTGACCTGAAGGACGCCTACGTTCACATTCTGATCCACCCTGCACACCCCCGGTACCTCCGGTTCCTAGTAAGTGGCCAGCATTTTCCCTTTCAAGGGGCTACCCATCAGGGTCAGCACGGCTTCAGGGTGTTTACATAGTGTCTTGCTGTGGTTTCCGCCTACTTAAGGAGGAGTAGCATTCCATGTATGCCCTTACTTAGACAACCGGCTGATCAGGAGCACAAATAAATGACAATACTAGGCTCATACAGAAGTCCCCATGGATATATTGCACCTTGTAGGGTTTGTTATCAACAAGGTAAAGTCCTACCTTCAATCCCTTCAGATTCAGCCCTTTCTAGGGGCAGTTCTCAACTCAGTGACCAAAAAGTGCTTTTCCCAGCCCAGCAAGAATCCAAGTCTTCCATTCTTTACTGCCCTTTTTTTCTGACAGATTTCCAATTAATGGTCAGGACAGTCATGCGCCTCCTTGGTATGGCGGACTCCTCTTTTGCCATAGTACCCCATGCCAGATTACACATGTCAGCTCCAGGAGTGCTTGTGGCACAGTGGTCACAAGTGAAGGATCAATGAGAAGATCTAGTATTGATTTGGGTCAGCACTTATAGCTTTCTACAGTGTGGAACACCTACAAACTGTGGCAGGGCCGTCCCTGTTGCGACGTAGTACCCAGGGTGACCATCATCATGAACACTTCCCTTACTGGGTGGGGGCTATATTTATAGGAGGACGAACCTAGCCTGAACCTCCTTCTCCCTCTTATTCTGACAAAAAAAGGCTATATTTAAAGGACATGACTGTTCAGGGCATATGGCCACCCCACCAATTGGGTCTCCATATCTTCAGAAACAGGGCTGCACTCACTCAACACAGTTGTCAGTGCTAGCTCATGGCATTAGGCGGTTGGCGCTTCACCACAATGTCCATGTTCTAGCACAGTACCTGCCAGGAGTGGACAACAACTTTGCAGACCTGGTCAGCAAGCTAATGTTGGCTAGGGTGTTCTATGAACACTTTTTCAATCCTTAGGGACATCCTCAGGCTAGCCGCCTCTAATGGAAGGACTGCTTTACAATCCCTGCACAGCACGTGTATCTACGTCTACACATGCAACAAACAGAAAATGTTACCTTTAAGCTTTTGTGTGTCGCATGCAGTGTTGAATATTCGAATGTGCCTACCAAGAGTGCCCTGAAGCCTTAGGGTATTGCAGCTATCTCTCTTTCTTATTTGCCCCACATGGTCATCCATTTCTCTTATCTCCATTTCAACCTCACCCGCCATGCGGACAAAACAATCTACTGTTAGAGCCCATGCTCATGCGCATATACCTCATGACTCAAAAGACCTCTTCGAAGAAAAACGACTTGCACACGTCAGAGCCCAACACTAGATGGCAGGAGTATGCACAGAATGTGATTTACAGCACTGCATGCCGTGAACAGATGCTTACAGAGTAAGTAACATTTTTCATACATACATATATATTCACTGAAAAAAACGATTGTTACAGGGATGTTATAGTTAGGCTCAGTTTTCATTTGTACAAAACCGGTGAGCTTCAATAGTAGTTGTAACTATAACTCGTGCCCCCACAATGCACTGCTTATGACCTCACATTTTACATCACTCATGACATGGTCAGTGACATCACTGATGACATTATCCGGTGAGTGTTTTTAAATTTTTTATGAGTTAACTATATATACTAAGGTCTATTGGTGAATCAGTGGGTGTATTGTATGAGTGCCTAAGTGGATGATTCAGTGGGTGCGTGACTGACTGTATAAGTGAGTGATTAAGTGTCTCAGAGAATGTATGGGTGAGTGACTGGTTGTGTGAATGTCTGTATCAGTCTGTCAGTTGGTGTCTAAGTGGCTGTATGGGTGTGAGAGTGGGTGCATGAGTGGCTGCATGGGTGAGTGGTTGTCTGAGTATGTGTGTGTACGTGAGTGAGTGGGTGAGGGGGGGTGTCACTGCTTGTATGGATGAGTTGGTGAGTCAGTAGCTGTATGATTTAGTGAGTGCATGTGTGAAGGGCTGTTTAGGTGAGTGAGTGTGTGTATGGCTGTGTCGGTGAGTGAGTGGATATGACAGTAGAGATGTGGGTGAGTAACGGCGTATGTGAAAGGCAGCATAGGTGAGTGTTGGGGTATATGAGTGACTGTATGGGTGAGTGATTGTGAGAGTGGCTGTATGGGTGAGTGTCTTTGTGTCAGTGACTGTTTAGGTGAGCGAGTACATGTTAGTATCTGCATGAGTGTGTAAGTGTTTGAAGGAGTATGTGACTGTGTATTTGACTATGGGTGTGTGAGTAGCTCTATGGGTGACTGACAGTGTGAGTGGCTGTACAGGAGTATGAATGGATATGTCAGTTGCTGTATTAGTGAGTGGGTGGGTGTATGAGATGCTGCAAGGGTGAGTGAGTGGATGTGTGTAAATACTGGTATGGGTGTGTGAATATAGTCATGTTTGCAGAGTAATGGAGAAAAGGGGCTGTGGCTCTGACCAACTCTTAGGAATCCCACTTTGTAGGACTTATAGGAGGTACCAGGAGGGGCCTGCCCCCTTTTTATATTATTTTCATTATTTAAACAAAAGGGAAGGGGCCCCCTCCTGGGCCAGTGTAGGCTTCAGGGATTCCCATACCCCGGGGCCCGGCCTGTAGTGTGGGTGCCCTGGTCCCTTCCAGGGCAGCCACATTTTAAACGCTGGGGAGCCTGAAGGCCCCCGAGGTCCCTTCCAGCCCCACGCCTCCTGCAGGAGCTATGCATTGCTTGGAGACCCAGGGAGCTGCTAACATGCAGCTCCCTGGATCTCAAAGCACATTGTCCGCTTCCCTGTTCGCTTGACTTTCAGCAAGTGAGAGCATTTGCTTCTCTCGCTTACTGAAAGCAGAGCACTATTAGCTGTGGCTTAGCCATAGTAAACTACAATGTCCGTGCAATATCCCGCGGGTGGGCACCCTGGGACATTGCTTAAGCCAGCCCTGGGGGTGGCAAACCCCAGGCCATCTAGGGCTCCAGGAGGTGACGGTCCCCAATACAGTGGGGGACCTCCCTGCATTATTTTGTATTTACATTTCTGCCCTGGGCAGGTGGTGGTCCCCCTCTCCATATAATTTTGTCACTGCACCAGGGAGGTGGTGGTCTCCAGGACTTTGAATACACCCCCCTCCTGTATTTCCATAATGCTACTGGGATCTGGCTCACTCAGAGCCAATTTCAAACAAAGCGCAGGCTCCCACGCTTCATTTTCTTTAAAAGAAATCCAGCTGGAGTCGTGGACCCAGCATAACTCCCGCCATCATTTTTTTAAACAAAAAGGCTTTTTTTGTCATGTGGGGCCCTAGGGGATCCCCCCCCCCCCCCCCCGCCCCCCAGAGGACTAGGGGGCAAGGGGGTTTCTACCCTGCCCCCTTTCTTTTTTTTACAAAACAAAAATAATTCTGTGACTCGGTTCTACCGAATGACTAGATGGCTGCCAACACATCCTGGTTTGAAGTGTTGGCAGCCAATCAGAACTCATCACAAGCTCAGGAGTTGTCGCAGATCCACCGTGTCCCTATATATGTACAACTGAGAATTTCTTTAAATTTCTATCCAGCTACTGAACTGATTCAAACCAACTCACAAGGCACATCCCTGAACCAACATCTACCTTCCTGCCAAATTTGGTGCAATTCCGTTCAGTAGTTTAGGCTCGAGCTATGTCTAAAGGTCCTATGGAAATGAACATGGCGAAAACGCGCTTTTAAGCACCCCTTGATTCTCGGCCCCAGCTTGAGGTATCACCCTGAAACATTCAAAATAGCAGCTGAAGTGAGCGTCATATTAGTTTTGAAAATTTCTTGAAGATTCGTCAAACGGCCCCAAAGTTATTGGCAAAACAAAAAAATCCTTTTCCTGTGGAAACTAGGTCCTAACTATGACTACCTACTGGAAACTGCCAGTATGTTATATATGTTGCACAAAGAGGTCTAATAATTAGATGGAGCACTCCTCTGTTGGTGCTAGCCGTGGGGGAGATGAAAATCCCCCTATGTCACTGTACATCCATTTTTGGGAAAAAAGTCTACTGCTCACCAGTCTTCAGTAAAATTTCACTGATTTATTGCATCGAGAAGCCACCAACGCGTTTCAACTCTTACGAGTCTTGCTCACGTGAGGGAGGAAAGTGTGGTCAGGCAGCTAGAGAAGACTGACAGTGAGAAAGGAACAAAGGTTGAGCCCCATCCCTAACCTGTGACTGTCGATCATAGGAGATATAAAAAACCAAGACTTTTATAGCATGACACTTTCTACATTCACATGCTGTGTATGCTCCTGCATGTTATGCTAGGAAAAAGATTCTGTTTGTATAAATAGAAGGTTCTGGGAATCAACAAACGTGGATTCAGTATTTGGTGGATTTTCTATTGTGCTGTGTGCGCTCACAGGTTTTGTGGAGTTGGAAAACTACAAATAGCGTTTCATTGCATTCCCCTTGGTAAGCGTAAAGCTGAGCCTTTAAAGGCTTTTATGTATGTCAGTACATCGTTTGCCCAGTGCAGTGACTTAATTAAATATCAAAAGTAAGTGGCAATGACTGAAAAAACAAAACCATCCCAGCTTGTATTTTTGCAACCTCCTGATTTTCAATAGGTAGAAATTACTTGGCCTCAAACTGCAGTTTGGAGCAAGGTAGGTAAAACACACAGTGCCTAATTCACAAAGGTAAACTTACACTTTTGTGTAAGTTCACAATTTTTTGGGCAATTCACCAAGGACTTTTATAAGTAGTAACTTTACAACTGCAGAGTCTCTGTGCTTGTCTCCGCACATCAAAAGATAGGCAGTCGCAAAGATACTACTCGGAAAATACCTTTGTGACTAGCAAACAATCGTAAAGTTACACAAAAGTGATAGTTCACCTTTATGAATCAGGCCCTTAGTTAGAGGTTAGGACTTATGACTGATGATTGTTTTATTGACCAACAAAGTGCTTTAAATTTGATACCGGCTGTGGCTAGTTGCCAATATATTGATGCAAGGGCTGGAGTGATGCTGACTATATTTTCTGATGGATAGGTCTAACTACAACTTTCTCACCTTTAGAATTTCGATCAGGAGAATTCTTACATCAATACTCCAGCGCACAGGAAGGTGGCGCTGTATGGCTTCACAGTGACGCCATACTACACTGGAAGGGACAGAGCGGAGCCCCATATAAGTCTCACCCCAGCATACTGATGTCAGCCCTTTAGTTGTCGGTCTTTTGACGACTCCAAGAAACTTTCACAGTTTGCTAAGAAATGATGACAGGCTTTAGGCCATAACGAGACTGCAGAAAGCAGTTTCCGTCAGAATGCATGAGGTATGCCTATCTTAATTTGTGCAAAAAATATGCGCTCATGCACCCTAAGGCAATTCAGGACAAGGAAGCTAAACCGTACAATGCTGAACAGAAGAGGTCATGGTTGAAGCATAAGTCCCACTCGCACTCCAGGTCACAGGTCCGATTGTGGTCCTGGTCACGAAGCTCCTCGTGAAAATTACTCTTCTCACTCAGAGTCTTTCAGTAAGTCAGTGTCTAGGCAGAAGAGTAAGAAGGGAGAGGATGTAGCCTAACGGTAGGGCTGCCGACTTCAAATCTGGAGAACCGGGTTCGAGTCTCTGCAACAATGCTCAAAATCCTGTGATTCTGGGCAAATCACTTAATCTCCCCGTGCCTAACCAAAATGAACGTGCCCTCATGTAACGCAACTGGTGCTCATGTAAAGCGCTCTGATACCTGATTTCGGGTCAAGTTTGTGCTATATAAAACTTCAACAAAAAAAAGAAGGCCAAGCAGAAGTCAACCCCGTCCTGGTACTCAAAGTTTAGTGAGAAGCCACAAGGCATCATGATGAAAATCACACTCCCTGATGTCTCAAGGGTCTGAACCGATCCCACAATTAGTCTCACAGAATAACCCAAGTTTTCACAGGCCATCGTCATCCCAACACAAAGAGCCTCCCGCAAAGAGACCATGCTGCATATTTTCAGTGCACATACAGCTCCCTCTTGATCTTCAGGCCACATGGTGTTACAGGGGTCTCCAGTCGACGTCTGTGGGCAGGTCTGCCCGAGACGCTACCAGGGGTGAACTGATTTCTCTACTGACCTCTGCTCTAACACCAAAGTAAATGCTGATTCCTTCCGCACTAACACTGTTGGTGCTGGTCGATGATCTGATCTGATCCAACCTAACATCAGCCAGCTCCATGCCAATCTCAAGGTATGAAATCACAAAAGTGCAACAAGTGGTTTTACAACCAGATTCTAATCATAGACCTCTGCAACACCCTTAATATTAGTGGAGGATTTATGCTCTTTATGGCTCCAAGTTAGGCTCAGTGCAGGAAGGCAACGTCTCTCAGGACACTGATGGCGAGGATTTTTATAGTGACAATACATTGTATCTAGACTTACAAAATGGACGAGACACATCTCCTGAAACAGAGCTCGAAACACCTTTGGCTATCAGACAGACTGGCTCCTAGTGACCCGGACGTCCCCACCAAGCACCCTACAAAGAAGAGCCTGATTGGTCAAGCTTTAACCAATTATGGTCTATCCAAATTCTTTCCCAACCAATACTTAATCCTTTCAGAAAAATATAATTTTCTTAGGCTAGTCTAGTCTTTAGGTCCATCAGCGCAGGGAGTATCTTGGGTAGGTAAAAGCACACATTATGGGATACGCCCAGCAACATTTTGCCGTCGGTCCCAGAGGACCTCAGGGACTCTTCTGCACAAACGATACATGATGCAGCCAGGTATGACACTACAGGCCACGTCTGTAGAGCCATTGGAATCAGTGCCCAGAAGGCACGCCTGGATGAGATTATCTGGAGACGCTCACGTGTCCCTAATGGATATGCCTGTCAATAGCTCTAGACTTTTGCAGAAAATGTGACTCGACACAGGAGCAATTCAAAAGACATTCGCCATAGCATGTTCCCTAGGACATGTTGACAGCAGCGAAGCAATTTTCCAACCAATGCAGATAATTCAGAGTCTATTCTAGGTGTATAGTTTTTAGACAACGCAAGCTCAAGCAACCTGTACTTCAAGAGCTGACCCAGTCCTTTTGTGGCCGTAGCACTGGTAGACACTGTTGAGTCAGCAATCCTCCAATTTCTCTTCCCCAGGTTCATATCCACCAAATATATGTCATTTACTTCTCAGAGATTTATCGTGTTTACAGGTAGGTCCCAGAGATTGTTGAAATGGGCTATGCCCTATCCTTTCTCTCCTTCCTATCTCACTTTTCACACAAACCAGAACAACCCTTGGAGAAGCACTTTGCAGTCTTGATGTAGGTCAATCTTCTGTTGTCCAACAGTACCATTGAGAGGGTATCAGACTCACAGAAGAGAAGAAGGATGCTATTCATTTTACATCCGTGTTCCGAAGAACAGAGGCCTCATGCTTAATTTGGACCTTCACCTGCTGAAAACATTTCTGGAGGAAGGACAGGTTCAAAATGCTCACTCTGGCTCAGGCTCATAAGCTCTGGATTGCATCCTTGAACTTCAAGTGCACATATTTCCATATATTGAGCCTGTAGTCCCACAGGCATTACCTGCATCTTAAGATAGGCTAGGAACACTTAACTTGCCATACTCCCACTTTGGCATTACTTTGACCCCTTGGGTGTTCACGAAAGTGTTAACGGTGGTCCCTGCCCACCTCTAGAGATTGGCAGTTTGCATATTTCGATGACTGATTGCTGAGGGTAGGCGCACCACAGTTAGTTGTAGACCACCTCTGGACGATGGACGAACTCTTGACATCTGTGGAGTTTTACATCAACAAGTCGAAGTCCCATATGAGCCCCGTGCAGAGGATTCCATTCATCAGAGAGATTGTGGACACAGTGGTAGTCAAAGCCTTTCCTCTGCCACCTCGAGTCCGGTATATTTATGATATGTTTTGGTATCAGTCCTGGTTTTCGGTAAAGATGGCTCTGAGGGTTCTCTTAACCTCCTGGTCTCATGTATCCTCCTTATTCTGAACTCCAGATGGCACATGTGGCCCCTACAACGGACCAAGCATAAGTGCTGCCTTTTTTACTCCATTCAGATCTCATAAGTCATGGCACAGAATCTGCAGTACTGGCTAGTAGAAGCCAACCTGGCCTGTGGCAGGCCACACTCTTTTGCCCAGCCAGATTTCCCAGTGGGGACAGCCGTGTCACTGCTGGGTTGAGGGGGATCATTTGGGAGAAGTTGAGATCAGAGCCCTCTTGTTTACAGTAGAGAGCTAACTCCATATCAATCTTCTGGAGATACAGGTGATCTGTCTAGCCCTAAAACCCTTCCTGCCATCCATCAGAGGGGTGCAGGTACCCACAGATAACAAGACCGCCATGTGGTACTACAACAAGCAGGGCAGAGTGGAGGCCTGGATTCTGCGCCAAGAGATGCTCTGCCTCTGGAATCTGCTGGCCCAGTGGAACTGCCTTCTGGTCACCCACTTAGCAGAGTCCCTAAATGTTAATGTGGATGAACTGAGCAGGTGTCATCTGGCATGCCATGAATGACGTCTTTAACCCAAATGTCTTCTTTCAATGGGACATGATAGATGTATTCGCCACTGTTTGAGAATGTGTAGTGTCAACAATGCTGCATAGTGGAGGTTCCCCCAATACTCTCATTAAGAGATGAATTCTGACTGGAATGGAAAGACTGGCTCTTGTGTGCCTTTCCACCGTTACCTCTCCTGTCTTGGGTTCTGAGGGAATAAAAAAGATAGACCAGACTAAAATTGTTCTTATCACCATGGACTGAGTTAGTAGAGTGTGATACCCAGAGCTCCTGAGTATTTGTCCTTCGAGAGGACCTACTGTCTTAGCAGCAGGGCAGGGTTCTGCATCATAATCTCTACAACTTACTCATCTTTGCATGATGATTGAGAGGCAGCAACTGAATGCTATGAACTTGCTGACCTAGCTGAATGGTGTCCTTGCAGGCCAGACTCCCCTTCCACAAAGTCGATCTAAGCTAGCAAAAAGATTTTCGCTTTGTGTTGTGCTTGCAATACCAGCAATCTACAAGCCAAGCTCTGAGGTTCATTTGTTTGTTCTTTCATTAGCCCAGCAATGCATAGTGAAATGTTATTTATCAGCCTTTCAGTCTTTACTTGACCCCCTGTCTTTAAATCGCCAGTTGTGATGAGTTATATATAAGGTTTAATGCACATGAATCTTTTCCAAATATTTGGCAGTATGTTGCATGAGTGAACTACAGGCGTTCTCAGTACAAATGCCATACACTGCCTTCTTTCCAGCCAACTGGAGTTGAAGATCAGGGCGGCTTTCCTACCAAAAGTCGTGACTCCCTCCCACACTAGCCAATCGATTACTCTGCAAGTGTTTTTTGCTCTCCTTCACTTCTTAAAAGAGGGGTAGCGCTCCACTGACTTCACTCTAAGAGGGCTTTGAGCTTTTACAACCACCGTATAAAAAATCATCATGTTGATTATCAGCTCTTTGTGAGTTTCTCTGGGGCAAAGAAAGGAAAGAATTTGCAACAGAAGACCATGTCAAGGTTGATATTCTTTTGTATCATTTATTTTATTTTTCTATTTTATGTATTTATAAATCAGGACTGATCGGGTCAGAAAGATGTCCTGGTGCCCAGTTATCACATGAAAGAGAAGGAAAATGCAAGAGAAAGGCAGAGGATCAGTCCGTGTAAAGCCAGGTTTTTAAGGCTTTCCTAAAGGAC
The DNA here is from genome assembly GCF_964204655.1 of Triturus cristatus. NCBI lineage: Eukaryota > Metazoa > Chordata > Amphibia > Caudata > Salamandridae > Triturus > Triturus cristatus. The sequence continues at coordinate 619,172,088 of NC_140579.1, read as the reverse complement.
AATAGCTCTGATAGAAGAGGGAGGTGTGTGGGGGGGGGGGGGCCTGTTCCACAGGGAGGGGGTTGTGCAGAGAACACTCTACAGCCTGCTGATACTAGGAACAGTAAGACATTTGGTTTTGGTCGAATGTAAAGTCCTCTGAGGGAGGTAGCGTAAGAAAATTGGTGTTGGCTGAACATAAAGTTCTGTAAGGGAGGTAGCATTTCATTTTTCGCTGTAGAAAGAGGACCAACGGTATGAATGGATGGGAAAGTGCCAACTTTGCTGATGCGATAGTGACGCTTGAGAAGATAGTCCAGAGCCCTCAGAAACAACAAATTGCAGTAGTTTAATCTGCTCAAGAGGACTGACTGTACCACAAGAGGGCAAGATTGACTGGTTAAGAAAGGTAACGGCCTGCTGACATGGTTAGCAAAAGAATGGTCACTGTCAGTAATGACTCCAAGATTACAAACTGAGGCAATGGCTGATGGAATGGAGTTATCCTCCTGAAGCCAGAAATCTGCAGGCAAAGAGCACATAGGTTTCCCTATAGAATAACACAGAACTTCGGTCACCATTGAATTATAATAAGGTAAGATCAAGCAGTTTGAGATCTGCACATACAATTGTGAAAAGACTCTAGTGAAGAATGAATTGATTGGTCAATTGTGAGGATAAACTGAGTATCATCAGCATAATTCAAAATAATTATGCTGTGGGATTGGATTGGAGTCAAAGGTCTCAAATAGACATTGAACAAAGTTTGACGTGGAGGAATCCCACTGCTTTGAACTGTGAGTGAAAATACAGAAGATGAATAGCTTGACCTCTATCATCTAAGAAAGATTTACAACTGTTCTAGGCAATGCCTATAATGTCGACCTCAGACCGCCTGAAGGATAAGATATTATAGCTGATGGTGTGAAAGCCAGCAGACAAGTCAAGTAACACAAGGGACGCCAAGCGACCCTTGTCTACCGCCAATCCGAGATCATCCTACATGAAGACCCAAGCTGATTCCATGAGACAAAAGTCTGATTGAGGAGGACCCAGCAAGGAATGATGTTCCAAGAATTCAAAGACCCTGGAGAGGCAATTCTGGATCTGAAAAACAAATAGAGTGATCTGCCCAGACCTGCGGTGATATTAAAATCTGTAATGCACAAACCAGAACCAGTCCACAGAAAGCCTGTAGGCTCAATCCACTCAAGCCAAAGCTGCTACGATGGCTTTGGTTCGAGGGGTGCCTGTTCTCAACATCTGCCAGGCTGCGACATGGGCATCAGTGCATTTGTTCACAAAACACTGCTGTTTTGACAGCCAGATCAGCACACTATGTCGGATAATTTGCTTTGTGCTGTACATCTGAGAGTGCAGGAGAATGACACAAAAAACAGACATCGAAGTGCACTGTGGATCCTAATGGTGACTCTGCCCTGTCACTTCCTGTGCGGTATGGGTCACTGTAGAACCAGACGGCGCCATCTAATGGCGTGCGAGACCATCACCAGAAGAGTCTTCGTATCCACTTTGGTGCGGGGGATATCCTGCGGTGAGGAATCTGAAGTTAGATAGAGCATCCACCAGAAATAGTGTTGCTGAAGGTTAAGTAACATGTTCTTTTAATTTAAGCATTTCTCTGGCGGTGGCATTCTGAAGCAGCTGAAGCCTGTGTAGCAAGCTCTTACGTAATTCCATGAACTTCATCACAGTAGTCCAATAGAGATTTATTGAATATGTTGACAATGTGGACCTAATGAGAGAATGCCAAGGGGTGCAGAACATACTTCAGATGTGCAGATGGTTATGTCCTGGTCTTCATATGCTAGTTTGAGCATCTACAGACAGAGAGACATACATTTTTATCGCAAGATTTTTCACTATCGCAATCATTGTTCGTCCCAGGAAACTCATCCATTATAGAGGTTCAAAGGGGTAGGGAGTATGCCTAATGAAATTTCATTCTAGCTTCTCTAAAAGTTAAGATGGGTTATGGAATATCCACACACCTATGTCCAACATGCAGTCCTGAAACAATGGTCGATTGCAAATACATGGTGCACATGAAAAGGGGTAATTGAATAACTGTGCCATTTTAATTGATAGTTCTAAATCCAGATTCCTTATCTTTTGAATTTCTCCATGTGCCAGAATTGATTCAAAACATTTTTCATAGTAACAGCTTTTTAGTTCACTGGTGGCAGAGACTGTGTATTTTCTCCATTAGGACTGGGCTGAAGAATTTTCCCCTCCAAAAAACACAATCTTCAATACAGAAAATGGATGTTGGTCACAGATCCACACAATGTCTATCTGTGGTGTCTAGGGTCTGCGCATGACTCAAAGCGGTATGTTGCGCAACACAAAAAGCGTGGTATGTCACACACCAAGCAGCAGACTCACTCCAACGGGCTTGATCCAGTTTGCAGTCTTTCAGAAAGTCGAAGTTATGGGACTTGTTCCCCAAACGTGCAAAAAATCTAAATAGGATTCATCCGAGTCCTGCCTCTTCTGCCCAGAAAAAAAGTGTCATATTGCCATTGTCCTAATTGAGCCTGTTCAGAGGCTGATTCTGATAAGCATCGAGTTATCCAGGCTGTTGTCTACCCAGATAGAAGCCTTTAGGGACACCATTCTGCAACTTTTCAGAGTGATGCCAGTTCCCCCTGGCACACTTTCGTGCCCCATGGGCCAGGACGAGACCCAGTCAGGCTCCCATTAGCCAGTCCCATCCTGGAGCCAACTGACCCCATTGGGCCTCTGCCAGGCTCCCTGCTGGTGCTGGGTTAGGTTTCTACTCCTGTGCCAGGGGCTTCAATGGTACCAACCACCCTGACACTGGCCCCGACATCAGTGACACCTGCACCTGAACAGGCTCCAAAGCCCTTTTCCGATCCGGAGCGGTCATTGGCTCGTGACACACCTATGCCTCTCTATGAGATTAACAAGGGGTAGCCCCCAGCTTTGGATAATCTCCAGCTTCCCCCTCGACACCAGCATTTTCATAGGGAAGAAGCTTTGCTTGGATCAAATTTTGATGCTGTTCAATGGTTCCAAAATGTTCCCCACAACAATGATGAGAGAAATCATTTTCGCCTCCCTTATTACACAGATGCTGGCCTATAGTTAGATCTGAAAACTGTCAGAAGTCTAGATACTTCTCTGGAGACAGGGTTGGATTCCATATCAGGTCCTGCACAGAGGAGAGTCTCTTTTGGGGTAGTAGTATGGAGAGCAGCAGATGTGCTTGGCCAACAGCTACCTACTATAGATACTACGGGAAAATTACTTACAGAAATATTGCAGCCAGGGCCTGCTACTTCATAGCCCTTACTACCTTTTAACGAGGCCCTGACAGTAACCTTGATGGTGACTTGCCATTCCCAACTCCTCCAGTAAGCCGCCCAGTAAGCCAGACATCATAGGCATGCCCCTGTTGAGCTGGCCTTTTTGACTGCAAACCCAATTTTTGGGAGCTTGGTGGTTCACCCATCCACCAGCAGGGTAAATCTGAAAGCATTTACTACTGTGCGTATGGATAGCGAGCCTAAGCGCATTGATGAAAATAGCAAAAGAGTCTTTCCTCTACCAGTTTGGCCCAGAGCTCACTGAACATCGTTTGCTTTCTTGGACACTACATGCAAGCCTTGTGAGAAATGGCCAGTGAGATCTTAAAGGCAATCCCAAACTAATTCTGTAATGCTTTCGCTCAGACAACCCAAGGCAGACATAACAGAGCAAAATATGCTTCGAGGGCCTGCCTGCACACGATGGACTGCCTGGGGTGTGCCATGGGCATCAGTGTCATCATCAGATTTGATGCTTGGATGTTTACCACAGGATCTTTCGGTGATGTGCACCATTTGACCTACCAGGCTCTTTGGTGAGAAGGCAGCCGTAATAGGGCACATTTTTAGGATTGCTCTCTCCAGCCCTCCAATTCCATCAACAATACCGAACATTCATAAGATACTCTCAAAGCCTTCACTAGCACTGAAGGCAACCCTTGCAACAGTCCATACTGCCCTTTCATGATTCAAGAGGACATGGTGGTGGTAGAGGCTATGGACACCAATCAAGAGAAGTAGTTCTCTTTTTCTTCCTCCCCCTTTTGCAACCATGGCCCAGCAACTTTGATTCCCTGACCCATGGTCAAGAACAAACAATATGGGGTGCCCGGCTGATGTGCTATAACCTAGACTAGTTGGTTGTTCCAGGTCATTCATCAATGTTACACCTTCCTCTTCCCATCTACTCCCCTGAATATCCTACCTGCTTTTGTTAAGTTTTCAGAGAATCATGCTTTCATCAATGGGCTGGTCACTACAAAAGGAGCTGTATAGAGAGTTCCTGTGGGCTCTGAAGGCAGAGACGCCAAGGGGCGCCTACTCCATCTTTTTTGGGCACCAAAAATTAAGGACTTTAACTTCTGAATACCTTTTTCAGCAAGACATGTTCATTTTGGCCCAGGTTCATTGTCCCTTGGATCCAGGTCACTGGATGGTATCCTTGTACTTGCAGGACTTGTACTTTCAGTGGCTGCCCTGCAATCCCACTGACACTTCCTACAATTTGTGATGGAGTTGGAGCATTTCCAGTTTGCCCTTCGACCATCCCTTTCTCAGGGCATTGCCACGAAGGATGTTGTCCAGAATGGAGTGACAGGAGAAATGCTACCTGGGATTGTGGCAGTCACATGTGTTGCCCAGTTGGTTCTTCCCCTTGCTTCATCAGCACAGTCAATCCTGTCCCCATGTGGGCACACCAAAAGCTATGACCATATGCCTCATCTAAATGGCATGCTACAATGGGATTCAAGTATCTAATCAAGGATCCTGGGGTTCCATTATCTACCAAAGGATTCAAAAATCCCACAGTCTATAAAAGCCACCTGGAGGACATGACCAGCAGGTGCTTGGCTTTCCTTCCTGTTGATGAGAGGAAGCCTATGCTTGGGCTCTGCTCTTCACCTGTGCTATTGGCTCCCCTGTTGAGCATAAATTCAACCCAGGGATCAAGAGCATCTTCTCAGAAGGTTTCTGTTTGCAGCAGTTCTTGAACTTGCTTCTACAGTGTCACCTAAAAGACTTCTGTGCATCTTGGAATTTTTCTAGCTCTCCAAAAGTTGTCTTCAGAGGCCTCAAGTTAATGATAGCAGAAAAGCATTAGATATATTACTTGTTTGGATTGTGGAACTTTTGTTGGGCCACTCTAATGCCCATGCACCCACATACTGATATTCTGTCATGTTGTTAAACTTGTGCTGGAACAACTGTCTCTTGAACCTCTGCAGTGTTTTATGCAGATCCTGTGTGAATCGCTGTATCTGATGAAGACATCTAGCTGCAGATTCCTTACCTTCGAATTCTCCTCAGGAGCCAGACTTGATCCGGAACGTTTTCTCAGCAGTACCTCTGTGCGTCATTAGAGGACGTTAACCGACAGAGTCCATATAAACCCTCCCCCGACGTGGGGACGTCAGTTTCTTCATTTCCGTGCTTCAACGCAGATCCGTAAGTGGTACCTATGGACGTGTTACGGCCTACTTCGACTTCTCATCGACAGAACCGTGTGCCTTTGCTACCTATATGTCTTCAGGCTTCAAGCCTTGCGGGTCCTGTGGTGGCAAATGACATCCACAGACCCTCACTCTATTTGTATGTGGTGCCTGGGAGTACACCACAAAGCCCACAAACGCGACCCCTGCAATCAACTTCGTCCAGAGGCACTGAGGGAACGTCGGATGAAGCTCCTGGCGGCGGAGCTGTCGAAGCCTTCCAAGTCCTTCGTCGTTCCTAATCTCCCTCTCGGTCCATGGCCTGCTCGCAAGCCCATCCCCAGAGCCGTTCCTGTTTCTCCATTGATGTCCGGAGGTAAATCTGAGCGACAGCACTCGAAGTCGCAGACTCTTCCAACTTCACAGCCTGAGGCCTCTTCTCCCACTCTGGTTGCATAGTCGTCACTTGAGTCTACCCCACGCCTCCCTACCTTCCCTGGAGCCAGGGCGACTATGGCCCAGATGCTAGAAAATTATGATTTTCTTCATCTTATCTTTGGGTCTTTACCTTCCTCTGTAGCGCCTGTGGGCCTGAAGGAGGTGAGGAGTGCCTTGACTGTATCCACCCCAGCGGGTTCACTCTCGGCTTCAGTTAGGCCTTCTGAATCTATTATTGCATCTGTTCTGTTGTCAGTGCACAGCCCTTCGGGTTTCACACTTTCGGCGCCTGTGTCCGATCAGCCGACACCATCAGCTGCGCCGATCGACGCCACACCACTTTCTTCTCCCGACGCCACTTCAGCTCCATTCAAAGTTAGGCACGGCATCTGTAATTATGTCTAACTTGGACACCCTCCCTCTGCTCTCTGCCATGCCCCTTCTGGTTTTTCCTTCAGAGGAATGTTGGAAGGGAGAGGATGGCGCACAGTTGGGGTCCCCGCACTCAATGGCTGACACTGGCTAACTGCGTTGTGTTAAACCAGTATCTTAGAGTCTTCCCCGGCCTTCGGCCTCCTTTGCCCCGTGACTTTGCATCTTAGGCAAACTCCTCATTAGCAGACATGCTCAAGCATGTTTCTGTGGTGCTGGATTTATCTCTTCTATCAGTGGAGTTATCTACTGATCCCCTCATTGAGGTCCTCCATCCGGGCCAAACAGAGGTGGAGCAGGCGCTAGCATATAGTGACGCTCTCTGTATGATATCTTGTTGGGGGCTTGGGCTAAGCCTGATATAGCGGCCCCTGTGGATTGGTCTATTTCCCATGATATCGAGTAAGTCAGGGTGGAGCAGAATCTTAACTCTACTGTTTACTTCCATGGTGTCCCGTATTAGGGTTGTTCGGGGAGCTGTCCTGTTTTTTGTTCACCTCTGTCATTCCGGGGCAGGTGCGATTGTCTTTCTTGTCAAGTTCCTTTTATATCTACGGGTCACACCGGGTGGGGTGTTCCTGCCCTCTGCAGGTACTTTTCTTATTATTATACTGTCCATGACACAATGTGGCTCCCACAATCTGGAACTTTTACTGTTTTCTGGACCTATGTACGCCTGGTCTCACAGGCTTCCTACTGCCGGCCAGTTTCCTACCCCAGATCTTGTTCTCTAGTGGGTATTTTGCTTGCATTGTGCGGATGCCCGGCGGCCTTATTCCTCCCTGTTCTGCAGGGACCATCTTCTGTATGCCTTTTTGAGATCTCTTCTAGTACTTAGTATCCCTTATATGGACTTCGATTGTGTGCCTCTGAAATTTAATGGTTGTGCATTTGCCTTGCACCAGCTCCCAATACAACCATTAGAGGAGTTGTCTCTCATTCCCATAGCACCTGTATTTTCTACTGGGCACCTTTTCTTAGCGGGAGCAGTGCACCGCGTGGCGTATTCCTTGCCCTGGGTTGAACTTCCGCTGATGTCTGCGACAACGTTTCAACTTCAGTCTTTTATTGGTGCATTTGTACTTCTTATTTCTCCTCTCGTTATACATTGCCAGGATGACTTCCTTCCACTGATCCTTCTGGTTCCATATTGGACTATGACTATGCCTATACCTCTAGCCTCGCTATTTTTCTCAGCTTAACCCCTGGAGAGGGTGTTATTGCTGTCGCTTTTTTTTAATACCATGTACCCTTGTATTCCATGGGCATTAATTATTGTGAATTTTCCTTCTGGAATGTGGTCCATTCAGCATTGTGGTTCCACCTCTCGGGGGACTGGTTTCATCTCACTCAGTACTATCATTTAGCATCGCAGAGCTTGGCTGCATCACTCATGAGGGTCTTGAGACGCTGGGTTAGGTTCTTGAGGCAAAGGGATTTCTGCCTCCTTTCGCACCCTTTTTCCTGAAGGGTTTCTTCTTTTTCATGGGATGTGATACTGATTCTCACCTCTAAGTTCAATATGCCACTTCATCTTTATTTTTGCAAACTCCTTCTACTTGATGGACTTTTTCCTCTCTTCTCCAGCTCTTCCTTGGCAGCTCTGGGTCTTTTCCCCTTTTTGTCATGTGGTATACTGAAGCCTTGGCTATGTATGTCTCCTGTCTCCTATGGAGACATTTCGTTCTGGCCTGATATCTCTGTCTATTGGTTGAAACTAGTTATGTGTCAAGGCCTTCCATGTGTTGGCCTTTATTTCAACTACCTTTTTATAGGTCTCGGTGTGCTCTACTTTCACTTCACAGCAGAGTTTCACACCTGTTATTTTCTGGTTATTTTCTGTCAAGCGTCTGATGGTCTCCTTGTAGGTCAGTTGTGTTGTTTTTGGCTTTATTCAACTCTGCATTTGTCTCACCTTCGGTCTATCGCCAATGTATGTCATTCACACATAGATACTCCTATTGTATAGGTGTTCTTCGTTCCTACTCTGGTCACTATCCCCACTTGCTGCTGGAGGCCGTGATTCTTTTCCCCTATGGGGAGGATATGTTTCTAGTATATTCTGATATTATGTATCGATCTATGTGCATATGTATTATATATATATATATATTATATATCCATGCTTCTCTCAACTCAGTCAAACAATGAGCGCATGCAGGCAAAGCCTTTAGAATCACATATTCTTTAGTGCTTTGGGCCTCTCTAGAACCTGCTATTCAGTGAGGTGTTTCCGCTGTATCCCCAGCCTTTATCTATATATGTGTCTGAATATATATGAATTCATAAGGGGACCAGAGGAAATCACCCTACTAGTGACTCTCGACGTGGAAGCGTTATATACCAACATCCCACAAGAAGCTACACAGAGTAGTTGAAAAAAGTCTAAGGAACCACGACTTGGCCACACCACAACCAATAAATGTTATCCTGTAATGCGCAAAACTAGCTCTGAATATAACTTCTTTAAGTTCCAAGATCAACACTACCAACAAATCCACGGAACCTGCACGGGCATCACTTTCGCGCCGAGCTTAGCATGCCTATACATGGCCCATTTTGAAGCAGAACACATCCTACCAGCTTCCAACCCCTTCAAACTAGAAATAAAAGAGTGGAAACATTATAAATACGACGTACTCATGCTATGGACAGGCACAATAGAACGCTGCATGGGATTCCACACTCTTAAAATTTACACTGACCGCCTCAAGGGAAGAGATCCCCTTTCTGGACCTACTAATTATCTTACAAGATGGTAAACTTTTCACCAAAATATACAAAAAACCTACAGACCGAAACAGTTTACTAACTTACGACAGTCATCACACAAAAGCCTTAAGACAGAATCTTCCATTTGGACAATTTCTGAGGCTCAGAAGTAACTGCAGCAACACCACGGATTATGAAACACAAGCTGCAGAACTAGGCAACAACCTGTAACAGAGAAACTACCTGCGGAGAATCATAAAGAATGCGCAGAAACGCGCACACAACAATAACCAGGAAGCATTACTAGAAACTCTTGAAAAATCAAAGGATGAGACAATTACATGTGTGACAACCTACACACCACAATCAAATCAAGTAAAGAAAATCCTACTAAAACACTGGAGCATCCTACACGCAGGAGGAGTGCAACTGGAGCGCCCAAGATTCGCCTTCAGACGTACACAGAATTTTAAAGACATGGTCTTGCACACAAGACCACAGGGTAAACAACTGGACAATCAAAGGACACTGTGGAACCTCCCAAAAGTCAAAGGGTATTACCCATGCAGAACCTGCAATATTTGCTCCTAAAAACCCATACCAGAACTCTGCAACTAAACAACCAGGCGTGGACACAGAAGAAACATACAAACTGTAATACTAAAAACTGTGTGTACATGGTAAAATGTCCTTGCAACCTCCTTTATATAGGAATGACAACCAGAGCCATGAGGACGAGAGTAAATGAATACAGAAGTAATATATGGTGCAAGAAAAATACCACTAAAATGAGTAGACTACATCGAAACAGGGCATACACCAGATCAAATGACCTGGACTGTCATAGAATCCAATCCTTCATGGTCTAATAGGACACGATTTCAAAAAGACCAAAAATGGGTCTAGAGCCTAGGGACAAATAGCCATGGTCTAAACGACGATATGCCATGGATTGAGGTAGTATAGCCCAATGACCACCCCATCTTCAACCTCTCCTCATCCCAACTCTGCAGACAAATTACCACAATGATGTGTACATTATAGAGACACGCATATGTCGCTTGCTTCTGAACACAGGCCATCACAGATACTCCTGTTGCGAATAAAACCATGCACGTTAATGGGGCTTGACTATTTACATCTTACAGTGATAGACAACACGTTACAAAACCACTCAAAGATGGCGCCAATGGTCAAACAATCAACCTACCAACTACACCACTCAAAGATGGCGCCCGTGGTCCAGAAATCTATCTGCCTTATATTAACGAGTAAGCCTCTACCACCCTAACCACCAACCATCACACAAATAATAATAAAAATTCATTATAGGACACCCACCTTTTAACAATATCTTGATAACAATCAATATTAAAATACCAGGTGACTCGAACAGCCCACTACAAGATGGCGCCCACGCATCACGTCACATACTCGCATTAAGGTACAATTAACTAACTGATTGATAACACACCTCTGCTATATAAGGGGTAGGGGCGACCTTCTGAGTACCGGGACAGAGACAGGGAGAGGCACGCACGTGGATCGGCCCTGCTACTACGGGAGAACTGTGAGTAAAACAGAAAGGGGAAACCCTTTCAGAACGCAAGGAAACATCTCTCTGATGTTAAAGCGCTTAGCCTGTGGAAATAATTGTCTCTTAAAAAACGAAGCTTTACTAATTTATGTATTGTCGTTTTCTGTGTAAAACCTTTCTAAACAGCAAATAAGGTCCTGTTTCACGTACAGTTCACTAATTTACTTAGAACTCCTCTGACCTGATAAGCAGGGTGCTAGAAAGCCTCACACCTCCATGCAGAGACCTTTATCAATATTCACAGGTCTCCAGTCTCAAAAGAACCTATATAAAAGTAAAGCATTACAAAGTTTTACACTCAGTGCACTATCAACTCCCGCTAACTATACAGGGTAAATCCCCCCAACTTGCAGGGATCACACCCGGACTATACATAACAGCCTTTTAGTTCCAAAACAATGCGGTTTATTTTCAGTTTTGTTTATAAACATGAAACTTTATTGACTACACAGCGGAGAACAATGAAGCCTTTCAACACTATTTACTTTGCCTCCTTTTATTCACAGTTCCTGAATGCCCTCACTGATCTCACTCTAATATTAACATGTTGTATTTTACAAAAATCAATACAATAGTGTCTCGAGGTTTGCCATCAATGGTGAGGCCCACTTCGTGGTATTATTTACCTAGACAGCTGTGGTTCATATACTTACCTTATGAATGAGCCTTTTTTATAGAGTCACATCAACCTGGATACTTTATCTAGGGGTACTTTATGAACAACAGAGTGAATGTATGAATAAAGAACTACACTGGCACAATCTAATCATTGAACGTATACCTATTTATGTATGTCTGTCACTATGCTGAGAAAAATCATTTTAATTATTCACATCACTGTTATTATACATGCACCTACGTCAACCTATAGCGATAATGTTCACGCTAAGGGTAATGCGCACCAGGCCCTCCAATGGATTACCCGGACAATATATCCAATCATGACAAGATATTAATGATACTATACTTATGTCCTATATTTTTTCTCTTTTCAGAAACGCTACTCCCTTCTACAAATTCGGCGGCACTGGTTAATTCAGGCCACCACTGATACTAAAATTGAACTTCCTTTGGTCCTGAAGAAGCGCTTTGGATCTCCTTCTGAGGCCACATACAGCGCGAAACATGTTGGCCATTATATATGTCCATTAGGGACATATACCCATCTACAGAGGGACATAATATCCCCTAGAAGAGCACCACATACTTTGTTTTAACAATGACAGAGGGCTCACCCTAATAAATAGCACCCACTCCCTCCAGTCATTTTTTCTAACACACTATTTCAGACTTCACTGCCACTTACACCCACGCACCCAAACGGCTTCTCATCAAAAGATCTCCGATAAAGTGACCCTTCGGGGGACCCGTAGGCCATTACAGCGCTGGCCCGACAAGGAGCAAAGCCCAAATGATGAAGCATGACATCCTTCAGGGTGTGTGAGGGCATTATGATGAGGACACACTGACCCCACCAACAGACAGAGTAGCACACGACAAAAGTTTCTTCTCTACAAGGAACAGTGACTCCCTTTGTGTACTAGTTACTTGTCGGGGGCAAGGCTCACTGGACTTAATAATCAGCTCCTAGTGTCCCCCCTCTCTATAAATAAGAATATATATATACATTTTTTTTTGGGGGGGACATTGACGAAGGTGTGTAGCCGAAACGCGTCTGTCGGATGTTTATGTTTTGAAGCTGAAATAAACGAACAGAATACGAGTCTCTCAGTGTGCGCCTCATCCATGGCTCAGGAGCAGGGGCCGTCATATGGGATATATATATATATATATATTCACAAAAAACCCCACAGGTATCAGACACGTTATAGTTAGAAATTAGCATTTAAAAAAACATAAAAATTCACTGAAAAAAACATAGGTTTCAGGAACGTTATAGTTAGTTGGACATTTCACTTGTATAAAACCATAGAAATTCGAGATGTCATCAGTGATGTCACTGACCAGGTCATGAGTGATGTAATATGAGACGTCATCAGCAGTGCATTGCGGGGGCGCGAGTTATAGTTAGCTGAACTAACTATAACGGGGGAATTTCTAGGGTTTAGTATGAGGGAAATGTCCAGCTAACTATAACACCCCTGAAACCTATGGTTTTTTCAGTGAATTTCTAAGGTTTTTTAAATGCCAATTCCTAACTATAACGTGCATGAAACCTATGGTTTTTTCAGTGAATTTCAAAGGTTTTTTAAATGCTAATTCCTATCTATAACTTATCTCTAAAGCTATGATGTTTAATGATTTTCATTGGATTTCTAAAATTTTCTATTTCAGTGTGTCAATTCCTTTAATTATGTTTTTTTAAAAATATTTTTTATCACTATTTTTTAAACTTATTTTTTCAATTAATTCTTTTAAAAATTAAAAAATAATATTTGTTTTTAATTTTTTTTTTTAAATTGAAATTTTACAAAAAAAAATTCTTTTAACTATATTTTCAATATTTTATTATTATTATTTTTTCTTTTTGGGGGGATTCGCGCACCCTATGCGCACCTTTCTCGATCCCTGCGCGAAAGCATCCGCGTACGGTATGCGTTGGGTACGTGTTTGGTGCGCGATTGCAATGCGACCGGTACGTGACTCCAAGCCTATATGCGACACGTACGATGCACGTTACGCGACGCTTGCGCACTTCCGTGATACGTCATATGCGTGTATGACGCGGTGGGTGCGCAAATCCCGCGAAATATTTTACATTTAAAAAAACATATATATATGTATTTCATGTGAATATTAATTGAAGACAAACTCTAAACTACTCATAAAAATAATATATTTTTACTTCTAATCCTATATTCCTTTTAAATTCAATTTCGCGGATGCGCGCTGGGTGCGTGCTGCCTAGGCGCACGGTGCGCGAATCCCATGTGACCTGAAAAAATGAGATTTGATTGGTTCATTACACTTCCTATTCTAACTATTGAAAGACCCCACCCATTTCAATCATTCTTCTTTGACCTTCTTTGGAGGAGCATCTCTTTGCAGAGAAGAAGCTTTTTTGGACTAAGTTTACACTTAACTCCAACTTTTTTTTTTCAAACAATGGCTTCAGGGCAGCAGGCATCTCCAGGATCTCCTCATTCATCTGAGGATGATTTTTTGAAAGAACCACCACGCCCACCAAGATATTCATCTGTGGTGTGGAAATTTTTCACCTTTCCTGAGGGGCAAACGAAAACCAATGCCACCTTAGTAACCTGCAAGATCTGCCAGAGAGTGCTGTCCCATGGGGATCCGAACAAAAAATATTCCTGCGGAACAGCAAGTATGATGAAGCATCTGAGGACCCTCCATCCGGTGAACCTTGCTCGGGAGGAATGCCGCAGAATGAGAGTTGTTCCTGCTCCATCAGATCCATCACAGCCAAGCACTTCAAGGGTGGATCCTTCTGCGCAAAATTTGGACATCTGTCCACAGTTTCAATACCTGAAAGTGCTCTACATAAAATGCAATGCTGTTTTATGCTATGGAGAGCAGTCCATCGATCTTATCTGCCGAAAGCAAGAGAGTCATCATTGCTATTTTTGGGGGTTTTTTCCCCCTGAAGTTCATTGTTTTGTTCCTCCAGTTCTGTTTTTTCCTTTTTTTTTTCAAGAAAAACCCCCCAAATTTAAAAATTGTTCAAAAACCCCAAACAAAAATATAAAAGAAAAAAGAAGAAAGAAAAGTTCTTCTAAGAAACTAACTTTCCTGGTTTAAAAAAAGAGCTATATTTGTTTGTTAGTGTGTAAAAGTTTAGATGAATGTATGTGTAGTATGTAATTGACTGAAGGAATGCATTAGTAGCGTATGGTGAATGTATAAGTGCAGAACTATGAGGAAGTGTTGCAGAATCACACAGTAACCTCTTTAACTGCAGTGTGCTGTAGTACTTCCGAAAGCACAGGGATGCAACATATGTACATAAATATGTTGCAAATCTATGCTTCTCTCTGCACGGCTGCTTAAACTGCAGCCATGTGGTGACACAGGCACCCTTGCACCATGGTGCAAGGATATCTGTGTCATGAGCTGTTTGATTTTGTGCAGGAAGACACACCTTCCTGCACAAAAATAATCAGAAAACGCATTTTTCTCCTTCAATGTATGCTGAACATTTTAGCATGCATTGAAGATTAAAAAATGAGGAGAAATGAAAACAATTCTCCTTGTTGTGCTTTCCTTCACCAATTTGAGAATGGTGCAGCATTCACACACATATCAAGATCTATGATTTCTGATAAATCTGGAGATGTGTCTTGTTCTATGAGTATTCAGTGCAATCACGCACAACAACACTTATAGAACACCCTTTCAACACAAAGTGGTGTGTATGATGAGGTTGTATTTACATGTAGTAGAAAAAGTACAGAGAGTGCCTTTTCCTCTCTTTGTAAATATGAAAGAGTGTCTTGCGCAATAACTATGTTACAAAAAGTGACATATTTCTGTTTTTAAAATTGCTTGCGAATGATAGAAGGTAAGCACAGAGTTTTGTCTGCAAAGATGCTCAAAGAAGAATGATTGAAATTATTGCGGTCCTTCAATAGGTACAATGGGAAATATTATGAACCACTCAAATCTGTTTTTTTGGAGGTCACATGATATCTGATAACAGAGAGATTTCAAAACTACATAGGTATAAACAGAGTGTTTTTAAAAACGTGTTCAAACTTTGTAGCTTCTTGCAGATCTGCCCATTCTGCATATTAATACTTAGTTAAACTTACCTTCACAGTAATAGAAATTAAAAATGGTACACATTTTTTTCAGATGTTTTGATGTAATGTAAATTGAGGTAAATTGCTTATTTTAGAATTAGGATCTATGAAAGAAAAGAAAAAATCGTTATAAAATGTAATAATACATTTTTTACAACACAGCATAATTTAATCAAAGTAATTCGTTTGCCTTTTTTGCTGTTCTCAGAATATATTGAATTTCACTATAAATAGTGATTTCAATCGTACTCATCACTTAACAGCGGGCAAAAAAAAAACCAATCAAAAAGATTGTTTAAAAAAACCGACATGCTATTCTCAGTAAAATACCAGAAAATACAAATCACACATATATGAAATGCTTATGGCTAACAAAACTTTATAACTTTAAATTATAAAAACTGTAAATGTTGTCGCTTTAAAATATTCACAGAGTCAATGAGCACGAAAAATTCCATAATTCAAACATATACCTTTCCTTGAGGCCAAATGGTATTTTTGTACTTCTTCTTTATGTAAATTGTCCAATGGTAGTCCTATTAAATTATAATAATAAATTCCTTAGAGAGTGAATTATCTGCCTAAAACTTTGACTTTAAAAATATTAGGTAGGAATTTGGTACTTCCCTAGGTAAACTTTGTTTGAAAACCAACTTGGAATCATTACAAAGTGTCCAGCCTTTGTCACATTTTAGATAGGCAGTGTAATGTCCAGATGTTGTGGAAGGACCATCATGGAAAATTATTGCAATTGCTACAAAAGTCCTTCCTGATATTGATAGTTGTGTTGCTACAAATTGCTTTATTAAAGTATCCAATTTTCTTCCATCAGCTGTACAACGTTGCATCATTAAAATTATGTATTGTCCATATTTTGTTAAAAATAATGTAGATAACATTTCTGATTTACAATGGCTACACTCCATGTTTTGATCTGCACCTTTAACTAATTTATTGAAAGACACTGATTTACAGTCTGGTAATGTTAAATACAGAAATCTTTCAGTGTCTACATTAGTGGTACATGTATACATGCAATTTTCACAATGATGTTCCCATTTGTAAGAAAGGCCAAAAATATTTTCAATTTCTACACCTTCATTTTCAAAAACGGTAAGCATATACATTAAAAATTCCTGAGCATCTTGTTGGATATTTTGTGTAAATTGTGTAGAACCAGAACACACATCCAAAAGATTACGAACATCTGAAACAGATTGTATTTTACTTGTATCTGTTGTCAATTTTTCATAAACAGAATGCAACATAGAACAAAATCTTTTTTGCCGATTCTGCATAATTTGTTCTTGCAAACCTTCAAGATAAAAAACAACATTGACCACTACATTAGCATAGCAGTTGACACCTGAACTATTTTCAAACTGATAACCAACAATCCCTTCAATAGTGTCCTTTTTCTTTTTACTTGCAATCACTACATTATCTTGTTCTTTTCCCTTCTCTACACCTTCAGTACAGATATTCTCAAACCTTCTTTTTCGACCAACCACACAATTTTCAAATACAGGATATTGACCTAAATTGGGAGCATACACCCTTCTTAACCTATTATACTCTTTTGCACAGTTTGCATCTGCAGTAACCTTTGTCTCATCAAAATCAATCAAAAACAAACCAGATAATGTTCTGACTCGCGACAAAGCAACATATGCCATACCCTCTTTAAATACGGAAGATCCAATGTTCACCAATGCACTGTCTACACTTAATCCTTGAGATTTATGAATAGTCACTGCATATGCCAGAGAAAATGGAAATTGTTTCCTACGGACATATAAATCTTTAACAAGCAAAAAACAAACTGAACAACGAACAATTTCTTTAACTTCTTCAATCTGATCAAATTTAGTTTTTAAAAATTCAATTCCTTCTTTTTTCTGATTAACAAAATCCACCACTTTACCCATTGCTCCATTAACTAAACCTTTTTTTACATCCAAATTACGCCTTAAAATTACCCAACAGTTTACACATGCATATAGTGTCTTTTCTAAACCAGCTGTTTTAGATAATTTTTTTTCTAAAGAATCCAGTTTTGTTTTCAACTTTCCCGTCAAAATAATAGTGATTCCTTCATGCTGTATTTTATCGATGGCTTCCATTTTTGTGATTTCTTCCTTTTCCAGTTTCAATAGTTCTTCATTGAATATAGAACACTCATGCAGTGTTGGCATTAAGCAGATCACTGATTTATTTTCTGCAATTTTCATGCACACTTTCTCAGGAACTACATTTTCATTTGGAAACAAATTGCAAAGTAATCAACTCTCCAAAGCTTTTTTGCCATGTTCTGTCAGAATTCCAATTCTTATATCTTGAAGAATACTTCCATATTCAGCATCATTTACCTGTTGCATATTTGTTGTCAGTTCTTTGTATTCAAAATAAGTCCAAATGTTCACATTACCAACACTACCAAGAGACTTTCTGGTATCTTCATGTGCAAGTGTTTTAAATACCGGTTGTCCTTTTACAGTCAGTTGCAGTAGATCTCCAAAAACGATGACGTGTTTTCCTCCAAATAATACGTCATACTCTGTTTTAAGAATTTGCTGCATTCTTAAATGCACAAAGGCAAGCATCAAGTTTGAAACCATGCTTACCTCATCAATAATGAGAAGTTTCATTTTCTTCAGGACTCTTGAAACTTCACAACAAGCTTCTCCAGATAGCTTGTGGTATTCCAATTTGTTCTCATGGTCTACTGGTAGCATTAGTAAACGATGTAAAGTAATTCCTTTAATGTTATGTGCTGCCAACCCAGTTGGAGCAGTGACAACACAAGACAAATGCAACTCAGTTGTTCTCTGCAGATAACTTGTAATTACTTTATTTAAGAAACTTTTTCCTGTTCCAGCTTGACCACTCACATACATTTGGATAGGTTGAAATGATGTACATGAGCACCCTTTCTTTTCATAAAGTAATCCATGGTCAATCTGCTCTTTCACTTGTTGATATATTTGTTTCTGTTCAACATTCAGTTGTTCTTCCAAGTTACCTAACTGTATTACATCTTCTTGAGCTTGATACATTGCTGTTTCCACCTCATTCATGGCACTCGCTGCTTCATTTTCAACAATTGGTTGTCCTAGTGGATCTTGACTCAATGCAGCAGAACTTTGACTGTCTTGAGAACTGTCTCTAGCAATCTCAGCTGCAATTGTAGCTTCTTGATCAATTTCATCATTCAACATTTTCACATAATTTGCAAAAGCACTGCTTTGTATGGTATCTTTACAAGCATTAAATGAATCTTCATAGCTCTGAAAATCTCCAAGTAATTCCAGTTCTGAACGCCACGGTTTGAACATTTGCAAAAGGGCTAAATAGTAAAATTCCCTTTTGTCAGCAGTGTCGCAACTCAGTTTCCTGTGATTAATTAAATTTCCTTTCCTTTGTTTCACCAGACATCCTTCGGAACCAATCACTGCATATTTTCCATCATTGATGTTCTCTGTAGTATTCTGTTTAAAAGTGTAGTTTTGCAGCACTTCATAGAGACACATGTTCTCAAGATGATGACTTCTGTTTGGGTAATATGTGTCCAACATATTCGTTTTCAAAATATCTGTACTTTCTGGTTCTTTTTCTGCTAAATATTCAATTTCTTGAACAGATTTCAGTACCCGATTTCGCATTGCTGCATGACCTAGACTCACCCAAATGATTCTTCTACTTTTGGAATATAGACTTGCAGATTATAACCGATCTGAGCATTCATATGCGCCAATTTCACGATGTGATAACATCTTCAAACTGAAACTGTATAATTTCTTACTTAGAGTCTTCTCGTGAGATATCTCTTCCCACATTTCTTTCAATTCCGTCTTTTCTGATTTAGTAATGTAGGACGTTACATATCGAGCAACAGCAATGGAATTGTCCACAACATACTCAATATCCATGTTAGCGTTCCACATGGATAAAATAACTGGATTGTAGTCATTTATGTATTTTGATTCTTCGCTTCTTCTTAAGTTGTAGGTATTTTTTGGAGACTTTCTTGTGATGGTATGTCGCATTGCTGACATAAAACTGTTCACTCTTCCTTTGGATAATACAGGACGTGGAAATCCAAAACAACATTTGGTATAGAACTTATCCTTTGACTTGTACTTTCGTCGACAGTATTTTCCACACCTATGGCTTTGGAATCGTAAGACTTGTTGTTTTAAGTCTTTATCTTCTCTGCTATTTGGTTCAGCACATGTGGCATAATCTTCAATGAAAGACAAAACAGTTTCATCTGAATCTGTTCCAAATTTGGGGCGACCTTGATCCATAACAACATATGTATATGAGGAACACCTCTTGCTTGATACTCCTTTCTCCAAAAGAAATCCACAACTTCTCCAAGAGGAGGATTCTTTTAATTGCAGATGCAAGACATCATAGCTTCAAATCTATGATTGAAATATCTGCATACATTAACAGGATCCAAAGAGCACAATTCTCCAGGTGTCTTGTATTCAATATTTTTTATATTGGAATTTGCCTCTCGAAGAAATTCAAGTAAATCATCCCAAGCATACTTAGCACAGCTTAGTGTAACAAACCATGTAGGAATTTCCAAGTTCTGTAGCATTCATTTCATGACGACGGTACCAATATTCATTAGTCCCACGCTGACATGCCATCAGATTAATCAACTGAGATTCTAAATGATCATCTCTCTGATGCACTTTATCCATAAAATCCTTTGCAGTTACATTTTGCAGATGCATACCAGTTTTTAAAATGTGATTTACTGCATATGAAAGTCCAGAAAAGTCACTTTCAAACAGAAGATGAAACATATAAGGGATACATTGTCGAAATCTTCGATCTTCTGCATATAATCTTGTTGTCCGATATTCAGATGCAGGAATCTGCACAGGACGTTCATCATATCGTCCATCTTTTCCTGTTGGAAACAACAAGCTTCCAAGCTCTCTTCCCATACACTCATGGGACTTCCTGTTGTTTTTTTCATTTGGAACAACTCAATCATATTCCCCATCACCTCTTTGGAATGAAGTGGATGTACACTGTAATGTTCATAGATTTCTTCACATCTGGACATGTCCACTTTTTCAATTTGTCCACTTAATGTTTCAGTATCTTCTGCTAAATCTATTTCTTCTTCTCCTACAAACACATTTCTATAGTACTCATTATTTTTTATCAGATACAATGATGCCTTTTGCACTTTTCTAACATCCACTAACTCTTGCCAGATTTTCTTATTCTTAGTAGGAACACCATTAACTAGAATGACTAGTGGCTCATTTTCTGCATGGTCTACACCAATAGTTTCAATACTTTTCCTTAAATCTAACGGTAAATACACAACTCTTCCTTTCAATCCTCTTTGTAACTCTCATGGAGGTAATTTACCGGTTTTAGGCTCCATACGAACTATAGCCTGAAATGGGTGAACACATTGAATGAGAATAGACTCATACGTATTTAAATCTATCAGCTCTGGAGGAATAGCAACCAACTCTAGATTATTATGAACAGCTCTAGCAGGCATTTTATTCTCATCTAATTTGTTATAACAATATTTGAAAATACGCTGCTCAAATCCCAAATCAAAACAATCCTCTACCAATAAATAAGTTGCAAATTCCTTCCACTTATCATTATCTTCTATTTCACTTTTTAAATACAGATTGACACCCCTAGTCTGATTTTTATAGTGACTTTGCCGACAACAAATACAAGAAACATTTGGTCTTTCACCTGAAATTACCTTAAACTTTGTGATTTCATCCTCAAAATTTTTTGTAATCACGGGTTCTACATTGTCTTCAACATTTTGTTCTACTAATGTGTCAGTTTCTGCACTCTCTTGCTGAGGACCAAAGTAACAAAACTCAATATCATCACAAACCTTCTTCACATCTGATACTGACCCACGCAAAAGAGCACTGTTCAACTCATTTAACTTTAGTGCTGGACTTTTTGCATAATACAATCTTCTCACTAACTTCCGCATTTGAGTATGATGTACTGCCAACATCCTGAAATGGTGAAAAACACTTTGAAAAACTTTACTAGAAAGACAAGCCAGAGAATGACCTTGCAAACCAGTATTTTTTCTCACTCTGCAAGGGTCTAGTCCTTGCAACACCTTAATCTTTTGTTTAACACTTTTTTTACTATATGCTCGTAAAAAACTACATAATATATCAATAGATTCTTGTCGTACACTACAAATACTACTGCAATCCCAAGTGTACACAGGGTGTTTAGGACGTCTCCCTAGAACGTCATCAGCTATCGCTTCTTCTGCATTTCTTTCAATCATTTTCTCTTTGTCAATTGGACAACCATCTCTAACCTCATAACCTCGACACTGGTGTCAACTGCATACAATAATTTATTGCTCTGTAAATAACTCTCTTCATTAAAGAATGGCTCTGAACTGGAACTGTGTTTCGATTCTCCCAAAAAAACATCACAAACCTTTTTTCTATTAATTACTCTTTTCCTCCTACTTTTGGCCTTCATTAAATGGATTGGTTTATCTAGTGATCGAATTCTGTTTAATACTAAAATGAATAGTTTCCTTTTTACTTTTTTACTTCAAAACCCTTTTCAACAATGGTTTCAATATGTTTCTTCTTTTTATAAAATAGAGCTCTCTTTTTATATTTTTTCACATCTTTCAGCAAATTATGTACTACTGTCTTGTAAAATATTTTTTTGCGTATTTCCTCATACTGATTTTGCCTTCTTTTACCATACTTTGCCTCCTTTGACTGTTGACTGAGGAAAACTCTTATTTTGAATTTTTTTTCTAGTTGAAGCATTCTCAGAGGTTTCAGCATTCTGGACATTCTGTTTGGTCCTACAAACATTTTTAATAAATTGCTTTGTGATCTTCCCAGATTCCCAAGATTTTTTCTTTTTAGTCACATTATGTTGTTCATTCAATACTTGTGGTTGATGTTTCTTCAAGTAATTCTCCTGTCTCTGTTCTTTTCTTTTTCTTTTTTTTTCTGGCATGATTTCTCTATTATAACGGTGAAGAACAGTATCTGTAAAAAATAATCACAAATAAATGTATATTAATAACTTTCAAATTTATACTATTCTATTACTGTACAAACACATTTTATATAAATACTGACTAAGAAACTATAGCCCTGAAGCACAAGTGTGACGATGGTTAAAACACTAGATGCATAGTGCATACGACTTTGAAGCAGTTCATGCCCTAAAGCCTGCCTCACTAAAAGACTACAACCTAAAAGATGAATTTATAAGTATTTGTATTTTGGTGCAGTAAATACATTAGTACATGGTGCTGAATAAGTCACTGGAGAAATTTAAAGGGAGTGACCGAGTGTTTGCAGGAACTGTATGAATACTGTCTGGGATATTGAAGGTGTGAAAGACAAGTGTGTAGGTGGCTACAGACCTACATGCATAGTGGATAGACGTTTGAAACAGTCCATAGAGTAACACTTGGATCACTGCAAAACTACCTGAGTACTGACTGAATCATTAGAGTACTACAAACAGAGTGACTGGGTGAATCTTTTTAAGGTTTTGGATTTTGGTGCAGTGAATAGATTAGTACTTAGTGCCAAATGAGTCAGTGGAGGTGTGCAATTGAAGTGACAGAGTGTTTATTGGAGTTTATAGATACTGACTGGGAAATTGAAGGTCTGAAAGACAATTGTGTTGGTACTTAGAGGCCTGCATGCATACTGGACAGACGTTTGAATCAATCCATGTGCTAAGGCCTGCCTCACTCCATTAGTACTTAGGTACTGACTGAATGATTAGACTATTGCAAGAAGAGTGCCTGGGTGAATTTATAAGTGTTTCAGTTTTGGCGCAGTGAATGCATTACTACATGGTGTTGAATAAGTCACTGGAAGAGTGCAAGAGGAGTGACAGGGTGTTTGCTGGAAGTACATGCATACTGACTAGGGAATTCAAGCTATTAAAGACAAGTGTATAGTAGGTTAGAAGCCTGCATGCATACTGGATACACCTTTGAAGCAGTCCATGTGGTAATGCACAGTTCACTGCATGAGTACCTGCACACTGACTGAATCATTAAACTACTGCTAGGAGACTGTCAGGATGAAACTTTTAAGTTTTTCGGTTTTGGCACAGGGAATAGATTAGTACATGGTACTGGATCAGTCACTGGAGGACTGCAAGATATGTGACAGCGTGTTTATTGAAGTATATAGATACTGACTAGTTAATTAAAGAAGTCAAAGACAAGTGTGTAGGTGACTAGAGGCCTGCATGCAAATTGTATAGACGTTTAAACAGTCCATGACCTAAGACCTCATACACTGCATGATTACCTGAGTACTGACTGAATCATTACATAACTGCAAGGAGAGTGCCTGGGTTAATCTTTTTAAGTTTTTGTGTTTTGGTGCAGTAAATAGATTACTACATAGTGCCAGCTGAGTCAGTAGAGGTGTGGAAGTGGACTGAAAGAGTGTTTACTGAAGTTTATAGATACTGACTAGTTAATTGAAAAAGTGAAAGACAAATGTATAGGTGACTAGAGGCCTGCATGCATACTGGACAGACGTTTGAAGCACTCCATGGGCTAAGGCGTGGGTCACTGCATGAGTACCTGGGTACTGACTGAATCATTAGAGTACTGCAAGGAGAGTGCCTAGATAAATCTTTTACGTTTTGGGGTTTTGGCGCAGTGAATAGATTAGTACATGCTGCTGAATGAGTCACTGGAGGTGTGCAAGTGGAGTGACGGTGTTTATTGGAGTATATAGATACTGACTGGGCAAATGAAGGTGTGAAAGACAATTGTGTAGGTGGTTAGAGGCCTGCATGCATAGTGGATAGTCATTTGAAGTAGTCCATGTGCTAAAACCGGGTTCACTACATAAGTACCTGGGTACTGACTGAATCATTAGAGAAGTACAAGGAGAGTGCCTCAGTGAATTTATAAGTGTTTGACTTTTGGCGCAGGAAATGGATTACTACATGGTGCTGAATGGGTCACTAGAGAAGTGTAAGGGGAGTGACAGGGTATTTGCGGAAACTTTACAAATACTGACTGGGATATTGAAGGTGTAAAAGACAAGTGTGTAGGTGGTTAGAGGCCTGCATGCATACTAGACAGACATTTAAAGCAGTCCATTATCTAAGGCCTGGGTCACTGCATGAGTACCTGAGTACTGACTGAATCATTAGAGTACTGCAAGGAGAGTGCCTGCATGAATCTTTTAAGTTCTTGGCGCAGTGAATAGATTAGTACATGGTGCTGGATGAATCACTGGAGCTGTGCAAGGGGAGTGACAGGATGTTTATTAGAGTATATAGATATTGACTGGGCAATTGAAGGTGTGAAAGACAATTGTATAGGTGATTTGAGGCAAGCATGCATAGTGGATAGACGTTTGAAGTAGTCCATGTGCTAAGTCCGGGTTCACTATATAAGTACCTGGGTACTAACTGAATCATTAGAGTACTACAAGAAGAGTGCCTCGGTGAATTTATAAATGGTTGGGTTTTGGTGCAGGCAATGGATTAGTACATGGTGCTGAATGAGTCACTAGAGGAGTGCAAGGGGAGTGAGAGGATGTTTGCTGGAAGTGTATGGATAACAACTGGTGAATCGCAGGTATGAAAGACAAGTGTGTAGATGGTTAGAGGACTGCATGCATAGTGGATAGGGGTTTGAAGCAGTCCTTGTGCTAAGGCCTGGTCACTGAATGAGCACTTGGGTACTGACTGAATGATTAGAGTACTGCAAGGACACTGCCTGGGTGAATTTATAAGTGTTTGGGTTTTGGCACACTGAAAGGATTAGTACATGGTGCTGAATCGATCAGTAGAGTAGTACAAAGGCAGTGACAGGGTGTTTCCTGGAAGTGTATGGATAATGACTAGGGGATTGAAGGTGTGAAAGACAAGTGTGTAGGTGGTTAGAGGACTACATGCATAGTGGATAGGCGTCTGAAGCAGTCCATGTGCTAAGGCATTGCTCACTGTATGAGTACTTGGGTACTGACTGAATAATTTCAGTACTGCAAGGAAAGTGCCTGGGTGAATTTATAAGTGTTTGGCTTTTGGCACAGTGAATGGATTAGTACATGGTGCTGAATGAGTTACTGGAGGAGTGCAAGGGGAGTGACAGGGTGTTTGCTGGAGTGTATGGGTACTGACTTGGGAATTGAAGGTGTCAAAGACAAGTGTGTAGGTGGTTAGAGGACTGCATGCATAGTGTATAAGGGTTTGAAGCAGTCCATGTGCTAAGGCCTGGTTCGCTGCATGAATGCTTGGATACTGACTGAATGATTAGAGTACTGCAAGGAGAGTGCCTGGGTGAATTTATAAGTGGTTGGGTTTTTTTGGCACAGTGAATGAATTAGTACATGGTGCTGAATGGGTCACTAGAGGAGTACAAGGGGAGTGACAGGGTGTTTGCTGGAAGTGTATGGATACTGACTGTTGAATTAAAGGTGTGAAAGAGAACTGTGTAGATGGTTAGAGGACTGCATGCATAGTGGATAAGCGTTTGAATCAATGCATGTGCTAAGGCCTGCCTCACTCCGTTACTACTTGGATATTAACTGAATGTTTACAGTATTGCAAGGACAGTTCCTGGGTGAATACATAAGCAATGACTGCCTTCTAATTCTACCAAAACTTGAGAACAGGAAAGGTTTTTAAGCAGTTATGTGTATGCAAAGATATGAAGTACACAAATGCTTATCTCACAGTGGTTCCCAAATGCACAAAGACTCACAGTGTGATTGTAGACAACCAACACTATCCCTAGAAGTTTACCAAAACTCATTCACTACTCTGGAAGGGGTAAGGGGACTGCACACAATCTACATATTTCAGTACTGCACTTTAGTGTCAAAGCCTAACTCAGTTCAGTTCAAAATGCTTTATTCGGCATGTTTAAACAGCCACATAGCAGACATAAAATAACACACAACATCATACAATAAACCTTTAAAAAAAAAATAACAGGATACAGGCCAATTACCCCAAGGGTTGTTCAAGTTACCATCCCCGTATAAAGTGCAAGTGCATGATGGGATGAGCAATATAAAACAAATAAAATGTTCAATAGACTTTCAATTTATATGGTCAAAGAACAGACATAGCAGCAAGGATACAGCAAAAAAAATGCCAAATAAAGTGCAAATCACAATTCTGGACATGTGCAAAGAGTCGCTTATATTGCTCACTCGCTAAAGTGACAATGCAACTAATAAAAGGCCAAGAAAATTACATGATAATAGATTTCCTGGCACACATACAATTCAGAATATAAGTAGCTGTATAAAAACATATATCTGCACTCTCCAGATTAAACAGTAACTGCATTGCATTCTTTGTAGTCCGGACATTGTATTTTAAAAAGATAGGTTTTAAAAAGTGACGTCTTAAAAATACATAAAATTTACAAAAAAGCATAAAATGGCAACAACTCTGTTTGGATAAATCATCACATGGGCATAAAATATTACTAGGCTGCCTGGTGATAGGAAAGGACACAAGATGGTGTACTATTCCAAGCCTTAGTCGAGTGAGAACAAAACGATGGGATCTTCTTGTGACTTCGGTCAAATATGGCTGGAAACCTTCATTTAAATTGTATTCACCATAAAAGGCGTAAGTACGCTGGTTAAGATGGACAGAATCTCTAGATTGTCTCGTATATCGTAAGAAGGACACCTTGAGATCTAGTTTAGATATACTGGCAGCTTCCTCGGGAATTAAAAAGGGATCTTGATTAAAAAGGAGCTTGAACCAGTAATAGATATGTCTGAGCCAAGGTATATACAGACAATGGTCCAGCCTTAGACAATCTCTTATTACTCTTTGTGTGAATAAGGTTTCGGTTTTAGACCAGATGGAACGCCATAAAATCAGAGGGCGAAGGGCTGCAAGATCTTCAATATAGTCTAGCCCCACCTCTCTGTGAATTAATTCTGTGGAAGCTGATGTGGGGGTACACAGTAGACGTCTCAAAAATGAGTTCTCATCAAGTTGGATATGTTTACCACTAAGGGTATGGTGCCCCCAAACTCCAGCACCATATAAAGCAGAGGAGATACATCTAGCTTTATAAATTGAAATCATGTCGTTAATTCTACTGTTCCCAAGCTTGGAGGCAAATCTAAACACTCCATTAGTGTTCTTTACCATTTTAAGGCGCACATTTTCACATTCCTTGTCCCATTTTCCATCACCAGAAAATGTGATACCGAGGTAACAAAAACTGGTCACGAGTTGAATTTTATTCTCATCCAGGAAGAACGTCTTTTTAGCACCTTTCTTGCTCCCGCAGGTCATTACATAAGTTTTTTCTTTGTTAATTAACAGTTTCCTATCCTCAATAAACCTACAGAAGCAATTAATTAAACGTTGAAGGCCTATTTGAGTACGTGACAAGAGGACGGCGTCATCCGCATATAACAATATTGGGATGAAGTCGCCATCTACTCTGGGAGCATCTGCAGGAACTTGCCTAAGAATTGAGTCAATTTGGTTAATAAACAAAGAAAAAAGCAGTGGGGCCAGAACACAGCCCTGCCTGATACCTCGGGTCACTCTAAAAAAGTGGGTGGATTCCCCGTCCGGTCCAAAACGAACCTTGCACGAGAGCCTTTCATATAATCTGGCCAAAAAGTGCACGATATCTACTGGGGCGCCCATTTCCAGTAGTATTGGCCACAAAATAGAGTGTTCGACCAGATCGAAGGCACTACTAAGATCGGCGAAACATAAAAACAAATTCCCCTTTTTAACCGTGACATATTTACTTATTATAAGGTCGAGGTTCAGGCACTGCTCCATTGTACCCATTCCCCTCCTGAATCCATACTGCACTGGTGATAAAATGGTATTTTCTTCTGCCCATATCTCCAGTCTATTTAGGAGTATCCTACTCAAAATTTTAATCGATGAGTCCAGGAGGGAGATAGGGCGATAATTTCGTGCCTCCGACCAGAACCCTTCTTAAATAGGGGGACTATAATAGATTGACCCCAGGTCAATGGAAGTTTGCCTTCGATAGCAGCATTAAAAATGCGAGTTAAAATAGGTGCCCAAAGATCCATCTCTTGTTTATATAAATCCACGGGGACAGCGTCTGGTCCTGGGGCTTTGCCCCCTTTACTTTTTGTCAGCCCCAGATAGACCTCCTCCAAACTAATGGATAGGGGTGACGATGGCCATACAGAGTTGTAATTGTCTAGCAAATC
This sequence comes from Triturus cristatus, assembly GCF_964204655.1. NCBI lineage: Eukaryota > Metazoa > Chordata > Amphibia > Caudata > Salamandridae > Triturus > Triturus cristatus. The sequence goes on along the minus strand of NC_140579.1, from coordinate 619,143,471 downwards.
TAAAACCAACCTATCGGGATTAAAAATTTTAGAAAAATGATCAATCCAATCATTGCAATTTACATAAGATGTTATTTCGGGAATGGTATCATTCTTAAGAAAAGGGCAATTAATTGTCTCCCAAAATAGAGCATTATTATTTGTGTTAGCAGCTAAATTTAATTTATGCCATAGCTCTTCCTGTATTTCTTTTTTACGGACTTTCAGGGAGGTCTTATATTTGAGTCGTTCAGCTTTAATAAGGGTATTATCCCTGGGTTTAATATCCAATGCAGCTTTTAAACTCGACAGAGCCTGTATACAGTTATTGTCGAACCAGCCAACAGACCTGTTTTTTGGTGGCCTACTCCTCCCTGTCAATAAGCCAGCGATAACAGAAATAATTTGATGGAATTTGGATAGCAATATGGCAGGTGCTGTTTCGTTACTTAGGCAGTAGTCAATTTCTGTTTTGCATTTAATAATAACTTCACCCAGAAGTTTGACCGGATTAATATTGGTCCACTTAATTCTTGGCCCATTTGGTCTCACTGCAACAATATCTCCAATAAAAGTGGTGGTATCTGGATGTACATTACCCCACGTCAACAAAGTTATAGAGATACTGTTATGATCACTTACTGCTTGCTCTGTCACCCATAAATCAGTATAGGCAGTATTGCAGGAGAGAAGTATGTGGTCAATATTAGAGTGGGCACCCCTGCCTGTAAAAGTTGGGCATTTAATATTGCCCTTTTTCAGTGAACAGTCGAGCAACTCTAAATCCAATTTAGCTATCAAATTATTAAGGGAGTTTCCATAATCATCATGAGGGAAATGGGTATGTGAAGAGTCAACATTATTACCCATTTCCCCCAGAAAGCCACAAATCCTTTGATCAACATATTGACAGGCCTGTATATTAAAATCTCCTGCCCACAATAAGATTGATTGGTTCCTGGAACCAGCCAACAACTTATCTATCTCACAACCTATTTCATAAACAATAGGACCCCTACGTGCATCAAAGGTATTATTATAATAATTAATAATAATTAAATCCTTGCCTGCAACATGCTCCAGTCGTAAATACTGGGCATAAGAAGACACCTCATGGTAAGTGTTAGGTTTGAACTGAGTTAATTTAGTTGAAACCATAATTAAGAGTCCGGCTTTAGCCCTTCCTGCTGTCGAATTCACAGCCGGTGCCCAATATGTAATATAGCCTTCCACATGGATTGCCTCCTTATACCAAGTCTCTTGAAGGCAAATAATGTCGAACCCTTGTGTAATAAAGCCATTCCAGAATGGAGTATTTAACTTTGAACTTAGACCAGCTATATTCCAGGTCATGATGTTAAGACCTACCTCTGGTAATATTACATTTTTAGGTGTTATTTGGCTTGTTATAGCTTTAACAACACCCTCCTCAAGAATACTTCTTTCTTCTAGTTGGGTAATCGGAGATGCTACAGTAAGCTCCTCCTCGTGTAATATACCAGGTACAACATCTGATCTAGCCCCCGTTGGCTCTTCATTACTGGTAGTGTGATTATTTTGGACATTTGTTACCTTCAAATGGGTGTTTGTATCGTCAAATAAGCAGCAACCCAATATACTTTCATCACCCCCCAGTCAATCAACGGACTCCAGGCTACTAAACCGATTTTGCAAGGGGATAGGGTCTATAAGGGGGGGGTATCTATGCCAATGTCCTTGTAAAGGGCCCCTCCCATTTCTACGTACCATTTCCCACCCATCAAATTTGGTGGTAAAGTGACCAGGGGGGTAAAAGTAAGTCAGAGGAAAGGCCTTAATTGACACATCTATTTTAGAGTCATTCCAGTTACAGATGTAATCGACTATGGTGGGATCATCGAAATTAACTAAAATACAGTCCCCCTCTATATTTTTTGTCAAATGCCCAACCCATGGCGCCCTCCTAACCATAGTTATCTTACATGCTTTGTGCAGTGGAAGTGGTCTGTTTTTATTCAACCAGTGCACAACCCTGTTTCTCAAAGTTGTAGGGGACTCAACCTCTTGTTTACCCAGTAAGGGAACCCCTGTTAAGATAACAACAAATGGGGCAGCTTCGGGTGGTAGATTTGGGATATTTTTACCCCTTGGTGTCACCGGAGTAGTAGACTTGGCATCATGCTTATGTTGGGGCGCTTTACATTGAGCAGGTTGCTCATGGTCAGGCAGGACCACAGGTTTATTAGTTGTAGTCGGGTCCTGATAGGTCATAGACAGTCCTGGCAAGTTTTGTGGGACGGCCAAAACAGTTTCTACTCGCGTGTTATCCGATGAGTTACAAGCGCCAGGATGGTCCGCATTACTTCTAGAGTGGGAAAAACCACTAAGCCTTAATTCAATCTTAGACAAATGATCTTCAATCATATTTATTTTATCCTTTATAGGTTGAAGAAGAGATCTAATTGCGTCATAGATATTGGACAGATCATAGCACAATCCCTCCCCGCTATTTACAACATTTGCCCCCCCACTAACAGTTTGCACCACAGGTGAAGTGGAAACTAGGGGTGCATTTTTGCTGATCGGTGTAGCCGGTATATGCTGCTCAAGATGGGCATTAGATGATCTGGGACATCTCGAGTGGTTAGCAGGCTTTGGCTTTTTACTTCCTTTCTTAGCCTTTCCACCAATAGTGGGGGTATAACCATGCTTAATTTTAGGGACGGCCCCAAGATTCCTATCTCGCTGTTGTCTAGTGCAAGGTCCTGTAGTTGCACTATGTGTTGATGGTAACGGGCGGGGTGAACTCAGCAGTGATTCAGAGACCAAAGACTGTTCACCCGCTGACACTGCAACTGTTCCACTGGGCAATAAATCATAAGTCGAGACATCAGTGTCAGAACAGGGCATTGCAGGACTAGTGATGATAAGTGGAGCCGGAGTACCAACATTAGCTATATGACCCAGCGAAGATCTCCTGGCCGCCGCGAGATCCTGGGATACACGACGTTCCAGGAGCGTGATTTCCTGGTCTATCACACAATTTACTTTGGTGATAAATTGGTCCATTGCTCCGGAATATGGGACTTTTGGAGTTTTCCCTTTCGTGTCTTTAGCTGGCATGGTAATGGCACAAATACAAGTACCAACTGGAATATAGCTTCACCCAACTGTAGACTTACACACTCTATGCCACACAGGTTTTATAAAGGCAATCAGAAGTACCTGACGGCAACACTCACATGTACGTCTTTAGGGGGGTTGCCCAGTCCAGTCTCTTCCTGGCGATGACGGGCAAGGACGGGCCCGCCTAACTCATTTTATCAATGCATAAGCAATGATTGCTGACAGATAACTGTTTTAAAACCGGTCATATTGTCAAGTTTTAGTAGCATTAGAAGCCAAATACATGATGTTACCAAATGCTTCTCTCACAATGGTTACCCAAATGCACACAGACTCACAGTGTGATTCTAGACAACCAACACTATCCCTTGTACTTTAGCAAAACTCATTCACTACTCTGGAAGGAGTAAGGGGACTGCACCCAATCTCCATATTTCAGTACTGCACTTTAGTGTCAAAGCCTGACTCATTTTATCAATGCATAAGCAAAGACTGGCTTCTAATGCTACTAAAACTTGACAACATGACAGGTTTTAAAACAGTTATCTGTCAGCAAATACATGATGTTACCAAATGCTTCTCTCACAATCCTTACCCAAATGCACACAGACTCACAGTGTGATTGTAGACAGTCATCTATCCCTTGTACAAAATACATTTACTATGGTGGTTGACACGGCCGCGAACCTTGGAGGAGCGTCACAACGTGATGAGCATCGGGCATCAGTCAGCTGACCGTGACCGCGGCGAAGCATTGTGGGCGGAGCCGTGCTGACCGTCGCGTTGCGAGTGAGTGTTGCGGAGAGGTCCGCGAGAGGCCGCAGAGTCCCGGCTGATATTTGCGGTCCATGCGGGCGCGACCGGCAGCAGCAGCGGCTGTGAGCGTCCGAGAGCAGGGGGTAGAGGCCAGCTAGCCTTGAGGAAGACAAGGTGGCGGAGCAGCATCAACTTAGCACCAAGTAAGTCGACCTGGGGACTTGGGGGTGTGTGGCTGCTACGCCCTATGCACCAAGTTCCTTTACACGTCGCATTGTGCTCCCGCCCCCGCAATCCTCCTCCCCCCCCGCTGCAGTCTCTTAAGCCTTTGGTTTCCCCTTCCTGACCGCCCCGGTTCCAGCCTCTCTGCCTCTCTGGCTCTCCATTTCGTCTGGCTTCTGCCAGCTTTGGACCCCTAGATCGCCGCTCACCGTTGTGCCTCGCTCGGTTCCATCTTTACCCCATCTTCGCCTCAGTCAGCCAATTGGGCAGTTAGTCAGCTGTTCTGGTCGCCTGTTAGCTCACCAGTTAGCGGGCTCTCCAGCCTTAGTTCTGCTCCCCCCGCGCCCCTCAACCGCCCCAGCCCGTCGCTACCAACATCCAGCATTGCTCCCACTGCCTAGGGGGAATTTGGCCCCTTCCGCTGGCCCAGTCCCCCTCCACCCCCCCTTGCTGCCGCGCTGCGTCTCTACCGGTTACTCGAACTGGGTATTGCTTGACAGGTCAGTCGCGGACGCGAAGTCTTGGGGGGGCAGGGTACTGGGAGCTTGGTGGGGGGTCTAGACTCAAGGGTCTTCCCCCCCAAAGCCGTTGGGAGCAATTGTTGGGAGGCCGCGGCCAAGGGTAAGGGTTTAGCAAGTGATTGGGTGGGGTCCTAGCAAGCGGGGGGTGCCTTTGTCCAAGCTGTCAAAATCAGCTGAGTCTGTTCTTTCTGTCCTGGCCGAGCTCGGATAATCCCAGTAAGCCTGTCCGGGAGTCAATCCGGTCTCTTACGCCCCCTCGTGTTCCTGTAAATACATTCCAGTTTGGTTGGCTCTCCCAGCAATTAAGGGTGTACTTGACTAAGGGCTGAATGACCCAGTCTATCAACTTACAGACTTTAATAAGCCTTGTACAACAACAGAAGAGATGAGATCCGGGAATACGAGAAAAGCACCTCCAGCTTTAAAACGGAAGAAATTAAAACGGTTGGCCGCAACCGCGGAGTCTGCTCCCGCCATTCCGGTAATTGCTCCAGAGTTCTCGGATTTACCGAAGTCTCCCAACCCAAAGGGACGGCAACATACTAATAAAAGCGACATGCAACCACCCCATATATCCTCTGCGTGCTCCTCAAAATCTTACTCGTTACTGGATTACTTTAAAAAAGCACCTGAGGCAACCAAACCTTGCAAGCCTATTCAAGCCACTGAGCCAAATTTGCTCCCTAAATTATCTATCATTCCGGCTCATGATCCGGATGTTTTCATCTTTGGGTCAGCACCCGACTTTCGGAAACCTGTGTCAAAATGTGCTTTGATTACTTCTCAAACACCGGGTTTAAGTCATCATCAATCCTTACCAAGTCAGCCTTCCCTCCCCTATGTATCTGTTAATCAAGAGCACTGCTCTAATCAGCAACCGCTTGTGAGTCCAACTTACAATCCAAGTCTCCTAGCTCCGCATGTTTCTCAATCAGAGAATTTTTTGGTTATGTCTCCACATAACCATCAGGAGTTTGAGACGGCTCCCATTGTGTCTCATTCTCATTTAATTTTTCCACAAATTCATAGTCATAATGACTTAATTCCCATTTCTGATACGCTCAGTTCCGGTTCACCGCAGGTCCTAAGCTTTCTGGAGGGGAGCCCAGATCAAGTTAAACCGCAACAGCGTCCACTTTCACCCCAAGCAGTAACTTCAACCTTTTCAAAGGTTTTACAAATGACAGAATTAAAAAGACCAACGTCTAGTAGATCTGTCTTTTTCTTTCATGAACACCTTCACTTCACCAAATAACACCCCACTCTGGATCAAAAAAGGAGCCTCACCATGATCCTGTCACAACTCCGACCTTCTGGCCCCAATTACTTCAGACCTTTCAATCTACAGTTACGGCCCTAAATTACCATTCGGACAAATTGGACACTCAGGTGGACCTATTGAACACTTTAGCTTTGTTCACAGCAGGGATCGATAGCAAGCTGGACAAACTCAACAATCTAATAATGAGTGCGCAAGCATCTTCAAAATTGGTTCAGTCAATCTGTTGCTGCTCACCTATTATTGATTCCCTTTCCTCGCTCCCAGGCTTTTTAACTGGTGTCCTAAATGAAGTAAAACTGCTGAAGGGCGGCGCTGCTCCGTCTCGGTTTGACCAACCCCCTCGATCTCTCTTAACCCACGATTCAGATAAGGTGATTACCCCAACATCAACGACCTCTGGGGTACAGATGAGAGAGGACCGAAAATGTTCTATGACACAGACCGATCATCAAGACGACCCTCACCCAGCCCAAGGCTCCTTATGTCTGACGGTACCGTTGGTACAAGCCGCTACAAGCCCTCAGATAATAAATGGGCTTCCTAATGGCATCGTTAGTAATAAGGCAGGGTCAAGTGTCAATTCAGCGGTCGTGGCCCCCCCCATACCGGAAATGCTCCACCCCCCCTTGCCACCCTGCAGTAAGAGAGAGCGTAAGCGTCAACGAAAACGGAATAAATCAAGACTTAACACCAAAGTTGATCCTCCCAAATTATTCCCGTTGTTTTCAATCGCTACTAACAAAAACATCCCAAGCACTTTACTATCTTTAGCAACACCAGTAAGTTTGTCTCGAAGCCCTCACAAGGCTGACATAACCACAACCACCAACCTACAGATTCCTCTGAGCAGTCTTAAGCAAAGCCCTGTACTACCGGAAAACGGGCCTTCAGAATCTCAGCTGGCCACAAACGAACCAAGAGGCAATTTCACTGAGATAACCACAATGAGGTCATTAGTCACATCACCCCAACCCCAAGTGGCTGTGTTGCTAAGTCCATCTCGACGTAGTCCTACAATCCACAACAATATATCAACTTTATTAAAAGATTCTCGGTCTTCCGGGCAAGGCACACGGGCCCTTCACCAACCTCATCAGAGAGCACACTCAGATACTCCAAGTGCCAATCTCTTACAGCCTAACTCATCCCGGATTTCCGACACTGTTATTAGAGACACACATTCTCTAAAAATTCTCCTTGCTCCCGAATATAAATCAAAAGGTCGGCAGGATATTCTTAACAGATCAAATATAATTAAATTAGTCAACAATGTTCCGGGATTTAAGTCTTTGTTTTCGGACGACATCGAGTCAATCGAATTTCTCCCCCCCAGGGGCTCTCAACCCTCTGAGGTAACCGTGGTGTCCTTTAAGTCTACTATTTGGGCACGACTATTCTTAGACCAAAAGCCCTTATTTCGGAAATGGGGCATCAAAATCTACCCCTACTCCACGCCAGGATACCCCACAGTGTTATCTCAACAACCCCCTATTTTGCTAAGTGGGGAGAAAAATAGGCCATATTCAATCCTTAAAAACGCCTTAGGATCATTACAATCGACCGAAGATGGACGGTCTAATCCCCTGAATTTTGATAAAATTTCTGATTGGGGTTGGCTACCAGCCACTCTGTCCCGTAATATATTAGATTGACCACGTGACGAACATCCTGCAGCCCAGGCTCAATCAGGACGCCTTTTACATCTTTCTTCAACTACTCCGTTCCCCCAGCCGCAGTCCTTGCTTACCCTTTGTTCATGGAACATTAGTGGTCTCTCTCAGAAATTCACAAATTCAGAGATCCACTCTTTCATTTTTGGTCATGACTTAATTGCCCTTCAGGAAACCTGGGCTTCTCAAACCAGCCCAGTTATTGGTTTCATTGAATTCTGGAAACCGGCAATCAGAACCTGTCTCTACGGCCACCCTAAAGGTGGTCTGTCGATATATGTTTCAAATAATCTAAAAGGCCCAATTGAGATACTGACCTTTGACGAAGACTGGCTACTTGGTGTAAAAATTAGTGCATGGAATAATCAGCGTTCTCTTTTACTTCTTAATGTTTATATCAATCCTAATACCCGTTCAAAAAAGGCCCATCTAACGCGTTTAATGAAAATTGTATGTGACCTGGTGGTGGATTATCCCAATTTCGATTACCTTATTACTGGAGATTTCAACACTAACTTTTTCCAGGGTAATTCCACCGATTACGAAGGGCTTTTTCCATCAACAACCCCGGAAGTCAAGGCCCAGTCTAAACCCCCAAACCAAGTGTATTGCGGCCTTGGTGAGCTTTGTGTGCTGCAATTTTTAAGTATTGGTTTTCTGGTAATGAACGGCAGATCTACGAATGATACTCCTCCCAACTGGTCCTGGTCAAATGGCCGCAAATGCTCCTATTTAGATTACACCATCTGTAATTCAGCGCTGCTCCATCATCTGAGCAACTATAGTATTCTTCCTCGATCAGGAAGTGATCACCATCCCCAAGTCGTCATCCTTAATATTCAGCCAGAGTTTCATAAACCTGCCTCAACGACATGCCCAGGAATTTATACAGAAAACCTAAAACGGTTAAAATGGAATGATGACATCAGCCCTAATATCATGGAAGCTTGTTTGGTATTTATCACAGGAAGTACCGCTGCAGCGGTTTTTTCCACTGGTGCCTGGTCATCCTTTTGCTCCCAACTGACAAGTTGCTTTCCTTCTAGCCAACACGCTCACAAGGCTCTCGTTAGCCGCCGGTTCCAAATCTCCAGTCAAACAAGGGCATTGAAGAAATGAAGAGACAAAGCTCTGCGGACTCTTAAGACATCTCCAGGAAACAATGAGTTTTTGAATGGGTATAAATGGGTATAAAGCAATCCAAAAATCACTCAGTGATGCAATACAATCGGATAAACGACGCCATCTAGCCCAATTTTGGTGCAAACTTCTATGGGAGAGCAAAAGGTGTAAAAAGATTCTGGGCCCTAATCAACCGCCAAAACTTCAGCTCCTCTAGATCCGTGTCAGCAAACATCGCAGAAGCGGCCTGGTCTGCCTATTTGACTGACCATTTTAGGGCCTCAGAGGTCTCTGTGTCTACAGTTTTATCTGTTCCTAAACAACTGACACTCAATCCACAACTTATCAGGAATGGCTCTATGGTCCGCTCAGATCTACGAAGTGAAGATCTACAAGTCACTCAAGAAATGGTCACCAAAGTTCTTTCAAAAGCAAGATCTGATGGCGCTCCGGGTCCAAACGGCCTACCACAGTCCCTGTTTAAAACAAACATTGATTTATGGTCGAGATATTTAACCAATCATTTCAATTGTGCACTGACAAGTTCAACCATACTGGATTCATGGCGAGGGGCAATAATCCATCCGATTTACAAGTCCGGCTCTCATGCTTCTCCAAATAATTATAGACTAATAGCTCTGTTAGATATTGAAGCCAAGTTTTTTGCAGGAACATTATTGGGGGAACTGAGACATTGGGTAGAGCAGAACAATCTGATTCCATTGAACCAAACTGGCTTCACCGCCACCTCTGGCACCATGACCAACTTACTGTCATTGTCTATTATTGTCAACAAAGCATTAGTCACATCCAGCATGGTTTTTTGTTGTTTTATAGATTTTAAAGCTGCATTTGATCGGGTACCAAGGGCCGCTCTATGGGAGAAGCTAAAAAAATGGGGGATCCCAGACAAGATCCTGGATGCGATCATCCAACTCCATTCGGGCACATGGGTACAAGTGAAGTTGGGGACCGGCATACATCTCTCTCGGAAAATTATGACAACTAGAGGAGTCAAACAGGGATGTGTGCTGGCCCCCCTTCTTTTCAATCTGTTTATAGCAGATTTGCCCTCCTCCCTTGAAGAAATGAACAGTCACTCGCCCAAGATGGGAGGTGTACCGATAAGCAATCTTCTTTATGCCGACGATTTGGTCCTTTTCAGTTTGACACGGGTAGGACTGCAGAGGCTATTAAACAGACTGGAAGTCTACACATCCATGAACGGGTTGGAGGTCAATCTAAAGAAAACCCAAGTGGTCACTTTTGGTAGAAAACTACACCGTGGGGGAGGCTGGCTGTTCAACAACTCTAGCCTTAGAATAGGAAACACTTATAAATATCTCGGGGTCACCTTTGACTCCAGGGGTAACTTTAACCAACAGCGTAAGGTCATCTCAGTAAAAGCCATGAACCTACAGGTAAATTTCTGCAAGCTCTCAAGAAATTTGTCTGGCCCAAGCCTGTCCCCATTACTGGAAGTTATGAGAGCAAAAATAGGGCCTACATTGACTTATGGTGCTGAGATTTTTAGGGGGAAATTAAACTCCTCTTTTAACCAACATGTGACGAAACTTTACAAAAAAATCCTCCACTTGCCCAAATCAGCTTCTGCAGCACAGATCAGACTAGAATTCGGTCTATTAAACTATGAAATTTCAGCCACTGGTCTGTATCTAAACCTGTGCCATAAATTGAGACAGGCAAAGCCAGGCTCATTGGAGTCCTTAATTTGGTTGGATATTTCCCAGACAAATCCACGCGGCTCTTACAGCCGCCTTTTTAAGGACTCTATCCAAGAAATGTCTGCAGGTGCATTATGGGACCTCAACCCTAGTAAATCAGCATTTAAAACTAGCATTAAGAACTGTATTCGAATGAGGTCCCTGATCATTGATAAAGCCCAATTTGCCAAACGCAGACATGCTTGGGCAACAATGTCTTCATATGGTCGGTCATCCCCCGCATCTTACTTATCTTGCACTTACTCCTTGCATCTAAAAATTAGCTTTATGGCTGCCAGACTGGGCGATTGGCAATTTCTAAAAGATCTGCCCGTCTGGCGCCGTCTGTCAGAGGATGTAATCTGCAGGGGGTGCGGCATGTCTCCCGAAACCATGGAGCATATAGTTTGTCTTTGTCCATCTTTTATGTCACAACGTAGACGCAAACTGAAAACTGAGTGGAACAGGCTGGGAATCCGAACGTGCAGACAAGCAATTATTGCAGCATTAATGCCGGAAAACACAGGTTTAAATATTGCTTTTACAATTCTTTTACGACATGCCTACCGCTCTCTTAAGCAGTAACGGGTTGGTTTGTTTTTATGCTTTTTTAAGAGCCACTTCATTTTATTTTGTGATTTCTCAAATGCTGCTTACACTTTCTTATCTGACTGTTGCTTTGCACAATTGGCTGTCATTTTATGGTCCATGGACTGTATTCACGGTCTTTGTCAAATACTTGAATTTAAATGCACTTTAAACGGTATACTGGTCATTGCACTTTGCACACTAAGTCTTCATTCCATTGATATATCGGTGAAGTTTTTTTATTGTAATTTGAAGTTTCTATCAACTACTGTTTTTATGCTAAGGTTCTGTTTTTAAAATGTATTGCTGTGTATCTTTGAGGTGTTCTTTTAAGGATATTTATATATCTAAATAAAGTTACTAAAGTTACTTACTTACATTTACTAGTCTACAAGATCTAAGGTGACTGCACACATTACAGAAAATGTTCTACTACACATTAGTACCAAAATGCTTCTCTCAAAATGATTCCTAAATGCACACAGACTCACTGTGTGATTCTAGACAAACAACACTATCCCTTGCACTATACCAAAACACATTTCATAATCTACGAGTACTACATTTTCGTGTATAAACATGACTCATTTTGCAAATTCATAAACAATGAATGGTTTCTAAATCTACCAAAACATAAAAACAGCACAGTTATCTGTCTGCGAGCAAATGAAAAACACAAATGCTTATCACAGAATGGTTTCTACATGCACACACACTGTCAATAAGATTGTAGACAAAAAAAGTACTCCCTGCACTTTAGTAGGAGAAATACATTAGTATGATTAAAATCAAAATAGACCACAGACATCCCCTCACAATTAAATAACTCACCTTTCAAGTTGTTTTGTAGATTAAGAAGTATATCAGTCACACACCAGATTTTCTTATACAGAATCTCTGCACTGTGCACCTGTCAGCAAAACCAAAGAATGGCAAAGTTTCCCTCTCATTTTGCACACATATACATGTAAACATCAAATCACATTCCTTCCCACATTAATTCAAAAGCTAACACACATTTTTCAACCCTTTCCAAATGCCATAAATTTGAACCCTACCCACAAGCTGCCTTCTGCCTGTTACCATAGAAACAGGCCATGGAACACTGAACTGAGCACACAGGTCACAAGTTCAGCACATAATGTTGCTAATCAAAACAGCAAGTGTGCTTGACTTTTCAACATATCAGCTTATCATTTATAATGTTCCTTTCAATCAGTTTCCGTTAACCAATAAGAATCATGTGTCTAAAAAACACAAACATGCACCCTACCTTTCAGTGTAGAAGGTTGTCAAACAACCAATGATTTCTTATCTTTTTTCAAAACTGCATCTTAGCCACCATTTTAGAAAAATCTTACTTTTCAAACTGCCATTTCATTTACAGAGACCATCTGAGTGCATCCAAACCTCCCTTCAAGATGCTTAGAGTGTGGATTGTGGGACACAGCTATATTTTCTGGAGCCAAAGGTATGCAGAAAACAAAGGCATTCACAAAGACCTAGGTTTGCCAAATGTAGACATTAAATGGATTGGACAGAGAGGGTTAAAGTGGCACCAATTGATGCCATTGGTAAAATCCTTTTATGCATCTCTAACACCCTGACCTCATAATAGTGCACTGTGGTGGCAATAACCTAGGCAGTTTGACTGGGGTAGGTCTGGAAATGCTTATGAAGGACACCTTTGCAGAATCGATTTCACTTTTTACCAAAACTGCCTTTGTGTATTCTAACATATGCCAAAGGCAGAAATGGAACTGGTCCAATCATTTTTGTCCACAGATTGAGAAAGCTAGGAAACATGTGAATAAATCTGTTTCTGCTTTTCTCCGAGGCTATAGAATGGGGTCCATTTACAATAACAATCTGCGCTTTCATATGCAAGAGATGTATAGGACAGATGGAGTACACTTTACTGATGAAGGAAACCGAGTCTTCCTCAACAACTTTAGACTCTTATAGGTACTTACTTATAAGTACCAAAAACTCTCAATGAACACTACGGCTCTTTTTAGAGCCACTCAAGAAAGAAACACTCAAGCTTGATGTTTATCTCCCAAAAATTTCAGTTTTTTTCCTTGGATCCGCGCACCCAATGTGCTAGGAACCGCGCAACCAACGCGAGAGAAATCATGCACCCAACGCGTTAGGATGCGCGACTCCTAATTTAACCGTAAAAAAAATAAATAGCCCCTATCACTAATTTTTATTATCCCCGGGGACCCCATCCCCCGGGGTTTATTAAAAAATGTTGGGGACCGTGGGGGGAGCCCCAACGCCCCCATGGTCCCAGCCGCTCCCCACGTCCTTCGGGAGCCGGCATTGCTTTTCCACATGGGGAGCTGCTAACATGCAGCTCCCCGTGTGGAAAAGCAATATCGTTTGGATTGTGAAAGAGAGAGCAGGTTTCCTTGCTCTCTCTTTCAAAATCCTAACAAAGTTTGCTATGGGAGGGCGGGCAACTCCCGCCCTCTCATAGCAAACAACAGTGTCCTGGGGGTGGGCACCCCAGGACACTGTAGGAGCTGGCCCTGTGGGGTGGTGGTCCCCAGGGCCCTCGAGGGCTCCAGGACGGGGGCCACGCAGCCCCCCTCCCTCAAACAATAAAGCCCCGGGGGTGGTGGTCCCCGGGGTTTGGGGGGGCTGTTCAGCCCCCCACCCTATTTATTTTGTAGCCCGGGGGTAGTGGTCCCCGGGGCTAGGGGGCTCCCTGGCACCCCCTTTTAAATTTTAATGCATTTGTCCTTCTGGGACCCCCTAAGCGACACTAGAGGGTCAGAGTATTTCTACCCTGCTCCCTTTACATCTTTCACACACTTATTTCCCTTACTTAATCAGCCTCACTTCTACCAAGGCACAAGATGGCTGCCAACAGTTCCTGCTTTCGAATGTTGACACTTGCCAATTAGCATTCAGCGCGTGATCGGGAGGGTGCGCGCTCGGTTCGCAGAGGGTGCGCATAGTGTGCGCGGATCCTCCGAGGCCATAGATATATCTATCTTTTTTACTCTAATTTTCTCAGGAACTACTGAACGAATTGACACCATTTATGCAAAAGGCACGAGTCTGAACTGAGGACTACCTCTTTGCCTATCTTGAAAGTTTCAGGGTGATTCATCAAGCGGGGGCCGAGAAAAAAGGGGGGTCCCAAAATGTGTTTTCCCCATGCAATTTCCCATAGGAAACTTTAGACACGGCTACAGCCCGAACTGCTGAACGGAATGACACCAAATTTGGCAAAAAGGTAGCCCTTGGTTCAGAAAGATCCCTTTTTTAGGTCTCACCTGACCATGCGCTGGTCTGGCGAGACTTATTGAGAGGGGTCCAAAAAGTGCTACCAGGCCAGCATAGAGCTACAGTGCATATGCGCGTGCACGCGCGCCGCGCTTTACCGCGATTACTTTCATTTTCACGGCCGCACGGCAGCTTTGCATAGCCAATAGGTCTTGCTTTTGGGACCTTATAAGTATTTAGTTATGCAACTGTTGCATAGCTAAACACTTATAAGGTCCCAAAGACAAGACCTATTGGCTATGCCAATGCTTGTGTTAAATGGTGTAAATAAGTTCAGTAGTTGCTGAGAAAATCAAAATTAAAAAAGTTTTGATATCTATGGCCTCGGAGGATCCACCCTCCCGATCACGAGCTTCATGCTAATTGGCTGTCAACACTCCAAACCAGGAAGTGTTGGTAGCCATCTTGTGCCTCGGTAGAACCGAGGCACAAGAAAACAGAAAAAGCAATGCACAAAACAAGAAAACCCTAAGCCTTCTCAGGGGGTCCCACAAGGGCACCCAGGGTCCAAAAAAGCATTAAAAAAAAAAAAATCATCGGTGAGATTCGCACACCCAGCGCTCCTGCGCTTCGTTATTCTTTAGCCCCCGGTTGGGCCAGGTCCCGGGGGCAGAGAAAAAAAAAGTATGGGGGGGCCTCAATCCTTCCCACACTGCCCCGGGGACCACCACCCCCGGGCATTTTCAAAAATATTGGGGGGGGGCTCATGCCCCCCCAGCCCCCGGGACGGCCATCCCCCCGGGGCTTAGTAAATTAAATGGGTGGGGGGGCTCACGGCCCCCGCAGCCCCGGGGACCGCCACCCCCCAGGGCTTGTATTTTTTTAAATAAAAAAAACAACCTGTGTGGGGGGCTCAAGCCCCCCCACACGCCCCAGGGACCTCCACCTCCCCGGGTCTCTAATTATTTAAATTGGGAGGTCCGTGATGGACCACCAAGCCCTAGGGACCACCACCCCCCCAGGGCTTTGCAAATGTTGGGAGGGGGGCCGCGCGGCCCCCCTCCTGGAGCCCTGTCCTGGCCCTGGGGACCGCCACCCCCCAGGGCCGGGTCCCGCAGTGTCCCAGGGTGCCCACCCTCAGGACACTGCAGTTTGCTATGGCAGGGCGGGAGCCTCGTGGCTCCCGCCCTGCCATAGCACACTTTGCTTTTGTTTTTGTAAGAGAGAGCAAGAAACCTGCTCTCTCTTCCAAAAACCAAAGCAGATTTCTTTTCTACACGGGGAGCTGCATCTTAGCAGCTCCCCGTGTGGAAAAGCAATGCCGGCTCCCTGCGTGGGGAGCCGGCGGGACCATGGGGGGATTGGGGACCCCCACACGGTCCCCAACGGAGAGGGCCGGCCCCGGGGGATGGGGTCCCTGGGGCTATTAGTGGCCCGGGAGGGGGGCCACGCGGCCCCCTCCTCAAAAATTAAAAACAAAGGCCGGCCCCGGGGGATGGGGTCCCTGGGGCCATAAATGGCCTGAGGAGGGGGCAAGGCAGCCCCCCTCCAAATAAAAAAAAAGACAAAAAACAATGGCCATGCCCCCGGGGATGGGGTCTCTGGGGCCGATTATGGCCTCTGGAGGGGGGCCTCGCGGCCCCCTCCCAAATTACAAAAAAAAAGAATAATAATTGGGCTCAGGCCCTGGGGGATGGGTCCCCAGGGCCAGTAAGCAAGGGGAATAAGGGGGGCCCCCTTTCTTAAAAAAATAAAATAAAAAAAAAAGACCGGCATCGTGCCGGAGGCCCTGCCCCCTCCCTGCAGCACTCTGCAAATGCGCCCCCTGGCGCGTTTGCAGATGGGGAACTAATTCCCCATGAATACTGGGGGTCCCTGGAGGCCAACTAGCCCACCAGGAACCTCCAGTATGCGCCAGGGAGCTGCGTTGCAGAGAGGTGTTCAGAGGCCACGCCCCTTTTTACACCTCTCTGCAACGCAGCTCTGTGGTGCTTACTGGAGGTACCTGGTGGGCTAGCTGGTCCCACTTTCACAATACAACAGCCGGGAATGCACTTTTCGGTAAAAGAAAACCACATTCCTTCCTCCTAATTTATCAAATAAATGACTCACTGAAGAACAGGGGCCAGCTTCAATCGGTAAACAGCCGTTACAATGACTTTTTTACCTTGCGATACCATTACAACGCATGCATTACCACGCATGAGTTGTACATCGCGAAGTCATTTCAACGCATTTTTTTTAAACGCATGGTCATTTACCACGTATGCCTTTACAACAAATTTTATTGTAAAGGTATGTATGGTAAATGACCATGAGTTCTAAAAAACTGTAGACAATCCACGTCGTTGTAAGAAAATAGAGGCTGTTCCGTTTCCTCACAACGACGTGCATCGCCCCTCAGAGACGACATGAGAGAGGAACCACGAGGAGTGAGAGGTAAGGGGGATTGAGCATCGGGTGGTGGTTACTTTTCTAGGGTTTAGGGTAGTGCAGTGGTGTTTGGGTAGTGTAGGGGGTCGTGCTGGAGGTAGTGTTTTAGGGTTTAGGGTAGTGCAGTGGTGTTTATGTAGTGTAGGGGGTCGTGCTGGTGGCAGTGTTTTAGGGTTTAGGGTAGTGCAGGGGTGTTTGTGTAGTGTAGGGGGTCGTGCTTGGGGTAGATTTAGGGTTTAGGGTGGTGCAGTGGTATTTGTGTAGTGTAGGGGGTCGTGCTGGGGTAGTCATTTAGGGTAGTGCAGCGGTGTTTGTGTAGTGTAGGGGTTCGTGTTTTAGGGTTTAGGGCAGTCCAGTGGTGTTTGGGTAGTGTAGGGGGTCATGCTGATGGTAGATTTAGGGTTTAGGGCAGTCCAGTGGTGTTTGGGTAGTGCAGGGGGTCGTGCTGGGGTAGTGTTTTAGGGTTTAGGGTAGTGCAGTGGTGTTTGGGTAGTGTAGTGGGTCACGCTGGGGGTAGTGTTTTAGGGTAGTGCAGTGGTGTTTGTGTAGTGTAGGGGGTCATACTGGGGGTAGATTTACGGTTTAGGATAGTGTGGTGGTGTTTGGGTAGTGTAGGGGGCCATGCCGGGGGTAGGGTTTAGGGCAGGGCAGTGGTGGTTGGGTAGTGTAGAGGGATCGTGCTGGTGGAAGTGCTTTAGGGTTTGGGGCAGTGCAGTGGTGTTTGGGTCGTGCTGGGGTAGTGTTTTAGGGCAGTGCAGAGGTGTTTGTGTAGTGTAGGGGGTCGTGCTGGGGGTAGTGTTTTAGGGTTTAGGGTAGTGCAGTGGTGTTTATGTAGTGTAGGGCGTCGTGCTGGGGTAGTGGTTTAGGGTTTAGGGCAGTGCAGTGGTGTTTGGGTAGTGTAGGGGGTCGTGCTGGGGGTAGTGTTTAGGGGTTTAGGTCAGTGCAGTGCTGTTTGTGTAGTGTAGGGGGTCGTGCCGGGGGTAGTGTTTTAGGGTTTAGGGCAGTGCAGTGGCGTTTGGGTATTGTAGGGGGTTGTGCTGGGGATAGTAATTTAGTGTTTAGGGTAAAGCAGTGGTGTTTGGGTAGTGTAGGGGGTCATGCTGGGGGTAAATTTAGGGTAGGTTAGTTGTGTTTGTGTAGTGTAGGGGTCGCGCGGGGGGTAGTGTTTTAGGGTTTAGGGTAGGTCAGTGGTGTTTGGGTAGTGTAGGGGGTCGCGCTGGGGGTAGTGTTTTAGGGTTTAGGGTAGTGCAGTTGGTGTTTGTGTAGTGTAGGGGTTCGTGCTGGGGTAGTGGTTTAGGGTTTAGGGTAGTGCAGTGGTGTTTTGGTAGTATAGGGGGTCATGCTGGGGGTAGTGTTTTAGGGTTTAGGGTAGTGTAGTGGTGTTTGTGTAGTGTAGGGGGTCAAGGTGTGGTAGTGGTTTAGGGTAGTGCAGTGTTTTTGTACTGTAGGGAGTCGTACTGGGGGTAGATTTAGGGTTTAGGATAGTGCAGTGGTATTTGTATAGTGTAGGGAGTCTTGCTGGGGGTAGGGTTTTGGGGTTTAGGGCAGTGCAGTGGTGTTTGGGTAGTGTAGGGGGATCGTGCTGGTGGCAGTGTTTTAGGGTTTAGGGTAGTGCAGGGGTGTTTGTGTAGTGTAGGGGGTCGTGCTTGGGGTAGATTTAGGGTTTAGGGTGGTGCAGTGGTATTTGTGTAGTGTAGGGGTTCGTGCTGGGGTAGTCATTTAGGGTAGTGCAGCGGTGTTTGTGTAGTGTAGGGGTTCATGTTTTAGGGTTTAGGGCAGTCCAGTGGTGTTTGGGTAGTGTAGGGGGTCATGCTGATGGTAGATTTAGGGTTTAGGGCAGTCCAGTGGTGTTTGGGTAGTGCAGGGGGTCGTGCTGGGGTAGTGTTTTAGGGTTTAGGGTAGTGCAGTGGTGTTTGGGTAGTGTAGTGGGTCACGCTGGGGGTAGTGTTTTAGGGTAGTGCAGTGGTGTTTGTGTAGTGTAGGGGGTCATACTGGGGGTAGATTTACGGTTTAGGATAGTGTGGTGGTGTTTGGGTAGTGTAGGGGGCCATGCCGGGGGTAGGGTTTAGGGCAGTGCAGTGGTGGTTAGGTAGTGTAGAGGGATCGTGCTGGTGGAAGTGCTTTAGGGTTTGGGGCAGTGCAGTGGTGTTTGGGTCGTGCTGGGGTAGTGTTTTAGGGCAGTGCAGAGGTGTTTGTGTAGTGTAGGGGGTCGTGCTGGGGGTAGTGTTTTAGGGTTTAGGGTAGTGCAGTGGTGTTTATGTAGTGTAGGGGGTCATGCTGGGGTAGTGGTTTAGGGTTTAGGGCAGTGCAGTGGTGTTTGGGTAGTGTAGGGGGTCGTGCTGGGGGTAGTGTTTAGGGGTTTAGGGCAGTGCAGTGCTGTTTGTGTAGTGTAGGGGGTCGTGCCGGGGGTAGTGATTTAGGGTTTAGGGCAGTGCAGTGGCGTTTGGGTATTGTAGGGGGTTGTGCTGGGGATAGCAATTTAGTGTTTAGGGTAAAGCAGTGGTGTTTGGGTAGTGTAGGGGGTCATGCTGGGGGTAAATTTAGGGTAGGTTAGTTGTGTTTGTGTAGTGTAGGGGGTCGCGCTGGGGGTAGTGTTTTAGGGTTTAGGGTAGGTCAGTGGTGTTTGGGTAGTGTAGGGGGTCGCGCTGGGGGTAGTGTTTTAGGGTTTAGGGTAGTGCAGTTGGTGTTTGTGTAGTGTAGGGGTTCGTGCTGGGGTAGTGGTTTAGGGTTTAGGGTAGTGCAGTGGTGTTTTGGTAGTATAGGGGGTCATGCTGGGGGTAGTGTTTGAGGGTTTAGGGTAGTGTAGTGGTGTTTGTGTAGTGTAGGGGGTCAAGGTGTGGTAGTGGTTTAGGGTAGTGCAGTGTTTTTGTACTGTAGGGAGTCGTACTGGGGGTAGATTTAGGGTTTAGGATAGTGCAGTGGTATTTGTATAGTGTAGGGAGTCTTGCTGGGGGTAGGGTTTTGGGGTTTAGGGCAGTGCAGTGGTGTTTGGGTAGTGTAGGGGGATCGTGCTGGTGGAAGTGTTTTAGGGTAGTGCAGTGGTGTTTGGGTAGTGTAGGGGGTAGTGTTTTTGGGCAGTGCAGAGGTGTTTGTGTAGTGTAGGTGGTCGTGCTGGGGGTAGTGTTTTAGGGTTTAGGGTAGTGCAGTGGTATTTGTGTAGTGTAGGGAGTCTTGCTGGGGGTAGTGTTTTAGGGTTTAGGGTAGTGCAGTGGTGTTTGTGTAGTGTAGGGGGTCGTGTTTTAGGGTTTTGGGCAGTGCAGTGGTGTTTGTGTAGTGTAGGGGGTCATGTTTTAGGGTAGTGCAGTGGTGTTTGGGTAGTGTAGAGGGTTGTGCTGGGGTAGTGCTTTAGTGTTTAGGGTAATGCAGTGTTTGTGTAGTGTAGGGGGTCATGTTTTAGGGTTTAGGGTAGTGCAGTTGTGTTTGGGTAGTGTAGGGGGTCATGCTGGGGGTAGTGTTTGAGGGTTTAGGGCAGTGCAGTGGTTTTTGGATAGTGTAGGGGGTCGTGCTGGGGGTAGTGTTTTAGAGTTTAGGGTAGTGAAGTGGTGTTTGTGTAGTGTAGCAGGTTGTGCTGGGGTTTAGATTTAGGGCAGTGCAGTGGTGTTTGTGTAGTGTAGGGGGTCATGCTGGCGGTAGTGTTTTAGGATTTAGGGCAGTGCAGTGGTGTTTGTGTAGTGTAGGGGGTAGTCCTGGGGATAGTGTTTTAGGATTTAGGGTTGTTCAGTGGTGTTTGTGTAGTGTAGGGGGTCGTGTTTTAGGGTAGTGCTGTGGTATTTGGGTAGTGTAGGGGTTCATGCTGGGTGTAGTGTTTTAGGGTTTAGGGTAGTGCAGTGGTGTTTGGGTAGTGTAGGTCGCCAATAGATAGTTATAGTTAGGACCTAGTTTCCATATGAAAAGCGTTTTTTGTTTTCCCAATAACTTTGATGCCGGATGACGAATCGTCGCGAAATGTTCAAAACTTGTGGGGCGCTCCGGTGTTGGGGTGACTCGCCAAGCGGGGGCCGGGAAAAAAGGGAGGTCCCAAAACGTGTTTTCTCCATGTTAATTCCCATAGGAAACTTTAGACAAGGCTACAGTTCTCACTGCTGAATGGAATTACACCAAATTTGGCAAAAAGGTAGCCCTTGGTTCAGAAAGAGTCCTTTTTTAAAAACTGGTGTAAATCCATTTAATAGTTTTTGAGATATTAAAGGAAAAATGTGTTTATATATCTGGGCGGGACCTAACTACACAAGCACAAGCTTGGCTCTAATTGGCTGACAAAACTTCAATCCAGGAACTGTTGGCAGCCATCTTGGTGCAATGCTTTTAAGTCTCACCTAGCGATGCAGCGCATGTGCTGCATGGTTGGCGAGATCTATTGTTGTCAATCTACCCAAACAACACTGCACTAACCCAAACCTAAACCCTAAAACACTACCCCCAGAATGACCCCCTACACTACACAAACACCTCTGCACTACCCTACATACCCTACACCCTAAAACACAAACACCACTGCACTACCCTACATCCGAAAACACTACCCCCAGCACGACCCTCTACACTACCCAAACACCACTGCACCACCCTAAACCACTACACCCAGCATGAACCCCTACACTACCCAAATACCACTGCACTACCCTAAAAAACGACCCCCTACACTACACAAACACCACTGCACTATCCTAAACCTAAAACACTACCCCCAGCATGACAAGCTACACTACACAAACACCACTGCACTACCGTAAACCCTAAAACACTACCCCCTGCATGACACCTTACACTACACAAACACCACTCCACTACCCTAAACCCTAAAACACTACACCCAGAACGACCCCCTACACTACCCAAACACCACTGCACTACTCTAAACCCTAAAACACAACCCCCAGCATGACCCCCTACACTAACCTAAAAACGACCCCATACACTACACAAACACCACTGCACTACCCTAAACCCTAAAACACTGCCCCCAGCACAACCCCCTACACTACACAAACACCACTGCACTGCCCTAAATTCTAAAATACTACCCCCAGCACCACCCGCTACACTACTGGTATAAATATGGGGTACTGCCTATGAGTTTTAAAGAAGTCCAGCAGTCAGTGACTTATGTAATGAGGCTATCCACACCTCAAGGATGGTTTATTAGTCAATAAAAAGAAATCAATGCAGAATACATAAATACATTCTAGGACCAAAGGACAAAACTTCTCTACTCAAAATGAAACTAGTGGATTGTTTTTCAAGATAACTCAGGGAAGACTGAGTGGATATCTCTCCTGTTTCTGTCCCTTTTGGCTTTTTTGTGTTCTTCTTCCTCTCTGGTTCTCTCGGAGATTAGGCTGGCTCCATCGTCTCATGATGAGGAGAAAATCAAATAAAAAAAAAAGGAAATGGGATCAGTCTAACGGCTTGTCAGCCACTGTAAGTGCTACTGTCACCAAAAATAGATCAGACGTCACCAGGGTGAGGAAAAAGGTGTGAGGATTGATAGTCGGTGTCCCTTGACCCCCCCCCTTCTTTTCTTTCTGCTCACTACTCGGTCTCCTTCTTCCATCCTCCCCGCCCCGTAAGCCTTTTCAATAAGTGTACCCAGTGCACTTGCCTGGAGCTACGGTCCTTCTGGACCGTAGCAGTGGGTATCGGGGCGACCTGTTCCTCTCTTGGACGTCTGGAAACTTCAGCGTCTCTGCTCCGACAACGAGCCTCCACCGCAGTCTTCTCCCGTTACGCCGGCAGCCTCCTCTGCCATCTTGCGTCCCATTCTTCTGGTCTCCGTGGTCTCGTCCGGGTCTCCCTCTTCTACGCTCTGTTTTCCTCCAACGACCGCCGAGTCTGGCTTCTCCACCCCTTTACTACCGGCGTCTGACATCATCGGGGAGCGCCGGTCGTCAACTAGACTGCAAACCGCCGTGTCGAGGAGGGGAGTGTCACGATCCACACTGGAGCTCCCGGTGAGCGGGGGTTCCATATTACACTGCCTTCCCTCCTGGGATGGACGTTCGGGCCATTCAGTGAGAGGGAAACAAGATAGATAGTCCACATTCCCTTGCAGTTTCCCGGGGTGATGTAAGGTCTGAAATGGGAAGGGCTGCAGAGCTAAGAAGCAGCGCAAAACCAATTAGAGTCTTTGTGTGTGGCTAGCCAGGTTAAAGGTGCGTGGTCAGTAAACAAAAAAAATGAACGACCTAACTGGTAATATTGTAGGGACTCCATGGCCCATTTTAGAGCCAGGCTCTCCTTTTTCATGGTGACATAACGTCTCTCTCTTGGAAATAGTTTTTTGCTAAGATATAATACGGGACGTAAGAGTCCTTGAGAATCAGGTTGTGATAGGACTACCCCAAGACCGTGGTCCGAGGCATCAGTCTGTAACACGAAAGGCTTTCTGGAAGTCAGGACATGTGAGGATAGGAGCGTTACATATCAGCTGTTTTAGGGTATTAAAACTGTGTTCCTGGGCTGTCCCCCATTCCAACCTATTTCGGGTGTTGGTGTGTGTAGGAGAGTAGGATCTGCACTTATGTTGCCCCCACTTTTTTTCTGATGTATACACTGGTTTCTGGCTATAGTCAGGCTGGGTCCCTGCTAATCAGGGCTCCAGTCTCTCTGTTCTCTCTAAACGACTTGGAGTGCATATTAGATGCACTAGTGATTGGTTACTGTGGTGCCTTAAGAGCCCCTAGTATATGGTACCAAGGGCATAGGTACTTTACAGGCCTACCAGGGGCTGAAGCATGTATTATGCCACCCCTGGGAAGCAGACTAAATCTGACACCTCGGGCCTGCTACTGCAGCCTGGGTGAGGTAGTGTTAGCACTCCTCACAGAGGTATAGGTTCCTATATCTCACCATAAACACACATATAAACCTATCAGCCACCCCTATTGCAGGCCCTATCAATCCTGAGGGCAGGGTGCTTGGTTTACAATGTGAGGGGGTGCCTCTGCCTTAGCAGGGCCCCTCTGCAGCTGGCAGGGTCTATTCCCTGTGGCTGTTTGTGGATGCGGTTAAACCATATACTCTTAAGTGCATTATAACCTCCCGGTTAATGCTAACTTTGGAATGACTGCATCAAAACATGTTGTGTTTGGTGTCAAACAACTTGGAATCATACCCCCACACCAGTAACTGGTGTGGGAGTATGATCCCACCCTTCTAGAGGGGAAGACATGTACCCACTGTGGAAACACGGTAGAAATCTGAAAGAGCCCTGGCATCACAAAATGGATGCCACCAGCACAGACACTGGGCTGCCCTCCTGCTGCTGACTGAAACCCGCAGTGGAGGAGGCCCAACAATAGGCATCCTGTCACAGGGAGGTGTCACCACCTTCCAGACAGGATTTAGTGTATTGGAGCTGGGTGGGTGCACTCTTAGAGTGCTTTGAAGTCCTGCACTGGGGAGCAGTAGGCTCCTCTGTGCATATGCCAGCTCGAACCGGTTCAGGGGCTACCAGCCCCTGCTCTGTGAAACTGGACAAAGGGAAGTGGGTGTAACCACCCACCCCCCTGACCCTCCTAGAGGAGTGGTCATAGAGCTAGTCCCTCCCTTTCTTTTACTATAAGATAGGAACACCTTGCCATTGCAAGTTAGATAACCCTGGACGACACTTTACAAGAAGAATCCTAGCCCTTCGACGTTCCACTACCTTTGGAAGACGGAAGAATCTCCCTTGGAGTCAAGGAGTGACTCCCCTGCTTGGCAGGTACCTGAAACTCTAATCAACGGTCGCAAACTTTCCCGCCGGAGTCCGAAGTCCCTGCAGCCCCGGAAGTGGATTTCCTGACTTCTCGACGGCCATTGTGAGTCCCCAGCAGAGCTGAGGCGAGTGGACCCCACGAGTGACGAGGAACCGCAATACCTGGGAACCATGCACTATTGTCGAGTGCAACCCCTTCACGACGTTCTACGATCTTGTACTTTGGACCATTTGTGGCCCAAGTCTCCAGCAGGTTTTGGAGCGAAAATCAGTGGCCTACCCCGTCCCGAGTGACCGTGGGCTCCTGTGAAGCATTTCCTCAAGAGGTGTCTTCGCGATCCTTTGCCTGTTGGCTTGTGGGTCCCCTGAAGAATTTCTTATTGACTCAAAGGGCTCTCCTGGTTGCTCCAAGTCTGCCCTCACTCACCCTCGCTGGGTGAGTCCCTCAGACCTTGCTGGTCTGCACCATCGACTTTCTTCACTCTACACGAGACTTGCTGTTGCCAAGGTTTGTTGGCTCCAATCCGGTTGCCGACACCACAGTCAGCTGCAGACATTGTAGGACACTCCAAATCCAGCTGCTGGTCATCGTCGATCCCTCCTGGACCTCGTGAGCGAAGAGTCAAAACACCCTTGATCACCTGAAATCACCCGACATCCGGGGACATCCATCTTCCTGGCCCCGGGTCACTGGCAAGTGACTGTGACCACTGTCCCTTCAATTTTCAGGTCTTCTACATCTTGAATCCAGCCTTGGATTCCACCGGACACTTCTTCAGTCACCGCAAGCAGCAAGTCTTCTTTGGTCTCCATAGAAAACATCGACGCAACGCGACACCAAAAGACACCAAAAGACACCTATGCACCCGACTTCCCAGGGTGAGGTAACTCGCGCACTCCGGTTCCCTAGTGTGTGTTGGCCCTCGAATTACTTACCTTGTAAGTGGCTTGCTTGTAGACTTCCTTGAAGTACCCTAAAACTTTAAAATCAAACCGCGACTTGCTCCATTGTAATCATTAGGGAACCCGCGGCTGTGTTCTCACACTGCACGCGTCTCCCGTGGGTCTGTTACTTACATGCTATCACTGCAGTCGTGAAGCCCCAGCGATTCTACAGGCCCTAGGCCTTGTCATTCTGCAAGTCAACTGTCCTAAACCTCTTTTTTAGTATATGGTCTGGTACGCCCCTAGGGCCCCAGCGATATTTGTGCTTAACTTATTGTGAACCGTTGATATTTGAATGTGTTCCTGGCTTCTAATCTCATAAAGAGATTAGTAGAGTGTGTCTAGAAATAAATACATATATATTTGATATATATACCTGTGTGGTGTCCTTTCATTTGGAAATTCAAGAGATTATAAGGTCAAACAAGCTGCTTTACATTCTTCTGAGACTTAGCCTGAAGGCTGCTCTCCACAGCTACCACTAGGATAGCTTTCTTTAAAAGGTTGTCTTAAACCTATCTACCATAAGAGTCAAATTGGACTGGTGCAAGGTGGCCACTATAACTAGTGACCAGCACATGCCAGGCCAACTTCTCACAGTGTGTCTAAGGAGTTCAGTGAGAGGACTGGCTACCTCTGAGAATTGGGGTATGAATCTACGGTAGTACCCAACTAACCCGAGGAAGGCCCTTACGTCTTTTCGGTTGTTAGGTGGCGGAATATTTTGTATGGCCTCCAGTTTGTTATGTTGAGGTTTGATTTCCCCCTTACTGATGGTATATCCTAAGTACTCGATTTGGTGTGTACCTAGTGTGGTCTTTTTGGGATTGAACGTCAGCCCTGCCTGGACTAGGGTACTGAACACTCTTTGTAGATGGTGTAAGTGGGTTTCCCAGTTCGGGCTATAGACAACAATATCATCTAAATACGCCACAGCATATGACTGGTGGGCTTTAAGTATTATATCCATCAGTCGCTGAAAAGTCGTGGGGGCTCCGTGTAGCGCAAAGGGCATTACCTTAAAATGATAGAGCCCAGACGGGGTGGAAAAGGCAGTCTTTTCTCTTGCTGATTGGGTAAGGGGATTTGCCAATATCCTTTAGTTAAGTCAATAGTGGACATGACTCATGCCTCCCCTAGTCTTTCTAATTCATCCACCCGCGGCATGGATAGTTGTCGAATTTTGAGTGGGCGTTCAGTTGACGAAAGTCTATACAAAAACGGATGCTACCATCTGGTTTGGGCACTAAAAACAATGGGAGAACGTCAAGCACTCTGAGAGGGCTCAATGATGTCTGCCTTAAGCATTGTCTCTATTTCTTGTTCTACCGCTATACGTCTTGCTTCTGGTATACGGTAGGGTCTTAGACTAATGACCTTTTCTTCTGGTGTTATGATATCGTGCTCTATTAACGAGGTTCGTCCTGGTTTGCTAGAGCTTAATCCCGGGAATCCCTTGAGGAGTTGTACTACTTGTTTCTTTTGTTCAGGGGATAGCTCTGATCCTATATTAGGTATCTCATTTCCCGTGTCGGTTTCACTACCTACGTGTATTTCTAAGAGTTTAGAGAGAGTTATCTGTTGTATGGAGACGGCAGGGTCTCTCAAGGGGGGGGGTCAGCAGAGTCCTCCCATTTTTTTAGGAGATTTATGTGGTATGTTTGCCCATCTCTCCCTGTATGGGGCACTGCAACTCTATATGAAACAGGGGTGATTTTTTTCGTGATTACATATGGTCCTTGCCATGTGGCCAGTCATTTCTTGTCAGAGGAGGGTAGTAGGATTAAGACCTTGTCCCCTATCTCTAGAGACCTCATCTCTGTCAGTCATATTGTCTCTTCTGGGTGATTTGTGCTTTGTCCATATTCTGATGGACGGTATCCCACAGGGAGGCCAATGTTTCAATGTTTCTTTCAATGTTTGCATGTATCCTAAGAGGGGCCTGCTATCATCTTCCTCTTCTGTCCATTGTTCTGCTGCCATCTCAAGCAGTGTTCGAGGCTTCCTGCCAAACAGGAGCTCAAAGGGGCTAAAACCTGTTGATTTCTGTTCATGTGTTCGGATAGCAAAAAGAACAAGAAGAAGTTTGCGGTCCCAGTCTTTCCCTGTCTCGCTGATTAGTTTTCGAAGTATGATTTTTATTGTCCGGTTGTACCTTTCCACTAGGCCATCTGTTTGGGGATGGTAAACTGCCGTTCTAATATGAAGTACTCCCAACAACTTACAGATGTCCTTCATTAATTTCGCCATTAATGGAGTTCCTTGGTCTGTCAATATTTCCCGGGGAAACCTGGAGAAGGATATTATAGCCTGGGCCACTGCAAGGCTAGTCATAGTCTTGAGTGGTATAGCTTCGGGACATCGGGTGGCATAGTCTACCAGAACTAATATATACTGATGACCCCTTGCAGAGGGGATTAAAGGACTAACCAGGTGCATACCTACTCTAAGGAAAGGTATGTCAATCAGTGGCAAGGGTACTTTTCTGTCTTTGGGAGGGTTGGTCAATTGACATTTCGGACAGGAGGCACAGAATCTAGCAGTCTCCTTATACATCCCTGACCAATAAAACCGCTCCAGCAAATACCTCAGGGTAAGTTCTTGCCCGTAGTGTCCCCCCCCACTTGCTGATGAGCTAAATGTAAAGCTTGTTCTCTGAATGCTACCGGAACCACCAGCTGCTCATTGAGTTTCCCATTGTCTCCCGTGGCCCTATATAGTAGACTCCAGATACTTCAGCGTCTCTTTGCTCCGACAACGAGCCTCCACCGCAGTCTTCTCCCGTTACGCCGGCAGCCTCCTCTACTATCTTGCGTCCCGTTCTTCTTGTCTCCGTGGTCTCGTCTGGGTCTCCCTCTTCTAAGCTCTGTTTTCCTCCGACGACCACCGAGTCTGGCTTCCCCGCCCCTTTACTACCGGCGTCTGACATCACCTGGGAGCACCAGTCGTCAACTAGACCGCTAACCGCCGTGTCGAGGAGGGGAGTCTCACGATCCATGCTGGAGCTCCCGGTGAGTGGGGGTTCTGTATTACAACTACCCAAACACCACTGCACTGCACTGCCCTAAACCCAAAAACACTACCCCCAGCACGATCTCCCTACACTACCCAAACACCACTGCACTGCACTGCCCTAAACCCAAATACACTACCCCCAGCACGACCTCCTACACTTTCCAAACACCACTGCACTACCCTAAACCTACCACCAGCATGACCCTCTACAATACACAAACACCACTGCACTACCCTAAACCCTAAAACACGACCCCCTACACTACATAAACATCACCACTACCCTAAACCCTAAAACACTACACCAGCATGACCCCCTACACTACACAAACACCTCTGCACTGCCTCAAAACACTACCCCCTACACTACCCAAACACAAATGCACTGCCCTAAACACTAAAATACTTCCACCAGCACGATCCCCCTACACTACCCAAACACCACTGCACTGCCCTAAACCCTAAAACCCTACCCCCAGCATGACCCCTACACTACCAAAACACCACTGCACTATCCTAAACCCTTTAGCGACCTTTGATCCTGTCACCAGGCAGGTCGCTCCCCCCATCCGCTACGCAGCCCCCTGTGGGTTAAACCTCCGCTGCCCTCTCCTTTTTGCATTTCTGTACCCCTGCCGCTTTTGCCGCCTGACTGCCCCCTCCTTTTTTGCATTTCTGTACCCCTGCCGCTTTTGCTTGGCACTCTGTGCGACTGTGTTTTTTATTCTGTGCCACTGTGTCTTTATTCTGTGCCCCTCTGCTTTTGATTTTCTGTACCCCTGTGCTCTGTTGTCCCCCCCCTCCTAGTCCCTCGCCGCCTCCCCCGCCGTCTTTTTCTCCCACCGTTTTTCCCCGGTTCTTCCCCCGCCGCTGAGCCCCTGCGGGCCTGCCCCCTCCACTCCCATTGGCCGCCCCGCTCCCACCTCCCAGCTGCTCCTCCCTCCCTTTGCCCTCATATGGAGGCCGCGAAGCGCCCGCGCATCGGCCACGCGCAGCGGGCGCGCCGCTGGCGCGCCAAAGGCACACCTAAGGCAAGCCCATCTGCGCCCGTCCGCGCCTGGACCGCACCCAGCGCCAGAACCCCTGGACCCCAAACCCACGCAACACGAGACTGCACTACAATGCAAACACCCTCCACGCACTCAACACCAGACGAGACCACCCCTGCTACAGGCCACCCCAAAACGCACCAAGGGGCCTTTCACCTGCCGGAACTGCAGATTCACCAGCATCCAACCCTCCACACCACCAGCCAGAGAACCCAACAACCTCCACTGCATCCTCCTCAACACCCGCTCCGCTCGCAAGCTCGCCATCGAACTCTGGGACCTCCTAGACTCCACCACCCCCGACGTCACCTTCCTGACGAAGACCTGGCTGAACACCACCTCAGTGCCTGACATCGCCATAGCCATCCCACAGGGCTACAAGATCTCCCGCAGAGACCGCACAAACGGAGTGGGAGGAGGAATCGCCATCATCCACAAAGATTCCATCAAAATCTCAACGAACACCGACGACACCCTCACCACTGCCGAGCACATGCACTTCCAGATCCACACCGACCCCAACACCACCCTCAGAGGAACTCTCATCTACAGACCTCCCGGACCCCGCCCACAGTTCAGTGACACCATCGCCGACCTCATCAGCACCCACGCCCTCACTTCCACGGACTACATCCTCCTTGGGGACCTGAACTTCCACCTCGAGAACAACAACAACGCCAACTCCACCGCCAACCTCGGACTCAAACAGCTCGTAACGACACCTACTCACACCGCTGGACACACTCTCAACCCCATCTTCTCCGCAAGCCCCCACGTCTCCTTCAACCACACCACCGAACCACACTGGACCGACCACAGATGCGTCCACTTCACCTTCAGAAAACCCACCACACACCACCGCACCCAACAGCTACCACGCCGCCGCTGGGGCAAGATCACCGAGGACCAACTGACTACCGCCCTCGCCCTGAGACCAGCCACCGACCCCACCGACCCAGACACCGCCGCGACCAACCTCGCTCAGTGGATCAACGACTGCGCCAACACCCTCGCCCCCCTCAAGAACTCTACAACCAACCACACCAACAAGAAAGCCGCCTGGTTCACCGAGGACCTCCGGGTCTCCAAGCACACCTGTCAGAAGCTGGAGAAGAAATGGCTCCACGACCGAACGCCAGACAACCACACAGCCCTCAAGAGCGCAACCCGCAGACACAACAAACTCATTAGGACCGCAAGAAGACCGCCTTCAAGGACCGCCTAGACAACAACGCACACAACACCAAAGAGCTCTTCAGTATCGTGAAAGAACTCTCCAACCCCAGCTCAAACACTAACGACATCCCGCCATCTCAAGACCTGTGCAACTCCCTGGCCACCTTCTTCCACCGCAAAATCACCGACATCTACGACAGCTTCAACTCCGACCCCCCCGCACCCACCACCGAGCCCACCACCCCTGCGACTACCACTCGCACCAGTCGCCTGACCGTCTGGTCCAGCGTCAGCGACGAAGACACCATCAAAACAATGAACTCCATCCACTCCGGATCCCCATCGGACCCCTGCCCTCACCACGTCTTCAACAAAGCCAGCACAACCATCGCGCCCCACCTCCGGAAAACCATCAACTGCTCCTTCGAGACAGCAACCTTCCCAGAAAGCTGGAAGCACGCCGAGATCAACGCCCTTCGGAAGAAGCCCAAGGCAGACCCCAAGGACCTCAAGGATTTCCGGCCCATCTCCCTGCTCCCTTTTCTGGCAAAAGTGACTGAGAAGATTGTCAACAAACAGCTGACCCGCTACTTCGAAGCTAACAACATCCTGGACCCTTCCCAATCCGGGTTTCGCAGCAACCACAGCACCGAGACCGCCCTCATCGCTGCCACTGACGACATCCGGACCCTGATGGACAAAGGAGAAACAGCCGCCCTCATCCTACTGGACCTATCAGCAGCCTTTGACACGGTCTGCCACCGCACCCTATCAGCACGCCTCCATGACGCCGGCAGAGAAGGCCCTGGCCTGGACCACATCCTTCCTCTCCGGCAGAACCCAGAGCGTCCGCCTCCCACCCTTCCGCTCCAAGACCACCAAAATCATCTGCGGCGTCCCACAGGGATCCTCCCTCAGCCCGACGCTGTTCAATATCTACATGGCTCCTCTCGCCCACGTCACACAACAACACAATCTCAACATCATCTCCTACGCCGACGACACCCAGCTGATCATATCCCTTACCGAAGACCCCCACACCGCCAAAGCTAACCTCCACAGAGGAATGAAGGCCGTATCCGTCTAGATGAAGGACAGCAGACTGAAGCTGAACTCAGACAAGACGGAGGTCTTCAACCTTGGACCCACCCCATCAGCCTGGGACGACTCTTGGTTGCCCACATCGCTAGGCACAGCCCCGGAACCCACGGACCACGCACGCAACCTGGGGGTCTTCCTCGACTCCACTCTCTCCATGACCAGGCAAGTCAACGCTGTCTCCACGTCCTGCTTCAACACCCTCCGTATGCTCCACAGGATCTTCAAGTAAATCCCCCTCGACACGAGAAAAACCGTCACCCAGGCCCTCATCACCAACAGACTCGACTACAGGAACGCCCTCTACTCAGGAACTACAAACAAGCTTCGGAGACGACTCCAACGCATCGAGAACGCCTCGGCCCGACTCATCCACGAGGTCCCCCGCCGCAGCCACATCACACTCCACCTGAGAGGCCTGCACTGGCTCCCTGTCAACAAAAGGATCACCTTCAAGCTCCTCATCCACGCACACAAAGCACTGCACAACACCGGACCCACCTACCTCAACAACCGACTCAGCTTCCACACCCCCACCCGAAGCCTCCGCTCAGCCAACCTCGCCCTTGCCACAGTCCCCCGCATCTGGAAAACCACCGCCGGCGGCAGATCCTTCTCCTACCTCGCCGCCAGGACCTGGAACACTCTCCCCACCATCCTACGACAGACCAAGCACCTGCTGGCCTTCAGAAGACTCCTCAAGACCTGGCTCTTCGAACAGTAGCACCCCCCCCCCCTCCCCAGCGCCTTGAGACCCTCTCGGGTATGTAGCGCGCTTTACAAATGCATGATTGATTAATTCATGGAACCCAGTACGACCCCCTACACTACACAAACACCACTGCACTACCCTAAACCCTAAAACACTACCCCAGCACGTCCCCTACACTACCCAACCACTGCACTACCCTAAACCCTAAAACACTACCCCCAGTGAGACCCCCTACACTACCCAAACACTACTGCCCTACCCTAAACCCTAAAACACGACCCCCTATACTACACAAACACCACTGCACTATCCTGAACCCTAAAACAATATCTCAGCACGACCCCCTACACTACACAAACACCACTGCATGACCCTAAACCCTAAAACACTACCCCCAGCAGTACCCCCTATACTACCCAAACACCACTGCACTACCCTAAACCCTAAAACACTACCCCTACACTACACAAATACCACTGCACTACCCTAAACCCGAAAACACTACCCCCAGCACAACCCCATACACTACTCAAACACCACTGCACTACCCTAAACACTAAAACACTACCCCCAGCATGACCCCCTACAGTACACAAACACCACTGCAATATCCAAAACCCTAAAACACTACCCCCAGCACGACCCCCTACACTACCAAAACACCACTGCACTACCCTACACCCTAAAACACTACCCCAGCACGAACCCCTACACTACACAAACACCACTGCCCTAAACCCTAAAACACTACCCCCTAAACTACACAAACACCACTGTACTACCCTAAACCCTAAATCTACCCCCAGCATGACCCCCTACACTACACAAACACCACTGCACTACCCTAAACCCTAAAACACTACCTCTAGCACGACGCCCTATAATACACAAATACCACTGCACTACCCTAAACCCTAAAACACTACCCCATCTCGAACTCCTACACTACCCAAACACCACTGCACTACCCTAAAACACTACTCCCAGCACGACTCCCTACATTACACAAACACCACTGCACTACCCTAAACCCTAAAACACTAACCCCATCATGACCCCCTACACTACCCAAACACAACTGCACTGCCCTATACCCTAAAACATGACCCCTACACTACACAACCACTGCACTACCCTAAACCCTAAAACACTACCCACAGCATGACCCCCTACACTACACAAACACCACTGCACTACCCTAAACCCTAAAACACCACCCCCTACACTACACAAACACAACTGCACTACCCTAAACCCTAGAACACTACCCCCAGCATGACCCCCTACACTACACAAACACCACTGCACTACCCAAAACCCTAAAACACTACCCCAAGCATGACTCCCTACACTACTCGAACACCACTGAACTACCCTAACCCCTAAAACACTAACCCCAGCATGACCCCCTACACTACACAAACACCACTACACTACCCTAAACCCTAAAACACTACCCCATACACTACACAAAAACAGCTGCAGTACCCTAAACCCTAAACCACTACCCCCAGCACTACACCCTACACTACCCAAACACCACTGCACTACCCTAAACCCCAAAACAGTACCCCAGCATGACCCCCTCACAAAACAAACACCACTGCAATACCTTAAACCCTAAATCTATCCCCAGCATGACCCCCTACACTACCCAAACACCACTGCACTACCCTAAACCCTAACACACGACCCCCTATACTACACAAACTCCACTGCACTACCCTAAACCCTAAAACAATACCCCCAGCATGACCCCCTACACTACACAAACACCACTACACTACCCTAAACCCTAAAACACTACCCCATACACTATACAAACACAACTGCAGTACCCTAAACCCTAAACCACTACCCCCAGCACTACACCCTACACTACCCAAACACCACTGCACTACCCTAAACCCTAAAACAGTACCCCAGCATGACCCCCTCACAACACAAACACCACTGCAATACCCTAAACCCTAAATCTATCCCCAGCATGACCCCCTATACTACCCAAACACCACTGCACTACCCTAAACCCTAACACACGACCCCTATACTACACAAACTCCACTGCACTACCATAAACCCTAAAACAATACCCCCAGCACAACCCCCTTCACTACACAAACACCACTGCACTACCTTAAACCCTAAAACACTATCCCCAGCACTACCCCCTACACTACACAAACACCACAGCACTACCCTACTGCACTACCCTAAACCCTAAAACACTAGCCCCTAAACTACATAAACACCACTGCACTACCCTCAACCCTAAAACACTACCCCCAGCACTACTCCCTACAC
The DNA here is from genome assembly GCF_964204655.1 of Triturus cristatus. NCBI lineage: Eukaryota > Metazoa > Chordata > Amphibia > Caudata > Salamandridae > Triturus > Triturus cristatus. Next base: position 619,108,834 of record NC_140579.1, on the reverse strand, counting down.
TACCCAAACACCACTGGACTATCCTAAACACTAAAACCCTACCCCCAGCATGACTTCCTACAATACACAAGCACCACTGCACTACCCTAAACCCTAAAACACGACCCCTACACTACACAAACACCACTGCACTACCCTAAACCCTAAAACACTACCCCCAGCACGACTCCCTACACTACCCAAACAACTGAACTACCCTAAACCCTTAAATACTTAAAAAAATTATTCAAATTCCACATACCCAGTCGTGTTCTACGCTCCAGCAGTCAGCAACAACTCCAGATCCCAAGGATAAAAAGAGCCAGGCAGGGAGGGTGAGCCCTGTCCTATAAAGGCCCTGTCCTTTGGAATTCTCTGCCCCTAGCTCTCAAAAGTATGACTAATCTTCAATCCTTTAGGAAGTCCCTGAAAACGTTTTTATTTGTCGTCTGCTAGGTTTTTTTCTTTTTTTCTCTCTTTCTTTACTCTGTTTATTGTGAGGCTCTTTGGTAAAACGTAAGCGCGGAGATACCCTTTCGGGGGTTGACTTCCTGCGCTCTACAAGCATATAAATAAATAAACCCTAAATCTATCCCAGCACAACCCCCTACACTACACATACACCACAGCACTGCCTTAAACCCTAAAACACTACCACCAGAACGACCCCTACACCAACACAACTGCACTACCATAAACCCTAAATCTACCCCCAGCATGACCCCTACACTACACAAACACCACTGTACTACCCTAAACCCTAAAACACTACCCCCAGCACGACCCCCTTCACTACCCAAACACCACTGTATGACCCTAAACCCCAAAACACGACCCCCTACACTACCCAAACACAACTGCACTACCCTAAATCCTAAAACACGACCCCCTACACTACACAAACACCACTGCACTACCCTAAACCCTAAAACACTATCCCAGCACTACCCCCTACAATACACAAACACCACTGCACTACCCTAAACCCTAAAACCCTACCCCAGCATGACCCCCTACACTACACAAACACCAGTGCACTACCCAACCCTAAAACACTACCCCAAGCACGACTCCCTACACTACACAAACACACTGTACTACCCTTAACCGTAAAACACTACCCTAAACCACTACCCCAGCACGACCCCCTACACTACATAAACACCACTGCACTACCCTAAACCCTAAAACACTACCTCAGCACTAACCCCTACACTACCCAAACATCACTGCACTACCCTAAACCACTACCCCAGCACGACCCCCTACACTACACAAACACCACTGCACTACGCTAAACCCTAAAACACTACCCCCAGCACGACCCCCTACACTACACAAAAACCACTGCACTACCCTAAACCCTAAAACACTACCCATACACTACACAAACACCACTGCACTACCCTAAACCCTAAAACACTACCCCCAGCATGACCCCCTATACTACCCAAACACCAATGCACTACCCTACACCCTAAAACACTACCCCAGCACGACCCCCTTCACTACACAAACACCACTGCACTATCCTAAACCCTAAAACACTACCCCCAGCACAACCCCCTTCTCTACACAAACACCACTGCACTACACTAAACCCTTAAACACTACCCCTACACTATACAAACACCACTGCACTACCCTCAACCCTAAAACATTACCCCCAGCACTACGCCCTACACTACCCAAATACCACTGCACTACCCGAAAACACTATCCCAAGCACTACCCCTACACTACACAAACACCACTGCACTACCCTAAACCCTAAAACACTACACCTAGCACTACACCCTACACTACCCAAACACCACTGCACTACCCTAAACCACTATCCCCAGAACTACCCCCTACACTACACAAACACCACTGCACTACCCTAAACCCTAAAACAATACCCCGCACACGATTCCCTACACTACCCAAACACCACTGCACTACACTAAACCCTAAATCTACCCCCAGCACGACCCTCTACACTACACAAACACCACTGCACTACCCTAAATCCTAAAACACTACCCCAGGATGACCCCCTCACAACACAAACACCACAGCACTACGCTAAACCCTGAATTTACCCCCAGCATGACTCCCTACACTACCCAAACACCACTGCACTTCCCTAAACCCTAAAACACTATTCCCAGCACTACCCCCTACACAAAACAAACACCACTGCACTACCCTAAACACTATCCCCTGCAGTATCCCCTTCACTACCCACACACCACTGCACTACCCTAAACCCTAAAACACTACCCCCAGCATGACCCCCTACACTACACAAACACCACTGCACTACCCTAAACCCTAAATCTACTCCCAGGATGACCCCCTACACTACCCAAACACCACTGCACTTCCCTAAACCCTAAAACACTATACCCAGCACTACCCCTACACAACACAAACACCACTGCACTACCCTAAACCCTAAAACACTACCCCCTGTAGTATCCCCTTCACTACCCACACACCACTGCACTACCCTAAACCCTAAAACACTACCCCTAGTTCTACCCCCTACACTACCCAAACACCACTGCACTATCCTAAACCCTAAAACACTAACCCCAGCACGATCCCCTACAATACACAAGCACCACTGCACTACCCTAAACCCTAAAACACGACCCCTACACTACACAAACACCACTGCACTACCCTAAACCCTAAAACACTACCCTCAGCATGACTCCCTACACTACCCAAACAACTGTACTACCCGAAACCATAAATCTACCCCCAGCATAACCCCCTACACTACACAAACACCACTGTACTACCCTTAACCCTAAAACACTACCCCCAGCATGACCCCCTAGACTACCCAAACACCACTGCACTAAACTAAACCCTAAAACACTACCCCAGCACTACCCGCTACACTACACAAACACCACTGCACTACCCAAAACACTACCCCAGCACGACCCCCTACACTACATAAACACCACTGCACTACGCTAAACCCTAAAACACTACCCCCAGCACGACCACCTACACTACACAAAAACCACTGCACTACCCTAAACCCTAAAACACTGCCCCTACGCTACACAAACACCACTGCACAACCCTCAACCCTAAAACACTACCCCCAGCACTACGACCTACCCTACCCAAACACCACTGCACTACCCTAAACCCTAAAACACTACCCCCAGCATGACCCATACACTATATAAACACCACAGCACTACCCTACTGCACTACCCTAAACCCTAAAACACTACCCCCAGCATGACCTCCTATACTACCCAAACACCACTGCACTACCCTACACCCTAAAACACTACCCCAGCACTACCCCAACACTACCCAAACACCAGTGCACTACCCGAAAACACTCTCCCAGCACTATGCCCTACACTACCCAAACACCACTGCACTACCCTAAACCCTAAAACAAGAACCCCTACACAACACAACCACTGCACTACCCTAAACCCTAAAACACTACCCCAGTACTACGCCCTACACTACCCAAACACAACTGCACTACCCTAACACACTACCCCCAGCATGACCCCCTACACTACACAAACATCACTGCACTAGCCTACACTCTAAACACTAAGCCCAGCATGACCCCCTACACTACCCAAACACCACTGCACTGCCCTAAACCCGAAAACACTACCCCAGCATGACGCCCTCACAACACAAACACCACTGCAATACCCTAAACCCTAAATCTACCCCCAGCATGACCCCCTACACTACCCAAACACCACTGCACTACCCTAAACCCTAAAACATGACCCCCTACACTACACAAACTCCACTGCACTACCCTAAACCCTAAAACACTACCCCGAGCACGACCCCCTTCACTACACAAACACCACTGCACTATCCTAAACCCTAAAACACTACCCCCAGCACAACCCCCTTCCCTACACAAACACCACTGCACTACACTAAACCCTTAAACATTACCCCCCACACTACACAAACACCACTGCACTACCCTCAACCCTAAAACACTACCCCAGAACTATGCCCTACACTACCCAAACACCACTGCACTACCCTAAACCCTAAAACAATACCCCACGCACGATTCCCTACACTACCCAAACACCACTGCACTACACTAAACCCTAAATCTACCCCCAGCATGGCCCCCTACACTACCCACACACAACTGCACTACCCTAAACCCTAAAACACTACCCCCAGCACGACCCTCTACACTACAAAAACAGCACTGCACTACCCTAAACCCTAAAACACTACCCCAGCATGACCCCCTCACAACACAAACACCACTGCACTACCCTAAACCCTAAATGTACCCCAGCATGACTCCCTACACTACCCAAACACCACTGCACTACCCTAAACACTAAAACGCTACCCCCATCATGACCCCCTACACTACACAAACACCACTGCACTACCCTAAACCCTAAATCTACTCCCAGCATGACCCCCTACACTACCCAAACACCACTGCACTTCCCTAAACCCTAAAACACTATACCCAGCACTACCCCTACACAACACAAACACCACTGCACTACCGTAAACCCTAAAACACTACCCCCTGCAGTATCCCCTACACTACCCACACACCACTGCACTACCCTAAACCCTAAAACACTACCCCCAGTTCTACCCCCTACACTACCCAAACACCACTGCACTGTCCTAAACCCTAAAGCACTAACCCGTGCACGACCCCCTACAATACACAAGCACCTCTGCACTACCCTAAACCCTAAAACACGACCCCTACACTACACAAACGCAACTGCACTACCCTAAACCCTAAAACACTACCCTGAGCACGACTCCCTACACTACCCAAACAACTGTACTACCCTAAATCCTAAATCTACCCCCAGCACAACCCCCTACACTACACAAACACCACATCACTGCCTTAAACCCTTAAACACTACCCTAAGCATTACCCCCTTCACTACACAAACACCACTGCACTACCCTAAACCCTAAAACACTATCCCAGCATGACCCCCTACACTACACTAACACCACTGCACTACCCAAAACCCTAAAACACTACACCCAGCACGACCCCCTCCACTACACAAAAAACTACTGCACTACCTTCAACCCTAAAACACTACCCCAGCACGACCTACACCTCTGCACTACCCTAAACCCTAAAACACTATACCCAGCACTACCCCCTACACTACACAAACACCACTGCACTACCCTAAACCCTAAAACACTACCCCCAGCATGACCCCCTACACTACCCAAACACACCTGCCCTACCCTAAACCCTAACACACGACCCCCTACACTACACAAACTCCACTGCACTACCCTAAACCCTAAAACAATACCCCCAGCATGACCCCCTACACTACACAAACACCACTACACTACCCTAAACCCTAAAACACTACCCCATACACTACACAAACACAACTGCAGTACCCTAAACCCTAAACCACTACACCCAGCACTACACCCTACACTACCCAAACACCACTGCACTACCCTAAACCCTAAAACAGTACCCCAGCATGACCCCTTCACAACACAAACACCACAGCAATACCCTAAACCCTAAATCTATCCCCAGCATGACCCCCTACACTACACAAACTCCACTGCACTACCCTAAACCCTCAAACAATACCCCCAGCACAACCCCCTTCACTACACAAACACCACTGCACTACCTTAAACCCTAAAACACTATCCCCAGCACTACCCCCTACACTACACAAACACCACAGCACTACCCTACTGCACTACCCTAAACCCTAAAACACTACCCCCTAAACTACAAAAACACCACTGCACTACCCTCAACCCTAAAACACTACCCCCAGCACTACGCCCTACACTACCCAAACACCACTGGACTATCCTAAACACTAAAACCCTACCCCCAGCATGACTTCCTACAATACACAAGCACCACTGCACTACCTTCAACCCTAAAACACTACCCCAGCACGACCTACACCTCTGCACTACCCTAAACCCTAAAACACTATACCCAGCACTACCCCCTACACTACACAAACACCACTGCACTACCTTAAACCCTAAAACACTATCCCCAGCACTACCCCCTACACTACACAAACACCACAGCACTACCCTAAACCCTAAAACACTACCCCCTAAACTACAAAAACACCACTGCACTACCCTCAACCCTAAAACACTACCCCCAGCACTACGCCCTACACTACCCAAACACCACTGGACTATCCTAAACCCTAAAACACTAACCCCAGCACGATCCCCTACAATACACAAGCACCACTGCACTACCCTAAACCCTAAAACACGACCCCTACACTACACAAACACCACTGCAATACCCTAAACCCTAAAACACTACCCCAGCACGACTCCCTACACTACCCAAACAACTGAACTACCCTAAACCCTAAATCTACCCCAGCACAACCCCCTACACTACACATACACCACTGCACTGCCTTAAACCCTAAACACTACCACCAGAACGACCCCCTACACAAACACCACTGGACTACCATAAACCCTAAATCTACCCCCAGCATGACCCCCTACACTACACAAACACCACTGCACTACCCTAAACCCTAAAACCCTACCCCCAGCATGACCCCCTACACTACACAAACACCAGTGCACTACCCCAACCCTAAAACACTACCCCAAGCACGACTCACTACACTACACAAACTCACTGTACTACCCTTAACCGTAAAACACTACCCCCAGCATGACCCCCTAGACTACCCAAACACCACTGCACTAAACTAAACCCTAAAACACTACCCCAGCACTACCCCCTACACTACACAAACACCACTGCACTACCCTAAACCACTACCCCAGCACTACCCCCTACACTACATAAACACCACTGCACTACCCTAAACCCTAAAACACTACCCCACCACTAACCCCTACACTACCCAAACACCATTGCACTACCCTAAACCACTACCCCAGCACGACCCCCTACACTACACAAACACCACTGCACTACGCTAAACCATAAAACACTACCCCTAGAACGACCCCCTACACTACACAAAAACCACTGCACTACCCTAAACCCTAAAACACTACCCATACACTACACAAACACCACTGCACTACGCTAAACCCTAAAACACTACCCCTAGAACGACCCCTACACTACCCAAACACCACTGCACTACCCTAAACCACTACCCCAGCACGACCCCCTACACTACACAAACACCACTGCACTACGCTAAACCCTAAAACACTACCCCTAGAACGACCCCCTACACTACACAAAAACCACTGCACAACCCTCAACCCTAAAACACTACCCCAGCACTACGACCTACCCTACCCAAACACCACTGCACTACCCTAAACCCTAAAACACTACCCCCAGCATGACCCCCTATACTACCCAAACACCACTGCACTACCCTACACCCTAAAACACTACCCCAGCACTACCCCCAACACTACCCAAACACCACTGCACTACCCTAAAACACTCCCGCAGCACTATGCCCTACACTACCAAAACACCACTGCACTACCCTAAACCCTAAAACAAGAACCCCTACACAACACAAACACCACTGCACTACCCTAAACCCTAAAACACTACCCCAGTACTACGCCCTACACTACCCAAACACAACTGCACTACCCTAAAACACTACCCCCAGCATGACCCCCTACACTACACAAACACCACTGCACTACCCTACACCCTAAAACACTATGCCCAGCATGACCCCCTATACTACCCAAACACCACTGCACTGCCCTAAACCCGAAAACACTACCCCAGCATGACCCCCTCACAACACAAACACCACTGCAATACCCTACACCCTAAATCTACCCCCAGCATGACCCCCTACACTACCCAAACACCACTGCACTACCCTAAACCCTAAAACACGACCCCCTACACTACACAAGCTCCACTGCACTACCCTAAACCCCAAAACACTACCCCCAGCACGACCCCCTTCACTACACAAACACCACTGCACTATCCTAATCCCTAAAACACTACCCCCAGCACGACCCCATTCACTACACAAACACCACTGCACTACACTAAACCCTTAAACACTACCCCCTACAGTACACAAACACCACTGCACTACCCTCAACCCTAAAACACTACCCCCAGCTCTACGCCCTACACTACCCAAACACCACTGCACTACCCGAAAACACTATCCCAAGCACTACCCCCTACACTACACAAACACCACTGCACTACCCTAAACCCTAAAACACTACACCTAGCACTACACCCTACACTACCCAAACACCACTGCGCTACCCTAAACCACTATCCCCAGCACTACCCCCTACACTACACAAACACCACTGCACTATCCTAAACCCTAAAACAATACCCCGTGCACGATTCCCTACACTACCCAAACACCACTGCACTACACTAAACCCTAAATCTACCCCCAGCACGACCCTCTACACTACACAAACACCACTGCACTACCCTAAACCCTAAAACACTACCCCAGGATGACCCCCTCACAACACAAACACCACTGCACTACACTAAACCCTGAATTTACCCCCAGCATGACTCCCTACACTACCCAAACACCACTGCACTTCCCTAAACCCTAACACACTATACCCAGCACTACCCCCCACACAACACAAACACCACTGCACTACCCTAAACCCTAAAACACTACCCACTGCAGTATCCCCTTCACTACCCACACACCACTGCACTACCCTAAACCCTAAAACACTACCCCCAGCATGACCCCTACACTACACAAACACCACTGCACTACCCTAAACCCTAAATCTACTCCCAGCATGACCCCCTATACTACCCAAACACCACTGCACTTCCCTAAACCCTAAAACACTATACCCAGCACTACCCCCTACACAACACAAACACCACTGCACTACCCTAAACTCTAAAACACTACCCCCTGCAGTATCCCCTTCACTACCCACACACCACTGCACTACCCTAAACCCTAAAACACTACCCCCAGTTCTACCCCATACACTACCCAAACACCACTGCACTACCCTAAACCCTAAAACATGACCCCTACACTACACAAACACCACTGCACTACCCTAAACCCTAAAACACTACCCTCAGCATGACTCCCTACACTACCCAAACAACTGTACTACCCTAAACCCTAAATCTACCCCCAGCATAACCCCCTAGACTACACAAACACCACGGCACTGCCTTAAACCGTAAAACACTATCCCCAGCACTACCCCCTACACTACACAAACACCACAGCACTACCCTACTGCACTACCCTAAACCCTAAAACACTACCCCCTAAACTACAAAAACACCACTGCACTACCCTCAACCCTAAAACACTACCCCCAGCACTACGCCCTACACTACCCAAACACCACTGGACTATCCTAAACACTAAAACTCTACCCCCAGCATGACTTCCTACAATACACAAGCACCACTGCACTACCCTAAACCATAAAATACTACCCCCAGCACGACTCCCTACACTACCCAAACAACTGAACTACCCTAAACCCTAAATCTACCCCAGCACAACCCCCTACACTACACATACACCATTGCACTGCCTTAAACCCTAAAACACTACCACCAGAACGACCCCCTACACAAACACCACTGCACTACCATAAACCCTAAATCTACCCCCAGCATGACCCCCTACACTACACAAACACCACTGCACTACCCTAAACCCTAAAACCCTACCCCCAGCATGAGCCCCTACACTACACAAACACCAGTGCACTACCCCAACCCTAAAACACTACCCCAAGCACGACTCCCTACACTACACAAACACACTGTACTACCCTTAACCGTAAAACACTACCCCCAGCATGACCCCCTAGACTACCCAAACACCACTGCACTAAACTAAACCCTAAAACACTACCCCAGCACTACCCCTTACACTACACAAACACCACTGCCCTACCCTAAACCCTAACACACGACCCCCTACACTACACAAACACCACTGCACTACCCTAAACCCTAAAACAATACCCCCAGCATGACCCCCTACACTACACAAACACTACTACACTACCCTAAACCCAAAACACTACCCCATACACTACACAAACACAACTGCAGTACCCTAAACCACTACACCCAGCACTATACCCTACACTACCCAAACACCACTGCACTACCCTAAACCCTAAAACAGTACCCCAGCATGACCCCCTCACAACACAAACACCACTGCAATACCCTAAACCCTAAATCTATCCCCAGCATGACCCCCTCCACTACCCAAACACCACTGCATTACCCTAAACCCTAACACACGACCCCCTACACTACACAAACTCCACTGCACTACCCTAAACCCTAAAACAATACCCCCAGCACAACCCCCTTCACTACACAAACACCACTGCACTACCTTGAACCCTAAAACACTATCCCCAGCACTACCCCCTACACTACACAAACACCACAGCACTACCCTACTGCACTACCCTAAACCCTAAAACACTACCCCCTAAACTACAAAAACACCACTGCACTACCCTCAACCCTAAAACACTACCCCCAGCACTACGCCCTACACTACCCAAACACCACTGGACTATCCTAAACACTAAAACCCTACCCCCAGCATGACTTCTTACAATACACAAGCACCACTGCACTACCCTAAACCCTAAAACACGACCCCTACACTACACAAACACCACTGCACTACCCTAAACCCTAAAACACTACCCCCAGCACGACTCCTTACACTACCCAAACAACTGAACTACCCTAAACCCTAAATCTATCCCAGCACAACCCCCTACACTACACATACACCACAGCACTGCCTTAAACCCTAAAACACTACCACCAGAACGACCCCTACACAAACACAACTGCACTACCATAAACCCTAAATCTACCCCCAGCATGACCCCTACACTACACAAACACCACTGTACTACCCTAAACCCTAAAACACTACCCCCAGCACGACCCCCTTCACTACCCAAACACCACTGTATGACCCTAAACCCCAAAACACGACCCCCTACACTACCCAAACACAACTGCACTACCCTAAATCCTAAAACACGACCCCCTACACTACACAAACACCACTGCACTACCCTAAACCCTAAAACACTATCCCAGCACTACCCCCTACAATACACAAACACCACTGCACTACCCTAAACCCTAAAACCCTACCCCAGCATGACCCCCTACACTACACAAACACCAGTGCACTACCCAACCGTAAAACACTACCCCAAGCACGACTCCCTACACTACACAAACACACTGTACTACCCTTAACCGTAAAACACTACCCTAAACCACTACCCCAGCACGCCCCCTACACTACGTAAACACCACTGCACTACCCTAAACCCTAAAACACTACCTCAGCACTAACCCCTACACTACCCAAACATCACTGCACTACCCTAAACCACTACCCCAGCACGACCCCCTACACTACACAAACACCACTGCACTATGCTAAACCCTAAAACACTACCCCCAGCACGACCCCTACACTACACAAAAACCACTGCACTACCCTAAACCCTAAAACACTACCCATACACTACACAAACACCACTGCACAACCCTCAACCCTAAAACACTAACCCCAGCACTACGACCTACCCTACCCAAACACCACTGCACTACCCTAAACCCTAAAACACTACCCCCAGCATGACCCCCTATACTACCCAAACACCACTGCACTACCCTACACCCTAAAACACTACCCCAGCACGACCCCCTTCATTACACAAACACCACTGCACTATCCTAAACCCTAAAACACTACCCCCAGCACGACCCCCTTCTCTACACAAACACCACTGCACTACACTAAACCCTTAAACACTACCCCTACACTACACAAACACCACTGCACTACCCTCAACCCTAAAACACTACCCCCAGCACTACGCCCTACACTACCCAAACACCACTGCACTACCCGAAAACACTATCCCAAGCACTACCCCCTACACTACACAAACACCACTGCACTACCCTAAACCCTAAAACACCACACCTAGCACTACACCCTACACTACCCAAACACCACTGCACTATTTATTTATTTATTTTATTTTAGGTTTTTATAGAGCGCGTAGTCACCCTCGAGTATCCCAGCGCTGAAACCTCGGACTCCTAAGGAGGGGGCAAAGAGAAGCTGCTGACGAATCAGGGAAAAAGAAGGGTTTTGAGGGACTTCCTGAATCGTAGGAGGTTTGGTTCAGCTCTGAGACTCGGGGGGAGCGCATTCCATTTTTTAGCTGTGTTGACTGAGAAGCGGCGGCCACCTATGCGGGCCTTCTTCACCCTGGGGACAATGATAAGGTTTCCCTGTTCTGATCGGAGCGCTCTCGTCGGTCTGTATGGAGTGATCCAATTATTCAGAATAGGGGGGCCGGCGTTGTGCAGAACCTTGTGGGCCAGGCAAAGGGCTTTGAAAACGACTCTTTCCCTCACGGGGAGCCAATGAAGTTTCCTCAGAGCTGGTTTGGCTGATGTTCTTGCTGGGGTGTTCGTGAGTAGGCGAGCTGCGGCATTCTGGGTCTTTTGCAGTATTTGGAGAGTGGCTTCCGGTGCTCCGAGGTAAATGGCATTGCTATAGTCCAGCCTGGATAGAACTAAGCCTTGAATCAGCAGAAGACGGGACTGGGATGGTAGTAAAGGGAGCACCTTTCTGCATGATCTGAGTAGGCCATAGCAGATGCCAGCTGTTTTCCTAGCCTGTGTCCTAAAGGTGAGATCTGTCTCCAGCCATACTCCCAGACTCTTAACCTCTGTCTTGGGAGTAGGGGGTTCACCCATACAGGCGGGCCAGAGGTTGGAGGGAAGGCTCATAGTTTTGTGACCTAGGAGCAGGATCTCTGTTTTTGACCCGTTTAGTTTGAGGTCTGAGTCACTCATCCATTGATGGACGTTGGAGAGGCAGTCTCGAAGATTGGAGGGCTCTAGCTTGGGGTGGGAGAGTGTCACCACCAGCTGAGTGTCGTCAGCATAGCTGACGATAGTGACTCCGAATGGTGAGACCAGCTCCTCCAGTGGGGCCATATACACGTTGAAAAGCGTGGGGCTCAGTGAAGAGCCCTGAGGCACTCCACACCGGAGGGGGATAGAGGGGGAGCGGCTTTCTCCTTCCCAGACTTGGAAGGAGCGTCGGGAGAGAAAGGATGTGAGCCATTTCAACGCGCTGTCTTTCACGCCGATGTTATCCAGGCGCTGGGCTAGGACCTGGTGGCTGACAGTGTCGAATGCCGCGCTTAGGTCTAGGAGGACCACTGCCACTGATCCTCCAGTGTCGATGATTTCTCTTGCCCTCTCTACGGCAGCAAGGAGGGCGGTGTCAGTGCCCTGGCCTGGTCTAAAGCCTGTCTGGGAGTTTTTAAGGAGATGGTTTGCTTCTAGGAAGTGAGATAGCTTTTTATTTGCAAGCTTCTCCGCGACCTTACCTATCCAAGGGAGGAGCGAGATGGGTCTGTAGTTGGATAGGTCCGCGGGGTCTAGCGAAGGCTTCTTGAGTAGTCCTTTGACGACAGCCTCCTTCCAGCTTTGTGGGACTTCTCCTTGGACAAGCGAGGTGTTAATAAGGGCAGTAAGTTTAGCTATGATGGTCCGAGTGATGTCTTTAGCGAACCGTATGGGAACTGAGTCACTGGGGGCGCCACTCTTAGTAGATGCTAGAGTTGCTGCCACTTCCTCTTCGGTGACTGGTCCGAATGACGCTAAATGAGGTGAATCGGGTTTATCAGGGGAGTTCCCTAACGAAGGGGATGAATCCTTGGCTTTTTCTGAGGTGGCAGAATTGGTAGCAGGAAGGGAGGAAAGGATTTTTTTGATCTTATCGTCGAAAAAATTGGCCAGGTTGACACATTTTTCTACGGCTGCTTTGGGGTCCATGGGTATCTGCGGGGGGGCTGGAACATGGAGGAGCTCTTTGAGGATAGAGAAAGTCTCTTTGGCTGAGCAAGAGGAGTTCTTTATTTTTTCCTCATAGAAAGAGCTTTTTGCGTTATGGAGGGCTTGTTTATAAGCTTTCATGGCTGTTTGATAAGCGTTTTTCTCCATCGCCGATTTGTTTTTTCTCCATGTACGTTCTGTCTTTTTGCACTCCTTCCTTAACATGTTCAGGGGCGGAGTGTACCAAGGAGCATGGTTGATCCTTTTTACATGCTTAAGGGAGCTGGTTAGTGGGACAAGGCTGTCTAGGGGGTTGGTGAGCCAGCTGTTGAATTCTCTATCGGCGGTGTTAGGGTCGGTTGAGAGGGGGCCAGCGGATTCCCGTAGCTTCGCTTCCCATTCTTCTGGTATTAACTTGTGCCATCGTCTAGTTTGTATCCTAGTTTTCTGTTTGGGAACAGGGGTGGACTGGAGGGACCAGTACATAGGGACCAGTAAATGGTCAGTCCATGGGAGAGGAGTGGGGTCTTGGGTTTGGAGGTTCCTAATGTTGGTGAAGACTGGGTCTAGGAGCTGTCCTTTCTCGTGGGTGGCTTTAGAATTCAGAAGCAGGAGGTCAGCTGACATAAGGTCTGCTAGTAGGTTGGCGGCAGTGTTATCCGCCGGGTCTAGGAAGTGTAGGTTCAGGTCCCCTAAGAGGAGGAAGTTGGGGGTTGATATTGTTTTTAGAAGGATGTGGTCCATCAGGGTGCTTGAAAAATCTCCTAGCGAGCCTGGTGGTCGGTATACCAGCAGTCCCGATATTGAAGTGGTTGGGGAGATCTGGAGGGTGAAATTACAGTTTTCACAGTCCTTGACCGTGCCGCCGTCGATTCTACAGCTGAGATGATCTTTATAGAGTATGGCGAGCCCGCCACCTCTTCCGACCGGTCTGTTCAGGCAGCAGATTTGGTAGCCGGGGGGGGTTGCATTGACCAAGTCAAAGTCGTTGTTGGGGGTCAGCCATGTTTCGGTCAGAAACAGGGCGTCTAGCGAGAGGGTTTGGGTGAGGAGGTTTATCTCGTGGGAGTGTTTTACCAGGGACCTGCAGTTCAGGAGGCCGAGTCGAAGCGTTTGGCTGAGTTCCGTGGCTTCAGGGGGGTCACAGAGGGTGCATCCTGTGAACGGGATATCATCCTTAAGGATGAATTCACACTGAGGATGTTTTTTAGTGTTCCAGATTCGGAGTGTATCCGAGGTGTAGGATATGCGATTCTGTGAGTTGGGCATAGTGTCTGGGCCTGAGGCCGTCTGGGCCCGGACGGGCCCAGACGGGCTTGCCTTTTGCGCGCCTTCGGCGCGCTGACGGCGCGTCCGCTGCGCCCGTCCACTGCGCGTCCGGTAATTGCACATCTTTTATGGGAAGGAAAAGGGGCGGGTGGGCGTGGCCTAGGAGTAGGCGTGGCCTCTCTCCCTCGCCGTCAATGGCGGCAAAATTGTTTGTTTCCAATTACTATGTTGCAGCGAAGGGATCGCTGTTTCGGCGTTTCTAGCGCCCGCTCCAGTGGTGGCAGACGGGTGAGTGAGCTTAAAATACAGTTATTTAGCAAAATTGTGACACAGAATACAATTTTAAAAATTAGGTGGTCTCCCGGCTTCCGCCTCAGGAGATGACGAGGTTCTGGCTTCGTGGCGCTGAAGGCAGCGTTTTATACTCTAGTCGGCGGGTGGGCGTGGCCTAGGAGTAGGCGTGGCCTCTCTCCCTCGCCGTCAATGGCGGCAAAATTGTTTGTTTCCAATTACTATGTTGCAGCGAAGGGATCGCTGTTTCGGCGTTTCTAGCACCCGCTCCAGTGGTGGCAGACGGGTGAGTGAGCTTAAAATACAGTTATTTAGCAAAATTGTGACACAAAATACAATTTTAAAAATTAGGTGGTCTCCCGGCTTCCGCCTCAGGAGATGACTACCCTAAACCACTATCCCCAGAACTACCCCCTACACTACACAAACACCACTGCACTACCCTAAACCCTAAAACAATACCCCGCACACGATTCCCTACACTACCCAAACACCACTGCACTACACTAAACCCTAACTCTACCCCCAGCACGACCCTCTATACTACACAAACACCACTGCACTACCCTAAACCCTAAAACACTACCCCAGGATGACCCCCTCACGTCACAAACACCACTGCACTACGCTAAACCCTGAATTTACCCTCAGCATGACTCCCTACACTACCCAAACACCACTGCACTTCCCTAAACCCTAAAACACTATTCCCAGCACTACCCCCTACACAAAACAAACACCACTGCACTACCCTAAACACTATCCCCTGCAGTATCCCCTTCACTACCCACACACCACTGCACTACCCTAAACCCTAAAACACTACCCCCAGCATGACCCCCTACACTACCCAAACACCACTGCACTACCCTAAACCCTAAATCTACTCCCAGGATGACCCCCTACACTACCAAAACACCACTGCACTTCCCTAAACCCTAAAACACTATACCCAGCACTACCCCTACACAACACAAACATCACTGCACTACCCTATACCCTAAAACACTACCCCCTGCAGTATCCCCTTCACTACCCACACACCACTGCACTACCCTAAACCCTAAAACACTACCCCCAGTTCTACCCCCTACACTACCCAAACACCACTGCACTATGCTAAACCCTAAAACACTAACCCCAGCACGATCCCCTACAATACACAAGCACCACTGCACTACCCTAAACCCTAAAACACGACCCCTACACTACACAAACACCACTGCACTACCCTAAACCCTAAAACACTACCCTCAGCATGACTCCCTACACTACCCAAACAAATGTACTACCCTAAACCCTAAATCTACCCCCAGCATAACCCCCTACACTACACAAACACCACGGCACTGCCTTAAACCCTAAAACACTACCCCAGCACGACCCCCTTCACTACCCAAACACAACTGCACGACCCTAAACCCAAAAACACGACCCCCTACACTACCCAAACACAACTGCACTACCCTAATCCCTAAAACACGACCCCTACACTACACAAACACCACTGCACTACCCTAAACCCTAAAACACTACCCCCTACAATACACAAACATCACTGCACTACCCTAAACCCTAAAACCCTACCCTCAGCATGACTCCCTACACTACACAAACACCACTGTACTACCCTTAACCCTAAAACACTACCCCCAGCATGACCCCCTAGACTACCCAAACACCACTGCACTAAACTAAACCCTAAAACACTACCCCAGCACTACCCGTTACACTACAAAAACACCACTGCACTACCCAAAACCACTACCCCAGCACGACCCCCTACACTACATAAACACCACTGCACTACGCTAAACCCTAAAACACTACCCCCAGCACGACCCCCTACACTACACAAAAACCACTGCACTACCCTAAACCCTAAAACACTGCCCCTACGCTACACAAACACCACTGCACAACCCTCAACCCTAAAACACTACCCCAGAACTACGACCTACCCTACCCAAACACCACTGCACTACCCTAAACCCTAAAACACTACCCCCAGCATGACCCATACACTATATAAACACCACAGCACTACCCTACTGCACTACCCTAAACCCTAAAACACTACCCCCAGCATGACCCCCTATACTACCCAAACACCACTGCACTACCCTACACCCTAAAACACTACCCCAACACTACCGAAACACCAGTGCACTACCCGAAAACACTCTCCCAGCACTATGCCCTACACTACCCAAACACCACTGCACTACCCTAAACCCTAAAACAAGAACCCCTACACAACACAACCACTGCACTACCCTAAACCCTAAAACACTACCCCAGTACTACGCCCTACACTACCCAAACACAACTCCACTACCCTAACAAACTACCCCAGCATGACCCCCTACACTACACAAACATCACTGCACTAGCCTACACCCTAAACACTAAGCCGAGCATGACCCCCTACACTACCCAAACACCACTGCACTGCCCTAAACCCGAAAACACTACCCCAGCATGACGCCCTCACAACACAAACACCACTGCAATACCCTAAACCCTAAATCTACCCCCAGCATGACCCCCTACACTACCCAAACACCACTGCACTACCCTAAACCCTAAAACATGACCCCCTACACTACACAAACTCCACTGCACTACCCTAAACCCTAAAACACTACCCCCAGCACGACCCCCTTCACTACACAAACACCACTGCACTATCCTAAACCCTAAAACACTACCCCCAGCACAACCCCCTTCACTACACAAACACCACTGCACTACACTAAACCCTTAAACATTACCCCCCACACTACACAAACACCACTGCACTACCCTCAACCCTAAAACACTACCCCAGAACTATGCCCTACACTACCCAAACACCACTGCACTACCCTAAACCCTAAAACAATACCCCACGCACGATTCCCTACACTACCCAAACACCACTGCACTACACTAAACCCTAAATCTACCCCCAGCATGACCCCCTACACTACCCACACACAACTGCACTACCCTAAACCCTAAAACACTACCCCCAGCACGACCCTCTACACTACACAAACAGCACTGCACTACCATAAACCCTAAAACACTACCCCAGCATGACCCCCTCACTACACAAACACCACTGCACTACCCTAAACCCTAAATCTACTCCCAGCACGACCCCCTTCACTACACAAACACCACTGCACTATCCTAAACCCTAAAACACTACCCCCAGCACAACACCCTTCACTACACAAACACCACTGCACTACACTAAACCCTTAAACATTACCCCCACACTACACAAACACCACTGCACTACCCTCAACCCTAAAACACTACCCCAGAACTATGCCCTACACTACCCAAACACCACTGCACTACCCTAAACCCTAAAACAATACCCCACGCATGATTCCCTACACTACCCAAACACCACTGCACTACACTAAACCCTAAATCTACCCCCAGCATGACCCTCTACACTACACAAACAGCACTGCACTACCATAAACCCTAAAACACTACCCCAGCATGACCCCCTACACTACCCACACACAACTGCACTACCCTAAACCCTAAAACACTACCCCCAGCACGACCCTCTACACTACACAAACAGCACTGCACTACCATAAACCCTAAAACACTACCCCAGCATGACCCCCTCACTACACAAACACCACTGCACTACCCTAAACCCTAAATCTACTCCCAGCATGACCCCCTACACTACCCAAACACCAGTGCACTTCCCTAAACCCTAAAACACTATACCCAGCACTACCCCTATACAACACAAACACCACTGCACTACCGTAAACCCTAAAACACTACCCCCTGCAGCATCCCCTACACTACCCACAAACCACTACACTACCCTAAACCCTAAAACACTACCCTCAGTTCTACCCCCTACACTACCCAAACATCACTGCACTATCCTAAACCCTAAAGCACTAACCCGTGCACGACCCCCTACAATGCACAAGCACCTCTGCACTACCCTAAACCCTAAAACACGACCCCTACACTACACAAACGCCACTGCACTACCCTAAACCCTAAAACACTACCCTCAGCACGACTCCCTACACTACCCAAACAACTGTACTACCCTAAACCCTAAATCTACCCCCAGCACAACCCCCTACACTACACAAACACCACCTCACTGCCTTAAACCCTTAAACACTACCCTAAGCATTACCCCCTTCACTACACAAACACCACTGCACTACCCTAAACCCTAAAACACTACCCCAGCATGACCCCCTACACTACACTAACACCACTGCACTACCCAAAACCCTAAAACACTACACCCAGCACAACCCCCTCCACTACACAAAAAACTACTGCACTACCCTAAACCCTAAAACACTTTCCTCTACACTACACAAACACCACTGCACTACCTTCAACCCTAAAACACTACCCCAGCACGACCTACACCTCTGCACTACCCTAAACCCTAAAACACTATACCCAGCACTACCCCATACACTCCACAAACACCACTGCACTACCCTAAACCCTAAAACACTACCCCCAGCATGACCCCCTACACTACCCAAACACCACTGCCCTACCCTAAACCCT
Source organism: Triturus cristatus (assembly GCF_964204655.1). Taxonomy (NCBI): domain Eukaryota; kingdom Metazoa; phylum Chordata; class Amphibia; order Caudata; family Salamandridae; genus Triturus; species Triturus cristatus. The sequence goes on along the minus strand of NC_140579.1, from coordinate 619,088,823 downwards.
AACACACGACCCCCTACACTACACAAACTCCACTGCACTACTCTAAACCCTAAAACAATACCCCCAGCATGACCCCCTACACTACACAAACACCACTACACTACCCTAAACCCTAAAACACTACCCCATACACTACATAAACACAACTGCAGTACCCTAAACCACTACACCCAGCACTACACCCTACACTACCCAAACACCACTGCACTACCCTAAACCCTAAAACAGTACCCCAGCATGTGACCCTCACAACACAAACACCACAGCAATACCCTAAACCCTAAATCTATCCCCAGCATGACCCCCTATACTACACAAACTCCACTGCACTACCCTAAACCCTAAAACAATACCCCCAGCACAACCCCCTTCACTACACAAACACCACTGCACTACCTTAAACCCTAAAACACTATCCCCAGCACTACCCCCTACACTACACAAACACCACAGCACTACCCTACTGCACTACCCTAAACCCTAAAACACTATCCCCTAAACTACAAAAACACCACTGCACTACCCTCAACCCTAAAACACTACCCCCAGCATGACCCCCTAGACTACCCAAACACCACTGCACTAAACTAAACCCTAAAACACTACCCCAGCACTACCCACTACACTACACAAACACCACTGCACTACCCAAAACCACTACCCCAGCACGACCCCCTACACTACATAAACACCACTACACTACGCTAAACCCTAAAACACTACCCCCAGCACGACCCCCTACACTACACAAAAACCACTGCACTACCCTAAACCCTAAAACACTGCCCCTACGCTACACAAACACCACTGCACAACCCTCAACCCTTAAACACTACCCCCAGAACTACGACCTACCCTACCCAAACACCACTGCACTACCCTAAACCCTAAAACACTACCCCCAGCATGACCCATACACTATATAAACACCACAGCACTACCCTACTGCACTACCCTAAACCCTAAAACACTACCCCCAGCATGACCCCCTATACTACCCAAACACCACTGCACTACCCTACACCCTAAAACACTACCCCAACACTACCCAAACACCAGTGCACTACCCGAAAACACTCTCCCAGCACTATGCCCTACACTACCCAAACACCACTGCACTACCCTAAACCCTAAAACAAGAACCCCTACACAACACAACCACTGCACTACCCTAAACCCTAAAACACTACCCCAGTACTACGCCCTACACTACCCAAACACAACTCCACTACCCTAACACACTACCCCAGCATGACCCCCTACACTACACAAACATCACTGCACTAGCCTACACCCTAAACACTAAGCCCAGCATGACCCCCTACACTACCCAAACACCACTGCACTGCCCTAAACCCGAAAACACTACCCCAGCATGACGCCCTCACAACACAAACACCACTGCAATACCCTAAACCCTAAATCTACCCCCAGCATGACCCCCTACACTACCCAAACACCACTGCACTACCCTAAACCCTAAAACATGACCCCCTACACTACACAAACTCCACTGCACTACCCTAAACCCTAAAACACTACCCCCAGCACGACCCCCTTCACTACACAAACACCACTGCACTATCCTAAACCCTAAAACACTACCCCCAGCACAACCCCCTTCACTACACAAACACCACTGCACTACACTAAACCCTTAAACATTACCCCCCACACTACACAAACACCACTGCACTACCCTCAACCCTAAAACACTACCCCAGAACTATGCCCTACACTACCCAAACACCACTGCACTACCCTAAACCCTAAAACAATACCCCACGCACGATTCCCTACACTACCCAAACACCACTGCACTACACTAAACCCTAAATCTACCCCCAGCATGGCCCCCTACACTACCCACACACAACTGCACTACCCTAAACCCTAAAACACTACCCCCAGCAAGACCCTCTACACTACACAAACAGCACTGCACTACCATAAACCCTAAAACACTACCCCAGCATGACCCCCTCACTACACAAACACCACTGCACTACCCTAAACCCTAAATCTACTCCCAGCACGACCCCCTTCCCTACACAAACACCACTGCACTATCCTAAACCCTAAAACACTACCCCCAGCACAACACCCTTCACTACACAAACACCACTGCACTACACTAAACCCTTAAACATTACCCCCCACACTACACAAACACCACTGCACTACCCTCAACCCTAAAACACTACCCCAGAACTATGCCCTACACTACCCAAACACCACTGCACTACCCTAAACCCTAAAACAATACCCCACGCACGATTCCCTACACTACCCAAACACCACTGCACTACACTAAACCCTAAATCTACCCCCAGCATGACCCTCTACACTACACAAACAGCACTGCACTACCATAAACCCTAAAACACTACCCCAGCATGACCCCTACACTACCCACACACAACTGCACTACCCTAAACCCTAAAACACTACCCCCAGCACGACCCTCTACACTACACAAACAGCACTGCACTACCATAAACCCTAAAACACTACCCCAGCATGACCCCCTCACTACACAAACACCACTGCACTACCCTAAACCCTAAATCTACTCCCAGCATGACCCCCTACACTACCCAAACACCAGTGCACTTCCCTAAACCCTAAAACACTATACCCAGCACTACCCCTATACAACACAAACACCACTGCACTACCGTAAACCCTAAAACACTACCCCCTGCAGCATCCCCTACACTACCCACAAACCACTACACTACCCTAAACCCTAAAACACTACCCTCAGTTCTACCCCCTACACTACCCAAACACCACTGCACTATCCTAAACCCTAAAGCACTAACCCGTGCACGACCCCCTACAATACACAAGCACCTCTGCACTACCCTAAACCCTAAAACACGACCCCTACACTACACAAACGCCACTGCACTACCCTAAACCCTAAAACACTACCCTCAGCACGACTCCCTACACTACCCAAACAACTGTACTACCCTAAACCCTAAATCTACCCCCAGCACAACCCCCTACACTACACAAACACCACCTCACTGCCTTAAACCCTTAAACACTACCCTAAGCATTACCCCCTTCACTACACAAACACCACTGCACTACCCTAAACCCTAAAACACTACCCCAGCATGACCCCCTACACTACACTAACACCACTGCACTACCCAAAACCCTAAAACACTACACCCAGCACAACCCCCTCCACTACACAAAAAACTACTGCACTACCCTAAACCCTAAAACACTTTCCTCTACACTACACAAACACCACTGCACTACCTTCAACCCTAAAACACTACCCCAGCACGACCTACACCTCTGCACTACCCTAAACCCTAAAACACTATACCCAGCACTACCCCATACACTACACAAACACCACTGCACTACCCTAAACCCTAAAACACTACCCCCAGCATGACCCCCTACACTACCCAAACACCACTGCCCTACCCTAAACCCTAACACACGACCCCCTACACTACACAAACTCCACTGCACTACTCTAAACCCTAAAACAATACCCCCAGCATGACCCCCTACACTACACAAACACCACTACACTACCCTAAACCCTAAAACACTACCCCATACACTACATAAACACAACTGCAGTACCCTAAACCCTAAACCACTACACCCAGCACTACACCCTACACTACCCAAACACCACTGCACTACCCTAAACCCTAAAACAGTACCCCAGCATGTGACCCTCACAACACAAACACCACAGCAATACCCTAAACCCTAAATCTATCCCCAGCATGACCCCCTATACTACACAAGCTCCACTGCACTACCCTAAACCCTAAAACAATACCCCCAGCACAACCCCCTTCACTACACAAACACCACTGCACTACCTTAAACCCTAAAAAACTATCCCCAGCACTACCCCCTACACTACACAAACACCACAGCACTACCCTACTGCACTACCCTAAACCCTAAAACACTATCCCCTAAACTACAAAAACACCACTGCACTACCCTCAACCCTAAAACACTACCCCCAGCACTACGCCCTACACTACCCAAACACCACTGGACTATCCTAAACACTAAAACCCTACCCCCAGCATGACTTCCTACAATACACAAGCACCACTGCACTACCTTCAACCCTAAAACACTACCCCAGCACGACCTACACCTCTGCACTTCCCTAAACCCTAAAACACTATACCCAGCACTACCCCCTACACTACACAAACACCACTGCAGTACCCTAAACCCTAAAACACTACCCCCAGCATGACCCCTTACACTACCCAAACACCACTGCACTACCCTAAACCCTAACACACGACCCCCTACACTACACAAACTCCACTGCACTACCCTAAACCCTAAAACAATACCCCCAGCATGAATCCCTACACTACACAAACACCACTACACTACCCTAAAAACAAAAACACTACCCCATACACTACACAAACACAACTGCAGTACCCTAAACCCTAAACCACTACACCCAGCACTATACCCTACACTACCCAAACACCACTGCACTGCCCTAAACCCTAAAACAGTACCCCAGCATGACCCCCTCACAACACAAACACCACTGCAATACCCTAAACCCTAAATCTATCCCCAGCATGACCCCCTCCACTACCCAAACACCACTGCATTACCCTAAACCCTACCACACGACCCCCTACACTACACAAACTCCACTGCACTACCCTAAACCCTAAAACAATACCCCCAGCACAACCCCCTTCACTACACAAACACCACTGCACTACCTTAAACCCTAAAACACTATCCCCAGCACTACCCCCTACACTACACAAACACCACAGCACTACCCTACTGCACTACCCTAAACACTAAAACACTACCCCCTAAACTACAAAAACACCACTGCACTACCCTCAACCCTAAAACACTACCCCCAGCACTACGCCCTACACTACCCAAACACCACTGGACTATCCTAAACACTAAAACCCTACCCCCAGCATGACTTCCTACAATACACAAGCACCACTGCACTACCCTAAACCCTAAAACACGACCCCTACACTACACAAACACCACTGCACTACCCTAAACCCTAAAACACTACCCCCAGCACGACTCCCTACACTACCCAAACAACTGAACTACCCTAAACCCTAAATCTACCCCAGCACAACCCCCTACACTACACATACACCACTGCACTGCCTTAAACCCTAAAACACTACCACCAGAACGACCCCCTAAACAAACACCACTGGACTACCATAAACCCTAAATCTACCCCCAGCATGACCCCCTACACTACACAAACACCACTGCACTACCCTAAACCCTAAAACCCTACCCCCAGCATGACCCCCTACACTACACAAACACCAGTGCACTACCCCAACCCTAAAACACTACCCCAAGCACGACTCCCTACACTACACAAACACACTGTACTACCCTTAACCGTAAAACACTACCCCCAGCATGACACCTAGACTACCCAAACACCACTGCACTACCCTCAACCCTAAAACACTACCCCCAGCACTACGCCCTACACTACCCAAACACCACTGGACTATCCTAAACACTAAAACCCTACCCCCAGCATGACTTCCTACAATACACAAGCACCACTGCACTACCTTCAACCCTAAAACACTACCCCAGCACGACCTACACCTCTGCACTTCCCTAAACCCTAAAACACTATACCCAGCACTACCCCCTACACTACACAAACACCACTGCAGTACCCTAAACCCTAAAACACTACCCCCAGCATGACCCCCTACACTACCCAAACACCACTGCACTACCCTAAACCCTAACACACGACCCCCATACTCTACACAAACTCCACTGCACTACCCTAAACCCTAAAACAATACCCCCAGCATGAACCCCTACACTACACAAACACCACTACACTACCCTAAACCCAAAAACACTACCCCATACACTACACAAACACAACTGCAGTACCCTAAACCCTAAACCACTACACCCAGCACTATACCCTACACTACCCAAACACCACTGCACTGCCCTAAACCCTAAAACAGTACCCCAGCACGACCCCCTCACAACACAAACACCACTGCAATACCCTAAACCCTAAATCTATCCCCAGCATGACCCCCTCCACTACCCAAACACCACTGCATTACCCTAAACCCTAACACACGACCCCCTACACTACACAAACTTCACTGCACTACCCTAAACCCTAAAACAATACCCCCAGCACAACCCCCTTCACTACACAAACACCACTGCACTACCTTAAACCCTAAAACACTATCCCCAGCACTACCCCCTACACTACACAAACACCACAGCACTACCCTACTGCACTACCCTAAACACTAAAACACTACCCCCTAAACTACAAAAACACCACTGCACTACCCTCAACCCTAAAACACTACCCCCAGCACTACGCCCTACACTACCCAAACACCACTGGACTATCCTAAACACTAAAACCCTACCCCCAGCATGACTTCCTACAATACACAAGCACCACTGCACTACCCTAAACCCTAAAACACGACCCCTACACTACACAAACACCCCTGCACTACCCTAAACCCTAAAACACTACCCCCAGCACGACTCCCTACACTACCCAAACAATTGAACTACCCTAAACCCTAAATCTACCCCAGCACAACCCCCTACACTACACATACACCACTGCACTGCCTTAAACCCTAAAACACTACCACCAGAACGACCCCCTAAACAAACACCACTGGACTACCATAAACCCTAAATCTACCCCCAGCATGACCCCCTACACTACACAAACACCACTGCACTACCCTAAACCCTAAAACCCTACCCCCAGCATGACCCCCTACACTACACAAACACCAGTGCACTACCCCAACCCTAAAACACTACCCCAAGCACGACTCACTACACTACACAAACACACTGTACTACCCTTAACCGTAAAACACTACCCCCAGCATGACCCCTAGACTACCCAAACACCACTGCACTAAACTAAACCCTAAAACACTACCCCAGCACTACCCCCTACACTACACAAACACCACTGCACTACCCTAAACCACTACCCCAGCACTACCCCCTACACTACATAAACACCACTGCACTACCCTAAACCCTAAAACACTACCCCACCACTAACCCCTACACTACCCAAACACCACTGCACTACCCTAAACCACTACCCCAGCACGACCCCCTACACTACACAAACACCACTGCACTACGCTAAACCCTAAAACACTACCCCTAGAACGACCCCCTACACTACACAAAAACCACTGCACTACCCTAAACCCTAAAACACTACCCATACACTACACAAACACCACTGCACAACCCTCAACCCTAAAACACTACCCCAGCACTACGACCTACCCTACCCAAACACCACTGCACTACCCTAAACCCTAAAACACTACCCCCAGCATGACCCCCTATACTACCCAAACACCACTGCACTACCCTACACCCTAAAACACTACCCCAGCACTACCCCCAACACTACCCAAACACCACTGCACTACCCTAAAACACTCCCGCAGCACTATGCCCTACACTACCAAAACACCACTGCACTACCCTAAACCCTAAAACAAGAACCCCTACACAACACAAACACCACTGCACTACCCTAAACCCTAAAACACTACCCCAGTACTACGCCCTACACTACCCAAACACAACTGCACTACCCTAAAACACTACCCCCAGTATGACCCCCTACACTGCACAAACACCACTGCACTACCCTACACCCTAAAACACTATGCCCAGCATGACCCCCTATACTACCCAAACACCACTGCACTGCCCTAAACCCGAAAACACTACCCCAGCATGACCCCCTCACAACACAAAAACCACTGCAATACCCTAAACCCTAAATCTACCCCCAGCATGACCCCCTACACTACCCAAACACCACTGCACTACCCTAAACCCTAAAACACGACCCCCCTACACTACACAAGCTCCACTGCACTACCCTAAACCCCAAAACACTACCCCCAGCACGACCCCCTTCACTACACAAACACCACTGCACTATCCTAAACCCTAAAACACTACCCCCAGCACGACCCCATTCACTACACAAACACCACTGCACTACACTAAACCCTTAAACACTACCCCCCTACACTACACAAACACCACTGCACTACCCTCAACCCTAAAACACTACCCCCAGCTCTACGCCCTACACTACCCAAACACCACTGCACTACCCGAAAACACTATCCCAAGCACTACCCCCTACACTACACAAACACCACTGCACTACCCTAAACCCTAAAACACCACACCTAGCACTACACCCTACACTACCCAAACACCACTGCACTACCCTAAACCACTATCCCCAGCACTACCCCCTACACTACACAAACACCACTGCACTACCCTAAACACTAAAACAATACCCCGTGCACGATTCCCTACACTACCCAAACACCACTGCACTACACTAAACCCTAAATCTACCCCCAGCACGACCCTCTACACTACACAAACACCACTGCACTACCCTAAACCCTAAAACACTACCCCAGGATGACCCCTCACAACACAAACACCACTGCACTACACTAAACCCTGAATTTACCCCCAGCATGACTCCCTACACTACCCAAACACCACTGCACTTCCCTAAACCCTAAAACACTATACCCAGCACTACCCCCTACACAACACAAACACCACTGCACTACCCTAAACCCTAAAACACTACCCCCTGCAGTATCCCCTTCACTACCCACACACCACTGCACTACCCTAAACCCTAAAACACTACCCCCAGCATGACCCCCTACACTACACAAACACCACTGCACTACCCTAAACCCTAAATCTACTCCCAGCATGACCCCCTACACTACCCAAACACCACTGCACTTCCCTAAACCCTAAAACACTATACCCAGCACTACCCCCTGCACAACACAAACACCACTGCACTACCCTAAACCCTAAAACACTACCCCCTGCAGTATCCCCTTCACTACCCACACACCACTGCACTACCCTAAACCCTAAAACACTACCCCCAGTTCTACCCCATACACTACCCAAACACCACTGCACTACCCTAAACCCTAAAACACGACCCCTACACTACACAAACACCACTGCACTACCCTAAACCCTAAAACACTACCCTCAGCATGACTCCCTACACTACCCAAACAATTGTACTACCCTAAACCCTAAATCTACCCCCAGCATAACCCCCTACACTACACAAACACCACGGCACTGCCTTAAACCCTAAAACACTATCCCCAGCACTACCCCCTACACTACACAAACACCACAGCACTACCCTACTGCACTACCCTAAAACACTACCCCTAAACTACAAAAACACCACTGCACTACCCTCAACCCTAAAACACTACCCCCAGCACTACACCCTACACTACCCAAACACCACTGGACTATCCTAAACACTAAAACTCTACCCCCAGCATGACTTCCTACAATACACAAGCACCACTGCACTACCCTAAACCCTAAAACACTACCCCCAGCACGACTCCCTACACTACCCAAACAACTGAACTACCCTAAACCCTAAATCTACCCCAGCACAACCCCCTACACTACACATACACCATTGCACTGCCTTAAACCCTAAAACACTACCACCAGAACGACCCCCTACACAAACACCACTGCACTACCATAAACCCTAAATCTACCCCCAGCACAACCCCCTACACTCCACATACACCACAGCACTGCCTTAAACCCTAAAACACTACCCTCTAAACTACAAAAACACCACTGCACTACCCTCAACCGTAAAACACTACCCCCAGCACTACGCCCTACACTACCCAAACACCACTGGACTATCCTAAACACTAAAACCCTACCCCCAGCATCCCTTCCTACAATACACAAGCACCACTGCACTACCTTCAACCCTAAAACACTACCCCAGCACGACCTACACCTCTGCACTACCCTAAACCCTAAAACACTATACCCAGCACTACCCCCTATACTACACAAACACCACTGCAGTACCCTAAACCCTAAAACACTACCCCCAGCATGACCCCCTACACTACCCAAACACCACTGCACTACCCTAAACCCTAACACACGACCCCCTACACTACACAAACTCCACTGCACTACCCTAAACCCTAAAACAATACCCCCAGCATGAACCCCTACACTACACAAACACCACTACACTACCCTAAACCCAAAACACTACCCCATACACTACACAAACACAACTGCAGTACCCTAAACCACTACCTTAAACCCTAAAACACACACCACAGCACTACCCTACTGCACTACCCTAAACCCTAAAACACTACCCCCTAAACTACAAAGACACCACTGCACTACCCTCAACCCTAAAACACTACCCCCAGCACTACGCCCTACACTACCCAAACACCACTGGACTATCCTAAACACTAAAACCCTACCCCCAGCATGACTTCCTACAATACACAAGCACCACTGCACTACCCTAATCCCTAAAACATGACCCCTACACTACACAAACACCACTGCACTACCCTAAACCCTAAAACACTACCCCCAGCACGACTCCCTACACTACCCAAACAACTGAACTACCCTAAACCCTAAATCTACCCCAGCACAACCCCCTACACTACACATACACCACTGCACTGCCTTAAACCCTAAAACACTACCACCAGAACGACCCCCTAAACAAACACCACTGGACTACCATAAACCCTAAATCTACCCCCAGCATGACCCCCTACACTACACAAACACCACTGCACTACCCTAAACCCTAAAACCCTACCCCCAGCATGACCCCCTACACTACACAAACACCAGTGCACTACCCCAACCCTAAAACACTACCCCAAGCACGACTCACTACACTACACAAACACACTGTACTACCCTTAACCGTAAAACACTACCCCCAGCATGACCCCTAGACTACCCAAACACCACTGCACTAAACTAAACCCTAAAACACTACCCCAGCACTACCCCCTACACTACACAAACACCACTGCACTACCCTAAACCACTACCCCAGCACTACCCCCTACACTACATAAACACCACTGCACTACCCTAAACCCTAAAACACTACCCCACCACTAACCCCTACACTACCCAAACACCACTGCACTACCCTAAACCACTACCCCAGCACGACCCCCTACACTACACAAACACCACTGCACTACGCTAAACCCTAAAACACTACCCCTAGAACGACCCCCTACACTACACAAAAACCACTGCACTACCCTAAACCCTAAAACACTACCCATACACTACACAAACACCACTGCACAACCCTCAACCCTAAAACACTACCCCAGCACTACGACCTACCCTACCCAAACACCACTGCACTACCCTAAACCCTAAAACACTACCCCCAGCATGACCCCCTATACTACCCAAACACCACTGCACTACCCTACACCCTAAAACACTACCCCAGCACTACCCCCAACACTACCCAAACACCACTGCACTACCCTAAAACACTCCCGCAGCACTATGCCCTACACTACCAAAACACCACTGCACTACCCTAAACCCTAAAACAAGAACCCCTACACAACACAAACACCACTGCACTACCCTAAACCCTAAAACACTACCCCAGTACTACGCCCTACACTACCCAAACACAACTGCACTACCCTAAAACACTACCCCCAGTATGACCCCCTACACTGCACAAACACCACTGCACTACCCTACACCCTAAAACACTATGCCCAGCATGACCCCCTATACTACCCAAACACCACTGCACTGCCCTAAACCCGAAAACACTACCCCAGCATGACCCCCTCACAACACAAACACCACTGCAATACCCTAAACCCTAAATCTACCCCCAGCATGACCCCCTACACTACCCAAACACCACTGCACTACCCTAAACCCTAAAACACGACCCCCCTACACTACACAAGCTCCACTGCACTACCCTAAACCCCAAAACACTACCCCCAGCACGACCCCCTTCACTACACAAACACCACTGCACTATCCTAAACCCTAAAACACTACCCCCAGCACGACCCCATTCACTACACAAACACCACTGCACTACACTAAACCCTTAAACACTACCCCCCTACACTACACAAACACCACTGCACTACCCTCAACCCTAAAACACTACCCCCAGCTCTACGCCCTACACTACCCAAACACCACTGCACTACCCGAAAACACTATCCCAAGCACTACCCCCTACACTACACAAACACCACTGCACTACCCTAAACCCTAAAACACCACACCTAGCACTACACCCTACACTACCCAAACACCACTGCACTACCCTAAACCACTATCCCCAGCACTACCCCCTACACTACACAAACACCACTGCACTACCCTAAACACTAAAACAATACCCCGTGCACGATTCCCTACACTACCCAAACACCACTGCACTACACTAAACCCTAAATCTACCCCCAGCACGACCCTCTACACTACACAAACACCACTGCACTACCCTAAACCCTAAAACACTACCCCAGGATGACCCCTCACAACACAAACACCACTGCACTACACTAAACCCTGAATTTACCCCCAGCATGACTCCCTACACTACCCAAATACCACTGCACTTCCCTAAACCCTAAAACACTATACCCAGCACTACCCCCTACACAACACAAACACCACTGCACTACCCTAAACCCTAAAACACTACCCCCTGCAGTATCCCCTTCACTACCCACACACCACTGCACTACCCTAAACCCTAAAACACTACCCCCAGCATGACCCCCTACACTACACAAACACCACTGCACTACCCTAAACCCTAAATCTACTCCCAGCATGACCCCCTACACTACCCAAACACCACTGCACTTCCCTAAACCCTAAAACACTATACCCAGCACTACCCCCTGCACAACACAAACACCACTGCACTACCCTAAACCCTAAAACACTACCCCCTGCAGTATCCCCTTCACTACCCACACACCACTGCACTACCCTAAACCCTAAAACACTACCCCCAGTTCTACCCCATACACTACCCAAACACCACTGCACTACCCTAAACCCTAAAACACGACCCCTACACTACACAAACACCACTGCACTACCCTAAACCCTAAAACACTACCCTCAGCATGACTCCCTACACTACCCAAACAATTGTACTACCCTAAACCCTAAATCTACCCCCAGCATAACCCCCTACACTACACAAACACCACGGCACTGCCTTAAACCCTAAAACACTATCCCCAGCACTACCCCCTACACTACACAAACACCACAGCACTACCCTACTGCACTACCCTAAAACACTACCCCTAAACTACAAAAACACCACTGCACTACCCTCAACCCTAAAACACTACCCCCAGCACTACACCCTACACTACCCAAACACCACTGGACTATCCTAAACACTAAAACTCTACCCCCAGCATGACTTCCTACAATACACAAGCACCACTGCACTACCCTAAACCCTAAAACACTACCCCCAGCACGACTCCCTACACTACCCAAACAACTGAACTACCCTAAACCCTAAATCTACCCCAGCACAACCCCCTACACTACACATACACCATTGCACTGCCTTAAACCCTAAAACACTACCACCAGAACGACCCCCTACACAAACACCACTGCACTACCATAAACCCTAAATCTACCCCCAGCACAACCCCCTACACTCCACATACACCACAGCACTGCCTTAAACCCTAAAACACTACCCTCTAAACTACAAAAACACCACTGCACTACCCTCAACCGTAAAACACTACCCCCAGCACTACGCCCTACACTACCCAAACACCACTGGACTATCCTAAACACTAAAACCCTACCCCCAGCATCCCTTCCTACAATACACAAGCACCACTGCACTACCTTCAACCCTAAAACACTACCCCAGCACGACCTACACCTCTGCACTACCCTAAACCCTAAAACACTATACCCAGCACTACCCCCTATACTACACAAACACCACTGCAGTACCCTAAACCCTAAAACACTACCCCCAGCATGACCCCCTACACTACCCAAACACCACTGCACTACCCTAAACCCTAACACACGACCCCCTACACTACACAAACTCCACTGCACTACCCTAAACCCTAAAACAATACCCCCAGCATGAACCCCTACACTACACAAACACCACTACACTACCCTAAACCCAAAACACTACCCCATACACTACACAAACACAACTGCAGTACCCTAAACCACTACCTTAAACCCTAAAACACACACCACAGCACTACCCTACTGCACTACCCTAAACCCTAAAACACTACCCCCTAAACTACAAAGACACCACTGCACTACCCTCAACCCTAAAACACTACCCCCAGCACTACGCCCTACACTACCCAAACACCACTGGACTATCCTAAACACTAAAACCCTACCCCCAGCATGACTTCCTACAATACACAAGCACCACTGCACTACCCTAATCCCTAAAACATGACCCCTACACTACACAAACACCACTGCACTACCCTAAACCCTAAAACACTACCCCCAGCACGACTCCCTACACTACCCAAACAACTGAACTACCCTAAACCCTAAATCTACCCCAGCACAACCCCCTACACTACACATACACCACTGCACTGCCTTAAACCCTAAAACACTACCACCAGAACGACCCCCTAAACAAACACCACTGGACTACCATAAACCCTAAATCTACCCCCAGCATGACCCCCTACACTACACAAACACCACTGCACTACCCTAAACCCTAAAACCCTACCCCCAGCATGACCCCCTACACTACACAAACACCAGTGCACTACCCCAACCCTAAAACACTACCCCAAGCACGACTCACTACACTACACAAACACACTGTACTACCCTTAACCGTAAAACACTACCCCCAGCATGACCCCTAGACTACCCAAACACCACTGCACTAAACTAAACCCTAAAACACTACCCCAGCACTACCCCCTACACTACACAAACACCACTGCACTACCCTAAACCACTACCCCAGCACTACCCCCTACACTACATAAACACCACTGCACTACCCTAAACCCTAAAACACTACCCCACCACTAACCCCTACACTACCCAAACACCACTGCACTACCCTAAACCACTACCCCAGCACGACCCCCTACACTACACAAACACCACTGCACTACGCTAAACCCTAAAACACTACCCCTAGAACGACCCCCTACACTACACAAAAACCACTGCACTACCCTAAACCCTAAAACACTACCCATACACTACACAAACACCACTGCACAACCCTCAACCCTAAAACACTACCCCAGCACTACGACCTACCCTACCCAAACACCACTGCACTACCCTAAACCCTAAAACACTACCCCCAGCATGACCCCCTATACTACCCAAACACCACTGCACTACCCTACACCCTAAAACACTACCCCAGCACTACCCCCAACACTACCCAAACACCACTGCACTACCCTAAAACACTCCCGCAGCACTATGCCCTACACTACCAAAACACCACTGCACTACCCTAAACCCTAAAACAAGAACCCCTACACAACACAAACACCACTGCACTACCCTAAACCCTAAAACACTACCCCAGTACTACGCCCTACACTACCCAAACACAACTGCACTACCCTAAAACACTACCCCCAGTATGACCCCCTACACTGCACAAACACCACTGCACTACCCTACACCCTAAAACACTATGCCCAGCATGACCCCCTATACTACCCAAACACCACTGCACTGCCCTAAACCCGAAAACACTACCCCAGCATGACCCCCTCACAACACAAACACCACTGCAATACCCTAAACCCTAAATCTACCCCCAGCATGACCCCCTACACTACCCAAACACCACTGCACTACCCTAAACCCTAAAACACGACCCCCCTACACTACACAAGCTCCACTGCACTACCCTAAACCCCAAAACACTACCCCCAGCACGACCCCCTTCACTACACAAACACCACTGCACTATCCTAAACCCTAAAACACTACCCCCAGCACGACCCCATTCACTACACAAACACCACTGCACTACACTAAACCCTTAAACACTACCCCCCTACACTACACAAACACCACTGCACTACCCTCAACCCTAAACCACTACCCCCAGCTCTACGCCCTACACTACCCAAACACCACTGCACTACCCGAAAACACTATCCCAAGCACTACCCCCTACACTACACAAACACCACTGCACTACCCTAAACCCTAAAACACCACACCTAGCACTACACCCTACACTACCCAAACACCACTGCACTACCCTAAACCCTAAAACACTATCCCCAGCACTACCCCCTACACTACACAAACACCACTGCACTACCCTAAACCCTAAAACAATACCCCGTGCACGATTCCCTACACTACCCAAACACCACTGCACTACACTAAACCCTAAATCTACCCCCAGCACGACCCTCTACACTACACAAACACCACTGCACTACCCTAAACCCTAAAACACTACCCCAGGATGACCCCTCACAACACAAACACCACTGCACTACACTAAACCCTGAATTTACCCCCAGCATGACTCCCTACACTACCCAAACACCACTGCACTTCCCTAAACCCTAAAACACTATACCCAGCACTACCCCCTACACAACACAAACACCACTGCACTACCCTAAACCCTAAAACACTACCCCCTGCAGTATCCCCTTCACTACCCACACACCACTGCACTACCCTAAACCCTAAAACACTACCCCCAGCATGACCCCCTACACTACACAAACACCACTGCACTACCCTAAACCCTAAATCTACTCCCAGCATGACCCCCTACACTACCCAAACACCACTGCACTTCCCTAAACCCTAAAACACTATACCCAGCACTACCCCCTGCACAACACAAACACCACTGCACTACCCTAAACCCTAAAACACTACCCCCTGCAGTATCCCCTTCACTACCCACACACCACTGCACTACCCTAAACCCTAAAACACTACCCCCAGTTCTACCCCATACACTACCCAAACACCACTGCACTACCCTAAACCCTAAAACACGACCCCTACACTACACAAACACCACTGCACTACCCTAAACCCTAAAACACTACCCTCAGCATGACTCCCTACACTACCCAAACAATTGTACTACCCTAAACCCTAAATCTACCCCCAGCATAACCCCCTACACTACACAAACACCACGGCACTGCCTTAAACCCTAAAACACTATCCCCAGCACTACCCCCTACACTACACAAACACCACAGCACTACCCTAAAACACTACCCCTAAACTACAAAAACACCACTGCACTACCCTCAACCCTAAAACACTACCCCCAGCACTACACCCTACACTACCCAAACACCACTGGACTATCCTAAACACTAAAACTCTACCCCCAGCATGACTTCCTACAATACACAAGCACCACTGCACTACCCTAAACCCTAAAACACTACCCCCAGCACGACTCCCTACACTACCCAAACAACTGAACTACCCTAAACCCTAAATCTACCCCAGCACAACCCCCTACACTACACATACACCATTGCACTGCCTTAAACCCTAAAACTCTAGCACCAGAACGACCCCCTACACAAACACCACTGCACTACCATAAACCCTAAATCTACCCCCAGCACAACCCCCTACACTCCACATACACCACAGCACTGCCTTAAACCCTAAAACACTACCCTCTAAACTACAAAAACACCACTGCACTACCCTCAACCGTAAAACACTACCCCAGCACTACGCCCTACACTACCCAAACACCACTGGACTATCCTAAACACTAAAACCCTACCCCCAGCATCCCTTCCTACAATACACAAGCACCACTGCACTACCTTCAACCCTAAAACACTACCCCAGCACGACCTACACCTCTGCACTACCCTAAACCCTAAAACACTATACCCAGCACTACCCCCTATACTACACAAACACCACTGCAGTACCCTAAACCCTAAAACACTACCCCCAGCATGACCCCCTACACTACCCAAACACCACTGCACTACCCTAAACCCTAACACACGACCCCCTACACTACACAAACTCCACTGCACTACCCTAAACCCTAAAACAATACCCCCAGCATGAACCCCTACACTACACAAACACCACTACACTACCCTAAACCCAAAACACTACCCCATACACTACACAAACACAACTGCAGTACCCTAAACCACTACCTTAAACCCTAAAACACACACCACAGCACTACCCTACTGCACTACCCTAAACCCTAAAACACTACCCCCTAAACTACAAAGACACCACTGCACTACCCTCAATCCTAAAACACTACCCCCAGCACTACGCCCTACACTACCCAAACACCACTGGACTATCCTAAACACTAAAACCCTACCCCCAGCATGACTTCCTACAATACACAAGCACCACTGCACTACCCTAAACCCTAAAACACGACCCCTACACTACACAAACACCACTGCACTACCCTAAACCCTAAAACACTACCCCCAGCACGACTCCCTACACTACCCAAACAACTGAACTACCCTAAACCCTAAATCTATCCCAGCACAACCCCCTACACTACACATACACCACAGCACTGCCTTAAACCCTAAAACACTACCCCCTAAACTACAAAAACACCACTGCACTACCCTCAACCCTAAAACACTACCCCCAGCACTACGCCCTACACTACCCAAACACCACTGGACTATCCTAAACACTAAAACCCTACCCCCAGCATCCCTTCCTACAATACACAAGCACCACTGCACTACCTTCAACCCTAAAACACTACCCCAGCACGACCTACACCTCTGCACTACCCTAAACCCTAAAACACTATACCCAGCACTACCCCCTACACTACACAAACACCACTGCAGTACCCTACACCCTAAAACACTACCCCCAGCATGACCCCCTACACTACCCAAACACCACTGCACTACCCTAAACCCTAACACACGACCCCCTACACTACACAAACTCCACTGCACTACCCTAAACCCTAAAACAATACCCCCAGCATGAACCCCTACACTACACAAACACCACTACACTACCCTAAACCCAAAACACTACCCCATACACTACACAAACACAACTGCAGTACCCTAAACCACTACACCCAGCACTATACCCTACACTACCCAAACACCACTGCACTACCCTAAACCCTAAAACAGTACCCCAGCATGACCCCCTCACAACACAAACACCACTACAATACCCTAAACCCTAAATCTATCCCCAGCATGACCCCCTCCACTACCCAAACACCACTGCATTACCCTAAACCCTAACACACGACCCCCTACACTACACAAACTCCACTGCACTACCCTAAACCCTAAAACAATACCCCCAGCACAACCCCCTTCACTACACAAACACCACTGCACTACCTTAAACCCTAAAACACTATCCCCAGCACTACCCCCTACACTACACAAACACCACAGCACTACCCTACTGCACTACCCTAAACCCTAAAACACTACCCCCTAAACTACAAAAACACCACTGCACTACCCTCAACCCTAAAACACTACCCCCAGCACTACGCCCTACACTACCCAAACACCACTGGACTATCCTAAACACTAAAACCCTACCCCCAGCATGACTTCCTACAATACACAAGCACCACTGCACTACCCTAAACCCTAAAACACGACCCCTACACTACACAAACACCACTGAACTACCCTAAACCCTAAAACACTACCCCACAGCACGACTCCCTACACTACCCAAACAACTGAACTACCCTAAACCCTAAATCTATCCCAGCACAACCCCCTACACTACACATACACCACAGCACTGCCTTAAACCCTAAAACACTACCACCAGAACGACCCCTACACAAACACAACTGCACTACCATAAACCCTAAATCTACCCCCAGCATGACCCCTACACTACACAAACACCACTGTACTACCCTAAACCCTAAAACACTACCCCCAGCACGACCCCCTTCACTACCCAAACACCACTGTATGACCCTAAACCCCAAAACACGACCCCCTACACTACCCAAACACAACTGCACTACCCTAAATCCTAAAACACGACCCCCTACACTACACAAACACCACTGCACTACCCTAAACCCTAAAACACTATCCCAGCACTACCCCCTACAATACACAAACACCACTGCACTACCCTAAACCCTAAAACCCTACCCCAGCATGACCCCCTACACTACACAAACACCAGTGCACTACCCAACCCTAAAACACTACCCCAAGCACGACTCCCTACACTACCCAAACACACTGTACTAACCTTAACCATAAAACACTACCCTAAACCACTACCCCAGCACGACCCCCTACACTACATAAACACCACTGCACTACCCTAAACCCTAAAACACTACCTCAGCACTAACCCCTACACTACCCAAACATCACTGCACTACCCTAAACCACTACCCCAGCACGACCCCCTACACTACACAAACACCACTGCACTACGCTAAACCCTAAAACACTACCCCCAGCACGACCCCCTACACTACACAAAAAGCACTGCACTACCCTAAACCCTAAAACACTACCCATACACTACACAAACACCACTGCACAACCCTCAACCCTAAAACACTACCCCCAGCATGACCCCCTATACTACCCAAACACCACTGCACTACCCTACACCCTAAACACTACCCCAGCACGACCCCTTCACTACACAAACACCACTGACCTATCCTAAACCCTAAAACACTACCCCCAGCACGACCCCCTTCTCTACACAAACACCAATGCACTACACTAAACCCTTAAACACTACCCCTACACTACACAAACACCACTGCACTTCCCTCAACCCTAAAACACTACCCCCAGCACTACGCCCTACACTACCCAAACACCACTGCATTACCCGAAAAAACACTATCCCAAGCACTACCCCCTACACTACACAAACACCACTGCACTACCCTAAACCCTAAAACACTACACCTAGCACTACACCCTACACTACCCAAACACCACTGCACTACCCTAAACCACTATCCCCAGAACTACCCCCTACACTACACAAACACCACTGCACTACCCTAAACCCTAAAACAATACCCTGCACACGATTCCCTACACTACCCAAACACCACTGCACTACACTAAACCCTAAATCTAGCCGCAGCACGACCCTCTACACTACACAAACACCACTGCACTACCCTAAACCCTAAAACACTACCCCAGGATGACCCCCTCACGTCACAAACACCACTGCACTACGCTAAACCCTGAATTTACCCTCAGCATGACTCCCTACACTACCCAAACACCACTGCACTTCCCTAAACCCTAAAACACTATTCCCAGCACTACCCCCTACACAAAACAAACACCACTGCACTACCCTAAACACTATCCCCTGCAGTATCCCCTTCACTACCCACACACCACTGCACTACCCTAAACCCTAAAACACTACCCCCTGCAGTATCCCCTTCACTACCCACACACCACTGCACTACCCTAAACCCTAAAACACTACCCCCAGTTCTACCCCCTACACTACCCAAACACCACTGCACTATCCTAAACCCTAAAACACTAACCCCAGCACGATCCCCTACAATACACAAGCACCACTGCACTACCCTAAACCCTAAAACATGACCCCTACACTACACAAACACCACTGCACTACCCTAAACCCTAAAACACTACCCTCAGCATGACTCCCTACACTACCCAAACAACTGTACTACCCTAAACCCTAAATCTACCCCCAGCATAACCCCCTACACTACACAAACACCACGGCACTGCCTTAAACCCTAAAACACTACCCCCAGCACGACCCCCTTCACTACACAAACACAACTGAACGACCCTAAACCCAAAAACACGACCCCCTACACTACCCAAACACAACTGCACTACCCTAATCCCTAAAACACGACCCCTACACTACACAAACACCACTGCACTACCCTAAACCCTAAAACACTACCCCCTACAATACACAAACATCACTGCACTACCCTAAACCCTAAAACCCTACCCC
This sequence comes from Triturus cristatus, assembly GCF_964204655.1. Lineage (NCBI taxonomy): Eukaryota > Metazoa > Chordata > Amphibia > Caudata > Salamandridae > Triturus > Triturus cristatus. The sequence goes on along the minus strand of NC_140579.1, from coordinate 619,066,779 downwards.
CAGCATGACTCCCTACACTACACAAACACCACTGTACTACCCTTAACCCTAAAACTCTACCCCCAGCATGACCCCCTAGACTACCCAAACACCACTGCACTAAACTAAACCCTAAAACACTACCCCAGCACTACCCGCTACACTACACAAACACCACTGCACTACCCAAAACCACTACCCCAGCACGACCCCCTACACTACATAAACACCACTGCACTACGGTAAACCCTAAAACACTACCCCCAGCACGACCCCCTATACTACACAAAAACCACTGCACTACCCTAAACCCTAAAACACTGCCCCTACGCTACACAAACACCACTGCACAACCCTCAACCCTAAAACACTACCCCCAGCACTACGACCTACCCTACCCAAACACCACTGCACTACCCTAAACCCTAAAACACTACCCCAGAACTATGCCCTACGCTACCCAAACACCACTGCACTACCCTAAACCCTAAAACAATACCCCACACACGATTCCCTACACTACCCAAACACCACTGCACTACACTAAACCCTAAATCTACCCCCAGCATGACCCCCTACTCTACCCACACACAACTGCACTACCCTAAACCCTAAAACACTACCCCCAGCACGACCCTCTACACTACACAAACAGCACTGCACTACCCTAAACCCTAAAACACTACCCCAGCATGACCCACTCACAACACAAACACCACTGCACTACCCTAAACCCTAAATGTACCCCAGCATGACTCCCTACACTACCCAAACACCACTGCACTACCCTAAACACTAAAACGCTACCCCCAGCATGACCCCCTACACTACACAAACACCACTGCACTACCCTAAACCCTAAATCTACTCCCAGCATGACCCCCTACACTACCCAAACACCACTGCACTTCCCTAAACCCTAAAACACTATACCCAGCACTACCCCTACACAACACAAGCACCACTGCACTACCGTCAACCCTAAAACACTACCCCCTGCAGCATCCCCTACACTACCCACACACCACTGCACTACCCTAAACTCTAAAACACTACCCCCAGTTCTACCCCCTACATTCCAAACACCACTGCACTACCCTAAACACTAAAACGCTACCCCCAGCATGACCCCCTACACTACACAAACACCACTGCACTACCCTAAACCCTAAATCTACTCCCAGCATGACCCCCTACACTACCCAAACACCACTGCACTTCCCTAAACCCTAAAACACTATACCCAGCACTACCCCTACACAACACAAACACCACTGCACTACCGTAAACCCTAAAACACTACCCCCTGCAGCATCCCCTACACTACCCACACACCACTGCACTACCCTAAACTCTAAAACACTACCCCCAGTTCTACCCCCTACACTACCCAAACACCACTGCACTATCCTAAACCCTAAAGCACTAACCCGTGCACAACCCCCTACAATACACAAGCACCTCTGCACTACCCTAAACCCTAAAACACGACCCCTACACTACACAAACGCCTCTGCACTACCCTAAACCCTAAAACACTACCCTCAGCACGACTCCCTACACTACCCAAACAACTGTACTACCCTAAACCCTAAATCTACCCCCAGCACAACCCCCTACACTACACAAACACCACATCACTGCCTTAAACCCTTAAACACTACCCTAAGCATTACCCCCTCCACTACACAAACACCACTGCACTACCCTAAACCCTAAAACACTACCCCAGCATGACCCCCTACACTACACTAACACCACTGCACTACCCAAAACCCTAAAACACTACACCCAGCACAACCCCCTCCACTACACAAAAAACTACTGCACTACCCTAAACCCTAAAACACTTTCCCCTACACTACACAAACACCACTGCACTACCTTCAACCCTTAAACACTACCCCAGCACAACCTACACCTCTGCACTACCCTAAACCCTAAAACACTATACCCAGCACTACCCCATACACTACACAAACACCACTGCACTACCCTAAACCCTAAAACACTACCCCCAGCATGACCCCCTACACTACCCAAACACCACTGCCCTACCCTAAACCCTAACACACGACCCCCTACACTACACAAACTCCACTGCACTACTCTAAACCCTAAAACAATACCCCCAGCATGACCCCCTACACTACACAAACACCACTACAATACCCTAAACCCTAAAACACTACCCCATACACTACATAAACACAACTGCAGTACCCTAAACCCTAAACCACTACACCCAGCACTACACCCTACACTACCCAAACACCACTGCACTACCCTAAACCCTAAAACAGTACCCCAGCATGACCCCCTCACAACACAAACACCACAGCAATACCCTAAACCCTAAATCTATCCCCAGCATGACCCCCTACACTACACAAACTCCACTGCACTACCCTAAACCCTAAAACAATACCCCCAGCACAACCCCCTTCACTACACAAACACCACTGCACTACCTTAAACCCTAAAACACTATCCCCAGCACTACCCCCTACACTACACAAACACCACAGCACAACCCTACTGCACTACCCTAAACCCTAAAACACTACCCCCAGCACTACAAAAACACCACTGCACTACCCTCAACCCTAAAACACTACCCCCAGCACTACGCCCTACACTACCCAAACACCACTGGACTATCCTAAACACTAAAACCCTACCCCCAGCATGACTTCCTACAATACACAAGCACCACTGCACTACCTTCAACCCTAAAACACTACCCCAGCACGACCTACACCTCTGCACTACCCTAAAACACTATACCCAGCACTACCCCCTACACTACACAAACACCACTGCAGTACCCTAAACCCTAAAACACTACCCCCAGCATGACCCCCTACACTACCCAAACACCACTGCACTACCCTAAACCCTAACACACGACCCCCTACACTACACAAACACAACTGCAGTACCCTAAACCCTAAACCACTACACCCAGCACTATACCCTACACTACCCAAACACCACTGCACTACCCTAAACCCTAAAACACTACCCCAGCACGACCTACACCTCTGCACTACCCTAAACCCTAAAACACTATACCCAGCACTACCCCCTACACTACACAAACACCACTGCAGTACCCTAAACCCTAAAACAATACCCCCAGCATGAACCCCTACACTACACAAACACCACTACACTACACTAAACCCAAAAATACTACCCCATACACTACACAAACACAACTGCAGTACCCTAAACCCTAAACCACTACACCCAGCACTATACCCTACACTACCCAAACACCACTGCACTACCCTAAACCCTAAAACAGTACCCCAGCATGACCCCCTCACAACACAAACACCACTGCAATACCCTAAACCCTAAATCTATCCCCAGCATGACGCCCTCCACTACCCAAACACCACTGCATTACCCTAAACCCTAACACACGACCCCCTACACTACACAAACTCCACTGCACTACCCTAAAACAATACCCCCAGCACAACCCCCTTCACTACACAAACACAACTGCACTACCTTAAACCCTAAAACACTATCCCCAGCACTACCCCCTACACTACACAAACACCACAGCACTACCCTACTGCACTACCCTAAACCCTAAAACACTACCCCCTAAACTACAAAAACACCACTGCACTACCCTCAACCCTAAAACACTACCCCCAGCACTACGCCCTACACTACCCAAACACCACTGGACTATCCTAAACACTAAAACCCTACCCCCAGCATGACTTCCTACAATACACAAGCACCACTGCACTACCCTAAACCCTAAAACACGACCCCTACACTACACAAACACCACTGCACTACCCTAAACCCTAAAACACTACCCCCAGCACGACTCCCTACACTACCCAAACAACTGAACTACCCTAAACCCTAAATCTACCCCAGCACAACCCCCTACACTACACATACACCACTGCACTGCCTTAAACCCTAAAACACTACCACCAGAACGACCCCCTACACAAATACCACTGGACTACCATAAACCCTAAATCTACCCCCAGCATGACCCCCTACACTACACAAACACCACTGCACTACCCTAAACCCTAAAACCCTACCCCCAGCATGACCCCCTACACTACACAAACACCAGTGCACTACCCCAACCCTAAAACACTACCCCAAGCACGACTCACTACACTACACAAACACCACTGCACTACCCTAAACCCTAAATCTACTCCCAGCATGACCCCCTACACTACCCAAACACCACTGCACTTCCCTAAACCCTAAAACACTATACCCAGCACTACCCCTACACAACACAAGCACCACTGCACTACCGTCAACCCTAAAACACTACCCCCTGCAGCATCCCCTACACTACCCACACACCACTGCACTACCCTAAACTCTAAAACACTACCCCCAGTTCTACCCCCTACACTCCAAACACCACTGCACTACCCTAAACACTAAAACGCTACCCCCAGCATGACCCCCTACACTACACAAACACCACTGCACTACCCTAAACCCTAAATCTACTCCCAGCATGACCCCTACACTACCCAAACACCACTGCACTTCCCTAAACCCTAAAACACTATACCCAGCACTACCCCTACACAACACAAACACCACTGCACTACCGTAAACCCTAAAACACTACCCCCTGCAGCATCCCCTACACTACCCACACACCACTGCACTACCCTAAACTCTAAAACACTACCCCCAGTTCTACCCCCTACACTACCCAAACACCACTGCACTATCCTAATCCCTAAAGCACTAACCCGTGCACAACCCCCTACAATACACAAGCACCTCTGCACTACCCTAAACCCTAAAACACGACCCCTACACTACACAAACGCCACTGCACTACCCTAAACCCTAAAACACTACCCTCAGCACGACTCCCTACACTACCCAAACAACTGTACTACCCTAAACCCTAAATCTACCCCCAGCACAACCCCCTACACTACACAAACACCACATCACTGCCTTAAACCCTTAAACACTACCCTAAGCATTACCCCCTCCACTACACAAACACCACTGCACTACCCTAAACCCTAAAACACTACCCCAGCATGACCCCCTACACTACACTAACACCACTGCACTACCCAAAACCCTAAAACACTACACCCAGCACAACCCCCTCCACTACACAAAAAACTACTGCACTACCCTAAACCCTAAAACACTTTCCCCTACACTACACAAACACCACTGCACTACCTTCAACCCTTAAACACTACCCCAGCACGACCTACACCTCTGCACTACCCTAAACCCTAAAACACTATACCCAGCACTACCCCATACACTACACAAACACCACTGCACTACCCTAAACCCTAAAACACTACCCCCAGCATGACCCCCTACACTACCCAAACACCACTGCCCTACCCTAAACCCTAACACACGACCCCCTACACTACACAAACTCCACTGCACTACTCTAAACCCTAAAACAATACCCCCAGCATGACCCCCTACACTACACAAACACCACTACAATACCCTAAACCCTAAAACACTACCCCATACACTACATAAACACAACTGCAGTACCCTAAACCCTAAACCACTACACCCAGCACTACACCCTACACTACCCAAACACCACTGCACTACCCTAAACCCTAAAACAGTACCCCAGCATGACCCCCTCACAACACAAACACCACAGCAATACCCTAAACCCTAAATCTATCCCCAGCATGACCCCCTACACTACACAAACTCCACTGCACTACCCTAAACCCTAAAACAATACCCCCAGCACAACCCCCTTCACTACACAAACACCACTGCACTACCTTAAACCCTAAAACACTATCCCCAGCACTACCCCCTACACTACACAAACACCACAGCACAACCCTACTGCACTACCCTAAACCCTAAAACACTACCCCCTAAACTACAAAAACACCACTGCACTACCCTCAACCCTAAAACACTACCCCCAGCACTACGCCCTACACTACCCAAACACCACTGGACTATCCTAAACACTAAAACCCTACCCCCAGCATGACTTCCTACAATACACAAGCACCACTGCACTACCTTCAACCCTAAAACACTACCCCAGCACGACCTACACCTCTGCACTACCCTAAAACACTATACCCAGCACTACCCCCTACACTACACAAACACCACTGCAGTACCCTAAACCCTAAAACACTACCCCCAGCATGACCCCCTACACTACCCAAACACCACTGCACTACCCTAAACCCTAACACACGACCCCCTACACTACACAAACACAACTGCAGTACCCTAAACCACTACACCCAGCACTATACCCTACACTACCCAAACACCACTGCACTACCCTAAACCTTAAAACACTACCCCAGCACGACCTACACCTCTGCACTACCCTAAACCCTAAAACACTATACCCAGCACTACCCCCTACACTACACAAACACCACTGCAGTACCCTAAACCCTAAAACAATACCCCCAGCATGAACCCCTACACTACACAAACACCACTACACTACACTAAACCCAAAAATACTACCCCATACACTACACAAACACAACTGCAGTACCCTAAACCCTAAACCACTACACCCAGCACTATACCCTACACTACCCAAACACCACTGCACTACCCTAAACCCTAAAACAGTACCCCAGCATGACCCCCTCACAACACAAACACCACGGCAATACCCTAAACCCTAAATCTATCCCCAGCATGACGCCCTCCACTACCCAAACACCACTGCATTACCCTAAACCCTAACACACGACCCCCTACACTACACAAACTCCACTGCACTACCCTAAAACAATACCCCCAGCACAACCCCCTTCACTACACAAACACAACTGCACTACCTTAAACCCTAAAACACTATCCCCAGCACTACCCCCTACACTACACAAACACCACAGCACTACCCTACTGCACTACCCTAAACCCTAAAACACTACCCCCTAAACTACAAAAACACCACTGCACTACCCTCAACCCTAAAACACTACCCCCAGCACTACGCCCTACACTACCCAAACACCACTGGACTATCCTAAACACTAAAACCCTACCCCCAGCATGACTTCCTACAATACACAAGCACCACTGCACTACCCTAAACCCTAAAACACGACCCCTACACTACACAAACACCACTGCACTACCCTAAACCCTAAAACACTACCCCCAGCACGACTCCCTACACTACCCAAACAACTGAACTACCCTAAACCCTAAATCTACCCCAGCACAACCCCCTACACTACACATACACCACTGCACTGCCTTAAACCCTAAAACACTACCACCAGAACGACCCCCTACACAAATACCACTGGACTACCATAAACCCTAAATCTACCCCCAGCATGACCCCCTACACTACACAAACACCACTGCACTACCCTAAACCCTAAAACCCTACCCCCAGCATGACCCCCTACACTACACAAACACCAGTGCACTACCCCAACCCTAAAACACTACCCCAAGCACGACTCACTACACTACACAAACACACTGTACTACCCTTAACCGTAAAACACTACCCCCAGCATGACCCCCTAGACTACCCAAACACCACTGCACTAAACTAAACCCTAAAACACTACCCCAGCACTACCCCCTACACTACACAAACACCACTGCACTACCCTAAACCACTACCCCAGCACTACCCCCTACACTACATAAAAACCACTGCACTACCCTAAACCCTAAAACACTACCCCAGCACTAACCCCTACACTACCCAAACACCTCTGCACTACCCTAAACCACTACCCCAGCACGACCCCCTACACTACACAAACACCACTGCACTACGCTAAACCCTAAAACACTACCCCTAGAACGACCCCCTACACTACACAAAAACCACTGCACTACCCTAAACCCTAAAACACTACCCATACACTACACAAACACCACTGCACAACCCTCAACCCTAAAACACTACCCCAGCACTACGACCTACCCTACCCAATCACCACTGCACTACCCTAAACCCTAAAACACTACCCCCAGCATGACCCCTTATACTACCCAAACACCACTGCACTACCCTACACCCTAAAACACTACCCCAGCACTACCCCCAACACTACCCAAACACCACTGCACTACCCTAAAACACTCCCGCAGCACTATGCTCTACACTACCAAAACACCACTGCACTACCCTAAACCCTAAAACAAGAACCCCTACACAACACAAACACCACTGCACTACCCTAAACCCTAAAACACTACCCCAGTACTACGCCCTACACTACCCAAACACAACTGCACTACCCTAAAACACTACCCCCAGCATGACCCCCTACACTACACAAACACGACTGCACTACCCTACACCCTAAAACACTATGCCCAGCATGACCCCCTATACTACCCAAACACCACTGCACTGCCCTAAACCCGAAAACACTACCCCAGCATGACCCCCTCACATCACAAACACCACTGCAATACCCTAAACCCTAAATCTACCCCCAGCATGACCCCCTACACTACCCAAACACCACTGCACTACCCTAAACCCTAAAACACGACCCCCTACACTACACAAGCTCCACTGCACTACCCTAAACCCCAAAACACTACCCCCAGCACGACCCCCTTCACTACACAAACACCACTGCACTATCCTAAACCCTAAAACACTACCCCAGCACGACCCCATTCACTACACAAACACCACTGCACTACACTAAACCCTTAAACACTACCCCCTACACTACACAAACACCACTGCACTACCCTCAACCCTAAAACACTACCCCCAGCACTACGCCCTACACTACCCAAACACCACTGCACTACCCGAAAACACTATCCCAAGCACTACCCCCTACACTACACAAACACCACTGCACTACCCTAAACCCTAAAACACTACACCTAGCACTACACCCTACACTACCCAAACACCACTGCACTACCCTAAACCCTAAAACAATACCCCGTGCACGATTCCCTACACTACCCAAACACCACTGCACTACACTAAACCCTAAATCTACCCCCAGCACGACCCTATACACTACACAAACACCACTGCACTACCCTAAACCCTAAAACACTATCCCAGGATGACCCCCTCACAACACAAACACCACTGCACTACACTAAACCCTGAATTTACCCCCAGCATGACTCCCTACACTACCCAAACACCACTGCACTTCCCTAAACCCTAAAACACTATACCCAGCACTACCCCCTACACAACACAAACACCACTGCACTACCCTAAACCCTAAAACACTACCCCCTGCAGTATCCCCTTCACTACCCACACACCACTGCACTACCCTAAACCCTAAAACACTACCCCCAGCATGACCCCCTACACAACACAAACACAACTGCACTACCCTAAACCCTAAAACACTACCCCCTGCAGTATCCCCTTCACTACCCACACACCACTGCACTACCCTAAACCCTAAAACACTACCCCCAGCATGACCCCCTATACTACACAAACACCACTGCACTACCCTAAACCCTAAATCTACTCCCAGCATGACCCCCTGCACTACCCAAACACCACTGCACTTCCCTAAACCCTAAAACACTATACCCAGCACTACCCCCTACACAACACAAACACCACAGCACTACCCTAAACCCTAAAACACTACCCCCTGCAGTATCCCTTTCACTACCCACACACCACTGCACTACCCTAAACCCTAAAACACTACCCCCAGTTCTACCCCATACACTACCCAAACACCACTGCACTACCCTAAACCCTAAAACACGACCCCTACACTACACAAACACCACGGCACTGCCTTAAACCCTAAAACACTATCCCCAGCACTACCCCTACACTACACAAACACCACAGCACTACCCTACTGCACTACCCTAAACCCTAAAACCCTACCCCCTAAACTACAAAAACACCACTGCACTACCCTCAACCCTAAAACACTACCCCCAGCACTACGCCCTACACTACCCAAACACCACTGGACTATCCTAAACACTAAAACTCTACCCCCAGCATGACTTCCTACAATACACAAGCACCACTGCACTACCCAAAACCCTAAAACACTACCCCCAGCACGACTCCCTACACTACCCAAACAACTGAACTACCCTAAACCCTAAATCTACCCCAGCACAACTCCCTACACTACACATACACCACTGCACTGCCTTAAACCCTAAAACACTACCACCAGAACGACCACCTACACAAACACCACTGCACTACCATAAACCCTAAATCTACTCTCAGCATGACCCCCTACACTACACAAACACCACTGCACTACCCTAAACCCTAAAACCCTACCCCCAGCATGAGCCCCTACACTACACAAACACCAGTGCACTACCCCAACCCTAAAACACTACCCCAAGCACTACTCCCTACACTACACAAACACACTGTACTACCCTTAACCGTAAAACACTACCCCCAGCATGACCCCCTAGACTACCCAAACACCACTGCACTAAACTAAACCCTAAAACACTACCCCAGCACTACCCCTTACACTACACAAACACCACTGCACTACCCTAAACCACTACCCCAGCACGACCCCCTACACTACATAAACACCACTGCACTACCCTAAACCCTAACACACTACCCCAGCGCTAACCCCTACACTACCCAAACACCACTGCACTACCCTAAACCAATACCCCAGCATGACCCCCTACACTACATAAACACCACTGCACTACGCTAAACCCTAAAACACTACCCCCAGCATGACCCCCCACACTACACAAAAACCAATGCACTACCCTAAACCCTAAAACACTACCCATACACTACACAAACACCACTGCACTACCCTCAACCCTAAAACACTACCCCCAGCACTACGACCTACCCTACCCAAACACCACTGCACTACCCTAAACGCTAAAACACTACCCCCAGCATCACCCCCTATACTACCCAAACACCACTGCACTACCCTACACCCTAAAACACTACCCCAGTACTACCCCCAACACTACCCAAACACCACTGCACTACCCTAAAACACTCCCGCAGCACTATGCCCTACCCTACCAAAACACCACTGCACTACCCTAAACCCTAAAACAAGAACCCCTACACAACACAAACATCACTGCACTACTCTAAACCCTAAAACACTACCCCAGTACTACACCCTACACTACCCAAACACAACTGCACTACCCTAAAACACTACCCCCAGTATGACCCCCTACACTACACAAACACCACTGCCCTACCCTACACCCTAAAACACCATGCCCAGCATGACCCCCTACACTACCCAAACACCACTGCACTGCCCTAAACCCGAAAACACTACCCCAGCATGACCCCCTCACAACACAAACACCACTGCAATACCCTAAACCCTAAATCTACCCCCAGCATGACCCCCTACACTACCCAAACACCACTGCACTACCCTAAACCCTAAAACACGACCCCCTACACTACACAAACTCCACTGCACTACCCTAAACCCTAAAACACTACCCCCAGCACGACCCCCTTCACTACACAAACACCACTGCACTATCCTAAACCCTAAAACACTACCCCCAGCACGACCCCATTCACTACACAAACACCACTGCACTACACTAAACCCTTAAACACTACCCCCTACACTACACAAACACCACTGCACTACCCTCAACCCTAAAACACTACCCCCAGCACTACGCCCTACACTACCCAAACACCACTGCACTACCAGAAAACACTATCCCAAGCACTACCCCCTACACTACACAAACACCACTGCACTACCCTAAACCCTAAAACACTACCCCAAGCACTACTCCCTACACTACACAAACACACTGTACTACCCTTAACCGTAAAACACTACCCCCAGCATGACCCCCTAGACTACCCAAACACCACTGCACTAAACTAAACCCTAAAACACTACCCCAGCACTACCCCTTACACTACACAAACACCACTGCACTACCCTAAACCACTACCCCAGCACGACCCCCTACACTACATAAACACCACTGCACTACCCTAAACCCTAACACACTACCCCAGCGCTAACCCCTACACTACCCAAACACCACTGCACTACCCTAAACCAATACCCCAGCATGACCCCCTACACTACATAAACACCACTGCACTACGCTAAACCCTAAAACACTACCCCCAGCATGACCCCCCACACTACACAAAAACCAATGCACTACCCTAAACCCTAAAACACTACCCATACACTACACAAACACCACTGCACTACCCTCAACCCTAAAACACTACCCCCAGCACTACGACCTACCCTACCCAAACACCACTGCACTACCCTTAACCCTAAAACACTACCCCCAGCATCACCCCCTATACTACCCAAACACCACTGCACTACCCTACACCCTAAAACACTACCCCAGTACTACCCCCAACACTACCCAAACACCACTGCACTACCCTAAAACACTCCCGCAGCACTATGCCCTACACTACCAAAACACCACTGCACTACCCTAAACCCTAAAACAAGAACCCCTACACAACACAAACATCACTGCACTACTCTAAACCCTAAAACACTACCCCAGTACTACACCCTACACTACCCAAACACAACTGCACTACCCTAAAACACTACCCCCAGTATGACCCCCTACACTACACAAACACCACTGCCCTACCCTACACCCTAAAACACCATGCCCAGCATGACCCCCTACACTACCCAAACACCACTGCACTGCCCTAAACCCGAAAACACTACCCCAGCATGACCCCCTCACAACACAAACACCACTGCAATACCCTAAACCCTAAATCTACCCCCAGCATGACCCCCTACACTACCCAAACACCACTGCACTACCCTAAACCCTAAAACACGACCCCCTACACTACACAAACTCCACTGCACTACCCTAAACCCTAAAACACTACCCCCAGCACGACCCCCTTCACTACACAAACACCACTGCACTACACTAAACCCTTAAACACTACCCCCTACACTACACAAACACCACTGCACTACCCTCAACCCTAAAACACTACCCCCAGCACTACGCCCTACACTACCCAAACACCACTGCACTACCAGAAAACACTATCCCAAGCACTACCCCCTACACTACACAAACACCACTGCACTACCCTAAACCCTAAAACACTACACCTAGCACTACACCCTACACTACCCAAACAGCACTGCACTACCCTAAACCACTATCCCCAGCACTACCCCCTACACTACACAAACACCACTGCACTACCCTAAACCCTAAAACAATACCCCGCGCACGATTCCCTACACTACCCAAGCACCACTGCACTACACTAACCCCTAAATCTACCCTCAGCACGACCCTCTACACTACACAAACACCACTGCACTACCCTAAACCCTAAAACACTACCCCAGGATGACCCCCTCACAACACAAACACCACTGCACTACGCTAAACCCTGAATTTACCCCCAGCATGACTCTCTACTCTACCCAAACACCACTGCACTTCCCTAAATCCTAAAACACTATACCCAGCACTACCCCCTACACAACACAAACACCACTGCACTACCCTAAACCCTAAAACACTACCCCCTGCAGTATCCCCTTCACTACCCACACACCACTGCACTACCCTAAATCCTAAAACACTACCCCCAGCATGACCCTCTACACTACACAAACACCACTGCACTACCCTAAACCCTAAATCTACTCCCAGCATGACCCCCTACACTACCCAAACACCACTGCACTTCCCTAAACCCTAAAACACTATACCCAGCACTACCCCCTACACAACACAAACACCACTGCACTACCCTACACCCTAAAACACTACCCCCTGCAGTATCCCCTTCACTACCCAGACACCACTGCACTACCCTAAACCCTAAAACACTACCCCCAGTTCTACCCCTACACTACCCAAACACCACTGCACTATCCTAAACCCTAAAACACTAACCCCAGCACGGCCCCCTACAATACACAAGCACCACTGCACTACCCTAAACCCTAAAACACGACCCCTACACTACACAAACACCACTGCACTACCCTAAACCCTAAAACACTACCCTCAGCATGACTCCCTACACTACCCAAACAACTGTACTACCCGAAACCCTAAATCTACCCCCAGCATAACCCCCTACACTACACAAACACCACGGCACTGCCTTAAACCCTAAAACACTACCACCAGCACGACCCCCTTCACTACCCAAACACAACTGCACGACCCTAAACCCAAAAACACGACCCCCTACACTACCCAAACACAACTGCACTACCCTAAACCCTAAAACACTACCCCCAGCACTACGCCCTACACTACCCAAACACCACTGGACTATCCTAAACACTAAAACTCTACCCCCAGCATGACTTCCTCCAATACACAAGCACCACTGCACTACCCTAAACCCTAAAACACTACCCCCAGCACGACTCCCTACACTACCCAAACAAGTGAACTACCCTAAACCCTAAATCTACCCCACCACAACCCCCTACACTACACATACACCACTGCACTGCCTTAAACCCTAAAACACTACCACCAGAACGACCCCCTACACAAACACCACTGCACTACCATAAACCCTAAATCTACCCCCAGCATGACCCCCTACACTACACAAACACCACTGCACTACCCTAAACCCTAAAACCCTACCCCCAGCATGAGCCCCTACACTACACAAACACCAGTGCACTACCCCAACCCTAAAACACTACCCCAAGCACGACTCCCTACACTACACAAACACACTGTACTACCCTTAACCGTAAAACACTACCCCCAGCATGACCCCCTAGACTACCCAAACACCACTGCACTAAACTAAACCCTAAAACACTACCCCAGCACTACCCCTTACACTACACAAACACCACTGCACTACCCTAAACCACTACCCCAGCACGACCCCCTACACTACATAAACACCACTGCACTACCCTAAACCCTAAAACACCCCCTAGACTACCCAAACACCACTGCACCCCAGCACCACCCCCTACACTACATAACACCACTGCACTACCCTAAACCCTAAAACACCCCCTAGACTACCCAAACACCACTGCACTACCCCTTACACTACACAAACACCACTGCACTACCCTAAACCACTACCCCAGCATGACCCCCTACACTACACAAAAACCACTGCACTACCCTAAACCCTAAAACACTACCCATACACTACACAAACACCACTGCACAACCCTCAACCCTAAAACACTACCCCAGCACTACGACCTACCCTACCCAAACACCCCTGCACTACCCTAAACCCTAAAACACTACCCCCAGCATGACCCCCTATACTACCCAAACACCACTGCACTACCCTACACCCTAAAACACTACCCCAGCACTACCCCCAACACTACCCAAACACCACTGCACTACCCTGAAACACTCCCGCAGCACTATGCCCTACACTACCAAAACACCACTGCACTATCCTAAACCCTAAAACAAGAACCCCTACACAACACAAACACCACTGCACTACCCTAAACCCTAAAACACTACCCCAGTACTACACCCTACACTACCCAAACACAACTGCACTACCCTAAAACACTACCCCCAGCATGACCCCCTACACTACACAAACACCACTGCACTACCCTACACCCTAAAACACTATGCCCAGCATGACCCCCTATACTACCCAAACACCACTGCACTGCCCTAAACCCGAAAACACTACCCCAGCATGACCCCCTCACAACACAAACACCACTGCAATACCCTAAACCCTAAATCTACCCCCAGCATGACCCCCTACACTACCCAAACACCACTGCACTACCCTAAACCCTAAAACACGACCCCCTACACTACACAAGCTCCACTGCACTACCCTAAACCCCAAAACACTACCCCCAGCACGACCCCCTTCACTAAACAAACACCACTGCACTATCCTAAACCCTAAAACACTACCCCCAGCACGACCCCATTCACTACACAAACACCACTGCACTACACTAAACCCTTAAACACTACCCCCTACACTACACAAACACCACTGCACTACCCTCAACCCTAAAACACTACCCCTAGCACTACGCCCTACACTACCCAAACACCACTGCACTACCCGAAAACACTATCCCAAGCACTACCCCCTATACTACACAAACACCACTGCACTACCCTAAACCCTAAAACAATACCCCGTGCACGATTCCCTACACTACCCAAACACCACTGCACTACACTAAACCCTAAATGTACCCCAGCACTACCCTATACACTACACAAACACCACTGCACTACCCTAAACCCTAAAACACTACCCCAGGATGACCCCCTCACAACACAAACACCACTGCACTACACTAAACCCTGAATTTACCCCCAGCATGACTCCCTACACTACCCAAACACCACTGCACTTCCCTAAACCCTAAAACACTATACCCAGCACTACCCCCTACACAACACAAACACCACTGCACTACCCTAAACCCTAAAACACTACCCCCTGCAGTATCCCCTTCACTACCCACACACCACTGCACTACCCTAAACCCTAAAACACTACCCCCAGCATGACCCCCTATACTACACAAACACCACTGCACTACCCTAAACCCTAAATCTACTCCCAGCATGACCCCCTACACTACCCAAACACCACTGCACTTCCCTAAACCCTAAAACACTATACCCAGCACTACCCCCTACACAACACAAACACCACTGCACTACCCTAAACCCTAAAACACTACCCCCTGCAGTATCCCCTTCACTACCCACACGCCACTGCACTACCCTAAACCCTAAAACACTACCCCCAGTTCTACCCCATACACTACCCAAACACCACTGCACTACCCTAAACCCTAAAACACGACCCCTACACTACACAAACACCACTGCACTACCCTAAACCCTAAAACACTACCCTCAGCATGACTCCCTACACTACCCAAACAACTGTACTACCCTAAACCCTAAATCTACCCCCAGCATAACCCCCTACACTAAACAAACACCACGGCACTGCCTTAAACCCTAAAACACTATCCCCAGCACTACCCCCTACACTACACAAACACCACAGCACTACCCTACTGCACTACCCTAAACCCTAAAACCCTACCCCCTAAACTACAAAAACACCACTGCACTACCCTCAACCCTAAAACACTACCCCCAGCACTACGCCCTACACTAGCCAAACACCACTGGACTATCCTAAACACTAAAACTCTACCCCCAGCATGACTTCCTACAATACACAAGCACCACTGCACTACCCTAAACCCTAAAACACTACCCCCAGCACGACTCCCTACACTACCCAAACAACTGAACTACCCTAAACCCTAAATCTACCCCAGCACAACCCCCTACACTACACATACACCACTGCACTGCCTTAAACCCTAAAACACTACCCCAAGCACGACTCCCTACACTACACAAACACACTGTACTACCCTTAACCGTAAAACACTACCCCCAGCATGACCCCCTAGACTACCCAAACACCACTGCACTAAACTAAACCCTAAAACACTACCCCAGCACTACCCCTTACACTACACAAACACCACTGCACTACCCTAAACCACTACCCCAGCACGACCCCCTACACTACATAAACACCACTGCACTACCCTAAACCCTAACACACTACCCCAGCACTAACCCCTACACTACCCAAACACCACTGCACTACCCTAAACCAATACCCCAGCACGACCCCCTACACTACATAAACACCACTGCACTACGCTAAACCCTAAAACACTACCCCCAGCACGACCCCCTACACTACACAAAAACCACTGCACTACCCTATACCCTAAAACACTACCCATACACTACACAAACACCACTGCACTACCCTCAACCCTAAAACACTACCCCCAGCACTACGACCTACCCTACCCAAACACCACTGCACTACCCTAAACCCTAAAACACTACCCCCAGCATCACCCCCTATACTACCCAAACACCACTGCACTACCCTACACCCTAAAACACTACCCCAGTACTACCCCCAACACTACCCAAACACCACTGCACTACCCTAAAACACTCCCGCAGCACTATGCCCTACACTACCAAAACACCACTGCACTACCCTAAACCCTAAAACAAGAACCCCTACACAACACAAACACCACTGCACTACTCTAAACCCTAAAACACTACCCCAGTACTACACCCTACACTACCCAAACACAACTGCACTACCCTAAAACACTACCCCCAGTATGACCCCCTACACTACACAAACACCACTGCACTACCCTACACCCTAAAACACCATGCCCAGCATGACCCCCTACACTACCCAAACACCACTGCACTGCCCTAAACCCGAAAACACTACCCCAGCATGACCCCCTCACAACACAAACACCACTGCAATACCCTAAACCCTAAATCTACCCCCAGCATGACCCCCTACACTACCCAAACACCACTGCACTACCCTAAACCCTAAAACACGACCCCCTACACTACACAAACTCCACTGCACTACCCTAAACCCTAAAACACTACCCCCAGCATGACCCCCTTCACTACACAAACACCACTGCACTATCCTAAACCCTAAAACACGACCCCCTACACTACACAAACACCACCGCACTACCCTAAACCCTAAAACACTACCCACAGCATGACCCACTACACAAACACCACAGCACTACCCTAAACCCTAAAACACTACCCCTTACACTACACAAACACCACTGCCCTGCCCTAAACCTGAAAACACTACCCCCAGCACAACCCCCTACACTACACCAACACCACTGTACTACCCTAAACTGTAAATCTACCCCCAGCATGACCCCCTACACCACACAAGCAACTGCACTACCTGAAACCCTAATACACAACCCCAAGCACAACCGCCTACACTACCCAAACACCACTGCACTACCCTAAACCCTAAACTACTCCCAGCATGACCCCCTACACTACCCAAACACCACTGCACTACCCTAAACCCTAAAACACTACACTCTACACTACCCTCACGCCACTGCACTACGCTAAACCCTAAAACACTACCCCCTACACTACCCAAACACCACTGCACTACTCTATACACTATCCCAAGCACTACCCCCTACACTACACAAACACCACTGCACTACCCTAAACCCTAAAACACTACCCCAGTACTACACCCTACACTACCCAAACACAACTGCACTACCCTAAAACACTACCCCCAGTATGACCCCCTACACTACACAAACACCACTGCACTACCCTACACCCTAAAACACCATGCCCAGCATGACCCCCTACACTACCCAAACACCACTGCACTGCCCTAAACCCGAAAACACTACCCCAGCATGACCCCCTCACAACACAAACACCACTGCAATACCCTAAACCCTAAATCTACCCCCAGCATGACCCCCTACACTACCCAAACACCACTGCACTACCCTAAACCCTAAAACACGACCCCCTACACTACACAAACTCCACTGCACTACCCTAAACCCTAAAACACTACCCCCAGCATGACCCCCTTCACTACACAAACACCACTGCACTATCCTAAACCCTAAAACACGACCCCCTACACTACACAAACACCACTGCACTACCCTAAACCCTAAAACACTACCCACAGCATGACCCACTACCCAAACACCACTGCACTAAACTAAACCCTAAAACACTACCCCAGCACTACCCCTTACACTACACAAACACCACTGCACTACCCTAAACCACTACCCCAGCACGACCCCCTACACTACATAAACACCACTGCACTACCCTAAACCCTAACACACTACCCCAGCACTAACCCCTACACTACCCAAACACCACTGCACTACCCTAAACCAATACCCCAGCACGACCCCCTACACTACATAAACACCACTGCACTACGCTAAACCCTAAAACACTACCCCCAGCACGACCCCCTACACTACACAAAAACCACTGCACTACCCTATACCCTAAAACACTACCCATACACTACACAAACACCACTGCACTACCCTCAACCCTAAAACACTACCCCCAGCACTACGACCTACCCTACCCAAACACCACTGCACTACCCTAAACCCTAAAACACTACCCCCAGCATCACCCCCTATACTACCCAAACACCACTGCACTACCCTACACCCTAAAACACTACCCCAGTACTACCCCCAACACTACCCAAACACCACTGCACTACCCTAAAACACTCCCGCAGCACTATGCCCTACACTACCAAAACACCACTGCACTACCCTAAACCCTAAAACAAGAACCCCTACACAACACAAACACCACTGCACTACTCTAAACCCTAAAACACTACCCCAGTACTACACCCTACACTACCCAAACACAACTGCACTACCCTAAAACACTACCCCCAGTATGACCCCCTACACTACACAAACACCACTGCACTACCCTACACCCTAAAACACCATGCCCAGCATGACCCCCTACACTACCCAAACACCACTGCACTGCCCTAAACCCGAAAACACTACCCCAGCATGACCCCCTCACAACACAAACACCACTGCAATACCCTAAACCCTAAATCTACCCCCAGCATGACCCCCTACACTACCCAAACACCACTGCACTACCCTAAACCCTAAAACACGACCCCCTACACTACACAAACTCCACTGCACTACCCTAAACCCTAAAACACTACCCCCAGCATGACCCCCTTCACTACACAAACACCACTGCACTATCCTAAACCCTAAAACACGACCCCCTACACTACACAAACACCACCGCACTACCCTAAACCCTAAAACACTACCCACAGCATGACCCACTACACAAACACCACGGCACTACCCTAAACCCTAAAACACTACCCCTTACACTACACAAACACCACTGCCCTGCCCTAAACCTGAAAACACTACCCCCAGCACAACCCCCTACACTACACCAACACCACTGTACTACCCTAAACTGTAAATCTACCCCCAGCATGACCCCCTACACCACACAAGCAACTGCACTACCCGAAACCCTAATACACTACCCCAAGCACAACCGCCTACACTACCCAAACACCACTGCACTACCCTAAACCCTAAACTACTCCCAGCATGACCCCCTACACTACCCAAACACCACTGCACTACCCTAAACCCTAAAACACTACACTCTACACTACCCTCACACCACTGCACTACACCCTAAAACACTACCCCCTACACTACCCAAACACCACTGCACTACTCTATACACTATCCCAAGCACTACCCCCTACACTACACAAACACCACTGCACTACCCTAAACCCTAAAACACTACCCCAGTACTACACCCTACACTACCCAAACACAACTGCACTACCCTAAAACACTACCCCCAGTATGACCCCCTACACTACACAAACACCACTGCACTATCCTAAACCCTAAAACACGACCCCCTACACTACACAAACACCACTGCACTACCCTAAACCCTAAAACACTACCCACAGCATGACCCACTACACAAACACCACGGCACTACCCTAAACCCTAAAACACTACCCCTTACACTACACAAACACCACTGCCCTGCCCTAAATCTGAAAACACTACCCCCAGCACAACCCCCTACACTACACCAACACCACTGTACTACCCTAAACTGTAAATCTACCCCCAGCATGACCCCCTACACCACACAAGCAACTGCACTACCCGAAACCCTAATACACTACCCCAAGCACAACCGCCTACACTACCCAAACACCACTGCACTACCCTAAACCCTAAACTACTCCCAGCATGACCCCCTACACTACCCAAACACCACTGCACTACCCTAAACCCTAAAACACTACACTCTACACTACCCTCACACCACTGCACTACGCTAAACCCTAAAACACTACCCCCTACACTACCCAAACACCACTGCACTACTCTATACACTATCCCAAGCACTACCCCCTACACTACACAAACACCACTGCACTACCCTAAACCCTAAAACACGAACCCCTACACTACACAAACACCACTGCACTACCCTAAACCCTTAAACACTACCCCCTACACTACACAAACACCACTGCACTACCCTCAACCCTAAAACACTACCCCCAGCACGACCCTCTACACTACACAAACAGCACTGCACTACCCTAAACCCTAAAACACTACCCCAGCATGACCCCCTCACAACACAAACACCACTGCACTACCCTAAACCCTAAATTTACCCCAGCATGACTCTCTACACTACCCAAACACCACTGCACTCCCCTAAACCCTAAAACGCTACCCCCAGCATGACCCCCTACACTACACAAACACCACTGCACTACCCTAAACCCTAAATCTACTCCCAGCATGACCCCCTACACTACCCGAACACCCCTGCACTTCCCTAAACCCTAAAAAACTATACCCAGCACTACCCCTACACAACACAAACACCACTGCTCTACCGTAATCCCTAAAACACTACCCCCTGCAGTATCCCCTACACTACCCACACACCACTGCACTACCCTAAACCCTAAAACACTACCCCCAATTCTACCACCTACACTACCCAAACACCACTGCACTATTCTAAACCCTAAAACACTAACCCGTGCACGACCCCCTACAATACACAAGCACGTCTGCACTACCCTAAACCCTAAAACACGACCCTACACTACACAAACACCACTGCACTACCCTAAACCCTAAAACACTACCCTCAGCACGACTCCCTACACTACCCAAACAACTGTACTACCCTAAACCTTAAATCTACCCCCTGCACAACCCCCTACACTACACAAACACCACAGCACTGCCTCAACCCTAAAACACTACCCTAAGCATTACCCCTTCACTACACAAAAACCACTGCACTACCCTAAACCCTAAAACACTACCCCAGCATGACCCCCTACACTACACTAACACCACTGCACTACCCAAAACCCTAAAACACTACCCCCAGCACGACCCCCTCCACTACACAAAAAACTACTGCACTACCCTAAACCCTAAAACACTTTCCCCTACACTACACAAACACCACTGCACTACCTTCAACCCTAAAACACTACCCCAGCACGACCTACACCTCTGCACTACCCTAAACCCTAAAACACTATACCCAGCACTACCCCCTATACTACACAAACACCACTGCACTACCCTAAACCCTAAAACACTGCCCCAGCATGACTCCCTACATGACACAAACACCACTGCACTACCCCAACCCTAAAACACTACCCGAAGCACTACCCCCTACACTACACAAACACCACTGCACTACCCTAAACCCTAAAACACTATCCACAGCACTACCCCCTACACTTCACAAACACCACTGCACTACCCTAAACCCTAAAACACTACCCCAGCACTACCCCTACACTACCGAAACACCACTGCACTACCGTAAACCCTAAATCTACTCCCAGTATGACCCCCTACACTACCCAAACACCACTGCACTACCCTAAACCCTAAAACAATATCCACAGCACTACCCCCTACACTATACAAACACCACTGCACTACCTTAAACCCTAAAACACTACCCCCTGCAGTACCCCCTACACTACCCACACACCACTGCACTACCCTAAACCCTTAAACACTACCCCCAGCACTACCCCCTACACTACCCAAGCACCACTGCCCTATCCTAAACACTAAAACACTACCCACAGCTCAACCATCTTCACTACACAAACACCCCTGCACTACCCTAAACCCTAAAACACTACCCCCAGCAGGACCCCCTACACTACACAAACACCACTGTACTACCTTAAACAACTACCACCTACACTACACAAAAACCACTGCACTACCCTAAACCCTAAAACACTACCCCAGCATGACCCCCTACACTACACTAACACCACTGTACTACCCAAAACCCTAAAACACTACCCCCAGCACGACCCCCTCCACTACACAAAAAACAACTGCACTACCCTAAACCCTAAAACACTTCCCTCTATACTACACAAACACAACTGCACTACCTTCAACCCTAAAACACTTCCACCAGCACGACCTACACCTCTGCACTTCCCTAAACCCTAAAACACTATACCCAGCACTACCCCTACACTACACAAACACCACTGCGCTACCCTAAACCCTAAAACACTACCCCCAGCATGACTCCCTACATGACACAAACACCACTGCACTACCCCAACCCTAAAACACTACCCGAAGCACTACCCCTACACTACACAAACACCACTGCACTACCCTAAACCCTAAAACACTATCCACAGCACTACCCCCTACACTACAGAAACACCACTGCACTACCCTAAACCCTAAAACATTACCCCAGCACTACCCCTACACTACCCAAACACCACTGCACTACCCTAAATCCTAAAACAGTATCCCCAGCTCTACCCCCTACACTACACAAACACCACTGCACTACCCTAAACCCTAAAACACTACCCCCTGCAGTACCCCCTACACTACCCACACACCACTGCACTACCCTAAACCCCAAAACACTACCCCCAGCACTACCCCCTACACTACCCAAACACCACTGCACTATCCCAAACCCTAAAACACTACCCGCAGCACAACCATCTTCACTACACAAACACCACTGCACTACCCTAAACCCTAAAACACTACCCCCAGCAGGACCCCCTACACTACACAAACACCACTGTACTACCCTAAACAACTACCCCTACACTACACAAACACCACAGTACTACCCTAAACCCTAAAACACTACCCCCAGCATGACCCCCTACAATACACAAGCACCACTGCACTACCCTAAACCCTAAAACACTACCCTCAGCATGACCCCCTACACTACCCAAACACCACTGCACTACCCTAAACTACGACCCCCTACACTACGCAAAGACCACTGCACTACCCTAAAACACTACCCCCTACACTACAGAAATAGCACTGCACCACCCTAAACCCTAAAACACTACCCCCAACACGACCCCCTACACTACACAAACACCACTGCACTACCCCAAAACACTATCCCCAGCACTACGCCCTACACTACCCAAACACCACCGCACTACCCTAAACCACTGCACTATCCTAAACCCTAAAACACTACCCGCAGCACGACCATTTTCACTACACAAACACCACTGCACTACCCTAAACCCTAAAACACTACCCCCTACACTACACAAACACCACTGCACTACCCTCAACCCCAAAACACTACCCCCAACACTACACCCTACACTACACAAACACCACTGCACTACCCTAAATCACTATCCCAAGCTCTACCCCCTATACTACACAAACACCACTGCACTACTCTAAACCCTAAAACACGAACCCCTACACTACACATACACCATTTCACTACCCCAAACCCTAAAACATTACCCTCAGTACTACGCCCTACACTACCCAAACACCACTGCACTACCCTAAACCCTAAAACACTACCCCCTGCAGTACCTCTTACACTACCTAAACACCACTGCACTACCCTAAACCCTAAAACACTACCCCCAGCATGACCCCCTACACTACACAAACACCACAGCACTACCCTAAAACACTACCCCTAGCAGTACGCCCTACACTACCCAAACACAACTGCACTACCCTAAACCCTAAAACATTACCTACATTTTAAAACACACAAGCTCACTTGCTCACTTTGCCACTGGATTCAAGCAAGCCTGGCTGAAGACGGCTGAAATGCCAGAAACCGGTCCTAGGAAGCTTGTTTCCTGTCCAGGGAAGACATGGCTTGGCAGTTCGGGCTGGACTGTTCCCATGAGGCACCGGGTCAGACTGATTTGCATATGGCCATGTCGGAACTGGGGTGGCAGAGTGGGCTAAAGAACGGTGATGGATTAAACCCAGATCAGTTGACTGAGGGTGAGTGCTTGCAATGTTCAACACTCCGTCCATCATTTCCTTTGGTTTTTTCTTACCTACATTTTAAAACACTACCCCCAGCATAACCCCCTACACTACCCAAACACCACTGCAATACACTGCCCTAAACCCGAAAACACTACCCCAGCACGAACCCCTACACTACACAAACACCACTGCACTACCCTAAATCCTAAAACACTACCCCCAGCAGGACCCCCTACACTACACAAACACCACTGTACTACCCTAAACAACTACCCCCTACACTACACAAACACCACTGTACTACCCTAAACCCTAAAACACTACCCCCAGCATGACCCCTACACTACACAAGCACCACTGCACTACCCTAAACCCTAAAACACTACCCCCAGCACGACCCCTACACTACCCAAACACCACTGCACTACCCTAAACCACGACCCCCTACACTACCCAAAGACCACTGCACTACCCTAAAACACTACCCCCTACACTACAGAAACAGCACTGCACTAACCTAAACCCTAAAACACTACCCCAAGCACGACCCCCTACACTACACGAACACAACTGCACTACCCTAAACCCAAAAACACTACCCACAGCATGACCTACTACACTACCCAAACACCACTGCACTACCCTAAACCCTAAAACACTACCCCAGCGCAACCCCCAACACTACCCAAACACCACTGCACTACCCTAAACCCTAAAACACTACCCCCAGCACGACCCCCTACACTACACAAACACCACTTCACTACCCTAAACCCTAAAACACTACCCCCAGCACTACACCCTACACTACACAAACACCACTGCACTACCCTAAACCACTATCCCCAGCACTACCCCCTACACTACACAAACACCACTGCACTACCCTAAACCCTAAAACACTACCCCAAGCACAACCCCCTACACTACACGAACACAACTGCACTACCCTGAACCCAAAAACACCACCCCCAGCATGACCTACTACACTACCCAAACACCACTGCACTACCCTAAACCCTAAAACACTACCCCCAGCACGACCCCCTACACTACATAAACACCACTACACTACCCTAAACCCTAAAACAGTACCCCCCACACGATTCCCTACACTACCCAAACACCACTGCACTACACTAAACCCTAAATCTATCCCCAGCATGACCTCCCACACTACACAAACACCACTGCACTACCCTAACTCCATGCCCAGCATGACCCCCTACACTACCCAAACACCACAGCACTACCCTAAACCCTAAACACATCCCCCTACATTACACAAACTCCATTGCACTACCCTAACCCCTAAAATACTACACCAGCACTACCCCTACACTACCCAAACACCACTGCACTACCCTAAACCCTAAAACACTACACGCTACACTACCCACACCACTGCACTACCCTTAACCCTAAAACACGTTCCCCTACACTACACAAACACCACTGCACTACCCTAAACCCTAAAACAATACCCACAGTTCTACGCCCTACACTACCCAAACACCACTGCACTACCCTAAACCCTAAAACACTATCCCGAGCACTACCCCTACACTACACAAACACCACTGCACTACCCTAAACCCTAAAACACTACCCCCAGCAGTACCCCATATACTACCCAAACACCACTGCACTACCCTAAACCCTAAAACACTACCCCCAGCATGACCCCTACACTACCCAAACACCACTGCACAACCCCAAACCTAAAAACACTACCCCCAGCACGACCCCCTACACTACACCAACACCACTGCACTACCCTAAAACACTACCCCCTACACTACACAAACAGCACTGCACTACTCTCAACCCTAAAACCCTACCCCCAGCACTACACCCTACACTACCCAAACACCACTGCACTACCCTAAAACACTATCCCAAGCAATACCCCTACACTACACAAACACCACTGCACTACCCTAAACCCTAAAACACTACCCCCCGCACGATTCCCTACACTACCCAAACACCACTGCACTACCCTAAACCCTAAATCTACCCCCAGCATGACCCCCTACACTACCCAAACACCACTGCACTACCCTAAACGATAAAACACGACCCCTACACTACACAAACTCCACTGCACTATCCTAAACCCTAAAACACTACCTCCAGCACAACCCCCTTCACTTCACAAACACCACTGCACTATCCTAAACCCTAAAACACTACCCCCAGCATGACCCCCTTCACTACACAAACACCACTGCACTACCCTAAACCCTAAAACACTACCCCCTAGACTACACAAACACCACTGCACTACCCTCAACCCTAAAACACTACCCCAGCACTATGCCCTACACTACCCAAACACCACTGCATTTCCCTAAAACACTATCCCAAACAATACCCCTACACTACACAAACACCACTGCACTACCCTAAATCTACCCCCAGCATGACCCCCTATAGTACCCAAACACCACTGCACTATCCTAAACCCTAAAACACTACCCCAGCATGACCCCCTCACAACACAAACACCACTGCACTACCCTAAACCATAAATCTACCCCCAGCATGACTCCCTACACTACCCAAACACCATTGCACTACCCTAAAACACTACCCCCTACACTGCAGAAACAGCACTGCACTACCCTAAACCCTAAAACACTACCCCAACCACAACCCCCTACACTACACGAACACAACTGCACTACCCTAAACCCAAAAACACTACCCCCAGCATGACCTGCTACACTACCCAAACACCACTGCACTACCCTAAACCCTAAAACACTACCCCAGCGCTACCCCTAACACTACCCAAACACCACTGCACTACCCTAAACCCTAAAACACTACCCCCAGCACTACGCCCTACACTACCCAAACACCACTGCACTACCCTAAACCACTATCCCCAGCAATACCCCCTACACTACACAAACACCACTACACTACCCTAAACCCTAAAACAGTACCCCCCACACGATTCCCTACACTACCCAAACACCACTGCACTACACTAAACCCTAAATCTACCCCCAGCATGACCTCCCACACTACACAAACACCACTGCACTACCCTAACTCCAAACCCAGCATGACCCCCTACACTACCCAAACACCACTGCACTACCCTAAACCCTAAACACATCCCCCTACACTACACAAACTCCATTGCACTACCCTAAACCCTAAAATACTACCCCAGCACTACCCCTACACTATCCAAACACCACTGCACTACCCTAAACCCTAAACTACTCCCAGCATGACCCCCTACACTACCCAAACACTACTGCACTACCCTAAACCCTAAAACACGAACCCCTACAATACACAAACACCACTGCACTACCCTAAACCCTAAAACAATACCCACAGCACTACGCCCTACGTTACCCAAACACCACTGCACTACCCTAAACCCTAAAACACTATCCCGAGCACTACCCCTACACTACGCAAACACCACTGCACTACCCTAAACCCTAAAACACTACCCCCAGCAGTACCCCATTTACTACCCAAACACCACTGCACTACCCTATACCCTAAAACACTACCCCCAGCATGACCCCCTACACTACCCAAACACCACTGCACTACCTAAACCATAAAACACAACCCCCTACACTACACAAACTCCACTGCACTATCCTAAACCCTAAAACACTACCTCCAGCACGACCCCCTTCACTTCACAAACACCACTGCACTATCCTAAACCCTAAAACACTACCCCCAGCATGACCCCCTTCACTACACAAACACCACAGCACTACCCTAAACCCTAAAACACTACCCCCAGCAGTACGCCCTACACTACCCAAACACCACTGCACAACCCTAAACCTAAAAACACTACCCCCAGCACGACCCCCTACACTACCCAAACACCACTGCACTACTCTAAATCTACCCCCAGCATGACCCCCTACAGTACCCAAACACCAATGCACTACCCTACCCTAAGCCCTAAAACACTACCCCCAGCACGACCCCCTACACTACACCAACACCACTGCACTACCCTAAAACACTACCCCCTACACTACACAAACAGCACTGCACTACCCTCAACCCTAAAACACTACCCCCAGCACTACACCCTACACTACCCAAACACCACTGCACTACCCTAAAACACTATCCCAAGCACTACCCCTACACTACACAAACACCACTGCACTACCCTAAACCCTAAAACAGTACCCCCCGCACGATTCCGTACACTACCCAAACACCACTGCACTGCCCTAAACCCTAAATTTACCCCCAGCAGGACCCCCTACACTACCCAAACACCACTGCACTACCCTAAACCATAAAATACGACCCCCTACACTACACAAACTCCACTGCACTATCCTAAACCCTAAAACACTACCTCCAGCACGACCCCCTTCACTTCACAAACACCACTGCACTATCCTAAACCCTAAAACACTACCCCCAGCATGACCCCCTTCACTACACAAACACCACTGCACTACCCTAAACCCTAAAACACTACCCCCAGCACTATGCCCTACACTACCCAAACACCACTGCATTACCCTAAAACACTATCCCAAGCACTACCCCTACACTACACCAACACCACTGCACTACCCTAAACCCTAAAACACTACCCCAGCATGACCCCCTCACAACACAAACACCACTGCACTACCCTAAACCGTAAATCTACCCCCAGCATGACTCCCTACACTACCCAAACACCATTGCACTACCCTAAACCCAAAAAAACTACCCCCAGCATGACCCACTACACTTCACAAACACCACTGCACTACCCTAAACCCTAAATCTACTCCCAGCATGACCCCCTACACTACCCAAACACCACTGCACTACCCTAAACCCTAAAACGCTATCCCCAGCACTACCCCCTACACAACACAAACACCACTGCACTACCCTAAACCCTAAAACACTACCCCCAGCATGACCCCTTCCACTATACAAACACCACTGCACTACCCTAAACCCTAAAACACTACACCAGCATGACCACCTCACAACACAAACACAACTGCACTGCCCTAAACCCTAAATCTACCCACAGCATGACCCCCTACACTACCCAAACACCACAGCACTACCCTAAACCCTAAAACACTTCCCCCTGCAGTACGCCCTACACTACCCAAACACAACTATACTACCTTAAACCCTAAAACACTACCCCCTGCAGTACCCCCTACACTACCCACACACCACTGCACTACCCTAAACCCTAAAACACTACCCCAGCATGACCCCCTACACTACACAAACACCACTGCACTACCCTACTGCACTACCCTAAACCCCAAAACTCTACCCCCTGCAGTACACCCTACACTACCCACACACCACTGTACTACCCTAAACCCTAAAACACTACCCCCAGCAAGACACCCTACACTACCCAAACATAACTGCACTACCATAAACCCTAAAACACAACCTCCATCACGACCCCCTACACTACACAAACACCACTGCACTACCCTAAACCCTAAAACACTACCCCCTACACTACACAAACACCACTGCACTACATAAAACCGAGGTGCTCACTATTGTAACCCATAACGACCTCTGACCCTGTTTACCAGGCAGGTCGCTCCCCTCACCGCCACGCAGCCCCCTGTGTGACCACTGACCGCTGCTGCATTGTGTCTGCCTGCGTTAGAGTGACTGTGCCCTCCTTCTCTTCTGTACCCACGAGTGAGTGATTCTCCCCCACTGTACCTGTGTATTTTGCTGCCTTGATTGTCCCCCTCTCCTTTGGTGCCCAGATTGTGTCCCTTTTTTCTTCTGTCTTTCCCCGCGTCTCCCCCTCGCCGCCCGTTTCCTGCCGCCGCGTCCCGTAGCTCCGCCCCCCTCGTACCCTATTGGCCGCCGCGTCCCATAGCTCCGCCCCCCTCGCACCCTATTGGCCGCCCCGCTCCCACCTCCCAGCTGCTCCTCCCTCCCTCTCCCACTCATTTGGAGGCCGCGCAGCGGATGCGCAGCAGATGCGCGCAGCGGGCGCGTCGCTGGCACGCCGAAGGCGTGCCTAAGGCAAGCCCGTCTGCGCCCGTCCGCGCCTGGCCCGCGCCTAGCGCCAGACCTTTTGGCCCCCGCAGATGCCAGCCCACCCGTAAGACCTACAACGCCGCCACTCTCATCGCACTCAACACCGGCCGGAGCCCCGGCTGCTGCAGAGCCACCCCAAGACGCACCCACGGACCCTTCACTTGCCAATCCTGCAAGTTCTCCTGCATCCGGACCCGTACCGCACCCGCCAAGCCAAGCACCAACAGCAACCACCTGAAGCACCTGAAGTGCATCCTGCTCAACACCCGCTCCGTCCACAGGCACGCAGTGGAACTCTGGAACCTGCTCGACGCCACATGCCCAGACGTCGCCTTCCTCACGGAAACCTGGATGAACGCCTCCTCAGCACCCGACATCGCCATCGCCATCCCGGACGGATACAAGATCACCCGGAGGGACCGCGCCAACCAGAATGGAGGAGGCATCGCCATCGTCCACAAGAACACCATCCGCATCACGACCAACTCCGAAGACCCCCTCACAGCCGCCGAACACCTGCACTTCCAGATCCACACCGACCCCAAGACCACCCTCAGAGGCACCCTCATCTACAGACCCCCGGGACCTCGCACACAATTCAGCGAAGACATCGCCGACTTCATCAGCCCGCACGCCCTCCCCTCCGCTGACTACATCCTCCTCGGGGACCTCAACTTCCACCTGGAGAACAACAACGACCGCAACACCACCACCCTGCTGGACAACCTCGCCAACCTCGGACTCAAGCAACTGGTGACCACCCCCACCCACTACGCTGGCCACACGCTCGACCCCGTCTTCTCCTCCAGCAAGGACATCACCTTCAGCCACGCCACCGGACTCCACTGGACAGACCACAGCTGCGTCCACTTCAGCTTCAGAAGGACCACGACTCACCACCACCCGCAACTGGTCCCCCGCAGAAGCTGGAACAAGATCACTGCCGACCAGCTCACCACATCCCTGAGCCAGAACCCCCCCACCAGATCAGCGAACCCCAACCAAGCCGCCAACAACCTCACGAAATGGATCAGCAACCGCGCAGACGACCTCGCTCCACTGAAGACCCCCACCGCCAGACCCGGCACCAAGAAAGCATCTTGGTTTACCGACGAACTCAAGAGCTCCAAGAAGAACTGCCGGGCCCTCGAGAAAGCCTGGCGCAGAGACCCAACTACAGACAACATGACCACCCTCAAGCTCGCCACTCGAAGACATCACCAGCTGATCCACGCCACCAAGAAATCCGCATTCAAGGAACGACTGGACAACAACGCCCGCAACAGCAAGGAACTCTTCAACATCATCAAAGAGCTCTTGAACCCCAGCGCCGGAAACAACGACATCACGCCCTCGCAAGACCTCTGCAACTCGCTCGCCTCATTCTTCCACAGCAAGATCGCAGACATACACAACAGTTTCAGCACACAGCCAACGCACCCTACGACCGGAACAATGCCCCCCACCACCACCCTCCGCGCCTGGACCCCAGTCAACACCGAAGACACCATCCGCACGATGAACTCCATCCACTCAGGATCTCCAACCGACCCCTGCCCTCACCACATCTTCAACAAAGCCGACTCCGTCATCGCACCCCACCTGCGGGACATCATCAACGCCTCCTTCGACACCGCCACCTTCCCAGAGAGCTGGAAGCACGCCGAACTCAGCGCCCTACTGAAGAAACCATCAGCGGACCCCACCGACCTCAAAAACTACCGTCCCATCTCGCTCCTTCCTTTTCCGGCCAAAGTCATCGAGAAAACCGTCAACAGACAACTGGCCGCCTTCCTCGAGACGAACGGATCCCTCGACCACTCGCAGTCCGGCTTCCGGGCCAACCACAGCACCGAGACCGCCCTCATCGCAGCCACCAACGACATCCGAGCTTTGCTCGACAACGGGGAAACAACGGCCCTCATCCTCCTGGACCTCTCCGCGGCGTTCGACACGGTCTGCCACCGCACCCTAGTGCAGCGCCTCAACAACATCGGTATCCAGGAATGGATCATCTCCTTCCTCGCCAGAAGAACACAGAGAGTCCGCCTACCCCCATTCAGATCCGAGGCCACCGAAGTCATCTGCGGCGTACCACAAGGATCATCACTCAGCCCCACCCTCTTCAATGTCTACATGAGCCCCCTCGCAGCCATCGCACGCCAACACAACCTCAACATCATCTCCTACGCCGACGACACCCAGCTGATCCTCTCCCTCACCAACGACCCCACCACCGCCAGAACCAACCTACACGAAGGCATGAAAGACGTAGCCGAGTGGATGACGAACAGCCGCCTGAAACTGAACTCAGATAAGACGGAAGTCCTCATCCTGGGATCATCACCCTCCGCCTGGGACGACTCCTGGTGGCCCCCTGCCCTTGGCAGCGCACCCAAACCAACAGACCACGCACGCAACCTGGGCTTCGTCCTGGACTCCTCCCTCTCCATGACCAGACAAGTCAACTCCGTCTCCGCATCATGCTTCAACACCCTACGCATGCTACGTAAGATCTTCCGGTGGATCCCCACCGAAACCAGGAAGACGGTCACCCAGGCCCTCGTCACCAGCCGACTGGACTACGGCAACTCCCTCTATGCCGGAACCACAGCCAAACTCCAGAAACGACTCCAGCGCATCCAGAACGCCTCAGCACGCCTCATCCTGGATATTCCCCGACACAGCCACATCTCCGTACACCTGAGAAACCTGCACTGGCTCCCCGTCAGCAAGAGAATCACGTTCCGACTCCTCACCCACGCACACAAAGCTCTCCACAACCAAGGCCCAAGATACCTCAACGACCGTGTGACCTTCTACACTCCCACCCGCCAGCTTCGATCAACCAGCCACGCCCTCGCCGCCGTCCCCCGCATCCGAAGAGCCACAACAGGAGGAAGATCCTTCTCCTACCTGGCTGCCAAGACGTGGAACTCCCTCCCCATCCACCTCCGCCTGACCCAAGACCACCTCTCCTTCAGGAAGCAACTCAAGACCGAGCAGTAGCGGACCCCCCTCCCCCAAGCGCCTTGAGACCCTCCGGGTGAGTAGCGCGCTATACAAATGCTTGATTGATTGATTGATAACAGCCCCTGGTGTGATTTTTTCTGGCCCCCTGAACTGGGTGTGGTACCAAGCCCAGGGACAGTAGTAAAGGGCCTGGGACTAAAAATTGATTCGGATTTGTCCATGTCCTCCCAGGTCTCTGCGGTAGTAGGCACATGCACAGGTCTACTTAGGCAACTGCGGAAACTTGTGCCCCTTCTTTCTGTCTTGGCACTACAATCTATCGTGTCCGCCACAGTCATCTCCCAATTGGACTATGGCAATGCCCTCTATTTGGGCCTCTCTCGAAAGCTCCTCAGGAAATTGCAAGTCGTTCAAAATGATGCAGCCAGGCTCATTTTTTCACTCCCGAGGAGAACACGAGCCACCCCTCTATTACATAAATTGCACTGGTTGTCCATTGAACATCGCGTGCAATTTAAGTGCCTTTGTATAGCCCATAAGGCCATTTATGGGGATGCTCCAAAATACATCAAAGACCGACTGGTAAAGTATGTCCCCGGCAGAGCCTTGCACTCCTCCAGGGCCTGCAAGCTAACCTACTCTAGGTATAAACTTAAAACTAAAGGAGGTAGAGCATTCTCGGTTCTCCTTCCTAAAATTTGGAATTATCTACCAGAAACCTCTCGAGGGGAACCGGTTCTGCTATCCTTCAGAAAGCTTCTGAAGACTCACCTGTTCAAAAAGACATTGCCTTTAGTTTAATTGTCAGCTTCGCTGCTTGTGGACTTTCCCATGCGGGCAATCTGTTCTTTTCTTTTAAAGCGCTTAGAGACCAGTGGTGATTTGCGCTATATAAAATAAAAGTAACATAACATAACACTACCCTCAACCCTAAAACACTACCCCCAGCACTACGCCCTACACTACCCAAACACCACTGCACTACCCTAAACCACTATCTTCAGCACTACCCCCTACACTACCCAAAAACTACTGCTCTACCCTAAACCCTAAAACTCTACCCACAGCATGACCCCCTACACTACACAAACACCACAGCACTACACTAAACTCAAAAACACTACCCCCTGCAGTACCCCTACACTACCCACACACCACTGCACTACACTAAACCCTAAAACACTACCCCCAGCATGAACCCCTACACTACACAACCACTGCACTACCCTACTGCACTTACCTAAACCCTAAAACACTACCCCCAGCATGACCCCTACACTACAAATACCACTGCACTACCCTAAACCCTAAAACAACCCCCCACACTACACAAACACCAATGCACTACCCTAAACCCTATAACACTACCCCCAGCACGACCCCCTACACTACAAAAACATCACTGCACTAAGCTGAACCCTTAAACACGACCCCCTACACTACTCAAACACAACTGCACTACCCTAAACCTTAAAACGCTACCTCAAGCATCACCCCCTACACTACACAAACACCACTGCACTACCCTAAACCCTAAAACACTACCCCAGCATTAAACCCTGCACTACACAAACACCACTGCACTACCCTAAATCCTAAAACACTACCCCCAGCACGACCCCTACACTACCCAAACACCACTGCACGACCCAAAACCTAAAACACTACCCCAGCATGACCCCCTCAACCACACAAAGACCACTACACTACCCTAAAACACTACCCCCAGCATGACTCCCAACACTACCCAAACACCACTGCACTACCCTAAACCCTAAAACACTACCACAGCATTACCCCCTCACAAAACAAACACCACTGCACTACCCTAAATCTACCGAAGCATGACCCCCTACTATACACAAACACCACTGGACTGCCCTAAACCCTAAAACACTACCCCCAGCACGACCACCTACACTACACAAACACCACTGCACTATCCTAAACCCTAAAACACTATCCCCAGCACGACCCCGTACACTGCACTAATACCACTGCACTACCCTAAACCATAAAACACTATCCCCAGCACGACCCCCTACACCACCCAAACACCACTGCACTATTCTAAACCCTAAACCTACCCCCAGTATGACCCCCTACACTACACAAACACCACTGCACTACCCTAAACCCTAAAACACTAACCCAGCACTACCCCCTACACTACACAAACACCACTGCACTACCCTCAACCCTAAAACACTACCCCAGCAGTACGCCCTACACCACCCAAACACAACTACACTACCCTAAACCCTAAAACACTACCCCCAGCATGACCCCCTACACTACACAAACACCACTGCACTACCCTAAACCCTAAAACCCTACCCACAGCATGACCATCTATACTACACAAACACCACTGCACTACTCTAAACCCTAAAATACTACCCCCTACACTACACAAACACCACTGCACTACCCTAAACCCTAACACACTACCCCCTACACTACACAAACACCACTGCCCTGCCCTAAACGTGAAAACACTACCCCCAACACGACCCCCTACACTACAGCAACACCACTGTACTACCCTAAATCGTAAATCTACCCCAGCATGACCCCCTACACCACACAAGCAACTGCACTACTCTAAACCCTAAAACACTACCCCAAGCACAACCCCCTACACAAACTGCAGTACCCTAAACACAAAAACACTACCCCCAGCACGACACCCTACACTACCCAAACACCACTACACTACCCTAACCCATAAAACACGACCCCGTACACTACACAAACACAACTTCACTACCCTAAACCCTTAAACGCTAAACCCAGCACGACCCCCTACACCACACAAACACCACAGCACTACCCTAAATCCTAACACACTAACCCCTACACTACACAAACACAACTGCACTACCCTAAACCCTAAAAAACTACCTCCAGCACGACACCCTTCACTAACCAAACATAACTGCACTACCATAAACACAAAAACACTACCCCCAGCACAACGCCCTACACTACACAAACATCACTGCACTACCCTAACCCAGAAAACATGACCCCCTACACTACACAAACACCACTGCAATACACTAAACCCTAAATCTACCCCCAGCATGACCCCCTATACTACCCAAACACGACTGCACTACCCTAAACCCTAAAACACGACCCCCTACATTACACAAACTCCACTGCACCACCCTAAACCCTAAAACACTACCCCCAGCACGACCCCCTTCACTACACAAACACCACTGCACTACCCTAAACTCTAAAACACTACCCACAGCATGATCCACTACACAAACACCACGGCACTACCCTAAACCCTAAAACACTACCCCTTACACTACACAAACACCACTGCACTACCCTCAACCGTAAAACACTACCCCTACTCTACACAAACACCACTGCCCTGCCCTAAACCTAAAAACACTACCCCCAGCACGATCCCCTACACTACACAAACACCACTGCACTACCCTAAAACACTACCCCCTACACTACACAAACAGCAGTGGACTACCCTCAACCCTAAAACACTTCCCCCAGCACTACACCCTACACTACCCAAACACCACTGCACTACCCTAAAACACTATCCCAAGCACTACCCCTACACTACACAAACTCCATTGCACTACCCTAAACCTTAAAACAGTACCCCCGCACGATTCCCTACACTACCCAAACACCACTGCACTACCCTAAACCCTAAATCTACCCCCAGCATGACCCCCTACACTACCCAAACACCACTGCACTACCGTAAACCATAAAACACAACCCCCTACACTACACGAACTCCACTGCACTACCCTAAACCCTAAAACACTTCCCCCCAGCTCGACCCCGTTCACTACACAAACTCCACTGCACTATCCTAAACCCTAAAACACTACCTCCAGCACGACCCCCTTCACTACACAAACACCACTGCACAATCCTAAACGCTAAAACATTATCCCCAGCACGACCCCCTTCACTACACAAACACCACTGCACTACCCTAAACCCTAAAACACTACCCCAGCATGACCACCTCACAACACAAACACAACTGCACTGCCCTAAACCCTAAATCTACCCACAGCATGACCCCCTACACTACCCAAACACCACGGCACTACCCTAAACCCTAAAACACTACCCCCAGCTGTACGCCCTACACTACCCAAACACAACTGTACTACCTTAAACCCTAAAACACTACCCCCTGCAGTACCCCCTTCACGACCCACACACCACTGCACTACCCTAAACCCTAAAACACTACCCCTACACTACACAAACACCACTGCCCTGCTCTAAACCTGAAAACACTACCCCCAGTACGACCCCCTACTGTACACCAA
The DNA here is from genome assembly GCF_964204655.1 of Triturus cristatus. Taxonomy (NCBI): domain Eukaryota; kingdom Metazoa; phylum Chordata; class Amphibia; order Caudata; family Salamandridae; genus Triturus; species Triturus cristatus. Next base: position 619,027,610 of record NC_140579.1, on the reverse strand, counting down.
CACCACTGTACTACCCTAAACCGTAAATCTACCCCCAGCATGACCCCCTACACCACACAAGCAACTGCACTACCCTAAACCCTAATACACTATCCGAAGCACAACCCCCTACACTACACAAACACAACTGCACTACCCTAAACATAAAAAAACGAACCCCAGTACGACGCCCTACACTACCCAAACACCACTACACTACACTAACCCATAAAACACGACCCCCTACACTACACAAACACAACTGCACTACCCTAAACCCTAAAACGCTAAACCCAGCACGACTCCCAACACTACCCAAACACCACTGCACTACCCTAAACCACTAACCCATACACTACACAAACACCACTGCACAACCCTAAACTCTAAAACACTACCACCAGCACGACCCCCTGCAAAAACACCACTGCACTACCATAAACCCTAAATCTACCCCCAGCATGACCCCCTACACTACACAAACACCACTGCACTACCCCACACCCGAAAACACTACCCCAAGCACGACCCCCTACACTACACAAACACCACTGTACTACTCTAAACCCTAAAACACTACCCCCAGCACGACCCCCTTCACTACCCAAACACAACTGCACTACCCTAAACCTAAAAACATGACCCCCTACACTACCCAAACACTACTGCACTACCCTAAACCCTAAAACACTACCCCAGCACTACCCCCTACAATACACAAACACCACTGCACTACCCTAAACCCTAAAACACTACCCCCTGCAGTACCCCCTACACTACCCACACACAACTGCACTACCCTAAACCCTAAAACCCTACCCCCAGCATGACCCCTAAACTACACATACACCAGTGCACTACCCCAACTCTAAAACACTACTCCAAGCACGACTCCCTTCACTCCACAAACACCACTGTACTACCCTAAAACACTACCCCCAGCATGACCCCATAGACTACCCAAACACCACTGCACTAAACTAAACCCTAAAACACTACTACCCCAGCACTACACCCTACACTACACAAACACCACTGCACTACCCTTAACCACTACCCCAGAACGACCCCCTACACTACATAAACACCTCTGCACTACCCTAAACCCTAAACCACTACCCCAGCACTAACCGCTATACTACCCAAACACCACTGCACTACCCTAAACCCTAAAACACTAGCCCAGCACGACTCCCTACACTACACAAACACCACTGCACTACGCTAAACCCTAAAACACTACCCCAGACACAATCCCCTACACTACACAAAAACCACTGCACTACCCTAAACCCTAAAACACTACCCCTACACTACACAAACATCACTGCACAACCCTCAACCCTAAAACACTACCCCCAGCACTACGACCTACCCTACCCAAACACCACTGCACTACCGTAAACCCTATAACACTACCCCAGCATGACCCCTACACTATATAAACACCACAGTACTACCCTACTGTACTACCCTAAAACACTACCCCAGCATGACCCCCTACACTACCAAAACACCACTGCACTACCCTAAAACACTACACCCAGCACAACCACCACCACTACACAAACACCACTGCAGTACCCTAAAACACTACCCCCAGCACGACCCCCTACACTACCCAAACACCAATGCACTACCCTACACCCTAAAACGCTACCCCAGCACTACCCCCAACACTACCCAAACACCACTGCACTACCCTAAAACACTCCCCCCAGCACTATGCCCTGCACTACCCAAACACCACGGCACTACCCTAAACCCTCAAACACGAATCCCTACACTACATAAACACCACTGCACTACCCTAAACCCTAAAACACTACCCCAGTACTACGCCCTACACTACCCAAACACAACTGCACTACCCTAAAACACTACCCCCAGCATGACCCCCTACACTACACAAACACCACTGCACTACCATACTGCACTACCCTACACCCTAAAACACTACGCCCAGCATGACCCCCTACACTACCCAAACACCACTGCACTGCCCTAAACCCGAAACACTACCCCAGCATGACCCCCTCACAACACAATCACCACTAGAATACACTAAACCCTAAATCTACCCCCAGCATGACCCCCTATACTACCCAAACACCACTGCACTACCCTAAACCCTAAAACACAACCCCCCTACACTACACAAACTCCACTGCACTACCCTAAACCCTAAAACACTACCCCCAGCACGACCCCCTTCACTACACAAACACCACTGCACTACCCTAAACTCTAAACCACTACCCACAGCATGATCCACTACACAAACACCACGGCACTACCCTAAACCCTAAAACACTACCCCTTACACTACACAAACACCACTGCACTACCCTCAACCCTAAAACACTACCCCTACTCTACACAAACACCACTGCCCTGCCCTAAACCTAAAAACACTACCCCCAGCACGATCCCCTACACTACACAAACACCACTGCACTACCCTAAAACACTACCCCCTACACTACACAAACAGCAGTGGACTACCCTCAACCCTAAAACACTTCCCCCAGCACTACACCCTACACTACCCAAACACCACTGCACTACCCTAAAACACTATCCCAAGCACTACCCCTACACTACACAAACTCCATTGCACTACCCTAAACCTTAAAACAGTACCCCCGCACGATTCCCTACACTACCCAAACACCACTGCACTACCCTAAACCCTAAATCTACCCCCAGCATGACCCCCTACACTACCCAAACACCACTGCACTACCGTAAACCATAAAACACAACCCCCTACACTACACGAACTCCACTGCACTACCCTAAACCCTAAAACACTTCCCCCCAGCTCGACCCCGTTCACTACACAAACTCCACTGCACTATCCTAAACCCTAAAACACTACCTCCAGCACGACCCCCTTCACTACACAAACACCACTGCACAATCCTAAACGCTAAAACATTATCCCCAGCACGACCCCCTTCACTACACAAACACCACTGCACTACCCTAAACCCTAAAACACTACCCCAGCATGACCACCTCACAACACAAACACAACTGCACTGCCCTAAACCCTAAATCTACCCACAGCATGACCCCCTACACTACCCAAACACCACGGCACTACCCTAAACCCTAAAACACTACCCCCAGCTGTACGCCCTACACTACCCAAACACAACTGTACTACCTTAAACCCTAAAACACTACCCCCTGCAGTACCCCCTTCACGACCCACACACCACTGCACTACCCTAAACCCTAAAACACTACCCCTACACTACACAAACACCACTGCACTGCCCTAAACCCGAAACACTACCCCAGCATGACCCCCTCACAACACAATCACCACTAGAATACACTAAACCCTAAATCTACCCCCAGCATGACCCCTATACTACCCAAACACCACTGCACTACCCTAAACCCTAAAACACAACCCCCCTACACTACACAAACTCCACTGCACTACCCTAAACCCTAAAACACTACCCCCAGCACGACCCCCTTCACTACACAAACACCACTGCACTACCCTAAACTCTAAACCACTACCCACAGCATGATCCACTACACAAACACCACGGCACTACCCTAAACCCTAAAACACTACCCCTTACACTACACAAACACCACTGCACTACCCTCAACCCTAAAACACTACCCCTACTCTACACAAACACCACTGCCCTGCCCTAAACCTAAAAACACTACCCCCAGCACGATCCCCTACACTACACAAACACCACTGCACTACCCTAAAACACTACCCCCTACACTACACAAACAGCAGTGGACTACCCTCAACCCTAAAACACTTCCCCCAGCACTACACCCTACACTACCCAAACACCACTGCACTACCCTAAAACACTATCCCAAGCACTACCCCTACACTACACAAACTCCATTGCACTACCCTAAACCTTAAAACAGTACCCCCGCACGATTCCCTACACTACCCAAACACCACTGCACTACCCTAAACCCTAAATCTACCCCCAGCATGACCCCCTACACTACCCAAACACCACTGCACTACCGTAAACCATAAAACACAACCCCCTACACTACACGAACTCCACTGCACTACCCTAAACCCTAAAACACTTCCCCCCAGCTCGACCCCGTTCACTACACAAACTCCACTGCACTATCCTAAACCCTAAAACACTACCTCCAGCACGACCCCCTTCACTACACAAACACCACTGCACAATCCTAAACGCTAAAACATTATCCCCAGCACGACCCCCTTCACTACACAAACACCACTGCACTACCCTAAACCCTAAAACACTACCCCAGCATGACCACCTCACAACACAAACACAACTGCACTGCCCTAAACCCTAAATCTACCCACAGCATGACCCCCTACACTACCCAAACACCACGGCACTACCCTAAACCCTAAAACACTACCCCCAGCTGTACGCCCTACACTACCCAAACACAACTGTACTACCTTAAACCCTAAAACACTACCCCCTGCAGTACCTCCTTCACGACCCACACACCACTGCACTACCCTAAACCCTAAAACACTACCCCAGCATGACCACCTCACAACACAAACACAACTGCACTGCCCTAAACCCTAAATCTACCCACAGCATGACCCCCTACACTACCCAAACACCACGGCACTACCCTAAACCCTAAAACACTACCCCCAGCTGTACGCCCTACACTACCCAAACACAACTGTACTACCTTAAACCCTAAAACACTACCCCCTGCAGTACCCCCTTCACGACCCACACACCACTGCACTACCCTAAACCCTAAAACACTACCCCTACACTACACAAACACCACTGCCCTGCTCTAAACCTGAAAACACTACCCCCAGTACGACCCCCTACTGTACACCAACACCACTGTACTACCCTAAACCGTAAATCTACCCCCAGCATGACCCCCTACACCACACAAGCAACTGCACTACCCTAAACCCTAATACACTATCCGAAGCACAACCCCCTACACTACACAAACACAACTGCACTACCCTAAACATAAAAAAACGAACCCCAGTACGACGCCCTACACTACCCAAACACCACTACACTACACTAACCCATAAAACACGACCCCCTACACTACACAAACACAACTGCACTACCCTAAACCCTAAAACGCTAAACCCAGCACGACTCCCAACACTACCCAAACACCACTGCACTACCCTAAACCACTAACCCATACACTACACAAACACCACTGCACAACCCTAAACCCTAAAACACTACCACCAGCACGACCCCCTACAAAAACACCACTGCACTACCATAAACCCTAAATCTACCCCCAGCATGACCCCCTACACTACACAAACACCACTGCACTACCCCACACCCGAAAACACTACCCCAAGCACGACCCCCTACACTACACAAACACCACTGTACTACTCTAAACCCTAAAACACTACCCCCAGCACGACCCCCTTCACTACCCAAACACAACTGCACTACCCTAAACCTAAAAACATGACCCCCTACACTACCCAAACACTACTGCACTACCCTAAACCCTAAAACACTACCCCAGCACTACCCCCTACAATACACAAACACCACTGCACTACCCTAAACCCTAAAACACTACCCCCTGCAGTACCCCCTACACTACCCACACACAACTGCACTACCCTAAACCCTAAAACCCTACCCCCAGCATGACCCCTAAACTACACATACACCAGTGCACTACCCCAACTCTAAAACACTACCCCAAGCACGACTCCCTACACTCCACAAACACCACTGTACTACCCTAAAACACTACCCCCAGCATGACCCCATAGACTACCCAAACACCACTGCACTAAACTAAACCCTAAAACACTACTACCCCAGCACTACACCCTACACTACACAAACACCACTGCACTACCCTAAACCACTACCCCAGAACGACCCCCTACACTACATAAACACCTCTGCACTACCCTAAACCCTAAACCACTACCCCAGCACTAACCGCTATACTACCCAAACATCACTGCACTACCCTAAACCCTAAAACACTACCCCAGCACGACTCCCTACACTACACAAACACCACTGCACTACGCTAAACCCTAAAACACTACCCCAGACACAATCCCCTACACTACACAAAAACCACTGCACTACCCTAAACCCTAAAACACTACCCCTACACTACACAAACATCACTGCACAACCCTCAACCCTAAAACACTACCCCCAGCACTACGACCTACCCTACCCAAACACCACTGCACTACCGTAAACCCTATAACACTACCCCAGCATGACCCCTACACTATATAAACACCACAGTACTACCCTACTGTACTACCCTAAAACACTACCCCAGCATGACCCCCTACACTACCAAAACACCACTGCACTACCCTAAAACACTACACCCAGCACAACCACCACCACTACACAAACACCACTGCAGTACCCTAAAACACTACCCCCAGCACGACCCCCTACACTACCCAAACACCAATGCACTACCCTACACCCTAAAACGCTACCCCAGCACTACCCCCAACACTACCCAAACACCACTGCACTACCCTAAAACACTCCCCCCAGCACTATGCCCTGCACTACCCAAACACCACGGCACTACCCTAAACCCTCAAACACGAATCCCTACACTACATAAACACCACTGCACTACCCTAAACCCTAAAACACTACCCCAGTACTACGCCCTACACTACCCAAACACAACTGCACTACCCTAAAACACTACCCCCAGCATGACCCCCTACACTACACAAACACCACTGCACTACCATACTGCACTACCCTACACCCTAAAACACTACGCCCAGCATGACCCCCTACACTACCCAAACACCACTGCACTGCCCTAAACCCGAAACACTACCCCAGCATGACCCCCTCACAACACAATCACCACTAGAATACACTAAACCCTAAATCTACCCCCAGCATGACCCCCTATACTACCCAAACACCACTGCACTACCCTAAACCCTAAAACACAACCCCCCTACACTACACAAACTCCACTGCACTACCCTAAACCCTAAAACACTACCCCCAGCACGACCCCCTTCACTACACAAACACCACTGCACTACCCTAAACTCTAAACCACTACCCACAGCATGATCCACTACACAAACACCACGGCACTACCCTAAACCCTAAAACACTACCCCTTACACTACACAAACACCACTGCACTACCCTCAACCCTAAAACACTACCCCTACTCTACACAAACACCACTGCCCTGCCCTAAACCTAAAAACACTACCCCCAGCACGATCCCCTACACTACACAAACACCACTGCACTACCCTAAAACACTACCCCCTACACTACACAAACAGCAGTGGACTACCCTCAACCCTAAAACACTTCCCCCAGCACTACACCCTACACTACCCAAACACCACTGCACTACCCTAAAACACTATCCCAAGCACTACCCCTACACTACACAAACTCCATTGCACTACCCTAAACCTTAAAACAGTACCCCCGCACGATTCCCTACACTACCCAAACACCACTGCACTACCCTAAACCCTAAATCTACCCCCAGCATGACCCCCTACACTACCCAAACACCACTGCACTACCGTAAACCATAAAACACAACCCCCTACACTACACGAACTCCACTGCACTACCCTAAACCCTAAAACACTTCCCCCCAGCTCGACCCCGTTCACTACACAAACTCCACTGCACTATCCTAAACCCTAAAACACTACCTCCAGCACGACCCCCTTCACTACACAAACACCACTGCACAATCCTAAACGCTAAAACATTATCCCCAGCACGACCCCCTTCACTACACAAACACCACTGCACTACCCTAAACCCTAAAACACTACCCCAGCATGACCACCTCACAACACAAACACAACTGCACTGCCCTAAACCCTAAATCTACCCACAGCATGACCCCCTACACTACCCAAACACCACGGCACTACCCTAAACCCTAAAACACTACCCCCAGCTGTACGCCCTACACTACCCAAACACAACTGTACTACCTTAAACCCTAAAACACTACCCCCTGCAGTACCCCCTTCACGACCCACACACCACTGCACTACCCTAAACCCTAAAACACTACCCCTACACTACACAAACACCACTGCACTGCCCTAAACCCGAAACACTACCCCAGCATGACCCCCTCACAACACAATCACCACTAGAATACACTAAACCCTAAATCTACCCCCAGCATGACCCCTATACTACCCAAACACCACTGCACTACCCTAAACCCTAAAACACAACCCCCCTACACTACACAAACTCCACTGCACTACCCTAAACCCTAAAACACTACCCCCAGCACGACCCCCTTCACTACACAAACACCACTGCACTACCCTAAACTCTAAACCACTACCCACAGCATGATCCACTACACAAACACCACGGCACTACCCTAAACCCTAAAACACTACCCCTTACACTACACAAACACCACTGCACTACCCTCAACCCTAAAACACTACCCCTACTCTACACAAACACCACTGCCCTGCCCTAAACCTAAAAACACTACCCCCAGCACGATCCCCTACACTACACAAACACCACTGCACTACCCTAAAACACTACCCCCTACACTACACAAACAGCAGTGGACTACCCTCAACCCTAAAACACTTCCCCCAGCACTACACCCTACACTACCCAAACACCACTGCACTACCCTAAAACACTATCCCAAGCACTACCCCTACACTACACAAACTCCATTGCACTACCCTAAACCTTAAAACAGTACCCCCGCACGATTCCCTACACTACCCAAACACCACTGCACTACCCTAAACCCTAAATCTACCCCCAGCATGACCCCCTACACTACCCAAACACCACTGCACTACCGTAAACCATAAAACACAACCCCCTACACTACACGAACTCCACTGCACTACCCTAAACCCTAAAACACTTCCCCCCAGCTCGACCCCGTTCACTACACAAACTCCACTGCACTATCCTAAACCCTAAAACACTACCTCCAGCACGACCCCCTTCACTACACAAACACCACTGCACAATCCTAAACGCTAAAACATTATCCCCAGCACGACCCCCTTCACTACACAAACACCACTGCACTACCCTAAACCCTAAAACACTACCCCAGCATGACCACCTCACAACACAAACACAACTGCACTGCCCTAAACCCTAAATCTACCCACAGCATGACCCCCTACACTACCCAAACACCACGGCACTACCCTAAACCCTAAAACACTACCCCCAGCTGTACGCCCTACACTACCCAAACACAACTGTACTACCTTAAACCCTAAAACACTACCCCCTGCAGTACCTCCTTCACGACCCACACACCACTGCACTACCCTAAACCCTAAAACACTACCCCAGCATGACCACCTCACAACACAAACACAACTGCACTGCCCTAAACCCTAAATCTACCCACAGCATGACCCCCTACACTACCCAAACACCACGGCACTACCCTAAACCCTAAAACACTACCCCCAGCTGTACGCCCTACACTACCCAAACACAACTGTACTACCTTAAACCCTAAAACACTACCCCCTGCAGTACCCCCTTCACGACCCACACACCACTGCACTACCCTAAACCCTAAAACACTACCCCTACACTACACAAACACCACTGCCCTGCTCTAAACCTGAAAACACTACCCCCAGTACGACCCCCTACTGTACACCAACACCACTGTACTACCCTAAACCGTAAATCTACCCCCAGCATGACCCCCTACACCACACAAGCAACTGCACTACCCTAAACCCTAATACACTATCCGAAGCACAACCCCCTACACTACACAAACACAACTGCACTACCCTAAACATAAAAAAACGAACCCCAGTACGACGCCCTACACTACCCAAACACCACTACACTACACTAACCCATAAAACACGACCCCCTACACTACACAAACACAACTGCACTACCCTAAACCCTAAAACGCTAAACCCAGCACGACTCCCAACACTACCCAAACACCACTGCACTACCCTAAACCACTAACCCATACACTACACAAACACCACTGCACAACCCTAAACCCTAAAACACTACCACCAGCACGACCCCCTACAAAAACACCACTGCACTACCATAAACCCTAAATCTACCCCCAGCATGACCCCCTACACTACACAAACACCACTGCACTACCCCACACCCGAAAACACTACCCCAAGCACGACCCCCTACACTACACAAACACCACTGTACTACTCTAAACCCTAAAACACTACCCCCAGCACGACCCCCTTCACTACCCAAACACAACTGCACTACCCTAAACCTAAAAACATGACCCCCTACACTACCCAAACACTACTGCACTACCCTAAACCCTAAAACACTACCCCAGCACTACCCCCTACAATACACAAACACCACTGCACTACCCTAAACCCTAAAACACTACCCCCTGCAGTACCCCCTACACTACCCACACACAACTGCACTACCCTAAACCCTAAAACCCTACCCCCAGCATGACCCCTAAACTACACATACACCAGTGCACTACCCCAACTCTAAAACACTACCCCAAGCACGACTCCCTACACTCCACAAACACCACTGTACTACCCTAAAACACTACCCCCAGCATGACCCCATAGACTACCCAAACACCACTGCACTAAACTAAACCCTAAAACACTACTACCCCAGCACTACACCCTACACTACACAAACACCACTGCACTACCCTAAACCACTACCCCAGAACGACCCCCTACACTACATAAACACCTCTGCACTACCCTAAACCCTAAACCACTACCCCAGCACTAACCGCTATACTACCCAAACATCACTGCACTACCCTAAACCCTAAAACACTACCCCAGCACGACTCCCTACACTACACAAACACCACTGCACTACGCTAAACCCTAAAACACTACCCCAGACACAATCCCCTACACTACACAAAAACCACTGCACTACCCTAAACCCTAAAACACTACCCCTACACTACACAAACATCACTGCACAACCCTCAACCCTAAAACACTACCCCCAGCACTACGACCTACCCTACCCAAACACCACTGCACTACCGTAAACCCTATAACACTACCCCAGCATGACCCCTACACTATATAAACACCACAGTACTACCCTACTGTACTACCCTAAACCCTAAAACACTACCCCAGCATGACCCCCTACACTACCAAAACACCACTGCACTACCCTAAAACACTACACCCAGCACAACCACCACCACTACACAAACACCACTGCAGTACCCTAAAACACTACCCCCAGCACGACCCCCTACACTACCCAAACACCAATGCACTACCCTACACCCTAAAACGCTACCCCAGCACTACCCCCAACACTACCCAAACACCACTGCACTACCCTAAAACACTCCCCCCAGCACTATGCCCTGCACTACCCAAACACCACGGCACTACCCTAAACCCTCAAACACGAATCCCTACACTACATAAACACCACTGCACTACCCTAAACCCTAAAACACTACCCCAGTACTACGCCCTACACTACCCAAACACAACTGCACTACCCTAAAACACTACCCCCAGCATGACCCCCTACACTACACAAACACCACTGCACTACCATACTGCACTACCCTACACCCTAAAACACTACGCCCAGCATGACCCCCTACACTACCCAAACACCACTGCACTGCCCTAAACCCGAAACACTACCCCAGCATGACCCCCTCACAACACAATCACCACTAGAATACACTAAACCCTAAATCTACCCCCAGCATGACCCCCTATACTACCCAAACACCACTGCACTACCCTAAACCCTAAAACACAACCCCCCTACACTACACAAACTCCACTGCACTACCCTAAACCCTAAAACACTACCCCCAGCACGACCCCCTTCACTACACAAACACCACTGCACTACCCTAAACTCTAAACCACTACCCACAGCATGATCCACTACACAAACACCACGGCACTACCCTAAACCCTAAAACACTACCCCTTACACTACACAAACACCACTGCACTACCCTCAACCCTAAAACACTACCCCTACTCTACACAAACACCACTGCCCTGCCCTAAACCTAAAAACACTACCCCCAGCATGATCCCCTACACTACACAAACACCACTGCACTACCCTAAATCCTAAACACTACCCACAGCAGGACCCCCTACACTACAGAAACACCACTGTTCTACCCTAAACCACTACCCCCAGCACAACCCCCTTCACTACCCAAACACAACTGCACTATCCTAAACCCAAAAACACTACCTCCAGCACAACCTCATACACTACCCAAACACCACTGCACTACCCTAAACCCTAAAACACTACCCCAAGCACAACCCCTTACACTACACAAACACAACTGCACTACCCTGAAACACAAAAACACTACCCCCAGCACGACGCCCTACACTACCCAACACCACTACACTACCCTAACCCATAAAACACGACCCCTACACTACACAAACACAGCTGCACTACCCTAACCCCTAAAAAACTAAAACCAGCACGACCCCCTACACTACACAAACACTATTGCTTTACCCTAAACCCTAAAACACTAACCCCTACACTACACAAACACCATTGCACAACCGTAAACCCTAAAACACTACCCCCAGCATGACCCCCTACACTACACAAACACAACTGCACTACCCTAAACCCCAAAACACTACCCCTACACTACACAAACATCACTGCACAACCCTCAACCCTAAAACACTACCCCTAGCACTACGACCTACCCTACCCAAACACCACTGCACTACCCTAAACCCTATAACACTACCCCAGCATGACCCCTACACTATATAAACACCACAGCACTACCCTACTGTACTACCCTAAACCCTAAAACACTACCCCAGCATGACCCCCTACACTACCAAAACACCACTGCACTACCCTAAAACACTACACCCAGCACGACCCCCTTCACCACCCAAACACAACTGCACTACCCTAAACACAAAAACACGACCCCCTACACTACCCAAACACAACTACAGTACCCTAAACTCTAAAACACGACCCCCTACACTACACAAACACCACTGCACTACCCTAAAACACTACCCCCAGCATGACCCCCTACACTACACAAACACCACTGCACTACCATACTGCACTACCCTACACCCTAAAACACTACGCCCAGCATGACCCCCTACACTACCCAAACACCACTGCACTGCCCTAAACCCGAAACACTACCCCAGCATGACCCCCTCACAACACAATCACCACTAGAATACACTAAACCCTAAATCTACCCCCAGCATGACCCCCTATACTACCCAAACACCACTGCACTACCCTAAACCCTAAAACACAACCCCCCTACACTACACAAACTCCACTGCACTACCCTAAACCCTAAAACACTACCCCCAGCACGACCCCCTTCACTACACAAACACCACTGCACTACCCTAAACTCTAAACCACTACCCACAGCATGATCCACTACACAAACACCACGGCACTACCCTAAACCCTAAAACACTACCCCTTACACTACACAAACACCACTGCACTACCCTCAACCCTAAAACACTACCCCTACTCTACACAAACACCACTGCCCTGCCCTAAACCTAAAAACACTACCCCCAGCATGATCCCCTACACTACACAAACACCACTGCACTACCCTAAATCCTAAACACTACCCACAGCAGGACCCCCTACACTACAGAAACACCACTGTTCTACCCTAAACCACTACCCCCAGCACAACCCCCTTCACTACCCAAACACAACTGCACTATCCTAAACCCAAAAACACTACCTCCAGCACAACCTCATACACTACCCAAACACCACTGCACTACCCTAAACCCTAAAACACTACCCCAAGCACAACCCCTTACACTACACAAACACAACTGCACTACCCTGAAACACAAAAACACTACCCCCAGCACGACGCCCTACACTACCCAACACCACTACACTACCCTAACCCATAAAACACGACCCCTACACTACACAAACACAGCTGCACTACCCTAACCCCTAAAAAACTAAAACCAGCACGACCCCCTACACTACACAAACACTATTGCTTTACCCTAAACCCTAAAACACTAACCCCTACACTACACAAACACCATTGCACAACCGTAAACCCTAAAACACTACCCCCAGCATGACCCCCTACACTACACAAACACAACTGCACTACCCTAAACCCCAAAACACTACCCCTACACTACACAAACATCACTGCACAACCCTCAACCCTAAAACACTACCCCTAGCACTACGACCTACCCTACCCAAACACCACTGCACTACCCTAAACCCTATAACACTACCCCAGCATGACCCCTACACTATATAAACACCACAGCACTACCCTACTGTACTACCCTAAACCCTAAAACACTACCCCAGCATGACCCCCTACACTACCAAAACACCACTGCACTACCCTAAAACACTACACCCAGCACGACCCCCTTCACCACCCAAACACAACTGCACTACCCTAAACACAAAAACACGACCCCCTACACTACCCAAACACAACTACAGTACCCTAAACTCTAAAACACGACCCCCTACACTACACAAACACCACTGCACTACCCTAAACCCTAAAACACTACCCCAGCACTACCCTCTACAATACACAAACACCACTGCACTACCCTAAACCCTAAAACACTACCCCCTGCAGTACCCCCTACACTACCCACACACCACTGCACTACCCTAAACCCTAAAACCCTACCCCCAGCATGACCCCCTACACTACACAAACAGCAGTGAACTACCCCAACCCTAAAACACTACCCCCAGCATGACCCCTAGACTACCCAAACACCAATGCATTAAACTAAACCCTAAAACACTACCCCAGCACTACCCCCTACACTACACAAACACCACTGCACTACCCTAAACCACTACCCCAGCACGACCCACTACATTACATAAACACCACTCCACTACCCTAAACCCTAAAACACTACCCCGGCACTAACCCCTACACTACCCAAACACCACTGCACTACCCTAAACCCTAAAACACTACCCCAGCACGACTCCCTACACTACACAAACACCACTGCATTACGCTAAACCCTAAAACATTACCCCCAGCACGACCCCCTACACTACATAAAAACCACTGCACTACCCTAAACCCTAAAGCACTACCCCTACACTGCACAAACACCACTGCACAACCCTCAACCCTAAAACACTACCCCAGCACTACGACCTACCCTACCCAAACACCACTGCACTACCCTAAACCCTATAACACTACACCCAGCATGACCCCTACACTATATAAACACCACAGCACTACCCTACGGCACTACCCTAAACCCTAAACACTATCCCCAGCATGACCCCCTACACTACCCAAACACCACTGCATTACCCTAAAACACTACACCCAGCACGACAACCACCACTACCCAAACACCACTGCACTACCCAACACCCTAAAACGCTATCCCAGCACTACCCCCTACACTACCCATACACCAATGCACTACCCTAAAACACTCACCCCAGCACTATGCCCTACACTACCCAAACACCGCTGCACTACCGTAAACCCTAAAACAAGAATCCCTACACTACACAAACACCACTGCACTACCCTAAACCCTAAAACACTACCCCAGTACTACGCTCTACACTACCCAAACACAACTGCACTACCCTAAAACACTACCCCCAGCATGACCCCCTACACTACACAAACACCAATGCACTACCCTACTGCACTACCTTACACCCTAAAACACTACGCCCAGCATGACCCCCTACACTACCCAAACACCACTGCACTGCCCTAAACCCAAAAACACTACCCCAGCATTACCCCTTCACAACACAATCACCACTGCAATACCCTAAACCCTAAATCTACCCGCAGCATGACCCCTACACTACCCAAACACCACTTCACTACCCTAAACCCTAAAAGACGACCCCCTACAGTACACAAACTCCACTGCACTACCCTAAACCCTAAAACACTACCCCCAGCACAACCCCCTTCACTACACAAACACCACTGCACTATACTAAACCCTAAAACACTACCCCCAGCACTACGCCCTACACTACCCAAACACCACTGCACTACCCTAAAACACTATCCCAAGCACTACCCCTACACTACACAAACACCACTGTACTACCCTAAACCCTAAAACACTACACCTAGCATGACCCCCTACACTACACAAACACCACTGCACTACCCTAAACCCTAAAACACAATCCCAGCACTACCCCTACACTATCCAAACACTACTGCACTACCCTAAACCCTAAAACAGTACCCCCAGCATGACCCTCTACACTACACAAACACCACTGCACTACTCTAAACCCTAAGACACTACCCTAGCATGACCCCCGCACAACTCAAACACCACTGCACTACCCTAAACCCTAAATCTACCCCCCGCATGACTCCCTACACTAACCAACCACCGCTGCACTACCCTAAACCCTAAAACACTACCCCCAGCATGACCCCCTACACTACACAAACACCACTGCACTACCCTAAACCCTAAATCTGCTCCCAGCATGACCCCCTACACTACCCAAACACTACTGCACTACCCTCAACCCTAAAACACTACCCCCTGCAGTAACCCTACACTACCCACACACCACTGCACTACCCTAAACCCTAAAACACTAACCCCAGCATGACCCCCTACAATACACAAGCACCACTGCACTATCCTAAACCCTAAAACACAACCCCTACACTACACAAACACCACTACACTACCCTAAACCCTAAAACACTACCCCCAGCACGACCCCCTACACTACACAAACACCATTGTACTACCCTAAACCCTAAAACACTACCCCCAGCACGACCCCCTTCACCACCCAAACACAACTGCACTACCCTAAACCTAAAAACACGACCCCCTACAGTACCCAAACACAACTGCAGTACCCTAAACTCTAAAACACGACCCCCTACACTACACAAACACCACTGCACTACCCTAAACCCTAAAACACTACCCCAGCACTACCCTCTACAATACACAAACACTACAGCACTACCCTAAACCCTAAAACACTACCCCCTGCAGTACCCCCTACACTACCCACACACCACTGCACAACCCTAAACCCTAAAACCTTACCCCCAGCATGACCCCCTACACTACACAAACACCAGTGCACTACCCCAACCCTAAAACACTACCCCAAGCATGACTCCCTACACTACACAAACACCACTGTACTACCCTAAACCCTAAAACACTACCCCCAGCATGACCCCCTAGACTACCCAAACACCACTGCATTAAACTAAACCCTAAAACACTACCCCAGCACTACCCCCTACACTACACAAACACCACTGCACTAACCTACACCCTAAACCACTTCCCCAGCACGACCCACTACATTACATAAACACCACTCCACTACCCTAAACCCTAAATAACTACCCCAGCACTAATCCCTACACTACCCAAACACCACTGCACTACCCTAAACCCTAAAACACTACCCCAGCACGACTCCCTACACTACACAAACACCACTGCATTACGCTAAACCCTAAAACATTACCCCCAGCACGACCCCCTACACTACATAAAAACCACTGCACTACCCTACACCCTAAAGCACTACCCCTACACTGCACAAACACCACTGCACAACCCTCAACCCTAAAACACTACCCCAGCACTACGACCTACCCTACCCAAACACCACTGCACTACCCTAAACCCTATGACACTACACCCAGCATGACCCCTACACTATATAAACACCACAGCACTACCCTACTGCACTACCCTAAACCCTAAACACTATCCCCAGCATGACCCCCTACACTACCCAAACACCACTGCACTACCCTAAAACACTACACCCAGCACGACAACCACCACTACCCAAACACCACTGCACTACCCAACACCCTAAAACGCTATCCCAGCACTACCCCCTACACTACCCATACACCACTGCATTGCCCTAAAACACTCACCCCAGCACTATGCCCTACACTACCCAAACACCGCTGCACTACCCTAAAACACTACCCCCAGCATGACCCCCTACACTACCCAAACACCACTGCACTGCCCTAAACCCAAAAACACTACCCCAGCATTACCCCTTCACAACACAATCACCACTGCAATACCCTAAACCCTAAATCTACCCGCAGCATGACCCCCTACACTACCCAAACACCACTTCACTACCCTAAACCCTAAATGACGACCCCCTACACTACACAAACTCCACTGCACTACCCTAAACCCTAAAACACTACCCCCAGCACGACCCCCTTCACTACACAAACACCACTGCACTATACTAAACCCTAAAACACTACCCCCAGCACTACACCCTACACTACCCAAACACCACTGCACTACCCTGAACCCTAAAACACAACCCCAGCACTACCCCTACACTATCCAAACACTACTGCACTACCCTAAACCCTAAAACAGTACCCCCAGCACGACTCTCTACACTACACAAACACCACTGCACTACCCTAAACCCTAAATCTACCCCCAGCATGACTCCCTACACTAACCAAACACCGCTGCACTACCCTAAACCCTAAAACACTACCCCCAGCATGACCCCCTACACTACACAAACACCACTGCACTACCCTAAACCCTAAATCTGCTCCCAGCATGACCCCTACACTACCCACACACCACTGCACTACCCTAAACCCTAAAACACTAACCCCAGCATGACCCCCTACAATACACAAGCACCACTGCACTACCCTAAACCCTAAAACACTACCCCCAGCACGACTCCCTACACTACCCAAACAACTGGACTAGCCTAAACCCTAAATCTACCCCCCAGCACAACCCCCTACACTACACAAACACCACAGCACTGCCTTAAACCCTAAATCACTACCCCCAGCATGACCCCCTTCACTACACGAACACCACTGCACTGCCTTAAACCCGAAAACACTACCCCCTACACTACACAAATACCACTGCACTACCTTCAACCCTAAAACTCTACTCCCAGCACGACCTACACCGCTGGACTACCCTAAACCCTAAAACACTATACCCAGCACTACCCGCTATACTACACAAACACCACTGCACTACCCTAAACCCTAAAACAGTACCCCGAGCATGACCCCCTACACGACACAAACACCACTGTATTACCCCAACCCTAAAACACTTCCCCAAGCACTACCCCCTACACAACACAAACACCACTGGACTACCCTAAACCCTAAAACACTTCCCAAGCACTACCCCTACACTACCCAAACACCACTGCACTACCCTAAACCCTAAAACAATACCCCCAGCACGTCCATCTTCTCTAGACAAACGCCACTGCCCTACCCTGTCAGGTTTTACAAGTACCCTCTTACCTTCAGGAGCACTTGCTTGTTTCGCAGAGACGCTATGAACCAACTTCCCAGAACTCTACCGAATAACCCATGAATTTTACCTTACTCTAGGCTAAAGAATAGAGCCCGGGGAGGAGGGCCGGATACTGGACGCACGTAGAAATCCTGTGTCGGCCTGCGAGGCAACAGAACATAGATGTAAACTATGCGAACCTAGTTTCCTAATTTACACTAAGTTTAATTCTAGTCTTTTTAAATTTGTCTTTTATTAATAGAACTTTTTCCTACCTGCGATCTGGGGAATTCTTGATATGCGCCCAGCAGTCTTGTGAAGGTGTAGGAGTGCAGATTGATGAAATGTTGTTACGAATTCTCTCTGTACCTTGTTGGTTATTTGCTTGTATCTAAATAAACAAACATAACATTTACTTTCTAATCTTGCAATTGAATATTCTATTTTAACATTTCTATTACGACTTTTCTTTAAATACTACGAAGTCACTTACTTTTATGAGCGTGCACCAATAATTCTTAAGCCTTCACCAGACCTGTAATATTTAGGGTAAAAACATACTACGCAAAAGACATACGAAAATTACTTTTCTTCACAAACTTTTCTTTTAGCTGAAAGTCCAAGTTCCAAAAGCATTATCTATGCTACATAGTTGAGAGTTCCAAAAATGATAGTTCTACTTCACGTAGGTAAAGTACTTCAAGCTTTCTTGCGTAGGGCGCCAGAAACTAAAATCTGTACTTAGCTCTTCATTCTTTGAATTTCTCTGTCCTTAGATCCCTTTGGTGAAGCGATGGTGCCCTCCAGTGGATGAAGACAGAAGATGCGGCAGCTCCGAGATTCAGGTGAGTTCTTCGTAGAATTCAGGAGGCTAAGCACTGAACATGACTGGGTGTGGCTTTAAATACTCCTGCCACACCCAGAACACCAGAACCTTCCTTACGTGACTCACGCACGTAGCGCGAGTCACGTCTTGCCGATCCCGGTCTTGAGATCGGGTTGGCTTTTGAATGCAGTGCGCTTCGCTTGCTGCGCGCTAACTCTGCATTTAAAAGGCATCAAATTGCTAGATCAATACATACAATAAAAGGCGGACTCAAGAAATGTATAAATCATGAACCATAAAACATCGCTATACATTAGGAAAAGAATAAAGCTTTCTACAGCATAACCTATTTACTACAGTTACGAACAAAAACACAATAAATGATTCTCATCATAAAACACATACAGATCTCATTCCAAGGAGTGCTGGCTGCACGGGACAGGGGTGGGTTTTTATACGGGGATAAATCAAGGCGCTTTATACGAAGCGTGTCCTTGATCTTGTATGTACATTATGCTTCATGACAGTACTCCCCTCTCAAAATCCCCCCTAAAACTAGAGGGACAGGTCTTGGTTTATCAGGATATTTTTGGTGAAAAAGTTTCACCAACCGAGGAGCATTCTGAAGATTTGCAAGAGGTTCCCATGATCTTTCTTCAGGACCATAACCTTTCCAATGTACTAAATAATGTAATTTCTTTTTAATTCTTTTTGAATCAAGAATTGCTCGAACTTGAAATTCAGGACTCCCATCAATTTCTACAACAGGAGGAGGGGCATTAATCCGAGTTAAAGGATGAAAAGGCTTTAATAAAGAAACATGAAAGACTGGGTGAATTCGATAACGAGGTGGTAAGGTTAGACGAACACTAACTGGATTTAACACCTTCTCTATAGAAAATGGTCCTATGAAACGAGGACAGAATTTTCTTCCACCTAGAATCTTTAAATTTTTTGTGGATAACCACACCTTATCACCACTGGCATAAGATGGTTGAACTGAGCGATGAGAGTCTGCTCGTTTATTTTGTGTTTCTTTAGCACCTGCTAGATGATAACGAGCTTGTTGTTGAATAGACACTAATTCTTGTACATAAGTAGAGACCGAGGGAGTTAAGTTAGTTTGAGGTTTGTCAATACAAACACCTTGCGGGTGATAGCCATGAGAACAAAAGAATGGAGACATTCCAATAGACACATGATCAGAATTATTATATGCGAATTCTAAGGCCCATAAAATATCCGACCACTCTTGTTCACAACTGTTTATCATACAACGTAAAAATTGCTCAATGGTGTGGTTAGTTCGTTCTGTCAACCCATCCGTTTGTGGGTGATAACTGGATGAAGTACGAATGTCCATCTGTAGGTTTTTTCCCAATTGTTGCCAAAAATGAGAAATGAACTGGGGGCCCCTATCTGAAATGACAACTGAGGGTATTCCATGTAATTTTACAATTTCATTCATGAAAATGTGAGTAAAATCTTTAGCTGTGGGTAATTTTGTCAATGGTATAAAATGAGCCATACGAGTGAACTGGTCAATAACAGTTAAAATAGTAGTATAACCAGTTGAAGTCTTTGGCAATTCTACAATAAAATCAAGAGATATGGTATGCCAAGGTTGTGGAGGTATTGGTAAAGGACGTAATAAACCACTAGGGGATTGATGTATAACCTTGTTCTGTTCACATACAGCACATGTTGTGACAAACTTTTTTACATCTTCAAATACGGTTGGCCACCAAAAGGATCGTTTAATTAACTGATATGTTTTCATGATACCAGGGTGTGCAGATAAGATGTTATCATAATGTAAATGCATTACCTTATCTCGTAAAGTTACATTTGGTACAAATATCTGGTCACCCATATACAAAAGATCATTTCTCAACTGTAACATAGGATATTCAGATTTCAGCTCTTGCACAGTTTTAGTTTTTAGTTCTTTCCTTATTTCACATATAATGTCTTTATCAATTATGCCAACTTGAAAACATTGATCAGGTAAGATTTTTTGTGACATTTCTTGACTTTGAAGACAATCTTCTGTAATTCCGATTCGGGATAAAGCATCCGCTTTATTGTTTTCTTTTACAGGACGATACGTAATGATGAAATTGTAATCATTAAAAAACAAAGTCCAACGTAACTGACGAGCAGAAAGGGCTTTGGCTGATCGTAATGATTGCAAATTATGATGATCAGTATATATTGTGACCGGGTGACGAGCGCCCAACAAGTAATGGCGCCATTCTTCAAAAACAGCTTTTATTGCCAATAATTCTCTGTCAGCTATTGCATAATTTTGTTCTGTAGAAGTTAATTTCCTAGAATAATAGGCTATTGGATGCATTTGCCCAGTTTCTTTATGTCGTTGTGACAAAATTCCTCCAATAGCAAATTGTGAAGCATCCGCTTCAACAATGAAGGGTTGGGATGGGTCAGGATGCATTAAAATTGGAGCTGTGGTGAATTGATTTTTCAATTCTTGAAACGCCTGTTCGGCAGAATGATCCCATTCAAATTTTGCATGTTTTCGTAATAATTTTGTGATCGGGGTTATGAGTTTTGAAAAATCTTGAATAAACCGTCTGTAAAAGTTGGCAAACCCTAAAAAACTTTGGATTTGCTTCACAGATGTTGGGCTAGGCCAGGTGAGTATAGACTGTATTTTCTTTGGATCCATTTCGATTCCAGATGGGGTAATAATATAACCCAAAAAGTCAACTTTAGTCACATGAAACATGCTTTTCTCAAGTTTTACAAACAGGGAATTTTGTAAAAGTTGTTGAAGAATGGCCCTTACTTGTTTTACATGATCTTCTTTGTTTTTTGAGTAAATCAAAATATCATCAATATACACCACGCAACAAATGTCTAAAAAATCTCGTAAGACTTCATTGATAAAAAACTGGAATGCTGCTGGGGCGTTGCAGAGTCCGAAGGGCATGACCTGATATTCGTATAGACCGAATTTAGTACGGAATGCGATCTTCCATTCATCTCCCTCTCGGACTCGTACAAGATGGTATGCCCCACGCAGATCCAATTTTGTGTATATTGTGGCATCTTTAATCTGGTCCAATAAAGTGGGAATCAATGGTAAGGGGTATCTGTTTTTGATTGTCACATTATTCAAGGCGCGATAGTCTATGCACGTGCGCAAATCTCCCCCCTTCTTCGGTATGAAGAAAAGAGGCGAAGAGACTGGAGATTTAGAATGTCTAATAAAACCATTCTCCAAATATTCATCCAGATAGTTTCTCAAATGTTGATTTTCTGACTCGGTAAGCGCATATATGCGACTACAAGGGAGAGTTGCACCAGGCACGAGATCTATTCAACAGTCGAAATCTCTATGAGGTGGTAATGTGTTAGCCTTTTTTTTATCAAAAACATCCAAAAGATCTGAATATTCAGATGGGACTCCTTGAATGGCCAACACAGTTTCAGATGTCTTAGGAAAATCATAACCATGAATTAATAATTCTGGAACATGATGTGGTAAACAATTGACTTGACAATGTTCAGATTTATATAACAAAGTTTTCTTTACCCAATCTATCTGAGGATTGTGTAGAGCTAACCACGGAATTCCCAAAATTAAGCGAAACTGTGGTGCATCGATGATGTCAAAGGATATATTCTCAGAGTGTGCTGAAGAAATCATGAGTAATGTGTCTGTCTGAAATTGTATGGGGCCTGATGTTAACTCTTTTCCATCTACTGCTCTTACTATTTCAGGAGTATCTTTTTGTATTTTTGAAAATCCTAATTCACATAAAAACTTTGTGTCTATGAAGTTGCCCGTAGCTCCTGAATCAATTAAGGCATCTATTGACCAAATCACAGATTTATTGTCAGAAGATTGCAAAGTCACCTTGATACTAAGATGATTTGAAGTCATAGTAGGAACAGTAGAGGCCAAACTTGCCTGCTTACTCGACAAAGCGGCCTCATCTTTTGTCGAGTATTCTAGTTTTCCGACTGATCTAGAAGAGCAACCTCGTTACTCTTTCCTTTTACCTTATTAGGACGGGTCGGACATTCTTTAACGAAGTGTCCAGATTTTCCACAATATAAGCATTGATTTAACTTTCTACGTTTCTCTTTTTCTTCTTTTGTGAGAGGCCCTCTCACGGTGCCAATCTGCATGGGTTCTCCCATATCTAGTTTGGGGGAAGATTCATTTCTCAGTGTAGACTTATCCTTAAAGACAAACAGTTTGGAGTCAGTCTTTGTCTTTTCTCCCTTGCGTTCACTTAGCCTGTGATTCAACTTAACTACCAGATAAATAAATTCTCCACAGTCTTCAGGTGGGTCTAAAAATTGAGTAACCATATCCTTTAATTCATCTCTTAATCCTTTATAAAATAAAGACACTCTTTTTTCTTCTGGCCATTCAGCTTCAATAACTAACCAATTAAATAAAGAGATGTAATGAATTAAATCGGATGATCCTTGTTTTAAACTAAGAAGTGCGTGATCAGCTGACTGAACGAAGACATGTTTAGCAAATAATTTCTTCATGGTCTCTTTGAAGCGTCTAAGATCATATAATAACGGATCATTTCTATCCACAATTGGTACTGACCATAAAGCTGCATCTCCCCCTAAATATGACAAAATGAAAGCCACCTTAGAAGAATCATCAGGAAACGCTGTAGGTTTAGCTATAAAATGAAGGTGACATTGATTCATAAAAATAGTGAATTTTGCGCTGTCACCATAAAACCGTTCCGGAGGAGCTAATGGAACTGAGATTGGTGTTACTACTTGAATTTGTGTAGGGGTTGAGGCCGAAGCGCTATGCAAAGTTTGCATATTTTGAGAAAAACTGGATGGTTTTAAAATGGGCTTTTCTGTAGAAGGAGCCCTCCAAGAATGTACAGTAGGAGAAGCTGTGGCCTGCATATTAGTTTGTAAAACTGAAATGTCTCTACGTAAGGCTGCATTTTCTGTCTTGATATCAGTTAACAGTGCAGCGATATCTTGTAACGAGATCTGTGGATTTTGATTCATAGCGTCCAGGCGAATCCCTTTTTCGTGGGCTTAGCCTTCTGTCAGGTTTTACAAGTACCCTCTTACCTTCAGGAGCACTTGCTTGTTTCGCAGAGACGCTATGAACCAACTTCCCAGAACTCTACCGAATAACCTATGAATTTTACCTTACTCTAGGCTAAAGAATAGAGCCCGGGGAGGAGGGCCGGATACTGGACGCACGTAGAAATCCTGTTGTCGACCTGCGAGGCAACAGAACATAGATGTAAACTATGCGAACCTAGTTTCCTAATTTACACTAAGTTTAATTCTAGCCTTTTTAAATTTGTCTTTTATTAATAGAACTTTTTCCTACCTGCGATCTGGGGAATTCTTGATATGCGCCCAGCAGTCTTGTGAAGGTGTAGGAGTGCAGATTGATGAAATGTTGTTACGAATTCGCTCTGTACCTTGTTGGTTATTTGCTTGTATCTAAATAAACAAACATAACATTTACTTTCTAATCTTGCAATTGAATATTCTATTTTAACATTTCTATTACGACTTTTCTTTAAATACTACGAAGTCACTTACTTTTATGAGCGTGCACCAATAATTCTTAAGCCTTCACCAGACCTGTAATATTTAGGGTAAAAACATACTACGCAAAAGACATACGAAAATTACTTTTCTTCACAAACTTTTCTTTTAGCTGAAAGTCCAAGTTCCAAAAGCATTATCTATGCTACATAGTTGAGAGTTCCAAAAATGATAGTTCTACTTCACGTAGGTAAAGTACTTCAAGCTTTCTTGCGTAGGGCGCCAGAAACTAAAATCTGTACTTAGCTCTTCATTCTTTGAATTTCTCTGTCCTTAGATCCCTTTGGTGAAGCGATGGTGCCCTCCAGTGGATGAAGACAGAAGACGCGGCAGCTCCGAGATTCAGGTGAGTTCTTCGTAGAATTCAGGAGGCTAAGCACTGAACATGACTGGGTGTGGCTTTAAATACTCCTGCCACACCCAGAACACCAGAACCTTCCTTACGTGACTCACGCACGTAGCGCGAGTCACGTCTTGCCGATCCCGGTCTTGAGATCGGGTCGGCTTTTGAATGCAGTGCGCTTCGCTTGCTGCGCGCTAACTCTGCATTTAAAAGGCATCAAATTGCTAGATCAATACATACAATAAAAGGCGGACTCAAGAAATGTATAAATCATGAACCATAAAACATCGCTATACATTAGGAAAAGAATAAAGCTTTCTACAGCATAACCTATTTACTACAGTTACGAACAAAAACACAATAAATGATTCTCATCATAAAACACATACAGATCTCATTCCAAGGAGTGCTGGCTGCACGGGACAGGGGTGGGTTTTTATACGGGGATAAATCAAGGCGCTTTATACGAAGCGTGTCCTTGATCTTGTATGTACATTATGCTTCATGACATACCCTAAACCCTGAAACTCTACCCCCTACACTACACAAACACCACTGCACTACCCTCAACCCTAAAACACGACCCCCAGCACTACACCCTACACTACCCAAACACCACTGCACTACCCTAAACCCTAAACCACTACCCCAGCACTAACCGCTATACTACCCAAACACCACTGCACTACGCTAAACCCTAAAACACTACCCCCAGACACAATCCCCTACACTACACAAAAACCACTGCACTATGCTAAACCCTAAAACACTACCCCCAGACACAATCCCCTACACTACACAAAAACCACTGCACTACCCTAAACCCCAAAACACTACCCCCTGCAGTACCCCCTACCCTACCCACACACCACTGCACAACCCTAAACCCTAAAACACTACCCCCAGCATGCCCATCTTCACTACACAAACACCACTGCACTAGCCTAAACCCTAAAACACTACTCCCTACACTACACAAACACCACTGCACTACCCTCAACCCTAAAACACTACCCCCAGCACTACACCCTACACTACCCAAACACCACTGCACTACCCTACGACACTATCCCAAGCACTACCCCCTACACTACACAAACACCACTGCACTACCCTAAACCCTAAAACACGAACCCCTACACTACACAAACACCACTGCACTACCCTAAACCGTAAAACACTACGCCCAGCACTACACCCTACACTACCCAAACACCACTGCATTACCCTAAACCCTAAAACACTATCCCGAGCACTACCCCCTACACTACACAAACTCCACTGCACTACCCTAAACCACTACCCCCAGCAGTAACCCATACACTACCCAAACACCACTGCACTACCCTAAACCCTAAAACACTATCCCCAGCATGACCCCCTACACTACACAAACACCACTGCACTGCCCTACTGCATTACCTACATTTTAAAACACTACCCCCAGCATAACCCCCTACACTACCCAACACCATTGCAATACACTGCCCTAACCCCGAAAACACTACCCCAGCACAAACCCCTACACTGCACACACACCACTGCACTACCCTAAATCCTAAACCACTACCCCAGAAGGACCCCCTACACTACACAAACACCACTGTACTACCCTAAACCACTACCCCCTACACTACACAAACACCACTGTACTACCCTAAACCCTAAAACATTACCCCCAGCATGACCCCTATACTACACAAACACTACTGCACTACCCTAAACCCTAAAACACAAACCCCTACACTACACAAAAACCACTGCACTACCCTAAACCCTAAAACACTACTCCCAGCACTACACCCTACACTACCCAAACACCACTGCATTACCCTAAACCCTAAAACACTATCCCGAGCACTACCCCCTACACTACACAAACTCCACTGCACTACCCTAAACCACTACCCCCAGCAGTACCCCATACACTACCCAAACACCACTGCACTACCCTAAACCCTAAAACACTACCCCAGCATGACCCCCTACATGACACAAACACCACTGTACTACCCCAACCCTAAAACACTACCCCCAGCAGGACCCCCTACACTACACAAACACCACTGTACTACCCTAAACCACGACCCCATACACTACCCAAAGACCACTGCAATACCCTAAACCCTAAAACACTACCCCCTGCACTACACACACACCACTGCACTACCCTAAACCCTAAAACACGAACCCCTACAGTACACAAACACCACTGCACTACCCTAAACCCTAAAACACTACCCCCAGCACTACCCCATACACTACCCAAACACCACTGCACTACCCTAAACCCTAAAACACTATCCCCAGCATGACCCCCTACACTACACAAACACAACAGCACTACCCTAAACCCTAAAACACTACCCCCAGCAGTACGCCCTACACTACCCAAACACAACTGCACTACCCTAAAACACTATCCCCAGCATGACCCCCTACACTACACAAACACCACTGCACTGCCCTACTGCATTACCTACATTTTAAAACACTACCCCCAGCATAACCCCCTACACTACCCAACACCATTGCAATACACTGCCCTAACTCCGAAAACACTACCCCAGCAGAAACCCCTACACTACACAAACCCTATTGCACTACCCTAAACCCTAAAACACTACCCTCAGCACGACCCCCTACACTACCCAAACACCACTGCACTACCCTAAACCACGACCCCCTACACTACCCAAAGACCACTGCAATACCCTAAACCCTAAAACACTACCCCCTGCACTACACACACACCACTGCACTACCCTAAACCCTAAAACATGAACCCCTACAGTACACAAACACCACTGCACTACCCTAAACCCTAAAACACTACCCCCAGCACTACCCCATACACTACCCAAACACCACTGCACTACCCTAAACCCTAAAACACTACCCAAGCACGACCCCCTGCACTACACAAACATAACTTTACATCCCCTAAACCCAAAAACACTACCCTCAACACTACTCAAACACCACTGCACTATGCTAAACCCTAAAACACTACCCCCAGCACGACCCCCTACACTACACAAACACCACTGCCCTAAACCCTAAAACACGACCCCCAGCACAACCCCCTACACTACACAAACACCGCTGCACTACCCTAAACCCTAAAACACTACCCCCTACAGTACACAAACACCACTGCACTAACCTAAACCCTAAAACACTACCCCAGCACTACGCCCTACACTACCCAAACACCAGTGACCTACCCTAAACCACTATCCCCAGCACTACCCCCTACACTACACAAATACCACCACACTACCCTAAAACAGTACCCCCGCACGATTCCCTACACTACCCAAAAACCACTGCACTACACTAAACCCTAAATCTACCACCAGCATGACCTCCCACACTACACAAACACCACTGCACTACCCTAAATCTACACCCAGCATGACCCCCTACACTACCCAAACACCACTGCACTACCCTAAACCCTATAACATGACCCCCTACACTACACAAACTCCAATGCACTAACCTAAACCCTAAATCTACCCCCAGCATGACCCCCTACACTACCCAAACACCACTGCTTTTCCCTAAACCATAAAACAGGACCCCCTACACTACACAAACTCCACTGCACTACCCTCAACCCTAAAAGACTACCACCAGCAGTACGCCCTACACTACCCAAACACAACTGCACTACCCTAAACCCTAAAACACTATCCCTACCATGACCCCCTACACTACACAAACACCACTGCACTTCCCTACTGCATTACCTACATTTCAAAACACTACCCCCAGCATAACCCCCTACACTACCCACCACCATTGCAATACACTGCCCTAACCCCGAAAACACTACCCCAGCACAAACCCCTACACTGCACAAACACCACTGCACTACCCTAAATCCTAAAACACTACCCCCAGCATGACCCACTTCACTACACTAACACCACTGCACTGCCTTAAACCCAAAACACTACCACCAGCACAACCCCGTACACTACAAAAACACCACTGCACTACCCTCAACCCTAAAAGACTACCACCAGCAGTACGCCCTACACTACCCAAACACAACTGCACTACCCTAAACCCTAAAACACTATCCCTAGCATGACCCCCTACACTACACAAACACCACTGCACTTCCCTACTGCATTACCTACATTTCAAAACACTACCCCCAGCATAACCCCCTACACTACCCACCACCATTGCAATACACTGCCCTAACCCCGAAAACACTACCCCAGCACAAACCCCTACACTGCACAAACACCACTGCACTACCCTAAATCCTAAAACACTACCCCCAGCAGGACCCCCTACACTACACAAACACCACTGTACTACCCTAAACCACTACCCCTACACTACACAAACACCACTGTACTACCCTAAACCTTAAAACACTACCCCCAGCATGACCCCTACACTACACAAACACTACTGCACTACCCTAAACCCTAAAACACGAACTCCTACACTACACAAAAACCACTGCACTACCCTAAACCCTAAAACACTACGCCCAGCACTACACCCTACACTACCCAAACACCACTGCATTACCCTAAACCCTAAACCCTAAAACACTATCCCGAGCACTACCCCCTACACTACACAAACTCCACTGGACTACCCTAAACCACTACCCCCAGCAGTACCCCATACACTACCCAAACACCACTGCACTACCCTAAACCCTAAAACACTACCCCCAGCATGACCCCCTACACGACACAAACACCACTGTACTACCCCAACCCTAAAACACTACCCCCAGCAGGACCCCCTACACTACACAAACACCACTGTACTACCCTAAACCACGACCCCATACACTACCCAAAGACCACTGCACTACCCTAAACCCTAAAACACTACCCCCTGCACTACACAAATACCACTGCACTACCCTAAACCCTAAAACACGAACCCCTACACTACACAAACACCACAGCACTGCCCTAAACCCTAAAACACTACCCCCAGCACTATCCCATACAATACCCAAACACCACTGCACTACCCTAAACCCTAAAACACTACCCCCAGCATGACCCCCTACACTACACAAACACAACAGCACTACCCTAAACCCTAAAACACTACCCCCAGCAGTACGCCCTTCACTACCCAAACACAACTGCACTACCCTAAACCCTAAAACTCTATCCCCAGCATGACCCCCTACACTACACAAACACCACTGCACTGCCCTACTGCATTACCTACATTTTAAAACACTACCCCCAGCATAACCCCCCACACTACCCAACACCATTGCAATACACTGCCCTAACCCCGAAAACACTACCCCAGCACAGACCCCTACACAACACAAACACTACTGCACTGCCATAAACCCTAAAACACTACCCTCAGCACGACCCCTGCACTACCCAAACACCACTGCACTACCCTAAACCACGACCCCTACAATACCCATAGACAACTGCACTACCCTAAAACACTACCCCCTACACTACAGAAACAGCACTGCAGTACCCTAAACTCTAAAACACTACCCAAGCACGACCCCCTACACTACACAAACATAACTTTATATCCCCTAAACCCCAAAACACTACCCCCAGCACGACCTCCTACACTACCCAAACACCACTGCACTACCCTAAACCCTAAAACAATACCCCAGCGTGTTAGACCTGGCACCATTGGCGTGGGTCACCCTTCCATTTTTGTCTGTGCCTCAATGTGTTTTTGTGTTGATGTTAGCTGCTCAGGGAACTGTGCCACTGCCATCCAGTGCCACAGTGCAAGTGCTCTCTATGGTAAAATGTATTAAGTGAATTGCAGCCATTTTCGTTTTTCACTATTGAAGGCTACCTGCTCTCCATAGGCCAGAATGGGCTGCTGGGATCGCTACACGCTGTGACCCCAGTGGACTCAGAGAGCATGGTAGAAAGTCATGTTTAGTATGCCTGAACTCAGGATAATAAAATACGTCTTTTAGTAAAGGTTATTTTGATATCCTGGGTTTGCAAATGCTACTTTTAGAAAGTTAGCCTTTGCGTGCCTAACCATCTCAGTCTGCCTCTGCTGTGTGTGTGTGTTCTGCCTAGCAACAGTACAGGAGCAGGGCTGGGGGATTCCAGGAGACAGGTTGGCTGCCAGGTGGTGGGTAGGGAGATTACCCCAGGATGGGTGGGAGGAGTGCACCCTGACTCTTGAATAGACCTGTGCTCTGCCACCACAAAGCCGGCGCCGCCCCCTGTGGAGCGGCTGATGTCTCTGCCCTGCTGCTGAAAGGAACAAGCCGAGTCACCACAACAGAGTGCTCCAAAACTGGACTGAGCCAGGCCCAGGCCCCCTGGCGCTAAAGAATAAAAGAATCCCTGTATAAAAGTAGGAGCCTGGCTCCTAAGAAATCAGATCCAGATTGAACCACGAAGGAACTCTGCCCGACTAGAAGGACCTGGAAGAAGCTGAAGGAGGAGTAACTTTCCCTGACCTGAGGGACTGGCCTGCAGTAGGTGCCTTGCTAAGGAAGGAGAGGAAAAAGACTGAAAGAGACTTTTGCACTTTGTTCTTCAACTATCTCCAAGGGCTTGGAAGAAGAGCTTGCCCCCTGAACTGAACCCCAGGACCAGTGGGTTCACCGTGTCTCCGCTCGTCTGAGAATTCGAGCCGTGTGCTTTCTCCCGCCGGAGTGCCCTGCGCACCTTCGCATCCCTCCTAGGGCCGTGACACCCAGAAGCCTGGCCGCCTCCCCTCGCCGAGAGCCCCGCTCTACCTGAGTCGCTCTGGACCCATCGAGTCTGGCCGTCCCGCTTCCCTGTCACCTGCCTGCTACTGGAGCGCGCTTGGTGCCCTTTCGCCCTCCCGCCGGATTTCTAGTGGGGAAGTGAAATCCAGCCTCGGACGGCCGCCCGTACGTCGTAACGTATCCGGCCGCCCCGCTTCACCTCCCAGCCTGAGTCTGACCGTGCCGCCCTCCGCAGTGACCTCCCGCACAGTCCGTGTCGGAGGCCCTGGGCCGCACCTGTCTACCGAGAGCCGCCCGCTGAATTCTTGATCCGGAAGACCCACGAGGTGCAGAACCTGCATCTCTCCTGAAGACTCGTCCAAGCACATCGCCCGTTCCCAGGTACAGTGAACTCTCTATCGGACTCGGGGTCCGCAACGTTCTGATTTCCCCGTATCACTGTACCCTGGGTGCACTGCGCATCATCGTGACTGGACCGACTCAACCGAGCCCTGTGAAGCGCTCGTGATCGAATAAGTTACCAAAGACAAGAACAGTGCCTAATTATCATCTTGTGGCTTCCATTTCGTAACCGTTATTGATGGTCTTGTACATGCCTGCGTAACAAAGAATCTTTTATATAAAGCATCCGTATTTTTGATACAACTTACGCCTGGTGTCCGTTTGTGGGGGATCATTGTGGTTTACTGTGTGTGATCATAAATGCTTAACTGACTAGCGCCCTGAAGTTTAGCCCTGACTGCTCGCGCCACACTACCTATAGGGTGAGCAGGGGTTGTTCTGAAGGGGTAATTCCCTCGCCCTGAATAGAAGAAGGGACCGCTGCTTGTCACAAGTACCTACCTGTGCCAACCAGAGGTTCCCCATTCTAACATTGGTGGCAGCGGTGGGATTTCGAATTTGCATTTATGATTTACATACAGTGAATTATTGATCACCACGTAGAGCAGACCTATAACGCAGCCACAGATTGAGTGACAGTTGTTGCTAAAGAAAAATCTCCACCTTAAGAAACCATGCCTAGCTCAGTCAACGGAGGCGGAGCGCCCTCTGTATTCTCTGGAGTAGATGACATCGATTGGGAGCCCGAGGCACTGAGGAAGTGCACAAATGATGTCCTGAAGGGATATCTCTCCAAGTACAGAATCAAGCAAAGTGGACTAAGCAACAAGGATCAGTACGTGACAGCACTGAGAGCCTGGCACGAATCAAAGTTCCCAGAGAATGCCCGGGAGGTGATACCCCCCGAAGGTGTGTTTGAGCCTAGCAGAGGCCTGTCGCCAGAGGAGTTGGCCGACAGGAGTGCCGCCCGAGCACACGAGGTGGAGATGGCAAAACTGCAAATGGAGCGAGAAAGGCAGAAACTGGCCATGGAGCATGAGGTAAAAATGAGGGAGTTGGATCTCAAGGCCAGGAGTTTAGACAACTCACCCTCTGGTGGCAGCAATTCAACAGAGTCAAGGGTGCACATTCCTAAAGATGTAGTCAAAGAATATTATAAGCAGGATGATATTGGGCAGTGGTTTAGGGCCTATGAAGTAGCCATGTCCTCCCACCGGGTCCCTGAGAAGGATTGGGGAGCGGGGTTGTGGGGAAGGTTCCTGAGTGAGGGGCGGGACACACTGCTAGACCTCCCCTCTGATGTCCACACATCCTATCCACACATGAAGGAGGCTCTTATGACAAGGTATGGGTTGACTCCTGAATTGTACAGACAGAGATTTAGGGATTGCACCAAGAAACCTGGTACCACTTATGTAGAATATGTGACCTTTTTTTGCAGAGCGCTGGATGGTTGGGTGAAGGGTAGCAAGGTGAATGATTACCAAGGGCTGTTTGATTTAATCGCATGGGAGCACTTGTCGGATAATTGTTTTCCTGAGCTACGCCAACACCTGATCGATAGCAAGCTGTCCAACCCGAGGAAGCTTGCTGAGGAGGCGGACCGCTGGATCAGCACCAGGGTCCACAAGGGTCCCGTGGGAGGCCCCGCCAAAGGTGTTCAGGGTCCCCAGCAGAAGAGTGGGGGGGACAAGGGTAAACAGAGGGAGTTCTACAAAGGGCCCCAAAGTAATTCCCAAGGGAACCAAGGGAAAGGTTCTCAGCCACCCCCACCCCCGAAGCAGACCGGGGCCCCGACAGGTAACCCTGTTCAAAGAGGGCCCCTCAGATGTTACAAGTGTAACAACCTGGGGCACATTTCCGTGGATCCCAAGTGCCCCCTGTATGGTAAACCAGCACCCTCTGGTGCCCCACCCCCCAAGCAGGTGAATAGTGTAGCCTTGGGGAGGGAGATAGACGTCCAAGGGGCGGGGGATCCCGTACAGATGACCCTAGTCTCATTAGGAGACAGTGAGATGGTCGCTGAGGCCCAGCTGCCCCCCAATACTCAAAAGTATGGGCAGTGGGTGACCATAAATGGCAAGAGGGTGGGGGCTCTTAGAGATACTGGAGCCAGTGTGACTGCTGTCAAGCAACACCTGGTGTCTCAAGAGCAGGTTGTCCCGCACGCATTCTGCCGTGTTGTCAACGCTGACAACACAGAGAGTCAGTGTCCAATGGCTCAGGTTCCCTTTGAGTGGGGGGGGGTCTCTGGTACTCTGCAAGTGGCTGTGAGAGAGGCCATGCCTGTTGATTGTCTCCTAGGTAACGATTTGGAGAGCTCCCCTTGGGAAAAGGTGGAGAAGACGACTCACCTGCGGATGGTGGGCTTGCCTGATTGGGCGTGTGTGACCACCCGGTCGATGG
Source organism: Triturus cristatus (assembly GCF_964204655.1). NCBI lineage: Eukaryota > Metazoa > Chordata > Amphibia > Caudata > Salamandridae > Triturus > Triturus cristatus. Next base: position 618,991,987 of record NC_140579.1, on the reverse strand, counting down.
CAGCCAGTAGGGGTGTTGAAGGAACCCTGGAGCCTGAGGGAGAGGCCCAGGAACCGGCCTTAGAGAGAGGGCAAGGGAGGCACGGGAATCCGGCTCCTGACGTTCCCACGGCCCAGGAGGAAGCAGACCTTGAGGGGGATGCCCTGGAGCCTACCGGGGAACAGATAGCCGAACTGGGGGACCTGCCTGAGCTGACCCATTGGCAGCAAGAAGGAGGCCCCACCAGGGAGAAATTCTGCAGGGAGCAGAAAGAGTGCCCCTCTCTAGAGGGTATGCGGCAGCAGGCTGCAGCCCAGGCCAATGGTGATCAGTCCGGAACTCACTTGATCTACTGGGAGAACGACCTCCTATACTCCGAGCCTAAGGTTGCTGAACCTGGGTCAGCCCGTGCGCTGGTGGTACCCCAGAAGTTCAGAGCCTTCCTACTGGGGCTGGCTCACGACGTACCGTTAGCAGGACATTTGGGGCAGGACAAGACCTTTGAAAGGCTTGTCACCCACTTTTATTGGCCCCAAATGCGCAGGAGTTCTGACACTCACTGCAGGACATGCCAGACTTGCCAGGCAAGTGGCAAGAGTGGAAGGAAGCTGAGAGCTCCACTCCAACCTTTCCCTGTGGTCAGTACCCCATTCCAGCGGGTGGGGATTGACATTGTGGGGCCACTGGACCCCAAGACAGCCATGGGCAACAGGTTTATCCTGGTCTTGGTGGACCATGCCACCCGGTACCCTGAAGCCATCCCTCTGAGGACAGTGACGGCCCCCGTGGTGGGACGGGCACTGATGGGAATTTTCTCACGAGTAGGATTCCCTCTAGAGGTGGTGTCTGACAGGGGGACCAACTTCATATCGAAATATATGAAGTCCCTTTGGCAAGAGTGTGGTGTAACCTACAAGTTCACCACACCTTACCATCCCCAAGGAAACGGGTTGGTTGAGCGCTTCAACCGAACCCTGAAGGGCATGATTATGGGTCTCGAGGAACCCATGAGGCGTAAGTGGGACGTCCTCTTACCATGCCTTCTCTTTGCGTACCGCGAGGTGCCACAAAAGTCTCTAGGGTTCAGTCCCTTTGAGCTTTTGTACGGCCACCCAGTACGAGGACCTCTTAGTCTGGTCAAGGAAGGCTGGGAGCAATCTCCCAGGAAACCTCCCCAGAATGTATACAGTTACATGCTGGCTTTCCGGAACCAGACTAGGCGTTTCAGGCAACTTGCTGAGGCAAACCTGGAAGCCAGCCAGGAGGAAATGAAGCGGTGGTACGACCAGAATGCCACTCTGGTTGAGCTTCAACCTGGCCAAAAAGTGTGGGTCCTGGCCCCTGTGGAGCCTTGTGCACTCCAGGACAAGTGGACAGGACCCTTTGAGATTGTGGAGCGCAAGAGTTCTGTCACCTACTTGGTGGACTTGCGGTCTCCTAGGAACCCCTTAAGGGTCCTACATGTCAATCGACTGAAGCCCCACTTGGAGAGGTCCGAAGTGGGCATGCTCTTGGCCACCGATGACGGAATGGAAGAGGAGTCCGAGCCTCTTCCTGACCTCTTGGTCGCCTCAGAGCGCGACGGGTCAGTGGATGGAGTTAACCTCTCACCCACCCTGACCCCTGAGCAACAGGGTGACTGTCGCCAGCTGCTGGGGCAGTTCCCCGACCTGTTCTCCCTGGTTCCTGGTATCACAACTTGGTGCGTCCATGATGTGGATACGGGAGACAGCTTACCTGTGAAGCACAAGGCCTACCGGGTAACTGACAGGGTCAGGGCCTGCATCAAAGAGGAGGTCTCGAAGATGCTGGCTCTAGGGGTGGTTGAGTCCTCCAGCAGTCCTTGGGCCAGCCCAGTGGTCTTGGTCCCAAAGGCTGCAGCGCCGGGTGCCACGCCCGAACTCCGGTTCTGTGTGGACTATCGAGGACTCAACTCAGTCACGAAGACTGACGCGCACCCCATCCCCAGAGCTGATGAGCTCATCGATCGGTTAGGGGCTGCCCGGTACCTCAGCACGTTTGACTTAACGTCTGGGTACTGGCAGATCGCCTTGACTGATGGGGCCAAAGAGAGGTCCGCATTCTCTACGCCAGATGGGCATTACCAGTTCCGGGTGATGCCCTTTGGGATGAAGAATGCCCCTGCCACCTTCCAGAGGTTGGTCAACCAGGTGTTGGCTGGGCTGGCCGAGTTCAGCGCCGCCTACCTGGATGACATCGCAGTGTTCAGCGGCACATGGGAAGGACACCTGCAACATCTCTGGGAAGTGTTGATGGCGCTGCGCAAAGCAGGCCTCACGATCAAGGCAAGCAAGTGTCAGATCGGGCAGGGTTCAGTGGTGTACTTGGGACACCAAGTGGGGAGCGGCCAGGTGGCGCCCCTCCAACCCAAAGTTGAAACCATCCTGGCTTGGGAGCCCCCAAAGACCCAGACGGAGGTGAGGGCCTTCTTAGGACTCACCGGGTACTACAGGAGGTTTGTCAAGGGGTATGGCAGCATCGTTGCCCCCTTGACAGAGCTGACTTCGAAGAAGCAGCCCAGAAAAGTGATCTGGACTGACACCTGTCAGAAAGCCTTCGACACCCTGAAAACTGCCATGTGCACGGCGCCCGTGCTCTTGGCTCCTGACTTCTCCAAAGAGTTCCTGGTGCAGACGGATGCATCAGAGCATGGTGTAGGGGCTGTTCTCTCACAGATCACTGAGGAGGGCTTTGACCAACCCGTAGCCTTTATTAGCAGGAGGCTACTTCCCCGGGAACAAAGGTGGAGTGCGATAGAACGAGAAGCATTTGCTGTGGTCTGGGCGCTGAAGAAGCTAAGACCCTACTTGTTTGGGTCTCACTTCCGGGTTCAGACCGACCACAGGCCCCTCAGATGGTTGATGCAAATGAGGGGTGAGAACCCAAAACTGTTGAGGTGGTCCATCTCCCTACAGGGTATGGACTTTACGGTGGAGCATCGCCCTGGCACAGATCACGCCAATGCTGACGGTCTGTCCAGGTTTTTCCGCCTTAGTGATGCAGAACTCCCTGGGGTAGGGTAGTTCTCCCCACTTTTCAGCTGGAGGGGACACGTGTTAGACCTGGCACCATTGGCGTGGGTCACCCTTCCATTTTTGTCTGTGCCTCAATGTGTTTTTGTGTTGATGTTAGCTGCTCAGGGCACTGTGCCACTGCCATCCAGTGCCACAGTGCAAGTGCTCTCTATGGTAAAATGTATTAAGTGAATTGCAGCCATTTTCGTTTTTCACTATTGAAGGCTACCTGCTCTCCATAGGCCAGAATGGGCTGCTGGGATCACTACACGCTGTGACCCCAGTGGACTCAGAGAGCATGGTAGAAAGTCATGTTTAGTATGCCTGAACTCAGGATAATAAAATACGTCTTTTAGTAAAGGTTATTTTGATATCCTGGGTTTGCAAATGCTACTTTTAGAAAGTTAGCCTTTGCGTGCCTAACCATCTCAGTCTGCCTCTGCTGTGTGTGTGTGTTCTGCCTAGCAACAGTACAGGAGCAGGGCTGGGGGATTCCAGGAGACAGGTTGGCTGCCAGGTGGTGGGTAGGGAGATTACCCCAGGATGGGTGGGAGGAGTGCACCCTGACTCTTGAATAGACCTGTGCTCTGCCACCACAAAGCCGGCGCCGCCCCCTGTGGAGCGGCTGATGTCTCTGCCCTGCTGCTGAAAGGAACAAGCCGAGTCACCACAACAGAGTGCTCCAAAACTGGACTGAGCCAGGCCCAGGCCCCCTGGCGCTAAAGAATAAAAGAATCCCTGTATAAAAGTAGGAGCCTGGCTCCTAAGAAATCAGATCCAGATTGAACCACGAAGGAACTCTGCCCGACTAGAAGGACCTGGAAGAAGCTGAAGGAGGAGTAACTTTCCCTGACCTGAGGGACTGGCCTGCAGTAGGTGCCTTGCTAAGGAAGGAGAGGAAAAAGACTGAAAGAGACTTTTGCACTTTGTTCTTCAACTATCTCCAAGGGCTTGGAAGAAGAGCTTGCCCCCTGAACTGAACCCCAAGACCAGTGGGTTCACCGTGTCTCCGCTCGTCTGAGAATTCGAGCCGTGTGCTTTCTCCCGCCGGAGTGCCCTGCGCACCTTCGCATCCCTCCTAGGGCCGTGACACCCAGAAGCCTGGCCGCCTCCCCTCGCCGAGAGCCCCGCTCTACCTGAGTCGCTCTGGACCCATCGAGTCTGGCCGTCCCGCTTCCCTGTCACCTGCCTGCTACTGGAGCGCGCTTGGTGCCCTTTCGCCCTCCCGCCGGATTTCTAGTGGGGAAGTGAAATCCAGCCTCGGACGGCCGCCCGTACGTCGTAACGTATCCGGCCGCCCCGCTTCACCTCCCAGCCTGAGTCTGACCGTGCCGCCCTCCGCAGTGACCTCCCGCACAGTCCGTGTCGGAGGCCCTGGGCCGCACCTGTCTACCGAGAGCCGCCCGCTGAATTCTTGATCCGGAAGACCCACGAGGTGCAGAACCTGCATCTCTCCTGAAGACTCGTCCAAGCACATCGCCCGTTCCCAGGTACAGTGAACTCTCTATCGGACTCGGGGTCCGCAACGTTCTGATTTCCCCGTATCACTGTACCCTGGGTGCACTGCGCATCATCGTGACTGGACCGACTCAACCGAGCCCTGTGAAGCGCTCGTGATCGAATAAGTTACCAAAGACAAGAACAGTGCCTAATTATCATCTTGTGGCTTCCATTTCGTAACCGTTATTGATGGTCTTGTACATGCCTGCGTAACAAAGAATCTTTTATATAAAGCATCCGTATTTTTGATACAACTTACGCCTGGTGTCCGTTTGTGGGGGATCATTGTGGTTTACTGTGTGTGATCATAAATGCTTAACTGACTAGCGCCCTGAAGTTTAGCCCTGACTGCTCGCGCCACACTACCTATAGGGTGAGCAGGGGTTGTTCTGAAAGGGTAATTCCCTCGCCCTGAATAGAAGAAGGGACCGCTGCTTGTCACAAGTACCTACCTGTGCCAACCAGAGGTTCCCCATTCTAACACAGCGCTACCCCCAACACTACTCAAACACCACTGCACTATGCAAAACCCTAAAACACTACGCCCAGCACGACCCCCTACACTACACAAACACCACTGCACTACCCTAAACCCTAAAACACGACCCCCAGCACAACCCCCTACACTACACAAACATTGCTGCACTACCCTAAACCCTAAAACACTACCCCCTACACTACACAAACACCACTGCACTAACCTCAACCCTAAAACACTACCCCCAGCACTATGCCCTACACTACCCAAACACCAGTGCACTACCCTAAACCAATATCCCCAGCACTACCCCCTACACTACACAAACACCACCACACTACCCTAAAACAGTACCCCCACACGATTCCCTACACTACCCAAAAACCACTGCACTACACTAAACCCTAAATCTACCCCCAGCATGACCTCCCACACTACACAAACACCACTGCACTACCCTAAATCTACACCCAGCATGACCCCCTACACTACCTAAACACCACTGCACTACCCTAAACCCTAAAACATGACCCCCTAAACTACACAAACACCACTGCACTACCCTAAACCATAAAACAGGTCCCCCTACACTACACATACTCCACTGTAGTACTCTAAACCCCAAAACACTACCCCCAGCACAACCCCCTTCACTACACAAACACGACTGCACTATCCTAAACCCTAAAACACTACCTCCAGCACGACCCCTTCACTACACAAACACCACTACACTATTCTAAACCCTAAAACAGTACCCCTAGCATGACCCCCTTCACTACACAAACACCACTGCACTACCGTAAACCCTAAAACACTACCCCCAGCACTACCCCCTACACTACCCAAACACCACTGCACTATCCTAAACCCTAACACACTACCACCAGCACGACCTCCTACAATACACAAGTAACACTGCACTACCCTAAACCCTAAAACACTACCCCCAGCATGACTCCCTACACTACCCAACGAACTGTACTACCCTAAACCCTAAATCTAACCCAGCACAACCCCCTACACTACACAAACACCACAGCACTGCCTTAAACCCTAAAACACTACCCCCAGCATGACCCACTTCACTACACAAACACCACTGCACTGCCTTAAACCCTAAAACACTACCACCAGCACGACCCCGTACACTACACAAACACCACTAACCTACCCTCAACCCTAAAAGACTACCCCCAGCAGTACGTCCTACACTACCCAAACACAACTACACTACCCTAAACCCTAAAACACTAACCCCAGCCTGACCCCCTACACTACACAAACACCACTGCACTACCCTAAACCCTAAAGCCCTACGCACAGCATGACCCCCTATACTACACAAACACCACTGCACTATGCTAAACCCTAAAATACTACCCCCTACACTACACAAACACCACTGCCCTGCCCTAAACCTGAAAACACTACACCCAGCACGACCCCTACTCTACAGCAACACCACTGTACTACCCTAAATCGTAAATCTACCCCCAGCATGACCCCCTACACCACACAAGCAACTGCACTACCCTAAACCCTAAAACACTACCCCAAGCACAATCCCCTAAACAAACTGCAGTACCCTAAACACAAAAACACTACCCCCAGCACGACGCCCTACACTACCCAAACACCACTACACTACCCTAACCCATAAAACACAACCCCCTACACTACACAAACATAACTGCACTACCCTAAACCCTAAAACGCTAAACCCAGCACGACCCCAACACTACACAAACACCACTGAACTACCCTAAATCCTAAAACACTAACCCCTACACTACACAAACACAACTGCACTACCCTAAACCCTAAAACACTACCCCCAGCGTGACACCCTTCACTACCCATACATAACTGCACTACCATAAACACAAAAACACTACACCCAGCACGACGCCGTGCACAACACAAACACCACTGCACTACCCTAACCCATAAAACACGACCCCCTACACTACACAAACACCACTACCCTACCCTAATACGCTACCCCAGCACTACCCCCAAAACTACTCAAACACCACTGCACTACCCCCAACCCTACAACACAACCCCCAGCAGTAAGTCCTACACTACCCAAACACAACTGCACTACCCTAAACCCTAAAACACTACCACCAGCCTGACCCCCTACAATACACAACCACTGCTCTACCCTAAACCCTAAAACCCTACCCCAGCACGACCCTCTACACTACACAAACACCACTGCACTACCCTAAACCCTAAAATACTACCCACATCATGACCCACTACACAAACACCACGGCACTACCCTAAGCCCTAAAACACTACCCCTTACACTAAACAAAGACCACTGCACAACCCTAAACCCTAAAACACTACCCCCAGCACAACCCCCTACACTACACCAACACCACTGTTCTACCCTAAACCGTAAATCTACCCCCAGCATGACCCCCTACACCACACAAGCAACTGCACCACCCTAAACCCTAATACACTACCCCAAGCACAACCCCCTACACTATGCAAACACAACTGCACTACCCTAAACACAAAAACACTACCTCCAGCATGACGCCCTACACTACCCAAACACCACTGCACTACCCTAACCCATAAAACACGACCCCCTACACTACACAAACACCACTGCACTACCCTAAAGCGCTACCCCAGCACTACCCCCAACACTCCCCAAACACCACTGCACTACCCTAAACCCTAAAACACAAACCCCTACACTACACAAACACCACTGCACAACCCTAAACCCTAAAACACCACGCCCAGCATGATGCCCTACACTACACAAACATAACTGCACTACCCTAAACCCTAAAACACTACCCCAGCATGACCCCTTCACAACACAAACACCACTGCACTACCCTAAATCTGCCCCCAGCATGACTCCGTTCACCACCCAAACACCGCTGCACTACCCTAAATCACGACCCCATACACTACCTAAAGACCACTGCACTACCCTAAACCCTAAAACACTACCCGCTGCACTACACAAACACCACTGCACTACCCTAAACCCTAAAATACTTCCCCCTACACTACACAAACACCAATGCCCTGCCCTAAACCTGAAAACACTACACCCAGCACGACCCCCTACACTACAGCAACACCACTGTACTACCCTAAATCTTAAATCTACCCCACCATGACCCCCTACACCACACAAGCAACTGCACTACCCTAAACCCTATAACACTACACCCAGCATGACCCCTACACTATATAAACACCACAGCACTACCCTACAGCACTACCCTAAACCCTAAACACTATCCCCATCATGACCCCCTACACTACCCAAACACCACTGCACTACCCTAAAACACTACACCCAGCACGACAACCACCAGTACCCAAACACCACTGCACTACCCAACACCCTAAAACGCTATCCCAGCACTACCCCCTACACTACCCATACACCACTGCACTACCCTAAAACACTCACCCCAGCACTATGCCCTACACTACCCAAACACCGCTGCACTGCCCTAAACCCTAAAACAAGAATCCCTACACTACACAAACACCACTGCACTACCCTAAACCCTAAAACACTACCCCAGTACTACGCTCTACACTACCCAAACACAACTGCACTACCCTAAAACACTACCCCCAGCATGACCCCCTACACTACACAAACACCAATGCACTACCCTACTGCACTACCTTACACCCTAAAACACTACGCCCAGCATGACCCCCTACACTACCCAAACACCACTGCACTGCCCTAAACCCAAAAACACTACCCCAGCATTACCCCTTCACAACACAATCACCACTGCAATACCCTAAACCCTAAATCTACCCGCAGCATGACCCCCTACACTACCCAAACACCACTTCACTACCCTAAACCCTAAAAGACGACCCCCTACAGTACACAAGCTCCACTGCACTACCCTAAACCCTAAAACACTACCCCCAGCACAACACCCTTCACTACACAAACACCACTGCACTATACTAAACCCTAAAACACTACCCCCAGCACTACGCCCTACACTACCCAAACACCACTGCACTACCCTAAAACACTATCCCAAGCACTACCCCCTACACTACACAAACACCACTGTACTACCCTAAACCCTAAAACACTACACCTAGCATTACCCCTACTCTATCCAAACACTACTGCACTACCCTAAACCCTAAAACAGTACCCCAGCACGACCCTCTACACTACACAAACACCACTGCACTACCCTAAACCCTAAAACACTACCCTAGCATGACCCCCACACAACTCAAACACCACTGCACTACCCTAAACCCTAAATCTACCCCCAGCATGACTCCCTACACTAACCAAACACCGCTGCACTACCCTAAACCCTAAAACACTACCCCCAGCATGACCCCCTACACTACACAAACACCACTGCACTACCCTAAACACTAAATCTGCTCCCAGCATGACCCCCTACACTACCCAAACACCACTGCACTACCCTAAACCCTAAAACACTACCCCCTGCAGTATCCCTACACTACCCACACACCACTGCACTGCCCTAAACCCTAAAACACTAACCTCAGCATGACCCCCTACAATACACAAGCACCACTGCACTATCCTAAACCCTAAAACACAACCCCTACACTACACAAACACCACTGCACTACCCTAAACCCTAAAACACTACCCCCAGCACGACTCCCTACACTACCCAAACAACTGGACTAGCCTAAACCCTAAATCTACCCCCAGCACAACCCCCTACACTACACAAACACCACAGCACTGCCTTAAACCCTAAAACACTACCCCCAGCATGACCCCCTTCACTACACGAACACCACTGCACTGCCTTAAACCCGAAAACACTACCCCCTACACTACACAAATACCACTGCACTACCTTCAACCCTAAAACACTACTCCCAGCATGACCTACACCGCTGGACTACCCTAAACCCTAAAACACTATACCCAGCACTACCCCCTATACTACACAAACACCACTGCACTACCCTAAACCCTAAAACAGTACCCCCAGCATGACCCCCTACACGACACAAACACCACTGTATTACCCCAACCCTAAAACACTTCCCCAAGCACTACCCCCTACACAACACAAACACCACTGCACTACCCAAAGCCCTAAAACACTATCCACAGCACTACCCCCTACACTACACAAACACCACTGCACTACCCTAAACCCTAAAACACTTCCCCAGCACTACCCCTACACTACCCAAACACCACTGCACTACCCTAAACCCTAAAACAATACCCCCAGCACATCCATCTTCACTACACAAACACCACTGCCCTACCCTAAACCCTGAAACTCTACCCCCTACACTACACAAACACCACTGCACTACCCTCAACCCTAAAACACGACCCCCAGCACTACACCCTACACTACACAAACACAACGGCACTACCCTAAACCCTAAAACACTACCCCAGCACTACCCCTACACTACCCAAACAGAACTGCACTACCCTAAACCCTAAAACACGATCCCAGCATGACCCCCTCACAACAAACACCACTGCAATACCCTAAATCTACAACCAGCTTGACCCCCTACACTACCCAAACACCACTGCAGTACCCTAAAAACTAAAACACGACCTCCTACACTACACAAACTCCACTGCAGCACCCTAAACCCTAAAACACTTCCACCAGCACGACCCCTTTCACTACACAAACACCACTGCACTACCCTAAAACACTATCCCAAGCACTACACAAACACCACTGCACTACCCTAAACCCTAAAACACTGCCCCCAGCATGACACCCTACACTACCCAAACACCACTGCACTACCCTAAACCCTAAAACACTATCCCCAGCACTACCCTCTACACTACACAAACACCACTGCACTACCCTAAACCCTAAAACACTATCCCCAGCACTACCCTCTACACTACACAAACACCACTGCACTACCCTAAACCCCAAAACACTACCCCCTGCAGTACCCCCTACCCTACCCACACACCACTGCACAACCCTAAACCCTAAAACACTACCCCCAGCATGCCCATCTTCACTACACAAACACCACTGCACTAGCCTAAACCCTAAAACACTACTCCCTACACTACACAAACACCACTGCACTACCCTCAACCCTAAAACACTACCCCCAGCACTACACCCTACACTACCCAAACACCACTGCACTACCCTACGACACTATCCCAAGCACTACCCCCTACACTACACAAACACCACTGCACTACCCTAAACCCTAAAACACGAACCCCTACACTACACAAACACCACTGCACTACCCTAAACCGTAAAACACTACGCCCAGCACTACACCCTACACTACCCAAACACCACTGCATTACCCTAAACCCTAAAACACTATCCCGAGCACTACCCCCTACACTACACAAACTCCACTGCACTACCCTACACCACTACCCCCAACAGTAACCCATACACTACCCAAACACCACTGCACTACCCTAAACCCTAAAACACTACCCCCAACATGACCCCTACACTACACACACACAACAGCACTACCCTAAACCCTAAAACTCTACCCCCAGCAGTACGCCCTATACTACCAAAACACAACTGCACTACCCTAAAACACTATCCCCAGCATGACCCCCTACACTACACAAACACCACTGCACTGCCCTACTGCATTACCTACATTTTAAAACACTACCCCCAGCATAACCCCCTACACTACCCAACACCATTGCAATACACTGCCCTAACCCCGAAAACACTACCCCAGCACAAACCCCTACACTGCACAAACACCACTGCACTACCCTAAATCCTAAACCACTACCCCCAGAAGGACCCCCTACACTACACAAACACCACTGTACTACCCTAAACCACTACCCCCTACACTACACAAACACCACTGTACTACCCTAAACCCTAAAACACTACCCCCAGCATGACCCCTATGCTACACAAACACTACTGCACTACCCTAAACCCTAAAACACAAACCCCTACACTACACAAAAACCACTGCACTACCCTAAACCCTAAAACACTACTCCCAGCACTACACCCTACACTACCCAAACACCACTGCATTACCCTAAACCCTAAAACACTATCCCGAGCACTACCCCCTACACTACACAAACTCCACTGCACTACCCTAGACCACTACCCCCAGCAGTACCCCATACACTACCCAAACACCACTGCACTACCCTAAACCCTAAAACACTACCCCCAGCATGACCCCCTACACGACACAAACACCACTGTACTACCCCAACCCTAAAACACTACCCCCAGCAGGACCCCCTACACTACACAAACACCACTGTACTACCCTAAACCACGACCCCATACACTACCCAAAGACCACTGCAATACCCTAAACCCTAAAACACTACCCCCTGCACTACACACACACCACTGCACTACCCTAAACCCTAAAACACGAACCCCTACAGTACACAAACACCACTGCACTACCCTAAACCCTAAAACACTACCCCCAGCACTACACCATATACTACCCAAACACCACTGCACTACCCTAAACCCTAAAACACTATCCCCAGCATGACCCCCTACACTACACAAACACAACAGCACTACCCTAAACCCTAAAACACTGCCCCCAGCAGTACGCCCTACACTACCCAAACACAACTGCACTACCCTAAAACACTACCCCCAGCATAACCCCCTACACTACCCAACACCATTGCAATACACTGCCCTAACCCCGAAAACACTACCCCAGCAGAAACCCCTACACTACACAAACCCTACTGCACTACCCTAAACCCTAAAACACTACCCTCAGCACGACCCCCTACACTACCCAAACACCACTGCACTACCCTAAACCACGAGCCCCTACACTACCCAAAGACAACTGCACTACCCTAAAACACTACCCCTAACACTACAGAAACAGCACTGCAGTACCCTAAACTCTAAAACACTACCCAAGCACGACCCCCTGCACTACACAAACATAACTTTACATCCCCTAAACCCAAAAACACTACCCTCAACACTACTCAAACACCACTGCACTATGCTAAACCCTAAAACACTACCCCCAGCATGACCCCCTACACTACACAAACACCACTGCCCTAAACCCTAAAACACGACCCCCAGCACAACCCCCTACACTACACAAACACCGCTGCACTACCCTAAACCCTAAAACACTACCCCCTACACTACACAAACACCACTGCACTAACCTAAACCCTAAAACACTACCCCCAGCACTACGCCCTACACTACCCAAACACCAGTGACCTACCCTAAACCACTATCCCCAGCACTACCCCCTACACTACACAAATACCACCACACTACCCTAAAACAGTACCCCCGCACGATTCCCTACACTACCCAAAAACCACTGCACTACACTAAACCCTAAATCTACCACCAGCATGACCTCCCACACTACACAAACACCACTGCACTACCCTAAATCTACACCCAGCATGACCCCCTACACTACCCAAACACCACTGCACTACCCTAAACCCTAAAACATGACCCCCTACACTACACAAACTCCAATGCACTAACCTAAACCCTAAATCTACCCCCAGCATGACCCCCTACACTACCCAAACACCACTGCACTTCCCTAAACCATAAAACAGGACCCCCTACACTACACAAACTCCACTGCACTACCCTAAACCCCAAAACACTACCCCCAGCACAACCCCCTTCACTACACTAACACCACTGCACTGCCTTAAACCCAAAACACTACCACCAGCACGACCTCGTACACTACAAAAACACCACTGCACTACCCTCAACCCTAAAAGACTACCACCAGCAGTACGCCCTACACTACCCAAACACAACTGCACTACCCTAAACCCTAAAACACTATCCCTAGCATGACCCCCTACACTACACAAACACCACTGCACTGCCCTACTGCATTACCTACATTTCAAAACACTACCCCAGCATAACCCCCTACACTACCCACCACCATTGCAATACACTGCCCTAACCCCGAAAACACTACCCCAGCACAAACCCCTACGCTGCACAAACACCACTGCACTACCCTAAATCCTAAAACACTACCCCCAGCAGGACCCCCTACACTACACAAACACCACTGTACTACCCTAAACCACTACCCCTACACTACACAAACACCACTGTACTACCCTAAACCTTAAAACACTACCCCCAGCATGACCCCTACACTACACAAACACTACTGCACTACCCTAAACCCTAAAACACGAACTCCTACACTACACAAAAACCACTGCACTACCCTAAACCCTAAAACACTACGCCCAGCACTACACCCTACACTACCCAAACACCACTGCATTACCCTAAACCCTAAACCCTAAAACACTATCCCGAGCACTACCCCCTACACTACACAAACTCCACTGCACTACCCTAAACCACTACCCCCAGCAGTACCCCATACACTACCCAAACACCACTGCACTACCCTAAACCCTAAAACACCACCCCCAGCATGACCCCCTACACGACACAAACACCACTGTACTACCCCAACCCTAAAACACTACCCCCAGCAGGACCCCCTACACTACACAAACACCACTGTACTACCCTAAACCACGACCCCATACACTACCCAAAGACCACTGCACTACCCTAAACCCTAAAACACTACCCCCTGCACTACACAAATACCACTGCACTACCCTAAACCCTAAAACACGAACCCCTACACTACACAAACACCACAGCACTGCCCTAAACCCTAGAACACTACCCCCAGCACTATCCCATACAATACCCAAACACCACTGCACTACCCTAAACCCTAAAACACTACCCCCAGCATGACCCCCTACACTACACAAACACAACAGCACTACCCTAAACCCTAAAACACTACCCCCAGCAGTACGCCCTTCACTACCCAAACACAACTGCACTACCCTAAACCCTAAAACTCTATCCCCAGCATGACCCCCTACACTACACAAACACCACTGCATTGCCCTACTGCATTACCTACATTTTAAAACACTACCCCCAGCATAACCCCCCACACTACCCAACACCATTGCAATACACTGCCCTAACCCCGAAAACACTACCCCAGCACAGACCCCTACACAACACAAACACTACTGCACTGCCATAAACCCTAAAACACTACCCTCAGCACGACCCCTACACTACCCAAAGACAACTGCACTACCCTAAAACACTACCCCCTACACTACAGAAACAGCACTGCAGTACCCTAAACTCTAAAACACTACCCAAGCACGACCCCCTACACTACACAAACATAACTTTATATCCCCTAAACCCCAAAACACTACCCCCAGCACGACCTCCTACACTACCCAAACACCACTGCACTACCCTAAACCCTAAAACAATACCCCAGCGCTACCCCAAACACTACTCAAACACCACTGCACTATGTAAAACCCTAAAACACTACGCCCAGCACGACCCCCTACACTACACAAACACCACTGCACTACCCTAAACCCTAAAATACGACCCCCAGCACAACCCCCTACACTACACAAACATCGCTGCACTACCCTAAACCCTAAAACACTACCCCCTACACTACACAAACACCACTGCACTAACCTCAACCCTAAAAAACTACCCCCAGCACTATGCCCTACACCACCCAAACACCAGTGCACTACCCTAAACCAATATCCCCAGCACTACCCCCTACACTACACAAACACCACCACACTACCCTAAAACAGTACCCCCACACGATTCCCTACACTACCCAAAAACCACTGCACTACACTAAACCCTAAATCTACCACCAGCATGACCTCCCACACTACACAAACACCACTGCACTACCCTAAATCTACACCCAGCATGACCCCCTACACTACCCAAACACCACTGCACTACCCTAAACCCTAAAACATGACCCCCTAAACTACACAAACTCCAATGCACTAACCTAAACCCTACATCTACCCCCAGCATGACCCCCTACACTACCCAAACACCACTGCACTACCCTCAACCATAAAACAGGTCCCCCTACACTACACATACTCCACTGTACTACCCTAAACCCCAAAACACTACCCCCAGCACAACCCCCTTCACTACACAAACACCACTGCACTATCCTAAACCCTAAAACACTACCTCCAGCACGACCCCTTCACTACACAAACACCACTACACTATTCTAAACCCTAAAACAGTACCCCTAGCATGACCCCCTTCACTACACAAACACCACTGCACTACCGTAAACCCTAAAACACTACCCCCAGCACTACCCCCTACACTACCCAAACACCACTGCACTATCCTAAACCCTAACACACTACCCCCAGCACGACCTCCTACAATACACAAGCAACACTGCACTACCCTAAACCCTAAAACACTACCCCCAGCATGACTCCCTACACTACCCAAAGAACTGTACTACCCTAAACCCTAAATCTAACACAGCACAACCCCCTACACTACACAAACACCAGAGCACTGCCTTAAACCCTAAAACACTACCCCAGCATGACCCACTTCACTACACAAACACCACTGCACTGCCTTAAACCCTAAAACACTACCACCAGCACGACCCCGTACACTACACAAACACCACTGCACTACCCTCAACCCTAAAAGACTACCCCCAGCAGTACGTCCTACACTACCCAAACACAACTACACTACCCTAAACCCTAAAACACTAACCCCAGCCTGACCCCCTACACTACACAAACACCACTGCACTACCCTAAACCCGAAAGCCCTACGCACAGCATGACCCCCTATACTACACAAACACCACTGCACTACGCTAAACCCTAAAATACTACCCCCTACACTACACAAACACCACTGCCCTGCCCTAAACCTGAAAACACTACACCCAGCACGACCCCTACTCTACAGCAACACCACTGTACTACCCTAAATCATAAATCTACCCCCAGCATGACCCCCTACACCACACAAGCAACTGCACTACCCTAAACCCTAAAACACTACCCCAAGCACAATCCCCTAAACAAACTGCAGTACCCTAAACACAAAAACACAACCCCCAGCACGACGCCCTACACTACCCAAACACCACTACACTACCCTAACCCATAAAACACAACCCCCTACACTACACAAACATAACTGCACTACCCTAAACCCTAAAACGCTAAACCCAGCACGACCCCAACACTACACAAACACCACTGAACTACCCTAAATCCTAAAACACTAACCCCTACACTACACAAACACAACTGCACTACCCTAAACCCTAAAACACTACCCCTAGCATGACACCCTTCACTACCCATACATAACTGCACTACCATAAACACAAAAACACTACACCCAGCACGACGCCGTGCACAACACAAACACCACTGCACTACCCTAACCCATAAAACACGACCCCCTACACTACACAAACACCACTACCCTACCCTAATACGCTACCCCAGCACTACCCCCAAAACTACTCAAACACCACTGCACTACCCTCAACCCTACAACACAACCCCCAGCAGTAAGTCCTACACTACCCAAACACAACTGCACTACCCTAAACCCTAAAACACTACCACCAGCCTGACCCCCTACACTACACAACCACTGCTCTACCCTAAACCCTAAAACCCTACCCCAGCACGACCCTCTACACTACACAAACACCACTGCACTACCCTAAACCCTAAAATACTACCCACATCATGACCCACTACACAAACATCACGGCACTACCCTAAGCCCTAAAACACTACCCCTTACACTAAACAAAGACCACTGCACTACCCTAAACCATAAAACACTACCCCTACACTACACAAACACCACTGCCCTGCCCTAAACCTGAAAACACTACCCCCAGCACAACCCCCTACACTACACCAACACCACTGTTCTACCCTAAACCGTAAATCTACCCCCAGCATGACCCCATACACCACACAAGCAACTGCACTACCCTAAACCCTAATACACTACCCCAAGCACAACCCCCTACACTATGCAAACACAACTGCACTACCCTAAACACAAAAACACTACCTCCAGCACGACGCCCTACACTACCCAAACACCACTGCACTACCCTAACCCATAAAACACGACCCCCTACACTACACAAACACCACTGCACTACCCTAAAGCGCTACCCCAGCACTACCCCCAACACTACCCAAACACCACTGCACTACCCTAAACCCTAAAACACAGACCCCTACACTACACAAACACCACTGCACAACCCTAAACCCTAAAACACCACCCCCAGCATGATGCCCTACACTACACAAACATAACTGCACTACCCTAAACCCTAAAACACTACCCCAGCATGACCCCTTCACAACACAAACACCACTGCACTACCCTAAATCTGCCCCCAGCATGACTCCGTTCACTACCCAAACACCGCTGCACTACCCTAAATCACGACCCCATACACTACTTAAAGACCACTGCACTACCCTAAACCCTAAAACACTACCCGCTGCACTACACAAACACCACTGCACTACCCTAAACCCTAAAATACTTCCCCCTACACTACACAAACACCAATGCCCTGCCCTAAACCTGAAAACACTACACCCAGCACGACCCCCTACACTACAGCAACACCACTGTACTACCCTAAATCTTAAATCTACCCCACCATGACCCCCTACACCACACAAGCAACTGCACTACCCTAAACCCTAAAACACTATCCCAAGCACAACCCCCTACACAAACTGCAGTACCCTAAACACAAAAACACTACCCCCCAGCACGACGCCCTATACTACCCAAACACCACTACACTACCCTAACCCATAAAACACGACCCCCTACACTACACAAACACAACTGCACTACCCTAAACCCTAAAACGCTAAACCCAGCACGACCCCCAACATTACACAAACACCACTGCACTACCCTAAATCCGAAAACACTAACCACTACACTACACAAACACAACTGCACTACTCTAAACCCTAAAACACTACCCCCAGCATGACACCCTTCACTACCCAAACATAACTGCACTACCATAAACACAAAAACACTACACCCAGAACGACGCCGTGCACTACACAAACACCACTGCACTACCCTAACCCATAAAACACGACCCCCTACACTACACAAACACCACTGCCCTACCCTAATACGCTACCCCAGCACTACCCCCAAAACTACTCAAACACCACTGCACTACCCTCAACCCTAAAACACAACCCCCAGCACTAAGCCCTACACTACCCAAACACAACTGCACTACCCTAAACCCTAAAACACTACCACCAGCCTGACCCCCTACACTACACAACCACTGCTCTACCCTAAACCCTAAAACCCTACCCCAGCACGACCCCCTACACTACACAAACACCACTGCAATACCCTAAACCCTAAAACACTACCCACAGCATGACCCACTACTCAAACACAACGGCACTACCCTAAGCCCTAAAACACTACCCCTTACACTAAACAAAGACCACTGCACTACCCTAAACCCTAAAACACTACCCCTACACTACACAAACACCACTGCCCTGCCCTAAACCTGAAACACTACCCCAGCACAACCCCCTACACTATACCAACACCACTGTTCTACCCTAAACTGTAAATCTACCTCCAGCATGACCCCCTACACCACACAAGCAATTGCACTACCGCAAACCCTAATACACTACCCCAAGCACAACCCCATACACTATACAAACACAACTGCACTACCCTAAACACAAAAACACTACCCCCAGCATGATGCCCTACAGTACCCAAACACCACTGCACTACCCTAACCCATAAAACACGACCCCCTACAAGACACAAACACCACTGCACTACCCTAAATCGCTACCCCAGCACTACCCCCAACACTCCCAAAACACCCCTGCACTACCCTAAACCCTAAAACACAAACCCCTACACTACACAAACACCATTGCACAACCCTAAACCCTAAAACACCACCCCTAGCATGACGCCCTACACTACACAAACACCACTGCACTACCCTAAATCTGCCCCCAGCATGACTCCGTTCACTACCCAAACACCGCTGCGCTACCCTAAATCACGACCCCATACACTACCCAAAGACCACTGCACTACCCTAAACCCTAAAACACTACCCCCTGCACTACACAAACACCACTGCACTACCCTAAACCCTAAAATACTACCCCCTACACTACACAAACACCACTGCCCTGCCCTAAACCTGAAAACACTACACCCAGCACGACCCCCTACACTACAGCAACACCACTGTACTACCCTAAATCGTAAATCTACCCCCACCATGACCCCCTACACCACACAAGCAACTGCACTACCCTAAACCCTAAAACACTACCCCAAGCACAACCCCCTACACAAACTGCAGTACCCTAAACACAAAAACACTACCCCCAGCACGACGCCCTATACTACCCAAACACCACTACACTACCCTAACCCATAAAACACGACCCCCTACACTACACAAACACAACTGCACTACCCTAAACCATAAAACGCTAAACCCAGCACGACCCCCAACATTACACAAACACCACTGCACTACCCTAAATCCTAAAACACTAACCCCTACACTACACAAACACAACTGCACTACCCTAAACCCTAAAACACTATCCCCAGCACTACCCCCTACACTACACAAACACCACTGCACTACCGTACACCACTACCCCCTGCAGTACCCCCTAAACTATCCACACACCACTGCACTACCCTAAACCCTAAAACACTACCCCCAGCATGACCTCCTACAGTACACAAACACCACAGCACTACCCTACTGCACTACACCCTACACCACCCAAACACCACTGGACTATCCTAAACACTAAAACCCTACCCCCAGCATGACTTCCTACAATACACAAGCCCCACTGCACTACCCCAAACCCTAAAAAACGTCCCCTATACTACACAAACACCACTGCACTACCCTAAACCCTAAAACACTACCCCCAGCATGACTCCCTACACTACCCAAACACCTGTACTACCCTAAACCCTAAATCTACCCCAGCACAACCCCTACACTACACATACACCAATGCACTGCCTTAAGCCCTAAAACACTACCACCAGCACGACCCCCTACACAAACACCACTGCACTACCATAAACCCTAAATCTACCCCCAGCATGACCCCCTATACTACACAAACACCACTGCACTACCCCAAACCCTAAAACACTACCCCAAGCACGACCCCCTGCACTACACAAACACCACTGTACTACCCTAAACCCTAAAACACTACCCCCCAGCACGACCCCCTTCACTACCCAAACACAACCGCACTACCCTAAACCCGAAAACACGACCCCCTACACTACACAAACACCACTGCACTACCCTAACCCTAAAACATGACCCCTATACTACACAAACACCACTGCACTACCCTAAGCCCTAAAACACTACCCCCAGCACTACTCCCTACACTACCCAAACAACTGTACTACCCTAAACCCTAAATCTACCCCAGCACAAGCCCCTACACTACACATACACCACAGCACTGCCTTAAACCCTAAAACACTACCACCAGCACGACACCCTACACAAAAACCACTGCACTACCATAAACCCTAAATCTACCCCAGCATGACCCCCTACACTACACAAACCCCACTGTACTACCCCAAACCCTAAAACACTACCCCAAGCACGACCCCCTACACTACACAAACACCACTCTACTACCCTAAACTCTAAAACACTACCCCCCAGCACGACCCCCTTCACTACCCAAACACAATTGCACTACCCTAAACCCAAAAACACGACCCCCTACACTACCCAAACACAACTGCAGTACCCTAAACCCTAAAACACGACCCCCTACACTACACAAACGCCACTGCACTACCCTAAACCCTAAAACACTACCCCAGCACTACCCTCTACAATACCCACACAACACTGCACTACCCTAAACCCTAAAACCCTACCCCCAGCATGACCCCCTACACTACACAAACACCAGTGCACTACCCCAACCCTAAAACACTACCCCAAGCATGACTCCCTACACTACACAAACACCACTGTACTACCCTAAACCCTAAAACACTACCCCCAGCATGACCCCCTAGACTACCCAAACACTACTGCATTAAACTAAACCCTAAAACACTACCCCAGCACTACCCCCTACACTACACAAACACCACTGCACTACCCTAAACCACTACCCCAGCATGACCCCCTACATTACATAAACACCACTCCACTACCCTAAACCCTAAAACACTATCCCAGCACTAACCCCTACACTACCCAAACACCACTGCACTACCCTAAACCCTAAAACACTACCCCAGCACGACTCCCTACACTATACAAACACCACTGCACTATGCTAAACCCTAAAACACTACCCCCAGCACGACCCCCCACACTACATAAAAACCACTGCACTACCCTAAACCCTAAAACACTACCCCTACACTGCACAAACACCACTGCACAACCCTCAACCCTAAAACACTACCCTCAACACTACGACCTACCCTACCCAAACACCACTGCACTACCCTAAACCCTATAACACTACACCCAGCATGACCCCCTACACTACCCAAACACCACTGCACTACCCTAAAACACTACACCCAGTACGACCACCACCACTACACAAACACCACTGCACTACCCTAAAACACTACCCCCAGCACGACCCCCTACACTACCCAACCACCACTGCACTACCCTACACCCTCAAACACTCACCCCAGCACTATGCCCTACACTACCCAAACACCACTGCACTACCCTAAACCCTAAAACAAGAATCCCTACACTACACAAACACCACTGCACTACCCTAAACCCTAACACACAACCCCAGTACTACGCCCTACACTACCCAAACACAACTGCACTACCTTAAAACACTACCCCCAGCATGACCCCCTACACAAACACCAATGCACTACCCTACTGCACTACCCTACACCCTAAAACACTACGCCCAACATGACCCCCTACACTACCCAAACACCACTGCACTGCCCTAAACCCGAAAACACTACCCCAGCATGACCCCTTCACAACCCAACACCACTGCAATACCCTAAACCCTAAATCTACCCGCAGCATGACCCCCTACACTACCCAAACACCACTACACTACCCTAAACCCTAAAACACGACCCCCTACACTACACAAACTCCACTGCACTACCCTAAACCCTAAAACACTACCCCCAGCACGACCCCCTTCACTACACAAACACCACTGCACTATCCTAAACCCTAAAACACTACCCCCTGCACGACCCCCTTCACTACACAAACACCACTGCTCTACCCTAAACCCTAAAACACTACCCCCTACACTACACAAACACCACTGCTCTACCCTAAACCCTAAAACACTACCCCCTACACTACACAAACACAACTGTACTACCCTAAAACAGTACACCTAGCAAGACCCCCTACACTACACAAACACCACTGCACTACCCTAAACCCTAAAACACAAACCCAGCAATACCCCTACACTATCCAAACACCACTGCACTACCCTAATCCCTAAAACACTACCCAAGCATGACCCCCACACAACTCAAACACCACTGCACTACCCTAAACCCTAAATCTACCCCCAGCATGACTCCCTACACTACCCAAACACTGCTGCACTACCCTAAACCCTAAAACACTACCCCAGCATGACCCCCTACACTACACAAACACCACTGCACTACCCTAAACCCTAAATCTACTCCCAGCATGACCCCCTACACTACCCAAACACCACTGCACTACCCTAAACCCTAAAACACTACCCCCTGCAGTATCCCCTACACTACCCACACACCACTGCACTACCCTAAGCCCTAAAACACTAACCCCAGCATGACCCCCTACAATACACAAGCACCACTGCACTATCCTAAACCCAAAAAACACAACCCCTACACTACACAAACACCACTGCACTACCCTAAACCCTAAAACACTACCCCCAGCACGACTCCCTACACTACCCAAACAACTGGAATAGCCAGAACCCTAAATCTACCCGCAGCACAACACCCTACACTACACAAACACCACAGCACTGCCTTAAACCCTAAAAAACTACCCCCAGAATGACCCCCTTCACTACACGAACACCACTGCACTGCCTTAAACCCTAAAACACTACCCCTACACTACACAAATACCACAGCACTACCTTCAACCCAAAAACACTACTCCCAGCACGACCTACACCGCTGCACTACCCTAAACCCTAAAACACTATACCCAGCACTACCCCCTACACTACACAAACACCACTGCACTACCCTAAACCCTAAAACAGTACCCCCAGCATGACCCCCTAAACGACACAAACACCACTGTACTACCCCAACCCTAAAACACTACCCCAAGCACTACCCCCTACACTACACAAACACCACTGCACTACCCTAAACCCTTAAACACTATCCACAGCACTACCCCCTACACTACACAAACACCACTGCACTACCCTAAACCCTAAAACACTTCCCCAGCACTACCCCTACACTACCCAAACACCACTGCACTACCCTAATCCCTAAAACAATACCCCCAGCACGAGCATCTTCACTACACAAACACCACTGCACTACCCTAAACCCTAAAACACTACGCCCAGCACTACACCCTACACTACCCAAACACCACTGCATTACCCTTAACCCTAAAACACTATCCCGAGCACTACCCCCTACACCACACAAACTCCACTGCACTACCCTAAACCACTACCCCCAGCAGTACCCCATACACTACCCAAACACCACTGCACTACCCTAAACCCTAAAACAATACCCCCAGCACGACCATCTTCACTACACAAACACCACTGCACTACCCTAAACCCTAAAACACTACGCCCAGCACTACACCCTACACTACCCAAACACCACTGCATTACCCTTAACCCTAAAACACTATCCCGAGCACTACCCCCTACACCACACAAACTCCACTGCACTACCCTAAACCACTACACCAGCAGTACCCCATACACTACCCAAACACCACTGCACTACCCTAAACCCTAAAACACTACCCCCAGCATGACCCCCTACACTACACAAACACAACAGCACTACCCTAAACCCTAAAACACTACCCCAGCAGTACGCCTTACAATACCAAAACACAACTGCACTACCCTAAACCCTAAAACACTATCCCCAGCATGACCCCCTACACTACACAAACACCACTGCACTGCCCTACAGCATTACCTACATTTTAAAACACTACCCCCAGCATAACCCCCTACACTACCCAACACCATTGCAATACGCTGCCCTAACCCCCGAAAACACTACCCAAGCACAAACCCCTACACTGCACAAACACCACTGCACTACCCTAAATCCTAAAACACTACCCCCAGCAGGACCCCCTACACTACACAAACACCACTGTACTACCCTAAACCACTACCCCCTACACTACACAAACACCACTGTACTACCCTAAACCCTAAAACACTACCCGCAGCATGACCCCTACACTACACAAACACTACTGCACTACCCTAAACCCTAAAACACGAACCCCTACACTACACAAAAACCCCTGCACTACCCTAAACCCTAAAACACTACGCCCAGCACTACACCCTACACTACCCAAACACCACTGCATTACCCTAAACCCTAAAACACTATCCCGAGCACTACCCCCTACACTACACAAACTCCACTGCACTACCCTAAACCACTACCCCCAGCAGTACCCCATACACTACCCAAACACCACTGCACTACCCTAAACCCTAAAACACTACCCCCAGCATGACCCCCTACACGACACAAACACCACTGTACTACCCCAACCCTAAAACACTACCCCCAGCAGAACCCCCTACACTACACAAACACCACTGTACTACCCTAAACCACGACCTCATACACTACCCAAAGACCACTGCACTACACTAAACCCTAAAACACTACCCCCTGCACTACACAAACACCACTGCACTACCCTAAACCCTAAAACACAAACCCCTACACTACACAAACACCACTGCACTACCCTAACCCTAAAACACTACCCCCAGCACTACCCCATATACTACCCAAACACCACTGCACTACCCTAAACCCTAAAACACTACCCCCAGCATGACCCCCTACACTACACAAACACAACAGCACTACCCTAAACCCTAAAACACTACCCCCAGCAGTACGCCCTACACTACACAAACACCACTGTACTGCCCTACTGCATTACCTACATTTTAAAACACTACCCCCAGCATAACCCCCTACACTACCCAACACTATTGCAATACACTGCCCTAACCCCGAAAACACTACCCCAGCACAAACCCCTACACAACACAAACACTACTGCACTACCCTAAACCCTAAAACACTACCCTCAGCATGACCCCCTACACTACCCAAACACCACTGCACTAACCTAAACCACGACCCCCTACAGTACCCAAAGACAACTGCACTACCCTAAAACACTACCCCCTACACTACAGAAACAGCACTGCAGTACCCTAAACTCTAAAACACTACCCAAGCACGACCCCCTACACTACACAAACATAACTTTACATCCCCTAAACCCAAAAACACTACCCCCAGCACGACCTCCTACACTACCCAAACACCACTGCACTACCCTAAACCCTAAAACAATACCCCAGCGCTACCCCCAACACTACTCAAACACCACTGCACTATGCTAAACCCTAAAAGACTACCCCCAGCACGACCCCCTACACTACACAAACACCACTGCACTACCCTAAACCCTAAAACACGACCCCCAGCACAACCCCCTACACTACACAAACACCGCTGCACTACTCTAAACCCTAAAGCACTACCCCCTACACTACACAAACACCAGTGCACTAAGATATACCCTAAAACACTACCCCCAGCACTACGCCCTACACTACCCAAACACCAGTGCACTACCCTAAACCACTATCCCCAGCACTACCCCCTACACTACACAAACACCACCACACTACCCTAAAACAGTACCCCGCACGATTCCCTACACTACCCAAAAACCACTGCACTACACTAAACTCTAAATCTACCCCCAGCATGACCTCCCACACTACACAAACACCACTGCTCTACCCTAAATCTACACCCAGCATGACCCCCTACACTACCCAAACACCACTGCACTAACCTAAACCCTAAAACATGCCCCCCTACACTACACAAACTCCAATGCACTAACCTAAACCCTCAATCTACCCCCAGCATGTCCCTCTACAGTACCCAAACACCACTGCACTACACTAAACCATAAAACAGGACCCCCTACAGTACACAAACTACACTGCACTACCCTAGACCCCAAAGCACTACCCCCAGCACAACCACCTTCACTACACAAACATAACTGCACTACCATAAACACAAAAACACTACACCCAGCACGACGCTGTGCACTACACAAACACCACTGCACTACCCTAACCCATAAAACACGACCCCCTACACTACACAAACACCACTGCCCTACCCTAAAACGCTACCCCAGCACTACCCCCAATACTACTCAAACACCTCTGCACTACCCTCAACCCTAAAACACAACCCCCAGCAGTAAGCCCTACACTACCCAAACACAAGTGCACTACCCTAAACCCTAAAACACTAACACCAGCCTGACCCCCTACACTACACAACCACTGCACTACCCTAAACCCTAAAACCCTACCCCAGCACGACCCCCTACACTACACAAACACCACTGCACTACCTTAAACCCTAAAACACTACCCACAGCATGATCCACTACACAAACACCACAGCACTACCCTAAGCCCTAAATCACTACCCCTTACACTAAACAAAGACCACTGCACTACCCTAAACCCTAAAACACTACCCCTACACTACACAAACACCACTGCCCTGCCCTAAACCTGAAAACACTACCCCCAGCACAACCCCCTACACTACACCAACACCACTGTACTACCCTAAACCGTAAATCTACTCCCAGCATGACCCCCTACACCACACAAGCAACTGCACTACCCTAAACCCTAATACACTACCCCAAGCACAACCCCCTACACTATACAAACATAACTGCACTACCCTAAACACAAAAACACTACCCCCAGCACTACGCCCTACACTACCCAAACACCACTGCACTACCCTAACCCATAAAACACCACCCCCTACACTACACAAACACCACTGCACTACCCTAAAACGCTACCCCAGCACTACCCCCAACACTCCCCAAATACCACTGCACTACCCTAAACCCTAAAACACTAACCCCTACACTACACAAACACCACTGCACAATTCTGAACCCTAAAACACCACCCCCAGCATGACGCCCTACACTACACAAACATAACTGCACTACCCTAAACCCGAAAACACTACCCCAGCATGACCCCTTCACAACACAATCACCACTGCACTACCCTAAATCTGCCCCCAGCATGACTCCGTTCACTACCTAAACACCGCTGCACTACCCTAAATCATGACCCCCTACACTACCTAAAGACCACTGCACTACCCTAAACCCTAAAACACTACCCCCTGCACTACACAAACACCACTGCACTGCCCTAAACCTGAAAACACTACACCCAGCACGACCCCTACACTACAGCAACACCACTGTACTACCCTAGATCGTAAATCCACGCCCAGCATGACCTCCTACACCACTCAAGCAACTGCACTACCCTAAACACAAAAACACTACCCCCAGCACGATGCCCTACACTACCCAAACACCACTACACTACCCTAACCCATAAAACATGACCCCCTACACTACACAAACACAACTGAACTACCCTAAATCCTAAAACACTAACCCCTACACTACACAAACACAACTGCACTACCCTAAACCCTAAAACACTACCCCCAGCATGACACCCTTCACTACCCAAACATAACTGCACTACCATAAACCCTAAAACGCTAAACCCAGCACGACCCCCAACACTACACAAACACCACTGAACTACCCTAAATCCTAAAACACTAACCCCTACACTACACAAACACAACTGCACTACCCTAAACCCTAAAACACTACCCCTAGCATGACACCCTTCACTACCCATACATAACTGCACTACCATAAACACAAAAAAACTACACCCAGCACGACGCCGTGCACAACACAAACACCACTGCACTACCCTAACCCATAAAACACGACCCCCTACACTACACAAACACCACTACCCTACCCTAATACGCTTCCCCAGCACTACCCCCAAAACTACTCAAACACCACTGCACTACCCTCAACCCTACAACACAACCCCCAGCAGTAAGTCCTACACTACCCAAACACAACTGCACTACCCTAAACCCTAAAACACTACCACCAGCCTGACCCCCTACACTACACAACCACTGCTCTACCCTAAACCCTAAAACCCTACCCCAGCACGACCCTCTACACTACACAAACACCACTGCACTACCCTAAACCCTACAATACTACCCACATCATGACCCACTACACAAACATCACGGCACTACCCTAAGCCCTAAAACACTACCCCTTACACTAAACAAAGACCACTGCACTACCCTAAACCATAAAACACTACCCCTACACTACACAAACACCACTGCCCTGCCCTAAACCTGAAAACACTACCCCCAGCACAACCCCCTACACTACACCAACACCACTGTTCTACCCTAAACCGTAAATCTACCCCCAGCATGACCCCCTACACCACACAAGCAACTGCACTACCCTAAACCCTAATACACTACCCCAAGCACAACCCCCTACACTATGCAAACACAACTGCACTACCCTAAACACAAAAACACTACCTCCAGCACGACGCCCTACACTACCCAAACACCACTGCACTACCCTAACCCATAAAACACGACCCCCTACACTACACAAACACCACTGCCCTACCCTAAAACGCTACCCCAGCACTACCCCCAAAACTACTCAAACACCACTGCACTACCCTCAACCCTACAACACAACCCCCAGCAGTAAGTCCTACACTACCCAAACACAACTGCACTACCCTAAACCCTAAAACACTACCACCAGCCTGACCCCCTACACTACACAACCACTGCTCTACCCTAAACCCTAAAACCCTACCCCAGCACGACCCTCTACACTACACAAACACCACTGCACTACCCTAAACCCTAAAATACTACCCACATCATGACCCACTACACAAACATCACTGCACTACCCTAAGCCCTAAAACACTACCCCTTACACTAAACAAAGACCACTGCACTACCCTAAACCATAAAACACTACCCCTACACTACACAAACACCACTGCCCTGCCCTAAACCTGAAAACACTACCCCCAGCACAACCCCCTACACTACACCAACACCACTGTTCTACCCTAAACCGTAAATCTACCCCCAGCATGACCCCCTACACCACACAAGCAACTGCACTACCCTAAACCCTAATACACTACCCCAAGCACAACCCCCTACACTATGCAAACACAACTGCACTACCCTAAACACAAAAACACTACCTCCAGCACGACGCCCTACACTACCCAAACACCACTGCACTACCCTAACCCATAAAACACGACCCCCTACACTACACAAACACCACTGCACTACCCTAAAGCGCTACCCCAGCACTACCCCCAACACTACCCAAACACCACTGCACTACCCTAAACCCTAAAACACAAACCCCTACACTACACAAACACCACTGCACAACCCTAAACCCTAAAACACTACCCCAGCATGACCCCTTCACAACACAAACACCACTGCACTACCCTAATTCTGCCCCCAGCATGACTCCGTTCACTACCCAAACACCGCTGAACTACCCTAAATCACGACCCCATACACTACCTAAAGACCACTGCACTACCCTAAACCCTAAAACACTACCCGCTGCACTACACAAACACCACTGCACTACCCTAAACCCTAAAATACTTCCCCCTACACTACACAAACACCAATGCCCTGCCCTAAACCTGAAAACACTACACCCAGCACGACCCCCTACACTACAGCAACACCACTGTACTACCCTAAATCTTAAATCTACTCCACCATGACCCCCTACACCACACAAGCAACTGCACTACCCTAAACCCTAAAACACTATACCAAGCACAACCCCCTACACAAACTGCAGTACCCTAAACACAAAAACACTACCCCCAGCATGACGCCCTACACTACCCAAACACCACTGCACTACCCTAACCCATAAAACACGACCCCCTACACTACACAAACACCACTGCACTACCCTAAAGCGCTACCCCAGCACTACCCCAACACTCCCCAAACACCCCTGCACTACCCTAAACCCTAAAACACAAACCCCTACACTACACAAACACCACTGCACAACCCTAAACCATAAAACACCACTCCCAGCATGATGCCCTACACTACACAAACATAACTGCACTACCCTAAACCCTAAAACACTACCCCAGCATGACCCCTTCACAACACAAACACCACTGCACTACCCTAATTCTGCCCCCAGCATGACTCCGTTCACTACCCAAACACCGCTGAACTACCCTAAATCACGACCCCATACACTACCTAAAGACCACTGCACTACCCTAAACCCTAAAACACTACCCGCTGCACTACACAAACACCACTGCACTACCCTAAACCCTAAAATACTACCCCCTACACTACACAAACACCACTGCCCTGCCCTAAACCTGAAAACACTACACCCAGCACGACCCCCTACACTACAGCAACACCACTGTACTACCCTAAATCGTAAAACTACCCCCACCATGACCCCCTACACCACACAAGCAACTGCACTACCCTAAACCCTAAAACACTATTCCAAGCACAACCCCCTACACAAACTGCAGTACCCTAAACACAAAAACACTACCCCCAGCACGACGCCCTATACTACCCAAACACCACTACACTACCCTAACCCATAAAACACGACCCCCTACACTACACAAACACAACTGCACTACTCTAAACCCTAAAACGCTAAACCCAGCCGGACCCCCAACATTACACAAACACCACTGCACTACCCTAAATCCTAAAACACTAACCACTACACTACACAAACACAACTGCACTACTCTAAACCCTAAAACACTACCCCCAGCATGACACCCTTCACTACCCAAATATAACTGCACTACCATAAACACAAAAACACTACACCCAGAACGACGCCGTGCACTACACAAACACCACTGCACTACCCTAACCCATAAAACACGACCCCCTACACTACACAAACACCACTGCCCTACCCTAATACGCTACCCCAGCACTACCCCCAAAACTACTCAAACACCACTGCACTACCCTCAACCCTAAAACACAACCCCCATCAGTAAGCCCTACACTACCCAAACACAACTGCACTACCCTAAACCCTAAAACACTACCACCAGCCTGACCCCCTACACTACACAACCACTGCTCTACCCTAAACCCTAAAACCCTACCCCAGCACGACCCCCTACACTACACAAACACCACTGCAATACCCTAAACCCTAAAACACTACCCACAGCATGACCCACTACTCAAACACCACGGCACTACCCTAAGCCCTAAAACACTACCGCTTACACTAAACAAAGACCACTGCACTACCCTAAACCCTAAAACACTACCCCTACACTACACAAACACCACTGCCCTGCCCTAAACCTGAAAACACTACCCCCAGCACAACCCCCTACACTACACCAACACCACTGTTCTACCCTAAACCGTAAATCTACCCCCAGCATGACCCCCTACACCACACAAGCAATTGCACTACCGTAAACCCTAATACACTACCCCAAGCACAACCCCCTACACTATACAAACACAACTGCACTACCATAAACACAAAAACACTACCCCCAGCATGATGCCCTACACTACCCAAACACCACTGCACTACCCTAACCCATAAAACACGACCCCCTACAAGACACAAACACCACTGCACTACCCTAAATCGCTACCCCAGCACTACCCCCAACACTCCCAAAACACCCCTGCACTACCCTAAACCCTAAAACACAAACCCCTACACTACACAAACACCATTGCACAACCCTAAACCCTAAAACACCACCCCTAGCATGACGCCCTACACTACACAAACACCACTGCACTACCCTAAATCTGCCCCCAGCATGACTCCGTTCACTACCCAAACACCGCTGCGCTACCCTAAATCACGACCCCATACACTACCCAAAGACCACTGCACTACCCTAAACCCTAAAACACTACCCCCTGCACTACACAAACACCACTGCACTACCCTAAACCCTAAAATACTACCCCCTACACTACACAAACACCACTGCCCTGCCCTAAACCTGAAAACACTACACCCAGCACGACCCCCTACACTACAGCAACACCACTGTACTACCCTAAATCGTAAATCTACCCCCACCATGACCCCCTACACCACACAAGCAACTGCACTACCCTAAACCCTAAAACACTACCCCAAGCACAACCCCCTACACAAACTGCAGTACCCTAAACACAAAAACACTATCCCCAGCACGACGCCCTATATTACCCAAACACCACTACACTACCCTAACCCATAAAACACGACCCCCTACACTACACAAACACAACTGCACTACCCTAAACCATAAAACGCTAAACCCAGCACGACCCCCAACATTACACAAACACCACTGCACTACCCTAAATCCTAAAACACTAACCCCTACACTACACAAACACAACTGCACTACCCTAAACCCTAAAACACTATCCCCAGCACTACCCCCTACACTACACAAACACCACTGCACTACCGTACACCACTACCCCCTGCAGTACCCCCTAAACTATCCACACACCACTGCACTACCCTAAACCCGAAAACACGACCCCCTACACTACACAAACACCACTGCACTACCCTAAACCCTAAAACATGACCCCTATACTACACAAACACCACTGCACTACCCTAAGCCCTAAAACACTACCCCCAGCACTACTCCCTACACTACCCAAACAACTGTACTACCCTAAACCCTAAATCTACCCCAGCACAAGCCCCTACACTACACATACACCACAGCACTGCCTTAAACCCTAAAACACTACCACCAGCACGACCCCCTACACAAACACCACTGCACTACCATAAACCCTAAATCTACCCCCAGCATGACCCCCTACACTACACAAACCCCACTGTACTACCCCAAACCCTAAAACACTACCCCAAGCACGACCCCCTACACTACACAAACACCACTCTACTACCCTAAACTCTAAAACACTACCCCCCAGCACGACCCCCTTCACTACCCAAACACAATTGCACTACCCTAAACCCAAAAACACGACCCCCTACACTACCCAAACACAACTGCAGTACCCTAAACCCTAAAACACGACCCCCTACACTACACAAATGCCACTGCACTACCCTAAACCCTAAAACACTACCCCAGCACTACCCTCTACAATACCCACACAACACTGCACTACCCTAAACCCTAAAACCCTACCCCCAGCATGACCCCCTACACTACACAAACACCAGTGCACTACCCCAACCCTAAAACACTACCCCAAGCATGACTTCCTACACTACACAAACACCACTGTACTACCCTAAACCCTAAAACAATACCCCCAGCATGACCCCCTAGACTACCCAAACACTACTGCATTAAACTAAACCCTAAAACACTACCCCAGCACTACCCCCTACACTACACAAACACCACTGCACTACCCTAAACCACTACCCCAGCATGACCCCCTACATTACATAAACACCACTCCACTACCCTAAACCCTAAAACACTACCCCAGCACTAACCCCTACACTACCCAAACACCACTGCACTACCCTAAACCCTAAAACACTACCCCAGCACGACTCCCTACACTATACAAACACCACTGCACTATGCTAAACCCTAAAACACTACCCCCAGCACGACCCCCCACACTACATAAAAACCACTGCACTACCCTAAACCCTAAAACACTACCCCTACACTGCACAAACACCACTGCACAACCCTCAACCCTAAAACACTACCCTCAACACTACGACCTACCCTACCCAAACACCACTGCACTACCCTAAACCCTATAACACTACACCCAGCATGACCCCCTACACTACCCAAACACCACTGCACTACCCTAAAACACTACACCCAGCACGACCACCACCACTACACAAACACCACTGCACTACCCTAAAACACTACCCCCAGCACGACCCCCTACACTACCCAAACACCACTGCACTACCCTACACCCTCAAACACTCACCCCAGCACTATGCCCTACACTACCCAAACACCACTGCACTACCCTAAACCCTAAAACAAGAATCCCTACACTACACAAACACCACTGCACTACCCTAAACCCTAACACACAACCCCAGTACTACGCCCTACACTACCCAAACACAACTGCACTACCTTAAAACACTACCCCCAGCATGACCCCCTACACAAACACCAATGCACTACCCTACTGCACTGCCCTAAACCCGAAAACACTACCCCAGCATGACCCCTTCACAACCCAACACCACTGCAATACCCTAAACCCTAAATCTACCCGCAGCATGACCCCCTACACTACCCAAACACCACTACACTACCCTAAACCCTAAAACACGACCCCCTACACTACACAAACTACACTGCACTACCCTAAACCCTAAAACACTACCCCCAGCACGACCCCCTTCACTACACAAACACCACTGCACTATCCTAAACCCTAAAACACTACCCCCTGCACGACCCCCTTCACTACACAAACACCACTGCTCTACCCTAAACCCTAAAACACTACCCCCTACACTACACAAACACCACTGCTCTACCCTAAACCCTAAAACACTACCCCCTACACTACACAAACACAACT
The DNA here is from genome assembly GCF_964204655.1 of Triturus cristatus. NCBI lineage: Eukaryota > Metazoa > Chordata > Amphibia > Caudata > Salamandridae > Triturus > Triturus cristatus. The sequence goes on along the minus strand of NC_140579.1, from coordinate 618,956,060 downwards.
GTACTACCCTAAAACAGTACACCTAGCATGACCCCCTACACTACACAAACACCACTGCACTACCCTAAACCCTAAAACACAAACCCAGCAATACCCCTCCACTATCCAAACACCACTGCACTACCCTAAACCCTAAAACACTACCCCCAGCACGACCCTCTACACTACACAAACACCACTGCACTACCCTAATCCCTAAAACACTACCCAAGCATGACCCCCACACAACTCAAACACCACTGCACTACCCTAAACCCTAAATCTACCCCCAGCATGACTCCCTACACTACCCAAACACTGCTGCACTACCCTAAACCCTAAAACACTACCCCAGCAAGACCCCCTACACTACACAAACACCACTGCACTACCCTAAACCCTAATTCTACTCCCAGCATGACCCCCTACACTACCCAAACACCACTGCACTACCCTAAACCCTAAAACACTACCCCCTGCAGTATCCCCTACACTACCCACACAACACTGCACTACCCTAAGCCCTAAAACACTAACCCCAGCATGACCCCCTACACTACCGAAACAACTGGACTAGCCAGACCCTAAATCTACCCGCAGCACAACGCCCTACACTACACAAACACCACAGCACTGCCTTAAACCCTAAAAAACTACCCCCAGAATGACCCCCTTCACTACACGAACACCACTGCACTGCCTTAAACCCTAAAACACTACCCCTACACTACACAAATACCACAGCACTACCTTCAACCCAAAAACACTACTCCCAGCACGACCTACACCGCTGCACTACCCTAAACCCTAAAACACTATACCCAGCACTACCCCCTACACTACACAAACACCACTGCACTACCCTAAACCCTAAAACAGTACCCCCAGCATGACCCCCTAAACGACACAAACACCACTGTACTACCCCAACCCTAAAACACTACCCCAAGCACTACCCCCTACACTACACAAACACCACTGCACTACCCTAAACCCTAAAACACTTCCCCAGCACTACCCCTACACTACCCAAACACCACTGCACTACCCTAAACCCTAAAACAATACCCCCAGCACGACCATCTTCACTACACAAACACCACTGCACTACCCTGAACCCTAAAACACTACGCCCAGCACTACACCCTACACTACCCAAACACCACTGCATTACCCTTAACCCTAAAACACTATCCCGAGCACTACCCCCTACACCACACAAACTCCACTGCACAACCCTAAACCACTACCCCCAGCAGTACCCCATACACTACCCAAACACCACTGCACTACCCTAAACCCTAAAACAATACCCCCAGCACGACCATCTTCACTACACAAACACCACTGCACTACCCTAAACCCTAAAACACTACGCCCAGCACTACACCCTACACTACCCAAACACCACTGCATTACCCTTAACCCTAAAACACTATCCCGAGCACTACCCCCTACACCACACAAACTCCACTGCACTACCCTAAACCACTACACCAGCAGTACCCCATACACTACCCAAACACCACTGCACTACCCTAAACCCTAAAACACTACCCCCAGCATGACCCCCTACACTACACAAACACAACAGCACTACCCTAAACCCTAAAACACTACCCCAGCAGTACGCCTTACAATACCAAAACACAACTGCACTACCCTAAACCCTAAAACACTATCCCCAGCATGACCCCCTATACTACACAAACACCACTGCACTGCCCTACAGCATTACCTACATTTTAAAACACTACCCCCAGCATAACCCCCTACACTACCCAACACCATTGCAATACGCTGCCCTAACCCCCGAAAACACTACCCAAGCACAAACCCCTACACTGCACAAACACCACTGCACTACCCTAAATCCTAAAACACTACCCCCAGCAGGTCCCCCTACACTACACAAACACCACTGTACTACCCTAAACCCTAAAACACTACCCGCAGCATGACCCCTACACTACACAAACACTACTGCACTACACTAAACCCTAAAACACGAACCCCTACACTACACAAAAACCACTGCACTACCCTAAACCCTAAAACACTAGGCCCAGCACTACACCCTACACTACCCAAACACCACTGCATTACCCTAAACCCTAAAACACTATCTCGAGCACTACCCCCTACACTACACAAACTCCACTGCACTACCCTAAACCACTACCCCCAGCAGTACCCCATACACCACCCAAACACCACTGCACTACCCTAAACCCTAAAACACTACCCCCAGCATGACCCCCTACACGAGACAAACACCACTGTACTACCGCAACCCTAAAACACTACCTCCAGCAGGACCCCTACACTACACAAACACCACTGTACTACCCTAAACCACGACCCCATACACTACTCAAAATACCTCTGCACTACCCTAAACCCTAAAACACTACCCCCTGCACTACACAAACACCACTGCACTACCCTAAACCCTAAAACACGAACCCCTACACTACACAAACACCTCTGCACTACCCTAAACCCTAAAACACTACCCCCAGCACTACCCCATACACTACCCAAACACCACTGCACTACCCTAAACCCTAAAACACTACCCCCAGCATGACCCCCTACACTACACAAACACAACAGCACTACCCTAAACCCTAAAACACTACCCCCAGCAGTACGCCCTACATTACCCAAACACAGCTGCACTACCCTAAACCCTAAAACACTATCCCCAGCATGACCCCCTACACTACACAAACACCACTGCACTGCCCTACTGCATTACCTACATTTTAAAACACTACCCCCAGCATAACCCCCTACACTACCCAACACCATTGCAATACACTGCCCTAACCCCGAAAACACTACCCCAGCACAAACCCCTACACAACACAAACACTACTGCACTACCCTAAACCCTAAAACACTACCCTCAGCACGACCCCCTACACTACCCAAACACCACTGCACTACCCTAAACCACGACCCCCTACACTACCCAAAGACAACTGCACTACCTTAAAACACTACCCCCTACACTACAGAAACAGCACTGCAGTACCCTAAACTCTAAAACACTACCCAAGCACGACCCCCTACACTACACAAACATAACTTTACATCCCCTAAACCCAAAAACACTACCCCCAGCACGACCTCCTACACTACCCAAACACCACTGCACTACCCCAAACCCTAAAACAATACCCCAGCGCTACCCCCAACACTACTCAAACACCACTGCACTATGCTAAACCCTAAAACACTACCCCCAGCATGACCCCCTACACTACACAAACACCACTGCACTACCCTAAACCCTAAAACACGACCCCCAGCACAACCCCCTACACTACACAAACACCGCTGCACTACCCTAAACCCTAAAACACTACCCCCTGCACTACACAAACACCAGTGCACTAACTTAAACCCTAAAACACTACCCCCAGCACTACGCCCTACACTACCCAAACACCAGTGCACTACCCTAAACCACTATCCCCAGCACTACCCCCTACACTACACAAACACCACCACACTACCCTAAAACAGTACCCCCGCACGATTCCCTACACTACCCAAAAACCACTGCACTACACTAAACCCTAAATCTACACCCAGCATGACCTCCCACACTACACAAACACCACTGCACTACCCTAAATCTACACCCAGCATGACCCCCTACACTACCCAAACACCACTGCACTCCCCTAAACCCTAAAACATGACACCCTACACTACACAAACTCCAATGCACTAACCTAAACCCTAAATCTACACCCAGCATGTCCCCCTACACTACCCAAACACCACTGCACTACACTAAACCATAAAACAGGACCCCCTACACTACACAAACTACACTGTACTACCCTAGACCCCAAAACACTACCCCCAGCACAACCCCCTTAACTACACAAACACCACTGCACTATCCCAAACCCTAAAACACTACCTCCAGCACGACCCCCTTCACTACACAAACACCACTGCACTATCCTAAACCCTAAAACAGTACCCCTAGCATGACCCCCTTCACTACACAAACACCACTGCACTACCCTAAACCCTAAAACACTACCCCCAGCACTACCCCCTGCACTACCCAAACACCACTGCACTATCCTAAACCCTAACACACTACCCCAGCATGACCTCCTACAATACACCAGCAACACTGCACTACCCTAAACCCTAAAACACTACCCCCAGCATGACTCCCTACACTACCTAAACAACTGTACTGCCCGAAACCCTAAATCTACCCCAGCACAACCCCCTACACTACACAAACACCACAGCACTGCCTCAAACCCTAAAACACTACCCCCAGCATGACCCACTTCACTACACAAACACCACCGCACTGCCTTAAACCCTGAAACACTACCACCAGAACGACCCCGTACACTACATAAACACCACTGCACTACCCTCAACCCTAAAAGACTACCCCTGCAGTACGCCCTACACTACCCAAACACAACTACACTACCCTAAACCCTAAAACACTACCCCCAGCATGACCCCCTACACTACACAAACACCCCTGCACTACCCTAAACCCTAAAGCCCTACGCACAGCATGACCTCCTATACTACACAAACACCACTACACTAACCCATAAAACATGACCCCCTACACTACACAAACACAACTGCCCTACCCTAAACCCTAAAACGCTAAACCCAGCACGACCCCCAACACTACACAAACACCACTGAACTACCCTAAATCCTAAAACACTAACCCCTACACTACACAAACACAACTGCACTACCCTAAACCCTAAAACACTACCCCCAGCATGACACCCTTCACTACCCAAACATAACTGCACTACCATAAACACAAAAACACTACACCCAGCACGACGCTGTGCACTACACAAACACCACTGCACTACCCTAACCCATAAACACGACCCCCTACACTACACAAACACCACTGCCCTACCCTAAAACGCTACCCCAGCACTACCCCAATACTACTCAAACACCACTGCACTACCCTCAACCCTAAAACACAACCCCCAGCAGTAAGCCCTACACTACCCAAACACAAGTGCACTACCCTAAACCCTAAAACACTAACACCAGCCTGACCCCCTACACTACACAACCACTGCACTACCCTAAACCCTAAAACCCTACCCCAGCACGACCCCCTACACTACACAAACACCACTGCACTACCCTAAACCCTAATACACTACCCACAGCATGACCCACTACACAAACACCACAGCACTACCCTTAGCCCTAAAACACTACCCCTTACACTAAACAAAGATCATTGCACTACCCTAAACCCTAAAACACTACCCCTACACTACACAAACACCACTGCCCTGCCCTAAACCTGAAAACACTACACCCAGCACAACCCCCTACACTACACCAACACCACTGTACTACCCTAAACCGTAAATCTACCCCCAGCATGACCCCCTACACCACACAAGCAACTGCACTACCCTAAACCCTAATACACTACCCCAAGCACAACCCCCTACACTATACAAACATAACTGCACTACCCTAAACACAAAAACACTACCCCCAGCACTACGCCCTACACTACCCAAACACCACTGCACTACCCTAACCCATAAAACACGACCCCCTACACTACACAAACACCACTGCACTACCCTAAAACGCTACCCCAGCACTACCCCCAACACTCCCCAAATACCACTGCACTACCCTAAACCCTAAAACACTAACCCCTACACTACACAAACACCACTGCACAACCCTAAACCCTAAAACACCACCCCCAGCATGACGCCCTACACTACACAAACATAACTGCACTACCCTAAACCCTAAAACACTACCCCAGCATGACCCCTTGACTACACAAACACCACTGCACTACCCTAAATCTGCCCCCAGCATGACTCCGTTCACGACCCAAACACCGCTGCACTACCCTAAATCACGACCCCCTACACTACCTAAAGACCACTGCACTACCCTAAACCCTAAAACACTACCCCCTGCACTACACAAACACCACTGAACTGCCCTAAACCCTAAAATACTACATCCTACACCACTCAAACACCACTGCCCTGCCCTAAACCTGAAAAAACGACACCCAGCACGACCCCCTACACTACTGCAACACCACTGCACTACCCTAAATCGTAAATCTACCCCCACCATGACCCCCTACACCACACAAGCAACTGCACTACCCTAAACCCTAAAACACTAGAAAAGCACAACCCCCTACACAAACTGCAGTACCCTAAACACAAAAACACTACCCCAGCACGACGCCCTATACTACCCCAACACCACTACACTACCCTAAACCATAAAACACGACCCCCTACACTACACAAACAGAACTGCACTACCCTAAACCCTAAAACACTACCCTTTGCATGACCCCCTACACTACACAAACACCACTGCACTACCTTAGACCCTAAAACACTACCCCAGCACTACCCCTACACTACCCAAACACCACTGCACTACCCTAAACCCTAAAACAATACCCCCAGCACGACCATCTTCACTACACAAACACCACTGCTCTACCGTAAACACTAAAACTCTACCCCCTACACTACACAAACACCACTGCACTACCCTCAACCCTAAAACACTACCCCCAGCACTACACCCTACACTACACAAACACCACTACACTACTCTAAATCACTATCCCAAGCACTAGCCCCTACACTACACAAACACCACTGCACTAAACCCTAAAACACGAACCCCTATACTACACAAACACCACTGCACTACCCTAAACCCTAAAACACTACCCCCAGCACTACGCCCTACACTACACAAACACCACGGCACTACCCTAAACCCTAAAACACTACCCCTAGCAGTACGCCCTATACTACCCAAACACAACTGCACTACCCTAAACCCTAAAACACTATCCACAGCTCTACCCCCTACACTACACAAACACCACTGCACTACCCTAAACCCTAAAACACTACCCCAGCACTACCCCTACACTACCCAAACAGAACTGCACTTCCCTAAACCCTAAAACACGACCCCAGCATGACCCCCTCACAACAAACACCACTGCAATACCCTAAATCTCCAACCAGCATGACCCCCTACACTACCCAAACACCACTGCAGTACCCTAAACCCTAAAACACGACCCCCTACACTACAAAAACTCCACTGCAGTACCCTAAACCCTAAAACACTACCACCAGCACGACCCCGTTCACTACACAATCACCACTGCACTGCCCTAAAACACTATCCCAAGCACTACACAAACACCACTGCACTACCCTAAACCCTAAAACACTACCCTTAGCATGACCCCCTACACTACACAAACACCACTGCACTACCCTAGACCCTAAAACACTACCCCAGCACTACCCCTACACTACCCAAACACCACTGCACTACCCTAAACCCTAAAACACTGCCCCCAGCATGACACCCTACACTACCCAAAAACCACTGCACTACCCTAAACCCTAAAACACTATCCCCAGCACTACCCTCTACACTACACAAACACCACTGTACTACCCTAAACCCTAAAACACTACCCGCAGCATGACCCCCTTCACTACACGAACACCACCGCACTTCCTTAAACCATAAAACACTACCCCCTACACTACACAAATACCACAGCACTACCTTCAACCCCAAAACACTACTCCCAGCACGACCTACACCGCTGCACTACCCTAAACCCTAAAACACTATACCCAGCACTACCCCCTACACTACACAAACACCACTGTACTACCCCAACCCTAAAACACTACCCCAAGCACTACCCCCTACAATACACAAACACCACTGCACTACCCTAAACCCTAAAACACTATCCACAGCACTACCCCCTACACTACACAAACACCACTGCACTACCCTAAACCCTAAAACACTTCCCCAGCACTACCCCTACACTACCCAAACACCACTGCACTAACCTAAACCCTAAAACAATACCCCCAGCACGACCATCTTCACTACACAAACACCACTGCACTACCCTAAACTCTACCTCCTACACTACACAAACACCACTGCACTACCCTAAACCCTAAAACACTACACCCAGCACTACACCCTACACTACCCAAACACCACTGCATTACCCTAAACCCTAAAACACTATCCCGAGCACTACCCCCTACACTACACAGACTCCACTGCACTACCCTAAACCACTACCCCAGCAGTACCCCATACACTACCCAAACACCACTGCACTACCCTAAACCCTAAAACACTACCCCCAGCATGACCCCCTACACTACACAAACACAACAGCACTACCCTAAACCCTAAAACACTACCCCCAACTGTACGCCCTACAATACCAAAACACAACTGCACTACCCTAAACCCTAAAACACTATCCCCAGCATGACCCCCTACACTACACAAACACCACTGCACTGCCCTACTGCATTACCTACATTTTAAAACCCTACCCCCAGCATAACCCCCTACACTACCCAACACCATTGCAATACACTGCCCTAACCCCGAAATTACTACCCCAGCACAAACCCCTACACTGCACAAACACCACTGCACTGCCCTAAATCCTAAAACACTACCCCCAGCAGGACCCCCTACACTACACAAACACCACTGTACTACCCTAAACCACTACCCCCTACACTACACAAACACCACTGCACTACCCTAAACCCTAAAACAATACCCCCAGCACGACCATCTTCACTACACAAACACCACTGCACTACCCTAAACCCTAAACCTCTACCTCCTACACTACACAAACACCACTGCACTACCCTAAACCCTAAAACACTACGCCCAGCACTACACCCTACACTACCCAAACACCACTGCATTACCCTAAACCCTAAAGCACTATCCCGAGCACTACCCCCTACACTACACAAACTCCACTGCACTACCCTAAACCACTACCCCAGCAGTACCCCATACACTACCCAAACACCACTGCACTACCCTAAACCCTAAAACACTACCCCCAGCAGTACACCCTACAATACCAAAACACAACTGCCCTACCCTAAACCCTAAAACACTATCACCAGCATGACCCCCTACACTACACAAACACCACTGCACTGCCCTACTGCAGTACCTGCATTTTAAAACACTACCCCCAGCATAACCCCCTACACTACCCAACACCATTGCAATACACTGCCCTAACCCCGAAAACACTACCCCCGCACAAACCCCTACACTGCACACACACCACTGCACTACCCTAAATCCTAAAACACTACCACCAGCAGGACCCCCTACACTACACAAACACCACTGTACTACCCTAAACCACTACCCCCTACACTACACAAACACCACTGTACTACCCTAAACCCTAAAACACTACCCGCAGCATGACCCCTACACTACACAAACACTACTGCACTACACTAAACCCTAAAACACGAACCCCTACACTACACAAAAACCACTGCACTACCCTAAACCCGAATAAACTACGCCCAGCACTACACCCTACACTACCCAAACACCACTGCATTACCCTAAACCCTAAAACACTATCCCGAGCACTACCCCCTACACTACACAAACTCCACTGCACTACCCTAAACCACTACCCCCAGCAGTACCCCATACACTACCCAAACACCACTGCACTACCCTAAACCCTAAAACACTACCCCCAGCATGACCCCCTACACGAGACAAACACCACTGTACTACCCTAAACCACGACCCCATACACTACCCAAAGACCACTGCACTACCCTAAACCCTAAAACACTACCCCCTACACTAAACAAACACCACTGCACTACCCTAAACCCTAAAACACGAACCCCTACACTACACAAACACCACTGCACTACCCTAAACCCTAAAACACTACACCCAGCACTACCCCCTACACTACCCAAACGCCACTGCACTATCCTAAACCCTAACACACTACCCCCAGCACGACCTCCTACAATACACAAGCAACACTGCACTACCCTAAACCCTAAAACACTACCCCCAGCATGACTCCCTACACTACCCAAACAACTGTTCTACCTTTATCCCTTATTCTACCCCAGCACAACCACCTACACTACACAAACACCACAGCACTGCCTTAAACCCTAAAACACGACCCCCAGCATGACCCACTTCACTACACAAACACCACTGCACTGCCTTAAACCCTAAAACACTACCACCAGAACGACCCCGTACACTACATAAATACCACTGCACTACCCTCAACCCTAAAAGACTACCCCCCGCAGTACGCCCTACACTACCCAAACACAACTACACTACCCTAAACCCTAAAACACTACCCCCAGCATGACCCCCTACACTACACAAACACCCCTGCACTACCCTACACCCTAAAGCCCTACGCACAGCATGACCCCCTATACTACACAAACACCACTGCCCTGCCCTAAACCTGAAAACACTACACCCAGCACGACCCCTACACTACAGCAACACCACTGTACTACCCTAAATCGTAAATCCACCCCCAGCATGACCTCCTACACCACTCAAGCAACTGCACTACCCTAAACCCTAAAACACTATCCCAAGCACAACCCCTACACAAACTGCAATACCCTAAACACAAAAACACTACCCCCAGCACGACGCCCTACACTACCCAAACACCACTACACTACCCTAACCCATAAAACATGAGCCCCTACACTACACAAACACAACTGCACTACCCTAAACCCTAAAACGCTAAACCCAGCACGACCCCCAACACTACACAAACACCACTGAACTACCCTAAATCCTAAAACACTAACCCCTACACTACACAAACACAACTGCACTACCCTAAACCCTAAAACACTACCCCAAGCATGACACCCTTCACTACCAAAACATAACTGCACTACCATAAACACAAAAACACTACACCCAGCACGACGCTGTGCACTACAGAAACACCACTGCACTACCCTAACCCATAAAACACGACCCCTTACACTACACAAAAACCACTGCCCTACCCTAAAACGCTACCCCAGCACTACCCCCAAAACTACTCAAACACCACTGCACTACCCTCAACCCTAAAACACAACCCCCAGCAGTAAGCCCTACACTACCCAAACACAACTGCACTGCCCTAAACCCTAAAACACTAACACCAGCCTGACCCCCTACACTACACAACCACTGCACTACCCTAAACCCTAAAACCCTACCCCAGCATGACCCCCCACACTACACAAACACCACTGCACTACCCTAAACCCTAAAACACTACCCACAGCATGACCCACTACACAAACACCACGGCACTACCCTAAGCCCTAAAACACTACCCCTTACACTAAACAAAGACCACTGCACTACCCTAAACCCTAAAACACTACCCCAACACTACACAAACACCACTGCCCTGCCCTAAACCTGAAAACACTACCCCCAGCACAACCCCCTACACTACACCAACACCACTGTACTACCCTAAACCGTAAATCTACCCCCAGCATGACCCCCTACACCACACAAGCAACTGCACTACCCTAAACCCTAATACACTACCCCAAGCACAACCCCCTACACTATACAAACACAACTGCACTACCCTAAACCCTAAAACACTACCCCCAGCATGACCCCCTACACTACAAAAACACCACTGCACTGCCCTACTGCATTACCTACATTTTAAAACACTACCCCCAGCATAACCCCCTACACTACCCAACACCATTGCAATACACTGCCCTAACCCCGAAAACACTACCCCAGCACAAACCCCTACACTGCACAAACACCACTGCACTACCCTAAATCCTAAAACACTACCCCCAGCAGGACCCCTACACTAAACAAACACCACTGTACTACCCTAAACCCTAAAACACTACACGCAGCATGACCCCTACACTACACAAACACTACTGCACTACACTAAACCCTAAAACACGAACCCCTACACTACACAAAAACCACTGCACTACCCTAAACCCTAAAACACTACGCCCAACACTACACCCTACACTACCCAAACACCACTGCATTACCCTAAACCCTAAAACACTATCCCGAGCACTACCCCCTACACTACACAAACTCCACTGCAGTACCCTAAACCACTACCCCCAGCAGTACCCCATACACTACCCAAACACCACTGCACTACCCTAAACCCTAAAACACTACCCAGCATGACCTCCTACACGAGACAAACACCACTGTACTATCCCAACCCTAAAACACTACCTCCAGCAGGACCCCTACACTACACAAACACCACTGTACTACCCTAAACCACGACCCCATACACTACCCAAAGACCATTGCACTACCCTAAACCCTAAAACACTACCCCTGCACTACACAAACACCACTGTACTACCCTAAACCCTAAAACATGAACCCCTACACTACACAAACACCACTGCACTACCCTAAACCCTAAAACACTACCCCCAGCACTACCCCATACACTACCCAAACACCACTGCACTACCCTAAACCCTAAAACACTACCCCCAGCATGACACCCTACACTACACAAACACAACAGCACTACCCTAAACCCTAAAACACTACCCCCAGCAGTACGCCCTACATTACCCAAACACAACAGCACTACCCTAAACCCTAAAACACTATCCCCAGCATGACCCCCTACACTACACAAACACCACTGCACTGCCCTACTGCATTACCTACATTTTAAAACACTACCCCCAGCATAACCCCCTACACTACCCAACACCATTGCAATACACTGCCCTAACCCCGGAAACACTACCCCAGCACAAACCCCTACACAACACAAACACTACTGCACTACCCTAAACCCTAAAACACTACCCCCAGCACTACCCCATACACTACCCAAACACCACTGCTCTACCCTAAACCCTAAAACACTACCCCTAGCATGACCCCCTACACTACACAAACACAACAGCACTACCCTAAACCCTAAAACACTACCCCCAGCAGTACGCCCTACATTACCCAAACACAACAGCACTACCCTAAACCCTAAAACACTATCCCCAGCATGACCCCCTACACTACACAAACACCACTGCACTGCCCTACTGCATTACCTACATTTTAAAACACTACCCCAGCATAACCCCCTACACTACCCAACACCATTGCAATACACTGCCCTAACCCCGAAAACACTACCCCAGCACAAACCCCTACACAACACAAACACTACTGCACTACCCTAAACCCTAAAACACTACCCTCAGCACGACCCCCTACACTACCCAAACACCACTGCACTACCCTAAACCACGGCCCCCTACACTACCCAAAGACAACTGCACTACCCTAAAACACTACCCCCTACACTACAGAAACAGCACTGCAGTACCCTAAACTATAAAACACTACCCAAGCACGACCCCCTACACTACACAAACATAACTTTACGTCCCCTCAACCCAAAAACACTACCCCCAGCACGACCTCCTACACTACCCAAACACCACTGCACTACCCCAAACCCTAAAACAATACCCCAGCGCTACCCCCAACACTACTCAAACACCACTGCACTATGCTAAACCCTAAAACACTACCCCCAGCACGACCCCCTACACTACACAAACACCACTGCACTACCCTAAACCCTAAAACACGACCCCCAGCACAACCCCCTACACTACACAAACACCGCTGCACTACCCTAAACCCTAAAACACTACCCCCTACACTACACAAACACCAGTGCACTAACTTAAACCCTAAAACACTACCCCCAGCACTACGCCCTACACTACCCAAACACCAGTGCACTACCCTAAACCACTATCCCCAGCACTACCCCCTACACTACACAAACACCACCACACTACCCTAAAACAGTACCCCTGCACGATTCCCTACACTACCCAAATACCACTGCACTACACTAAACCCTAAATCTACCCCCAGCATGACCTCCCACACTACACAAACACCACTGCACTACCCTAAATCTACACCCAGCATGACCCCCTACACTACCCAAACACCACTCGACTACCCTAAACCCTAAAACATGACCCCCTATACTACACAAACTCCAATGCACTAACTTAAACCCTAAATCTACCTCCAGCATGTCCCCCTACACTACCCAAACACCACTGCACTACACTAAACCATAAAACAGGACCCCCTACACTACACAAACTACACTGCACTACCCTAGACCCCAAAACACTACCCCCAGCACAACCCCCTTCACTACACAAATACCACTGCACTATCCTAAACACTAAAACAGTACCCCTAGCATGACCCCCTTCACTACACAAACACCACTGCACTACCCTAAACCCTAAAACACTACCCCCAGCACTACCCCCTACACTACCCAAACACCACTGCACTATCCTAAACACTAACACACTACCCCCAGCACGACCTCCTACAATACACAAGCAACACTGCACTACCCTAAACCCTAAAACACTACCCCCAGCATGACTCCCTACACTACCCAAACAACTGTACTACCCTAAACCCTAAATCAACCCCAGCACAACCCCCTACACTACACAAACACCACAGCACTGCCTTAAACCCTAAAACACTACCCCCAGCATGAACCACTTCACTTCACAAACACCACTGCACTGCCTTAAACCCTAAAACACTACCACCAGAATGACCCCGTACACTACATAAACACCACTGCACTACCCTCAACCCTAAAAGACTACCTCCCGCAGTACGCCCTACACTACCCAAACACAACTACACTACCCTAAACCCTAAAACACTACCCCCAGCATGACCCCCTACACTACACAAACACCCCTACACTAACCTAAACCCTAAAGCCCTACGCACAGCATGACCCCCTATACTACACAAACACCACTGCACTACCCTAAACCCTAAAATACTACCCCCTACACTACACAAACACCACTGCCCTGCCCTAAACCTGAAAACACTACACCCAGCACGACCCCTACACTATAGCAACACCACTGTACTTCCCTAAATCATAAATCCACCCCCAGCATGACCCCCTACACCACTCAAGCAACTGCACGACCCTAAACCCTAAAACACTATCCCAAGCACAACCCCTACACAAACTGCAGTACCCTAAACACAAAAACACTACCCCCAGCACGACACCCTACACTACCCAAACACCACTACACTACCCTAACCCATAAAACATGACCCCTACACTACACAAACACAACTGCACTACCCTAAACCCTAAAACGCTAAACCCAGCACGACCCCCAACACTACACAAACACCACTGAACTACCCTAAATCCTAAAACACTAACCCCTACACTACACAAACACAACTGCACTACCCTAAACCCTAAAACACTACCCCCAGCATGACATCCTTCACTACCCAAACATAACTGCACTACCATAAACATAAAAACACTACACCCAGCACGACGCTGTGCACTACACAAACACCACTGCACTACCCTAACCCATAAAACACGACCCCCTACACTACACAAACACAACTGCCCTACCCTAAAACGCTACCCCAGCACTACCCCTAATACTACTCAAACACCACTGCACTACCCTCAACCCTAAAACACTACCCACAGCATGACCCACTACACAAACACCATGGCACTACCCTAAGCCCTAAAACACTACCCCTTACACTAAACAAAGACCACTGCACTACCCTAAACCCTAAAACACTACCCCTACACTACACAAACACCACTGCCCTGCCCTAAACCTGAAAACACTATCCCCAGCATGACCCCCTACACCACACAAGCTACTGCACTACCCTAAACCCTAATACACTACCCAAAGCACAACCCCCTACACTATACAAACATAACTGCACTACCCTAAACACAAAAACACTACCCCCAGCACTACACCCTACACTACCCAAACACCACTTCACTACCCTAACCCATAAAACACGACCCCCTACACTACACAAACACCACTGCATTACCCTAAAACGCTACCCCAGCACTACCCCAACACTCCCCAAATACCACTGCACTACCCTAAACCCTAAAACACTAACCCCTACACTACACAAACACCACTGCACTACCCTAAACCCTAAAACACGACCCCCAGCACAACCCCCTACACTACACAAACACCGCTGCACTACCCTAAACCCTAAAACACTACCCCCTACACTACGCAAACACCAGTGCACTAACCTAAACCCTAAAACACTACCCCAAGCACTACGCCCTACACTACCCAAACACCAGTGCACTACTCTAAACCACTATCCCCAGCACTACCCCCTACACTACACAAACACCACCACACTACCCTAAAACAGTACCCCCGCACGATTCCCTACACTACCCAAAAACCACTGCACTACACTAAACCCTAAATCTACCCCCAGCATGACCTCCCACACTACACAAACACCACTGCACTACCCTAAATCTACGCCCAGCATGACCCCCTACACTACCAAAACACCACTGCACTACCCTAAACCCTAAAACATGACCCCCTACACTACACAAACTCCAATGCACTAACCTAAACCCTAAATCTACCCCCAGCATGTCCCCCTACACTACCCAAACACCACTGCACTACACTAAACCATAAAACAGGACCCCTTACACTACACAAACTACACTGCACTACCCTAGACCCCAAAACACTACCCCCAGCACAACCCCCTTCATTACACAAACACCACTGCACTATCCTAAACCCTAAAACACTACCTCCAGCAGGACCCCTACACTACACAAACACCACTGTACTACCCTAAACCACGACCCCATACACTACCCAAAGACCACTGCACTACCCTAAACCCTAAAACACTACCCCCTGCACTACACAAACACCACTGTACTACCCTAAACCCTAAAACATGAACCCCTACACTACACAAACACCACTGCACTACCCTAAACCCTAAAACACTACCCCCAGCACTACCCCATACACTACCCAAACACCACTGCACTACCCTAAACCCTAAAACACTACCCCCAGCATGACCCCCTACACTACACAAACACAACAGCACTACCCTAAACCCTAAAACACTACCCCCAGCAGTACGCCCTACATTACCCAAACACAACAGCACTACCCTAAACCCTAAAACACTATCCCCAGCATGACCCCCTACACTACACAAACACCACTGCACTGCCCTACTGCATTACCTACATTTTAAAACACTACCCCCAGCATAACCCCCTACACTACCCAACACCATTGCAATACACTGCCCTAACCCCGAAAACACTACCCCAGCACAAACCCCTACACAACACAAACACAACAGCACTACCCTAAACCCTAAAACACTATCCCCAGCATGACCCCCTACACTACACAAACACCACTGCACTGCCCTACTGCATTACCTACATTTTAAAACACTACCCCCAGCATAACCCCCTACACTACCCAACACCATTGCAATACACTGCCCTAACCCCGAAAACACTACCCCAGCACAAACCCCTACACAACACAAACACTACTGCACTACCCTAAACCCTAAAACACTACCCTCAGCACGACCCCCTACACTACCCAAACACCACTGCACTACCCTAAACCACGTCCCCCTACACTACCCAAAGACAACTGCACTACCCTAAAACACTACCCCCTACACTACAGAAACAGCACTGCAGTACCCTAAACTCTAAAACACTACCCAAACACGACCCCCTACACTACACAAACATAACTTTACGTCCCCTAAACCCAAAAACACTACCCCCAGCACGACCTCCTACACTACCCAAACACCACTGCACTACCCCAAACCCTAAAACAATACCCCAGCGCTACCCCCAACACTACTCAAACACCACTGCACTATGCTAAACCCTAAAACACTAACCCAGCACTACCCCCTACACTACACAAACACCACTGCACTACCCTAAACCCTAAAACACGACCCCCAGCACAACCCCCTACACTACCCAAAGACCACTGCACTACCCTAAACCCTAAAACACTACCCCTGCACTACACAAACACCACTGTACTACCCTAAACCCTAAAACATGAACCCCTACACTACACAAACACCACTGCACTACCCTAAACCCTAAAAAACTACCCCCAGCACTACCCCATACACTACCCAAACACCACTGCACTACCCTAAACCCTAAAACACTACCCCCAGCAGTACGCCCTACATTACCCAAACACAACAGCACTACCCTAAACCCTAAAACACTATCCCCAGCATGACCCCCTACACTACACAAACACCACTGCACTGCCCTACTGCATTACCTACATTTTAAAACACTACCCCCAGCATAACCCCCTACACTACCCAACACCATTGCAATACACTGCCCTAACCCCGAAAACACTACCCCAGCACAAACCCCTACACAACACAAACACTACTGCACTACCCTAAACCCTAAAACACTACCCTCAGCACGACCCCCTACACTACCCAAACACCACTGCACTACCCTAAACCACGGCCCCCTACACTACCCAAAGACAACTGCACTACCCTAAAACACTACCCCCTACACTACAGAAACAGCACTGCAGTACCCTAAACTCTAAAACACTACCCAAGCACGACCCCCTACACTACACAAACATAACTTTACGTCCCCTAAACCCAAAAACACTACCCCCAGCACGACCTCCTACACTACCCAAACACCACTGCACTACCCCAAACCCTAAAACAATACCCCAGCGCTACCCCCAACACTACTCAAACACCACTGCACTATGATAAACCCTAAAACACTACCCCCAGCACGACCCCCTACACTACACAAACACCACTGCACTACCCTAAACCCTAAAACACGACCCCCAGCACAACCCCCTACACTACACAAACACCGCTGCACTACCCTAAACCCTAAAACACTACCCCCTACACTACACAAACACCAGTGCACTAACTTAAACCCTAAAACACTACCCCCAGCACTACGCCCTACACTACCCAAACACCAGTGCACTACCCTAAACCACTATCCCCAGCACTACCCCCTACACTACACAAACACCACCACACTACCCTAAAACAGTACCCCGCACGATTCCCTACACTACCCAAATACCACTGCACTACACTAAACCCTAAATCTACCCCCAGCATGACCTCCCACACTACACAAACACCACTGCACTACCCTAAATCTACACCCAGCATGACCCCCTACACTACCCAAACACCACTCGACTACCCTAAACCCTAAAACATGACCCCCTATACTACACAAACTCCAATGCACTAACTTAAACCCTAAATCTACCCCCAGCATGTCCCCCTACACTACCCAAACACCACTGCACTACACTAAACCATAAAACAGGACCCCCTACACTACACAAACTACACTGCACTACCCTAGACCCCAAAACACTACCCCCAGCACAACCCCCTTCACTACACAAACACCACTGCACTATCCTAAACCCTAAAACACTACCTCCAGCATGACCCCCTTCACTACACAAACACCACTGCACTATCCTAAACACTAAAACAGTACCCCTAGCATGACCCCCTTCACTACACAAACACCACTGCACTACCCTAAACCCTAAAACACTACCCCCAGCACTACCCCCTACACTACCCAAACACCACTGCACTATCCTAAACACTAACACACTACCCCCAGCACGACCTCCTACAATACACAAGCAACACTGCACTACCCTAAACCCTAAAACACTACCCCCAGCATGACTCCCTACACTACCCAAACAACTGTACTACCCTAAACCCTAAATCAACCCCAGCACAACCCCCTACACTACACAAACACCACAGCACTGCCTTAAACCCTAAAACACTACCCCCAGCATGAACCACTTCACTTCACAAACACCACTGCACTGCCTTAAACCCTAAAACACTACCACCAGAATGACCCCGTACACTACATAAACACCACTGCACTACCCTCAACCCTAAAAGACTACCTCCCGCAGTACGCCCTACACTACCCAAACACAACTACACTACCCTAAACCCTAAAACACTACCCCCAGCATGACCCCCTACACTACACAAACACCCCTGCACTACCCTAAACCCTAAAGCCCTACGCACAGCATGACCCCCTATACTACACAAACACCACTGCACTACCCTAAATCTGCCCCCAGCATGACTCCGTTCACTACCCAAACACCGCTGCACTACCCTAAATCACGACCCCCTACACTACCTAAAGAACACTGCACTACCCTAAACCCTAAAACACTACCCCTGCACTACACAAACACCACTGTACTACCCTAAACCCTAAAACATGAACCCCTACACTACACAAACACCACTGCACTACCCTAAACCCTAAAACACTACCCCCAGCATGACCCCCTACACTACACAAACACAACAGCACTACCCTAAACCCTAAAACACTACCCCCAGCAGTACGCCCTACATTACCCAAACACAACAGCACTACCCTAAACCCTAAAACACTATCCCCAGCATGACCCCCTACACTACACAAACACCACTGCACTGCCCTACTGCATTACCTACATTTTAAAACACTACCCCCAGCATAACCCCCTACACTACCCAACACCATTGCAATACACTGCCCTAACCCCGAAAACACTACCCCAGCACAAACCCCTACACAACACAAACACTACTGCACTACCCTAAACCCTAAAACACTACCCTCAGCACGACCCCCTACACTACCCAAACACCACTGCACTACCCTAAACCACGGCCCCCTACACTACCCAAAGACAACTGCACTACCCTAAAACACTACCCCCTACACTACAGAAACAGCACTGCAGTACCCTAAACTCTAAAACACTACCCAAGCACGACCCCCTACACTACACAAACATAACTTTACGTCCCCTAAACCCAAAAACACTACCCCCAGCACGACCTCCTACACTACCCAAACACCACTGCACTACCCCAAACCCTAAAACAATACCCCAGCGCTACCCCCAACACTACTCAAACACCACTGCACTATGCTAAACCCTAAAACACTACCCCCAGCACTACCCCCTACACTACACAAACACCACTGCACTACCCTAAACCCTAAAACACGACCCCCAGCACAACCCCCTACACTACCCAAAGACCACTGCACTACCCTAAACCCTAAAACACTACCCCTGCACTACACAAACACCACTGTACTACCCTAAACCCTAAAACACTACCCCCAGCAGTACACCCTACAATACCAAAACACAACTGCCCTACCCTAAACCCTAAAACACTATCACCAGCATGACCCCCTACACTACACAAACACCACTGCACTGCCCTACTGCAGTACCTGCATTTTAAAACACTACCCCCAGCATAACCCCCTACACTACCCAACACCATTGCAATACACTGCCCTAACCCCGAAAACACTACCCCCGCACAAACCCCTACACTGCACACACACCACTGCACTACCCTAAATCCTAAAACACTACCACCAGCAGGACCCCCTACACTACACAAACACCACTGTACTACCCTAAACCACTACCCCCTACACTACACAAACACCACTGTACTACCCTAAACCCTAAAACACTACCCGCAGCATGACCCCTACACTACACAAACACTACTGCACTACACTAAACCCTAAAACACGAACCCCTACACTACACAAAAACCACTGCACTACCCTAAACCCGAATAAACTACGCCCAGCACTACACCCTACACTACCCAAACACCACTGCATTACCCTAAACCCTAAAACACTATCCCGAGCACTACCCCCTACACTACACAAACTCCACTGCACTACCCTAAACCACTACCCCCAGCAGTACCCCATACACTATCCAAACACCACTGCACTACCCTAAACCCTAAAACACTACCCCCAGCATGACCCCCTACACGAGACAAACACCACTGTTCTACCCTAAACCACGACCCCATACACTACCCAAAGATCACTGCACTACCCTAAACCCTAAAACACTACCCCCTGCACTAAACAAACACCACTGCACTACCCTAAACCCTAAAACACGAACCCCTACACTACACAAACACCACTGCACTACCCTAAACCCTAAAACACTACACCCAGCACTACCCCCTACACTACCCAAACGCCACTGCACTATCCTAAACCCTAACACACTACCCCCAGCACGACCTCCTACAATACACAAGCAACACTGCACTACCCTAAACCCTAAAACACTACCCCCAGCATGACTCCCTACACTACCCAAACAACTGTTCTACCTTTATCCCTTATTCTACCCCAGCACAACCACCTACACTACACAAACACCACAGCACTGCCTTAAACCCTAAAACACGACCCCCAGCATGACCCACTTCACTACACAAACACCACTGCACTGCCTTAAACCCTAAAACACTACCACCAGAACGACCCCGTACACTACATAAATACCACTGCACTACCCTCAACCCTAAAAGACTACCCCCCGCAGTACGCCCTACACTACCCAAACACAACTACACTACCCTAAACCCTAAAACACTACCCCCAGCATGACCCCCTACACTACACAAACACCCCTGCACTACCCTACACCCTAAAGCCCTACGCACAGCATGACCCCCTATACTACACAAACACCACTGCCCTGCCCTAAACCTGAAAACACTACACCCAGCACGACCCCTACACTACAGCAACACCACTGTACTACCCTAAATCGTAAATCCACCCCCAGCATGACCTCCTACACCACTCAAGCAACTGCACTACCCTAAACCCTAAAACACTATCCCAAGCACAACCCCTACACAAACTGCAATACCCTAAACACAAAAACACTACCCCCAGCACGACGCCCTACACTACCCAAACACCACTACACTACCCTAACCCATAAAACATGAGCCCCTACACTACACAAACACAACTGCACTACCCTAAACCCTAAAACGCAAAACCCAGCACGACCCCCAACACTACACAAACACCACTGAACTACCCTAAATCCTAAAACACTAACCCCTACACTACACAAACACAACTGCACTACCCTAAACCGTAAAACACTACCCCAAGCATGACACCCTTCACTACCAAAACATAACTGCACTACCATAAACACAAAAACACTACACCCAGCACGACGCTGTGCACTACAGAAACACCACTGCACTACCCTAACCCATAAAACACGACCCCTTACACTACACAAAAACCACTGCCCTACCCTAAAACGCTACCCCAGCACTACCCCCAAAACTACTCAAACACCACTGCACTACCCTCAACCCTAAAACACAACCCCCAGCAGTAAGCCCTACACTACCCAAACACAACTGCACTGCCCTAAACCCTAAAACACTAACACCAGCCTGACCCCCTACACTACACAACCACTGCACTACCCTAAACCCTAAAACCCTACCCCAGCATGACCCCCCACACTACACAAACACCACTGCACTACCCTAAACCCTAAAACACTACCCACAGCATGACCCACTACACAAACACCACGGCACTACCCTAAGCCCTAAAACACTACCCCTTACACTAAACAAAGACCACTGCACTACCCTAAACCCTAAAACACTACCCCAACACTACACAAACACCACTGCCCTGCCCTAAACCTGAAAACACTACCCCCAGCACAACCCCCTACACTACACCAACACCACTGTACTACCCTAAACCGTAAATCTACCCCCAGCATGACCCCCTACACCACACAAGCAACTGCACTACCCTAAACCCTAATACACTACCCCAAGCACAACCCCCTACACTATACAAACACAACTGCAC
Organism: Triturus cristatus; assembly: GCF_964204655.1. NCBI lineage: Eukaryota > Metazoa > Chordata > Amphibia > Caudata > Salamandridae > Triturus > Triturus cristatus. The sequence continues at coordinate 618,932,374 of NC_140579.1, read as the reverse complement.
TACCCTAAACCCTAAAACACTACCCCCAGCATGACCCCCTACACTACAAAAACACCACTGCACTGCCCTACTGCATTACCTACATTTTAAAACACTACCCCCAGCATAACCCCCTACACTACCCAACACCATTGCAATACACTGCCCTAACCCCGAAAACACTACCCCAGCACAAACCCCTACACTGCACAAACACCACTGCACTACCCTAAATCCTAAAACACTACCCCCAGCAGGACCCCTACACTAAACAAACACCACTGTACTACCCTAAACCCTAAAACACTACACGCAGCATGACCCCTACACTACACAAACACTACTGCACTACACTAAACCCTAAAACACGAACCCCTACACTACACAAAAACCACTGCACTACCCTAAACCCTAAAACACTACGCCCAACACTACACCCTACACTACCCAAACACCACTGCATTACCCTAAACCCTAAAACACTATCCCGAGCACTACCCCCTACACTACACAAACTCCACTGCAGTACCCTAAACCACTACCCCCAGCAGTACCCCATACACTACCCAAACACCACTGCACTACCCTAAACCCTAAAACACTACCCCAGCATGACCTCCTACACGAGACAAACACCACTGTACTACCCCAACCCTAAAACACTACCTCCAGCAGGACCCCTACACTACACAAACACCACTGTACTACCCTAAACCACGACCCCATACACTACCCAAAGACCATTGCACTACCCTAAACCCTAAAACACTACCCCTGCACTACACAAACACCACTGTACTACCCTAAACCCTAAAACATGAACCCCTACACTACACAAACACCACTGCACTACCCTAAAACCCTAAAACACTACCCCCAGCACTACCCCATACACTACCCAAACACCACTGCACTACCCTAAACCCTAAAACACTACCCCCAGCATGACACCCTACACTACACAAACACAACAGCACTACCCTAAACCCTAAAACACTACCCCCAGCAGTACGCCCTACATTACCCAAACACAACAGCACTACCCTAAACCCTAAAACACTATCCCCAGCATGACCCCCTACACTACACAAACACCACTGCACTGCCCTACTGCATTACCTACATTTTAAAACACTACCCCCAGCATAACCCCCTACACTACCCAACACCATTGCAATACACTGCCCTAACCCCGGAAACACTACCCCAGCACAAACCCCTACACAACACAAACACTACTGCACTACCCTAAACCCTAAAACACTACCCCCAGCACTACCCCATACACTACCCAAACACCACTGCTCTACCCTAAACCCTAAAACACTACCCCTAGCATGACCCCCTACACTACACAAACACAACAGCACTACCCTAAACCCTAAAACACTACCCCCAGCAGTACGCCCTACATTACCCAAACACAACAGCACTACCCTAAACCCTAAAACACTATCCCCAGCATGACCCCCTACACTACACAAACACCACTGCACTGCCCTACTGCATTACCTACATTTTAAAACACTACCCCAGCATAACCCCCTACACTACCCAACACCATTGCAATACACTGCCCTAACCCCGAAAACACTACCCCAGCACAAACCCCTACACAACACAAACACTACTGCACTACCCTAAACCCTAAAACACTACCCTCAGCACGACCCCCTACACTACCCAAACACCACTGCACTACCCTAAACCACGGCCCCCTACACTACCCAAAGACAACTGCACTACCCTAAAACACTACCCCCTACACTACAGAAACAGCACTGCAGTACCCTAAACTCTAAAACACTACCCAAGCACGACCCCCTACACTACACAAACATAACTTTACGTCCCCTCAACCCAAAAACACTACCCCCAGCACGACCTCCTACACTACCCAAACACCACTGCACTACCCCAAACCCTAAAACAATACCCCAGCGCTACCCCCAACACTACTCAAACACCACTGCACTATGCTAAACCCTAAAACACTACCCCCAGCACGACCCCCTACACTACACAAACACCACTGCACTACCCTAAACCCTAAAACACGACCCCCAGCACAACCCCCTACACTACACAAACACCGCTGCACTACCCTAAACCCTAAAACACTACCCCCTACACTACACAAACACCAGTGCACTAACTTAAACCCTAAAACACTACCCCCAGCACTACGCCCTACACTACCCAAACACCAGTGCACTACCCTAAACCACTATCCCCAGCACTACCCCCTACACTACACAAACACCACCACACTACCCTAAAACAGTACCCCCGCACGATTCCCTACACTACCCAAATACCACTGCACTACACTAAACCCTAAATCTACCCCCAGCATGACCTCCCACACTACACAAACACCACTGCACTACCCTAAATCTACACCCAGCATGACCCCCTACACTACCCAAACACCACTCGACTACCCTAAACCCTAAAACATGACCCCCTATACTACACAAACTCCAATGCACTAACTTAAACCCTAAATCTACCTCCAGCATGTCCCCCTACACTACCCAAACACCACTGCACTACACTAAACCATAAAACAGGACCCCCTACACTACACAAACTACACTGCACTACCCTAGACCCCAAAACACTACCCCCAGCACAACCCCCTTCACTACACAAACACCACTGCACTATCCTAAACACTAAAACAGTACCCCTAGCATGACCCCCTTCACTACACAAACACCACTGCACTACCCTAAACCCTAAAACACTACCCCCAGCACTACCCCCTACACTACCCAAACACCACTGCACTATCCTAAACACTAACACACTACCCCCAGCACGACCTCCTACAATACACAAGCAACACTGCACTACCCTAAACCCTAAAACACTACCCCCAGCATGACTCCCTACACTACCCAAACAACTGTACTACCCTAAACCCTAAATCAACCCCAGCACAACCCCCTACACTACACAAACACCACAGCACTGCCTTAAACCCTAAAACACTACCCCCAGCATGAACCACTTCACTTCACAAACACCACTGCACTGCCTTAAACCCTAAAACACTACCACCAGAATGACCCCGTACACTACATAAACACCACTGCACTACCCTCAACCCTAAAAGACTACCTCCCGCAGTACGCCCTACACTACCCAAACACAACTACACTACCCTAAACCCTAAAACACTACCCCCAGCATGACCCCCTACACTACACAAACACCCCTGCACTACCCTAAACCCTAAAGCCCTACGCACAGCATGACCCCCTATACTACACAAACACCACTGCACTACCCTAAATCTGCCCCCAGCATGACTCCGTTCACTACCCAAACACCGCTGCACTACCCTAAATCACGACCCCCTACACTACCTAAAGAACACTGCACTACCCTAAACCCTAAAACACTACCCCTGCACTACACAAACACCACTGTACTACCCTAAACCCTAAAACATGAACCCCTACACTACACAAACACCACTGCACTACCCTAAACCCTAAAACACTACCCCCAGCATGACCCCCTACACTACACAAACACAACAGCACTACCCTAAACCCTAAAACACTACCCCCAGCAGTACGCCCTACATTACCCAAACACAACAGCACTACCCTAAACCCTAAAACACTATCCCCAGCATGACCCCCTACACTACACAAACACCACTGCACTGCCCTACTGCATTACCTACATTTTAAAACACTACCCCCAGCATAACCCCCTACACTACCCAACACCATTGCAATACACTGCCCTAACCCCAAAAACACTACCCCAGCACAAACCCCTACACAACACAAACACTACTGCACTACCCTAAACCCTAAAACACTACCCTCAGCACGACCCCCTACACTACCCAAACACCACTGCACTACCCTAAACCACGGCCCCCTACACTACCCAAAGACAACTGCACTACCCTAAAACACTACCCCCTACACTACAGAAACAGCACTGCAGTACCCTAAACTCTAAAACACTACCCAAGCACGACCCCCTACACTACACAAACATAACTTTACGTCCCCTAAACCCAAAAACACTACCCCCAGCACGACCTCCTACACTACCCAAACACCACTGCACTACCCCAAACCCTAAAACAATACCCCAGCGCTACCCCCAACACTACTCAAACACCACTGCACTATGCTAAACCCTAAAACACTACCCCCAGCACTACCCCCTACACTACACAAACACCACTGCACTACCCTAAACCCTAAAACACGACCCCCAGCACAACCCCCTACACTACCCAAAGACCACTGCACTACCCTAAACCCTAAAACACTACCCCTGCACTACACAAACACCACTGTACTACCCTAAACCCTAAAACACTACCCCCAGCAGTACACCCTACAATACCAAAACACAACTGCCCTACCCTAAACCCTAAAACACTATCACCAGCATGACCCCCTACACTACACAAACACCACTGCACTGCCCTACTGCAGTACCTGCATTTTAAAACACTACCCCCAGCATAACCCCCTACACTACCCAACACCATTGCAATACACTGCCCTAACCCCGAAAACACTACCCCCGCACAAACCCCTACACTGCACACACACCACTGCACTACCCTAAATCCTAAAACACTACCACCAGCAGGACCCCCTACACTACACAAACACCACTGTACTACCCTAAACCACTACCCCCTACACTACACAAACACCACTGTACTACCCTAAACCCTAAAACACTACCCGCAGCATGACCCCTACACTACACAAACACTACTGCACTACACTAAACCCTAAAACACGAACCCCTACACTACACAAAAACCACTGCACTACCCTAAACCCGAATAAACTACGCCCAGCACTACACCCTACACTACCCAAACACCACTGCATTACCCTAAACCCTAAAACACTATCCCGAGCACTACCCCCTACACTACACAAACTCCACTGCACTACCCTAAACCACTACCCCCAGCAGTACCCCATACACTATCCAAACACCACTGCACTACCCTAAACCCTAAAACACTACCCCCAGCATGACCCCCTACACGAGACAAACACCACTGTTCTACCCTAAACCACGACCCCATACACTACCCAAAGATCACTGCACTACCCTAAACCCTAAAACACTACCCCCTGCACTAAACAAACACCACTGCACTACCCTAAACCCTAAAACACGAACCCCTACACTACACAAACACCACTGCACTACCCTAAACCCTAAAACACTACACCCAGCACTACCCCCTACACTACCCAAACGCCACTGCACTATCCTAAACCCTAACACACTACCCCCAGCACGACCTCCTACAATACACAAGCAACACTGCACTACCCTAAACCCTAAAACACTACCCCCAGCATGACTCCCTACACTACCCAAACAACTGTTCTACCTTTATCCCTTATTCTACCCCAGCACAACCACCTACACTACACAAACACCACAGCACTGCCTTAAACCCTAAAACACGACCCCCAGCATGACCCACTTCACTACACAAACACCACTGCACTGCCTTAAACCCTAAAACACTACCACCAGAACGACCCCGTACACTACATAAATACCACTGCACTACCCTCAACCCTAAAAGACTACCCCCCGCAGTACGCCCTACACTACCCAAACACAACTACACTACCCTAAACCCTAAAACACTACCCCCAGCATGACCCCCTACACTACACAAACACCCCTGCACTACCCTACACCCTAAAGCCCTACGCACAGCATGACCCCCTATACTACACAAACACCACTGCCCTGCCCTAAACCTGAAAACACTACACCCAGCACGACCCCTACACTACAGCAACACCACTGTACTACCCTAAATCGTAAATCCACCCCCAGCATGACCTCCTACACCACTCAAGCAACTGCACTACCCTAAACCCTAAAACACTATCCCAAGCACAACCCCTACACAAACTGCAATACCCTAAACACAAAAACACTACCCCCAGCACGACGCCCTACACTACCCAAACACCACTACACTACCCTAACCCATAAAACATGAGCCCCTACACTACACAAACACAACTGCACTACCCTAAACCCTAAAACGCTAAACCCAGCACGACCCCCAACACTACACAAACACCACTGAACTACCCTAAATCCTAAAACACTAACCCCTACACTACACAAACACAACTGCACTACCCTAAACCCTAAAACACTACCCCAAGCATGACACCCTTCACTACCAAAACATAACTGCACTACCATAAACACAAAAACACTACACCCAGCACGACGCTGTGCACTACAGAAACACCACTGCACTACCCTAACCCATAAAACACGACCCCTTACACTACACAAAAACCACTGCCCTACCCTAAAACGCTACCCCAGCACTACCCCCAAAACTACTCAAACACCACTGCACTACCCTCAACCCTAAAACACAACCCCCAGCAGTAAGCCCTACACTACCCAAACACAACTGCACTGCCCTAAACCCTAAAACACTAACACCAGCCTGACCCCCTACACTACACAACCACTGCACTACCCTAAACCCTAAAACCCTACCCCAGCATGACCCCCCACACTACACAAACACCACTGCACTACCCTAAACCCTAAAACACTACCCACAGCATGACCCACTACACAAACACCACGGCACTACCCTAAGCCCTAAAACACTACCCCTTACACTAAACAAAGACCACTGCACTACCCTAAACCCTAAAACACTACCCCAACACTACACAAACACCACTGCCCTGCCCTAAACCTGAAAACACTACCCCCAGCACAACCCCCTACACTACACCAACACCACTGTACTACCCTAAACCGTAAATCTACCCCCAGCATGACCCCCTACACCACACAAGCAACTGCACTACCCTAAACCCTAATACACTACCCCAAGCACAACCCCCTACACTATACAAACACAACTGCACTACCCTAAACCCTAAAACACTACCCCCAGCATGACCCCCTACACTACAAAAACACCACTGCACTGCCCTACTGCATTACCTACATTTTAAAACACTACCCCCAGCATAACCCCCTACACTACCCAACACCATTGCAATACACTGCCCTAACCCCGAAAACACTACCCCAGCACAAACCCCTACACTGCACAAACACCACTGCACTACCCTAAATCCTAAAACACTACCCCCAGCAGGACCCCTACACTAAACAAACACCACTGTACTACCCTAAACCCTAAAACACTACACGCAGCATGACCCCTACACTACACAAACACTACTGCACTACACTAAACCCTAAAACACGAACACCTACACTACACAAAAACCACTGCACTACCCTAAACCCTAAAACACTATGCCCAACACTACACCCTACACTACCCAAACACCACTGCATTACCCTAAACCCTAAAACACTATCCCGAGCACTACCCCCTACACTACACAAACTCCACTGCAGTACCCTAAACCACTACCCCCAGCAGTACCCCATACACTACCCAAACACCACTGCACTACCCTAAACCCTAAAACACTACCCCAGCATGACCTCCTACACGAGACAAACACCACTGTACTACCCCAACCCTAAAACACTACCTCCAGCAGGACCCCTACACTACACAAACACCACTGTACTACCCTAAACCACGACCCCATACACTACCCAAAGACCATTGCACTACCCTAAACCCTAAAACACTACCCCTGCACTACACAAACACCACTGTACTACCCTAAACCCTAAAACATGAACCCCTACACTACACAAACACCACTGCACTACCCTAAAACCCTAAAACACTACCCCCAGCACTACCCCATACACTACCCAAACACCACTGCACTACCCTAAACCCTAAAACACTACCCCCAGCATGACACCCTACACTACACAAACACAACAGCACTACCCTAAACCCTAAAACACTACCCCCAGCAGTACGCCCTACATTACCCAAACACAACAGCACTACCCTAAACCCTAAAACACTATCCCCAGCATGACCCCCTACACTACACAAACACCACTGCACTGCCCTACTGCATTACCTACATTTTAAAACACTACCCCCAGCATAACCCCCTACACTACCCAACACCATTGCAATACACTGCCCTAACCCCGGAAACACTACCCCAGCACAAACCCCTACACAACACAAACACTACTGCACTACCCTAAACCCTAAAACACTACCCCCAGCACTACCCCATACACTACCCAAACACCACTGCTCTACCCTAAACCCTAAAACACTACCCCTAGCATGACCCCCTACACTACACAAACACAACAGCACTACCCTAAACCCTAAAACACTACCCCCAGCAGTACGCCCTACATTACCCAAACACAACAGCACTACCCTAAACCCTAAAACACTATCCCCAGCATGACCCCCTACACTACACAAACACCACTGCACTGCCCTACTGCATTACCTACATTTTAAAACACTACCCCAGCATAACCCCCTACACTACCCAACACCATTGCAATACACTGCCCTAACCCCGAAAACACTACCCCAGCACAAACCCCTACACAACACAAACACTACTGCACTACCCTAAACCCTAAAACACTACCCTCAGCACGACCCCCTACACTACCCAAACACCACTGCACTACCCTAAACCACGGCCCCCTACACTACCCAAAGACAACTGCACTACCCTAAAACACTACCCCCTACACTACAGAAACAGCACTGCAGTACCCTAAACTCTAAAACACTACCCAAGCACGACCCCCTACACTACACAAACATAACTTTACGTCCCCTCAACCCAAAAACACTACCCCCAGCACGACCTCCTACACTACCCAAACACCACTGCACTACCCCAAACCCTAAAACAATACCCCAGCGCTACCCCCAACACTACTCAAACACCACTGCACTATGCTAAACCCTAAAACACTACCCCCAGCACGACCCCCTACACTACACAAACACCACTGCACTACCCTAAACCCTAAAACACGACCCCCAGCACAACCCCCTACACTACACAAACACCGCTGCACTACCCTAAACCCTAAAACACTACCCCCTACACTACACAAACACCAGTGCACTAACTTAAACCCTAAAACACTACCCCCAGCACTACGCCCTACACTACCCAAACACCAGTGCACTACCCTAAACCACTATCCCCAGCACTACCCCCTACACTACACAAACACCACCACACTACCCTAAAACAGTACCCCCGCACGATTCCCTACACTACCCAAATACCACTGCACTACACTAAACCCTAAATCTACCCCCAGCATGACCTCCCACACTACACAAACACCACTGCACTACCCTAAATCTACACCCAGCATGACCCCCTACACTACCCAAACACCACTCGACTACCCTAAACCCTAAAACATGACCCCCTATACTACACAAACTCCAATGCACTAACTTAAACCCTAAATCTACCTCCAGCATGTCCCCCTACACTACCCAAACACCACTGCACTACACTAAACCATAAAACAGGACCCCCTACACTACACAAACTACACTGCACTACCCTAGACCCCAAAACACTACCCCCAGCACAACCCCCTTCACTACACAAACACCACTGCACTATCCTAAACACTAAAACAGTACCCCTAGCATGACCCCCTTCACTACACAAACACCACTGCACTACCCTAAACCCTAAAACACTACCCCCAGCACTACCCCCTACACTACCCAAACACCACTGCACTATCCTAAACACTAACACACTACCCCCAGCACGACCTCCTACAATACACAAGCAACACTGCACTACCCTAAACCCTAAAACACTACCCCCAGCATGACTCCCTACACTACCCAAACAACTGTACTACCCTAAACCCTAAATCAACCCCAGCACAACCCCCTACACTACACAAACACCACAGCACTGCCTTAAACCCTAAAACACTACCCCCAGCATGAACCACTTCACTTCACAAACACCACTGCACTGCCTTAAACCCTAAAACACTACCACCAGAATGACCCCGTACACTACATAAACACCACTGCACTACCCTCAACCCTAAAAGACTACCTCCCGCAGTACGCCCTACACTACCCAAACACAACTACACTACCCTAAACCCTAAAACACTACCCCCAGCATGACCCCCTACACTACACAAACACCCCTGCACTACCCTAAACCCTAAAGCCCTACGCACAGCATGACCCCCTATACTACACAAACACCACTGCACTACCCTAAATCTGCCCCAGCATGACTCCGTTCACTACCCAAACACCGCTGCACTACCCTAAATCACGACCCCCTACACTACCTAAAGAACACTGCACTACCCTAAACCCTAAAACACTACCCCTGCACTACACAAACACCACTGTACTACCCTAAACCCTAAAACATGAACCCCTACACTACACAAACACCACTGCACTACCCTAAACCCTAAAACACTACCCCCAGCATGACCCCCTACACTACACAAACACAACAGCACTACCCTAAACCCTAAAACACTACCCCCAGCAGTACGCCCTACATTACCCAAACACAACAGCACTACCCTAAACCCTAAAACACTATCCCCAGCATGACCCCCTACACTACACAAACACCACTGCACTGCCCTACTGCATTACCTACATTTTAAAACACTACCCCCAGCATAACCCCCTACACTACCCAACACCATTGCAATACACTGCCCTAACCCCGAAAACACTACCCCAGCACAAACCCCTACACAACACAAACACTACTGCACTACCCTAAACCCTAAAACACTACCCTCAGCACGACCCCCTACACTACCCAAACACCACTGCACTACCCTAAACCACGGCCCCCTACACTACCCAAAGACAACTGCACTACCCTAAAACACTACCCCCTACACTACAGAAACAGCACTGCAGTACCCTAAACTCTAAAACACTACCCAAGCACGACCCCCTACACTACACAAACATAACTTTACGTCCCCTAAACCCAAAAACACTACCCCCAGCACGACCTCCTACACTACCCAAACACCACTGCACTACCCCAAACCCTAAAACAATACCCCAGCGCTACCCCCAACACTACTCAAACACCACTGCACTATGCTAAACCCTAAAACACTACCCCCAGCACTACCCCCTACACTACACAAACACCACTGCACTACCCTAAACCCTAAAACACGACCCCCAGCACAACCCCCTACACTACCCAAAGACCACTGCACTACCCTAAACCCTAAAACACTACCCCTGCACTACACAAACACCACTGTACTACCCTAAACCCTAAAACACTACCCCCAGCAGTACACCCTACAATACCAAAACAAAACTGCCCTACCCTAAACCCTAAAACACTATCACCAGCATGACCCCCTACACTACACAAACACCACTGCACTGCCCTACTGCAGTACCTGCATTTTAAAACACTACCCCCAGCATAACCCCCTACACTACCCAACACCATTGCAATACACTGCCCTAACCCCGAAAACACTACCCCCGCACAAACCCCTACACTGCACACACACCACTGCACTACCCTAAATCCTAAAACACTACCACCAGCAGGACCCCCTACACTACACAAACACCACTGTACTACCCTAAACCACTACCCCCTACACTACACAAACACCACTGTACTACCCTAAACCCTAAAACACTACCCGCAGCATGACCCCTACACTACACAAACACTACTGCACTACACTAAACCCTAAAACACGAACCCCTACACTACACAAAAACCACTGCACTACCCTAAACCCGAATAAACTACGCCCAGCACTACACCCTACACTACCCAAACACCACTGCATTACCCTAAACCCTAAAACACTATCCCGAGCACTACCCCCTACACTACACAAACTCCACTGCACTACCCTAAACCACTACCCCCAGCAGTACCCCATACACTATCCAAACACCACTGCACTACCCTAAACCCTAAAACACTACCCCCAGCATGACCCCCTACACGAGACAAACACCACTGTACTACCCTAAACCACGACCCCATACACTACCCAAAGATCACTGCACTACCCTAAACCCTAAAACACTACCCCCTGCACTAAACAAACACCACTGCACTACCCTAAACCCTAAAACACGAACCCCTACACTACACAAACACCACTGCACTACCCTAAACCCTAAAACACTACACCCAGCACTACCCCCTACACTACCCAAACGCCACTGCACTATCCTAAACCCTAACACACTACCCCCAGCACGACCTCCTACAATACACAAGCAACACTGCACTACCCTAAACCCTAAAACACTACCCCCAGCATGACTCCCTACACTACCCAAACAACTGTTCTACCTTTATCCCTTATTCTACCCCAGCACAACCACCTACACTACACAAACACCACAGCACTGCCTTAAACCCTAAAACACGACCCCCAGCATGACCCACTTCACTACACAAACACCACTGCACTGCCTTAAACCCTAAAACACTACCACCAGAACGACCCCGTACACTACATAAATACCACTGCACTACCCTCAACCCTAAAAGACTACCCCCCGCAGTACGCCCTACACTACCCAAACACAACTACACTACCCTAAACCCTAAAACACTACCCCCAGCATGACCCCCTACACTACACAAACACCCCTGCACTACCCTACACCCTAAAGCCCTACGCACAGCATGACCCCTATACTACACAAACACCACTGCCCTGCCCTAAACCTGAAAACACTACACCCAGCACGACCCCTACACTACAGCAACACCACTGTACTACCCTAAATCGTAAATCCACCCCCAGCATGACCTCCTACACCACTCAAGCAACTGCACTACCCTAAACCCTAAAACACTATCCCAAGCACAACCCCTACACAAACTGCAATACCCTAAACACAAAAACACTACCCCCAGCACGACGCCCTACACTACCCAAACACCACTACACTACCCTAACCCATAAAACATGAGCCCCTACACTACACAAACACAACTGCACTACCCTAAACCCTAAAACGCTAAACCCAGCACGACCCCCAACACTACACAAACACCACTGAACTACCCTAAATCCTAAAACACTAACCCCTACACTACACAAACACAACTGCACTACCCTAAACCCTAAAACACTACCCCAAGCATGACACCCTTCACTACCAAAACATAACTGCACTACCATAAACACAAAAACACTACACCCAGCACGACGCTGTGCACTACAGAAACACCACTGCACTACCCTAACCCATAAAACACGACCCCTTACACTACACAAAAACCACTGCCCTACCCTAAAACGCTACCCCAGCACTACCCCCAAAACTACTCAAACACCACTGCACTACCCTCAACCCTAAAACACAACCCCCAGCAGTAAGCCCTACACTACCCAAACACAACTGCACTGCCCTAAACCCTAAAACACTAACACCAGCCTGACCCCCTACACTACACAACCACTGCACTACCCTAAACCCTAAAACCCTACCCCAGCATGACCCCCCACACTACACAAACACCACTGCACTACCCTAAACCCTAAAACACTACCCACAGCATGACCCACTACACAAACACCACGGCACTACCCTAAGCCCTAAAACACTACCCCTTACACTAAACAAAGACCACTGCACTACCCTAAACCCTAAAACACTACCCCAACACTACACAAACACCACTGCCCTGCCCTAAACCTGAAAACACTACCCCCAGCACAACCCCCTACACTACACCAACACCACTGTACTACCCTAAACCGTAAATCTACCCCCAGCATGACCCCCTACACCACACAAGCAACTGCACTACCCTAAACCCTAATACACTACCCCAAGCACAACCCCCTACACTATACAAACACAACTGCACTACCCTAAACCCTAAAACACTACCCCCAGCATGACCCCCTACACTACAAAAACACCACTGCACTGCCCTACTGCATTACCTACATTTTAAAACACTACCCCCAGCATAACCCACTACACTACCCAACACCATTGCAATACACTGCCCTAACCCCAAAAACACTACCCCAGCACAAACCCCTACACTGCACAAACACCACTGCACTACCCTAAATCCTAAAACACTACCCCCAGCAGGACCCCTACACTAAACAAACACCACTGTACTACCCTAAACCCTAAAACACTACACGCAGCATGACCCCTACACTACACAAACACTACTGCACTACACTAAACCCTAAAACACGAACCCCTACACTACACAAAAACCACTGCACTACCCTAAACCCTAAAACACTACGCCCAACACTACACCCTACACTACCCAAACACCACTGCATTACCCTAAACCCTAAAACACTATCCCGAGCACTACCCCCTACACTACACAAACTCCACTGCAGTACCCTAAACCACTACCCCCAGCAGTACCCCATACACTACCCAAACACCACTGCACTACCCTAAACCCTAAAACACTACCCCAGCATGACCTCCTACACGAGACAAACACCACTGTACTACCCCAACCCTAAAACACTACCTCCAGCAGGACCCCTACACTACACAAACACCACTGTACTACCCTAAACCACGACCCCATACACTACCCAAAGACCATTGCACTACCCTAAACCCTAAAACACTACCCCTGCACTACACAAACACCACTGTACTACCCTAAACCCTAAAACATGAACCCCTACACTACACAAACACCACTGCACTACCCTAAAACCCTAAAACACTACCCCCAGCACTACCCCATACACTACCCAAACACCACTGCACTACCCTAAACCCTAAAACACTACCCCCAGCATGACACCCTACACTACACAAACACAACAGCACTACCCTAAACCCTAAAACACTACCCCCAGCAGTACGCCCTACATTACCCAAACACAACAGCACTACCCTAAACCCTAAAACACTATCCCCAGCATGACCCCCTACACTACACAAACACCACTGCACTGCCCTACTGCATTACCTACATTTTAAAACACTACCCCCAGCATAACCCCCTACACTACCCAACACCATTGCAATACACTGCCCTAACCCCGGAAACACTACCCCAGCACAAACCCCTACACAACACAAACACTACTGCACTACCCTAAACCCTAAAACACTACCCCCAGCACTACCCCATACACTACCCAAACACCACTGCTCTACCCTAAACCCTAAAACACTACCCCTAGCATGACCCCCTACACTACACAAACACAACAGCACTACCCTAAACCCTAAAACACTACCCCCAGCAGTACGCCCTACATTACCCAAACACAACAGCACTACCCTAAACCCTAAAACACTATCCCCAGCATGACCCCCTACACTACACAAACACCACTGCACTGCCCTACTGCATTACCTACATTTTAAAACACTACCCCAGCATAACCCCCTACACTACCCAACACCATTGCAATACACTGCCCTAACCCCGAAAACACTACCCCAGCACAAACCCCTACACAACACAAACACTACTGCACTACCCTAAACCCTAAAACACTACCCTCAGCACGACCCCCTACACTACCCAAACACCACTGCACTACCCTAAACCACGGCCCCCTACACTACCCAAAGACAACTGCACTACCCTAAAACACTACCCCCTACACTACAGAAACAGCACTGCAGTACCCTAAACTCTAAAACACTACCCAAGCACGACCCCCTACACTACACAAACATAACTTTACGTCCCCTCAACCCAAAAACACTACCCCCAGCACGACCTCCTACACTACCCAAACACCACTGCACTACCCCAAACCCTAAAACAATACCCCAGCGCTACCCCCAACACTACTCAAACACCACTGCACTATGCTAAACCCTAAAACACTACCCCCAGCACGACCCCCTACACTACACAAACACCACTGCACTACCCTAAACCCTAAAACACGACCCCCAGCACAACCCCCTACACTACACAAACACCGCTGCACTACCCTAAACCCTAAAACACTACCCCCTACACTACACAAACACCAGTGCACTAACTTAAACCCTAAAACACTACCCCCAGCACTACGCCCTACACTACCCAAACACCAGTGCACTACCCTAAACCACTATCCCCAGCACTACCCCCTACACTACACAAACACCACCACACTACCCTAAAACAGTACCCCCGCACGATTCCCTACACTACCCAAATACCACTGCACTACACTAAACCCTAAATCTACCCCCAGCATGACCTCCCACACTACACAAACACCACTGCACTACCCTAAATCTACACCCAGCATGACCCCCTACACTACCCAAACACCACTCGACTACCCTAAACCCTAAAACATGACCCCCTATACTACACAAACTCCAATGCACTAACTTAAACCCTAAATCTACCTCCAGCATGTCCCCCTACACTACCCAAACACCACTGCACTACACTAAACCATAAAACAGGACCCCCTACACTACACAAACTACACTGCACTACCCTAGACCCCAAAACACTACCCCCAGCACAACCCCCTTCACTACACAAACACCACTGCACTATCCTAAACACTAAAACAGTACCCCTAGCATGACCCCCTTCACTACACAAACACCACTGCACTACCCTAAACCCTAAAACACTACCCCCAGCACTACCCCCTACACTACCCAAACACCACTGCACTATCCTAAACACTAACACACTACCCCCAGCACGACCTCCTACAATACACAAGCAACACTGCACTACCCTAAACCCTAAAA
Source organism: Triturus cristatus (assembly GCF_964204655.1). Taxonomy (NCBI): domain Eukaryota; kingdom Metazoa; phylum Chordata; class Amphibia; order Caudata; family Salamandridae; genus Triturus; species Triturus cristatus. The sequence continues at coordinate 618,915,690 of NC_140579.1, read as the reverse complement.
CACTACCCCCAGCATGACTCCCTACACTACCCAAACAACTGTACTACCCTAAACCCTAAATCAACCCCAGCACAACCCCCTACACTACACAAACACCACAGCACTGCCTTAAACCCTAAAACACTACCCCCAGCATGAACCACTTCACTTCACAAACACCACTGCACTGCCTTAAACCCTAAAACACTACCACCAGAATGACCCCGTACACTACATAAACACCACTGCACTACCCTCAACCCTAAAAGACTACCTCCCGCAGTACGCCCTACACTACCCAAACACAACTACACTACCCTAAACCCTAAAACACTACCCCCAGCATGACCCCCTACACTACACAAACACCCCTGCACTACCCTAAACCCTAAAGCCCTACGCACAGCATGACCCCCTATACTACACAAACACCACTGCACTACCCTAAATCTGCCCCAGCATGACTCCGTTCACTACCCAAACACCGCTGCACTACCCTAAATCACGACCCCCTACACTACCTAAAGAACACTGCACTACCCTAAACCCTAAAACACTACCCCTGCACTACACAAACACCACTGTACTACCCTAAACCCTAAAACATGAACCCCTACACTACACAAACACCACTGCACTACCCTAAACCCTAAAACACTACCCCCAGCATGACCCCCTACACTACACAAACACAACAGCACTACCCTAAACCCTAAAACACTACCCCCAGCAGTACGCCCTACATTACCCAAACACAACAGCACTACCCTAAACCCTAAAACACTATCCCCAGCATGACCCCCTACACTACACAAACACCACTGCACTGCCCTACTGCATTACCTACATTTTAAAACACTACCCCCAGCATAACCCCCTACACTACCCAACACCATTGCAATACACTGCCCTAACCCCGAAAACACTACCCCAGCACAAACCCCTACACAACACAAACACTACTGCACTACCCTAAACCCTAAAACACTACCCTCAGCACGACCCCCTACACTACCCAAACACCACTGCACTACCCTAAACCACGGCCCCCTACACTACCCAAAGACAACTGCACTACCCTAAAACACTACCCCCTACACTACAGAAACAGCACTGCAGTACCCTAAACTCTAAAACACTACCCAAGCACGACCCCCTACACTACACAAACATAACTTTACGTCCCCTAAACCCAAAAACACTACCCCCAGCACGACCTCCTACACTACCCAAACACCACTGCACTACCCCAAACCCTAAAACAATACCCCAGCGCTACCCCCAACACTACTCAAACACCACTGCACTATGCTAAACCCTAAAACACTACCCCCAGCACTACCCCCTACACTACACAAACACCACTGCACTACCCTAAACCCTAAAACACGACCCCCAGCACAACCCCCTACACTACCCAAAGACCACTGCACTACCCTAAACCCTAAAACACTACCCCTGCACTACACAAACACCACTGTACTACCCTAAACCCTAAAACACTACCCCCAGCAGTACACCCTACAATACCAAAACAAAACTGCCCTACCCTAAACCCTAAAACACTATCACCAGCATGACCCCCTACACTACACAAACACCACTGCACTGCCCTACTGCAGTACCTGCATTTTAAAACACTACCCCCAGCATAACCCCCTACACTACCCAACACCATTGCAATACACTGCCCTAACCCCGAAAACACTACCCCCGCACAAACCCCTACACTGCACACACACCACTGCACTACCCTAAATCCTAAAACACTACCACCAGCAGGACCCCCTACACTACACAAACACCACTGTACTACCCTAAACCACTACCCCCTACACTACACAAACACCACTGTACTACCCTAAACCCTAAAACACTACCCGCAGCATGACCCCTACACTACACAAACACTACTGCACTACACTAAACCCTAAAACACGAACCCCTACACTACACAAAAACCACTGCACTACCCTAAACCCGAATAAACTACGCCCAGCACTACACCCTACACTACCCAAACACCACTGCATTACCCTAAACCCTAAAACACTATCCCGAGCACTACCCCCTACACTACACAAACTCCACTGCACTACCCTAAACCACTACCCCCAGCAGTACCCCATACACTATCCAAACACCACTGCACTACCCTAAACCCTAAAACACTACCCCCAGCATGACCCCCTACACGAGACAAACACCACTGTACTACCCTAAACCACGACCCCATACACTACCCAAAGATCACTGCACTACCCTAAACCCTAAAACACTACCCCCTGCACTAAACAAACACCACTGCACTACCCTAAACCCTAAAACACGAACCCCTACACTACACAAACACCACTGCACTACCCTAAACCCTAAAACACTACACCCAGCACTACCCCCTACACTACCCAAACGCCACTGCACTATCCTAAACCCTAACACACTACCCCCAGCACGACCTCCTACAATACACAAGCAACACTGCACTACCCTAAACCCTAAAACACTACCCCCAGCATGACTCCCTACACTACCCAAACAACTGTTCTACCTTTATCCCTTATTCTACCCCAGCACAACCACCTACACTACACAAACACCACAGCACTGCCTTAAACCCTAAAACACGACCCCCAGCATGACCCACTTCACTACACAAACACCACTGCACTGCCTTAAACCCTAAAACACTACCACCAGAACGACCCCGTACACTACATAAATACCACTGCACTACCCTCAACCCTAAAAGACTACCCCCCGCAGTACGCCCTACACTACCCAAACACAACTACACTACCCTAAACCCTAAAACACTACCCCCAGCATGACCCCCTACACTACACAAACACCCCTGCACTACCCTACACCCTAAAGCCCTACGCACAGCATGACCCCTATACTACACAAACACCACTGCCCTGCCCTAAACCTGAAAACACTACACCCAGCACGACCCCTACACTACAGCAACACCACTGTACTACCCTAAATCGTAAATCCACCCCCAGCATGACCTCCTACACCACTCAAGCAACTGCACTACCCTAAACCCTAAAACACTATCCCAAGCACAACCCCTACACAAACTGCAATACCCTAAACACAAAAACACTACCCCCAGCACGACGCCCTACACTACCCAAACACCACTACACTACCCTAACCCATAAAACATGAGCCCCTACACTACACAAACACAACTGCACTACCCTAAACCCTAAAACGCTAAACCCAGCACGACCCCCAACACTACACAAACACCACTGAACTACCCTAAATCCTAAAACACTAACCCCTACACTACACAAACACAACTGCACTACCCTAAACCCTAAAACACTACCCCAAGCATGACACCCTTCACTACCAAAACATAACTGCACTACCATAAACACAAAAACACTACACCCAGCACGACGCTGTGCACTACAGAAACACCACTGCACTACCCTAACCCATAAAACACGACCCCTTACACTACACAAAAACCACTGCCCTACCCTAAAACGCTACCCCAGCACTACCCCCAAAACTACTCAAACACCACTGCACTACCCTCAACCCTAAAACACAACCCCCAGCAGTAAGCCCTACACTACCCAAACACAACTGCACTGCCCTAAACCCTAAAACACTAACACCAGCCTGACCCCCTACACTACACAACCACTGCACTACCCTAAACCCTAAAACCCTACCCCAGCATGACCCCCCACACTACACAAACACCACTGCACTACCCTAAACCCTAAAACACTACCCACAGCATGACCCACTACACAAACACCACGGCACTACCCTAAGCCCTAAAACACTACCCCTTACACTAAACAAAGACCACTGCACTACCCTAAACCCTAAAACACTACCCCAACACTACACAAACACCACTGCCCTGCCCTAAACCTGAAAACACTACCCCCAGCACAACCCCCTACACTACACCAACACCACTGTACTACCCTAAACCGTAAATCTACCCCCAGCATGACCCCCTACACCACACAAGCAACTGCACTACCCTAAACCCTAATACACTACCCCAAGCACAACCCCCTACACTATACAAACACAACTGCACTACCCTAAACCCTAAAACACTACCCCCAGCATGACCCCCTACACTACAAAAACACCACTGCACTGCCCTACTGCATTACCTACATTTTAAAACACTACCCCCAGCATAACCCACTACACTACCCAACACCATTGCAATACACTGCCCTAACCCCAAAAACACTACCCCAGCACAAACCCCTACACTGCACAAACACCACTGCACTACCCTAAATCCTAAAACACTACCCCCAGCAGGACCCCTACACTAAACAAACACCACTGTACTACCCTAAACCCTAAAACACTACACGCAGCATGACCCCTACACTACACAAACACTACTGCACTACACTAAACCCTAAAACACGAACCCCTACACTACACAAAAACCACTGCACTACCCTAAACCCTAAAACACTACGCCCAACACTACACCCTACACTACCCAAACACCACTGCATTACCCTAAACCCTAAAACACTATCCCGAGCACTACCCCCTACACTACACAAACTCCACTGCAGTACCCTAAACCACTACCCCCAGCAGTACCCCATACACTACCCAAACACCACTGCACTACCCTAAACCCTAAAACACTACCCCAGCATGACCTCCTACACGAGACAAACACCACTGTACTACCCCAACCCTAAAACACTACCTCCAGCAGGACCCCTACACTACACAAACACCACTGTACTACCCTAAACCACGACCCCATACACTACCCAAAGACCATTGCACTACCCTAAACCCTAAAACACTACCCCTGCACTACACAAACACCACTGTACTACCCTAAACCCTAAAACATGAACCCCTACACTACACAAACACCACTGCACTACCCTAAAACCCTAAAACACTACCCCCAGCACTACCCCATACACTACCCAAACACCACTGCACTACCCTAAACCCTAAAACACTACCCCCAGCATGACACCCTACACTACACAAACACAACAGCACTACCCTAAACCCTAAAACACTACCCCCAGCAGTACGCCCTACATTACCCAAACACAACAGCACTACCCTAAACCCTAAAACACTATCCCCAGCATGACCCCCTACACTACACAAACACCACTGCACTGCCCTACTGCATTACCTACATTTTAAAACACTACCCCCAGCATAACCCCCTACACTACCCAACACCATTGCAATACACTGCCCTAACCCCGGAAACACTACCCCAGCACAAACCCCTACACAACACAAACACTACTGCACTACCCTAAACCCTAAAACACTACCCCCAGCACTACCCCATACACTACCCAAACACCACTGCTCTACCCTAAACCCTAAAACACTACCCCTAGCATGACCCCCTACACTACACAAACACAACAGCACTACCCTAAACCCTAAAACACTACCCCCAGCAGTACGCCCTACATTACCCAAACACAACAGCACTACCCTAAACCCTAAAACACTATCCCCAGCATGACCCCCTACACTACACAAACACCACTGCACTGCCCTACTGCATTACCTACATTTTAAAACACTACCCCAGCATAACCCCCTACACTACCCAACACCATTGCAATACACTGCCCTAACCCCGAAAACACTACCCCAGCACAAACCCCTACACAACACAAACACTACTGCACTACCCTAAACCCTAAAACACTACCCTCAGCACGACCCCCTACACTACCCAAACACCACTGCACTACCCTAAACCACGGCCCCCTACACTACCCAAAGACAACTGCACTACCCTAAAACACTACCCCCTACACTACAGAAACAGCACTGCAGTACCCTAAACTCTAAAACACTACCCAAGCACGACCCCCTACACTACACAAACATAACTTTACGTCCCCTCAACCCAAAAACACTACCCCCAGCACGACCTCCTACACTACCCAAACACCACTGCACTACCCCAAACCCTAAAACAATACCCCAGCGCTACCCCCAACACTACTCAAACACCACTGCACTATGCTAAACCCTAAAACACTACCCCCAGCACGACCCCCTACACTACACAAACACCACTGCACTACCCTAAACCCTAAAACACGACCCCCAGCACAACCCCCTACACTACACAAACACCGCTGCACTACCCTAAACCCTAAAACACTACCCCCTACACTACACAAACACCAGTGCACTAACTTAAACCCTAAAACACTACCCCCAGCACTACGCCCTACACTACCCAAACACCAGTGCACTACCCTAAACCACTATCCCCAGCACTACCCCCTACACTACGCAAACACCACCACACTACCCTAAAACAGTACCCCCGCACGATTCCCTACACTACCCAAATACCACTGCACTACACTAAACCCTAAATCTACCCCCAGCATGACCTCCCACACTACACAAACACCACTGCACTACCCTAAATCTACACCCAGCATGACCCCCTACACTACCCAAACACCACTCGACTACCCTAAACCCTAAAACATGACCCCCTATACTACACAAACTCCAATGCACTAACTTAAACCCTAAATCTACCTCCAGCATGTCCCCCTACACTACCCAAACACCACTGCACTACACTAAACCATAAAACAGGACCCCCTACACTACACAAACTACACTGCACTACCCTAGACCCCAAAACACTACCCCCAGCACAACCCCCTTCACTACACAAACACCACTGCACTATCCTAAACACTAAAACAGTACCCCTAGCATGACCCCCTTCACTACACAAACACCACTGCACTACCCTAAACCCTAAAACACTACCCCCAGCACTACCCCCTACACTACCCAAACACCACTGCACTATCCTAAACACTAACACACTACCCCCAGCACGACCTCCTACAATACACAAGCAACACTGCACTACCCTAAACCCTAAAACACTACCCCCAGCATGACTCCCTACACTACCCAAACAACTGTACTACCCTAAACCCTAAATCAACCCCAGCACAACCCCCTACACTACACAAACACCACAGCACTGCCTTAAACCCTAAAACACTACCCCCAGCATGAACCACTTCACTTCACAAACACCACTGCACTGCCTTAAACCCTAAAACACTACCACCAGAATGACCCCGTACACTACATAAACACCACTGCACTACCCTCAACCCTAAAAGACTACCTCCCGCAGTACGCCCTACACTACCCAAACACAACTACACTACCCTAAACCCTAAAACACTACCCCCAGCATGACCCCCTACACTACACAAACACCCCTACACTACCCTAAACCCTAAAGCCCTACGCACAGCATGACCCCCTATACTACACAAACACCACTGCACTACCCTAAACCCTAAAATACTACCCCCTACACTACAGAAACACCACTGCCCTGCCCTAAACCTGAAAACACTACACCCAGCACGACCCCTACACTACAGCAACACCACTGTACTACCCTAAATCATAAATCCACCCCGAGCATGACCCCCTACACCACTCAAGCAACTGCACGACCCTAAACCCTAAAACACTATCCCAAGCACAACCCCTACACAAACTGCAGTACCCTAAACACAAAAACACTACCCCCAGCACGACACCCTACACTACCCAAACACCACTACACTACCCTAACCCATAAAACATGACCCCTACACTACACAAACACAACTGCACTACCCTAAACCCTAAACCGCTAAACCCAGCACGACCCCCAACACTACACAAACACCACTGAACTACCCTAAATCCTAAAACACTAACCCCTACACTACACAAACACAACTGCACTACCCTAAACCCTAAAACACTACCCCCAGCATGACATCCTTCACTACCCAAACATAACTGCACTACCATAAACATAAAAACACTACACCCAGCACGACGCTGTGCACTACACAAACACCACTGCACTACCCTAACCCATAAAACACGACCCCCTACACTACACAAACACAACTGCCCTACCCTAAAACGCTACCCCAGCACTACCCCTAATACTACTCAAACACCACTGCACTACCCTCAACCCTAAAACACTACCCACAGCATGACCCACTACACAAACACCATGGCACTACCCTAAGCCCTAAAACACTACCCCTTACACTAAACAAAGACCACTGCACTACCCTAAACCCTAAAACACTACCCCTACACTACACAAACACCACTGCCCTGCCCTAAACCTGAAAACACTACCCCCAGCATGACCCCCTACACCACACAAGCTACTGCACTACCCTAAACCCTAATACACTACCCAAAGCACAACCCCCTACACTATACAAACATAACTGCACTACCCTAAACACAAAAACACTACCCCCAGCACTACACCCTACACTACCCAAACACCACTGCACTACCCTAACCCATAAAACACGACCCCCTACACTACACAAACACCACTGCATTACCCTAAAACGCTACCCCAGCACTACCCCAACACTCCCCAAATACCACTGCACTACCCTAAACCCTAAAACACTAACCCCTACACTACACAAACACCACTGCACTACCCTAAACCCTAAAACACGACCCCCAGCACAACCCCCTACACTACACAAACACCGCTGCACTACCCTAAACCCTAAAACACTACCCCCTACACTACGCAAACACCAGTGCACTAACTTAAACCCTAAAACACTACCCCAAGCACTACGCCCTACACTACCCAAACACCAGTGCACTACTCTAAACCACTATCCCCAGCACTACCCCCTACACTACACAAACACCACCACACTACCCTAAAACAGTACCCCCGCACGATTCCCTACACTACCCAAAAACCACTGCACTACACTAAACCCTAAATCTACCCCCAGCATGACCTCCCACACTACACAAACACCACTGCACTACCCTAAATCTACGCCCAGCATGACCCCCTACACTACCAAAACACCACTGCACTACCCTAAACCCTAAAACATGACCCCCTACACTACACAAACTCCAATGCACTAACCTAAACCCTAAATCTACCCCCAGCATGTCCCCCTACACTACCCAAACACCACTGCACTACACTAAACCATAAAACAGGACCCCTTACACTACACAAACTACACTGCACTACCCTAGACCCCAAAACACTACCCCCAGCACAACCCCCTTCATTACACAAACACCACTGCACTATCCTAAACCCTAAAACACTACCTCCAGCAGGACCCCTACACTACACAAACACCACTGTACTACCCTAAACCACGACCCCATACACTACCCAAAGACCACTGCACTACCCTAAACCCTAAAACACTACCCCCTGCACTACACAAACACCACTGTACTACCCTAAACCCTAAAACATGAACCCCTACACTACACAAACACCACTGCACTACCCTAAACCCTAAAACACTACCCCCAGCACTACCCCATACACTACCCAAACACCACTGCACTACCCTAAACCCTAAAACACTACCCCCAGCATGACCCCCTACACTACACAAACACAACAGCACTACCCTAAACCCTATAACACTACCCCCAGCAGTACGCCCTACATTACCCAAACACAACAGCACTACCCTAAACCCTAAAACACTATCCCCAGCATGACCCCTTACACTACACAAACACCACTGCACTGCCCTACTGCATTACCTACATTTTAAAACACTACCCCCAGCATAACCCCCTACACTACCCAACACCATTGCAATACACTGCCCTAACCCCGAAAACACTACCCCAGCACAAACCCCTACACAACACAAACACAACAGCACTACCCTAAACCCTAAAACACTATCCCCAGCATGACCCCCTACACTACACAAACACCACTGCACTGCCCTACTGCATTACCTACATTTTAAAACACTACCCCCAGCATAACCCCCTACACTACCCAACACCATTGCAATACACTGCCCTAACCCCGAAAACACTACCCCAGCACAAACCCCTACACAACACAAACACTACTGCACTACCCTAAACCCTAAAACACTACCCTCAGCACGACCCCCTACACTACCCAAACACCACTGCACTACCCTAAACCACGTCCCCCTACACTACCCAAAGACAACTGCACTACCCTAAAACACTACCCCCTACACTACAGAAACAGCACTGCAGTACCCTAAACTCTAAAACACTACCCAAGCACGACCCCCTACACTACACAAACATAACTTTACGTCCCCTAAACCCAAAAACACTACCCCCAGCACGACCTCCTACACTACCCAAACACCACTGCACTACCCCAAACCCTAAAACAATACCCCAGCGCTACCCCCAACACTACTCAAACACCACTGCACTATGCTAAACCCTAAAACACTACCCCAGCACTACCCCCTACACTACACAAACACCACTGCACTACCCTAAACCCTAAAACACGACCCCCAGCACAACCCCCTACACTACCCAAAGACCACTGCACTACCCTAAACCCTAAAACACTACCCCTGCACTACACAAACACCACTGTACTACCCTAAACCCTAAAACATGAACCGCTACACTACACAAACACCACTGCACTACCCTAAACCCTAAAAAACTACCCCCAGCACTACCCCATACACTACCCAAACACCACTGCACTACCCTAAACCCTAAAACACTACCCCCAGCAGTACGCCCTACATTACCCAAACACAACAGCACTACCCTAAACCCTAAAACACTATCCCCAGCATGACCCCCTACACTACACAAACACCACTGCACTGCCCTACTGCATTACCTACATTTTAAAACACTACCCCCAGCATAACCCCCTACACTACCCAACACCATTGCAATACACTGCCCTAACCCCGAAAACACTACCCCAGCACAAACCCCTACACAACACAAACACTACTGCACTACCCTAAACCCTAAAACACTACCCTCAGCACGACCCCCTACACTACCCAAACACCACTGCACTACCCTAAACCACGGCCCCCTACACTACCCAAAGACAACTGCACTACCCTAAAACACTACCCCCTACACTACAGAAACAGCACTGCAGTACCCTAAACTCTAAAACACTACCCAAGCACGACCCCCTACACTACACAAACATAACTTTACGTCCCCTAAACCCAAAAACACTACCCCCAGCACGACCTCCTACACTACCCAAACACCACTGCACTACCCCAAACCCTAAAACAATACCCCAGCGCTACCCCCAACACTACTCAAACACCACTGCACTATGATAAACCCTAAAACACTACCCCCAGCACGACCCCCTACACTACACAAACACCACTGCACTACCCTAAACCCTAAAACACGACCCCCAGCACAACCCCCTACACTACACAAACACCGCTGCACTACCCTAAACCCTAAAACACTACCCCCTACACTACACAAACACCAGTGCACTAACTTAAACCCTAAAACACTACCCCCAGCACTACGCCCTACACTACCCAAACACCAGTGCACTACCCTAAACCACTATCCCCAGCACTACCCCCTACACTACACAAACACCACCACACTACCCTAAAACAGTACCCCGCACGATTCCCTACACTACCCAAATACCACTGCACTACACTAAACCCTAAATCTACCCCCAGCATGACCTCCCACACTACACAAACACCACTGCACTACCCTAAATCTACACCCAGCATGACCCCCTACACTACCCAAACACCACTCGACTACCCTAAACCCTAAAACATGACCCCCTATACTACACAAACTCCAATGCACTAACTTAAACCCTAAATCTACCCCCAGCATGTCCCCCTACACTACCCAAACACCACTGCACTACACTAAACCATAAAACAGGACCCCCTACACTACACAAACTACACTGCACTACCCTAGACCCCAAAACACTACCCCCAGCACAACCCCCTTCACTACACAAACACCACTGCACTATCCTAAACCCTAAAACACTACCTCCAGCATGACCCCCTTCACTACACAAACACCACTGCACTATCCTAAACACTAAAACAGTACCCCTAGCATGACCCCCTTCACTACACAAACACCACTGCACTACCCTAAACCCTAAAACACTACCCCCAGCACTACCCCCTACACTACCCAAACACCACTGCACTATCCTAAACACTAACACACTACCCCCAGCACGACCTCCTACAATACACAAGCAACACTGCACTACCCTAAACCCTAAAACACTACCCCCAGCATGACTCCCTACACTACCCAAACAACTGTACTACCCTAAACCCTAAATCAACCCCAGCACAACCCCCTACACTACACAAACACCACAGCACTGCCTTAAACCCTAAAACACTACCCCCAGCATGAACCACTTCACTTCACAAACACCACTGCACTGCCTTAAACCCTAAAACACTACCACCAGAATGACCCCGTACACTACATAAACACCACTGCACTACCCTCAACCCTAAAAGACTACCTCCCGCAGTACGCCCTACACTACCCAAACACAACTACACTACCCTAAACCCTAAAACACTACCCCCAGCATGACCCCCTACACTACACAAACACCCCTGCACTACCCTAAACCCTAAAGCCCTACGCACAGCATGACCCCCTATACTACACAAACACCACTGCACTACCCTAAATCTGCCCCCAGCATGACTCCGTTCACTACCCAAACACCGCTGCACTACCCTAAATCACGACCCCCTACACTACCTAAAGAACACTGCACTACCCTAAACCCTAAAACACTACCCCTGTACTACACAAACACCACTGTACTACCCTAAACCCTAAAACATGAACCCCTACACTACACAAACACCACTGCACTACCCTAAACCCTAAAACACTACCCCCAGCATGACCCCCTACACTACACAAACACAACAGCACTACCCTAAACCCTAAAACACTACCCCCAGCAGTACGCCCTACATTACCCAAACACAACAGCACTACCCTAAACCCTAAAACACTATCCCCAGCATGACCCCCTACACTACACAAACACCACTGCACTGCCCTACTGCATTACCTACATTTTAAAACACTACCCCCAGCATAACCCCCTACACTACCCAACACCATTGCAATACACTGCCCTAACCCCGAAAACACTACCCCAGCACAAACCCCTACACAACACAAACACTACTGCACTACCCTAAACCCTAAAACACTACCCTCAGCACGACCCCCTACACTACCCAAACACCACTGCACTACCCTAAACCACGGCCCCCTACACTACCCAAAGACAACTGCACTACCCTAAAACACTACCCCCTACACTACAGAAACAGCACTGCAGTACCCTAAACTCTAAAACACTACCCAAGCACGACCCCCTACACTACACAAACATAACTTTACGTCCCCTAAACCCAAAAACACTACCCCCAGCACGACCTCCTACACTACCCAAACACCACTGCACTACCCCAAACCCTAAAACAATACCCCAGCGCTACCCCCAACACTACTCAAACACCACTGCACTATGCTAAACCCTAAAACACTACCCCCAGCACTACCCCCTACACTACACAAACACCACTGCACTACCCTAAACCCTAAAACACGACCCCCAGCACAACCCCCTACACTACCCAAAGACCACTGCACTACCCTAAACCCTAAAACACTACCCCTGCACTACACAAACACCACTGTACTACCCTAAACCCTAAAACATGAACCCCTACACTACACAAACACCACTGCACTACCCTAAACCCTAAAACACTACCCCCAGCACTACCCCATACACTACCCAAACACCACTGTACTACCCTAAACCCTAAAACACTACCCCCAGCAGTACGCCCTACATTACCCAAACACAACAGCACTACCCTAAACCCTAAAACACTATCCCCAGCATGACCCCCTACACTACACAAACACCACTGCACTGCCCTACTGCATTACCTACATTTTAAAACACTACCCCCAGCATAACCCCCTACACTACCCAACACCATTGCAATACACTGCCCTAACCCCGAAAACACTACCCCAGCACAAACCCCTACACAACACAAACACTACTTCACTACCCTAAACCCTAAAACACTACCCTCAGCACGACCCCCTACACTACCCAAACACCACTGCACTACCCTAAACCACGGCCCCCTACACTACCCAAAGACAACTGCACTACCCTAAAACACTACCCCCTACACTACAGAAACAGCACTGCAGTACCCTAAACTCTAAAACACTACCCAAGCACGACCTCCTACACTACCCAAACACCACTGCACTACCCCAAACCCTAAAACAATACCCCAGCGCTACCCCCAACACTACTCAAACACCACTGCACTATGATAAACCCTAAAACACTACCGCCAGCACGACCCCCTACACTACACAAACACCACTGCACTACCCTAAACCCTAAAACACGACCCCCAGCACAACCCCCTACACTACACAAACACCGCTGCACTACCCTAAACCCTAAAACACTACCCCCTACACTACACAAACACCACCACACTACCCTAAAACAGTACCCCGCACGATTCCCTACACTACCCAAATACCACTGCACTACACTAAACCCTAAATCTACCCCCAGCATGACCTCCCACACTACACAAACACCACTGCACTACCCTAAATCTACACCCAGCATGACCCCCTACACTACCCAAACACCACGGCACTACACTAAACCATAAAACAGGACCCCCTACACTACACAAACTACACTGCACTACCCTAGACCCCAAAACACTACCCCCAGCACAACCCCCTTCACTACACAAACACCACTGCACTATCCTAAACCCTAAAACACTACCTCCAGCATGACCCCCTTCACTACACAAACACCACTGCACTATCCTAAACACTAAAACAGTACCCCTAGCATGACCCCCTTCACTACACAAACACCACTGCACTACCCTAAACCCTAAAACACTACCCCCAGCACTACCCCCTACACTACCCAAACACCACTGCACTATCCTAAACACTAACACACTACCCCCAGCACGACCTCCTACAATACACAAGCAACACTGCACTACCCTAAACCCTAAAACACTACCCCCAGCATGACTCCCTACACTACCCAAACAACTGTACTACCCTAAACCCTAAATCAACCCCAGCACAACCCCCTACACTACACAAACACCACAGCACTGCCTTAAACCCTAAAACACTACCACCAGCATGAACCACTTCACTTCACAAACACCACTGCACTGCCTTAAACCCTAAAACACTACCACCAGAATGACCCCGTACACTACATAAACACCACTGCACTACTCTCAACCCTAAAAGACTACCTCCCGCAGTACGCCCTACACTACCCAAACACAACTACACTACCCTAAACCCTAAAACACTACCCCCAGCATGACCCCCTACACTACACAAACACCCCTGCACTACCCTAAACCCTAAAGCCCTACGCACAGCATGACCCCCTATACTACACAAACACCACTGCACTACCCCTTACACTAAACAAAGACAACTGCACTACCCTAAACCCTAAAACACTACCCCTACACTACACAAACACCACTGCCCTGCCCTAAACCTGAAAACACTACCCCCAGCACAACCCCCTACACTACACCAACACCACTGTACTACCCTAAACCGTAAATCTACCCCCAGCATGACCCCCTACACCACACAAGCAACTGCACTACCCTAAACCCTAATACACTACCCCAAGCACAACCCCCTACACTATACAAACATAACTGCACTACCCTAAACACAAAAACACTACCCCCAGCACTACGCCCTACACTACCCAAACACCACTGCACTACCCTAACCCATAAAACACGACCCCCTACACTACACAAACACCACTGCACTACCCTAAAACGCTACCCCAGCACTACCCCCAACACGCCCCAAATACCACTGCACTACCCTAAACCCTAAAACACTAACCCCTACACTACACAAACACCACTGCACTACCCTAAACCCTAAAACACGACCCCCAGCACAACCCCCTACACTACACAAACACCGCTGCACTACCCTAAAACACTACCCCCTACACTACACAAACACCAGTGCACTAACTTAAACCCTAAAACACTACCCCAAGCACTACGCCCTACACTACCCAAACACCAGTGCACTACTCTAAACCACTATCCCCAGCACTGCCCCCTACACTACACAAACACCACCACACTACCCTAAAACAGTACCCCCACATGATTCCCTACACTACCCAAAAACCACTGCACTACACTAAACCCTAAATCTACCCCCAGCATGACCTCCCACACTACACAAACACCACTGCACTACCCTAAATCTACGCCCAGCATGACCCCCTACACTACCAAAACACCACTGCACTACCCTAAACCCTAAAACATGACCCCCTACACTACACAAACTCCAATGCACTAACCTAAATCCTAAATCTACCCCCAGCATGTCCCCCTACACTACCCAAACACTACTGCACAACACTAAACCATAAAACAGGACCCCTTACACTACACAAACTACACTGCACTACCCTAGACCCCAAAACACTACCCCCAGCACAACCCCTTCATTACACAAACACCACGGCACTATCCTAAACCCTAAAACACTACCTCCAGCACGACCCCCTTCACTACACAAACACCACTGCACTATCCTAAACCCTAAAACAGTACCCCTAGCATGACCCCCTTCACTACACAAACACCACTGCACTACCCTAAAACACTACCCCCAGCACTACCCCCTACACTACCCAAACACCACTGCACTATCCTAAACCCTAACACACTACCCCCAGCACGACCTCCTACAATACACAAGCAACACTGCACTACCCTAAACCCTAAAACACTACCCCCAGCATGACTCCCTACACTACCCAAACAACTGTACTACCCTAAACCCTAAATCTACCCCAGCACAACCCCCTACACTACAAAAACACCACAGCACTGCCTTAAACCCTAAAACACTACCCCCAGCATGACCCACTTCACTACACAAACACCACTGCACTGCCTTAAACCCTAAAACACTACCACCAGAACAACCCCGTACACTACATAAACACCACTGCACTATCCTCAACCCTAAAAGACTACCCCCGCCCTACACTACCCAAACACAACTACACTACCCTAAACCCTAAAACACTACCCCAAGCATTACCCCCTACACTACAAAAACACCCCTGCACTACCCTAAACCCTAAAGCCCTACGCACAGCATGACCCCCTATACTACACAACCACCACTGCACTACCCTAAACCCTAAAATACTACCCCCTACACTACACAAACACCACTGCCCTGCCCTAAACCTGAAAACACTCACCCAGCACGACCCCTACACTACAGCAATACCACTGTACTACCCTAAATCGTAAATCCACCCCCAGCATGACCCCCTACACCACTCAAGCAACTGCACTACCCTAAACCCTAAAACACTATCCCAAGCACAACCCCTACACAAACTGCAGTACCCTAAACACAAACACACTACCCCCAGCACGACGCACTACACTACCCAAACACCACTACACTACCCTAACCCATAAAAGATGACCCCCTACACTACACAAACACAACTGCACTACCCTAAACCCTAAAACGCTAAACCTAGCACGACCCCCAACACTAAACAAACACCACTGAACTACCCTAAATCCTAAAACACTAACCCCTACACTACACAAACACAACTGCACTACCCTAAACCCTAAAACACTACCCCCAGCATGACACCCTTCACTACCCAAACATAACTGCACTACCATAAACACAAAAACACTACACCCAGCACGACGCTGTGCACTACACAAACACCACTGCAGTACCCTAACCCATAAAACACGACCCCCTACACTACACAAACACCACTGCCCTACCCTAAAACGCTACCCCAGCACTACCCCCAATACTACTCAAACACCACTGCACTACCCTCAACCCTAAAACACAACCCCCAGCAGTAAGCCCTACACTACCCAAACACAACTGCACTACCCTAAACCCTAAAACACTAACACCAGCCTGACCCCCTACACTACACAACCACTGCACTACCCTAAACCCTAAAACCCTACCCCAGCACGACCCCCTACACTACACAAACACCACTGCACCACCCTAAACCCTAAAACACTACCCACAGCATGACCCACTACACAAACACCACGGCACTACCCTAAGCCCTAAAACACTACCCCTTACACTAAACAAAGACAACTGCACTACTCTAAACCCTAAAACACTACTCCTACACTACACAAACACCACTGCCCTGCCCTAAACCTGAAAACACTACCCCCAGCATAACCCCCTACACTACACCAACACCACTGTACTACCCTAAACCGTAAATCTACCCCCAGCATGACCCCCTACACCACACAAGCAACTGCACTACCCTAAACCCTAATACACTACCCCAAGCACAACCCCCTACACTATACAAACATAACTGCACTACCCTAAACACAAAAACACTACCCCCAGCACTACGCCCTACACTACCCAAACACCACTGCACTACCCTAACCCATAAAATACGACCCCCTACACTACACAAACACCACTGCACTACCCTAAAACGCTACCCCAGCACTACCCCCAACACTCCCCAAATACCACTGCACTACCCTAAACCCTAAAACACTAACCCCTACACTACACAAACACCACTGCACAACCCTAAACCCTAAAACCCCACCCCCAGCATGACGCCCTACACTACACAAACATAACTGCACTACCCTAAACCCTAAAACACTACCCCAGCATGACCCCTTCACAACACAAACACCACTGCACTACCCTAAATCTGCCCCAGCATGACTCCGTTCACTACCCAAACACCGCTGCACTACCCTAAATCACGACCCCCTACACTACCTAAAGACCACTGCACTACCCTAAACCCTAAAACACTACCCCCTGTGTAGGAAGGTGGATATCTGACTATGGTTACCCCCAAATTTTTGCCTAGTGTCTAGCTGGTTTTTCGACTTAGTTGGCCTGAGATCCTGCCATTCAGGACCTCAGCCCATCTGCTCTCTCTTTAAAATGGACTCCATGTACCCTAGGTACATACCCAATTGGTTGGATCACCCTGTCAGCCCCTGTACCAGTGTACACTAGGTACCCAGGGCATTGGTGTACCCAAGGCCTGCCAAGGGCTGAAGCATGTATTATGCCACCCCAGGCTTGGCCTAACAATTTGACACAACTGGCTGATCACTCAGCTGGGGTAAGTTGGTGTAATCACCTCTTACTTAGGTGTAGTATACCTATACCTAACCTTAAATGGGACACCTGGTAACCTATAAGTCACTCCTATGGCAGGCCTTAACAATCCTGAAGGCAGAGTGCTTGGTTCCATGTGAGATGGTGCTCTGGCATGAGCTGAGCCTGTCTGCAGTGGTCGGAACAACTTCCTTCTACTGTTTCCAGATATCGTCATACCATATACTCTTAAGTGCATTATGAACCTCGCGGTTAAATGCTATCTTTGGTTTGGCTTTATCAAAACATGTCGAGTAAGGTGTCATACGAATTGGAATACTAACCCCTCGCCAATTCTGGCGACGGGGTTAGCATTCCACCCTTCTAGAGGGACACGACATGTACAGTACCTGAAACCCGGGTAAAATCAGACATAGCCTCAGCTCCACAAAATGGATGCTGCCACCACAGACACAAGTCTGCCCTCCTGCTGCTGGGAGTCCTTCCAGCTTGGGAGGTGTGGACAAAGGGTTTCCTGCCAGGGGAGGTGCATGCACCACCCCAGACAGGATTTTGTGTATTGGTCAGGTAGGGCTTGAAAGAAACCAGACATGCCTGTGGCTCACAAGGAGCCTCGGTGCATATGCCAGTTCAAACCGGTCCTGGGGCACACCAGTCCCGGGCCTGGGGCGAGCTGGACAAAGGATTGGGGGTGTAACCACCCCCCTTCCTGGTCCCACCCATAGGGAGGGACCTAGCAGGTAGTCCGGCCCCTAGAATCCGCTTAAAGGTAGGAGCTGTGTCCTAAGACTTCAGACATCCTGGAATCAACTTGAAACTAAGAAGAAGACGGGAACTTCGACATTCTGCTGCACAGAAGACTGAAGAAAATCTCCCCTGTGGTCAGGGAGTGACCACCTTGCTAACGCAAGCACCATCCAGCGAATCACCGTCTGCTTTGCCGCCGCCTCCCGCCGGAGCCCGAGCCCAGAGACTGACAAGACCTGGACCTCCAGACCTCTCACCGCCCGATCCACAGTCCCTGCAAAGAGGAGACCCGTGGAGGCACCGAGACACGTGGAGCCAGCCATCTTGGAACGACTACGACAAGCTGACCAGTGCAACAACCGAGGCTCCCTCCAAGTTGTGCTTTGGGTCCTGAGAAGCCCAACCCTCGAGCAGCATCTGCACCAAAGGTGAGCCCTCCAGCATCTCCACGATCTGCGTGGGGCCCTTCTGCATTTTGCCACTCGACGCGCCTAACCGGTTGCTGGCCCGCTGGCTAGTGGCCATCTTGGCGACGAAATCTACGACAAACACCGCTGGTCTGGTTGCTCCAGACTGGCCCTTGCTCCCCTCCAAAGGAGCAATCCATCTGACCTTGCTGGTCAGAACCAACAGCTGATTTCCGAATCCTCCTGCAATTGCTTTTGCCAAGGCTTGTTTGCTTCGATCAAGTCGCCGACACCGCCGACAGCGAGAGCCTGCGTGGGACAGCTCGTGAGCCGACTCCTGGACGTCGTCGACCTTCAGGGACCACGTGGCTGCGGAGACAAGCTACCCCTCATCACCTGTTTGCACCCGACATCGCCTGGTACCCACCTGGTGCCACGCTGGTCACTGGCTAGTGACTGTGAACACTGTCCCCTCTGCTTACAGGTCTTCAACATCTCCGATCCACTCTTGGATCCACTGCATCTCTTCCCGACCGACCGCCTGCAGCACTTTTGTCTACAGGCCCCACGGAACAGATAGAAGAAACCCGACGCACTTCGAGGCCTATGCACCCGCTTCCTGTGGGTGAGGTAAAGCTGGCACACCTGTGCCCAAGTGTAGTATTACATCTCTAGTGCCTGTGTTCCAAATCTTAAGTTCCTAGGTCATCCGGAAGATTCCTTTTGCAGTAACTTTGTACTTTTTACGCACCCATTGAAACCTATGGGAGCACGCGTGTGACTATTTGCTCTGCACACGCCACCCGTGGACCTCCTGGTCACTAACTGACGTTAGCTCCTTGTAGGCCCAGCGATTCTAGAGGCCTTAGGCCTTTTCCCTTTTCTGTTCGTGGTACTTATACCACTATTTTAGTATATGGTTTGAGTGGCCACCAGGGCCTATCCATATAAAGTGCAACTTCTGTGTATTCTGTGATAATCTTGTTTGACGATTTGTGCTCCTGTGCTCATAAAGAGACTAGGGGTTACTTTGAGAAATAAATACATATATATTTTGAATATATATCTGTGTGGTGTCCTTTCATTGGTATAAAAGGGGGTTGCATTTGGTAAAACAGCTGGCTTAACACGCTTCACGAGTTTAGCCTCAAAGACTGCTTAGCCTACGCTACCACTAGGGCAGCTAGTCCGAAAAGGTTGACTTACAACCACACCATAAGGGTTGCTTGGCATGGTACAAGGTGGTCACTAGAACTAGTGAACAGCATATACCAGGCCAACTTCTCACATTGGTGAGCAGCGGTTGGATTTGAGCTTGCTGTGTTTTACCATTGTAATCTCTTGGTTACCAATTGAAAGATCACATAGGTACCTGTAGGTACATATAAAACAAGATTAGATATACTTAAGTTCTACTGAACTTAGTTGTTGTAGAGCAAAGGGAGTAGCACACCCTGACTACAACTACTAGATAGGTTTAGTAGGTAAACCCAAGTGTAGGTAGATTGCAACACATCCACCCACACTTAAGAGCAATGGCTGGGGCAGAGGGGTCCACTGTACCCATCTCTGTTGAGAGTGACCCCCCGAGGGCACCATCCATCTATGCTACCCTTAATCAGAATGAGCTCAGGCATTTGGCAACTCTTAGAGGCCTTAAACAGCCCAAGAACCCAAACTCTGCTGAGCTCAGAGAGCTCTTACAGAATGATGAGAATCAGAGAGCACTCAAGAAAGCTTCCCAGTTAGCCCCCTTAGGGACAGGAACAGGAGGCCCCCCTTCTGAAGATACTACAGAGGTACCCAGTTCCAATAGTCACCCCTTAGATGGGATGCCTACCACAGAGGAAGAAAGTGATGGGGATACAGATGTGAGTGGGGATGAAGGGAGAACTAGCCCAGTGCCAAGTGTTATACTTGGCCCAGCTAAACTAAGGCTATTGGGGACTGACAGTGGGTTCACCCCATTGGATCTCCCCAGTGGACTTAACACAGGGCTTGGAAGGCAAAGGAATCGCTCAGGTGACTCCAATGCTTCCCATGGCTCTAGAGGCTCTCAAGGTCACTCCAGAAGGAGACTGACCACCCCTCAGAGGAGGGAACATGAGGCCAGAATGCAGGAAGCCCAGCTGAGGATCAGGAAGCAGGAGCTAGAAGTAGCCCTGATGGAAGAAAAACTGAGCAAGGCTAGGCAGCATAGAGAGAGTGGGTCTATACCCACTGGTGGCAGCAATGTCCCTAGGGACAAAGATAGGGTCTTTGACAATAGGAACCTGTCCAAGATTGTGCCCCCCTACAAAAGTGGGGATGACATCCACAAATGGATGACTGCTCTTGAGAGAGCCTGCAAAGTGCAGCAGGTTCCTGAAGACCAGTGGGCAGCAATCTTATGGCTCTCCTTTGAGGGGAGAGGCAGAGATAGACTCCTCACTGTTAGAGAAGAGGATGTCAGAAATTACAGAGTCCTGAAGAGTGTCCTAGTTGATGGGTTAGGCTTAACCACTGAACAGTACAGGTTAATGTTCAGAGACACCCAGAAGACACAGACTCAGGACTGGTCTGAATATGTGGAATGTGCCACTAAGGCTTTGGAGGGTTGGTTGCTGGGAAGTAAGGTGTCTGATTATACAGGATTGTACAATTTGATGATGAGAGAGCAGATTTTAAGTAATTGTCAAAACCAGCTTCTCCATCAACACCTGGTAGACTCAGATTTGACCTCTCCCCAAGAATTGGGAAAGAGGGCAGATAAATGGGTCAGGACCAGGATCAGGCCTAAAAACCAGGGTGGTGACCAAAAGAAAGATACCACCAAGCCTCAAGAGAAGGGTGGGGATAAAGAAAAAGAGAAACCTTCCTCAGGGCCCCAAAACTCCACACAGGGTGGTGGGTCCCAAGCTCCCTCCTCTACCACAGCCAAAAAGCCCTACTGCCATGAGTGTAAAACTCCTGGGCATTGGAAAACTGACAGCGGTTGCCCAAGGGCTAAAAACAAAACTGTTCCTCCAATTACTCCTGTCACACCACCTATTACTGTCAGCAGTAATCCCCCAGGTGGTGGGAGTGCCCCCAGAAATCTGGGTGGGTTTACTTGGGGAACACAGGGGGACCCTGGCTTAGCCAATTCCCCTGCAGCAGATACTCTTGTCTGTGATGGTGGCATGGGGTTTGCCAACTTCACTGCCTGTCCCAACACTTTGGGTAGGTACAGACAGGAGCCCTACATCAATGGTACAAAAGCTGAGGCCTACAGAGACACTGGAGCTAGCATCACAATGGTGGCCCATTGGCTAGTTCCCTCTGAGCAGCTTTTGCCTGGTTTCTCCTACCAGGTGACCAACATTGATGGCAAACAGAACAGTCATCCCATGGCAGAGGTATGTCTCAGCTGGGGAGGTGTCACTGGCCCTAAAAGGGTGGCAGTGTCCCCAACCTTGCCTGTAGACTGCTTACTGGGGAATGACTTAGAACTCTCAGCTTGGGCTGGAGTTGAACAAGACACCCATTCTAAAATGGTAGGCCTGTCACAAAAGGGTAGGGGGGTTGTGCCATTCACAACCCCTGTCCAAATAGATTTCCTCCCTGAAAAGGTTGGAAGGGCAGTGGTAGCCACAGCCCAGGCACAGACAGACTTCCCTGTAGAGACTGGCAGAGCTGTGACAGTCACAGCTCAAACACAAACTGAGTGCCACCCTGAAAAGGTTGGCAAGGCTGTAATGGTCTCAGCCTATACTCAGACTGACATAGGTGTAGTGAAGCCTGAAACAATGGATCACTCCACACAAACTGAGAGTAGTGGGGAGGAAGAAAAGTCTCCCTCTCCCCAGACATTAGGAAAAGGTCAGCCTCCTCAGGGATCTGACCTCACCCCTTGTGAAGGAACTGCCCCAGAGGTAGCCAGGCCTGGCCTGGCAGAGCCTCTGATGTCAGTGGCCCCTTCCAAGGTGGGACCCAGTCTGGTGCAGGTAGCCTGCCTCTCTCTACCCTGCCTCAGTCAGCCCAGGGCTGCAGAGGTCAGGGAGGCCAGTGGACCCCCAGAGGGCCCCTGTCCACAAGAACCCCCCCATCAAAAGAATGAGGATTGCCTGGCTAGTAGCCCTAGTCAGGTGATGGGTAAAAACATTCCTGAGGGATCTCCTTTACAGGTAGTTAGGGACCTCCCCCAGAGGGATTCTGTTGGGCACAGGCAAACCTGGGACCTTAGGGCCCCAAACCTGACCTGTCCCTCCAGTAAGCCCACAAAAGGGACCCAGCCTCCAGCTTTAGGTAGCCAGAGGCTGACCCTGAGAGCACAGTGCAACTCAGTTAAGGAAAGAAAGGCATCCATGGTGAAGGATGATTGGAGGAAGCTGAGGTCTCACTTTGAGGACACTCACTTCAGTACTCCATCTCGACACCAGCCTTTTACTTTGCCAAGACACACCAAAGGTAGAGATTCCCTATGGTGGAGACCCTCTGATACCCTTAGGGTGAGGGATCGCTTAGTGGACCATGAGACAGGGGGTAACCATGCCAGTGCTGGTTCCTCCTTATATGGCCACTTGGGCAATATAGGCTTACCTGGTCAAGGTCAGCCTTATCTCCCTTCGTTTGGGGGGGGGTTGTGTAGGAAGGTGGATATCTGACTATGGTTACCCCCAAATTTTTGCCTAGTGTCTAGCTGGTTTTTCGACTTAGTTGGCCTGAGATCCTGCCATTCAGGACCTCAGCCCATCTGCTCTCTCTTTAAAATGGACTCCATGTACCCTAGGTACATACCCAATTGGTTGGATCACCCTGTCAGCCCCTGTACCAGTGTACACTAGGTACCCAGGGCATTGGTGTACCCAAGGCCTGCCAAGGGCTGAAGCATGTATTATGCCACCCCAGGCTTGGCCTAACAATTTGACACAACTGGCTGATCACTCAGCTGGGGTAAGTTGGTGTAATCACCTCTTACTTAGGTGTAGTATACCTATACCTAACCTTAAATGGGACACCTGGTAACCTATAAGTCACTCCTATGGCAGGCCTTAACAATCCTGAAGGCAGAGTGCTTGGTTCCATGTGAGATGGTGCTCTGGCATGAGCTGAGCCTGTCTGCAGTGGTCGGAACAACTTCCTTCTACTGTTTCCAGATATCGTCATACCATATACTCTTAAGTGCATTATGAACCTCGCGGTTAAATGCTATCTTTGGTTTGGCTTTATCAAAACATGTCGAGTAAGGTGTCATACGAATTGGAATACTAACCCCTCGCCAATTCTGGCGACGGGGTTAGCATTCCACCCTTCTAGAGGGACACGACATGTACAGTACCTGAAACCCGGGTAAAATCAGACATAGCCTCAGCTCCACAAAATGGATGCTGCCACCACAGACACAAGTCTGCCCTCCTGCTGCTGGGAGTCCTTCCAGCTTGGGAGGTGTGGACAAAGGGTTTCCTGCCAGGGGAGGTGCATGCACCACCCCAGACAGGATTTTGTGTATTGGTCAGGTAGGGCTTGAAAGAAACCAGACATGCCTGTGGCTCACAAGGAGCCTCGGTGCATATGCCAGTTCAAACCGGTCCTGGGGCACACCAGTCCCGGGCCTGGGGCGAGCTGGACAAAGGATTGGGGGTGTAACCACCCCCCTTCCTGGTCCCACCCATAGGGAGGGACCTAGCAGGTAGTCCGGCCCCTAGAATCCGCTTAAAGGTAGGAGCTGTGTCCTAAGACTTCAGACATCCTGGAATCAACTTGAAACTAAGAAGAAGACGGGAACTTCGACATTCTGCTGCACAGAAGACTGAAGAAAATCTCCCCTGTGGTCAGGGAGTGACCACCTTGCTAACGCAAGCACCATCCAGCGAATCACCGTCTGCTTTGCCGCCGCCTCCCGCCGGAGCCCGAGCCCAGAGACTGACAAGACCTGGACCTCCAGACCTCTCACCGCCCGATCCACAGTCCCTGCAAAGAGGAGACCCGTGGAGGCACCGAGACACGTGGAGCCAGCCATCTTGGAACGACTACGACAAGCTGACCAGTGCAACAACCGAGGCTCCCTCCAAGTTGTGCTTTGGGTCCTGAGAAGCCCAACCCTCGAGCAGCATCTGCACCAAAGGTGAGCCCTCCAGCATCTCCACGATCTGCGTGGGGCCCTTCTGCATTTTGCCACTCGACGCGCCTAACCGGTTGCTGGCCCGCTGGCTAGTGGCCATCTTGGCGACGAAATCTACGACAAACACCGCTGGTCTGGTTGCTCCAGACTGGCCCTTGCTCCCCTCCAAAGGAGCAATCCATCTGACCTTGCTGGTCAGAACCAACAGCTGATTTCCGAATCCTCCTGCAATTGCTTTTGCCAAGGCTTGTTTGCTTCGATCAAGTCGCCGACACCGCCGACAGCGAGAGCCTGCGTGGGACAGCTCGTGAGCCGACTCCTGGACGTCGTCGACCTTCAGGGACCACGTGGCTGCGGAGACAAGCTACCCCTCATCACCTGTTTGCACCCGACATCGCCTGGTACCCACCTGGTGCCACGCTGGTCACTGGCTAGTGACTGTGAACACTGTCCCCTCTGCTTACAGGTCTTCAACATCTCCGATCCACTCTTGGATCCACTGCATCTCTTCCCGACCGACCGCCTGCAGCACTTTTGTCTACAGGCCCCACGGAACAGATAGAAGAAACCCGACGCACTTCGAGGCCTATGCACCCGCTTCCTGTGGGTGAGGTAAAGCTGGCACACCTGTGCCCAAGTGTAGTATTACATCTCTAGTGCCTGTGTTCCAAATCTTAAGTTCCTAGGTCATCCGGAAGATTCCTTTTGCAGTAACTTTGTACTTTTTACGCACCCATTGAAACCTATGGGAGCACGCGTGTGACTATTTGCTCTGCACACGCCACCCGTGGACCTCCTGGTCACTAACTGACGTTAGCTCCTTGTAGGCCCAGCGATTCTAGAGGCCTTAGGCCTTTTCCCTTTTCTGTTCGTGGTACTTATACCACTATTTTAGTATATGGTTTGAGTGGCCACCAGGGCCTATCCATATAAAGTGCAACTTCTGTGTATTCTGTGATAATCTTGTTTGACGATTTGTGCTCCTGTGCTCATAAAGAGACTAGGGGTTACTTTGAGAAATAAATACATATATATTTTGAATATATATCTGTGTGGTGTCCTTTCATTGGTATAAAAGGGGGTTGCATTTGGTAAAACAGCTGGCTTAACACGCTTCACGAGTTTAGCCTCAAAGACTGCTTAGCCTACGCTACCACTAGGGCAGCTAGTCCGAAAAGGTTGACTTACAACCACACCATAAGGGTTGCTTGGCATGGTACAAGGTGGTCACTAGAACTAGTGAACAGCATATACCAGGCCAACTTCTCACACCCTGCACTACACAAACACCACTGCACTGCCCTAAACCCTAAAATACTACATCCTACACTACACAAACACCACTGCCCTGCCCTAAACCTGAAAACACTACACCCAGCACGACCCCCTACACTACAGCAACACCACTGTACTACCCTAAATCGTAAATCTACCCCCACCATGACCCCCTACACCACACAAGCAACTGCACTACCCTAAACCCTAAAACACTACCCCAAGCACAACCCCCTACACAAACTGCAGTACCCTAAACACAAAAACACTACCCCCAGCACGACGCCGTATACTACCCCAACACAACTGCACTACCCTAAACCCTAACACACTACCCTTTGCATGACCCCCTACACTACACAAACACCACTGCACTACCCTAGACCCTAAAACACTACCCCAGCACTACCCCTACACTACCCAAACACCACTGCACTACCATAAACCCTAAAACAATACCCCCAGCACGACCATCTTCACTACACAAACACCACTGCACTACCATAAACCCTAAAACTCTACCCCCTACACTACACAAACACCACTGCACTACCCTCAACCCTAAAACCCTACCCCCAGCACTACACCCTACACTACACAAACACCACTACACTACTCTAAATCACTATCCCAAGCACTAGCCCCTACACTACACAAACACCACTGCACTAAACCCTAAAACACGAACCCGTACACTACACAAACACCACTGCACTACCCTAAACCCTAAAACACTACCCCCAGCACTACGCCCTACACTATACAAACACCACGGCACTACCCTAAACCCTAAAACACTTCCCCTAGCAGTACACCCTATACTACCCAAACACAACTGCACTACCCTAAACCCTAAAACACTATCCACAGCTCTACCCCCTACACTACACAAACACCACTGCACTACCCTAAACCCTAAAACACTACCCCAGTACTACCCCTACACTACCCAAACAGAACTGCACTACCCTAAACCCTAAAACATGACCCCAGCATGACCCCCTCACAACAAACACCACTGCAATACCCTAAATCTCCAACCAGCATGACCCCCTACACTACCCAAACACCACTGCAGTACCCTAAACCCTAAAACACGACCACCTACACAACAAAAACTCCACTGCAGTACCCTAAACCCTAAAACACTACCACCAGCACGACCCCCTTCACTACACAATCACCACTGCACTGCCCTAAAACACTATCCCAAGCACTACACAAACACCACTGCACTACCCTAAACCCTAAAACACTACCCTTAGCATGACCCCCTAAACTACACAAACACCACTGCACTACCCTAGACCCTAAAACACTACCCCAGCACTACCCCTACACTACCCAAACACCACTGCACTACCCTAAACCCTAAAACACTGCCCCCAGCATGACACCCTACACTACCCAAACACCACTGCACTACCCTAAACCCTAAAACACTATCCCCAGCACTACCCTCTACACTACACAAATACCACTGCACTACCCTAAACCCTAAAACACTACCCCTGCACTACACAAACACCACTGCCCTGCCCTAAACCTGAAAACACTACACCCAGCACGACCCCTACACTACAGCAACACCACTGTACTTCCCTAAATCGTAAATCCACCCCCAGCATGACCCCCTACACCACTCAAGCAACTGCACGACCCTAAACCCTAAAACACTATCCCAAGCACAACCCCTACACAAACTGCAGTACCCTAAACACAAAAACACTACCCCCAGCACGACACCCTACACTACCCAAACACCACTACACTACCCTAACCCATAAAACATGACCCCTACACTACACAAACACAACTGCACTACCCTAAACCCTAAAACGCTAAACCCAGCACGACCCCCAACACTACACAAACACCACTGAACTACCCTAAATCCTAAAACACTAACCCCTACACTACACAAACACAACTGCACTACCCTAAACCCTAAAACACTACCCCCAGCATGACACCCTTCACTACCCAAACATAACTGCACTACCATAAACACAAAAACACTACACCCAGCACGACGCTGTGCACTACACAAACACCACTGCACTACCCTAACCCATAAAACACGACCCCCTACACTACACAAACACAACTGCCCTACCCTAAAACGCTACCCCAGCACTACCCCTAATACTACTCAAACACCACTGCACTACCCTCAACCCTAAAACACTACCCACAGCATGACCCACTACACAAACACCATGGCACTACCCTAAGCCCTAAAACACTACCCCTTACACTAAACAAAGACCACTGCACTACCCTAAACCCTAAAACACTACCCCTACACTACACAAACACCACTGCCCTGCCCTAAACCTGAAAACACTACCCCCAGCACAACCCCCTACACTACACCAACACCACTGTACTACCCTAAACCGTAAATCTACCCCCAGCATGACCCCCTACACCACACAAGCAACTGCACTACCCTAAACCCTAATACACTACCCCAAGCACAACCCCCTACACTATACAAACATAACTGCACTACCCTAAACACAAAAACACTACCCCCAGCACTACGCCCTACACTACCCAAACACCACTGCACTACCCTAACCCATAAAACACGACCCCCTACACTACACAAACACCACTGCATTACCCTAAACCCTAAAACGCTAAACCCAGCACGACCCCAACACTACACAAACACCACTGAACTACCCTAAATCCTAAAACACTAACCCCTACACTACACAAACACAACTGCACTACCCTAAACCCTAAAACACTACCCCCAGCGTGACACCCTTCACTACCCATACATAAATGCACTACCATAAACACAAAAACACTACACCCAGCACGACGCCGTGCACAACACAAACACCACTGCACTACCCTAACCCATAAAACACGACCCCCTACACTACACAAACACCACTACCCTACCCTAATACGCTACCCCAGCACTACCCCCAAAACTACTCAAACACCACTGCACTACCCCCAACCCTACAACACAACCCCCAGCAGTAAGTCCTACACTACCCAAACACAACTGCACTACCCTAAACCCTAAAACACTACCACCAGCCTGACCCCCTACAATACACAACCACTGCTCTACCCTAAACCCTAAAACCCTACCCCAGCACGACCCTCTACACTACACAAACACCACTGCACTACCCTAAACCCTAAAATACTACCCACATCATGACCCACTACACAAACACCACGGCACTACCCTAAGCCCTAAAACACTACCCCTTACACTAAACAAAGACCACTGCACTACCCTAAACCATAAAACACTACCCCTACACTACACAAACACCACTGCCCTGCCCTAAACCTGAAAACACTACCCCCAGCACAACCCCCTACACTACACCAACACCGCTGCACTACCCTAAACCCTAAAACACTACCCCCTACACTACACAAACACCAGTGCACTAACTTAAACCCTAAAACACTACCCCAAGCACTACGCCCTACACTACCCAAACACCAGTGCACTACTCTAAACCACTATCCCCAGCACTACCCCCTACACTACACAAACACCACCACACTACCCTAAAACAGTACCCCCGCACGATTCCCTACACTACCCAAAAACCACTGCACTACACTAAACCCTAAATCTACCCCCAGCATGACCTCCCACACTACACAAACACCACTGCACTACCCTAAATCTACACCCAGCATGACCCCCTACACTACCAAAACACCACTGCACTACACTAAACCATAAAACAGGACCCCTTACACTACACAAACTACACTGCACTACCCTAGACCCCAAAACACTACCCCCAGCACAACCCCTTCATTACACAAACACCACTGCACTATCCTAAACCCTAAAACACTACCTCCAGCACGACCCCCTTCACTACACAAACACCACTGCACTATCCTAAACCCTAAAACAGTACCCCTAGCATGACCCCCTTCACTACACAAACACCACTGCACTACCCTAAACCCTAAAACACTACCCCCAGCACTACCCCCTACACTACCCAAACACCACTGCACTATCCTAAACCCTAACACACTACCCCCAGCACGACCTCCTACAATACACAAGCAACACTGCACTACCCTAAACCCTAAAACACTACCCCCAGCATGACTCCCTACACTACCCAAACAACTGTACTACCCTAAACCCTAAATCTACCCCAGCACAACCCCCTACACTACACAAACACCACAGCACTGCCTTAAACCCTAAAACACTACCCCCAGCATGACCCACTTCACTACACAAACACCACTGCACTGCCTTAAACCCTAAAACACTACCACCAGAACAACCCCGTACACTACATAAACACCACTGCACTATCCTCAACCCTAAAAGACTACCCCCGCCCTACACTACCCAAACACAACTACACTACCCTAAACCCTAAAACACTACCCCAAGCATTACCCCCTACACTACAAAAACACCCCTGCACTACCCTAAACCCTAAAATACTACCCCCTACACTACACAAACACCACTGCCCTGCCCTAAACCTGAAAACACTCACCCAGCATGACCCCTACACTACAGCAATACCACTGTACTACCCTAAATCGTAAATCCACCCCCAGCATGACCCCCTACACCACTCAAGCAACTGCACTGCCCTAAACCCTAAAACACTATCCCAAGCACAACCCCTACACAAACTGCAGTACCCTAAACACAAAAACACTACTCCCAGCATGACGCACTACACTACCCAAACACCACTACACTACCCTAACCCATAAAACATGACCCCCTACACTACACAAACACAACTGCACTACCCTAATCCCTAAAACGCTAAACCTAGCACGACCCCCAACACTACACAAACACCACTGAACTACCCTAAATCCTAAAACACTAACCCCTACACTACACAAACACAACTGCACTACCCTAAACCCTAACACACTACCCCCAGCATGACACCCTTCACTACCCAAACATAACTGCACTACCATAAACACAAAAACACTACACCCAGCACGACGCTGTGCACTACACAAACACCACTGCACTACCCTAACCCATAAAACATGACCCCCTACACTACACAAACACCACTGCCCTAACCTAAAACGCTACCCCAGCACTACCCCCAATACTACTCAAACACCACTGCACTACCCTCAACCCTAAAACACAACCCCCAGCAGTAAGCCCTACACTACCCAAACACAACTGCACTACCCTAAACCCTAAAACACTAACACCAGCCTGACCCCCTACACTACACAACCACTGCACTACCCTAAACCCTAAAACCCTACCCCAGCACGACCCCCTACACTACACAAACACCACTGCACTACCCTAAACCCTAAAACACTACCCACAGCATGACCCACTACACAAACACCACGGCACTACCCTAAGCCCTAAAACACTACCCCTTACACTAAACAAAGACCACTGCACTACTCTAAACCCTAAAACACTACCCCTACACTACACAAACACCACTGCCCTGCCCTAAACTTGAAAACACTACCCCCAGCACAACCCCCTACACTACACCAACACCACTGTACTACCCTAAACCGTAAATCTACCCCCAGCATGACCCCCTACACCACACAAGCAACTGCACTACCCTAAACCCTAATACACTACCCCAAGCACAACCCCCTACACTATACAAACATAACTGCACTACCCTAAACACAAAAACACTACCCCCAGCACTACGCCCTACACTACCCAAACACCACTGCACTACCCTAACCCATAAAATACGACCCCCTACACTACACAAACACCACTGCACTACCCTAAAACGCTACCCCAGCACTACCCCCAACACTCCCCAAATACCACTGCACTACCCTAAACCCTAAAACACTAACCCCTACACTACACAAACACCACTGCACAACCCTAAACCCTAAAACACCACCCCCAGCATGACGCCCTACACTACACAAACATAACTGCACTACCCTAAACCCTAAAACACTACCCCAGCATGACCCCTTCACAACACAAACACCACTGCACTACCCTAAATCTGCCCCCAGCATGACTCCGTTCACTACCCAAACACCGCTGCACTACCCTAAATCACGACCCCCTACACTACCTAAAGACCACTGCACTACCCTAAACCCTAAAACACTACCCCCTGCACTACACAAACACCACTGCACTGCCCTAAACCCTAAAATACTACATCCTACACTACACAAACACCACTGCCCTGCCCTAAACCTGAAAACACTACACCCAGCACGACCCCCTACACTACAGCAACACCACTGTACTACCCTAAATCGTAAATCTACCCCCACCATGACCCCCTACACCACACAAGCAACTGCACTACCCTAAACCCTAAAACACTACCCCAAGCACAACCCCCTACACAAACTGCAGTACCCTAAACACAAAAATACTACCCCCCGCACGACGCCCTATACTACCCCAACACAACTGCACTACCCTAAACCCTAACACACTACCCTTTGCATGACCCCCTACACTACACAAACACCACTGCACTACCCTAGACCCTAAAACACTACCCCAGCACTACCCCTACACTACCCAAACACCACTGCACTACCATAAACCCTAAAACAATACCCCCAGCATGACCATCTTCACTACACAAACACCACTGCACTACCATAAACCCTAAAACTCTACCCCCTACACTACACAAACACCACTGCACTACCCTAAACCCTAAAACACTACCCCAAGCACAACCCCCTACACAAACTGCAGTACCCTAAACACAAAAACACTACCCCCAGCACGACGCCCTATACTACCCCAACACAACTGCACTACCCTAAACCCTAACACACTACCCTTTGCATGACCCCCTACACTACACAAACACCACTGCACTGCACTACCCTAGACCCTAAAACACTACCCCAGCACTACCCCTACACTACCTAAACACCACTGCACTACCATAAACCCTAAAACAATACCCCCTACACTACACAAACACCACTGCACTACCCTCAACCCTAAAACACTACCCCCAGCACTACACCCTACACTACACAAACACCACTACACTACTCTAAATCACTATCCCAAGCACTAGCCCCTACACTACACAAACACCACTGCACTAAACCCTAAAACACGAACCCCTACACTACACAAACACCACTGCACTA
Organism: Triturus cristatus; assembly: GCF_964204655.1. Taxonomy (NCBI): domain Eukaryota; kingdom Metazoa; phylum Chordata; class Amphibia; order Caudata; family Salamandridae; genus Triturus; species Triturus cristatus. The sequence continues at coordinate 618,880,854 of NC_140579.1, read as the reverse complement.
CCCTAAACCCTAAAACACTACCCCCAGCACTACGCCCTACACTATACAAACACCACGGCACTACCCTAAACCCTAAAACACTTCCCCTAGCAGTACACCCTATACTACCCAAACACAACTGCACTATCCTAAACCCTAAAACACTATCCACAGCTCTACCCCCTACACTACACAAACACCACTGCACTACCCTAAACCCTAAAACACTACCCCAGTACTACCCCTACACTACCCAAACGGAACTGCACTACCCTAAACCCTAAAACACGACCCCAGCATGACCCCCTCACAACAAACACCACTGCAATACCCTAAATCTCCAACCAGCATGACCCCCTACACTACCCAAACACCACTGCAGTACCCTAAACCCTAAAACACGACCACCTACACAACAAAAACTCCACTGCAGTACCCTAAACCCTAAAACACTACCACCAGCACGACCCCCTTCACTACACAATCACCACTGCACTGCCCTAAAACACTATCCCAAGCACTACACAAACACCACTGCACTACCCTAAACCCTAAAACACTACCCTTAGCATGACCCCCTAAACTACACAAACACCACTGCACTACCCTAGACCCTAAAACACTACCCCAGCACTACCCCTACACTACCCAAACACCACTGCACTACCCTAAACCCTAAAACACTGCCCCCAGCATGACACCCTACACTACCCAAACACCACTGCACTACCCTAAACCCTAAAACACTATCCCCAGCACTACCCTCTACACTACACAAATACCACTGCACTACCCTAAACCCTAAAACACTACCCCTACACTACACAAACACCACTGCCCTGCCCTAAACCTGAAAACACTACCCCCAGCACAACCCCCTACACTACACCAACACCACTGTACTACCCTAAACCGTAAATCTACCCCCAGCATGACCCCCTACACCACACAAGCAACTGCACTACCCTAAACCCTAATACACTACCCCAAGCACAACCCCCTACACTATACAAACATAACTGCACTACCCTAAACACAAAAACACTACCCCCAGCACTACGCCCTACACTACCCAAACACCACTGCACTACCCTAACCCATAAAACACGACCCCCTACACTACACAAACACCACTGCACTACCCTAAAACGCTACCCCAGCACTACCCCCAACACTCCCCAAATACCACTGCACTACCCTAAACCCTAAAACACAACCCCCTACACTACACAAACACCGCTGCACTACCCTAAACCCTAAAACACTACCCCCTACACTACACAAACACCAGTGCACTAACTTAAACCCTAAAACACTACCCCAAGCACTACGCCCTACACTACCCAAACACCAGTGCACTACTCTAAACCACTATCCCCAGCACTACCCCCTACACTACACAAACAATACCACACTACCCTAAAACAGTACCCTCGCACGATTCCCTACACTACCCAAAAACGACTGCACTACACTAAACCCTAAATCTACCCCCAGCATGACCTCCCACACTACACAAACACCACTGCACTACCCTAAATCTACGCCCAGCATGACCCCCTACACTACCAAAACACCACTGCACTACCCTAAACCCTAAAACATGACCCCCTACACTACACAAACTCCAATGCACTAACCTAAACCCTAAATCTACCCCCAGCATATCCCCCTACACTACCCAAACACCACTGCACTACACTAAACCATAAAACAGGACCCCTTACACTACACAAACTACACTGCACTACCCTAGACCCCAAAACACTACCCCCAGCACAACCCCCTTCATTACACAAACACCACTGCACTATCCTAAACCCTAAAACACTACCTCCAGCACGACCCCCTTCACTACACAAACACCACTGCACTATCCTAAACCCTAAAACAGTACCCCTAGCATGACCCCCTTCACTACACAAACACCACTGCACTACCCTAAACCCTAAAACACTACCCCCAGCACTACCCCCTACACTACCCAAACACCACTGCACTATCCTAAACCCTAACACACTACCCCCAGCACGACCTCCTACAATACACAAGCAACACTGCACTACCCTAAACCCTAAAACACTACCCCCAGCATGACTCCCTACACTACCCAAACAACTGTACTACCCTAAACCCTAAATCTACCCCAGCACAACCCCCTACACTACACAAACACCACAGCACTGCCTTAAACCCTAAAACACTACCCCCAGCATGACCCACTTCACTACACAAACACCACTGCACTGCCTTAAACCCTAAAACACTACCACCAGAACGACCCCGTACACTACATAAACACCACTGCACTACCCTCAACCCTAAAAGACTACCCCCGCCCTACACTACCCAAACACAACTACACTACCCTAAACCCTAAAACACTACCCCAAGCATTACCCCCTACACTACAAAAACACCCCTGCACTACCCTAAACCCTAAAGCCCTACGCACAGCATGACCCCCTATACTACACAAACACCACTGCACTACCCTAAACCCTAAAATACTACCCCCTACACTACACAAACACCACTGCCCTGCCCTAAACCTGAAAACACTCACCCAGCACGACCCCTACACTACAGCAATACCACTGTACTACCCTAAATCATAAATCCACCCCCAGCATGACCCCCTACACCACTCAAGCAACTGCACTACCCTAAACCCTAAAACACTATCCCAAGCACAACCCCTACACAAACTGCAGTACCCTAAACACAAAAACACTACCCCCAGCACGACGCACTACACTACCCAAACACCACTACACTACCCTAACCCATAAAACATGACCCCCTACACTACACAAACACAACTGCACTACCCTAAACCCTAAAACGCTAAACCTAGCACGACCCCCAACACTACACAAACACCACTGAACTACCCTAAATCCTAAAACACTAACCCCTACACTACACAAACACAACTGCACTACCCTAAACCCTAAAACACTACCCCCAGCATGACACCCTTCACTACCCAAACATAACTGCACTACCATAAACACAAAAACACTACACCCAGCACGACGCTGTGCACTACACAAACACCACTGCACTACCCTAACCCATAAAACACGACCCCCTACACTACACAAACACCACTGCCCTACCCTAAAAAGCTACCCCAGCACTACCCCCAATACTACTCAAACACCACTGCAATACCCTCAACCCTAAAACACAATCCCCAGCAGTAAGCCCTACACTACCCAAACACAACTGCACTACCCTAAACCCTAAAACCCTAACACCAGCCTGACCCCCTACACTACACAACCACTGCACTACCCTAAACCCTAAAACCCTACCCCAGCACGACCCCCTACACTACACAAACACCACTGCACTACCCTAAGCCCTAAAACACTACCCCTTACACTAAACAAAGACCACTGCACTACTCTAAACCCTAAAACACTACCCCTACACTACACAAACACCACTGCCCTGCCCTAAACCTGAAAACACTACCCCAGCACAACCCCCTACACTACACCAACACCACTGTACTACCCTAAACCGTAAATCTACCCCCAGCATGACCCCCTACACCACACACGCAACTGCACTACCCTAAACCCTAATACACTACCCCAAGCACAACCTCCTACACTATACAAACATAACTGCACTACCCTAAACACAAAAACACTACCCCCAGCACTACGCCCTACACTACCCAAACACCACTGCACTACCCTAACCCATAAAACACGACCCCCTACACTACACAAACACCACTGCACTACCCTAAAACGCTACCCCAGCACTACCCCCAACACTCCCCAAATACCACTGCACTACCCTAAACCCTAAAACACTAACCCCTACACTACACAAACACCACTGCACAACCCTAAACCCTAAAACACCACCCCCAGCATGACGCCCTACACTACACAAACATAACTGCACTACCCTAAACCCTAAAACACTACCCCAGCATGACCCCTTCACAACACAAACACCACTGCACTACCCTAAATCTGCCCCCAGCATGACTCCGTTCACTACCCGAACACCGCTGCACTACCCTAAATCACGACCCCCTACACTACCTAAAGACCACTGCACTACCCTAAACCCTAAAACACTACCCCCTGCACTACACAAACACCACTGCACTGCCCTAAACCCTAAAATACTACATCCTACACTACACAAACACCACTGCCCTGCCCTAAACCTGAAAACACTATACCCAGCACGACCCCCTACACTACAGCAACACCACTGTACTACCCTAAATCGTAAATCTACCCCCACCATGACCCCCTACACCACACAAGCAACCTCACTACCCTAAACCCTAAAACACTACCCCAAGCACAACCCCCTACACAAACTGCAGTACCCTAAACACAAAAACACTACCCCCAGCACGACGCCCTATACTACCCCAACACAACTGCACTACCCTAAACCCTAACACACTACCCTTTGCATGACCCCCTACACTACACAAACACCACTGCACTACCCTAGACCCTAAAACACTACCCCAGCACTACCCCTACACTACCCAAACACCACTGCACTACCATAAACCCTAAAACAATACCCCCAGCACGACCATCTTCACTACACAAACACCACTGCACTACCGTAAACCCTAAAACTCTACCCCCTACACTACCCAAACACCACTGCACTACCCTAAACCCTAAAACACTATCCACAGCTCTACCCCCTACACTACACAAACACCACTGCACTACCCTAAACCCTAAAACACTACCCCAGTACTACCCCTACACTACCCAAACAGAACTGCACTACCCTAAACCCTAAAACACGACCCCAGCATGACCCCCTCACAACAAACACCACTGCAATACCCTAAATCTCCAACCAGCATGACCCCCTACACTACCCAAACACCACTGCAGTACCCTAAACCCTAAAACACGACCACCTACACAACAAAAACTCCACTGCAGTACCCTAAACCCTAAAACACTACCACCAGCACGACCCCCTTCACTACACAATCACCACTGCACTGCCCTAAAACACTATCCCAAGCACTACACAAACACCACTGCACTACCCTAAACCCTAAAACACTACCCTTAGCATGACCCCCTAAACTACACAAACACCACTGCACTACCCTAGACCCTAAAACACTACCCCAGCACTACCCCTACACTACCCAAACACCACTGCACTACCCTAAACCCTAAAACACTATCCCCAGCACTACCCTCTACACTACACAAACACCACTGCACTACCCTAAACCCTAAAACACTACCCCCTGCAGTACCCCCTACCCTACCCACACACCACTGCACTACCCTAAACCCTAAAACACTACCCCCAGCACTACCCCCTACACTACCCAAACACCACTGCACTATCCTAAACCCTAAAACACTACCCCCAGCACGCCCATCTTCACTACTCAAACACCACTGCACTAGCCTAAACCCTAAAACACTACTCCCTACACTACACAAACACCACGGCACTACCCTAAGCCCTAAAAAACTACCCCTTACACTAAACAAAGACCACTGCACTACCCTAAACCCTAAAACACTACCCCTACACTACACAAACACCACTGCCCTGCCCTAAACCTGAAAACACTACCCCCAGCACAACCCCCTACACTACACCAACACCACTGTACTACCCTAAACCGTAAATCTACCCCCAGCATGACCCCCTACACCACACAAGCAACTGCACTACCCTAAACCCTAATACACTACCCCAAGCACAACCCCCTACACTATACAAACATAACTGCACTACCCTAAACACAAAAACACTACCCCCAGCACTACGCCCTACACTACCCAAACACCACTGCACTACCCTAACCCATAAAACACGACTCCCTACACTACACAAACACCACTGCACTACCCTAAAACGCTACCCCAGCACTACCCCCAACACTCCCCAAATACCACTGCACTACCCTAAACCCTAAAACACTAACCCCTACACTACACAAACACCACTGCACAACCCTAAACCCTAAAACACCACCCCCAGCATGACGCCCTACACTACACAAACATAACTGCACTACCCTAAACCCTAAAACACTACCCCAGCATGACCCCTTCACAACACAAACACCACTGCACTACCCTAAATCTGCCCCCAGCATGACTCCGTTCACTACCCAAACACCGCTGCACTACCCTAAATCACGACCCCCTACACTACCTAAAGACCACTGCACTACCCTAAACCCTAAAACACTACCCCCTGAACTACACAAACACCACTGCACTGCCCTAAACCCTAAAATACTACATCCTACACTACACAAACACCACTGCCCTGCCCTAAACCTGAAAACACTACACCCAGCACGACCCCCTACACTACAGCAACACCACTGTACTACCCTAAATCATAAATCTACCCCCACCATGACCCCCTACACCACACAAGCAACTGCACTACCCTAAACCCTATAACACTACCCCAAGCACAACCCCCTACACAAACTGCAGTACCCTAAACACAAAAACACTACCCCCAGCACGACGCCCTATACTACCCCAACACAACTGCACTACCCTAAACCCTAACACACTACCCTTTGCATGACCCCCTACACTACACAAACACCACTGCACTACCCTAGACCCTAAAACACTACCCCAGCACTACCCCTACACTACCCAAACACCACTGCACTACCATAAACCCTAAAACAATACCCCCAGCACGACCATCTTCACTACACAAACACCACTGCACTACCGTAAACCCTAAAACTCTACCCCCTACACTACACAAACACCACTGCACTACCCTCAACCCTAAAACACTACCCCCAGTACTACACCCTACACTACACAAACACCACTACACTACTCTAAATCACTATCCCAAGCACTAGCCCCTACACTACACAAACACCACTGCACTAAACCCTAAAACACGAACCCCTACACTACACAAACACCACTGCACTACCCTAAACCCTAAAACACTACCCCCAGCACTACGCCCTACACTATACAAACACCACAGCACTAACCTAAACCCTAAAACACTTCCCCTAGCAGTACACCCTATACTACCCAAACACAACTGCACTACCCTAAACCCTAAAACACTATCCACAGCTCTACCCCCTACACTACACAAACACCACTGCACTACCCTAAACCCTAAAACACTACCCCAGTACTACCCCTACACTACCCAAACAGAACTGCACTACCCTAAACCCTAAAACACGACCCCAGCATGACCCCCTCACAACAAACACCACTGCAATACCCTAAATCTCCAACCAGCATGACCCCCTACACTACCCAAACACCACTGCAGTACCCTAAACCCTAAAACACGACCACCTACACAACAAAAACTCCACTGCAGTACCCTAAACCCTAAAACACTACCACCAGCACGACCCCTTCACTACACAATCACCACTGCACTGCCCTAAAACACTATCCCAAGCACTACACAAACACCACTGCACTACCCTAAACCCTAAAACACTACCCTTAGCATGAACCCCTAAACTACACAAACACCACTGCACTACCCTAGACCCTAAAACACTGCCCCCAGCATGACACCCTACACTACCCAAACACCACTGCACTACCCTAAACCCTAAAACACTATCCCCAGCACTACCCTCTACACTACACAAACACCACTGCACTACCCTAAACCCTAAAACACTACCCCCTGCAGTACCCCCTACCCTACCCACACACCACTGCACTACCCTAAACCCTAAAACACTACCCCCAGCACTACCCCCGACACTACCCAAACACCACTGCACTATCCTAAACCCTAAAACACTACCCCCAGCACGCCCATCTTCACTACTCAAACACCACTGCACTAGCCTAAACCCTAAAACACTACTCCCTACACTACACAAACACCACTGCACTACCCTAATCCCTAAAACACTACGCCCAGCACTACACCCTACACTACCCAAACACCACTGCATTACCCTAAACCCTAAAACACTATCCCGAGCACTACCCCCTACACTACACAAACTCCACTGCACTACCCTAAACCCCTACCCCCAGCAGTACCCCATACACTACCCAAACACCACTGCACTACCCTAAACCCTAAAACACTACCCCCAGCATGACCCCCTACACTACACAAACACAACAGCACTACCCTAAACCCTAAAACACTACCCCCAGCAGTACGCCCTACACTACCAAAACACAACTGCACTACCCTAAACCCTAAAACACTATCCCCAGCATGACCCCCTACACTACACAAACACCACTGCACTGCCCTACTGCATTACCTACATTTTAAAACACTACCCCCAGCATAACCCCCTACACTACCCAACACCATTGCAATACACTGCCCTAACCCCGAAAACATTACCCCAGCACAAACCCCTACACTGCACAAACACCACCGCACTACCCTAAATCCTAAAACACTACCCCCAGCAGGACCCCCTACACTACACAAACACCACTGTACTACCCTAAACCACTACTCCCTACACTACACAAACACCACTGTACTACCCAAAACCCTAAAACACTACCCCCAGCATGACCCCTACACTACACAAACACTACTGCACTACCCTAAACCCTAAAAGACGAACCCTTACACTACACAAAAACCACTGCACTACCCTAAACCCTAAAACACTACGCCCAGCACTACACCCTACACTACCCAAACACGACTGCATTACCCTAAACCCTAAAACACTATCCTGAGCACTACCCCTACACTACACAAACTCCACTGCGCTACCCTAAACCACTACCCCCAGCAGTACCCCATACACTACCCAAACACCACTGCACTACCCTAAACCCTAAAACACTACCCCCAGCATGACCCCCTACACAACACAAACACCACTGTACTACCCCAACCCTAAAACACTACCCCCAGCAGGACCCCCTACACTACACAAACACCACTGTACTACCCTAAACCACGACCCTACACACTACCTAAAGACCACTGCACTACCCTAAACCCTAAAACACTACCCTCTGTACTACACAAACACCACTGCACTACCCTAAACACTAAAACACAAACCCCTACACTACACAAACGCCACTGCACTACCCTAAACCCTAAAACACTACCCCCAGCAGTACACCCTACGCTACCCAAACACAACTGCACTACCCTAAATCCTAAAACACTATCCCCAGCATGACCCCCTATACTACACAAACACCACTGTACTGCCCCACTGCATTACCTACATTTTAAAACACTACCCCCAGCATAACCCCCTACACTACCCAACACCATTGCAATGCACTGCCCTAACCCCGAAAACACTACCCCAGCACAAACCCCTACACTACACAAACACTATTGCACTACCCTAAACCCTAAAACACTACCCTCAGCACGACCCCCTACACTACCCAAACACCACTGCACTACCCTAAACCACGACCCCCTATACTACCCAAAGACAACTGCACTACCCTAAAACACTACCCCCTACACTACAGAAACAGCACTGCAGTACCCTAAACTCTAAAACACTACCCAAGCACGACCCCTTACACTACACAAACATAACTTTACATCCCCTAAACCCAAAAACACTACGCCCAGCACGACCTCCTACACTACCCAAACACCACTGCACTACCCTAAACCCTAAAACAATACCCCAGCGCTACCCCCAACACTACTCAAACACCACTGCACTATGCTAAACCCCAAAACACTACCCTCAGCACGACCCCCGACACTACACAAACACCACTGCACTACCCTAAACCCTAAAACACGACCCCCAGCACAACCCCCTACACTACACAAACACCACTGCACTACCCTAAACCCTAAAACATTACCCCCTACACTACACAAACACAACTGCACTAACCTAAACCCTAAAACACTACCCCCAGCACTACGCCCTACACTACCCAAACACCAGTGCACTACCCTAAACCACTATCCCCAGCACTACCCCCTACACTACACAAACACCACCACACTACCTTAAAACAGTACCCCCCGCACGATTCCCTACACTACCCAAAAACCACTGCACTACACTAAACCCTAAATCTACCCCAGCATGGCCTCCCACACTACACAAACACCACTGCAGTACCCTAAATCTACACCCAGCATGACCCCCTACACTTCCCAAACACCACTGCACTACCCTAAACCATAAAACAGGACCCCCTACACTACACAAACTCCACTGCACTACCCTAAACCCCAAAACACTACCCCCAGCACAATCCCCTTCACTACACAAACACTACGGCACTCTCCTAAACCCTAAAACACTACCTCCAGCACGACCCCTTCACTACACAAACACCACTGCACTATCCTAAACCCTAAAACAGTACCCCTAGCATGACCCCCTTCACTACACAAACACCACTGCACTACCCTAAACCCTAAAACACTACCCCCGCGCTTCCCCCTACACTACCCAAACACCACTGCACTATCCTAAACCCTAACACACTATCCCAGCACGACCTCCTACAATACACAAGCAACACTGCACTACCCTAAACCCTAAAACACTACCCCCAGCATGACACCCTACACTATCCAAACGACTGTACTACCCTAAACCCTAAATCTACCCCCAGCACAACCCCCTACACTACACAAACACCCCTGCATTATCCTAAACCCTAAAGCCCTACGCACAGCATGAACCCCTATACTACACAAACACCACTGCACTACCCTAAACCCTAAAATACTACCCCCTACACTACACAAACACCACTGCCCTGCCCTAAACCTGAAAACACTACACCCAGCACGACCCCTACACTACAGCAACACCACTGTACTACCCTAAATCGTAAATCCACCCCCAGCATGACCCCCTACACCACTCAAGCAACTGCACGACCCTAAACCCTAAAACACTATCCCAAGCACAACCCCTACACAAACTGCAGTACCCTAAACACAAAAACACTACCCCCAGCACGACACCCTACACTACCCAAACACCACTACACTACCCTAACCCATAAAACATGACCCCTACACTACACAAACACAACTGCACTACCCTAAACCCTAAAACGCTAAACCCAGCACGACCCCCAACACTACACAAACACCACTGAACTACCCTAAATCCTAAAACACTAACCCCTACACTACACAAACACAACTGCACTACCCTAAACCCTAAAACACTACCCCCAGCATGACACCCTTCACTACCCAAACATAACTGCACTACCATAAACACAAAAACACTTCACCCAGCACGACGCTGTGCACTACACAAACACCACTGCACTACCCTAACCCATAAAACACGACCCCCTACACTACACAAACACAACTGCCCTACCCTAAAACGCTACCCCAGCACTACCCCTAATACTACTCAAACACCACTGCACTACCCTCAACCCTAAAACACTACCCACAGCATGACCCACTACACAAACACCATGGCACTACCCTAAGCCCTAAAACACTACCCCTTACACTAAACAAAGACCACTGCACTACCCTAAACCCTAAAACACTACCCCTACACTACACAAACACCACTGCCCTGCCCTAAACCTGAAAACACTACCCCCAGCACAACCCCCTACACTACACCAACACCACTGTACTACCCTAAACCGTAAATCTACCCCCAGCATGACCCCCTACACCACACAAGCAACTGCACTACCCTAAACCCTAATACACTACCCCAAGCACAACCCCCTACACTATACAAACATAACTGCACTACCCTAAACACAAAATCACTACCCCCAGCACTACGCCCTACACTACCCAAACACCACTGCACTACCCTAACCCATAAAACACGACCCCCTACACTACACAAACACCACTGCACTACCCTAAACCCCAAAACACTACCCCCAGCACAATCCCCTTCACTACACAAACACTACGGCACTATCCTAAACCCTAAAACACTACCTCCAGCACGACCCCTTCACTACACAAACACCACTGCACTATCCTAAACCCTAAAACAGTACCCCTAGCATGACCCCCTTCACTACACAAACACCACTGCACTACCCTAAACCCTAAAACACTACCCCCGCGCTTCCCCCTACACTACCCAAACACCACTGCACTATCCTAAACCCTAACACACTATCCCAGCACGACCTCCTACAATACACAAGCAACACTGCACTACCCTAAACCCTAAAACACTACCCCCAGCATGACACCCTACACTATCCAAACGACTGTACTACCCTAAACCCTAAATCTACCCCCAGCACAACCCCCTACACTACACAAACACCCCTGCATTATCCTAAACCCTAAAGCCCTACGCACAGCATGACCCCCTATACTACACAAACACCACTGCACTACCCTAAACCCTAAAATACTACCCCCTACACTACACAAACACCACTGCCCTGCCCTAAACCTGAAAACACTACACCCAGCACGACCCCTACACTACAGCAACACCACTGTACTACCCTAAATCGTAAATCCACCCCCAGCATGACCCCCTACACCACTCAAGCAACTGCACGACCCTAAACCCTAAAACACTATCCCAAGCACAACCCCTACACAAACTGCAGTACCCTAAACACAAAAACACTACCCCCAGCACGACACCCTACACTACCCAAACACCACTACACTACCCTAACCCATAAAACATGACCCCTACACTACACAAACACAACTGCACTACCCTAAACCCTAAAACGCTAAACCCAGCACGACCCCCAACACTACACAAACACCACTGAACTACCCTAAATCCTAAAACACTAACCCCTACACTACACAAACACAACTGCACTACCCTAAACCCTAAAACACTACCCCCAGCATGACACCCTTCACTACCCAAACATAACTGCACTACCATAAACACAAAAACACTTCACCCAGCACGACGCTGTGCACTACACAAACACCACTGCACTACCCTAACCCATAAAACACGACCCCCTACACTACACAAACACAACTGCCCTACCCTAAAACGCTAACCCAGCACTACCCCTAATAGTACTCAAACACCACTGCACTACCCTCAACCCTAAAACACTACCCACAGCATGACCCACTACACAAACACCATGGCACTACCCTAAGCCCTAAAACACTACCCCTTACACTAAACAAAGACCACTGCACTACCCTAAACCCTAAAACACTACCCCTACACTACACAAACACCACTGCCCTGCCCTAAACCTGAAAACACTACCCCCAGCACAACCCCCTACACTACACCAACACCACTGTACTACCCTAAACCGTAAATCTACCCCCAGCATGACCCCCTACACCACACAAGCAACTGCACTACCCTAAACCCTAATACACTACCCCAAGCACAACCCCCTACACTATACAAACATAACTGCACTACCCTAAACACAAAAACACTACCCCCAGCACTACGCCCTACACTACCCAAACACCACTGCACTACCCTAACCCATAAAACACGACCCCCTACACTACACAAACACCACTGCACTACCCTAAAACGCTACCCCAGCACTACCCCCAACACTCCCCAAATACCACTGCACTACCCTAAACCCTAAAACACTAACCCCTACACTACACAAACACCACTGCACTACCCTAAACCCTAAAACACGACCCCCAGCACAACCCCCTACACTACACAAACACCGCTGCACTACCCTAAACCCTAAAACACTACCCCCTACACTACACAAACACCAGTGCACTAACTTAAACCCTAAAACACTACCGCAAGCACTACGCCCTACACTACCCAAACACCAGTGCACTACTCTAAACCACTATCCCCAGCACTACCCCTACACTACACAAACACCACCACACTACCCTAAAACAGTACCCCCGCACGATTCCCTACACTACCCAAAAACCACTGCACTACACTAAACCCTAAATCTACCCCCAGCATGACCTCCCACACTACACAAACACCACTGCACTACCCTAAATCTACGCCCAGCATGACCCCCTACACTACCAAAACACCACTGCACTACCCTAAACCCTAAAACATGACCCCTACACTACACAAACTCCAATGCACTAACCTAAACCCTAAATCTACCCCCAGCATGTCCCCCTACACTACCCAAACACCACTGCACTACACTAAACCATAAAACAGGACCCCTTACACTACACAAACTACACTGCACTACCCTAGACCCCAAAACACTACCCCCAGCACAACCCCCTTCATTACACAAACACCACTGCACTATCCTAAACCCTAAAACACTTCCTCCAGCACGACCCCCTTCACTCCACAAACACTACTGCACTATCCTAAACCCTAAAACAGTACCCCTAGCATGATCCCCTTCACTACACAAACACCACTGCACTAACGTAAACCCTAAAACTCTACCCCCTACACTACACAAACACCACTGCACTACCCTCAACCCTAAAACACTACCCCCAGCACTACACCCTACACTACACAAACACCACTACACTACTCTAAATCACGATCCCAAGCACTAGCCCCTACACTACACAAACACCACTGCACTAAACCCTAAAACACGAACCCCTACACTACACAAACACCACTGCACTACCCTAAACCCTAAAACACTACCCCCAGCACTACGCCCTACACTACACAAACACCACGGCACTACCCTAAACCCTAAAACACTTCCCCTAGCAGTACACCCTATACTACCCAAACACAACTGCACTACCCTAAACCCTAAAACACTATCCACAGCTCTACCCCTACACTACACAAACACCACTGCACTACCCTAAACCCTAAAACACTACCCCAGTATTACCCCTACACTACCCAAACAGAACTGCACTACCCTAAACCCTAAAACACGACCCCAGCATGACCCCCTCACAACAAACACCACTGCAATACCCTAAATCTCCAACCAGCATGACCCCCTACACTACCCAAACACCACTGCAGTACCCTAAACCCTAAAACACGACCACCTACACAACAAAAACTCCACTGCAGTACCCTAAACCTTAAAACACTACCACCAGCACGACCCCCTTCACTACACAATCACCACTGCACTGCCCTAAAACACTATCCCAAGCACTACACAAACACCACTGCACTACCCTAAACCCTAAAACACTACCCTTAGCATGACCCCCTAAACTACACAAACACCACTGCACTACCCTAGACCCTAAAACACTACCCCAGCACTACCCCTACACTACCCAAACACCACTGCACTACCCTAAACCCTAAAACACTGCCCCCAGCATGACACCCTACACTACCCAAACACCACTGCACTACCCTAAACCCTAAAACACTACCCCCAGCACTACCCCCTACCCTACCCACACACCACTGCACTACCCTAAACCCTAAAACACTACCCCCAGCACTACCCCTACACTACCCAAACACCACTGCACTATCCTAAACCCTAAAACACTACTCCCTACACTACACAAACACCACTGCACTACCCTAAACCCTAAAACACTACGCCCAGCACTACACCCTACACTACCCAAACACCACTGCATTATCCTAAACCCTAAAACACTATCCCGAGCACTACCCCCTACACTACACAAACTCCACTGCACTACCCTAAACCCCTACCCCCAGCAGTACCCCATACACTACCCAAACACCACTGCACTACCCTAAACCCTAAAACACTACCCCCAGCAGTACGCCCTACACTACCAAAACACAACTGCACTACCCTAAACCCTAAAACACTATCCCCAGCATGACCCCCTACACTACACAAACACCACTGCACTGCCCTACTGCATTACCTACATTTTAAAACACTACCCCCAGCATAACCCCCTACACTACCCAACACCATTGCAATACACTGCCCTAACCCCGAAAACATTACCCCAGCACAAACCCCTACACTGCACAAACACCACTGCACTACCCTAAATCCTAAAACACTACCCCCAGCAGGACCCCCTACACTACACAAACACCACTGTACTACCCTAAACCACTACTCCCTACACTACACAAACACCACTGTACTACCCTAAACCCTAAAACACTACCCCCAGCATGACCCCTACACTACACAAACACTACTGCACTACCCTAAACCCTAAAAGACGAACCCTTACACTACACAAAAACCACTGCACTACCCTAAACCCTAAAACACTACGCCCAGCACTACACCCTACACTACCCAAACACCACTGCATTACCCTAAACCCTAAAACACTATCCTGATCACTACCCCTACACTACACAAACTCCACTGCACTACCCTAAACCACTACCCCCAGCAGTACCCCATACACTACCCAAACACCACTGCACTACCCTAAACCCTAAAACACTACCCCCAGCATGACCCCCTACACAACACAAACACCACTGTACTACCCCAACCCTAAAACACTACCCCCAGCAGGACCCCCTACACTACACAAACACCACTGTACTACCCTAAACCACGACCCTACACACTACCCAAAGACCACTGCACTACCCTAAACCCTAAAACACTACCCTCTGTACTACACAAACACCACTGCACTACCCTAAACACCAAAACACGAACCCCTACACTACACAAACACCACTGCACTACCCTAAACCCTAAAACACTACCCCCAGCACTATCCCATACACTACCCAAACACCACTGCACTACCCTAAACCCTAAAACACTACCCCCAGCATGACCCCCTACACTACACAAACACAACAGCACTACCCTAAACCCTAAAACACTACCCCCAGCAGTACACCCTACGCTACCCAAACACAACTGCACTACCCTAAATCCTAAAACACTATCCCCAGCATGACCCCCTATACTACACAAACACCACTGCACTGCCCTACTGCATTACCTACATTTTAAAACACTACCCCCAGCATAACCCCCTACACTACCCAACACCATTGCAATACACTGCCCTAATCCCGAAAACACTACCCCAGCACACACCCCTACACTACACAAACACTACTGCACTACCCTAAACCCTAAAACACTACCCTCAGCACGACCCCCTACACTACCCAAACACCACTGCACTACCCTAAACCACGACCCCCTATACTACCCAAAGACAACTGCACTACCCTAAAACACTACCCCTACACTACAGAAACAGCACTGCAGTACCCTAAACTCTAAAACACTACCCAAGCACGACCCCCTACACTACACAAACATAACTTTACATCCCCTAAACCCAAAAACACTACGCCCAGCACGACCTCCTACACTACCCAAACACCACTGCACTACCCTAAACCCTAAAACAATACCCCAGCGCTACCCCCAACACTACTCAAACACCACTGCACTATGCTAAACCCCAAAACACTACCCCCAGCACGACCCCCGACACTACACAAACACCACTGCACTACCCTAAACCCTAAAACACGACCCCCAGCACAACCCCCTACACTACACAAACACCACTGCACTACCCTAAACCCTAAAACATTACCCCCTACACTACACAAACACCACTGCACTAACCTAAACCCTAAAACACTACCCCCAGCACTACGCCCTACACTACCCAAACACCAGTGCACTACCCTAAACCACTATCCCCAGCACTACCCCCTACACTACACAAACACCACCACACTACCCTAACACAGTACCCCCGCACGATTCCCTACACTACCCAAAAACCACTGCACTACACTAAACCCTAAATCTACCCCAGCATGGCCTCCCACACTACACAAACACCACTGCAGTACCCTAAATCTACACCCAGCATGACCCCCTACACTACCCAAATACCACTGCACTACCCTAAACCCTAAAACATGACCCCCTACACTACACAAACTCCAATGCACTAACCTAAACCCTAAATCTACCCCAGCATGACCCCCTACACTTCCCAAACACCACTGCACTACCCTAAATCCTAAAACACTACCCCCAGCAGGACCCCCTACACTACACAAACACCACTGTACTACCCTAAACCACTACTCCCTACACTACACAAACACCACTGTACTACCCTAAACCCTAAAACACTACCCCCAGCATGACCCCTACACTACACAAACACTACTGCACTACCCTAAACCCTAAAAGACGAACCCTTACACTACACAAAAACCACTGCACTACCCTAAACCCTAAAACACTACGCCCAGTACTACACTCTACACTACCCAAACACCACTGCGTTACCCTAAACCCTAAAACACTATCCTGATCACTACCCCTACACTACACAAACTCCACTGCACTACCCTAAACCACTACCCCCAGCAGTACCCCATACACTACCCAAACACCACTGCACTACCCTAAACCCTAAAACACTACCCCCAGCATGACCCCCTACACAACACAAACACCACTGTACTACCCCAACCCTAAAACACTACCCCCAGCAGGACCCCCTACACTACACAAACACCACTGTACTACCCTAAACCACGACCCTACACACTACCCAAAGACCACTGCACTACCCTAAACCCTAAAACACTACCCTCTGTACTACACAAACACCACTGCACTACCCTAAACACCAAAACACGAACCCCTACACTACACAAACACCACTGCACTACCCTAAACCCTAAAACACTACCCCCAGCACTATCCCATACACTACCCAAACACCACTGCACTACCCTAAACCCTAAAACACTACCCCCAGCATGACCCCCTACACTACACAAACACAACAGCACTACCCTAAACCCTAAAACACTACCCCCAGCAGTACACCCTACGCTACCCAAACACAACTGCACTACCCTAAATCCTAAAACACTATCCCCAGCATGACCCCCTATACTACACAAACACCACTGCACTGCCCTACTGCATTACCTACATTTTAAAACACTACCCCCAGCATAACCCCCTACACTACCCAACACCATTGCAATACACTGCCCTAATCCCGAAAACACTACCCCAGCACACACCCCTACACTACACAAACACTACTGCACTACCCTAAACCCTAAAACACTACCCTCAGCACGACCCCCTACACTACCCAAACACCACTGCACTACCCTAAACCACGACCCCCTATACTACCCAAAGACAACTGCACTACCCTAAAACACTACCCCTACACTACAGAAACAGCACTGCAGTACCCTAAACTCTAAAACACCACCCAAGCACGACCCCCTACACTACACAAACATAACTTTACATCCCCTAAACCCAAAAACACTACGCCCAGCACGACCTCCTACACTACCCAAACACCACTGCACTACCCTAAACCCTAAAACAATACCCCAGCGCTACCCCCAACACTACTCAAACACCACTGCACTATGCTAAACCCCAAAACACTACCCCCAGCACGACCCCCGACACTACACAAACACCACTGCACTACCCTAAACCCTAAAACACGACCCCCAACACAACCCCCAACACTACACAAACACCACTGCACTACCATAAACCCTAAAACATTACCCCCTACACTACACAAACACCACTGCACTAACCTAAACCCTAAAACACTACCCCCAGCACTACGCCCTACACTACCCAAACACCAGTGCACTACCCTAAACCACTATCCCCAGCACTACCCCCTACACTACACAAACACCACCACACTACCCTAACACAGTACCCCCGCACGATTCCCTACACTACCCAAAAACCACTGCACTACACTAAACCCTAAATCTACCCCAGCATGGCCTCCCACACTACACAAACACCACTGCAGTACCCTAAATCTACACCCAGCATGACCCCCTACACTACCCAAATACCACTGCACTACCCTAAACCCTAAAACATGACCCCCTACACTACACAAACTCCAATGCACTAACCTAAACCCTAAATCTACCCCAGCATGACCCCCTACACTTCCCAAACACCACTGCACTACCCTAAACCATAAAACAGGACCCCCTACACTACACAAACTCCACTGCACTACCCTAAACCCCAAAACACTACCCCCAGCACAATCCCCTTCACTACACAAACACTACGGCACTATCCTAAACCCTAAAACACTACCTCCAGCACGACCCCTTCACTACACAAACACCACTGCACTATCCTAAACCCTAAAACAGTACCCCTAGCATGACCCCCTTCACTACACAAACACCACTGCACTACCCTAAACCCTAAAACACTACCCCCGCGCTTCCCCCTACACTACCCAAACACCACTGCACTATCCTAAACCCTAACACACTACCCCAGCACGACCTCCTACAATACACAAGCAACACTGCACTACCCTAAACCCTAAAACACTACCCCCAGCATGACACCCTACACTATCCAAACGACTGTACTACCCTAAACCCTAAATCTACCCCCAGCACAACCCCCTATACTACACAAACACCCCTGCACTACCCTAAACCCTAAAGCCCTACACACAGCATGACCCCCTATACTACACAAACACCACTGCACTACCCTAAACCCTAAAATACTACCCCCTACACTACACAAACACCACTGCCCTGCCCTAAACCTGAAAACACTACACCCAGCACAACCCCTACACTACAGCAACACCACTGTACTACCCTAAATCGTAAATCCACCCCCAGCATGACCCCCTACACCACTCAAGCAACTGCACGACCCTAAACCCTAAAACACTATCCCAAGCACAACCCCTACACAAACTGCAGTACCCTAAACACAAAAACACTACCCCCAGCACGACACCCTACACTACCCAAACACCACTACACTACCCTAACCCATAAAACATGACCCCTACACTACACAAACACAACTGCACTACCCTAAACCCTAAAACGCTAAACCCAGCACGACCCCCAACACTACACAAACACGACTGAACTACCCTAAATCCTAAAACACTAACCCCTACACTACACAAACACAACTGCACTACCCTAAACCCTAAAACACTACCCCCATCATGACACCCTTCACTACCCAAACATAACTGCACTACCATAAACACAAAAACACTACACCCAGCACGACGCTGTGCACTACACAAACACCACTGCACTACCCTAACCCATAAAACACGACCCCCTAGACTACACAAACACAACTGCCCTACCCTAAAACGCTACCCCAGCACTACCCCTAATACTACTCAAACACCACTGCACTACCCTCAACCCTAAAACACTACCCACAGCCTGACCAACTACACAAACACCATGGCACTACCCTAAGCCCTAAAACACTACCCCTTACACTAAACAAAGACCACTGCACTACCCTAAACCCTAAATCACTACCCCTACACTACACAAACACCACTGCCCTGCCCTAAACCTGAAAACACTACCCCCAGCACAACCCCCTACACTACACCAACACCACTGTACTACCCTAAACCGTAAATCTACCCCCAGCATGACCCCCTACACCACACAAGCAACTGCACTACCCTAAACCCTAATACACTACCCCAAGCACAACCCCCTACACTATACAAACATAACTGCACTACCCTAAACACAAAAACACTACCCCCAGCACTACGCCCAACACTACCCAAACACCACTGCACTACCCTAACCCATAAAACACGACCCCCTACACTACACAAACACCACTGCACTACCCTAAAACGCTACCCCAGCACTACCCCCAACACTCCCCAAATACCACTGCACTACCCTAAACCCTAAAACACTAACCCCTACACTACACAAACACCACTGCACTACCCTAAACCCTAAAACACGACCCCCAGCACAACCCCCTACACTACACAAACACCGCTGCACTACCCTAAACCCTAAAACACTACCCCCTACACTACACAAACACCAGTGCACTAACTTAAACCCTAAAACACTACCCCAAGCACTACGCCCTACACTACCCAAACATCAGTGCACTACTCTAAACCACTATCCCCAGCACTACCCCCTACACTACACAAACTCCACCACACTTCCCTAAAACAGTACCCCGCACGATTCCCTACACTACCCAAAAACCACTGCACTACACTAAACCCTAAATCTACCCCCAGCATGACCTCCCACACTACACAAACACCACTGCACTACCCTAAATCTACGCCCAGCATGACCCCCTACACTACCAAAACACCACTGCACTACCCTAAACCCTAAAACATGACCCCCTACACTACACAAACTCCAATGCACTAACCTAAACCCTAAATCTACCCCCAGCATGTCCCCCTACACTACCCAAACACCACTGCACTACACTAAACCATAAAACAGGACCCCTTACACTACACAAACTACACTGCACTACCCTAGACCCCAAAACACTACCCCCAGCACAACCCCCTTCATTACACAAACACCACTGCACTATCCTAAACCCTAAAACACTACCTCCAGCACGACCCCCTACACTACCCAAACACCACTGCACTATGCTAAACCCTAACACACTGTTATGTTATGTTATTTGTTTTTGTATAGCGCACGGATGCCGCAGCCAAGAGGCGTCCCGGCGCTTTTGGAGACAAAGAGACATAACACCACTGAGATAAGCCAAGAAGAAGGAGACTAAGCTGTAGAAAATAAGAATGTTTTTATTGATTTCCTAAAAGGGAGCAAATCTGGGATAGAGCGAAGGGTGGCAGGCAAAGAGTTCCAAAGGGTGGCTGCCAACACCGAAAAAGAACGTCCACCTATTCTCGCTTTTTTGAAACGTGGCACGATGGCTAAATTAGACCCTGCAGATCGAAGGGTTCTGGAAGGAACATAGTGCCGGATAGTCTGAGTAAGGATAGGAGGGGAGGCCAACTTAAGAATTTTAAAAGTTAAGCAGAGAGCTTTAAACTTAATTCTCTGACCTACTGGTAGCCAGTGAAGGTCTTGGATGGTACGACGAACCGAGACAAACTTAGGAAGGCCTACCAGCATCCTGGCCGCTGCATTTTGAACCCTCTGGAGGCGAGCTAGTTCTGCCTGATTCACGCCCAAAAGCAGAGAGCTGGCATAGTCCAGCCTAGTGAGGACCAGAGCTTGAACTATGATCTGTCTGGTATCCGCATCAAAAAATTTAAAAATGGGCCGAAGGCACTGCAGAGCACCAAAACAGATACCAGCTACGCGTTTGGTATAGGGAGTGAAAGAAAGTTTGTCGTCGAGCCACACGCCAAGGTTTCTGACTTCGGCTACAGGAATGGGAACAGGACCTAACTCCGAGGGCCACCAATGATCTCCCCACAGCCCAGTTTCCCTGCCAAAGATGATAACCTCGGTTTTGGTGGCGTTAAGTTGAAGTCTGTTTGTCGCCATCCAGCCAGCCACTGCCTTAAGAGCTAACTGAAAAGTAGAGGCATCCATATTGGATTCACCATTAAGTGCCACCGCCAGCTGCGTATCATCGGCGTATGACACCATGGTGAGACCAAAACTGTGGGCTACCTCCGCTAGTGGCTGAACATACAAATTAAATAGGGTAGGGCTGAGAGCTGATCCCTGCGGAACACCCTGAAGAATGGGGCGAGGAGAAGAGACATAAGGCGGTCAAGATACCTTGAAGGTTCGATCCGTGAGAAAGGAGCGAAACCATTCAAGTGCCATCTCTCCTACTCCAGCCTCCCCAAGACGCTGTAAAAGGATATGATGGGAGACCGTGTCAAAGGCGGCACTAAGATCCAGTAGGATCAGTGCCGCCGTCTGACCCTGGTCTAACAATTTCCTTATATGTTCCACCACCACCAAAAGAGCAGTCTCGGTGCTGTGGCCCGCTCGGAATCCGTTCTGGGATTTATCCAGTATGTTAGCATCCTGCAGGTGAGAAGATAGAATGCGGTTAGCGTGAGCTTCCGCTAATTTGGCCATCCAAGGGAGAAGGGAGATGGGTCGGTAGTGCTCTGGTTTTGTGGGGTCAAGGGAAGGTTTTTTAAGGATAGGTATAACAGTGGCCTGCTTCCAAGCAATGGGGACAGTGCCGGTGCTAAAAGAGAGATCAATAAGACTGTGCATGGCCGGATAACAGCATTCGGCAAGTGTTCGAAATTGAATTGGTCTCATAGGGTCATCCGGTGACCCGGATTTAACTTTAATCGTCAAAGCTTTAAACTCCTCTTGCGTGGGGCTTGGGATGACCTGAAGCCGTTCGGAGGTCAATGGTGCTCTGATGTTCTCACTAATAGAAGACTGAGAGAATGACCTATAGATGGCGACCACCTTTTCAACAAAGAACAAAGCCAAATCCTCACAATGAGCCGTGGAAGCTATAGAAGTAGTAGCAGTCTTTCTGCTAGTGAGGTCCTTACACACCCTGAAGATAACCTTAGTCGGGTTCGTACTATTCTTTATCTCCAGAGAGTAAAAGGCCGCCCTGGCTGTGCATATGGCCCGATGGTACATTCTGGTGCAGGTCCTATAGGCTGATTTAAGGTCAGCATCATAGGTTCTGCGCCATGCGCGTTCCGCTTTTTTGCAAGAAGATTTCAACACCTTAAGGGAATCGTTGTACCAAGGACTGGAGGGACTTGATCTAGTCTTGCTCCACCTCATAGGTATAAGGATGTCTAGTGAGTGGTCTAACCACTTACAAAAGCTATCATAGCCACGAGAGACTTCCTTAGGAGGTTGAGGATGGTGCTTCATCAGAAGATGATGAAAGTGCTCTAAATTCAGGTTTCTCCAGGGACGTTTGAGAGTATCAGGAGTGTTGTTCCTAGGGGAAGGAATGTTAGTGACAATATGCGTCTCGATCAAATAATGATCGGTCCAGGCCATAGACTTAGGCTGGAGCACTAAAATATTGAAGGAAATATTAGTCAAAAAGGGGTCAAGCAAGTGACCACCAATGTGAGTCGGTGATTCTACCATTTGGAGTAATTGAAAAGCTTCAAGATCAGCTAAGAAGCTATGGACCGAGGTGGAAAGCGGGGCATCCATATGCATGTTAAGATCTCCAATGATCGTAAAGTTAGCTGTTTTCATAACTAGGGAAGAAACCACCTCCAAAAGACTAAGACGAAAAGCACTCTCGGGACCTGGAGGCCTATAGATTAATAGCCCCGACAGAGTAAAGTGGGGATTTACAGTAATATTAAAATATGCGCTCTCACAACCAGCTATGGTGGTCGGGGTCCAGGCACACGGATAACATGTTTTAACTGCTACCGCGATGCCTCCGCCTCTAGCATTACGGTGAAGCGAGTGCATGATATATCCCACTGGGAGGGCTAAGTTTATAACAGCCGTAGATTGGTCCTGCACCCAAGTTTCAGTAAAAAAAAAGATATCCGGGTTCTCATCAGTAATCATAGAAAAAACTTCTTGAGAATGAGAAGCCAGTGATCTCACATTTAGGTGGAAGATTTTGAGGGCCTGGCGGAAAACTGAGCCCGAAACAGAGTCTGGCAAAAAAACCATAGGAACTATGGGTTGGCGACTCACAATCGGCAATGGTGTCGAAAGTTTGAAAGAACAGGTGGGACACTGATAAGGTCCACTTAAAGGATCTAAGGCACCATGGCAGCCACTTACCACGCCACGCAGTAGGCGCAGATCTCCGGCAGATATCATCCTGGGACAGCCAGAGAGCCCTGCCCTAGCCCTGCCTTAGCGCTGACGGGCGCAGACGGGCAGGACTCTGGCGAGACTCAGGCGTAGGAAAGGCGTGACCGCTGCGCGTGACCGCTTTGCACCAGGCGAGCATTAAATAGGTGAGTGGCGATGAAGAGCGCTAGTGCCTAACCCCCAAACAAAGGAAGGGAACTGCCTTCCCATGATGGAGCGTCACGTGACCCAGGAGCCCCGGAGCCCGGACCCGCAAAAGAGCGGTGGTTTACTCAATTATGTGCGGTAAGGGGCGGGGGGGTCGCAGCGGCAGGGTTAAAATCAGGGGGAAAATGAAAACAAAAGAACTTAAATACAAAACTAGGATAGGTGTAAAATAGCGCGAGCTACAATACAGCGCTTAGCCCAGTATCTCTGCAAACACGGTGGTCACCTTCTCCACTACCCCCAGCACGACCTCCTACAATACACAAGCAACACTGCACTACCCTAAACCCTAAAACACTACCCCCAGCATGACTCTCTACACTACCCAAACAACTGTACTACCCTAAACCCTAAATCTACCCCAGCACAACCCCCTACACTACACAAACACCACAGCACTGCCTTAAACCCTAAAACACTACCCCCAGCATGACCCACTTCACTACACAAAAACCACTGCACTGCCTTAAACCCTAAAACACTACCACCAGAACGACCCCGTACACTACATAAACACCACTGCACTACCCTCAACCCTAAAAGACTACCCCCGCCCTACACTACCCAAACACAACTACACTACCCTAAACCCTAAAACACTACCCCAAGCATTACCCCCTACACTGCAAAAACACCCCTGCACTACCCTAAACCCTAAAGCCCTACGCACAGCATGATCCCCTATACTACACAAACACCACTGCACTACCCTAAACCCTAAAATACTACCCCCTACACTACACAAACACCACTGCCCTGCCCTAAACCTGAAAACACTACACCCAGCACGACCCCTACACTACAGCAATACCACTGTACTACCCTAAATCGTAAATCCACCCCCAGCATGACCACCTACACCACTCAAGCAACTGCACTACCCTAAACCCTAAAACACTATCCCAAGCACAACCCCTACACAAACTGCAGTACCCTAAACACAAAAACACTACCCCCAGCACGACGCACTACACTACCCAAACACCACTACACTACCCTAACCCATAAAACATGACCCCCTACACTACACAAACACAACTGCACTACCCTAAACCCTAAAACGCTAAACCTAGCACGACCCCCAACACTACACAAACACCACTGAACTACCCTAAATCCTAAAACACTAACCCCTACACTACACAAACACAACTGCACTACCCTAAACCCTAAAACACTACCCCCAGCATGACACCCTTCACTACCCAAACATAACTGCACTACCATAAACACAAAAACACTACACCCAGCACGACGCTGTGCACTACACAAACACCACTGCACTACCCTAACCCATAAAACACGACCCCCTACACTACACACACACCACTGCCCTACCCTAAAACGCTACCCCAGCACTACCCCCAATACTACTCAAACACCACTGCACTACCCTCAACCCTAAAACACAACCCCCAGCAGTAAGCCCTACACTACCCAAACACAACTGCACTACCCTAAACCCTGAAACACTAACACCAGCCTGACCCCCTACACTACACAACCACTGCACTACCCTAAACCCTAAAACCCTACCCCAGCATGACCCCCTACACTACACAAACACCACTGCACTACCCTAAACCCTAAAACACTACCCACAGCATGACCCACTACACAAACACCACGGCACTACCCTAAGCCCTAAAACACTACCCCTTACACTAAACAAAGACCACTGCACTACCCTAAACCCTAAAACACTACCCCTACACTACACAAACACCACTGCCCTGCCCTAAACCTGAAAACACTACCCCCAGCACAACCCCCTACACTACACCAACACCACTGTACTACCCTAAACCGTAAATCTACCCCCAGCATGACCCCCTACACCTCACAAGCAACTGCACTACCCTAAACCCTAATACACTACCCCAAGCACAACCCCCTACACTATACAAACATAACTGCACTACCCTAAACACAAAAACACTACCCCCAGCACTACGCCCTACACTACCCAAACACCACTGCACTACCCTAACCCATAAAACACGACTCCCTACACTACACAAACACCACTGCACTACCCTAAAACGCTACCCCAGCACTACCCCCAACACTCCCCAAATACCACTGCACTACCCTAAACCCTAAAACACTAACCCCTACACTACACAACCACCACTGCACAACCCTAAACCCTAAAACACCACCCCCAGCATGACGCCCTACACTACACAAACATAACTGCACTACCCTAAACCCTAAAACACTACCCCAGCATGACCCCTTCACAACACAAACACCACTGCACTACCCTAAATCTGCCCCAGCATGACTCCGTTCACTACCCAAACACCGCTGCACTACCCTAAATCACGACCCCCTACACTACCTAAAGACCACTGCACTACCCTAAACCCTAAAACACTACCCCCTGCACTACACAAACACCACTGCACTGCCCTAAACCCTAAAATACTACATCCTACACTACACAAACACCACTGCCCTGCCCTAAACCTGAAAACACTACACCCAGCACGACCCCCTATACTACAGCAACACCAATGTACTACCCTAAATCGTAAATCTACCCCCACCATGACCCCCTACACCACAGAAGCAACTGCACTACCCTAAACCCTAAAACACTACCCCAAGCACAACCCCCTACACAAACTGCAGTACCCTAAACACAAAAACACTACCCTCAGCACAACGCCCTATACTACCCCAACACAACTGCACTACCCTAAACCCTAACACACTACCCTTTGCATGACCCCCTACACTACACAAACACCACTGCACTACCCTAGACCCTAAAACACTACCCCAGCACTACCCCTACACTACCCAAACACCACTGCACTACCATAAACCCTAAAACAATACCCCCAGCACGACCATCTTCACTACACAAACACCACTGCACTACCGTAAACCCTAAAACTCTACCCCCTACACTACACAAACACCACTGCACTACCCTCAACCCTAAAACACTACCCCCAGCACTACACCCTACCCTACACAAACACCACTACACTACTCTAAATCACTATCCCAAGCACTAGCCCCTACACTACACAAACACCACTGCACTAAACCCTAAAACACGAACCCCTACACTACACAAACACCACTGCACTACCCTAAACCCTAAAACACTACCCCCAGCACTACGCCCTACACTACACAAACACCACGGCACTACCCTAAACCCTAAAACACTTCCCCTAGCAGTACACCCTATACTACCCAAACACAACTGCACTACCCTAAACCCTAAAACACTATCCACAGCTCTACCCCCTACACTACACAAACACCACTGCACTACCCTAAACCCTAAAACACTACCCCAGTACTACCCCTACACTACCCAAACAGAACTGCACTACCCTAACCCCTAAAACACGACCCCAGCATGACCCCCTCAACCCAAACACCACTGCAATACCCTAAATCTCCAACCAGCATGACCCCCTACACTACCCAAACACCACTGCAGTACCCTAAACCCTAAAACACGACCACCTACACAACAAAAACTCCACTGCAGTACCCTAAAACACTACCACCAGCACGACCCCCTTCACTACACAATCACCACTGCACTGCCCTAAAACACTATCCCAAGCACTACACAAGCACCACTGCACTACCCTAAACCCTAAAACACTACCCTTAGCATGACCCCCTAAACTACACAAACACCACTGCACTACCCTAGACCCTAAAACACTACCCCAGCACTACCCCTACACTACCCAAACACCACTGCACTACCCTAAACCCTAAAACACTGCCCCCAGCATGACACCCTACACTACCCAAACACCACTGCACTACCCTAAACCCTAAAACACTATCCCCAGCACTACCCTCTACACTACCGAAACACCACTGCACTACCCTAAACCCTAAAACACTACCCCCTGCAGTACCCCCTACCCTACACACACACCATTGCACTACCCTAAACCCTAAAACACTACCCCCAGCACTACCCCCTACACTACCCAAACACCACTGCACTATCCTAAACCCTAAAACACTACCCCCAGCACGCCCATCTTCACTACTCAAACACCACTGCACTAGCCTAAACCCTAAAACACTACTCCCTACACTACAGAAACACCACTGCACTACCCTAAACCCTAAAACACTACGCCCAGCACTACACCCTACACTACCCAAACACCACTGCATTACCCTAAACCCTAAAACACTATCCCGAGCACTACCCCCTACACTACACAAGCTCCACTGCACTACCCTAAACCCCTACCCCCAGCAGTACCCCATACACTACCCAAACACCACTGCACTACCCTAAACCCTAAAACACTACCCCCAGCAGTACGCCCTACACTACCAAAACACAACTGCACTACCCTAAACCCTAAAACACTATCCCCAGCATGACCCCCTACACTACACAAACACCACTGCACTGCCCTACTGCATTACCTACATTTTAAAACACTACCCCCAGCATAACCCCCTACACTACCCAACACCATTGCAATACACTGCCCTAACCCCGAAAACATTACCCCAGCACAAACCCCTACACTGCACAAACACCACTTCACTACCCTAAATCCTAAAACACTACCCCCAGCAGGACCCCCTACACTACACAAACACCACTGTACTACCCTAAACCACTACTCCCTACACTACACAAACACCACTGTACTACCCTAAACCCTAAAACACTACCCCCAGCATGACCCCTACACTACAAAAACACTACTGCACTACCCTAAACCCTAAAAGACAAACCCTTACACTACACAAAAACCACTGCACTACCCTAAACCCTAAAACACTACGCCCAGCACTACACCCTACACTACCCAAACACCACTGCATTACCCTAAACCCTAAAACACTATCCTGAGCACTACCCCTACACTACACAAACTCCACTGCACTACCCTAAACCACTACCCCCAGCAGTACCCCATACACTACCCAAACACCACTGCACTACCCTAAACCCTAAAACACTACCCCCAGCATGACCCCCTACACAACACAAACACCACTGTACTACCCCAACCCTAAAACACTACCCCCAGCAGGACCCCCTACACTACACAAACACCACTGTACTACCCTAAACCACGACCCTACACACTACCCAAAGACCTCTGCACTACCCTAAACCCTAAAACACTACCCTCTGTACTACACAAACACCACTGCACTACCCTAAACACTAAAACACGAACCCCTACACTACACAAACACCACTGCACTAGCCTAAACCCTAAAACACTACCCCCAGCACTACCCCATACACTACCCAAACACCACTGCACTACCCTAAACCCTAAAACACTACCCCCAGCATGACCCCCTACACTACACAAACACAACAGCACTACCCTAAACCCTAAAACACTACCCCCAGCAGTACACCCTACGCTACCCAAACACAACTGCACTACCCTAAATCCTAAAACACTATCCCCAGCATGACCCCCTATACTACACAAACACCACTGCACTGCCCTACTGCATTACCTACATTTTAAAACACTACCCCCAGCATAACCCCCTCCACAACCCAACACCATTGCAATGCACTGCCCTAACCCCGAAAACACTACCCCAGCACAAACCCCTACACTACACCAACACTACTGCACTACCCTAAACCCTAAAACACTACCCTCAGCACGACCCCCTACACTTCCCAAACACCACTGCACTACCCTAAACCACGACCCCCTATACTACCCAAAGACAACTGCACTACCCTAAAACACTACCCCCTACACTACAGAAACAGCACTGCAGTACCCTAAACTCTAAAACACTACCCAAGCACGACCCCCTACACTACACAAACATAACTTTACATCACCTAAACCCAAAAACACTACTCCCAGCACGACCTCCTACACTACCCAAACACCACTGCACTACCCTAAACCCTAAAACAATACCCCAGCGCTACCCCCAACACTACTCAAACACCACTGCACTATGCTAAACCCCAAAACACTACCCCCAGCACGACCCCCGGCACTACACAAACACCACTGCACTACCCTAAACCCTAAAACACGACCCCCAGCACAACCCCCTACACTACACAAACACCGCTGCACTACCCTAAACCCTAAAACATTACCCCCTACACTACACAAACACCACTGCACTAACCTAAACCCTAAAACACTACCCCCAGCACTACGCCCTACACTACACAAACACCACCACACTACCCTAAAACAGTACCCCCCGCACGATTCCATACACTACCCAAAAACCACTGCACTACACTAAACCCTAAATCTACCCCAGCATGGCCTCCCACACTACACAAACACCACTGCAGTACCCTAAATCTACACCCAGCATGACCCCCTACACTACCCAAACACCACTGCACTACCCTAAACCCTAAAACATGACCCCCTACACTACACAAACTCCAATGCACTAACCTAAACCCTAAATCTACCCCAGCATGACCCCCTACACTTCCCAAACACCACTGCACTACCCTAAACCATAAAACAGGACTCCCTACACTACACAAACTCCACTGTTCTACCCTAAACCCCAAAACACTACCCCCAGCAGAATCCCCTTCACTACACAAACACTACGGCACTATCCTAAACCCTAAAACACTACCTCCAGCACGACCCCTTCACTACACAAACACCACTGCACTATCCTAAACCCTAAAACAGTACCCCTAGCATGACCCCCTTCACTACACAAACACCACTGCACTACCCTAAACCCTAAAACACTACCCCCGCGCTTCCCCCTACACTACCCAAACACCACTGCACTATCCTAAACCCTAACACAATACCCCAGCACGACCTCCTACAATACACAAGCAACACTGCACTACCCTAAACCCTAAACACTACCCCCAGCATGACACCCTACACTACCCAAACGACTGTACTACCCTAAACCCTAAATCTACCCCCAGCACAACCCCCTACACCACACAAACAACACAGCACTGCCTTAAACCCTAAAACACTACCCCTAGCATGACCCACTTCACTACACAAACACCACTGCACTGCCTTAAACCCAAAACACTACCACCAGCACGACCCCGTACACTACACAAACACCACTGCACTACCCTCAACCCTAAAAGACTACCCCCAGCAGTACGCCCTACACTACCCAAACACAACTGCACTACCCTAAACCCTAAAACAGTACCCCCAGCAGGACCCCCTACACTACACAAACACCACTGCACTATCCTACATCCTACAACACTACCCCAGCACAACCCCCTACACTACACAGACACAACGGCACTACCCTAAACCCTAAAACACTACCCCCAGCACTACCCCCTACACTACCCAAACACCACTGCACTACCCTAAACCCTAAAACACTACCCCCAGCACTACCCCCTACACTACCCAAACACCACTGCACTATCCTAAACCCTAAAACACTACCCCCAGCACGCCCATCTTCACTACACGAACACCACTGCACTAGCCTAAACCCTAAAACACAACTCCCTACACTACACAAACACCACTGCACTACCCTCAATCCTAAAACACTACCCCCAGCACTACACCCTACACTACCCAAACACAACTGCACTACCCTAAAACACTATCCCAAGCACTACCCCCTACACTACACAAACACCACTGCACTACCCTAAACCCTAAAACACAAACCCGTACACTACACAAACACCACTGCACTACCCTAAACCCTAAAACACTATGCCCAGCACTACACCCTACACTACCCAAATACCACTGCATTACCCTAAACCCTAAAACACTATCCCGAGTACTACCCCCTACACTACACAAACTCCATGGCACTACCCTAAACCACTACCCCCAGCAGTACCCCATACAATTCCCAAACACCACTGCACTACCCTAAACCCTAAAACACTACCCCCAGCATGACCCCCTACACTGCACAAACACAACAGCACTACCCTAAACCCTAAAACACTACCCCCAGCAGTACGCCCTACACTACCCAAACACAACTGCACTACCCTAAACCCTAAAACACTATCCCCAGCATGACCCCCTACACTACACAAACACCACTGCACTGCCCTACTGCATTACCTACATTTTAAAACACTACCCCCAGCATAACCCCCTACACTACCCAACACCATTGCAATACACTGCCCTAACCCCGAAAACACTACCCCAGCACAAACCCCTACACTGCACAAACACAACTGCACTACCCTAAATCCTAAAACACTACCCCCAGCAGGACCCCCTACACTACACAAACACCACTGTACTACCCTAAACCACTGCCCCCTACACTACACAAACACCACTGTACTACCCTAAACCCTAAAACACTACCCCCAGCATGACCCCTACACTACACCAACACCACTGTACTACCCTAAACCGTAAATCTACCCCCAGCATGACCCCCTACACCACACAAGCAACTGCACTACCCTAAACCCTAATACACTACCCCAAGCACAACCCCCTACACTATACAAACATAACTGCACTACCCTAAACACAAAAACACTACCCCCAGCACTACGCCCTACACTACCCAAACACCACTGCACTACCCAAACCCATAAAACACGACTCCCTACACTACACAAACACCACTGCACTACCCTAAAACGCTACCCCAGCACTACCCCCAACACTCCCCAAATACCACTGCACTACCCTAAACCCTAAAACACTAACCCCTACACTACACAAACACCACTGCACAACCCTAAACCCTAAAACACCACCCCCAGCATGACGCCCTACACTACACAAACATAACTGCACTACCCTAAACCCTAAAACACTACCCCAGCATGACCCCTTCACAACACAAACACCACTGCACTACCCTAAATCTGCCCCCAGCATGACTCCGTTCACTACCCAAACACCGCTGCACTACCCTAAATCACGACACCCTACACTACCTAAAGACCACTGCACTACCCTAAACCCTAAAACACTACCCCCTGCACTACACAAACACCACTGCACTGCCCTAAACCCTAAAATACTACATCCTACACTACACAAACACCACTGCCCTGCCCTAAACCTGAAAACACTACACCCAGCACGACCCCCTACACTACAGCAACACCACTGTACTACCCTAAATCGTAAATCTACCCCCACCATGACCCCCTACACCACACAAGCAACTGCACTACCCTAAACCCTAAAACACTACCCCAAGCACAACCCCCTACACAAACTGCAGTACCCTAAACACAAAAACACTACCCTCAGCACAACGCCCTATACTACCCCAACACAACTGCACTACCCTAAACCCTAACACACTACCCTTTGCATGACCCCCTACACTACACAAACACCACTGCACTACCCTAGACCCTAAAACACTACCCCAGCACTACCCCTACACTACCCAAACACCACTGCACTACCATAAACCCTAAAACAATACCCCCAGCACGACCATCTTCACTACACAAACACCACTGCACTACCGTAAACCCTAAAACTCTACCCCCTACACTACACAAACACCACTGCACTACCCTCAACCCTAAAACACTACCCCCAGCACTACACCCTACACTACACAAACACCACTACACTACTCTAAATCACTATCCCAAGCACTAGCCCCTACACTACACAAACACCACTGCACTAAACCCTAAAACACGAACCCCTACACTACACAAACACCACTGCACTACCCTAAACCCTAAAACACTACCCCCAGCACTACGCCCTACACTACACAAACACCACGGCACTACCCTAAACCCTAAAACACTTCCCCTAGCAGTACACCCTATACTACCCAAACACAACTGCACTACCCTAAACCCTAAAACACTATCCACAGCTCTACCCCCTACACTACACAAACACCACTGCACTACCCTAAACCCTAAAACACTACCCCAGTACTACCCCTACACTACCCAAACAGAACTGCACTACCCTAACCCCTAAAACACGACCCCAGCATGACCCCCTCACAACAAACACCACTGCAATACCCTAAATCTCCAACCAGCATGACCCCCTACACTACCCAAACACCACTGCAGTACCCTAAACCCTAAAACACGACCACCTACACAACAAAAACTCCACTGCAGTACCCTAAACCCTAAAACACTACCACCAGCACGACCCCCTTCACTACACAATCACCACTGCACTGCCCTAAAACACTATCCCAAGCACTACACAAACACCACTGCACTACCCTAAACCCTAAAACACTACCCTTAGCATGACCCCCTAAACTACACAAACACCACTGCACTACCCTAGACCCTAAAACACTACCCCAGCACTACCCCTACACTACCCAAACACCACTGCACTACCCTAAACCCTAAAACAC
The DNA here is from genome assembly GCF_964204655.1 of Triturus cristatus. Lineage (NCBI taxonomy): Eukaryota > Metazoa > Chordata > Amphibia > Caudata > Salamandridae > Triturus > Triturus cristatus. Next base: position 618,844,868 of record NC_140579.1, on the reverse strand, counting down.
TATCCCCAGCACTACCCTCTACACTACACAAACACCACTGCACTACCCTAAACCCTAAAACACTACCCCCAGCACTACCCCCTACACTACCCAAACACCACTGCACTATCCTAAACCCTAAAACACTACCCCCAGCACGCCCATCTTCACTACTCAAACACCACTGCACTAGCCTAAACCCTAAAACACTACTCCCTACACTACACAAACACCACGGCACTACCCTAAGCCCTAAAAAACTACCCCTTACACTAAACAAAGACCACTGCACTACCCTAAACCCTAAAACACTACCCCTACACTACACAAACACCACTGCCCTGCCCTAAACCTGAAAACACTACCCCCAGCACAACCCCCTACACTACACCAACACCACTGTACTACCCTAAACCGTAAATCTACCCCCAGCATGACCCCCTACACCACACAAGCAACTGCACTACCCTAAACCCTAATACACTACCCCAAGCACAACCCCCTACACTATACAAACATAACTGCACTACCCTAAACACAAAAACACTACCCCCAGCACTACGCCCTACACTACCCAAACACCACTGCACTACCCTAACCCATAAAACACGACTCCCTACACTACACAAACACCACTGCACTACCCTAAAACGCTACCCCAGCACTACCCCCAACACTCCCCAAATACCACTGCACTACCCTAAACCCTTAAACACTAACCCCTACACTACACAAACACCACTGCACAACCCTAAACCCTAAAACACCACCCCCAGCATGACGCCCTACACTACACAAACATAACTGCACTACCCTAAACCCTAAAACACTACCCCAGCATGACCCCTTCACAACACAAACACCACTGCACTACCCTAAATCTGCCCCCAGCATGACTCCGTTCACTACCCAAACACCGCTGCACTACCCTAAATCACGACCCCCTACACTACCTAAAGACCACTGCACTACCCTAAACCCTAAAACACTACCCCCTGAACTACACAAACACCACTGCACTGCCCTAAACCCTAAAATACTACATCCTACACTACACAAACACCACTGCCCTGCCCTAAACCTGAAAACACTACACCCAGCACGACCCCCTACACTACAGCAACACCACTGTACTACCCTAAATCGTAAATCTACCCCCACCATGACCCCCTACACCACACAAGCAACTGCACTACCCTAAACCCTATAACACTACCCCAAGCACAACCCCCTACACAAACTGCAGTACCCTAAACACAAAAACACTACCCCCAGCACGACGCCCTATACTACCCCAACACAACTGCACTACCCTAAACCCTAACACACTACCCTTTGCATGACCCCCTACACTACACAAACACCACTGCACTACCCTAGACCCTAAAACACTACCCCAGCACTACCCCTACACTACCCAAACACCACTGCACTACCATAAACCCTAAAACAATACCCCCAGCACGACCATCTTCACTACACAAACACCACTGCACTACCGTAAACCCTAAAACTCTACCCCCTACACTACACAAACACCACTGCACTACCCTCAACCCTAAAACACTACCCCCAGTACTACACCCTACACTACACAAACACCACTACACTACTCTAAATCACTATCCCAAGCACTAGCCCCTACACTACACAAACACCACTGCACTAAACCCTAAAACACGAACCCCTACACTACACAAACACCACTGCACTACCCTAAACCCTAAAACACTACCCCCAGCACTACGCCCTACACTATACAAACACCACAGCACTAACCTAAACCCTAAAACACTTCCCCTAGCAGTACACCCTATACTACCCAAACACAACTGCACTACCCTAAACCCTAAAACACTATCCACAGCTCTACCCCTTACACTACACAAACACCACTGCACTACCCTAAACCCTAAAACACTACCCCAGTACTACCCCTACACTACCCAAACAGAACTGCACTACCCTAAACCCTAAAACACGACCCCAGCATGACCCCCTCACAACAAACACCACTGCAATACCCTAAATCTCCAACCAGCATGACCCCATACACTACCCAAACACCACTGCAGTACCCTAAACCCTAAAACACGACCACCTACACAACAAAAACTCCACTGCAGTACCCTAAACCCTAAAACACTACCACCAGCACGACCCCTTCACTACACAATCACCACTGCACTGCCCTAAAACACTATCCCAAGCACTACACAAACACCACTGCACTACCCTAAACCCTAAAACACTACCCTTAGCATGAACCCCTAAACTACACAAACACCACTGCACTACCCTAGACCCTAAAACACTACCCCAGCACTACCCCTACACTACCCAAACACCACTGCACTACCCTAAACCCTAAAACACTGCCCCCAGCATGACACCCTACACTACCCAAACACCACTGCACTACCCTAAACCCTAAAACACTATCCCCAGCACTACCCTCTACACTACACAAACACCACTGCACTACCCTAAACCCTAAAACACTACCCCCTGCAGTACCCCCTACCCTACCCACACACCCCTGCACTACCCTAAACCCTAAAACACTACCCCCAGCACTACCCCCTACACTACCCAAACACCACTGCACTATCCTAAACCCTAAAACACTACCCCCAGCACGCCCATCTTCACTACTCAAACACCACTGCACTAGCCTAAACCCTAAAACACTACTCCCTACACTACACAAACACCACTGCACTACCCTAATCCCTAAAACACTACGCCCAGCACTACACCCTACACTACCCAAACACCACTGCATTACCCTAAACCCTAAACCACTATCCCGAGCACTACCCCCTACACTACACAAACTCCACTGCACTACCCTAAACCCCTACCCCCAGCAGTACCCCATACACTACCCAAACACCACTGCACTACCCTAAACCCTAAAACACTACCCCCAGCATGACCCCCTACACTACACAAACACAACAGCACTACCCTAAACCCTAAAACACTACCCCCAGCAGTACGCCCTACACTACAAAAACACAACTGCACTACCCTAAACCCTAAAACACTATCCCCAGCATGACCCCCTACACTACACAAACACCACTGCACTGCCCTACTGCATTACCTACATTTTAAAACACTACCCCCAGCATAACCCCCTACACTACCCAACACCATTGCAATACACTGCCCTAACCCCGAAAACATTACCCCAGCACAAACCCTTACACTGCACAAACACCACCGCACTACCCTAAATCCTAAAACACTACCCCCAGCAGGACCCCCTACACTACACAAACACCACTGTACTACCCTAAACCACTACTCCCTACACTACACAAACACCACTGTACTACCCTAAACCCTAAAACACTACCCCCAGCATGACCCCTACACTACACAAACACTACTGCACTACCCTAAACCCTAAAAGACGAACCCTTACACTACACAAAAACCACTGCACTACCCTAAACCCTAAAACACTACGCCCAGCACTACACCCTACACTACCCAAACACGACTGCATTACCCTAAACCCTAAAACACTATCCTGAGCACTACCCCTACACTACACAAACTCCACTGCACTACCCTAAACCACTACCCCCAGCAGTACCCCATACACTACCCAAACACCACTGCACTACCCTAAACCCTAAAACACTACCCCCAGCATGACCCCCTACACAACACAAACACCACTGTACTACCCCAACCCTAAAACACTACCCCCAGCAGGACCCCCTACACTACACAAACACCACTGTACTACCCTAAACCACGACCCTACACACTACCTAAAGACCACTGCACTACCCTAAACCCTAAAACACTACCCTCTGTACTACACAAACACCACTGCACTACCCTAAACACTAAAACACAAACCCCTACACTACACAAACGCCACTGCACTACCCTAAACCCTAAAACACTACCCCCAGCAGTACACCCTACGCTACCCAAACACAACTGCACTACCCTAAATCCTAAAACACTATCCCCAGCATGACCCCCTATACTACACAAACACCACTGTACTGCCCTACTGCACTACCTACATTTTAAAACACTACCCCCAGCATAACCCCCTACACTACCCAACACCATTGCAATGCACTGCCCTAACCCCGAAAACACTACCCCAGCACAAACCCCTACACTACACAAACACTATTGCACTACCCTAAACCCTAAAACACTACCCTCAGCACGACCCCCTACACTACCCAAACACCACTGCACTACCCTAAACCACGACCCCCTATACTACCCAAAGACAACTGCACTACCCTAAAACACTACCCCCTACACTACAGAAACAGCACTGCAGTACCCTAAACTCTAAAACACTACCCAAGCACGACCCCTAAAACTACACAAACATAACTTTACATCCCCTAAACCCAAAAACACTACGCCCAGCACGACCTCCTACACTACCCAAACACCACTGCACTACCCTAAACCCTAAAACAATACCCCAGCGCTACCCCCAACACTACTCAAACACCACTGCACTATGCTAAACCCCAAAACACTACCCTCAGCACGACCCCCGACACTACACAAACACCACTGCACTACCCTAAACCCTAAAACACGACCCCCAGCACAACCCCCTACACTACACAAACACCACTGCACTACCCTAAACCCTAAAACATTACCCCCTACACTACACAAACACAACTGCACTAACCTAAACCCTAAAACACTACCCCCAGCACTACGCCCTACACTACCCAAACACCAGTGCACTACCCTAAACCACTATCCCCAGCACTACCCCTACACTACACAAACACCACCACACTACCTTAAAACAGTACCCCCCGCACGATTCCCTACACTACCCAAAAACCACTGCACTACACTAAACCCTAAATCTACCCCAGCATGGCCTCCCACACTACACAAACACCACTGCAGTACCCTAAATCTACACCCAGCATGACCCCCTACACTTCCCAAACACCACTGCACTACCCTAAACCATAAAACAGGACCCCCTACACTACACAAACTCCACTGCACTACCCTAAACCCCAAAACACTACCCCCAGCACAATCCCCTTCACTACACAAACACTACGGCACTATCCTAAACCCTAAAACACTACCTCCAGCACGACCCCTTCACTACACAAACACCACTGCACTATCCTAAACCCTAAAACAGTACCCCTAGCATGACCCCCTTCACTACACAAACACCACTGCACTACCCTAAACCCTAAAACACTACCCCCGCGCTTCCCCCTACACTACCCAAACACCACTGCACTATCCTAAACCCTAACACACTATCCCAGCACGACCTCCTACAATACACAAGCAACACTGCACTACCCTAAACCCTAAAACACTACCCCCAGCATGACACCCTACACTATCCAAACGACTGTACTACCCTAAACCCTAAATCTACCCCCAGCACAACCCCCTACACTACACAAACACCCCTGCATTATCCTAAACCCTAAAGCCCTACGCACAGCATGACCCCCTATACTACACAAACACCACTGCACTACCCTAAACCCTAAAATACTACCCCCTACACTACACAAACACCACTGCCCTGCCCTAAACCTGAAAACACTACACCCAGCACGACCCCTACACTACAGCAACACCACTGTACTACCCTAAATCGTAAATCCACCCCCAGCATGACCCCCTACACCACTCAAGCAACTGCACGACCCTAAACCCTAAAACACTATCCCAAGCACAACCCCTACACAAACTGCAGTACCCTAAACACAAAAACACTACCCCCAGCACGACACCCTACACTACCCAAACACCACTACACTACCCTAACCCATAAAACATGACCCCTACACTACACAAACACAACTGCACTACCCTAAACCCTAAAACGCTAAACCCAGCACGACCCCCAACACTACACAAACACCACTGAACTACCCTAAATCCTAAAACACTAACCCCTACACTACACAAACACAACTGCACTACCCTAAACCCTAAAACACTACCCCCATCATGACACCCTTCACTACCCAAACATAACTGCACTACCATAAACACAAAAACACTTCACCCAGCACGACGCTGTGCACTACACAAACACCACTGCACTACCCTAACCCATAAAACACGACCCCCTACACTACACAAACACAACTGCCCTACCCTAAAACGCTACCCCAGCACTACCCCTAATACTACTCAAACACCACTGCACTACCCTCAACCTTAAAACACTACCCACAGCATGACCCACTACACAAACACCATGGCACTACCCTAAGCCCTAAAACACTACCCCTTACACTAAACAAAGACCACTGCACTACCCTAAACCCTAAAACACTACCCCTACACTACACAAACACCACTGCCCTGCCCTAAACCTGAAAACACTACCCCCAGCACAACCCCCTACACTACACCAACACCACTGTACTACCCTAAACCGTAAATCTACCCCCAGCATGACCCCCTACACCACACAAGCAACTGCACTACCCTAAACCCTAATACACTACCCCAAGCACAACCCCCTACACTATACAAACATAACTGCACTACCCTAAACACAAAAACACTACCCCCAGCACTACGCCCTACACTACCCAAACACCACTGCACTACCCTAACCCATAAAACACGACCCCCTACACTACACAAACACCACTGCACTACCCTAAACCCCAAAACACTACCCCCAGCACAATCCCCTTCACTACACAAACACTACGGCACTATCCTAAACCCTAAAACACTACCTCCAGCACGACCCCTTCACTACACAAACACCACTGCACTATCCTAAACCCTAAAACAGTACCCCTAGCATGACCCCCTTCACTACACAAACACCACTGCACTACCCTAAACCCTAAAACACTACCCCCGCGCTTCCCCCTACACTACCCAAACACCACTGCACTATCCTAAACCCTAACACACTATCCCAGCACGACCTCCTACAATACACAAGCAACACTGCACTACCCTAAACCCTAAAACACTACCCCCAGCATGACACCCTACACTATCCAAACGACTGTACTACCCTAAACCCTAAATCTACCCCCAGCACAACCCCCTACACTACACAAACACCCCTGCATTATCCTAAACCCTAAAGCCCTACGCACAGCATGACCCCCTATACTACACAAACACCACTGCACTACCCTAAACCCTAAAATACTACCCCCTACACTACACAAACACCACTGCCCTGCCCTAAACCTGAAAACACTACACCCAGCACGACCCCTACACTACAGCAACACCACTGTACTACCCTAAATCGTAAATCCACCCCCAGCATGACCCCCTACACCACTCAAGCAACTGCACGACCCTAAACCCTAAAACACTATCCCAAGCACAACCCCTACACAAACTGCAGTACCCTAAACACAAAAACACTACCCCCAGCACGACACCCTACACTACCCAAACACCACTACACTACCCTAACCCATAAAACATGACCCCTACACTACACAAACACAACTGCACTACCCTAAACCCTAAAACGCTAAACCCAGCACGACCCCCAACACTACACAAACACCACTGAACTACCCTAAATCCTAAAACACTAACCCCTACACTACACAAACACAACTGCACTACCCTAAACCCTAAAACACTACCCCCAGCATGACACCCTTCACTACCCAAACATAACTGCACTACCATAAACACAAAAACACTTCACCCAGCACGACGCTGTGCACTACACAAACACCACTGCACTACCCTAACCCATAAAACACGACCCCCTACACTACACAAACACAACTGCCCTACCCTAAAACGCTACCCCAGCACTACCCCTAATACTACTCAAACACCACTGCACTACCCTCAACCCTAAAACACTACCCACAGCATGACCCGCTACACAAACACCATGGCACTACCCTAAGCCCTAAAACACTACCCCTTACACTAAACAAAGACCACTGCACTACCCTAAACCCTAAAACACTACCCCTACACTACACAAACACCACTGCCCTGCCCTAAACCTGAAAACACTACCCCCAGCACAACCCCCTACACTACACCAACACCACTGTACTACCCTAAACCGTAAATCTACCCCCAGCATGACCCCCTACACCACACAAGCAACTGCACTACCCTAAACCCTAATACACTACCCCAAGCACAACCCCCTACACTATACAAACATAACTGCACTACCTTAAACACAAAAACACTACCCCCAGCACTACGCCCTACACTACCCAAACACCACTGCACTACCCTAACCCATAAAACACGACCCCCTACACTACACAAACACCACTGCACTACCCTAAAACGCTACCCCAGCACTACCCCCAACACTCCCCAAATACCACTGCACTACCCTAAACCCTAAAACACTAACCCCTACACTACACAAACACCACTGCACTACCCTAAACCCTAAAACACGACCCCCAGCACAACCCCCTACACTACACAAACACCGCTGCACTACCCTAAACCCTAAAACACTACCCCCTACACTACACAAACACCAGTGCACTAACTTAAACCCTAAAACACTACCGCAAGCACTACGCCCTACACTACCCAAACACCAGTGCACTACTCTAAACCACTATCCCCAGCACTACCCCTACACTACACAAACACCACCACACTACCCTAAAACAGTACCCCCGCACGATTCCCTACACTACCCAAAAACCACTGCACTACACTAAACCCTAAATCTACCCCCAGCATGACCTCCCACACTACACAAACACCACTGCACTACCCTAAATCTACGCCCAGCATGACCCCCTACACTACCAAAACACCACTGCACTACCCTAAACCCTAAAACATGACCCCCTACACTACACAAACTCCAATGCACTAACCTAAACCCTAAATCTACCCCCAGCATGTCCCCTACACTACCCAAACACCACTGCACTACACTAAACCATAAAACAGGACCCCTTACACTACACAAACTACACTGCACTACCCTAGACCCCAAAACACTACCCCCAGCACAACCCCCTTCATTACACAAACACCACTGCACTATCCTAAACCCTAAAACACTACCTCCAGCACGACCCCCTTCACTCCACAAACACTACTGCACTATCCTAAACCCTAAAACAGTACCCCTAGCATGATCCCCTTCACTACACAAACACCACTGCACTAACGTAAACCCTAAAACTCTACCCCCTACACTGCACAAACACCACTGCACTACCCTCAACCCTAAAACACTACCCCCAGCACTACACCCTACACTACACAAACACCACTACACTACTCTAAATCACGATCCCAAGCACTAGCCCCTACACTACACAAACACCACTGCACTAAACCCTAAAACACGAACCCCTACACTACACAAACACCACTGCACTACCCTAAACCCTAAAACACTACCCCCAGCACTACGCCCTACACTACACAAACACCACGGCACTACCCTAAACCCTAAAACACTTCCCCTAGCAGTACACCCTATACTACCCAAACACAACTGCACTACCCTAAACCCTAAAACACTATCCACAGCTCTACCCCTACACTACACAAACACCACTGCACTACCCTAAACCCTAAAACACTACCCCAGTATTACCCCTACACTACCCAAACAGAACTGCACTACCCTAAACCCTAAAACACGACCCCAGCATGACCCCCTCACAACAAACACCACTGCAATACCCTAAATCTCCAACCAGCATGACCCCCTACACTACCCAAACACCACTGCAGTACCCTAAACCCTAAAACACGACCACCTACACAACAAAAACTCCACTGCAGTACCCTAAACCTTAAAACACTACCACCAGCACGACCCCCTTCACTACACAATCACCACTGCACTGCCCTAAAACACTATCCCAAGCACTACACAAACACCACTGCACTACCCTAAACCCTAAAACACTACCCTTAGCATGACCCCCTAAACTACACAAACACCACTGCACTACCCTAGACCCTAAAACACTACCCCAGCACTACCCCTACACTACCCAAACACCACTGCACTACCCTAAACCCTAAAACACTGCCCCCAGCATGACACCCTACACTACCCAAACACCACTGCACTACCCTAAACCCTAAAACACTATCCCCAGCACTACCCTCTACACTACCCAAACACCACTGCACTACCCTAAACCCTAAAACACTACCCCCTGCAGTACCCCCTACCCTACCCACACACCACTGCACTACCCTAAACCCTAAAACACTACCCCCAGCACTACCCCTACACTACCCAAACACCACTGCACTATCCTAAACCCTAAAACACTACCCCCAGCACGCCCATCTTCACTACTCAAACACCACTGCACTAGCCTAAACCCTAAAACACTACTCCCTACACTACACAAACACCACTGCACTACCCTAAACCCTAAAACACTACGCCCAGCACTACACCCTACACTACCCAAACACCACTGCATTATCCTAAACCCTAAAACACTATCCCGAGCACTACCCCCTACACTACACAAACTCCACTGCACTACCCTAAACCCCTACCCCCAGCAGTACCCCATACACTACCCAAACACCACTGCACTACCCTAAACCCTAAAACACTACCCCCAGCATGACCCCCTACACTACACAAACGCAACAGCACTACCCTAAACCCTAAAACACTACCCCCAGCAGTACGCCCTACACTACCAAAACACAACTGCACTACCCTAAACCCTAAAACACTATCCCCAGCATGACCCCCTACACTACACAAACACCACTGCACTGCCCTACTGCATTACCTACATTTTAAAACACTACCCCCAGCATAACCCCCTACACTACCCAACACCATTGCAATACACTGCCCTAACCCCGAAAACATTACCCCAGCACAAACCCCTACACTGCACAAACACCACTGCACTACCCTAAATCCTAAAACACTACCCCCAGCAGGACCCCCTACACTACACAAACACCACTGTACTACCCTAAACCACTACTCCCTACACTACACAAACACCACTGTACTACCCTAAACCCTAAAACACTACCCCCAGCATGACCCCTACACTACACAAACACTACTGCACTACCCTAAACCCTAAAAGACGAACCCTTACACTACACAAAAACCACTGCACTACCCTAAACCCTAAAACACTACGCCCAGCACTACACCCTACACTACCCAAACACCACTGCATTACCCTAAACCCTAAAACACTATCCTGATCACTACCTCTACACTACACAAACTCCACTGCACTACCCTAAACCACTACCCCCAGCAGTACCCCATACACTACCCAAACACCACTGCACTACCCTAAACCCTAAAACACTACCCCCAGCATGACCCCCTACACAACACAAACACCACTGTACTACCCCAACCCTAAAACACTACCCCCAGCAGGACCCCCTACACTACACAAACACCACTGTACTACCCTAAACCACGACCCTACACACTACCCAAAGACCACTGCACTACCCTAAACCCTAAAACACTACCCTCTGTACTACACAAACACCACTGCACTACCCTAAACACCAAAACACGAACCCCTACACTACACAAACACCACTGCACTACCCTAAACCCTAAAACACTACCCCCAGCACTATCCCATACACTACCCAAACACCACTGCACTACCCTAAACCCTAAAACACTACCCCCAGCATGACCCCCTACACTACACAAACACAACAGCACTACCCTAAACCCTAAAACACTACCCCCAGCAGTACACCCTACGCTACCCAAACACAACTGCACTACCCTAAATCCTAAAACACTATCCCCAGCATGACCCCCTATACTACACAAACACCACTGCACTGCCCTACTGCATTACCTACATTTTAAAACACTACCCCCAGCATAACCCCCTACACTACCCAACACCATTGCAATACACTGCCCTAATCCCGAAAACACTACCCCAGCACACACCCCTACACTACACAAACACTACTGCACTACCCTAAACCCTAAAACACTACCCTCAGCACGACCCCCTACACTACCCAAACACCACTGCACTACCCTAAACCACGACCCCCTATACTACCCAAAGACAACTGCACTACCCTAAAACACTACCCCTACACTACAGAAACAGCACTGCAGTACCCTAAACTCTAAAACACTACCCAAGCACGACCCCCTACACTACACAAACATAACTTTACATCCCCTAAACCCAAAAACACTACGCCCAGCACGACCTCCTACACTACCCAAACACCACTGCACTACCCTAAACCCTAAAACAATACCCCAGCGCTACCCCCAACACTACTCAAACACCACTGCACTATGCTAAACCCCAAAACACTACCCTCAGCACGACCCCCGACACTACACAAACACCACTGCACTACCCTAAACCCTAAAACACGACCCCCAGCACAACCCCCTACACTACACAAACACCACTGCACTACCCTAAACCCTAAAACACTACCCCTGCACTACACAAACACCACTGTACTACCCTAAACCCTAAAACATGAACCCCTACACTACACAAACACCACTGCACTACCCTAAACCCTAAAAAACTACCCCCAGCACTACCCCATACACTACCCAAACACCACTGCACTACCCTAAACCCTAAAACACTACCCCCAGCAGTACGCCCTACATTACCCAAACACAACAGCACTACCCTAAACCCTAAAACACTATCCCCAGCATGACCCCCTACACTACACAAACACCACTGCACTACCCTAAACCCTAAAACACTACCCCCAGCACTACGCCCTACACTATACAAACACCACAGCACTAACCTAAACCCTAAAACACTTCCCCTAGCAGTACACCCTATACTACCCAAACACAACTGCACTACCCTAAACCCTAAAACACTATCCACAGCTCTACCCCTTACACTACACAAACACCACTGCACTACCCTAAACCCTAAAACACTACCCCAGTACTACCCCTACACTACCCAAACAGAACTGCACTACCCTAAACCCTAAAACACGACCCCAGCATGACCCCCTCACAACAAACACCACTGCAATACCCTAAATCTCCAACCAGCATGACCCCATACACTACCCAAACACCACTGCAGTACCCTAAACCCTAAAACACGACCACCTACACAACAAAAACTCCACTGCAGTACCCTAAACCCTAAAACACTACCACCAGCACGACCCCTTCACTACACAATCACCACTGCACTGCCCTAAAACACTATCCCAAGCACTACACAAACACCACTGCACTACCCTAAACCCTAAAACACTACCCTTAGCATGAACCCCTAAACTACACAAACACCACTGCACTACCCTAGACCCTAAAACACTACCCCAGCACTACCCCTACACTACCCAAACACCACTGCACTACCCTAAACCCTAAAACACTGCCCCCAGCATGACACCCTACACTACCCAAACACCACTGCACTACCCTAAACCCTAAAACACTATCCCCAGCACTACCCTCTACACTACACAAACACCACTGCACTACCCTAAACCCTAAAACACTACCCCCTGCAGTACCCCCTACCCTACCCACACACCCCTGCACTACCCTAAACCCTAAAACACTACCCCCAGCACTACCCCCTACACTACCCAAACACCACTGCACTATCCTAAACCCTAAAACACTACCCCCAGCACGCCCATCTTCACTACTCAAACACCACTGCACTAGCCTAAACCCTAAAACACTACTCCCTACACTACACAAACACCACTGCACTACCCTAATCCCTAAAACACTACGCCCAGCACTACACCCTACACTACCCAAACACCACTGCATTACCCTAAACCCTAAACCACTATCCCGAGCACTACCCCCTACACTACACAAACTCCACTGCACTACCCTAAACCCCTACCCCCAGCAGTACCCCATACACTACCCAAACACCACTGCACTACCCTAAACCCTAAAACACTACCCCCAGCATGACCCCCTACACTACACAAACACAACAGCACTACCCTAAACCCTAAAACACTACCCCCAGCAGTACGCCCTACACTACAAAAACACAACTGCACTACCCTAAACCCTAAAACACTATCCCCAGCATGACCCCCTACACTACACAAACACCACTGCACTGCCCTACTGCATTACCTACATTTTAAAACACTACCCCCAGCATAACCCCCTACACTACCCAACACCATTGCAATACACTGCCCTAACCCCGAAAACATTACCCCAGCACAAACCCTTACACTGCACAAACACCACCGCACTACCCTAAATCCTAAAACACTACCCCCAGCAGGACCCCCTACACTACACAAACACCACTGTACTACCCTAAACCACTACTCCCTACACTACACAAACACCACTGTACTACCCTAAACCCTAAAACACTACCCCCAGCATGACCCCTACACTACACAAACACTACTGCACTACCCTAAACCCTAAAAGACGAACCCTTACACTACACAAAAACCACTGCACTACCCTAAACCCTAAAACACTACGCCCAGCACTACACCCTACACTACCCAAACACGACTGCATTACCCTAAACCCTAAAACACTATCCTGAGCACTACCCCTACACTACACAAACTCCACTGCACTACCCTAAACCACTACCCCCAGCAGTACCCCATACACTACCCAAACACCACTGCACTACCCTAAACCCTAAAACACTACCCCCAGCATGACCCCCTACACAACACAAACACCACTGTACTACCCCAACCCTAAAACACTACCCCCAGCAGGACCCCCTACACTACACAAACACCACTGTACTACCCTAAACCACGACCCTACACACTACCTAAAGACCACTGCACTACCCTAAACCCTAAAACACTACCCTCTGTACTACACAAACACCACTGCACTACCCTAAACACTAAAACACAAACCCCTACACTACACAAACGCCACTGCACTACCCTAAACCCTAAAACACTACCCCCAGCAGTACACCCTACGCTACCCAAACACAACTGCACTACCCTAAATCCTAAAACACTATCCCCAGCATGACCCCCTATACTACACAAACACCACTGTACTGCCCTACTGCACTACCTACATTTTAAAACACTACCCCCAGCATAACCCCCTACACTACCCAACACCATTGCAATGCACTGCCCTAACCCCGAAAACACTACCCCAGCACAAACCCCTACACTACACAAACACTATTGCACTACCCTAAACCCTAAAACACTACCCTCAGCACGACCCCCTACACTACCCAAACACCACTGCACTACCCTAAACCACGACCCCCTATACTACCCAAAGACAACTGCACTACCCTAAAACACTACCCCCTACACTACAGAAACAGCACTGCAGTACCCTAAACTCTAAAACACTACCCAAGCACGACCCCTAAAACTACACAAACATAACTTTACATCCCCTAAACCCAAAAACACTACGCCCAGCACGACCTCCTACACTACCCAAACACCACTGCACTACCCTAAACCCTAAAACAATACCCCAGCGCTACCCCCAACACTACTCAAACACCACTGCACTATGCTAAACCCCAAAACACTACCCTCAGCACGACCCCCGACACTACACAAACACCACTGCACTACCCTAAACCCTAAAACACGACCCCCAGCACAACCCCCTACACTACACAAACACCACTGCACTACCCTAAACCCTAAAACATTACCCCCTACACTACACAAACACAACTGCACTAACCTAAACCCTAAAACACTACCCCCAGCACTACGCCCTACACTACCCAAACACCAGTGCACTACCCTAAACCACTATCCCCAGCACTACCCCTACACTACACAAACACCACCACACTACCTTAAAACAGTACCCCCCGCACGATTCCCTACACTACCCAAAAACCACTGCACTACACTAAACCCTAAATCTACCCCAGCATGGCCTCCCACACTACACAAACACCACTGCAGTACCCTAAATCTACACCCAGCATGACCCCCTACACTTCCCAAACACCACTGCACTACCCTAAACCATAAAACAGGACCCCCTACACTACACAAACTCCACTGCACTACCCTAAACCCCAAAACACTACCCCCAGCACAATCCCCTTCACTACACAAACACTACGGCACTATCCTAAACCCTAAAACACTACCTCCAGCACGACCCCTTCACTACACAAACACCACTGCACTATCCTAAACCCTAAAACAGTACCCCTAGCATGACCCCCTTCACTACACAAACACCACTGCACTACCCTAAACCCTAAAACACTACCCCCGCGCTTCCCCCTACACTACCCAAACACCACTGCACTATCCTAAACCCTAACACACTATCCCAGCACGACCTCCTACAATACACAAGCAACACTGCACTACCCTAAACCCTAAAACACTACCCCCAGCATGACACCCTACACTATCCAAACGACTGTACTACCCTAAACCCTAAATCTACCCCCAGCACAACCCCCTACACTACACAAACACCCCTGCATTATCCTAAACCCTAAAGCCCTACGCACAGCATGACCCCCTATACTACACAAACACCACTGCACTACCCTAAACCCTAAAATACTACCCCCTACACTACACAAACACCACTGCCCTGCCCTAAACCTGAAAACACTACACCCAGCACGACCCCTACACTACAGCAACACCACTGTACTACCCTAAATCGTAAATCCACCCCCAGCATGACCCCCTACACCACTCAAGCAACTGCACGACCCTAAACCCTAAAACACTATCCCAAGCACAACCCCTACACAAACTGCAGTACCCTAAACACAAAAACACTACCCCCAGCACGACACCCTACACTACCCAAACACCACTACACTACCCTAACCCATAAAACATGACCCCTACACTACACAAACACAACTGCACTACCCTAAACCCTAAAACGCTAAACCCAGCACGACCCCCAACACTACACAAACACCACTGAACTACCCTAAATCCTAAAACACTAACCCCTACACTACACAAACACAACTGCACTACCCTAAACCCTAAAACACTACCCCCATCATGACACCCTTCACTACCCAAACATAACTGCACTACCATAAACACAAAAACACTTCACCCAGCACGACGCTGTGCACTACACAAACACCACTGCACTACCCTAACCCATAAAACACGACCCCCTACACTACACAAACACAACTGCCCTACCCTAAAACGCTACCCCAGCACTACCCCTAATACTACTCAAACACCACTGCACTACCCTCAACCTTAAAACACTACCCACAGCATGACCCACTACACAAACACCATGGCACTACCCTAAGCCCTAAAACACTACCCCTTACACTAAACAAAGACCACTGCACTACCCTAAACCCTAAAACACTACCCCTACACTACACAAACACCACTGCCCTGCCCTAAACCTGAAAACACTACCCCCAGCACAACCCCCTACACTACACCAACACCACTGTACTACCCTAAACCGTAAATCTACCCCCAGCATGACCCCCTACACCACACAAGCAACTGCACTACCCTAAACCCTAATACACTACCCCAAGCACAACCCCCTACACTATACAAACATAACTGCACTACCCTAAACACAAAAACACTACCCCCAGCACTACGCCCTACACTACCCAAACACCACTGCACTACCCTAACCCATAAAACACGACCCCCTACACTACACAAACACCACTGCACTACCCTAAACCCCAAAACACTACCCCCAGCACAATCCCCTTCACTACACAAACACTACGGCACTATCCTAAACCCTAAAACACTACCTCCAGCACGACCCCTTCACTACACAAACACCACTGCACTATCCTAAACCCTAAAACAGTACCCCTAGCATGACCCCCTTCACTACACAAACACCACTGCACTACCCTAAACCCTAAAACACTACCCCCGCGCTTCCCCCTACACTACCCAAACACCACTGCACTATCCTAAACCCTAACACACTATCCCAGCACGACCTCCTACAATACACAAGCAACACTGCACTACCCTAAACCCTAAAACACTACCCCCAGCATGACACCCTACACTATCCAAACGACTGTACTACCCTAAACCCTAAATCTACCCCCAGCACAACCCCCTACACTACACAAACACCCCTGCATTATCCTAAACCCTAAAGCCCTACGCACAGCATGACCCCCTATACTACACAAACACCACTGCACTACCCTAAACCCTAAAATACTACCCCCTACACTACACAAACACCACTGCCCTGCCCTAAACCTGAAAACACTACACCCAGCACGACCCCTACACTACAGCAACACCACTGTACTACCCTAAATCGTAAATCCACCCCCAGCATGACCCCCTACACCACTCAAGCAACTGCACGACCCTAAACCCTAAAACACTATCCCAAGCACAACCCCTACACAAACTGCAGTACCCTAAACACAAAAACACTACCCCCAGCACGACACCCTACACTACCCAAACACCACTACACTACCCTAACCCATAAAACATGACCCCTACACTACACAAACACAACTGCACTACCCTAAACCCTAAAACGCTAAACCCAGCACGACCCCCAACACTACACAAACACCACTGAACTACCCTAAATCCTAAAACACTAACCCCTACACTACACAAACACAACTGCACTACCCTAAACCCTAAAACACTACCCCCAGCATGACACCCTTCACTACCCAAACATAACTGCACTACCATAAACACAAAAACACTTCACCCAGCACGACGCTGTGCACTACACAAACACCACTGCACTACCCTAACCCATAAAACACGACCCCCTACACTACACAAACACAACTGCCCTACCCTAAAACGCTACCCCAGCACTACCCCTAATACTACTCAAACACCACTGCACTACCCTCAACCCTAAAACACTACCCACAGCATGACCCGCTACACAAACACCATGGCACTACCCTAAGCCCTAAAACACTACCCCTTACACTAAACAAAGACCACTGCACTACCCTAAACCCTAAAACACTACCCCTACACTACACAAACACCACTGCCCTGCCCTAAACCTGAAAACACTACCCCCAGCACAACCCCCTACACTACACCAACACCACTGTACTACCCTAAACCGTAAATCTACCCCCAGCATGACCCCCTACACCACACAAGCAACTGCACTACCCTAAACCCTAATACACTACCCCAAGCACAACCCCCTACACTATACAAACATAACTGCACTACCTTAAACACAAAAACACTACCCCCAGCACTACGCCCTACACTACCCAAACACCACTGCACTACCCTAACCCATAAAACACGACCCCCTACACTACACAAACACCACTGCACTACCCTAAAACGCTACCCCAGCACTACCCCCAACACTCCCCAAATACCACTGCACTACCCTAAACCCTAAAACACTAACCCCTACACTACACAAACACCACTGCACTACCCTAAACCCTAAAACACGACCCCCAGCACAACCCCCTACACTACACAAACACCGCTGCACTACCCTAAACCCTAAAACACTACCCCCTACACTACACAAACACCAGTGCACTAACTTAAACCCTAAAACACTACCGCAAGCACTACGCCCTACACTACCCAAACACCAGTGCACTACTCTAAACCACTATCCCCAGCACTACCCCTACACTACACAAACACCACCACACTACCCTAAAACAGTACCCCCGCACGATTCCCTACACTACCCAAAAACCACTGCACTACACTAAACCCTAAATCTACCCCCAGCATGACCTCCCACACTACACAAACACCACTGCACTACCCTAAATCTACGCCCAGCATGACCCCCTACACTACCAAAACACCACTGCACTACCCTAAACCCTAAAACATGACCCCCTACACTACACAAACTCCAATGCACTAACCTAAACCCTAAATCTACCCCCAGCATGTCCCCTACACTACCCAAACACCACTGCACTACACTAAACCATAAAACAGGACCCCTTACACTACACAAACTACACTGCACTACCCTAGACCCCAAAACACTACCCCCAGCACAACCCCCTTCATTACACAAACACCACTGCACTATCCTAAACCCTAAAACACTACCTCCAGCACGACCC
The DNA here is from genome assembly GCF_964204655.1 of Triturus cristatus. NCBI lineage: Eukaryota > Metazoa > Chordata > Amphibia > Caudata > Salamandridae > Triturus > Triturus cristatus. The sequence continues at coordinate 618,824,808 of NC_140579.1, read as the reverse complement.
CCTTCACTCCACAAACACTACTGCACTATCCTAAACCCTAAAACAGTACCCCTAGCATGATCCCCTTCACTACACAAACACCACTGCACTAACGTAAACCCTAAAACTCTACCCCCTACACTGCACAAACACCACTGCACTACCCTCAACCCTAAAACACTACCCCCAGCACTACACCCTACACTACACAAACACCACTACACTACTCTAAATCACGATCCCAAGCACTAGCCCCTACACTACACAAACACCACTGCACTAAACCCTAAAACACGAACCCCTACACTACACAAACACCACTGCACTACCCTAAACCCTAAAACACTACCCCCAGCACTACGCCCTACACTACACAAACACCACGGCACTACCCTAAACCCTAAAACACTTCCCCTAGCAGTACACCCTATACTACCCAAACACAACTGCACTACCCTAAACCCTAAAACACTATCCACAGCTCTACCCCTACACTACACAAACACCACTGCACTACCCTAAACCCTAAAACACTACCCCAGTATTACCCCTACACTACCCAAACAGAACTGCACTACCCTAAACCCTAAAACACGACCCCAGCATGACCCCCTCACAACAAACACCACTGCAATACCCTAAATCTCCAACCAGCATGACCCCCTACACTACCCAAACACCACTGCAGTACCCTAAACCCTAAAACACGACCACCTACACAACAAAAACTCCACTGCAGTACCCTAAACCTTAAAACACTACCACCAGCACGACCCCCTTCACTACACAATCACCACTGCACTGCCCTAAAACACTATCCCAAGCACTACACAAACACCACTGCACTACCCTAAACCCTAAAACACTACCCTTAGCATGACCCCCTAAACTACACAAACACCACTGCACTACCCTAGACCCTAAAACACTACCCCAGCACTACCCCTACACTACCCAAACACCACTGCACTACCCTAAACCCTAAAACACTGCCCCCAGCATGACACCCTACACTACCCAAACACCACTGCACTACCCTAAACCCTAAAACACTATCCCCAGCACTACCCTCTACACTACCCAAACACCACTGCACTACCCTAAACCCTAAAACACTACCCCCTGCAGTACCCCCTACCCTACCCACACACCACTGCACTACCCTAAACCCTAAAACACTACCCCCAGCACTACCCCTACACTACCCAAACACCACTGCACTATCCTAAACCCTAAAACACTACCCCCAGCACGCCCATCTTCACTACTCAAACACCACTGCACTAGCCTAAACCCTAAAACACTACTCCCTACACTACACAAACACCACTGCACTACCCTAAACCCTAAAACACTACGCCCAGCACTACACCCTACACTACCCAAACACCACTGCATTATCCTAAACCCTAAAACACTATCCCGAGCACTACCCCCTACACTACACAAACTCCACTGCACTACCCTAAACCCCTACCCCCAGCAGTACCCCATACACTACCCAAACACCACTGCACTACCCTAAACCCTAAAACACTACCCCCAGCATGACCCCCTACACTACACAAACGCAACAGCACTACCCTAAACCCTAAAACACTACCCCCAGCAGTACGCCCTACACTACCAAAACACAACTGCACTACCCTAAACCCTAAAACACTATCCCCAGCATGACCCCCTACACTACACAAACACCACTGCACTGCCCTACTGCATTACCTACATTTTAAAACACTACCCCCAGCATAACCCCCTACACTACCCAACACCATTGCAATACACTGCCCTAACCCCGAAAACATTACCCCAGCACAAACCCCTACACTGCACAAACACCACTGCACTACCCTAAATCCTAAAACACTACCCCCAGCAGGACCCCCTACACTACACAAACACCACTGTACTACCCTAAACCACTACTCCCTACACTACACAAACACCACTGTACTACCCTAAACCCTAAAACACTACCCCCAGCATGACCCCTACACTACACAAACACTACTGCACTACCCTAAACCCTAAAAGACGAACCCTTACACTACACAAAAACCACTGCACTACCCTAAACCCTAAAACACTACGCCCAGCACTACACCCTACACTACCCAAACACCACTGCATTACCCTAAACCCTAAAACACTATCCTGATCACTACCTCTACACTACACAAACTCCACTGCACTACCCTAAACCACTACCCCCAGCAGTACCCCATACACTACCCAAACACCACTGCACTACCCTAAACCCTAAAACACTACCCCCAGCATGACCCCCTACACAACACAAACACCACTGTACTACCCCAACCCTAAAACACTACCCCCAGCAGGACCCCCTACACTACACAAACACCACTGTACTACCCTAAACCACGACCCTACACACTACCCAAAGACCACTGCACTACCCTAAACCCTAAAACACTACCCTCTGTACTACACAAACACCACTGCACTACCCTAAACACCAAAACACGAACCCCTACACTACACAAACACCACTGCACTACCCTAAACCCTAAAACACTACCCCCAGCACTATCCCATACACTACCCAAACACCACTGCACTACCCTAAACCCTAAAACACTACCCCCAGCATGACCCCCTACACTACACAAACACAACAGCACTACCCTAAACCCTAAAACACTACCCCCAGCAGTACACCCTACGCTACCCAAACACAACTGCACTACCCTAAATCCTAAAACACTATCCCCAGCATGACCCCCTATACTACACAAACACCACTGCACTGCCCTACTGCATTACCTACATTTTAAAACACTACCCCCAGCATAACCCCCTACACTACCCAACACCATTGCAATACACTGCCCTAATCCCGAAAACACTACCCCAGCACACACCCCTACACTACACAAACACTACTGCACTACCCTAAACCCTAAAACACTACCCTCAGCACGACCCCCTACACTACCCAAACACCACTGCACTACCCTAAACCACGACCCCCTATACTACCCAAAGACAACTGCACTACCCTAAAACACTACCCCTACACTACAGAAACAGCACTGCAGTACCCTAAACTCTAAAACACTACCCAAGCACGACCCCCTACACTACACAAACATAACTTTACATCCCCTAAACCCAAAAACACTACGCCCAGCACGACCTCCTACACTACCCAAACACCACTGCACTACCCTAAACCCTAAAACAATACCCCAGCGCTACCCCCAACACTACTCAAACACCACTGCACTATGCTAAACCCCAAAACACTACCCCCAGCACGACCCCCGACACTACACAAACACCACTGCACTACCCTAAACCCTAAAACACGACCCCCAGCACAACCCCCTACACTACACAAACACCACTGCACTACCCTAAACCCTAAAACATTACCCCCTACACTACACAAACACCACTGCACTAACCTAAGCCCTAAAACACTACCCCCAGCACTACGCCCTACACTACCCAAACACCAGTGCACTACCCTAAACCACTATCCCCAGCACTACCCCCTACACTACACAAACACCACCACACTACCCTAACACAGTACCCCCGCACGATTCCCTACACTACCCAAAAACCACTGCACTACACTAAACCCTAAATCTACCCCAGCATGGCCTCCCACACTACACAAACACCACTGCAGTACCCTAAATCTACACCCAGCATGACCCCCTACACTACCCAAATACCACTGCACTACCCTAAACCCTAAAACATGACCCCCTACACTACACAAACTCCAATGCACTAACCTAAACCCTAAATCTACCCCAGCATGACCCCCTACACTTCCCAAACACCACTGCACTACCCTAAATCCTAAAACACTACCCCCAGCAGGACCCCCTACACTACACAAACACCACTGTACTACCCTAAACCACTACTCCCTACACTACACAAACACCACTGTACTACCCTAAACCCTAAAACACTACCCCCAGCATGACCCCTACACTACACAAACACTACTGCACTACCCTAAACCCTAAAAGACGAACCCTTACACTACACAAAAACCACTGCACTACCCTAAACCCTAAAACACTACGCCCAGTACTACACTCTACACTACCCAAACACCACTGCATTACCCTAAACCCTAAAACACTATCCTGATCACTACCCCTACACTACACAAACTCCACTGCACTACCCTAAACCACTACCCCCAGCAGTACCCCATACACTACCCAAACACCACTGCACTACCCTAAACCCTAAAACACTACCCCCAGCATGACCCCCTACACAACACAAACACCACTGTACTACCCCAACCCTAAAACACTACCCCCAGCAGGACCCCCTACACTACACAAACACCACTGTACTACCCTAAACCACGACCCTACACACTACCCAAAGACCACTGCACTACCCTAAACCCTAAAACACTACCCTCTGTACTACACAAACACCACTGCACTACCCTAAACACCAAAACACGAACCCCTACACTACACAAACACCACTGCACTACCCTAAACCCTAAAACACTACCCCCAGCACTATCCCATACACTACCCAAACACCACTGCACTACCCTAAACCCTAAAACACTACCCCCAGCATGACCCCCTACACTACACAAACACAACAGCACTACCCTAAACCCTAAAACACTACCCCCAGCAGTACACCCTACGCTACCCAAACACAACTGCACTACCCTAAATCCTAAAACACTATCCCCAGCATGACCCCCTATACTACACAAACACCACTGCACTGCCCTACTGCATTACCTACATTTTAAAACACTACCCCCAGCATAACCCCCTACACTACCCAACACCATTGCAATACACTGCCCTAATCCCGAAAACACTACCCCAGCACACACCCCTACACTACACAAACACTACTGCACTACCCTAAACCACGACCCCCTATACTACCCAAAGACAACTGCACTACCCTAAAACACTACCCCTACACTACAGAAACAGCACTGCAGTACCCTAAACTCTAAAACACTACCCAAGCACGACCCCCTACACTACACAAACATAACTTTACATCCCCTAAACCCAAAAACACTACGCCCAGCACGACCTCCTACACTACCCAAACACCACTGCACTACCCTAAACCCTAAAACAATACCCCAGCGCTACCCCCAACACTACTCAAACACCACTGCACTATGCTAAACCCCAAAACACTACCCCCAGCACGACCCCCGACACTACACAAACACCACTGCACTACCCTAAACCCTAAAACACGACCCCCAACACAACCCCCAACACTACACAAACACCACTGCACTACCCTAAACCCTAAAACATTACCCCCTACACTACACAAACACCACTGCACTAACCTAAACCCTAAAACACTACCCCCAGCACTACGCCCTACACTACCCAAACACCAGTGCATTACCCTAAACCACTATCCCCAGCACTACCCCCTACACTACACAAACACCACCACACTACCCTAACACAGTACCCCCGCACGATTCCCTACACTACCCAAAAACCACTGCACTACACTAAACCCTAAATCTACCCCAGCATGGCCTCCCACACTACACAAACACCACTGCAGTACCCTAAATCTACACCCAGCATGACCCCCTACACTACCCAAATACCACTGCACTACCCTAAACCCTAAAACATGACCCCCTACACTACACAAACTCCAATGCACTAACCTAAACCCTAAATCTACCCCAGCATGACCCCCTACACTTCCCAAACACCACTGCACTACCCTAAACCATAAAACAGGACCCCCTACACTACACAAACTCCACTGCACTATCCTAAACCCTAAAACAGTACCCCTAGCATGACCCCCTTCACTACACAAACACCACTGCACTACCCTAAACCCTAAAACACTACCCCCCGCACTTCCCTCTACACTACCCAAACACCACTGCACTATCCTAAACCCTAACACACTACCCCAGCACGACCTCCTACAATACACAAGCAACACTGCACTACCCTAAACCCTAAAACACTACCCCCAGCATGACACCCTACACTATCCAAACGACTGTACTACCCTAAACCCTAAATCTACCCCCAGCACAACCCCCTATACTACACAAACACCCCTGCACTACCCTAAACCCTAAAGCTCTACACACAGCATGACCCCCTATACTACACAAACACCACTGCACTACCCTAAACCCTAAAATACTACCCCCTACACTACACAAACACCACTGCCCTGCCCTAAACCTGAAAACACTACACCCAGCACAACCCCTACACTACAGCAACACCACTGTACTACCCTAAATCGTAAATCCACCCCCAGCATGACCCCCTACACCACTCAAGCAACTGCACGACCTTAAACCCTAAAACACTATCCCAAGCACAACCCCTACACAAACTGCAGTACCCTAAACACAAAAACACTACCCCCAGCACGACACCCTACACTACCCAAACACCACTACACTACCCTAACCCATAAAACATGACCCCTACACTACACAAACACAACTGCACTACCCTAAACCCTAAAACGCTAAACCCAGCACGACCCCCAACACTACACAAACACGACTGAACTACCCTAAATCCTAAAACACTAACCCCTACACTACACAAACACAACTGCACTACCCTAAACCCTAAAACACTACCCCCATCATGACACCCTTCACTACCCAAACATAACTGCACTACCATAAACACAAAAACACTACACCCAGCACGACGCTGTGCACTACACAAACACCACTGCACTACCCTAACCCATAAAACACGACCCCCTAGACTACACAAACACAACTGCCCTACCCTAAAACGCTACCCCAGCACTACCCCTAATACTACTCAAACACCACTGCACTACCCTCAACCCTAAAACACTACCCACAGCCTGACCAACTACACAAACACCATGGCACTACCCTAAGCCCTAAAACACTACCCCTTACACTAAACAAAGACCACTGCACTACCCTAAACCCTAAATCACTACCCCTACACTACACAAACACCACTGCCCTGCCCTAAACCTGAAAACACTACCCCCAGCACAACCCCCTACACTACACCAACACCACTGTACTACCCTAAACCGTAAATCTACCCCCAGCATGACCCCCTATACCACACAAGCAACTGCACTACCCTAAACCCTAATACACTACCCCAAGCACAACCCCCTACACTATACAAACATAACTGCACTACCCTAAACACAAAAACACTACCCCCAGCACTACGCCCTACACTACCCAAACACCACTGCACTACCCTAACCCATAAACCACGACCCCCTACACTACACAAACACCACTGCACTACCCTAAAACGCTACCCCAGCACTACCCCCAACACTCCCCAAATACCACTGCACTACCCTAAACCCTAAAACACTAACCCCTACACTACACAAACACCACTGCACTACCCTAAACCCTAAAACACGACCCCCAGCACAACCCCCTACACTACACAAACACCGCTGCACTACCCTAAACCCTAAAACACTACCCCCTACACTACACAAACACCAGTGCACTAACTTAAACCCTAAAACACTACCCCAAGCACTACGCCCTACACTACCCAAACATCAGTGCACTACTCTAAACCACTATCCCCAGCACTACCCCCTACACTACACAAACACCACCACACTTCCCTAAAACAGTACCCCCGCACGATTCCCTACACTACCCAAAAACCACTGCACTACACTAAACCCTAAATCTACCCCCAGCATGACCTCCCACACTACACAAACACCACTGCACTACCCTAAATCTATGCCCAGCATGACCCCCTACACTACCAAAACACCACTGCACTACCCTAAACCCTAAAACATGACCCCCTACACTACACAAACTCCAATGCACTAACCTAAACCCTAAATCTACCCCCAGCATGTCCCCCTACACTACCCAAACACCACTGCACTACACTAAACCATAAAACAGGACCCCTTACACTACACAAACTACACTGCACTACCCTAGACCCCAAAACACTACCCCCAGCACAACCCCCTTCATTACACAAACACCACTGCACTATCCTAAACCCTAAAACACTACCTCCAGCACGACCCCCTACACTACCCAAACACCACTGCACTATGCTAAACCCTAACACACTGTTATGTCATGTTATTTGTTTTTGTATAGCGCACGGATGCCGCAGCCAAGAGGCGTCCCGGCGCTTTTGGAGACAAAGAGACATAACACCACTGAGATAAGCCAAGAAGAAGGAGACTAAGCTGTAGAAAAGAAGAATGTTTTTATTGATTTCCTAAAAGGGAGCAAATCTGGGATAGAGCGAAGGGTGGCAGGCAAAGAGTTCCAAAGGGTGGCTGCCAACACCGAAAAAGAACGTCCACCTATTCTCGCTTTTTTGAAACGTGGCACGATGGCTAAATTAGACCCTGCAGATCGAAGGGTTCTGGAAGGAACATAGTGCCGGATAGTCTGAGTAAGGATAGGAGGGGAGGCCAACTTAAGAATTTTAAAAGTTAAGCAGAGAGCTTTAAACTTAATTCTCTGACCTACTGGTAGCCAGTGAAGGTCTTGGATGGTACGACGAACCGAGACAAACTTAGGAAGGCCTACCAGCATCCTGGCCGCTGCATTTTGAACCCTCTGGAGGCGAGCTAGTTCTGCCTGATTCACGCCCAAAAGCAGAGAGCTGGCATAGTCCAGCCTAGTGAGGACCAGAGCTTGAACTATGATCTGTCTGGTATCCGCATCAAAAAATTTAAAAATGGGCCGAAGGCACTGCAGAGCACCAAAACAGATACCAGCTACGCGTTTGGTATGGGGAGTGAAAGAAAGTTTGTCGTCGAGCCACACGCCAAGGTTTCTGACTTCGGCTACAGGAATGGGAACAGGACCTAACTCCGAGGGCCACCAATGATCTCCCCACAGCCCAGTTTCCCTGCCAAAGATGGTAACCTCGGTTTTGGTGGCGTTAAGTTGAAGTCTGTTTGTCGCCATCCAGCCAGCCACTGCCTTAAGAGCTAACTGAAAAGTAGAGGCATCCATATTGGATTCACCATTAAGTGCCACCGCCAGCTGCGTATCATCGGCGTATGACACCATGGTGAGACCAAAACTGTGGGCTACCTCCGCTAGTGGCTGAACATACAAATTAAATAGGGTAGGGCTGAGAGCTGATCCCTGCGGAACACCCTGAAGAATGGGGCGAGGAGAAGAGACATAAGGCGGTGAAGATACCTTGAAGGTTCGATCCGTGAGAAAGGAGCGAAACCATTCAAGTGCCATCTCTCCTACTCCAGCCTCCCCAAGACGCTGTAAAAGGATATGATGGGAGACCGTGTCAAAGGCGGCACTAAGATCCAGTAGGATCAGTGCCGCCGTCTGACCCTGGTCTAACAATTTCCTTATATGTTCCACCACCACCAAAAGAGCAGTCTCGGTGCTGTGGCCCGCTCGGAATCCGTTCTGGGATTTATCCAGTATGTTAGCATCCTGCAGGTGAGAAGATAGAATGCGGTTAGCGTGAGCTTCCGCTAATTTGGCCATCCAAGGGAGAAGGGAGATGGGTCGGTAGTGCTCTGGTTTTGTGGGGTCAAGGGAAGGTTTTTTAAGGATAGGTATAACAGTGGCCTGCTTCCAAGCAATGGGGACAGTGCCGGTGCTAAAAGAGAGATCAATAAGACTGTGCATGGCCGGATAACAGCATTCGGCAAGTGTTCGAAATTGAATTGGTCTCATAGGGTCATCCGGTGACCCGGATTTAACTTTAATCGTCAAAGCTTTAAACTCCTCTTGCGTGGGGCTTGGGATGACCTGAAGCCGTTCGGAGGTCAATGGTGCTCTGATGTTCTCACTAATAGAAGACTGAGAGAATGACCTATAGATGGCGACCACCTTTTCAACAAAGAACGAAGCCAAATCCTCACAATGAGCCGTGGAAGCTATAGAAGTAGTAGCAGTCTTTCTGCTAGTGAGGTCCTTACACACCCTGAAGATAACCTTAGTCGGGTTCGTACTATTCTTTATCTCCAGAGAGTAAAAGGCCGCCCTGGCTGTGCATATGGCCCGATGGTACATTCTGGTGCAGGTCCTATAGGCTGATTTAAGGTCAGCATCATAGGTTCTGCGCCATGCGCGTTCCGCTTTTTTGCAAGAAGATTTCAACACCTTAAGGGAATCGTTGTACCAAGGACTGGAGGGACTTGATCTAGTCTTGCTCCACCTCATAGGTATAAGGATGTCTAGTGAGTGGTCTAACCACTTACAAAAGCTATCATAGCCACGAGAGACTTCCTTAGGAGGTTGAGGATGGTGCTTCATCAGAAGATGATGAAAGTGCTCTAAATTCAGGTTTCTCCAGGGACGTTTGAGAGTATCAGGAGTGTTGTTCCTAGGGGAAGGAATGTTAGTGACAATATGCGTCTCGATCAAATAATGATCGGTCCAGGCCATAGACTTAGGCTGGAGCACTAAAATATTGAAGGAAATATTAGTCAAAAAGGGGTCAAGCAAGTGACCACCAATGTGAGTCGGTGATTCTACCATTTGGAGTAATTGAAAAGCTTCAAGATCAGCTAAGAAGCTATGGACCGAGGTGGAAAGCGGGGCATCCATATGCATGTTAAGATCTCCAATGATCGTAAAGTTAGCTGTTTTCATAACTAGGGAAGAAACCACCTCCAAAAGACTAAGACGAAAAGCACTCTCGGGACCTGGAGGCCTATAGATTAATAGCCCCGACAGAGTAAAGTGGGGATTTACAGTAATATTAAAATATGCGCTCTCACAACCAGCTATGGTGGTCGGGGTCCAGGCACACGGATAACATGTTTTAACTGCTACCGCGATGCCTCCGCCTCTAGCATTACGGTGAAGCGAGTGCATGATATATCCCACTGGGAGGGCTAAGTTTATAACAGCCGTAGATTGGTCCTGCACCCAAGTTTCAGTAAAAAAAAAGATATCCGGGTTCTCATCAGTAATCATAGAAAAAACTTCTTGAGAATGAGAAGCCAGTGATCTCACATTTAGGTGGAAGATTTTGAGGGCCTGGCGGAAAACTGAGCCCGAAACAGAGTCTGGCAAAAAAACCATAGGAACTATGGGTTGGCGACTCACAATCGGCAATGGTGTCGAAAGTTTGAAAGAACAGGTGGGACACTGATAAGGTCCACTTAAAGGATCTAAGGCACCATGGCAGCCACTTACCACGCCACGCAGTAGGCGCAGATCTCCGGCAGATATCATCCTGGTACAGCCAGAGAGCCCTGCCCTAGCCCTGCCTTAGCGCTGACGGGCGCAGACGGGCAGGACTCTGGCGAGACTCAGGCGTAGGAAAGGCGTGACCGCTGCGCGTGACCGCTTTGCACCAGGCGAGCATTAAATAGGTGAGTGGCGATGAAGAGCGCTAGTGCCTAACCCCCAAACAAAGGAAGGGAACTGCCTTCCCATGATGGAGCGTCACGTGACCCAGGAGCCCCGGAGCCCGGACCCGCAAAAGAGCGGTGGTTTACTCAATTATGTGCGGTAAGGGGCGGGGGGGTCGCAGCGGCAGGGTTAAAATCAGGGGGAAAATGAAAACAAAAGAACTTAAATACAAAACTAGGATAGGTGTAAAATAGCGCGAGCTACAATACAGCGCTTAGCCCAGTATCTCTGCAAACACGGTGGTCACCTTCTCCACTACCCCCAGCACGACCTCCTACAATACACAAGCAACACTGCACTACCCTAAACCCTAAAACACTACCCCCAGCATGACTCTCTACACTACCCAAACAACTGTACTACCCTAAACCCTAAATCTACCCCAGCACAACCCCCTACACTACACAAACACCACAGCACTGCCTTAAACCCTAAAACACTACCCCCAGCATGACCCACTTCACTACACAAAAACCACTGCACTGCCTTAAACCCTAAAACACTACCACCAGAACGACCCCGTACACTACATAAACACCACTGCACTACCCTCAACCCTAAAAGACTACCCCCGCCCTACACTACCCAAACACAACTACACTACCCTAAACCCTAAAACACTACCCCAAGCATTACCCCCTACACTGCAAAAACACCCCTGCACTACCCTAAACCCTAAAGCCCTACGCACAGCATGATCCCCTATACTACACAAACACCACTGCACTACCCTAAACCCTAAAATACTACCCCTACACTACACAAACACCACTGCCCTGCCCTAAACCTGAAAACACTACACCCAGCACGACCCCTACACTACAGCAATACCACTGTACTACCCTAAATCGTAAATCCACCCCCAGCATGACCACCTACACCACTCAAGCAACTGCACTACCCTAAACCATAAAAAACCATCCCAAGCACAACCCCTACACAAACTGCAGTACCCTAAACACAAAAACACTACCCCCAGCACGACGCACTACACTACCCAAACACCACTACACTACCCTAACCCATAAAACATGACCCCCTACACTACACAAACACAACTGCACTACCCTAAACCCTAAAACGCTAAACCTAGCACGACCCCCAACACTACACAAACACCACTGAACTACCCTAAATCCTAAAACACTAACCCCTACACTACACAAACACAACTGCACTACCCTAAACCCTAAAACACTACCCCCAGCATGACACCCTTCACTACCCAAACATAACTGCACTACCATAAACACAAAAACACTACACCCAGCACGACGCTGTGCACTACACAAACACCACTGCACTACCCTAACCCAAAAAACACGACCCCCTACACTACACACACACCACTGCCCTACCCTAAAACGCTACCCCAGCACTACCCCCAATACTACTCAAACACCACTGCACTACCCTCAACCCTAAAACACAACCCCCAGCAGTAAGCCCTACACTACCCAAACACAACTGCACTACCCTAAACCCTGAAACACTAACACCAGCCTGACCCCCTACACTACACAACCACTGCACTACCCTAAACCCTAAAACCCTACCCCAGCATGACCCCCTACACTACACAAACACCACTGCACTACCCTAAACCCTAAAACACTACCCACAGCATGACCCACTACACAAACACCACGGCACTACCCTAAGCCCTAAAACACTACCCCTTACACTAAACAAAGACCACTGCACTACCCTAAACCCTAAAACACTACCCCTACACTACACAAACACCACTGCCCTGCCCTAAACCTGAAAACACTACCCCCAGCACAACCCCCTACACTACCCCAACACCACTGTACTACCCTAAACCGTAAATCTACCCCCAGCATGACCCCCTACACCACACAAGCAACTGCACTACCCTAAACCCTAATACACTACCCCAAGCACAACCCCCTACACTATACAAACATAACTGCACTACCCTAAACACAAAAACACTACCCCCAGCACTACACCCTACACTACCCAAACACCACTGCACTACCCTAACCCATAAAACACGAGTCCCTACACTACACAAACACCACTGCACTACCCTAAAACGCTACCCCAGCACTACCCCCAACACTCCCCAAATACCACTGCACTACCCTAAACCCTAAAACACTAACCCCTACACTACACAAACACCACTGCACAACCCTAAACCCTAAAACACCACCCCCAGCATGACGCCCTACACTACACAAACATAACTGCACTACCCTAAACCCTAAAACACTACCCCAGCATGACCCCTTCACAACACAAACACCACTGCACTACCCTAAATCTGCCCCCAGCATGACTCCGTTCACTACCCAAACACCGCTGCACTACCCTAAATCACGACCCCCTACACTACCTAAAGACCACTGCACTACCCTAAACCCTAAAACACTACCCCCTGCACTACACAAACACCACTGCACTGCCCTAAACCCTAAAATACTACATCCTACACTACACAAACACCACTGCCCTGCCCTAAACCTGAAAACACTACACCCAGCACGACCCCCTACACTACAGCAACACCACTGTACTACCCTAAATCGTAAATCTACCCCCACCATGACCCCCTACACCACAGAAGCAACTGCACTACCCTAAACCCTAAAACACTACCCCAAGCACAACCCCCTACACAAACTGCAGTACCCTAAACACAAAAACACTACCCTCAGCACAACGCCCTATACTACCCCAACACAACTGCACTACCCTAAACCCTAACACACTACCCTTTGCATGACCCCCTACACTACACAAACACCACTGCACTACCCTAGACCCTAAAACACTACCCCAGCACTACCCCTACACTACCCAAACACCACTGCACTACCATAAACCCTAAAACAATACCCCCAGCACGACCATCTTCACTACACAAACACCACTGCACTACCGTAAACCCTAAAACTCTACCCCCTACACTACACAAACACCACTGCACTACCCTCAACCCTAAAACACTACCCCCAGCACTACACCCTACCCTACACAAACACCACTACACTACTCTAAATCACTATCCCAAGCACTAGCCCCTACACTACACAAACACCACTGCACTAAACCCTAAAACACGAACCCCTACACTACACAAACACCACTGCACTACCCTAAACCCTAAAACACTACCCCCAGCACTACGCCCTACACTACACAAACACCACGGCACTACCCTAAACCCTAAAACACTTCCCCTAGCAGTACACCCTATACTACCCAAACACAACTGCACTACCCTAAACCCTAAAACACTATCCACAGCTCTACCCCCTACACTACACAAACACCACTGCACTACCCTAAACCCTAAAACACTACCCCAGTACTACCCCTACACTACCCAAACAGAACTGCACTACCCTAACCCCTAAAACACGACCCCAGCATGACCCCCTCACAACAAACACCACTGCAATACCCTAAATCTCCAACCAGCATGACCCCCTACACTACCCAAACACCACTGCAGTACCCTAAACCCTAAAACACGACCACCTACACAACAAAAACTCCACTGCAGTACCCTAAAACACTACCACCAGCACGACCCCCTTCACTACACAATCACCACTGCACTGCCCTAAAACACTATCCCAAGCACTACACAAGCACCACTGCACTACCCTAAACCCTAAAACACTACCCTTAGCATGACCCCCTAAACTACACAAACACCACTGCACTACCCTAGACCCTAAAACACTACCCCAGCACTACCCCTACACTACCCAAACACCACTGCACTACCCTAAACCCTAAAACACTGCCCCCAGCATGACACCCTACACTACCCAAACACCACTGCACTACCCTAAACCCTAAAACACTATCCCCAGCACTACCCTCTACACTACCCAAACACCACTGCACTACCCTAAACCCTAAAACACTACCCCCTGCAGTACCCCCTACCCTACACACACACCATTGCACTACCCTAAACCCTAAAACACTACCCCCAGCACTACCCCCTACACTACCCAAACACCACTGCACTATCCTAAACCCTAAAACACTACCCCCAGCACGCCCATCTTCACTACTCAAACACCACTGCACTAGCCTAAACCCTAAAACACTACTCCCTACACTACAGAAACACCACTGCACTACCCTAAACCCTAAAACACTACGCCCAGCACTACACCCTACACTACCCAAACACCACTGCAATACCCTAAACCCTAAAACACTATCCCGAGCACTACCCCCTACACTACACAAGCTCCACTGCACTACCCTAAAACCTTACCCCCAGCAGTACCCCATACACTACCCAAACACCACTGCACTACCCTAAACCCTAAAACACTACCCCCAGCAGTACGCCCTACACTACCAAAACACAACTGCACTACCCTAAACCCTAAAACACTATCCCCAGCATGACCCCCTACACTACACAAACACCACTGCACTGCCCTACTGCATTACCTACATTTTAAAACACTACCCCCAGCATAACCCCCTACACTACCCAACACCATTGCAATACACTGCCCTAACCCCGAAAACATTACCCCCGCACAAACCCCTACACTGCACAAACACCACTGCACTACCCTAAATCCTAAAACACTACCCCCAGCAGGACCCCCTACACTACACAAACACCACTGTACTACCCTAAACCACTACTCCCTACACTACACAAACACCACTGTACTACCCTAAACCCTAAAACACTACCCCCAGCATGACCCCTACACTACAAAAACACTACTGCACTACCCTAAACCCTAAAAGACAAACCCTTACACTACACAAAAACCACTGCACTACCCTAAACCCTAAAACACTACGCCCAGCACTACACCCTACACTACCCAAACACCACTGCATTACCCTAAACCCTAAAACACTATCCTGAGCACTACCCCTACACTACACAAACTCCACTGCACTACCCTAAACCACTACCCCCAGCAGTACCCCATACACTACCCAAACACCACTGCACTACCCTAAACCCTAAAACACTACCCCCAGCATGACCCCCTACACAACACAAACACCACTGTACTACCCCAACCCTAAAACACTACCCCCAGCAGGACCCCCTACACTACACAAACACCACTGTACTACCCTAAACCACGACCCTACACACTACCCAAAGACCTCTGCACTACCCTAAACCCTAAAACACTACCCTCTGTACTACACAAACACCACTGCACTACCCTAAACACTAAAACACGAACCCCTACACTACACAAACACCACTGCACTAGCCTAAACCCTAAAACACTACCCCCAGCACTACCCCATACACTACCCAAACACCACTGCACTACCCTAAACCCTAAAACACTACCCCCAGCATGACCCCCTACACTACACAAACACAACAGCACTACCCTAAACCCTAAAACACTACCCCCAGCAGTACACCCTACGCTACCCAAACACAACTGCACTACCCTAAATCCTAAAACACTATCCCCAGCATGACCCCCTATACTACACAAACACCACTGCACTGCCCTACTGCATTACCTACATTTTAAAACACTACCCCCAGCATAACCCCCTCCACTACCCAACACCATTGCAATGCACTGCCCTAACCCCGAAAACACTACCCCAGCACAAACCCCTACACTACACCAACACTACTGCACTACCCTAAACCCTAAAACACTACCCTCAGCACGACCCCCTACACTTCCCAAACACCACTGCACTACCCTAAACCACGACCCCCTATACTACCCAAAGACAACTGCACTACCCTAAAACACTACCCCCTACACTACAGAAACAGCACTGCAGTACCCTAAACTCTAAAACACTACCCAAGCACGACCCCCTACACTACACAAACATAACTTTACATCACCTAAACCCAAAAACACTACTCCCAGCACGACCTCCTACACTACCCAAACACCACTGCACTACCCTAAACCCTAAAACAATACCCCAGCGCTACCCCCAACACTACTCAAACACCACTGCACTATGCTAAACCCCAAAACACTACCCCCAGCACGACCCCCGGCACTACACAAACACCACTGCACTACCCTAAACCCTAAAACACGACCCCCAGCACAACCCCCTACACTACACAAACACCGCTGCACTACCCTAAACCCTAAAACATTACCCCCTACACTACACAAACACCACTGCACTAACCTAAACCCTAAAACACTACCCCCAGCACTACGCCCTACACTACACAAACACCACCACACTACCCTAAAACAGTACCCCCCGCACGATTCCCTACACTACCCAAAAACCACTGCACTACACTAAACCCTAAATCTACCCCAGCATGGCCTCCCACACTACACAAACACCACTGCAGTACCCTAAATCTACACCCAGCATGACCCCCTACACTACCCAAACACCACTGCACTACCCTAAACCCTAAAACATGACCCCCTACACTACACAAACTCCAATGCACTAACCTAAACCCTAAATCTACCCCAGCATGACCCCCTACACTTCCCAAACACCACTGCACTACCCTAAACCATAAAACAGGACTCCCTACACTACACAAACTCCACTGTTCTACCCTAAACCCCAAAACACTACCCCCAGCAGAATCCCCTTCACTACACAAACACTACGGCACTATCCTAAACCCTAAAACACTACCTCCAGCACGACCCCTTCACTACACAAACACCACTGCACTATCCTAAACCCTAAAACAGTACCCCTAGCATGACCCCCTTCACTACACAAACACCACTGCACTACCCTAAACCCTAAAACACTACCCCCGCGCTTCCCCCTACACTACCCAAACACCACTGCACTATCCTAAACCCTAACACAATACCCCAGCACGACCTCCTACAATACACAAGCAACACTGCACTACCCTAAACCCTAAACACTACCCCCAGCATGACACCCTACACTACCCAAACGACTGTACTACCCTAAACCCTAAATCTACCCCCAGCACAACCCCCTACACCACACAAACAACACAGCACTGCCTTAAACCCTAAAACACTACCCCTAGCATGACCCACTTCACTACACATACACCACTGCACTGCCTTAAACCCAAAACACTACCACCAGCACGACCCCGTACACTACACAAACACCACTGCACTACCCTCAACCCTAAAAGACTACCCCCAGCAGTACGCCCTACACTACCCAAACACAACTGCACTACCCTAAACCCTAAAACAGTACCCCCAGCAGGACCCCCTACACTACACAAACACCACTGCACTATCCTACATCCTACAACACTACCCCAGCACAACCCCCTACACTACACAAACACAACGGCACTACCCTAAACCCTAAAACACTACCCCCAGCACTACCCCCTACACTACCCAAACACCACTGCACTACCCTAAACCCTAAAACACTACCCCCAGCACTACCCCCTACACTACCCAAACACCACTGCACTATCCTAAACCCTAAAACACTACCCCCAGCACGCCCATCTTCACTACACGAACACCACTGCACTAGCCTAAACCCTAAAACACAACTCCCTACACTACACAAACACCACTGCACTACCCTCAATCCTAAAACACTACCCCCAGCACTACACCCTACACTACCCAAACACAACTGCACTACCCTAAAACACTATCCCAAGCACTACCCCCTACACTACACAAACACCACTGCACTACCCTAAACCCTAAAACACAAACCCGTACACTACACAAACACCACTGCACTACCCTAAACCCTAAAACACTATGCCCAGCACTACACCCTACACTACCCAAATACCACTGCATTACCCTAAACCCTAAAACACTATCCCGAGCACTACCCCCTACACTACACAAACTCCATGGCACTACCCTAAACCACTACCCCCAGCAGTACCCCATACAATTCCCAAACACCACTGCACTACCCTAAACCCTAAAACACTACCCCCAGCATGACCCCCTACACTGCACAAACACAACAGCACTACCCTAAACCCTAAAACACTACCCCCAGCAGTACGCCCTACACTACCCAAACACAACTGCACTACCCTAAACCCTAAAACACTATCCCCAGCATGACCCCCTACACTACACAAACACCACTGCACTGCCCTACTGCATTACCTACATTTTAAAACACTACCCCCAGCATAACCCCCTACACTACCCAACACCATTGCAATACACTGCCCTAACCCCGAAAACACTACCCCAGCACAAACCCCTACACTGCACAAACACAACTGCACTACCCTAAATCCTAAAACACTACCCCCAGCAGGACCCCCTACACTACACAAACACCACTGTACTACCCTAAACCACTGCCCCCTACACTACACAAACACCACTGTACTACCCTAAACCCTAAAACACTACCCCCAGCATGACCCCTACACTACACCAACACCACTGTACTACCCTAAACCGTAAATCTACCCCCAGCATGACCCCCTACACCACACAAGCAACTGCACTACCCTAAACCCTAATACACTACCCCAAGCACAACCCCCTACACTATACAAACATAACTGCACTACCCTAAACACAAAAACACTACCCCCAGCACTACGCCCTACACTACCCAAACACCACTGCACTACCCTAACCCATAAAACACGACTCCCTACACTACACAAACACCACTGCACTACCCTAAAACGCTACCCCAGCACTACCCCCAACACTCCCCAAATACCACTGCACTACCCTAAACCCTAAAACACTAACCCCTACACTACACAAACACCACTGCACAACCCTAAACCCTAAAACACCACCCCCAGCATGACGCCCTACACTACACAAACATAACTGCACTACCCTAAACCCTAAAACACTACCCCAGCATGACCCCTTCACAACACAAACACCACTGCACTACCCTAAATCTGCCCCCAGCATGACTCCGTTCACTACCCAAACACCGCTGCACTACCCTAAATCACGACACCCTACACTACCTAAAGACCACTGCACTACCCTAAACCCTAAAACACTACCCCCTGCACTACACAAACACCACTGCACTGCCCTAAACCCTAAAATACTACATCCTACACTACACAAACACCACTGCCCTGCCCTAAACCTGAAAACACTACACCCAGCACGACCCCCTACACTACAGCAACACCACTGTACTACCCTAAATCGTAAATCTACCCCCACCATGACCCCCTACACCACACAAGCAACTGCACTACCCTAAACCCTAAAACACTACCCCAAGCACAACCCCCTACACAAACTGCAGTACCCTAAACACAAAAACACTACCCTCAGCACAACGCCCTATACTACCCCAACACAACTGCACTACCCTAAACCCTAACACACTACCCTTTGCATGACCCCCTACACTACACAAACACCACTGCACTACCCTAGACCCTAAAACACTACCCCAGCACTACCCCTACACTACCCAAACACCACTGCACTACCATAAACCCTAAAACAATACCCCCAGCACGACCATCTTCACTACACAAACACCACTGCACTACCGTAAACCCTAAAACTCTACCCCCTACACTACACAAACACCACTGCACTACCCTCAACCCTAAAACACTACCCCCAGCACTACACCCTACACTACACAAACACCACTACACTACTCTAAATCACTATCCCAAGCACTAGCCCCTACACTACACAAACACCACTGCACTAAACCCTAAAACACGAACCCCTACACTACACAAACACCACTGCACTACCCTAAACCCTAAAACACTACCCCCAGCACTACGCCCTACACTACACAAACACCACGGCACTACCCTAAACCCTAAAACACTTCCCCTAGCAGTACACCCTATACTACCCAAACACAACTGCACTACCCTAAACCCTAAAACACTATCCACAGCTCTACCCCCTACACTACACAAACACCACTGCACTACCCTAAACCCTAAAACACTACCCCAGTACTACCCCTACACTACCCAAACAGAACTGCACTACCCTAACCCCTAAAACACGACCCCAGCATGACCCCCTCACAACAAACACCACTGCAATACCCTAAATCTCCAACCAGCATGACCCCCTACACGACCCAAACACCACTGCAGTACCCTAAACCCTAAAACACGACCACCTACACAACAAAAACTCCACTGCAGTACCCTAAACCCTAAAACACTACCACCAGCACGACCCCCTTCACTACACAATCACCACTGCACTGCCCTAAAACACTATCCCAAGCACTACACAAGCACCACTGCACTACCCTAAACCCTAAAACACTACCCTTAGCATGACCCCCTAAACTACACAAACACCACTGCACTACCCTAGACCCTAAAACACTACCCCAGCACTACCCCTACACTACCCAAACACCACTGCACTACCCTAAACCCTAAAACACTGCCCCCAGCATGACACCCTACACTACCCAAACACCACTGCACTACCCTAAACCCTAAAACACTATCCCCAGCACTACCCTCTACACTACCCAAACACCACTGCACTACCCTAAACCCTAAAACACTACCCCCTGCAGTACCCCCTACCCTACACACACACCATTGCACTACCCTAAACCCTAAAACACTACCCCCAGCACTACCCCCTACACTACCCAAACACCACTGCACTATCCTAAACCCTAAAACACTACCCCCAGCACGCCCATCTTCACTACTCAAACACCACTGCACTAGCCTAAACCCTAAAACACTACTCCCTACACTACAGAAACACCACTGCACTACCCTAAACCCTAAAACACTACGCCCAGCACTACACCCTACACTACCCAAACACCACTGCATTACCCTAAACCCTAAAACACTATCCCGAGCACTACCCCCTACACTACACAAACTCCACTGCACTACCCTAAACCCCTACCCCCAGCAGTACCCCATACACTACCCAAACACCACTGCACTACCCTAAACCCTAAAACACTACCCCCAGCAGTACGCCCTACACTACCAAAACACAACTGCACTACCCTAAACCCTAAAACACTATCCCCAGCATGACCCCCTACACTACACAAACACCACTGCACTGCCCTACTGCATTACCTACATTTTAAAACACTACCCCCAGCATAACCCCCTACACTACCCAACACCATTGCAATACACTGCCCTAACCCCGAAAACATTACCCCAGCACAAACCCCTACACTGCACAAACACCACTGCACTACCCTAAATCCTAAAACACTACCCCCAGCAGGACCCCCTACACTACACAAACACCACTGTACTACCCTAAACCACTACTCCCTACACTACACAAACACCACTGTACTACCCTAAACCCTAAAACACTACCCCCAGCATGACCCCTACACTACAAAAACACTACTGCACTACCCTAAACCCTAAAAGACAAACCCTTACACTACACAAAAACCACTGCACTACCCTAAACCCTAAAACACTACGCGCAGCACTACACCCTACACTACCCAAACACTACTGCATTACCCTAAACCCTAAAACACTATCCTGAGCACTACCCCTACACTACACAAACTCCACTGCACTACCCTAAACCACTACCCCCAGCAGTACCCCATACACTACCCAAACACCACTGCACTACCCTAAACCCTAAAACACTACCCCCAGCATGACCCCCTACACAACACAAACACCACTGTACTACCCCAACCCTAAAACACTACCCCCAGCAGGACCCCCTACACTACACAAACACCACTGTACTACCCTAAACCACGACCCTACACACTACCCAAAGACCTCTGCACTACCCTAAACCCTAAAACACTACCCTCTGTACTACACAAACACCACGGCACTACCCTAAACACTAAAACACGAACCCCTACACTACACAAACACCACTGCACTAGCCTAAACCCTAAAACACTACCCCCAGCACTACCCCATACACTACCCAAACACCACTGCACTACCCTAAACCCTAAAACACTACCCCCAGCATGACCCCCTACACTACACAAACACAACAGCACTACCCTAAACCCTAAAACACTACCCCCAGCAGTACACCCTACGCTACCCAAACACAACTGCACTACCCTAAATCCTAAAACACTATCCCCAGCATGACCCCCTATACTACACAAACACCACTGCACTGCCCTACTGCATTACCTACATTTTAAAACACTACCCCCAGCATAACCCCCTCCACTACCCAACACCATTGCAATGCACTGCCCTAACCCCGAAAACACTACCCCAGCACAAACCCCTACACTACACCAACACTACTGCACTACCCTAAACCCTAAAACACTACCCTCAGCACGACCCCCTACACTTCCCAAACACCACTGCACTACCCTAAACCACGACCCCCTATACTACCCAAAGACAACTGCACTACCCTAAAACACTACCCCCTACACTACAGAAACAGCACTGCAGTACCCTAAACTCTAAAACACTACCCAAGCACGACCCCCTACACTACACAAACATAACTTTACATCACCTAAACCCAAAAACACTACTCCCAGCACGACCTCCTACACTACCCAAACACCACTGCACTACCCTAAACCCTAAAACAATACCCCAGCGCTACCCCCAACACTACTCAAACACCACTGCACTATGCTAAACCCCAAAACACTACCCCCAGCACGACCCCCGGCACTACACAAACACCACTGCACTACCCTAAACCCTAAAACACGACCCCCAGCACAACCCCCTACACTACACAAACACCGCTGCACTACCCTAAACCCTAAAACATTACCCCCTACACTACACAAACACCACTGCACTAACCTAAACCCAAAAACACTACTCCCAGCACGACCTCCTACACTACCCAAACACCACTGCACTACCCTAAACCCTAAAACAATACCCCAGCGCTACCCCCAACACTACTCAAACACCACTGCACTATGCTAAACCCCAAAACACTACCCCCAGCACGACCCCCGGCACTACACAAACACCACTGCACTACCCTAAACCCTAAAACACGACCCCCAGCACTACGCCCTACACTACACAAACACCACCACACTACCCTAAAACAGTATCCCCCGCACGATTCCCTACACTACCCAAAAACCACTGCACTACACTAAACCCGAAATCTACCCCAGCATGGCCTCCCACACTATACAAACACCACTGCAGTACCCTAAATCTACACCCAGCATGACCCCCTACACTACCCAAACACCACTGCACTACCCTAAACCCTAAAACATGACCCCCTACACTACACAAACTCCAATGCACTAACCTAAACCCTAAATCTACCCCAGCATGACCCCCTACACTTCCCAAACACCACTGCACTACCCTAAACCATAAAACAGGACCCCCTACACTACACAAACTCCACTGTTCTACCCTAAACCCCAAAACACTACCCCCAGCAGAATCCCCTTCACTACACAAACACTACGGCACTATCCTAAACCCTAAAACACTACCTCCAGCACGACCCCTTCACTACACAAACACCACTGCACTATCCTAAACCCTAAAACAGTACCCCTAGCATGACCCCCTTCACTACACAAACACCACTGCACTACCCTAAACCCTAAAACACTACCCCCGCGCTTCCCCCTACACTACCCAAACACCACTGCACTATCCTAAACCCTAACACAATACCCCAGCACGACCTCCTACAATACACAAGCAACACTGCACTACCCTAAACCCTAAACACTACCCCCAGCATGACACCCTACACTACCCAAACGACTGTACTACCCTAAACCCTAAATCTACCCCCAGCACAACCCCCTACACTACACAAACAACACAGCACTGCCTTAAACCCTAAAACACTACCCCTAGCATGACCCACTTCACTACACAAACACCACTGCACTGCCTTAAACCCAAAACACTACCACCAGCACGACCCCGTACACTACACAAACACCACTGCACTACCCTCAACCCTAAAAGACTACCCCCAGCAGTACGCCCTACACTACCCAAACACAACTGCACTACCCTAAACCCTAAAACAGTACCCCCAGCAGGACCCCCTACACTACACAAACACCACTGCACTATCCTACATCCTACAACACTACCCCAGCACGACCCCCTACACTACACAAACACAACGGCACTACCCTAAACCCTAAAACACTACCCCCAGCACTACCCCCTACACTACCCAAACACCACTGCACTACCCTAAACCCTAAAACACTACCCCCAGCACTACCCCCTACACTACCCAAACACCACTGCACTATCCTAAACCCTAAAACACTACCCCCAGCACGCCCATCTTCACTACACGAACACCACTGCACTAGCCTAAACCCTAAAACACAACTCCCTACACTACACAAACACCACTGCACTACCCTCAATCCTAAAACACTACCCCCAGCACTACACCCTACACTACCCAAACACAACTGCACTACCCTAAAACACTATCCCAAGCACTACCCCCTACACTACACAAACACCACTGCACTACCCTAAACCCTAAAACACAAACCCGTACACTACACAAACACCACTGCACTACCCTAAACCCTAAAACACTACGCCCAGCACTACACCCTACACTACCCAAATACCACTGCATTACCCTAAACCCTAAAACACTATCCCGAGCACTACCCCCTACACTACACAAACTCCACGGCACTACCCTAAACCACTACCCCCAGCAGTACCCCATACAATTCCCAAACACCACTGCACTACCATAAACCCTAAAACACTACCCCCAGCATGACCCCCTACACTGCACAAACACAACAGCACTACCCTAAACCCTAAAACACTACCCCCAGCAGTACGCCCTACACTACCCAAACACAACTGCACTACCCTAAACCCTAAAACACTATCCCCAGCATGACCCCCTACACTACACAAACACCACTGCACTGCCCTACTGCATTACCTACATTTTAAAACACTACCCCCAGCATAACCCCCTACACTACCCAACACCATTGCAATACACTGCCCTAACCCCGAAAACACTACCCCAGCACAAACCCCTACACTGCACAAACACAACTGCACTACCCTAAATCCTAAAACACAACCCCCAGCAGGACCCCCTACACTACACAAACACCACTGTACTACCCTAAACCACTGCCCCCTACACTACACAAACACCACTGTACTACCCTAAACCCTAAAACACTACCCCCAGCATGACCCCTACACTACACAAACACTACTGCACTACCCTAAAGCCTAAAACACTACCCTCAGCACGACCCCCTACACTACCCAAACACCACTGCACTACCCTAAACCACGACACCCTACACTACCCAAAGACCACTGCACTACCCTAAAACACTACCCCCTACACTATAGAAACAGCACTGCAGTACCCTAAACTCTAAAACACTATCCAAGCACGACCCCCTACACTACACAAACATAACTTTACATCCCCTAAACCCAAAAACACTACGCCCAGCACGACCTCCTACACTACCCAAAGACCACTGCACTACCCTAAACCCTAAAACAATACCCCAGCGCTACCCCCAACACTACCCAAACACCACTGCACTACCCTAAACCCTAAAACACGACCCCCAGCACAACCCCCTACACTACACAAACACTGCTGCACTACCCTAAACCCTAAAACACTACCCCCTACACTACACATACACCACTGCACTACCCTAAACCCTAAAACACTACCCCCAGCACTACGCCCTACACTACCCAAACACCAGTGCACTACCCTAAACCACTATCCCCAGCACTACCCCCTACACTACACAAACACCACCACACTACCCTAAAACAGTACCCCCGCACGATTCCCTACACTACCCAAAAACCACTGCACTACACTAAACCCTAAATCTACCCCCAGCATGACCTCCCACACTACACAAACACCACTGCACTACCCTAAATCTACACCCAGCATGACCCCCTACACTACCCAAACACCACGGCACTACCCTAAACCCTAAAACATGACCCCTACACTACACAAACTCCAATGCACTACCCTAAACCCTAAAACACTACCCCCAGCACGACCCTCTAACCTACACCAACACCAACACCACTGCACTAACCTAAACCCTAAATCTACCCCCAGCATGAACCCCTACACTACCCAAACACCACTGCACTACCCTAAACCATAAAACAGGACCCCCTACACTACACAAACTGCACTACCCTAAACCCAAAAACACTACCCCCAGCATGACCCCCTACACTACACAAACACAACAGCACTACCCTAAACCCTAAAACACTACCCCCAGCAGTACACCCTACGCTACCCAAACACAACTGCACTACCCTAAATCCTAAAACACTATCCCCAGCATGACCCCCTATAATACACAAACACCACTGCACTGCCCTACTGCATTACCTACATTTTAAAACACTACCCCCAGCATAACCCCCTCCACTACCCAACACCATTGCAATGCACTGCCCTAACCCCGAAAACACTACCCCAGCACAAACCCCTACACTACACCAACACTACTGCACTACCCTAAACCCTAAAACACTACCCTCAGCACGACCCCCTACACTTCCCAAACACCACTGCACTACCCTAAACCACGACCCCCTATACTACCCAAAGACAACAGCACTACCCTAAAACACTACCCCCTACACTACAGAAACAGCACTGCAGTACCCTAAACTCTAAAACACTACCCAAGCACGACCCCCTACACTACACAAACATAACTTTACATCACCTAAACCCAAAAACACTACTCCCAGCACGACCTCCTACACTACCCAAACACCACTGCACTACCCTAAACCCTAAAACAATACCCCAGCGCTACCCCCAACACTACTCAAACACCACTGCACTATGCTAAACCCCAAAACACTACCCCCAGCACGACCCCCGGCACTACACAAACACCACTGCACTACCCTAAACCCTAAAACACGACCCCCAGCACAACCCCCTACACTACACAAACACCGCTGCACTACCCTAAACCCTAAAACATTACCCCCTACACTACACAAACACCACTGCACTAACCTAAACCCTAAAACACTACCCCCAGCACTACGCCCTACACTACACAAACACCACCACACTACCCTAAAACAGTACCCCCCGCACGATTCCCTACACTACCCAAAAACCACTGCACTACACTAAACCCTAAATCTACCCCAGCATGGCCTCCCACACTATACAAACACCACTGCAGTACCCTAAATCTACACCCAGCATGACCCCCTACACTACCCAAACACCACTGCACTACCCTAAACCCTAAAACATGACCCCCTACACTACACAAACTCCAATGCACTAACCTAAACCCTAAATCTACCCCAGCATGACCCCCTACACTTCCCAAACACCACTGCACTACCCTAAACCATAAAACAGGACCCCCTACACTACACAAACTCCACTGTTCTACCCTAAACCCCAAAACACTACCCCCAGCAGAATCCCCTTCACTACACAAACACTACGGCACTATCCTAAACCCTAAAACACTACCTCCAGCACGACCCCTTCACTACACAAACACCACTGCACTATCCTAAACCCTAAAACAGTACCCCTAGCATGACCCCCTTCACTACACAAACACCACTGCACTACCCTAAACCCTAAAACACTACCCCCCGC
This sequence comes from Triturus cristatus, assembly GCF_964204655.1. Classification (NCBI taxonomy): domain Eukaryota; kingdom Metazoa; phylum Chordata; class Amphibia; order Caudata; family Salamandridae; genus Triturus; species Triturus cristatus. The sequence continues at coordinate 618,795,834 of NC_140579.1, read as the reverse complement.
GCTTCCCCCTACACTACCCAAACACCACTGCACTATCCTAAACCCTAACACAATACCCCAGCACGACCTCCTACAATACACAAGCAACACTGCACTACCCTAAACCCTAAACACTACCCCCAGCATGACACCCTACACTACCCAAACGACTGTACTACCCTAAACCCTAAATCTACCCCCAGCACAACCCCCTACACTACACAAACAACACAGCACTGCCTTAAACCCTAAAACACTACCCCTAGCATGACCCACTTCACTACACAAACACCACTGCACTGCCTTAAACCCAAAACACTACCACCAGCACGACCCCGTACACTACACAAACACCACTGCACTACCCTCAACCCTAAAAGACTACCCCCAGCAGTACGCCCTACACTACCCAAACACAACTGCACTACCCTAAACCCTAAAACAGTACCCCCAGCAGGACCCCCTACACTACACAAACACCACTGCACTATCCTACATCCTACAACACTACCCCAGCACAACCCCCTACACTACACAAACACAACGGCACTACCCTAAACCCTAAAACACTACCCCCAGCACTACCCCCTACACTACCCAAACACCACTGCACTACCCTAAACCCTAAAACACTACCCCCAGCACTACCCCCTACACTACCCAAACACCACTGCACTATCCTAAACCCTAAAACACTACCCCCAGCACGCCCATCTTCACTACACGAACACCACTGCACTAGCCTAAACCCTAAAACACAACTCCCTACACTACACAAACACCACTGCACTACCCTCAATCCTAAAACACTACCCCCAGCACTACACCCTACACTACCCAAACACAACTGCACTACCCTAAAACACTATCCCAAGCACTACCCCCTACACTACACAAACAACACTGCACTACCCTAAACCCTAAAACACAAACCCGTACACTACACAAACACCACTGCACTACCCTAAACCCTAAAACACTACGCCCAGCACTACACCCTACACTACCCAAATACCACTGCATTACCCTAAACCCTAAAACACTATCCCGAGCACTACCCCCTACACTACACAAACTCCACGGCACTACCCTAAACCACTACCCCCAGCAGTACCCCATACAATTCCCAAACACCACTGCACTACCCTAAACCCTAAAACACTACCCCCAGCATGACCCCCTACACTGCACAAACACAACAGCACTACCCTAAACCCTAAAACACTACCCCCAGCAGTACGCCCTACACTACCCAAACACAACTGCACTACCCTAAACCCTAAAACACTATCCCCAGCATGACCCCCTACACTACACAAACACCACTGCACTGCCCTACTGCATTACCTACATTTTAAAACACTACCCCCAGCATAACCCCCTACACTACCCAACACCATTGCAATACACTGCCCTAACCCCGAAAACACTACCCCAGCACAAACCCCTACACTGCACAAACACAACTGCACTACCCTAAATCCTAAAACACTACCCCCAGCAGGACCCCCTACACTACACAAACACCACTGTACTACCCTAAACCACTGCCCCCTACACTACACAAACACCACTGTACTACCCTAAACCCTAAAACACTACCCCCAGCATGACCCCTACACTACACAAACACTACTGCACTACCCTAAAGCCTAAAACACTACCCTCAGCACGACCCCCTACACTACCCAAACACCACTGCACTACCCTAAACCACGACACCCTACACTACCCAAAGACCACTGCACTACCCTAAAACACTACCCCCTACACTATAGAAACAGCACTGCAGTACCCTAAACTCTAAAACACTATCCAAGCACGACCCCCTACACTACACAAACATAACTTTACATCCCCTAAACCCAAAAACACTTCGCCCAGCACGACCTCCTACACTACCCAAAGACCACTGCACTACCCTAAACCCTAAAACAATACCCCAGCGCTACCCCCAACACTACCCAAACACCACTGCACTACCCTAAACCCTAAAACACGACCCCCAGCACAACCCCCTACACTACACAAACACTGCTGCACTACCCTAAACCCTAAAACACTACCCCCTACACTACACATACACCACTGCACTACCCTAAACCCTAAAACACTACCCCCAGCACTACGCCCTACACTACCCAAACACCAGTGCACTACCCTAAACCACTATCCCCAGCACTACCCCCTACACTACACAAACACCACCACACTACCCTAAAACAGTACCCCCGCACGATTCCCTACACTACCCAAAAACCACTGCACTACACTAAACCCTAAATCTACCCCCAGCATGACCTCCCACACTACACAAACACCACTGCACTACCCTAAATCTACACCCAGCATGACCCCCTACACTACCCAACACCACGGCACTACCCTAAACTCTAAAACATGACCCCCTACACTACACAAACTCCAATGCACTACCCTAAACCCTAAAACACTACCCCCAGCACGACCCTCTAACCTACACCAACACCAACACCACTGCACTAACCTAAACCCTAAATCTACCCCCAGCATGAACCCCTACACTACCCAAACACCACTGCACTACCCTAAACCATAAAACAGGACCCCCTACACTACACAAACTGCACTACCCTAAACCCAAAAACACTACCCCCAGCACAACCCCATTCACTACACAAACACCATTGCACTATCCTAAACCCTAAAACACTACCTCCAGCACGACCCCCTTCACTACACAAACACCACTGCACTATCCTAAACCCTAAAACAGTACCCCTAGCATGACCCCCTTCACTACACAAGCACCACTGCACTACCCTAAACCCTAACACACTACCCCCAGCACTACCCCCTACACTACCCAAACACCACTGCACTATCCTAAACCCTAACACACTACCCCCAGCACGACCTCCTACAATACACAAGCAACACTGCACTACCCTAAACCCTAAAACACTACCCCCAGCATGACTCCCTACACTATCCAAACAACTGTACTACCCTAAACCCTAAATCTACCCCCAGCACAACCCCATACACTACACAAACACCACAGCACTGCCTTAAACCCTAAAACACTACCCCCAGCATGACCGACTTCACTACACAAACACCACTGCACTGCCTTAAACCCTAAAACACTTCCACCAGCACGACCCCGTACACTACACAAATACCACTGCACTACCCTCAACACTAAAAGACTACCCCCAGCAGTACGCCCTACACTACCCAAACACAACTACACTACCCTAAATCCTAAAACACTACCCCCAGCATGACCCCCTACACTACACAAACACCACTGCACTACCCTAAACCCTAAAGCCCTATGTACAGCATGACCCCCTATACTACACAAACACCACTGCACTACCCTAAACCCTAAAATACTACCCCCTACACTACACAAACACCACTGCCCTGCCCTAAACCTGAAAACACTACACCCAGCACGACCCCTACACTACAGCAACATCACTGTACTACCCTAAATCGTAAATCTACCCCCAGCATGACCCCCTACACCACACAAGCAATTGCACTACCCTAAACCCTAAAACACTACCCCAAGCACAACCCCCTACACAAACTGCAGTACCCTAAACACAAAAACACTACCCCCAGCACAACGACCTACACTTCCCAAACACCACTACACTACCTAACCCATAAAACACGACCCCCTACACTACACAAACACAACTGCACTACCCTAAACCCTAAAACGCTAAACCCAGCACGACCCCCAACACTACACAAACACCACTGAACTATCCTAAATCCTAAAACACTAACCCCTACACTACACAAACACAACTTCACTACCCTAAACCCTAAAACACTACCCCCAGCATGACACCCTTCACTACCCAAACATAACTGCACTACCACAAACACAAAAACACTACACCCAGCATGACGCCGTGCACTACACAAACACCACTGCACTACCCTAACCCATAAAACACGACCCCCTACACTACACAAACACCACTGCACTACCCTAAAATGCTACCCCAGCACTACCCCCAAAACTACCCAAACACCACTGCACTACCCTCAACCCTAAAACACAACCCCCAGCAGTAAGCCCTACACTACCCAAACACCACTGCACTACCCGAAACACTAAAACACTACCACCAGCCTGACCCCCTACACTACACAACCACTGCACTACCCTAAACCCTAAAACCCTACCCCAGCACGACCCCCTATACTACACAAATACCACTGCACTACCCTAAACCCTAAAACACTACCCACAGCATGACCCACTACACAAACACCACGGCACTACCCTAAGCCCTAAAACACTACCCCTTACACTAAACAAACACCACTGCACTACCCTAAACCCTAAAACACTACCCCTACACTACACAAACACCACTGCCCTGCCCTAAACCTGAAAACACTACCCCCAGCACAACCCCCTACACTACACCAACACCACTGTACTACCCTAAACCATAGATCTACCCCCAGCATGACCCCCTACACCACACAAGCAACTGCACTACCCTAAACCCTAATACACTACCCCAAGCACAACCCCCTACACTATACAAACACAACTGCACTACCCTAAACACAAAAACACTGCCCCAGCATGACACCCTACACTACCCAAACACCACTGCACTACCCTAACCCATAAAATACGACCCCCTACACTACACAAACACCACTGCACTACCCTGAAACGCTACCCCAGCACTACCCCCAACACTACCCAAACACCACTGCACTACCCTAAACCCTAAAACACTAACCCCTACACTACACAAACACCACTGCACAACCATAAACCCTAAAACACTACCCCCAGCATGACGCCCTACACTACACAAACATAACTGCACTACCCTAACCCATAAAACACGACCCCCTACACTACACAAACACCAATGCACTACCCAAAAACGCTACCCCAGCACGACCACCTACACTACCCAAACACCACTGCACTACCCTCAACCCTAAAACACAACCCCAGCAGTAAGCCCTACACTACCCAAACACAACTGCACTACCCTAAACCCTAAAACACTACCACCAGCCTGACCCCCTACAGTACACAACCACTGCACTACCCTAAACCCTAAAACCCTACCCCTAGCACGACCCCCTACACTACACAAACACCACTGCACTACCCTAAACCCTAAAACACTACACACAGCATGACCCACTACACAAACACCACGGCACTACCCTAAACCCTAAATCCCTACCCCTTACACTAAACAAACACCACTGCACTACCCTAAACCCTAAAACACTCCCCCTACACTACACAAACACCACTGCCCTGCCTTAAACCTGAAAACACTATCCCCAGCACTACCCCCTACACTACACAAACACCACTGCACTACCCAAAAACGCTACCCCAGCACGACCACCTACACTACCCAAACACCACTGCACTACCCTCAACCCTAAAACACAACCCCAGCAGTAAGCCCTACACTACCCAAACACAACTGCACTACCCTAAACCCTAAAACACTACCACCAGCCTGACCCCCTACGGTACACAACCACTGCACTACCCTAAACCCTAATACACTACCCCAAGTACAACCCCCTACACTACACAAACACAACCGCACTACCCTAAACACAAAAACACTACCCCCAGCACGATGCCCTACACTACCCAAACACCACTACACTATCCTAACCCATAAAACACGACCCCCTACAGTACACAAACACAACTGCACCACCCTAAACCCTAAAATGCTAAACCCAGTACGACCCCCTACACTACACAAACACCACTGCACTACCCTAAACCGCAAAACACTAACCCCTACACTACACAAACACAACTGCACTACCCTAAACCCTAAAACACGAACCCCTACACTACCCAAACACCACTGCACTCCCCTAAACCCTAAAACACTACCCCAGCATGACCCCTACACTACCCAAACACCAATGCACTACCCTAATCCCTAAAACACTTCCCCAGCACGACCCCCTACACTACACCAACACCACTGCACTAACCTAAAACACTACCCCCTACACTACACAAACAACACTGCACTACCCTCAACCCTAAAACACTACCCCCAGCACTACAACCTACACTACACAAACCCCACTGCACTACCCTAAACCCTAAAACTCTACCCCTCGCATGATTCCCTACACTACCCAAACACCACTGCACTACCCTAAACCCTAAATCTACCCCAGCATGACCCCTTACACTACCCAAACACCACTGCACTACCCTAAACCATAAAACACGACCCCCTACACTACACAAACTCCACTGCACTACCCTAAACCCTAAAACACTACCCCCAGCACGACCCCCTTCACTACACAAACACCACTGCACTATCCTAAACCCTAAAACCCTACCTCCAGCATGACCCTGTTCACTACACAAACACCACTGCACTATCCTAAACCCTAAAACACTACCCCCAGCATGACCCCCTTCACTACACAAACACCACTGCACTACCCTAAACCCTATAACACTACCCCCTAGACTACACAAGCACCACTGCACTACCCTCAACCCTAAAACACTACCCCCAGCACGACCCTCTTCACTACACAAACACCACTGCACTATCCTAAACCCTAAAGCACTACCCCAGCGCTACCCCCAACACTACCCAAGCACCACTGCACTATTCTAAACCCTAAAACACTACCCCCAGCACTACCCCTACACTACACAAATACCACTGCACTACCCTAAAGCCTAAAACATGACAACCAGCACAACCCCCTACACTACACAAACATGGCTGCACTACCCTAAACCCTAAAACACTACCCCGACACTACACAAACATCACTGCACTACCCTAAACCCTAAAACTCTACCCCCAGCACTATGCCCTACACTACCCAAACACTACTGCACTACCCTAAACCACTATCCCCAGCTCTACCCCCTACACTACACAAACACCACTGCACTATCCTAAACCCTAAAACAGTACTCCCCGCACGATTCCCTACTCTACCCAAACACCACTGCACTACACTAAACCCTAAATCTACCCCCAGCATGACCTCCCACACTACACAAACACCACTGCACTACCCTAAATCTATACCTAGCATGACCCCCTACACTAACCAAACACCACTGCTCTACCCTAAACCCTAAAACACGACCCCTACACTACACAGACTCCACTGCACTACCCTAAACCCTAAAACACTACCCCAGCACTATCCCTACACTACCCAAACACCACTGCACTACCCTAAACCCTAAGCTACTCCCAGCATGACCCCCTACACTTCCCAAACACCACTGCACTACCCTAAACCCTAAAACACTACACCCTCCACTTCCCACACCACTGCACTACGCTAAACCCTAAAACACTACCCCCGCACGATTCCCTACACTACCCAAACACCACTGCACTACCCTAAACCCTAAGCTACTCCCAGCATGACCCCCTACACTTCGTAAACACCACTGCACTACCCTAAACCCTAAAACACCACACCCTCCACTTCCCACACCACTGCACTACCCTAAACCCTAAAACACTACCCCCTAGACTACACAAGCACCACTGCACTACCCTCAACCCTAAAACACTACCCCCAGCACGACCCCCTTCACTACACAGACACCACTGCACTATCCTAAACCCTAAAGCACTACCTCCAGCACGACCCCCTTCAGTACACAAACACCACTGCACTATCCTAAACCCTAAAACACTTCCCCCTAGACTACACAAACACCACTGCACTACCCAAATCCCTAAAACACTACCCCCAGCACGACCCCCTTCACTACACAAATACCACTGCACTATCCTAAACCCTAAAACACTACCTTTAGCATGACCCCCTTCACTACACAAACACCACTGCACTATCCTAAACACTAAAAAACTACCCCCAGCACTACGCCCTACACTACCCAAACACCACTGCACTACTCTAAAACACTATCAGAAGCCCTACCCCTATACTACACAAACACCACTGCACTGCCGTAAACCCTAAAACACTACCCTAGCATGTCCCCCTACACTACATAAACACCACTGCACTACCCTAAACCCTAAAAAACAACCCCAGCACTACCCCCTACACTACCCAAACACCACTGCACTACTCTAAACCCTAAAACACTACCGCCAGCACGTCCCTCTACACTACACAAACACCACTGCACTACCCTAAGCCCTAAAACACTACCCCAACATGACCCCCTCACAACACAAACACCACTGTACTACCCTAAACTATAAATCTACCCCCAGCATGACTCCCTACAATATCCAAACAACTGTACTTTCCTAAACCCTAAATCTACCCCAGCACAACCCCCTACACTACACAAACACCACGGCACTGCCTTAAACCCTAAAATACTGCCCCCAGCATGACCCCCTACACTACACAAACACCACTGCACTACCCCAAACCCTAAAACACTACCCCAAGCACGACCCCCTACACTGCACAAACACCACTGTACTACCGTGAACCCTAAAACAATACCCCCAGCAGTACGCCCTACACTACCCAAACACAACTGCACTACCTTAAACCCTAAAACACTACCGCCAGCATGACCACCTACACTCTACAAACACCACTGCACTACCCTACTGCACTTCCCTATACCCTAAAACACTACCCCCAGCATGACCCCCTACACTACCCAAACACCACGGCACTGCACTGCCTTAAACCCTAAAACACTACCCCTAGCATGACCCCCTTCACTACACAAACACCACTGCACTGCCTTAAACCCTAAAACACTGCCCCCTACACTACACAAATACCACTGCACTACCTTCAACCCTAATACACTACCCCCAGCACGACCTACACCGCTGCTCTACCCTAAACCCTAAAACACTATACCCAGCACTACCCCCTACACTACACAAACACCACTGCACTACCCTAAACCCTAAAACACTACCCCCAGCATGACCCCCTACACGACACAAACACCACTGCTCTACCCTAAACCCTAAAACACTACCCCCTGCAGTACCCCCTACACTACCCACACACCACTGCACTACCCTAAACCCTAAAACACTACCCCCAGCACTACCCCCTACACTACACAAACACCACTGCACTACCCTAAACCCTAAAACACTACCCCCTGCAGTACCCCCTACACTACCCACACACCACTGCACTACCCTAAACCCTAAAACACTACCCCCAGCACTACCCCCTACACTACCCAAACACCACTGCACTATCCTAAACCCTAAAACACTATCCCCAGCACGCCCATCTTCACTACACAAACACCACTGCACTAGCCTAAACCCTAAAACACTACTCCCTACACTACACAAACACCACTGCACTACCCTCAACCCTAAAGCACTACCCCCAGCACTACACCCTACACTACCCAAACACCACTGCACTACCCTAAAACACTATCCCAAGCACTACCCCCTACACTACCCAAACACCACTGCACTACCCTAAACCCTAAAACACGAACCGGTACACTACACAAACACCACTGCACTGCCCTAAACCCTAAAACACTATGCCCAGCACTACACCCTACACTACCCAAACACCACGGCATTACCCTAAACCCTAAAACACTATCCCGAGCACTATCCCCTACACTACACAAACTCCACTGCACTACCCTAAACCACTACCCCCAGCAGTACCCCATACACTACCCAAACACCACTGCACTACCCTAAACCCTAATACACTACCTCCAGCATGACCCCCTACACTACACAAACACAACAGCACTACCCTAAACCCTAAAACACTACCCCCAGCAGTACGCCCTACACTACCCAAACACAACTGCACTACCCTAAACCCTAAAACACTATCCCCAGCATGACCCCCTACACTACACAAACACTACTGCACTGCCCTACTGCAATACCTACATTGTAAAACACTACCCACAGCATAACCCCCTACACTACCCAACACCACTGCAATACACTGCCCTAACCCCGACAACACTACCCCAGCACAAACCCCTACACTGCACAAACACAACTGCACTACCCTAAATCCTAAAACACTACTACCCAGCAGGACCCCCTACACTACACAAACACCACTGTACTACCCTAAAATACTACCCCCAGCATGACCCCTACACTACACAAACACTACTGCACTACCCTAAACCCTAATACACTACCTTCAGCATGACCCCCTACACTACACAAACACAACAGCACTACCCTAAACCCTAAAACACTACCCCCAGCAGTACGCCCTACACTACCCAAACACAACTGCACTACCCTAAACCCTAAAACACTATCCCCAGCATGACCCCCTACACTAGACAAACACTACTGCACTGCCCTACTGCATTACCTACATTTTAAAACACTACCCACAGCATAACCCCCTACACTACCCAACACCATTGCAATACACTGCCCTAACCCCGAAAACACTACCCCAGCACAAACGCCTACACTGCACAAACACAACTGCACTACCCTAAATCCTAAAACACTACCCCCAGCAGGACCCCCTACACTACACAAACACCACTGTACTACCCTAAACCACTACCCCCACACTACACAAACACCACTCTACTACCCTAAACCCTAAAACACTACCCCCAGCATGACCCCTACACTACACAAACACTACTGCACTACCCTAAACCCTAAAACACTACCCTCAGCACGACCCCCTACACTACCCAAACACTACTGCACTACCCTAAACCACGACCCCCTACACTACCCAGAGACCACTGTACTACCCTAAAATACTACCCCCTAAACTACAGAAACAGCACTGCAGTACCCTAAACTCTAAAACACTATCCAAGCACGACCCCCTACCCTACACAAACATAACTTTCCATCCCCAAAACCCCAAAACACTACCCCCAGCACGACCTCCTACACTGCCCAAACACCACTGCACTACCCTAAACACTAAAACAATACCCCAGCGCTACCCCCGCCACTACCCAAACACCACTGCACTATGCTAAACCCTAAAACACGACCCCCAGCACGACCTCCTACACTACACAAAAACCACTGCACTACACTAAACCCTAAAACACTACCCCCTACACTACACAAACACCACTGAACTACCCTAAACCCTAAAACACTACCCCCAGCACTACGCCCTACACTACCCAAACACCAGTGCACTACCCTAAACCACTATCCCCAGCACTACCCCCTACACTACCCAAAAACCACTGCACTACACTAAACCCTAAATCTACCCCCAGCATGACCTCCCACACTACACAAACACCACTGCACTACCCTAAATCTACACCCAGCATGACCCCCTACACTACCCAAACACCACTGCACTACCCTAAACCCTAAAACATGACCCCCTACACTACACAAACTCCAATGCACTACCCTAAACCCTAAAACACTACCCCCAGCATGACCCTCTAACCTACACCAACACCACTGCACTAACCTAAACCCTAAATCTACCCCCAGCATGACCCCCTACACTACCCAAACACCACTGCACTACCCTAAACCATAAAACAGGACCCCCTACACTACACAAACTCCACTGCACTACCCTAAACCCTAAAACACTACCCCCAGCAAGACCCTCTAACCTACACCAACACCACTGCACTACCCTAAACCCTAAATCTGCCCCCAGCACAACCCCCTACACTACACAAACACCAGAGCACTGCCTTAAACCCTAAAACACTACCCCCAGCATGACCCACTTTACTACACAAACACCACTGCACTGCCTTAAACCCTAAAACACTACCACCAGCACAACCCCGTACACTACACAAACACCACTGCACTACCCTCAACCCTAAAAGACTACCCCCAGCAGTATGCCCTACACTACCCAAACACAACTACACTAACCTAAATCCTAAAACACTACCCCCAGCATGACCCCCTACACTACACAAACACCACTGCACTACCCCAAACCGTAAAGCCCTACGCACAGCATGACCCCCTATACTACACAAACACCACTGCACTACCCTAAACCCTAAAATACTACCCCCTACACTACACAAACACCTCTGCCCTGCCCTAAACCTGAAAACACTACACCCAGCACGACCCCTACACTACAGCAACACCACTGTACTACCCTAAATCGTAAATCTACCCCCAGCATGACCCCCTGCACCACACAAGCAACTGCACTACCCTAAACCCTAAAACACTACCCCAAGCACAACCCCCTACACAAACTGCAGTACCCTAAACACAAAAACACTACCCCCAGCACGACGCCCTACACTACACAAACACCACTGCACTACTCTAAATCACTATCCCAAGCACTACCCCCTACACTACACAAACAGCACTGACCTACCCTAAACCCTAAAACACGAACCCCTACACTACACAAACACCACTGCACTACCCTAAACCCTAAAACACTACCCCAGCACTACGCCCTACACTGCCCAAACACCACTGCACTACCCTAAACCCTAAAACACTATCCCAAGCACTACCCCCTACACTACACAAACACCACTGCACTACCCTAAACCCTAAAATACTATCCCCAGCAATACCCCATACACTACCCAAACACCACTGCAATACCGTAAACCCTAAAATACTACCCCCAGCATGACCCCCTACACTACACAAACACCACGGCACTACCCTAAACCCTAAAACACTACCCCTAGCAGTATGCCCTACACTACCCAAACACAACTGCACTACCGTAAATCCTAAAATACTATCCCCAGCATGACCCCCTACACTACACAAACACCACTGCACTGCCCTACTGCATTAGATACATTTTAAAACACCACCCCAGCATAACCCCCTACACTGCCCAAACACCATTGCAATACACTGCCCTAAAACACTACCCCAGCACGAACCCCTACACTACACAAACACCACTCCACTATCCTAAACCCTAAACCACTACCCCCAGCACTACGCCCTACACTACCCAAACACCACTGCACTACCCTAAAACACTATCCCAAGCAATACCCCTATACTACACAAACACCACTGCACTACCCTAAACCATAAAACACAACCCCAGCATTACCCCCTACACTACCCAAACACCACTACACTACCCTAAACCCTAAAACACTACCCCAGCACGACCCTCTACACTACACAAACACCACTGCACTACCCCAAACCCCAAAACACTACCCCAAGCACAACCCCCTACGCTACACAAACACCACTGTACTACCCTAAACCCTAAAACACTACCCCCAGCAGTACGCCGTACACTACCCAAACACAACTGCACTACCCTAAACCTTAAAACACTACTCCCAGCATGACCCCCTACACTAAACAAACACCACTGCAGTACCCTACTGCACTATCCTATACCCTAAAACACTACCCCCAGCATGACCCCCTACACTACCCAAACACCACTGCACTGCACTGCATCAAACCCTAAAACACAACCCCTAGCATGACCCCCTTCACTACACAAACACCACTGCACTGCCTTAAACCCTAAAACACCACCCCTTACACTACACAAATACCACTGCACTACCTTCAACCCTAAAACACTAACCCCAGCATGACCTACACCGCTGCACTACCCTAAACCCTAAAACACTATACCCAGCACTACCCCCTACACAAACACCACTGCACTACCCTAAACCCTAAAACACTACCCCCAGCATAACCTCCTACACGACACAAACACCACTGCAGTAGCCCAACCCTAAAACACTATCCCAAGCACTACCCTCTACACTACACAAACACCACTGCACTACCCTAAACCCTAAAACACTATCCACAGCACTACCCCCTACACTACACAAACACCACTGCACTACCCTAAACCCTAAAACACTACCCCAGCACTACCCCTACACTACCCAAACACCACTGCACTACCCTAAACCCTAAAACACTACCCCCAGCACGACCATCTTCACTACACAAACACCACTGCACTACCCTAAACCCTAAAACACTACCCCCTACACTACACAAACACCACTGCACTACCCTAAACCCTAAAACACTACCCCCAGCACTACGCCCTACACTACACAAACATCACTGCACTACTCTAAATCACTATCCCAAGCACTACCCCTACACTACACAAACACCACTGACCTACCCTAAACCCTAAAACACGAACCCCTACACTACACAAACACCACTGCACTACCCTAAACCCTAAAACACTACCCCAGCACTACGCCCTACACTGCCCAAACACCACTGCACTACCCTAAACCCTAAAACACTATCCCAAGCACTACCCCCTACACTACACAAACACCACTGCACTACCCTAAACCCTAAAACACTACCCCTAGCAGTATGCCCTACACTACCCAAACACAACTGCACTACCGTAAATCCTAAAATACTATCCCCAGCATGACCCCCTACACTACACAAACACCACTGCACTGGCCTACTGCATTAGATACATTTTAAAACACCACCCCCAGCATAACCCCCTACACTGCCCAAACACCATTGGAATACACTGCCATAAAACACTACCCCAGCACAAACCCCTACACTACAAAAACACCACTGCACTACCCTAAATCCTAAAACACTATCCCCAGCAGGACCCCCTACACTACACAAACACCACTGTACTACCCTAAACCACTACCCCCTACACTACACAAACACCACTGTACTACCCTAAACCCTAAAACACTACCCCCAGCACGACCCCTACACTACACAAACACCACTGACACTACCCTAAACCCTAAAACACTACCCCAGCACGACCCCTACACTACATAAACACCACTGACACTACCCTAAACCCTAAAACACTACCCCAGCACGACCCCCTACACTACCCAAACACCACTGCACTACCCTAAACCACGACCCCCTACACTACCCAAAGACCACTGCACTACCCTAAAACACTACCCCTACACTACAGAAACAGCAGTGCACTACCCTAAACCCTAAAACACTACCCCAAGCACGACCCCCTACACTACACGAACACAACTTTACATCCCCTAAACCCAAAAACACTACCCCCAGCACGACCTCCTACACTACCCAAACACCACTGCACTATCCTAAACCCTAAAACGCTACCACAGCGCTACCCCCACCACTACCCAAGCACCACTGCACTATTCTAAACCCTAAAACACTACCCCCAGCACGACCCCTTACACTACACAAACACCACTGCACTACCCTAAACCCTAAAACATGACAACCAGCACAACCCCCTACACTACACAAACACGGCTGCACTACCCTAAACCCTAAAACTCTACCCCCAGCACTATGCCCTACACTACCCAAACACTACTGCACTACCCTAAACCACTATCCCCAGCACTACCCCCTACACTTCACAAACACCACTACACTACCACGAACCCTAAAACAGTACTCCCCGCACGATTCCCTACTCACAAACACCACTGCACTACACTAAACCCTAAATCTACCCCAGCATGACCTCCCACACTACACAAACACCACTGCACTACCCTAAATCTATACCTAGCATGACCCCCTACACTAACCAAACACCACTGCACTACCCTAAACCCTAAAACACGACCCCTACACTACACAAACTCCACTGCACTACCCTAAACCCTAAGCTACTCCCAGCATGACCCCCTACACTTCCCAAACACCACTGCACTACCCTAAACCCTAAAAGACTACACCCTCCACTTCCCACACCACTGCACTACGCTAAACCCTAACACACTACCCCTACACTACCCAAACACCACTGCACTACCCTAAAACACTATCCCAAGCACTACCCCCTACACTACACAAACACCACTGCACTACCCTAAACCCTAAAACACGAACCCCTACACTACACAAACACCACTGCACTACCCTAAACCCTAAAACAATACCCCCAGCACTACGCCCTACACTACCCAAACACCAGAGCACTACCCTAAACCCCAAAACACTATCCTGAGCACTACCTCCTACACTACACAAACACCACTGCACTACACTAAACCCTAAAACACTACCCCCAGCAGTACCTCATACACTACCCAAACACCACTGCACTCCCCTAAACCCTAAAACACTACCCCAGCATGACCCCTACACTACCCAAACACCAATGCACTACCCTAATCCCTAAAACACTTCCCCAGCACGACCCCCTACACTACACCAACACCACTGCACTAACCTAAAACACTACCCCCTACACTACACAAACAACACTGCACTACCCTCAACCCTAAAACACTACCCCCAGCACTACAACCTACACTACACAAAC
This sequence comes from Triturus cristatus, assembly GCF_964204655.1. Lineage (NCBI taxonomy): Eukaryota > Metazoa > Chordata > Amphibia > Caudata > Salamandridae > Triturus > Triturus cristatus. Next base: position 618,779,586 of record NC_140579.1, on the reverse strand, counting down.
CCCACTGCACTACCCTAAACCCTAAAACTCTACCCCTCGCATGATTCCCTACACTACCCAAACACCACTGCACTACCCTAAACCCTAAATCTACCCCAGCATGACCCCTTACACTACCCAAACACCACTGCACTACCCTAAACCATAAAACACGACCCCCTACACTACACAAACTCCACTGCACTACCCTAAACCCTAAAACACTACCCCCAGCACGACCCCCTTCACTACACAAACACCACTGCACTATCCTAAACCCTAAAACCCTACCTCCAGCATGACCCTGTTCACTACACAAACACCACTGCACTATCCTAAACCCTAAAACACTACCCCCAGCATGACCCCCTTCACTACACAAACACCACTGCACTACCCTAAACCCTATAACACTACCCCCTAGACTACACAAGCACCACTGCACTACCCTCAACCCTAAAACACTACCCCCAGCACGACCCTCTTCACTACACAAACACCACTGCACTATCCTAAACCCTAAAGCACTACCCCAGCGCTACCCCCAACACTACCCAAGCACCACTGCACTATTCTAAACCCTAAAACACTACCCCCAGCACTACCCCTACACTACACAAATACCACTGCACTACCCTAAAGCCTAAAACATGACAACCAGCACAACCCCCTACACTACACAAACATGGCTGCACTACCCTAAACCCTAAAACACTACCCCGACACTACACAAACATCACTGCACTACCCTAAACCCTAAAACTCTACCCCCAGCACTATGCCCTACACTACCCAAACACTACTGCACTACCCTAAACCACTATCCCCAGCTCTACCCCCTACACTACACAAACACCACTGCACTATCCTAAACCCTAAAACAGTACTCCCCGCACGATTCCCTACTCTACCCAAACACCACTGCACTACACTAAACCCTAAATCTACCCCCAGCATGACCTCCCACACTACACAAACACCACTGCACTACCCTAAATCTATACCTAGCATGACCCCCTACACTAACCAAACACCACTGCTCTACCCTAAACCCTAAAACACGACCCCTACACTACACAGACTCCACTGCACTACCCTAAACCCTAAAACACTACCCCAGCACTATCCCTACACTACCCAAACACCACTGCACTACCCTAAACCCTAAGCTACTCCCAGCATGACCCCCTACACTTCCCAAACACCACTGCACTACCCTAAACCCTAAAACACTACACCCTCCACTTCCCACACCACTGCACTACGCTAAACCCTAAAACACTACCCCCGCACGATTCCCTACACTACCCAAACACCACTGCACTACCCTAAACCCTAAGCTACTCCCAGCATGACCCCCTACACTTCGTAAACACCACTGCACTACCCTAAACCCTAAAACACCACACCCTCCACTTCCCACACCACTGCACTACCCTAAACCCTAAAACACTACCCCCTAGACTACACAAGCACCACTGCACTACCCTCAACCCTAAAACACTACCCCCAGCACGACCCCCTTCACTACACAGACACCACTGCACTATCCTAAACCCTAAAGCACTACCTCCAGCACGACCCCCTTCAGTACACAAACACCACTGCACTATCCTAAACCCTAAAACACTTCCCCCTAGACTACACAAACACCACTGCACTACCCAAATCCCTAAAACACTACCCCCAGCACGACCCCCTTCACTACACAAATACCACTGCACTATCCTAAACCCTAAAACACTACCTTTAGCACGACCCCCTTCACTACACAAACACCACTGCACTATCCTAAACACTAAAAAACTACCCCCAGCACTACGCCCTACACTACCCAAACACCACTGCACTACTCTAAAACACTATCAGAAGCCCTACCCCTATACTACACAAACACCACTGCACTGCCGTAAACCCTAAAACACTACCCTAGCATGTCCCCCTACACTACATAAACACCACTGCACTACCCTAAACCCTAAAAAACAACCCCAGCACTACCCCCTACACTACCCAAACACCACTGCACTACTCTAAACCCTAAAACACTACCGCCAGCACGTCCCTCTACACTACACAAACACCACTGCACTACCCTAAGCCCTAAAACACTACCCCAACATGACCCCCTCACAACACAAACACCACTGTACTACCCTAAACTATAAATCTACCCCCAGCATGACTCCCTACAATATCCAAACAACTGTACTTTCCTAAACCCTAAATCTACCCCAGCACAACCCCCTACACTACACAAACACCACGGCACTGCCTTAAACCCTAAAATACTGCCCCCAGCATGACCCCCTACACTACACAAACACCACTGCACTACCCCAAACCCTAAAACACTACCCCAAGCACGACCCCCTACACTGCACAAACACCACTGTACTACCGTGAACCCTAAAACAATACCCCCAGCAGTACGCCCTACACTACCCAAACACAACTGCACTACCCTAAACCCTAAAACACTACCGCCAGCATGACCACCTACACTCTACAAACACCACTGCACTACCCTACTGCACTTCCCTATACCCTAAAACACTACCCCCAGCATGACCCCCTACACTACCCAAACACCACTGCACTGCACTGCCTTAAACCCTAAAACACTACCCCTAGCATGACCCCCTTCACTACACAAACACCACTGCACTGCCTTAAACCCTAAAACACTGCCCCCTACACTACACAAATACCACTGCACTACCTTCAACCCTAATACACTACCCCCAGCACGACCTACACCGCTGCTCTACCCTAAACCCTAAAACACTATACCCAGCACTACCCCCTACACTACACAAACACCACTGCACTACCCTAAACCCTAAAACACTACCCCCAGCATGACCCCCTACACGACACAAACACCACTGCTCTACCCTAAACCCTAAAACACTACCCCCTGCAGTACCCCCTACACTACCCACACACCACTGCACTACCCTAAACCCTAAAACACTACCCCCAGCACTACCCCCTACACTACACAAACACCACTGCACTACCCTAAACCCTAAAACACTACCCCCTGCAGTACCCCCTACACTACCCACACACCACTGCACTACCCTAAACCCTAAAACACTACCCCCAGCACTACCCCCTACACTACCCAAACACCACTGCACTATCCTAAACCCTAAAACACTATCCCCAGCACGCCCATCTTCACTACACAAACACCACTGCACTAGCCTAAACCCTAAAACACTACTCCCTACACTACACAAACACCACTGCACTACCCTCAACCCTAAAGCACTACCCCCAGCACTACACCCTACACTACCCAAACACCACTGCACTACCCTAAAACACTATCCCAAGCACTACCCCCTACACTACCCAAACACCACTGCACTACCCTAAACCCTAAAACACGAACCGGTACACTACACAAACACCACTGCACTGCCCTAAACCCTAAAACACTATGCCCAGCACTACACCCTACACTACCCAAACACCACGGCATTACCCTAAACCCTAAAACACTATCCCGAGCACTATCCCCTACACTACACAAACTCCACTGCACTACCCTAAACCACTACCCCCAGCAGTACCCCATACACTACCCAAACACCACTGCACTACCCTAAACCCTAATACACTACCTCCAGCATGACCCCCTACACTACACAAACACAACAGCACTACCCTAAACCCTAAAACACTACCCCCAGCAGTACGCCCTACACTACCCAAACACAACTGCACTACCCTAAACCCTAAAACACTATCCCCAGCATGACCCCCTACACTACACAAACACTACTGCACTGCCCTACTGCAATACCTACATTGTAAAACACTACCCACAGCATAACCCCCTACACTACCCAACACCACTGCAATACACTGCCCTAACCCCGACAACACTACCCCAGCACAAACCCCTACACTGCACAAACACAACTGCACTACCCTAAATCCTAAAACACTACTACCCAGCAGGACCCCCTACACTACACAAACACCACTGTACTACCCTAAACCACTACCCACTACACTACACAAACACCACTGTACTACCCTAAAATACTACCCCCAGCATGACCCCTACACTACACAAACACTACTGCACTACCCTAAACCCTAATACACTACCTTCAGCATGACCCCCTACACTACACAAACACAACAGCACTACCCTAAACCCTAAAACACTACCCCCAGCAGTACGCCCTACACTACCCAAACACAACTGCACTACCCTAAACCCTAAAACACTATCCCCAGCATGACCCCCTACACTAGACAAACACTACTGCACTGCCCTACTGCATTACCTACATTTTAAAACACTACCCACAGCATAACCCCCTACACTACCCAACACCATTGCAATACACTGCCCTAACCCCGAAAACACTACCCCAGCACAAACGCCTACACTGCACAAACACAACTGCACTACCCTAAATCCTAAAACACTACCCCCAGCAGGACCCCCTACACTACACAAACACCACTGTACTACCCTAAACCACTACCCCCACACTACACAAACACCACTCTACTACCCTAAACCCTAAAACACTACCCCCAGCATGACCCCTACACTACACAAACACTACTGCACTACCCTAAACCCTAAAACACTACCCTCAGCACGACCCCCTACACTACCCAAACACTACTGCACTACCCTAAACCACGACCCCCTACACTACCCAGAGACCACTGTACTACCCTAAAATACTACCCCCTAAACTACAGAAACAGCACTGCAGTACCCTAAACTCTAAAACACTATCCAAGCACGACCCCCTACCCTACACAAACATAACTTTCCATCCCCTAAACCCCAAAACACTACCCCCAGCACGACCTCCTACACTGCCCAAACACCACTGCACTACCCTAAACACTAAAACAATACCCCAGCGCTACCCCCGCCACTACCCAAACACCACTGCACTATGCTAAACCCTAAAACACGACCCCCAGCACGACCTCCTACACTACACAAAAACCACTGCACTACACTAAACCCTAAAACACTACCCCCTACACTACACAAACACCACTGAACTACCCTAAACCCTAAAACACTACCCCCAGCACTACGCCCTACACTACCCAAACACCAGTGCACTACCCTAAACCACTATCCCCAGCACTACCCCCTACACTACCCAAAAACCACTGCACTACACTAAACCCTAAATCTACCCCCAGCATGACCTCCCACACTACACAAACACCACTGCACTACCCTAAATCTACACCCAGCATGACCCCCTACACTACCCAAACACCACTGCACTACCCTAAACCCTAAAACATGACCCCCTACACTACACAAACTCCAATGCACTACCCTAAACCCTAAAACACTACCCCCAGCATGACCCTCTAACCTACACCAACACCACTGCACTAACCTAAACCCTAAATCTACCCCCAGCATGATCCCCTACACTACCCAAACACCACTGCACTACCCTAAACCATAAAACAGGACCCCCTACACTACACAAACTCCACTGCACTACCCTAAACCCTAAAACACTACCCCCAGCAAGACCCTCTAACCTACACCAACACCACTGCACTACCCTAAACCCTAAATCTGCCCCCAGCACAACCCCCTACACTACACAAACACCAGAGCACTGCCTTAAACCCTAAAACACTACCCCCAGCATGACCCACTTTACTACACAAACACCACTGCACTGCCTTAAACCCTAAAACACTACCACCAGCACAACCCCGTACACTACACAAACACCACTGCACTACCCTCAACCCTAAAAGACTACCCCCAGCAGTATGCCCTACACTACCCAAACACAACTACACTAACCTAAATCCTAAAACACTACCCCCAGCATGACCCCCTACACTACACAAACACCACTGCACTACCCCAAACCGTAAAGCCCTACGCACAGCATGACCCCCTATACTACACAAACACCACTGCACTACCCTAAACCCTAAAATACTACCCCCTACACTACACAAACACCTCTGCCCTGCCCTAAACCTGAAAACACTACACCCAGCACGACCCCTACACTACAGCAACACCACTGTACTACCCTAAATCGTAAATCTACCCCCAGCATGACCCCCTGCACCACACAAGCAACTGCACTACCCTAAACCCTAAAACACTACCCCAAGCACAACCCCCTACACAAACTGCAGTACCGTAAACACAAAAACACTACCCCCAGCACGACGCCCTACACTACCCAAACACCACTACACTACCCTAACCCATAAAACACGACCCCCTACACTACACAAACACAACTGCACTACCCTAAACCCTAAAACGCTAAACCCAGCATAACCCCCAACACTACACAAACACCACTGAACTACCCTAAATCCTAAAACACTAACCCCTACACTATACAAACACAACTTCACTACCCTAAACCCTAAAACACTACCCCCAGCATGACACCCTTCACTACCCAAACATAACTGCACTACCATAAACACAAAAAGACTATACCCAGCACGACGCCGTGCACTACACTAACAAAACTGCACTTCCCTAACCCATAAAACACGACCCCCTACACTACACAAACACCACTGCACTACCCTAAAATGCTACCCCAGCACTACCCCCAAAACTACCCAAACACCACTGCACTACCCTCAACCCTAAAACACAACCCCCAGTATTAAGCCCTACTCTACACAAACACAACTGCACTACCCTAAACCCCAAAACACTACTGCCAGCCTGACCCCCTACACTACACAACCACTGCACTACCCTAAACCCTAAAACCCTACCCCAGCATGATCCCTACACTACACAAAAACCACTGCACTACCCTAAACCCTAAAACACTACCCACAGCATGACCCACTACACAAACACCACGGCACTACCCTAAGCCCTAAAACACTACCCCTTACACTAAACAAACACCACTGCGCTACCCTAAACCCTAAACCACTACCCCTACACTACACAAACACCACTGCCCTGCCCTAAACCTGAAAACACTACCCCCAGCACAACCCCCTACACTACACCAACACCACTGTACTACCCTAAACCGTAAACCTACCCCCAGCATGACCCCCTACACCACACAAGCAACTGCACTACCCTAAACCATCATACACTACCCCAAGCACAACCCCCTACACTATACAAACACAACTGCACTACCCTAAACACAAAAACACTACCCCCAGCACGACGCCCTACACTACCCAAACACCACTGCACTACACTAACCCATAAAACACGACCCCCTACACTACACAAACACCACTGTACTACCCTAAAACGCTACCCCAGCACTACCCCCAACACTTCCCAAACACCACTGCACAACCCTAAACCCTAATACACCACCCCCAGCATGACGCCCTACACTACACAAACATAACTGCACTACCCTAAACCCTAAAACACTACCCCAGCATGACCCCTTCACAACACAAACACCACTGCACTACCCTAAATCTGCCCCCAGCATGACTCCGTTAACTACCCAAACACCGCTGCACTACCCTAAATCACGACCCCATACACTACCCAAAGACCACTGCAATACCCTAAACCCTAAAACACTACTCCCTGCACTACACAAACACCACTGCACTACCCTAAACCCTAAAATACTACCCCCTACACTACACAAACACCACTGCCCTGCCCTAAACCTGAAAACACTACACCCAGCACAACCCCCTACACTACAGAAACACCACTGAACTACCCTAAATCGTAAATCTACCTCCACCATGACCCCCTACACCACACAAGCAACTGCACTACCCTAAACCCTAAAACACTACCCCAAGCACAACCCCCTACACAAACTGCAGTACCCTAAACACAAAAACACCACCCCCATCATAACGCCCTACACTACACAAACACCACTGCACTACCCTAAACCCTAAAACACTAACCCCTACACTACACAAGCACCACTGCACAACCCTAAACCCTAAAACACCACCCCCAGCATGACGCCCTACACTACACAAACATAACTGCACTACCCTAAACCCTAAAACACTACCCCAGCATGACCCCTTCACAACACAAACACCACTGCACTACCCAAAATCTGCACCCAGCATGACTACGTTCACTACCCAAACACCGCTGCACTACCCTAAATCACGACCCCATACACTACCCAAAGACCACTGCACTACCCTAAACCCTAAAACACTACCCCCTGCACTACACAAACACCACTGCACTACCCTAGCCCCTAAAATACTACCCCCTACACTACAAAAACACCACTGCCCTGCCCTAAACCTGAAAACACTACACCCAGCATGACCCCCTAAACTACAGCAACACCACTGTACTACCCTAAATCGTAAATCTACCCCCACCATGACCCCCTACACCACACAAGCAACTGCACTACCCTAAACCCTAAAACACTACCCCAAGCACAACCCCCTACACATACTGCAGTACCCTAAACACAAAAACACTACCCCCAGCACGACGTCCTATACTACCCAAACACCACTACACTACCCTAACCCATAAAACATGACCCCCTACACTACACAAACACAACTGCACTACCCTAAACCCTACAACGCTAAACCCAGCACGACCCCCAACATTACACAAACACCACTGCACTACCCTCAATCCTAAAACACCAACCCCTACACTACACAAACACAACTGCACTACCCTAAACCCTAAAACACTAACCCTGCACGACACCCTGTTGCAGGGATTCTGCTCATGCACAGAACTATGCGCAGGAAACCAGGACCTCAGTGAATTGTGGTGTACCAAAAACTCACCTCAGAACCCAGAACCCCTATCCGACCAGCATCAGTGTCCCATTCGTTATCCGATTTTATCTCGGTGGTCCCAATGTATAGACAACCCAGAACAAGCGACTTAGTTTATTCTCAGGAATGGTGGGAATCAGAAATACCTGTTCGTTATTATTCTCATATCAGTCCACAACAAGAGTAAACAGAGACACGGTAAAGTTTAAAGAGTTAATTGTATAAACCTCGTGTCCTAAGATGCAGTACTTTGGCTAACATAAGCAGACAAATGATTAAAATCAAAACCATCAGCATAGTTACAATACCATAGAAAATGAAAGGAGAAATCATAATAAAATGACAGTGGATTGCATAATCCGGGGCGGGAGACACCGAGTTTGACAAGCACAAATCCAGAGCCCATTGGAACGGACACTCTAGGCAATGAAAGACAGGTTGTATGCAAGTAAAGTAGGGAAACCGGAAGGACAATCCATAGGCTATGCTCAATGTTGCCAGTGGTAGTGTTCCATAGTATTCAATCATCCGTTTACGAAGATGGAGCTGCCGGGACAGGCTGTCGTGTGACCCAAATTGTGCATCCATTGCGTAGTAAGCAGACCAACAACAGTACCCCAGCCACGAGGGCGAGAATCAACGGGAGACCTCCGAAGACGCTGGAAAAAATGCAATGAAAAAATGCCGGGATCACACCAAAGAAGAGGTCACGAGGCCGGAGCTCACAATTTTGAAAAAATGTGCCAGGCCACTTGTTGACGAGGCATTAAAGACAGTCTGAATCAGGGCACCAAAATGAAGTGGGAGATCAGTATTCAAAAGCGCTTGCACCTCTGTTCGCGTGTTTGCTACGTGAAGGACAAATTTTTCCCGGGACGAAGTCAACGCGACTTCTTTTTGAGACAATAGAGCCCTTATTCTGCTCATCTTGTTGAACTCTGCTTTCAAAGTTGGAATGGAAGGCCAGATGGATACATCGAGCCGTCCATGCGGGGGTGGGAAAAGGACGTTGTTACAGCAGACTACTCTCTGTGATACAGTCACTATGTAGGGAATTCCAACTAACATCCCACAGCAAGCTTCATTATTTAATAGCAAATAACTACCGTTGACCAGCAGCGTAAATGACGGTGTTATGACAGGCACTGGAATCCCTTTCAGGACGCAAGCTAAATTAGGAGCGTGCACATTACCTGCACCATGCAATTGAATGTGCCGACACACCACAGAGTGATCCGGAGTGGAAGTGCATTCTTCTCCTTTTAAGTAAACCTCTTTACCGTCTCTCACGCACCTGTACGTGAATGGGAGTGACCAAACTTCATGCAGGAAGGCAGTACCTAGTTGTTCATATCTACCTACCGCATAATGTTTCATGCAGGAACTGAACTTAAACAGGGGAAATGGTAATGTGATTAACCCGTGAATAAGCCACACAGCGGAGTTTAATTCGGCAACAGTGAAAGGCAAAGGTTCTAACTTTTCAATGTGCAGTAATGAGTATGTTGCATCTTTCATGGACATGAACTGTTGTTTTGCAGTTAAATTAAAAGGAAGGAACAAAGATGAAGTATTCATGTAATCCCAAGGGACTTTCCCAGCCTTTAAAGTTTGCAATGTCCATGCAAACTGCATTATAGAACGCAATTGATTTTGACCATGATATAAAACAGACACATCATCCTGCACAATGTCAACAACAGATGAAACGATATTATCTAACGTATAAATTCTAGAAGACAGGGTGTTAATGCTATTATCTATAACAGCCAATACCTTCTCCATATTGGCTTGATCAATAGATCGTAATCTGGATAAAGCTTCAATTTGTGATATCTTCCAAACTTCGTTATAAACAGTATATACCCATCTTTTGGACCTGCCAACCGCAGGACCCTTAACAAAATCATTCAAATCTATTTTGTCGTGTAATTGTGATAAATGAAGTTTAACAGATGCTAAGGGGGAATGTTGCAGCCAAGATTGGCACAACTTCCGTACTGAGTAGGTAGTTACAGTATGAGAAAATTCAAAACGGGGGTCCACACGAACTTGCGTATACCCTGGATTAAAATCCAGAAACCGATGTTGACAGGAATCTGAGCTTGTTTGCCATATTAACCATCCCTTCGGATTTAATTTGGAAATTTTGAAGGATGTGTTAGAAATGTATGACTGCAACGCAGCAAGGGACAGATCTGTATGATTATCCCAATTAGGATAAGCACCCAGATCCGGAGTAGAGGGAGAATTACATTTTTTAGAAGTAGCCAATCCAAAGCAGGTGGTCTGAAAAATTGACGAATTCAAAAATAACATGTGGTTCGGGATGAGGCAGGCACGATGCAAAGCTTCTGTTCCCTGTACCTGCCACGGTTTAGAACCCCAAACCGATTTAAGATCAATAGTAGCTTTCCACAGATCATAACCTCTGATCGCCAAATCATCCATAAAGGATTTGGAATATAACAATTTCATGTGTGTCAGCCTAACTTTTGAGGTAGACTCAGCTGCCACTTTAAAGTAAAAGGAGGCAGGATTCGACACACTAAAATCAGAAAAATATGTGAATTTGTTCACTAACGTGGTGGAACTGCCCAGCCTAGGCGCTGGACAGTGTTCCCATTGTGTATAATATACAAAATTTCTAAACGTATTGGCTTTGTGAAGGAAATGATTGCCATAATGTTGATAGCAAAACTGCTCATCATAATTAGCAGTATCTAAATACAAATCCTCAGCTTCAAACGCAGCATAATATTTCAAATCAGAAAACAGTGCTTCTATGGCTTGAACATCCCAATCATCCGAGCGGATGCTTTGCTTAATTACATCACCCATAGAAACACGAAATACATTTGGCACATTGATTACTTCAGTGGGACCATGAATTTGAAATTTAACAGCATCCCACGCAATCCCATCCAGCACAGGCCAGGCAGTAATGTTCACAAAAGTCTGGTCCCTTTTCATGATATGTGATGAGGAGTGGGGGGGGCCAAAGTTCCATCAATCAGTCTAATTGTAGATCTTTCTTTCAGGTAGTGTCCATTTATAAGACGAAAAAACACCACCACAAATCCAATGGACATAAACAAAAAAATAGATATGAGCACCAGCCAAATGTAAGTCCAGGGGGGAATTAAAAAATGTCTTTTAAACCAGACAGCAAAAATTGAAACTTTTGATGGGGCAATGGAAGTCATTGAATTAGAGTCAAAGGAGAAGCGTGACTGGTTAACTGCGGTGGATTGTAAAACAGGCAACGGTACATCTGCTGGATAAGCATACTCAGTATCTTCAGGTAGACCACCAGCTGTTGGTGGCAACAAAGGTCCAGTAACTGTATGCATCGTGATGGCAACATTAGGCAAGGTGGTAGAAGCTGGGGCCACAACAGAATTTCTCAGCATCGCAGGGCAAGAAACCGCTGGAGTCATACTAAGAAGAATCGGCCACTCGCTGTAGCTTGACATTGTCAATAGAGATGTACCTGTTATCCTTGCGACCAGGAAGTGGAGGTAAGATGACTGTTTGTGTACCCTGCACGCCAAGCACTGGAACCGGGGCACAATAAGAGGGGCCGAACTCCTTCTTGTTCTCCACCTTCTCACGGACCAGATCACCAACTCGGGGTATCCAGCCGACTACCGGAATCTGAAGCGCAGCATCAGATGTGGAGGGCACGTGTTCCTTCGCTAGACTGTCTCTGGCTTCTTGTAGAGTCTGCAATACAGCACAGTGATCATCTACGTCAAAGGGTGCGGCTGCCGCCGCCATGTCTAGACCATCAAGGTCCGGGACAAACATTCGTATGCCAAGGAGCATCATGTATGGGGTCCGCCCACCCAGAGACCTTCTAGGGAGATTATTAAGTGCACGTTGGACGTTATACAAATGGGCTAGCCAGTTCCGGCCAGTGCCTAAAACCCTAGCTGTCAAAGATTGCTTTAAGTCGCGGTTCATTCGCTCCACCACACTATTACCCTCAGGTCGGTAGGGAGACGAAAATTTGACTTGGACCCCCAAATTTCTCATGGCTTCTTTGTACGCCTTAGAGGCGAACGCAGCACTCTGATCAGAATGAAAGGTACCACATGCAAAACTTCCCACAAAGACACGCAAATCCCTGATGACAGTACGGGCATCAGCACTCTTTTGTGGCCATACCAACTCAGGCGGCTTCAGCTGATCCAGAATCAGGCTGCCCGCCTGATCCACTGCCTCCCTAGAGATCATCATGTCCGTCCCCTCCTAAAGAGCCTTCATTGGCTCCCTGTAGCCGCCCGCTGTAAGTTCAAGCTGGGTTGTATCATTTACAAATCTCTAGCCGGCCAGGGCCCCCTCTTTATTTCTTCCCTTCTTCAATCCTACGTCCCTTCCCGCACTCTCCGGTCTTCCCAAATGGTCTTGCTTTCCATCCCTAGATATAAGAGGAAGAAACACGGCGGGCTCAAGTTCTCCTTCCTGGCTCCCACTTTTTGGAACTCCCTCCCCTTGTCCCTGAGATTGACCACTTCGTACCCCAGCTTCAGATCTGCCCTTAAAACTTTTCTTTTCACAGAATCTTATCAATAAACGGCCTTTGCGCTATCTTCTGCTCTCTTTACTTTGGCGCCAAGAAACCTAATGGTGTTAGTTGCGCCCCTATAAATTTATTTAACATAACATTTAACATAACACCCACAGAAAACGTGTGCACGAATCCACTGCAACCAAGATGTACTTTTACGCAGTATCAGAGGTGAATGGACCGCAGTGATCTAGATAAACACACCCTAGTGGTTTATTAGATATGTACAACTGAGTTTGTGGTGGGCGCGCAGCAATTGAAGATTTAATCTGATGGCAAATGTCACAGTCAAGAACATAAGCGCAAGCTTGTTTATATAAACCGCACCACCAGTAGCGTTGTTGTAACAAAGATACAGTAGCTGCAACGCCGGCATCGGCGGAGGCCGTGCCCTCGTGAGCCGCTAATATCAAAGATGGTCTGCAGTCCGCATTGGGAATCAATCTGTCACCAACGTCGTTAATCCTCACTAACAGGACGTTATCAGGATTTAAGTGATAATGGTAACGAGAAGGGAAACCTCTCGGGTAATTAGTTCCCTTCTTTGTAGCAGCCAAGATGTCATCATCGATCTTACTTTTGGATCTTGTAACTGCTGCCACTAAGTATGTCGCCACTGCTGTTTTTGCTGCCTCGTCAGCTAGGCTGTTGCCGACAGCATGGACACCAACTCGTTGGTGACCAAGAGTGTGACTAACATTCACGAGAGGCAGATGTTCTTTAAGTTCTGCCACTCGAACCCAAAGCATTTTATGCTTAATTGTGCTACCTTTGGAATCACGGTATTCATTTTGAGACCAAAAATGTAGATTGTCGTTGTAAGATTGAACACAATAAAATGAGTCACTCACTATAAGAGTGGTGACCCGAGAATCAGCAAACTCCAGTGCGAGAACCAGAGCACGGAGCTCTGCCAACTGTGCGGTACAATCACCCAATGACTGCGTATGCACGACATCAGATTAGAATTCACAATTCACGAAAGTACCCACCACAATTGTGCAGGCCGCTGAATAGGCATGCTTCGATCCAGTTGCCGGTTGCACAGAACCATCAGTGTAAATGACACAATGGTAATCCTCGAGTGGGCGCGAAGACAGAGGAGCTGGATGAACTAATTCATACTGTAAGTACTCCTGAGTCTGTAATGCTGCGTCAAAGATATAGGTCACGTCGGGCGATGTCAAGGAAGTGGCCCATTGTATCCACCGGAGATGCAAAGCTTTAGAATTTGGTACACTCACTTTGGTTACTGCCTCAAGGGCAGGATATGGTGTGACCACCAACATGCGTTTCCCTTGTGACAGCGCTCGTTCTTTAAGAATCGCCAGCTCTACTGCCGTCAAAACTTTCTCGACAGAGGAAAAGCGCAGTTCAGCCGAAGTGTACAGGTGTGATTTGTAGGCAATGGGGACAGTGTCGCCCTCATTGAACGTTAAGTACGTGAAACCCACTGCGCCTGGCACAATTCTTATTAACAAGTTAGTGCGGTTATCACGTGTCAGTAAGTATTTTGAAGCAAGAAGGTCAGCTTGCAAAGATTGCAATATAGCTGAATGCTCCGGCAGCCAGCATGATTTGGGAAAAGTAGGTTGTACCAAGGCATAAAGCGGCTTGATACGCTGGGCATAATCAGGAATGTACGTGCGACCGAAATTCAGAAAGCCCAGTAAAGATTGTAATTTTTTCAGTGTTGTAGGAGCACGCAGGCATGCGCACTTCTCTAGGAAGTGCGGAGCCAATCCTCGACCCTCATTGTTGAGTCCGTATCCCCAAAACAACACTGTATACTCTGCAATGTGAGACTTTGCAAAGTTGAATTTGTAACCGAAGTCTGCAAACAAAACAATAATGCGATCAATGCGACACCGATGCGGCCACAACTCGTCATCTGTGAGATAAATATCATCCACATACGAGTAAGCATCAGGGTCAATGCTCTCTAACAGAGAGAGACTACACGAGCGGCAAAGACGCAAGGGCTGTTTTTATAGCCCATGGGTAATCTTTTAAAATGTTTTTGTTTGCCGCCCGAAGTAAACGCTGTCCACTGACTACTAAGAGAGGACAGGTTATGGCTGTAAAAGCCATTGGAAATGTCCAGTGTGGTCTTAAACCGTTTTCTCACGAGACTATTGACGAGAGCAGAACTGTGGGTATTCTGTACTGCGCATGTCCGCTAAGGAGAGTTTAAATGCTGGTAATCTAAGACTAGGTGGTACGACCCATCAGGCTTCTTCACAGTGAATAAAGGATTATTCATTGGTGACACACGTTTCAATAACACCTTGATATTCCAATTGTTTAAGGATTGCCGCAACGTGAGTTCTTGCTTCGTGACGCATGGGATACTGGGGTTGTGGCTGGGGCATGGACCGCAACGGAATCTCATGGCTGGCGGACAATTTATCCCAGCCTACCTGAGTATGATACAAAGCCGGTGCCAGCACCAGAGCCCACTCCTCGGCGAACTTCTTAGCTTGGTCCTTTGGCACTGTGTGCGCAAAGGACGGGAGGATCACCTCCTCCCCTCTAGGAGCATCTAAAATGAAAGCCGGGGGCCAATCTGCCTCTGCCAATAGAATATCGTATGAAGAGGTCAGATTATCCCAAAAAATCCCCTGAATTGTACGTTGTATGTCACCTTCAATTAAGAGAACTATATTATATAGTCTGTCAGGGGGAGCCACTCTAGCGTCAGCAGTTTCTACAGTAATGAACGTGTCAGTTGCTGTCGCCACCAGATATGGACGCAGTGCTTGTCGCACTACTGTAACTTCCGCCGCGCTGTCGAGCAGCGTTAGTGGCCATGTCAGGTTCTGAAGCTGCGTCTGCACTATCTGTGGCATACCTCGCTGTTAGCGCAGCAACCTTCTTCTTTTGAAACGGGGGTCGTTGACGTGCAGACTCGTCCTGCTTGCCTTTACCGTCACTCTGACGGGGTTGCTCACGTCCTTGGGCACCCCGTCCTTTCCCACGGTCTCTGCCACCGGACTGTGAAGCCGATGTTTCCTGTGAAGAACGAGGAGAACGTTGTTCAGAAACCTGAAATCTATCAGGTGACTTAATACTAGAGCGATCGCGCAGATCATATGTGCCTTCACTAGTCAACTGTACGGGTGAGGCAGGACGAGACCCCTGTTTCTGTTGCTGCTTCCCCTGTTTCTTTGCCCGCCAATTTTGTTTTGGAAAATTTGGGCGTTCGTCTTTACCAGACGAGCTCACCTTAGTTTGCTGTATCAAATCAGGAATTATCACAGTTGGTTTAACGCCTAAGGCACCGCGGCCTATGGCTCTATAGGCTTCCGCAATAGTCTTAGCAAACTCCTTAGGCCTGTCGAGTTCGTCCACGCGGTCCAATTTATTAGCTACTTGGAACTGCATAGCATCTCCTTTGAGGTTGCCCATTACCATGGAAGCAACCACAACGAACATCCCGACAAGCCGCATTCCTAATTCTACAGCAGCCTCCGCACCGTGATTATCTTGAACACGTTTAATGACGGACGGAAGCACAGACATAGACGGAGTGCCGAAGCACTTCGAGTATATCGCAGCAAAGACCTTGCCCCAGTTGTCACAATCGGCCATATTTGGGACTAAGTCTTTCGGCAAACTAATGGTGAGTATCCTGTGTTTCTCCACAGGAGTAGTATGTGGAAAAACCGCTTCCAGTTGGTCAAATTTCTCAGCAAGCCAATAAGGTAAGTCATCCTTATTTTGGGGGCGCTTGCCCATTACCGAATTAACCGTAACAGGACTAATAACCACTGCGTGGTGTTCAGCTGGTTGTCCAGCAACAGCAGGTGCCCCCACCTGCACGTTGCGTGACACGTACTGCACTAAAACCCTATGCACTATAATAAGGGCAGTGTGAAGTACACGCAACTCAGCCACCGCTACCGTGAGATAGCGGGGATGAGGCGGAAATCCGGCCATCACCGGCCATGTGGCCCCTGGAATTGACAAAGGGCCCATTCTAGCCGGTGTAACCACATGGGGAAGGGCGCCATTAAACCAAATGGTATGCTGCCAGGCAGAAATAGGAATTTCTAGTGTCCTATATGGCGTATAGATTGCAGGTAGCTGTGTGGGAGTATAGGAATGAAAAGTATCATCGTCTGCATCCACCGCCGGCAAAGTCACCCAAGAGTAAAACAACTCGTAAGGGAAAGACGCATCAGCGCTCACCACAAAAATAACAGCCATCCCATCGTCCTGCACCCTGTACGTCGTCAAATGACGCCGCAGAGGTGTACGGCTATGTGCAGCAATTTCAACCGCCATAAGGACACACAAAAGATCAACAACGATGTTAATCAGTAGCAGAAGGGTTCAGATATAGAAGAAACCTTTTTAATGATCAAGCTTGAAAGAACCTATTAGTCGAGTAACAGGTAGGTTTAAATCCGTCACTCCCGTTATCCGGAAACAGGAGTGAGGGAGTCGTGGACTATTATAAGCACTACTAAGGCGTTTCAAATCAATCGACCAAACGTTAGGTGCGCCATGTTGCAGGGATTCTGCTCATGCACAGAACTATGCGCAGGAAACCAGGACTTCAGTGAATTGTGGTGTACCAAAAACTCACCTCAGAACCCCGAACCCCTATCCGACCAGCATCAGTGTCCCATTCGTTATCCGATTTTATCTCGGCGGTCCCAATGTATAGACAACCCAGAACAAGCGACTTAGTGTATTCTCAGGAATGGTGGGAATCAGAAATACCTGTTCGTTATTATTCTCATATCAGTCCACAACAAGAGTAAACAGAGACACGGTAAAGTTTAAAGAGTTGGGGCGCTAGGTGGCGCACACGCGGAATTGCCGCACTGAGGTGAGGCTCCCGCAACCCGATGGTACGATCCTTAATTTATCCTGCTCACGGCAACGAGTGAGAGTTTTGACAGCATCGTTGGTGAGAGAAACCCGGCTGGGACACTCGCTGGAAGTTTCAGGCAGATTGCATCAGGGACTCCGGAGATACGTCTGGTGAAAGGCGGACCGCGACGTGCATGTGGAGTGCTGGACGGCGGACGGACGGACTGTGGAGGAAATCGAGACCGCGGCTTGCCATGAGGGTGAGGGCCGTAAGACGCGCTGCTGCGGAGCGGCGGAAGCGCACCGGCATGCCGGGGAGGCAGAGACAGATGCCCTAGTGGACAACGGGCTGTGGTGTGCTGGAGGCTCTGAGGACAACGCCATATCTGTCTCTCTTTGCCCACAGACCGGCGTTGAGCCGCACTCACCGCCGGTCTGTGGGCAAAGAGAGCAGCCGGGGTCGGCCTGCATGAGGAGTGCTACTGGAGGTTGGTGCTGAGAGGACCTTTCACGGCGGGAGTGCCGCAATCAGTAGAGACGTTGTGCTGGGGCCAGATAGCGTCACGACAGGCACTGCCGCTGGGAATGACAAGCCTGGTGCGGGGATTGCGCTGCTTACCTACGAGGCTTACTGGAGGTGGACAGTGATCGAGCGCTGAGTGTGCAGGTGCCATACGGGGAGCGCGGAGGCGGTGCTGCGACCCTGTGACTGCGCTGGGGAGGATTGGAGACATTCGTAATCCCCTGTGGGAGCTGGGGAGCGGCGACAGTGCCCGCAGGAGTGCGACGTTGGGGATCCTACCATAGGAGCGACAAGGCGAGCAATTCCCCTCGTCCTTGCTGACGGAGCAGGTGGGCCAAGCTTGGGAGGACGCGAGCGGCCGGCCGTGGAATCGAAGGAAGGAGACAGCGGTAGGAGGCAGGAGATTTTTGGGAATCAGAGGAGAAGGCACGCCTGAGCCGGGCACCCTGACTGGGGTGGCGTCATGGGCAAACCAGAGGCAAAGCAGACGAAACTGCATTTTGAGGGGGCGCGGCGTGGAACTCAGTCCCAGCAGAGCGGTCAACATCAGGAGAGTCAGACTGCAACCCAGGATGGAGCTGTGGGTGCGACTGCGGACACGCAGAACATACTTCAAGAAATCCGCCAGGGGTTTGCCACGGTGGTCGAGAAGGTGGATCACATGGCGACCAGAATGGATGCGTTGGTCCACAAAATGGAAGGTCATGAGGAGCGGATTCAGGAGGAAGAACGGCGTATATCGGAAACGGAGGATGTGACCGCTGGCCACACCACGCAACTGGCTAGGATGGATAATCTGCTCCGAGTGATAGCCGCTAAGAACGAGGACTTGGAAGCGCGCAGTCGGCGCAATAATATTCGCGTTATGGGAATCCCGGAGTCCACCAACGTTGGGAGACTAGAGGTATATGTAGAAAAAATGCTGCTGTCCACTATTGGCGCAGAGGAGCTGTCCAGCCAGTTTATAGTGGAGCGGGCCCACAGGTCCTTGGGCCCCCGGCCGCAGCCAGAGGCTAACCCGCGCCCAATAATTGCGAGACTGCTGAACTACAGGGACCGCGATGTAGTGCTGCGGGCAGCCAGAAAGAAACAATCTATGGTGTATGAGGGGAATACCTTCTCGATCTATCCTGACTTCACCCCTATGGTACAAGAGGAGAGGCGTAAGTTCCTGGACGTGAAAGCGAAACTGAGGAAGGCGCAAATAGATTACGCGCTGCTCTATCCAGCGAGCTTGAGGGTGACGCACCAAGGCAAGCAACATTTCTTCACCAAGCCGAATCAAGTGGAGGACTTCCTGAAGCAAGTGAGAGCGGCGTCTCGTGGTGGAGGTATGGGGTCGACGTCGTGATCAGCAGCAGCGAAAGGTGATGAAGAGGGTGAGGACTGACCAGGAAGTTGGAGGCCCAAACGGACTATCTGAGACTCAGGGGATGCACATGATCTGCCACGCATGCGAGGATTGACCAGCTGGCGGAATGCTGGGAGTATGACACACTGCACTGAGCAACGTATTATCTCCATCGGGCAACCTAAAGCCCTCTAGTCCTTGCCCGAGGGGAATGGGCTAAGCTAGTGGGGCAGGAGGATGCTGTGGGACCACCTAGTAGAAGCCCTTAGCGGGTATTACCCAGGGGCAAGGCGCTGTACACCCTGGTCGAGGGAGACGGTGCTGACTGTGACTTTGTTGGGGAGGGGGTACTGGGAGGGGTGACTTTACTGGCATGTTGGGGTTGCTTCAGTGGGAGGGGGTGGGGGCTCATGGGTTGATTGTTGGTTTACAAATGTTGATTCTCTGGGAGGATGCTCTTGGTAACACGCCAGGCGAGCGATCGGAGACTTTAGGCATGATGTTCTTGCAATTGGATACTGTATTGAGATGTTTGGTACAACTTGAGTTGATTGGCCCCGCTGGGGTGGTGCACCAGGTCATGACTGAGAGGATAGATCACGGTTGAAGGGGACGGGAACAAACTGAATATCCTCACGTGGAATGTGCGAGGGATGGGAGATGCGAGGAACTTTTTCCAGACAATTGATAGCCTACCTGGATAGACACAACACACACATTGCTATGCTACAGGAAACGCACTTCTCCCCTCGGGGAGGCAATCGCTTCGGGTGTCGGTGGGCTGCCCACAGGGTGTTCTCTTCCTACTCCTCCTATGCGCGTGGGACAGTGATACTCATAAAACGACGGGTACCTTTCCACTTCGGGGGAGCATCGGAAGACGCGCAAGGTCGATATTGCCTTATGTGGGGACGACTGGGCTCGGTGTCTGTTACACTGGCCTGTTGCTATGGGCCTAATGTTGTTGACCCCCTTTTTTTTCCCACCCTGTGGGCTAAGATATTTGAGGTGGGCTCCCAACATATTATCTGGGGTGGAGATTTTAATGCTACGCATAGCCCTAGTTGCGACAGATCACATCCGGCCCGCATCATTACACAAAAGCCGCTGGAGTGCTTAGAGACACCATCGCGGAATACCAGCTTGTGGATGCCTGGAGGCACCTACACCCAGGCACCAGGGAGGGGACCCATTACACGGCACAGGCGGCTTCCTGGGCGAGACTAGACTATTGGTTGGTATCTAGGGGACTGGGGCCTGCGATAGTTCAAGTGCAGCACTTAGCCCGCACTTACTCGGACCACGCTCCTGTAAGACTCACGCTGTCTTCATCGGACCTAGAGGTGCCGCGGGGTGGCTGGCGGATGAACGCGGCCATGCTGCTCGATGCAGTATTCCAGGAGGAGTTGCGGGAGGAGGTATATGACTTCTTTGCCCGCAATAAGGGATCGGTGAAAAGTGTGGAAATCATATGGGAAGCCTTCAAGGTAACGATTCGGGGGTTTTGTATAGCTAAGGGGTTCGGGGTGCTAAAGGACATAGTCCGCTCATTGCGAACATTAGAAGGGGAGCTGAAAAGGATTGAGACGGAGTTGGCACTACGGCCGTCTGCTGAAGCCCAGATAAGGTTTAGGGATACCCTAACGGAATATATGAGCACGGCGAAGAGGGAGGTGCGCTTTTGGGGCAAATACTGGCGGGCTAGAAGCTACGGAGAGGGAGACAGGCCGGGGAAGATGTTGGCGGCCCTGGTCCAAAAACCTCGCTATGCCAATTATATCCTAGAGATTGAGGAACAAGAGGGAATGGTATACCAGGATACGGATGGTATACTTAATGCATTCAGGAGACATTTTGAACACCTATATACCACTACGAGAAGGGATGAGTTGAAGCTGGAAGACTTTTTGGAAGATGTAGCGTTGGGATGCCTCAGCGATCGGCAGCGTGAGTTCTTATGCGCTCCCTTTGAACAAGATGAGGTGCGGGAGGCTATCATGAGCATGCAGTCCGGGAAAGCTGCTGGGACGGATGGTATCCCAATTGAATTCTATAAAACATATATAGATATAATGGCCCCGGTGCTGCGCGAAGTGTACGAGGAACCGCTGGAGGTTGGTTGCCTACCGGCCTCTATGAGGGAAGCATTGATGGTTTCGCTGTTGAAGCCGGGAAAGTCGCCTAGGGTGTGTGACTCTTATCGACCGCTGTCCCTCCTGAACTGCAACGCCAAAATACTGGCGAAACTGATTGCTGCCCGCCTGAACCTTTTGCTCGAAAATCTGATACTCCCGGATCAATCGGGATTTGTCCCGGGAAGGGCCACGTCCCACAACCTGCGGACGCTGTTTACGGTGCTAAATAATGTTGCGCCGGAGCTGCCCCTGGCTGCGATTTTTTTAGATGCCACTAAGGTGTTTGATTCGGTAGAGTGGGACTATGTCTTTGGCGTGATGCTGAGAATGGGCTTCCCCCCCCTTTTCTTGTCCTGGATTAGACTGTTATATACAGCACCAGAGGCTAAGATATTGATAAATGGGCGAATGACTGGGCCGCTGTCCATCACGAGAGGCACTCGGCAGGGGTGTCCACTCTCTCCGTTGCTTTTTGCAATAGCAATGGAGCCGCTGGCGGCGACATTGAGGCAACACCACAATGATAGAGCACTGAGGTGTAATCTGCGGCAAATCCTCATATCCATGTATGCGGATGACATCACATTGTACATCCGAGACCCACAAGAAAATCTGAATGTAATCCTGAAGGAATTCATTGTTTTTGGTAAGATGTCAGGGATCCACATAAACTGGGGCAAATCCTGTATTTTTCTGCTGACGCAGGCGACCAAGAGGTTTGAGCCTGACTATCCACTAAAATGGTGTGATGAGGAGGTGCGGTATCTGGGTATAAAAGTAACAAAGGACAGGGACGAGCTTATGCGCCTAAACTATGGCACTGTGATAATGCGCATTGGGGAGAATGTGACTCGTTGGAATGCATTGCCCCTGTCGATGGCAGGACGAGTGTCCTTGATCAAAATGGTGATCCTTCCCCAGCTGCTATACCTATTCCTTAACATCCCATTTTACCCGGGGCGCCACTTCTTCGCGACGCTCTGGTCGGAACTAACGCGATTGGTCTGGGGGGGCCGACAGCCGAGGCTACAGTGGGACATACTCACCAGACCATATTCGAAGGGAGGCTTTGGAGTCCCTGATTTCGAGTTATACTACTTTAGCGCGCAGGCCCATTATGCCTGGTACTGGATAGTGCAGCCTCGATATATGCCACAAGTGGCGGCGGAGCACTGGCTGGCACAGTCGATACCAATAGAAGGAGCAATATTTGGGCAGGTAACGCCGAGAGATAAGAGCCCGACTACAGTAACCTGTACAATAAGCGCCTGGAATTGGATTGGACGCATACTGGGTGCCCCCATGATGTATGCGGCCTCACTGCCACTGGCGTATCACCCTAATATGCCGTTGCTACAGGACACTGTGTTTCATCAGTTCAAAAAACGGGCGAAGATCGAGACATGGGGGGACCTGTATAGTGAGGGGCGTTTTTGCACGGTAGAGCGGCTCCTTCAGGGGCAGCAGCAGACGTCGTTGGACGTATTCCTGTATCTCAGACTCCGACAGGGGATGCGTAAAACCACCCCGAATTTTCCGGAGGAACCGGAGGCGCTGGCCCCGCTGCAGGCACTGCTCAAATGCACGACAGCTACAAGATTAGTATCACTCATTTATAGAATGGTGCACACACAGAGAGAACTGGCTGACCCAGCCTCCCGGGTGCGCTGGAATGAGGAGATTGGACTGACGCTCTCGGATGAGCAGTGGGAATTTTGCTGTCTTCAGACTGAGGGGGTGGCGGCCAGTAGTAGACTCCGCATGATACACTATAAATACCTGCATAGACTGTACTATACACCAGTGAAGATGCTTAGATTTAAATTGAGGGACTCGGATAGATGCGACCGGTGTGGAGTGGCTGGGGCAGATTTTTTGCACCTGGCGTGGGAGTGTGCGGGGGTGTATGACTACTGGCGGCGGGTGTTTGAGGCTCTTTCCGGTATGACGCACACACACATTGAGCCCACGCCTGTGATGGCACTATTGGGAAATGTTAAAGCGGTACAGGCGGCGCATCGAAAATATGTGGCAATGGCGCTCCTCATGGCAAAACGAAGGGTGGCCTGTAGATGGGGTAGGGGAAGGGCCCCGAAGTTTAAGGACTGGATAGCTGATTTATTGATGTGTCAGGAGCAGTCGGCCCTGTATTCGGAGCTGCTGCCTAGTGCTTCTAGGCCACGGAATATTTGGGCTCCTTTGACCTGCTATTTGCTGGAACATCCGCCAGAAGGTTCGAGACCAGAGGGCCCTGACACGAGGGGTTAACAATCACTTGAAGCTGGAATTTGGATGCGGGGTGGTGGTGAATTGCTACCCGATACTGGCACATGATAATACAGCTTAGGACAGGTGATGATGGGAAGCGTAGACTGTTCATTTTTCTGCACAGATTGGGACTCAGAGAGGGAGATTGCGGATATACATGTCCTGGTGGGCGGTGGAGGTTGGTTGGTAGGATCCTCTTCCTGAAGAGCTGTACGGGGATGTGCTGCAGTGTGCTGCCTCAAGTGTGCATATAATTGTAAATATCAGTACAGGTTGTATGAACCAATAACATGCCGGTCTCTGTAAATGGTGTTTATTTTACCAAAAAAGCTAATAAACAGAGTTTAAAAAAAAAGTTTAAAGAGTTTATTTTATAAACCTCGTGTCCTAAGATGCAGTACTTTGGCTAACATAAGCAGACAAATGATTAAAATCAAAACCATCAGCATAGTTACAATACCATAGAAAATGTAAGGAGAAATCATAATAAAATGACAGTGGATTGCAGCCACCTTCCTTTCGCTAGTAAACAAATATTATTATTATTATTAGACTAATAGAAGGTCTCTAGGCTTGAATGGGGAACCCCATACCGTAAAGATCAGCTTAGTGGAATCACATCACAGGATCAGGTATACTCTGCTCCTGGGAAAGCTCTTCTTCCGAATGCATGAATCAAGCAAGCAGCCTGCAATATTAAAAGTGCTCGACTCTCAGATATTTGCAGCTGCGTGCGTGTTATGGCTAAATAGTGGGCCAGTCAACCTGAACCCAAAAACATGCACCGTCTAGCGACCCAGACTGTTTCTTTACACAATGTTCAGACCAAGGTCACAGCTCACTGCTAGGGATGTGAACAACAGACAGTTCTCATGTGAAGAAAAGGCGAGCAAGCATTTCTCAAATAATGACATGTAACTGCAGTCGTGTGCAAAAGCAGCAAAAGTGGCAAGATGGCTTTCTAACATCTAACGCGGTTGTGCTAACTTAGCAATGTACGTATAAATTGCAGTCCTCACTACAACCCTTCACTACCCAAACATAACTGCACTACCATAAACACAAATACACTACCCCCAGCACGACGCCCTACACTACACAAACACCACTGCACTACCCTAACCCATAAAACACGACCCCCTACACTACACAAACACCACTGCACTACCCAAAAACGCTACCCCAGCACTACCCCCAAAACTACTCAAACACCACTGCACTACCCTAAAACACTACCCCCAGCACGACCACCTACACTACCCAAACACCACTGCACTACCCTTAACCCTAAAACACAACCCCAGCAGAAAGCCCTACACTACCCAAACACAACTGCACTACCCTAAACCCTAAAACACTACCACCAGCCTGACCGCCTACACTACACAACCACTGCACTACCCTAAACCCTAAAACACTACCCCTAGCATGAACCCCTACACTACACAAACACCACTGCACTACCCTAAACCCTAAAACACTACACACAGCATGACCCACTACACAAACACCACGGCACTACCCTAAACCCTAAATCCCTACCCCTTACACTAAATAAACACCACTGCACTACCCTAAACACTAAAACACTACCCCTACACTACACAAACACCACTGTACTACCCTAAACCGTAAATCTACCCCCAGCATGAACCCCTATATCACACAAGCAACTGCACTACCCTAAACCCTAATACACTACCCCAAGTACAACCCCCTACACTACACAAACACAACTGCACTACCCTAAACACAAAAACACTACCCCCAGCACGACGCCCTACACTACCCAAACACCACTACACTATCCTAACCCATAAAACACGACCCCTACACTACACAAACACAACTGCACTACCCTAAACCCTAAAACGCTAAACCCAGCACGACCCCCTACACTACACAAACACCACTGCACTACCCTAAACCCTAAAACACTAACAACTACACTACACAAACACCACTGTACAACCGTACATCCTAAAACACTACCCCCAGCATGACCCCTACACTACACAAACACAACTGCACTACCATAAACCCTAAAACACTACCCCCAGCACGATACACTTCTATACACAAACATAACTGCACTACCCTAAACACAAAAACACTACCCCCAGCACGACCCCCTTCACTACACAAACACCACTATACTACCCTAAACCCTAAACCACGACCCCATACACTACCCAAAGACCACTGCACTACCCTAAACCCTAAAACACTACCCCTTGCACTACACAAACACCACTGCACTACCCTAAACCCTAAAACACTACCCCCTACACTACACAAACACCACTGCACTACCCTTAACCCTAAAACACTACCCCCTACACTACAAAAACACCACTGCACTACCCTCAACCCTAAACCACTACCCCAGCACTACACCCTACACTACCCAAACAACACTGCACTACCCTAAACCCTAAAACAGTACCCCAGCATGACCTCCTCACAACACAAACACCACTGCAATACCCTAAACCCTAAATCTACCCCCAGCATGAACCCCTACTCTACCCAAACACCACTGCACTACCCTACACCCTAACACATGACCCCCTACACTACACAAACTCCACTGCACTACCCTAAACCCTAAAACACTACCCCCAGCACGAACCCCTTCACTACACAAACACCACTATACTACCCTAAACCCTAAAACACTATCCCCAGCACTACCCCCTACACTACACAAACACCACTGCACTACCATAAACCACTACCTCCTGCAGTACCCCCTAGACTATCCACACACCACTGCACTACCCTAAAACCTAAAACACTACCCCCAGCATGACCTCCTACAATACACAAACACCACAGCACTACCCTACTGCACTACCCTAAACCCAAAAACACAACCCCCTATACTACCCAAACACAACTGCACTACCATAAACCATAAAACACGACCCCCTACACTACACAAACACCACTGCACTAACCTAAACCCTAAAACACTACCCCAGCACTACCCCCTACAATACACAAACACCACTGCACTACCCTAAACCCTAAACCACTACCCCCTGCAGTAACCCCTACACTACCCATACACCTCTGCACTACCCTAAACCCTAAAACTCTACCCCCAGCATTACCCCCTACACTACACAAACACCAGTGCACTACCCCAATCCTAAAACACTACTTCAAGCTTGACTCCCTACACTGCACAAACACCACTGTACCACCCTAAACCCTAAAACACCACCCCCAGCATGACCCCCTAGACTACCCAAACACCACTGCACTAAACTAAACCCTAAAACACTACCCCAGCACTACCCCCTACACTACACAAACACCACTGCACTACCCTAAACCACTACCCCAGCACGACCCCCTACACTACATAAACATCACTGCACTACCCTAAACCCTAAAACACTACCCCAGCACTAACCCCTACACGACCCAAACAACACTGCACTACCCTAAACCCTAAAACACTACCCCCAGCACGACCCCCTACACTACACAAAAACCACTGCAATACCCTAAACCCTAAAACACTACCCCCAGCACTACGACCTACCCTACCCAAACACCACTGCACTACCCTAAATCCTAAAACACTACCCCAGCATGACCCCTACACTATATAAACACCACAGCACTACCCTACTGTACTACCCTAAACCACTACCCCAGCATGACCCCCTACACTACCCAAACACCACTGCACTACCCTAAAACACTACACCCAGCACGACCACCACCACTACACAAACACCACTGCACTACCCTAAAACACTACCCCAGCACAACCCCCTACACTACCCAAACACCACTGCACTACCCTATACCCTAAAACGCTACCCCAGCACTACCACCAACACTACCCAAACACCACTGCACTACCCTAAAACACTCCCCCAGCACTATGCCCTACACTACCCAAACACCACTGCGCTACCCTAAACCCCAAAACAAGAATCCCTATACTACACAAACACCACTGCACTAACCTTAAACACTAAAACACTACGCTCAGCATGACCCCCCACACTACCCAAACACCACTGCACTGCCATAAACCCGAAAACACTACCCCAGCATGACCCCCTCACAACACAATCACCACTGCAATACCCTAAACCCTAAATCTAGCCCCAGCATGACCCCCTACACTACCCAAACACCACTGCACTACCCTAAACCTTAAAACACTACACCCTACACTACACAACCACCACTGTACTACCCTAAACCCTAAAACACAACCCCCAGCACGACCCCCTTCACTACACAAACACCACTGCACAATCCTAAACCCTAAAACACTACCCCCAGCACGACCCCCTTCCCTACACAAACACCACTGCACTACCCTAAACCCTAAAACACTACCCCCTACACTACACAAACACCACTGCACTACCCTCAACCCTAAATGACTACCCCCAGCACGACCCCTTACACTACCCAAACACCACTGCACTACCCTAAAGCACTATCCCAAGCACTACCCCCTACACTACCCAAACACCACTGCACTACCGTAAACCCTAAAACATTAACCCCAGCACGACCCTCTACACTACACAAACACCACTACACTACCCTAAAACCTAAAACACTACCCCATCATGACCCCCTCACAACAGAAACACCACTGCACTACCCTAAACCCTAAATCTACCCCCAGCATGACTCCCTACACTACCCAATCACCACTGCACTATCCTAAACTCTAAAACACTACCCCCAGCATGGCCCCCTACACTACACAAATACCAGTGCGCTACCCTAAACCCTAAATTTACTCCCAGCATGACCCCCTACACTACCCAAACACCACTGCACTACCCTAAACCCTAAAACACTATCCCCAGCACTACCCCCTACACAACACAAACACCACTGCACTACCCTAAACCCTAAAACAGTACCCCTGCAGTATCCCCTACACTACACAAACACCAATGCACTACCCGAAACCATAAATCTACTCCCAGCATGACCCCCTACACTCCCAAAACACCACTGCACTATCCTAAACCCTAAAACACTACCCCCAGCATGACCCCCTACACTACACAAACACCAGTGTACTACCCTAAAACCTAAATCTACTCCCAGCATGACCCCCTACACTACCCAAACACCACTGCACTAACCTAAACCCTAAAACACTAACAACAGCACGACCCCATTCACTACACAAACACAACTGCACTACCCTAAACACAAAAACACTACCCCCAGCACGACGCCCTACACTACCCAAACACCACTACACTATCCTAACCCATAAAACAAGGACCCCTACACTACACAAACACAACTGCACTACCGTAAACCCTAAAACACTACCCCCAGCACTACGCCCTACTCTACCCAAACACCACTGGACTATCCTAAACACTAAAACCCTACCCCTAGCATGACTTCCTACAATACACAAGCACCACTGCACTACCCTAAACCAAAAAACACGACCCCCTACACTACCCAAACACAACTGCACTACCCTAAACCATACAACACGACCCCATTCACTACACAAACACCACTGCACTGCCTTAAACCCTAAAACACTACCGCCAGCACGACCTACACCGCTGCACTACCCTAAACCCTAAAACACTATACCCAGCACTACCCCCTACACTCCACAAACACCACTGCACTACCCTAAACCCTAAAACACTACCCCCAGCATGACCCCCTACAAGACACAAACTCCACTGCACTTCCCTAAACCCTAAAACATTAACTCCAGCACAACCCTCTACACTACACGAACACCACTGCACTACCCTTAAACCTAAAACACTACCCCATCATGACCCCCTCACAACAGAAACACCACTGCACTACCCTAACCCCTAAATCTACCCCAGTGTGACTCCCTACACTACCCAATCACCACTGCACTATCCTAAACCCTAAAAAACTACCCCCAGCATGGCCCCCTACACTACACAAACACCACTGCAATACCCTAAACTCTAAAACACAACCCCTGCAGTATCCCCTACACTACACAACCACTAGTGCACTACCGTAAACCCTAAATCTACTCCCAGCATGACCCCCTACACTACCCAAATACCACTGCACTACCCTAAACCCTAAAACACTACCCCCAGCACAACCCCCTGCACTGCACAAACACCACTGCACTACCCTAAACCCTAAAACACAACCCCTAGCATGACCCCCTACACTACACAAACACCACTGCACTACCCTAGACCCTAAAACACTACCCTACACTACCCAAACACCACTGCCCTACCCTAAACCCTAAAACACTGCCCCCAGCATGACACCCTACACTACCCAAACACCACTGCACTACCCTAAACCCTAAAACACTATCCCCAGCACTACCCTCTAAACTACACAAACACCACTGCACTACCCTAAACCCTAAAACACTTCCCCCTGCAGTGCTCCCTACACTACCCACACACCACTGCACTACCCTAAACCCTAAAACACTACCCCAGCACAACCCCCTACACTACCCCAACACCACTGCACTATCCTAAACCCTAAAACACTACCCCCAGAACGACCATCATCACTACACAAACACCACTGCACTACCCTAATCCCTAGAACACTACCCCAGCACTACCCCTTCACTACCCAAACACCACTACACTACCCTAAACCCTAAACTACTCCCAGCATGCCCCCTAAACTGCCCAAACACCACTGCACTACCCTAAACCCTAAAACACTACACCCTACACTACCCACACACCACTGCACTACGCTAAACCCTAAAACACTACCCGCTACACTATCCAAATACCACTGCACTTCCCTAAAACACTATCCCAAGCACTACCCCCTACACTACACAAATACCACTGTACTACCCTAAACCCTAAAACACGAACCCCTACACTACCCAAACACCACTGCACAACCCTCAACCCTAAAACACTACCCCCAGCACTACGACCTACCCTACCCAAACACCACTGCACTACCCTAAACCCTAAACACTACCCCAGCATGACCCCCTCACAACACAAACACCACTGCACTACCCTAAACCGTAAATCTACCCCCAGCATGACTCCCTACACTACCCAAACACCACTGCAGTACCCTAAACCCTAAAATACTATCCCCAGCATGACACCCTACACTACACAAACACCACGGCACTATCCTAAACAATAAACACTACCCCTAGCAGTACGCCCTACACTACCCAAACACAACTGCACTACCCTAAACCCTAAAACACTATCCACAGCACTACCCCTACACTACACAAACACCACTGCACTACTCTAAACCCTAAAACACTACCCCAGCACTACCCCTACACTACCCAAACACAACTGCACTACCATAAACCCTAAAACACTACCCCAGCATGACCCCCTCACAACAAACACCACTGCAATATCCTAAATCTACACCCAGCATGACCCCCTACACTACCAAAACACCACTGCACTACCCTAAACCCTAAAACACGACCCCCTACACTACACAAACTCCACTGCACTACCCTAAACCCTAAAACACTACCCCCAGCACGACCCCCTGCACTGCACAAACACCACTGCACTACCCTAAACCCTAAAACACGACCCCTAGCATGACCCCCTACACTACACAAACACCACTGCACTACCCTAGAACCTAAAACACCACCCTACACTACCCAAACACCACTGCCCTACCCTAAACCATAAAACACTGCCCCCAGCATGACACCCTACACTACCCAAACACCACTGCACTACCCTAAACCCTAAAACACTATCCCCAGCACTACCCTCTAAACTACACAAACACCACTGCACTACCCTAAACCCTAAAACACTTCCCCCTGCAGTGCTCCCTACACTACCCACACACCACTGCACTACCCTAAACCCTAAAACACTACCAACAGCACAACCCCCTACACTACCCAAACACCACTGCACTATCCTAAACCCTAAAACACTACCCCCAGGACGACCATCATCACTACACAAACACCTCTGCACTAGCCTAAACCCTAAAACACTACCCCCTACACTACACAAACACCACTGCACTACCCTCAACCCTAAAACACTACCCCCAGCACTACGCCCTACACTACCCAAACACCACTGCACTACCCTAAAACACTATCCCAAGCACTATTCCCCACACTACACAAACACCACTGCACTACCCTAAACCCTAAGACACTACCAACAGCACAACCCCCTACACTACCCAAACACCACTGCACTATCCTAAACCCTAAAACACTACCCCCAGGACGACCATCATCACTACACAAACACCTCTGCACTAGCCTAAACCCTAAAACACTACCCCCTACACTACACAAACACCACTGCACTACCCTAAACCATAAAACACTACGCCCTGCACTACGCCCTATACTACCCAAACACCACTGCACTACCCTAAACCCTAAAACACTATCCCGAGCACTACCCCCTACACTACACAAACACCACTGCACTACCCTAAACCACTACCCCCAGCAGTACTTCATACACTACCCAGACACCACTGCCCTAAACCCTAAAACACTACCCCCAGCATGACCCCCTACACTACACAAACACAACGGCACTACCCAAAACCCTAAAACACTACCCCCAGCAGTATGCCCTACACTACCCAAACGCAACTGCACTACCCTAAACCCTAAAACACTATCCCCAGCACGACCCCCTACACTACCCAAACACCACTGCACTACCCTAAACCACAACCCCCTACACTACAGAAACAGCACACCACTACCCTAAACCCTAAAACACTACCCCAAGCACGACCCAATACACTACACGAACACAACTTTACATCCCCTAAACCCAAAAACACTACCCCCAGCATGACCTCCTACACTACCCAAACACCTTTGCACTACCCTAAACCCTAAAACACTACCCTAGTGCTACCCCAACACTACCCAAGCACCACTGCACTACGCTAAACCCTAAAACACTACCCCCTACACTACACAAACACCACTACACTACCCTAAACCCTAAAACACTAACCCCAGCACTACGCCCTAAACTACCCAAACACCACTGCACTACCCTAAACCACTATCCCCAGCACTACCCCCTACACTACACAAACACCACTACACTACCCTAAACCCTAAAACAGTACCCCCGCACGATTCCCTACACTACCCAAACACCACTGCACTACACTAAACCCTAAATCTACCCCAGCATGACCTCCCACACTACAAAAACACCACTGCACTACCCTAAATCTACACCCATCATGACCCCCTACACTAACCAAACACCACTGCACTACCCTAAACCCTAAAACATGACCCCCTACACTACACAAACTCCACTGCACTACCCTAATCCCTAGAACACTACCTCAGCACTACCCCTACACTACCCAAACACCACTGCACTAACCTAAACCCTAAACTACTCCCAGCATGCCCCCTAAACTGCCCAAATACCACTGCACTACCCTAAACCCTAAAACACTACACCCTACACTACCCACACACCACTGCACTACGCTAAACCCTAACACACTACCCCCTACACTACCCAAATACCACTGCACTTCCCTAAAACACTATCCCAAGCACTACCCCCTACACTACACAAATACCACTGTACTACCCTAAACCCTAAAACACGAACCCCTACACTACCCAAACACCACTGCACAACCCTCAACCCTAAAACACTACCCCCGGCACTACGACCTACCCTACCGAAACACCACTGCACTACCCTAAACCCTAACACACTACCCCAGCATGACCCCTACACTATATAAACACCACAGCACTACCCTACTGCACTACCCTAAACCACTACCCCAGCATGACCCCCTACACTACCCAAACACCACTGCACTACCCTAAAACACTACACCCAGCACGACCACCACCACTACAGAAACACCACTGCACTATCCTAAAACACTACCCCAGCACAACCCCCTACACTACCAAAACACCACTGCACTACCCTACACCCTAAAACGCTACCCCAGCACTACCACCAACACTACCCAAACACCACTGCACTACCCTAAAAAACTCCCCCAGCACTATGCCCTACACTACCCAAACACCACTGCACTACCCTAAACCCAAAAACAAGAATCCCTATACTACACAAACACCACTGCACTACCCTAAACACTAAATCACTACGCTCAGCATGACCCCTTACACTACCCAAACACCACTGCACTGCCCTAAACCCGAAAACACTACCCCAGTATGACCCCCTCACAACACAATCAGCACTACAATACCCTAAACCCTAAATCTACCCCCAGAATGACAACCTACACTACCCAAACACCACTCAACTACCCAAACCCTAAAACACGACGCCCTACACTACACAAACTCCACGGCACTACCCTAAACCCTAAAACACTACCCCCAGCACGACCTCCTTCACTTCACAAACACCACTGCACTATCCTAAACCCTAAAACACTACTCCCAGCACGACCCCCTTCACTACACAAACACCACTGCACTACCCTAAACCCTAAAACACTACCCCCTACACTACACAAACACCACTGCACTGCCCTCAACCCTAAAAGACTACCCCCAGCACAACCCCTTACACTACCCAAACACCACTGCACTACCCTAAAACACTATCCCAAGCACTACCCCCTACACTACCCAAACACCACTGCACTACCCTAAACCCTAAAACACTACCCCCAGCACGACCCTCTACACTGCACAAACACCACTGCACTACCCAAAAACCTAAAACACTACCCCAGCATGACCCCCTCACAACAGAAACACCACTGCACTACCCTAAACCCTAAATCTACCCCCAGCATGACTCCCTACACTACCCAAACACCACTGCACTATCCTAAAACACTACCCCCAGCATGGCCCCCTACACTACACAAACACCAGTGCTCTACCCTAAACCCTAAATCTACTCCCAGCATGACCCCCTACACTACCCAAACACCACTGCGCCACCCTAAACCCTAAAACACTATCCCCAGCACTACCCCTACACAACACAAACACCACTGCACTACCCTAAACCCTAAAACACTACCCCTGCAGTATCCCCTACACTACACAAACAGCAGTGCATTACCCTAAACCCTAAATCTACTCCCAGCATGACCCCCTACACTACCCAAACACCACTGCATTACCCTAAACCCTAAAACACTATCCCCAGCACTACCCCTACACAACACAAACACCACTGCACTATCCTAAACCCTAAAACACTACCCCCAGCATGACCCCCTACACTACACAAACACCAGTGCACTACCCTAAACACTAAATCTACTCCCAGCATGACCCCCTACACTACCCAAACACCACTGCACTATCCTAAACCCTAAAACACTAACCCCAGCACGACCCCCTATAATATACAAGCACCACTGCACTACCCTAAACCCTAAAACACGACCCATACACTACACAAACAAAACTACACTACCCTAAACCCTAAAACACTACCCCCAGCACGACTCCCTACACTACCCAAACAACTGTACTACCCTAAACCCTAAATCTACCCCCAGCACAACCCCCTACACTACACAAACACCACAGCACTGCATTAAACCCTAAAACACTACCCCCAGCATGACCCCATTCACTACACAAACACCACTGCACTGCCTTAAACCCTAAAAAACTACCCCCTACACTACACAAATAGCACAACACTACCTTCAACCCTAAAACACTACCCCCAGCACGACCTACACCGCTGCACTACCCTAAACCCTAAAACACTATACCCAACACTACCTCCTACACTCCACAAACACCACTGCACTACCCTAAACCCTAAAAAACTACCCCGAGCATGACCCCCTACACGACACAAACACCACTGCACTACCCTAAATCCTAAAACACTATCCACAGCACTACCCCCTACACCACACAATCACCACTGCACTACCCTAAACCCTAAAACACAACCCCAGCACTACCCCTACACTACCCAAACACCACTGCACTACCCTAAACCCTAAAACACTACCCCCAGCACGACCATCTTCACTACACAAACACCACTGCACTACCCTAAACCCTAAAACACTACCCCCTAAACTACACAAACACCACTGCACTACCCTCAACACTAAAACACTACCCCCAGCACTATGCCGTACACTACACAAACACCACTGTACTACTTTAAATCACTATCCCAAGCAGTACCCCTACACTACACAAACACCACTGCACTACCCTAAACCCTAAAACACGAACCCCTACACTACACAAACACCATTGCACTACCCTAAACCCTAAAACACTACCCCCAGCACTACGCCCTACTCTACCCAAACACCACGGCACTACCCTAAACCCTAAAACACTATCCCAAGCACTACCCCTACACTACACAAATACCACTGCACTGCCCTAAACCCTAAAACACTACCCCCAGCAGTACCCCATACACTACCCAAACACCACTGCACTATCCTAAAACCTTAAATACTACCCCCAGCATGACCCCCTACACTACACAAACACCACGGCACTACCCTAAACCCTAAAACACTACCCCTAGCAGCACTCCCTACACTACCCAAACACAACTGCACCACCCTAAACCCTAAAACACTATCCACAGCACTACCCCCTACACTACACAAGCACTACTGCACTACCCTAAACCCTAAAACACTACCCCAGCACTACCCCTACACTACCCAAACACAACTGCACTACCCTAAACCCTAAAACACTACCCCCAGCATGACCACCTTCGCTACACAAACACCACTGCACTACCCTAGACCCTAAAACTCTACCCCAGCACTACCCCTACACTACCCAAACACAACTGCACTACCCTAAACCCTAACACACTACACCAGCATGACCCCATCACAATAAACCACTGCAATACCCTAAATCTACACCCAGCATGACCCCCTACACTACCCAAACACCACTGCACTACCCTAAACCCTAAAACACTACCCCCAGCATGACCACCTTCGCTACCCAAACACCACTGCACTACCCTAAACCCTAAAACACGACCCCCTACACTACACAAACTCCACTGCACTACCCTAAACCCTAAAACACTACCCCAGCATGACCACCTTCGCTACACAAACACCACTGCACTACCCTAAACCCTAAAACACTGCCCCCAGCATGACACCCTATAGTACCCAAACACCACTGCACTACCCTAAACCCTAAAACACTACCCCCAGCACTACCCCCTATACTACCCAAACACCACTGCACTATCCTAAACCCTAAAACACTATCCCCAGGACGACCATCTTCACTACACAAACACCACTGCACTACCCTCAACCCTAAAACACTACCCCCAGCACTACGCCCTACACTACCCAAACACCACTGCACTACCCTAAAACACTATCCCAAGCACTACCCCCTACACTAGACAAACACTACTGCACTACCCTAATCCCTAAGACACAAACCCCTACACTACACAAACACCACTGCACTACCCTAAACCCTAATACACTACGCCCAGCACTATGCCCTACACTACCCAAACACCTCTGCACTACCCTAACCCCTAAAACACTATCATGAGCACTACCCCCTACACTACACAAACACCACTGCAGTACCCCATACACTACCCAAACACCACTGCACTACCCTAAACCCTAAAACACTACCCCAGCATGACCCCCTACACTACCCAAACACCACTGCACTACCCTAAATCTACCCCCAGCATGACCCCCTACAGTACCCAAACACCAATGCAATACCCTAAACCCTAAAACACTACACCCAGCACGACCCCCTACACTACACCAACACCACTGCACTGACCTATAACACTACCCCCTACACTACACAAAGATCACTGTACTACCCTCAACCCTAAAACACTACCCCAGCACTATGCCCTACACTACCCAAACACCACTACACTACCCTAAACACTATCCCAAGCACTACCCCTACACTACACAAACACCACTGCACTACCCTAAACCCTAAAACACTACCACCGCACGATTCCCTACACTACCCAAACACCACTGCACTACCCTAAACCATAAAACACAACCCCCTACACTACACAAACTCCACTGCACTACACTAAACCCTAAAACACTACCCCCAGCACAACCCCCTTCACTACACAAACACAACTGCACTACCCTACACCCTAAAACACTAACCCCAGCACAACGCCCTATACTACCCAAACACCACTGCACTACCCTAAAACAGTATCCCAAGCACTACCCCAATACTACACAAACACCACCGCACTACCCTAACCCTGAAACACTACCCTAGAATGACCCCCTACACTACCCAAACACCACTGCACTACCCTAAACCCTAACACACAACCCCAGCACTACCCCTACACTACCCAAACACCACTGCACTACCCTAAACCCTAAAACACTACCCCCAGCATGACCCTCTACACTACACCAACACCACTGCACTAACCTATAACACTACCCCCTACACTACACAAACAGCACTGCACTACCCTCAACCCTAAAACACAACCCCCAGCACTACGCCCTACACTATCCAAACACCACTGCACTACCCTAAACCACTATCCCCAGCACTACCCCCTACACTACCCAATCACCACTGCACAACCCTAAGCCATGACCCCCTACACTACCCAAAGACCACTACACTACCCTAAACCCTAAAACACTACCACCTACACTACACAAACACCACTGCACTACCCTAAACCATAAAACACTACCCCAGCATGACCCCCTCACAACACAAACACCACTGCACTACCCTAAACCCTAAAACACTACCCCTAGCACGACCCCCTACACTACACAAACACAACTGCACTACCCTAAACCCTAAAACTCTATCCCCAGCACGACCCCCTTCACTACCCAAACACAATTGCACTACCCTAAACCCCAAAACACAACCTCCAGCACGACCTCCTACACTACCCAAACACCAATGCACTACCCTACACCCTAAAACACTACCCCAGCGCTACCCCCAACACTACCCAAACACCACTGCACTACCCTAAACCCTAAAACACGACCCCCTACTCTACACAAACACCACTGCACTGACATAAACCTAAAACAATACCCCCAGCATGACCCCCTCACAACACAAACACCACTGCACTACCCTAAACCCTAAAACACTACCCTTAGCATGACCCCCTACACTAACCAAACACCACTGCACTACACTGCACTAAACCCAAAAACACTACCCCAGCACTACCCCTACACTGCCCAATCACCACTGCACTACCCTAAACCCTAAAACACTACACCCTACACTACCCACACACCACTGCACTACGCTAAACCCTAAAACACTACCCCCTACACTACCCAAATACTACTGCACTTCCCTAAAACACTCTCCCAAGCACTACCCCCTACACTACACAAATACCACTGCACTACCCTAAACCCTAAAACACGAACCCCTACACTACCCAAACACCACTGCAGTTCCCTAAAACACTATCCCAAGCACTACCCCTGCACTACACAAACACCACTGCACTACCCTAAAACATGAACCCCTACACTACACAAACACCACTGCACTACTCTAAACCCTAAAACAATACCCCCAGCACTACGCAATACACTACCCAAACACCACTGCACTACCCTAAACCCTAAAACACTATCCTGTGCACTACCCCCTACACTACACAAACACCACTGCACTACCCTAAACCCTAAAACTCTAACCCCCAGCAGTACCCCATACACTACCCAAACACCACTGCACTACCCTAAACCCTAAAACACTACCCCAGCATGACCCCTACACTACCCAAACACCAATGCACTACCCTAAATCTACCCCCAGCATGACCCTCTACACTACACCAACACCACTGCACTAACCTATAACACTACCCCCTACATTACACAAACAGCACTGCACTACCCTCAACCCTAAAACACAACCCCCAGCACTACGCCCTACACTACCCGAACACCACTACACTACCCTAAAACACTATCCCAAGCACTACCCCTACACTACACAAACACCA
Source organism: Triturus cristatus (assembly GCF_964204655.1). NCBI lineage: Eukaryota > Metazoa > Chordata > Amphibia > Caudata > Salamandridae > Triturus > Triturus cristatus. Next base: position 618,739,121 of record NC_140579.1, on the reverse strand, counting down.
CTGCACTACCCTAAACCCTAAAACACTACCCCCGCACGATTCCCTACACTACCCAAACACCACTGCACTACCCTACACCGTAAATCTACCCCCAGCATGACTCCCTACACTACCCAAACACCACTGCACTACACTAAACCCTAAAATACTACCCCCAGCATGACCCCCTACGCTACACAAACACCACGGCACTACCCTAAACCCTAAAACACTACCCCTAGCAGTACGCCCTACACTACCCAAACACAACTGCACTACCCTAAACCCTAAAACACTATCCACAGCACTACCCCTACACTACACAAACACCACTGCACTACCCTAAACCCTAAAACACTACCCCAGCACTACCCCTACACTACCCAAACACAGCTGCACTACCGTAAACCCTAAAACACTACCCCAGCATGACCCCCTCACAACAAACACCATTGCAATACCCTAAATATACACCCAGCATGACCCCCTACACTACCCAAACACCACTGCACTACCCTAAACCCTAAAACACGACCCTCTACACTACACAAACTCCACTGCACTACCCTAAACCCTAAAACAATACCCCCAGCACGACCCCCTGCACTGCACAAACACCACTGCACTACCCTAAACCCTAAAACACTACCCTTAGCATGATCCCCTACACTACACAAACTCTACTGCACTACCCTAAACCCAAGAACACTACCCCAGCACTACCCCTACACTGCCCAAACACCACTGCACTACCCTAAACCCTAAAACACTACACCCTACACTATCCACACACCACTGCACTATGCTAAACCCTAACACACTACCCCCTACACTACCCAAATACCACTGCACTGCCCTAAAACACTATCCCAAGCACTACCCCCTACACTACACAAATACCACTGCACTACCCTAAACCCTAAAACACGAACCCCTACACTACCCAAAAACCACTGCACTTCCCTAAAACACTATCCCAAGCACTACCCCTGCACTACACAAACACCACTGCACTACTCTAAACCCTAAAACAATACCAACAGCACTACGCCATACACTACCCAAACACCACTGCACTACCCTAAACCCTAAAACACTATCCTGTGCACTACCCCCTACACTACACAAACACTACTTCACTACCCTAAACCCTAAAACACTAACCCCCAGCAGTACCCCATACACTACCCAAACACCACTGCACTACCCTAAGCCCTAAAACACTACCCCAGCATGACCCCCTACACTACCCAAACACCAATGCACTACCCTAAATCTACCCCCAGCATGACCCCCTACAGTACCCAAACACCAATGCACTACCCTAAACCCTAAAACACTACCCCCAGCACGACCCCCTATACTACACCAACACCACTGCACAAACCCTAAAACACTACACCCTACACTACCCACACACCACTGCACTACGCTAAACCCTAAAACACTACCCCCTACACTACCCAAATACTACTGCACTTCCCTAAAACACTCTCCCAAGCACTACCCCCTACACTACACAAATACCACTGCACTACCCTAAACCCTAAAACACGAACCCCTACACTACCCAAACACCACTGCAGTTCCCTAAAACACTATCCCAAGCACTACCCCTGCACTACACAAACACCACTGCACTACCCTAAAACATGAACCCCTACACTACACAAACACCACTGCACTACTCTAAACCCTAAAACAATACCCCCAGCACTACGCAATACACTACCCAAACACCACTGCACTACCCTAAACCCTAAAACACTATCCTGTGCACTACCCCCTACACTACACAAACACCACTGCACTACCCTAAACCCTAAAACTCTAACCCCCAGCAGTACCCCATACACTACCCAAACACCACTGCACTACCCTAAACCCTAAAACACTACCCCAGCATGACCCCTACACTACCCAAACACCAATGCACTACCCTAAATCTACCCCCAGCATGACCCTCTACACTACACCAACACCACTGCACTAACCTATAACACTACCCCCTACATTACACAAACAGCACTGCACTACCCTCAACCCTAAAACACAACCCCCAGCACTACGCCCTACACTACCCGAACACCACTACACTACCCTAAAACACTATCCCAAGCACTACCCCTACACTACACAAACACCACTGCACTACCCTAAACCCTAAAACACTACCCCCGCACGATTCCCTACACTACCCAAACACCACTGCACTACCCTACACCGTAAATCTACCCCCAGCATGACTCCCTACACTACCCAAACACCACTGCACTACACTAAACCCTAAAATACTACCCCCAGCATGACCCCCTACGCTACACAAACACCACGGCACTACCCTAAACCCTAAAACACTACCCCTAGCAGTACGCCCTACACTACCCAAACACAACTGCACTACCCTAAACCCTAAAACACTATCCACAGCACTACCCCTACACTACACAAACACCACTGCACTACCCTAAACCCTAAAACACTACCCCAGCACTACCCCTACACTACCCAAACACAGCTGCACTACCGTAAACCCTAAAACACTACCCCAGCATGACCCCCTCACAACAAACACCATTGCAATACCCTAAATATACACCCAGCATGACCTCCTACACTACCCAAACACCACTGCACTACCCTAAACCCTAAAACACGACCCTCTACACTACACAAACTCCACTGCACTACCCTAAACCCTAAAACAATACCCCCAGCACGACCCCCTGCACTGCACAAACACCACTGCACTACCCTAAACCCTAAAACACTACCCTTAGCATGATCCCCTACACTACACAAACTCTACTGCACTACCCTAAACCCAAGAACACTACCCCAGCACTACCCCTACACTGCCCAAACACCACTGCACTACCCTAAACCCTAAAACACTACACCCTACACTATCCACACACCACTGCACTATGCTAAACCCTAACACACTACCCCCTACACTACCCAAATACCACTGCACTGCCCTAAAACACTATCCCAAGCACTACCCCCTACACTACACAAATACCACTGCACTACCCTAAACCCTAAAACACGAACCCCTACACTACCCAAAAACCACTGCACTTCCCTAAAACACTATCCCAAGCACTACCCCTGCACTACACAAACACCACTGCACTACTCTAAACCCTAAAACAATACCAACAGCACTACGCCATACACTACCCAAACACCACTGCACTACCCTAAACCCTAAAACACTATCCTGTGCACTACCCCCTACACTACACAAACACTACTTCACTACCCTAAACCCTAAAACACTAACCCCCAGCAGTACCCCATACACTACCCAAACACCACTGCACTACCCTAAGCCCTAAAACACTACCCCAGCATGACCCCCTACACTACCCAAACACCAATGCACTACCCTAAATCTACCCCCAGCATGACCCCCTACAGTACCCAAACACCAATGCACTACCCTAAACCCTAAAACACTACCCCCAGCACGACCCCCTATACTACACCAACACCACTGCACTAACCTAAAACACTACCCCCTACACTACACAAACAGCACTGCACTACCCTCAACTCTACAACACTACCCCCAGCACTATACCCTACACTACCCAAACACCACTGCACTACCCTAAAACACTATCCCAAGCACTACCCCTACACTACACAAACACCACTGCACTACCCTAAACCCTAAAACACTACCCCCACACGATTCCCTACACTACTGTTAGACCTGGCACCATTGGCGTGAGTCTCCCTTCCTTTTTTTTCGCTGTGTCTCCTCTGTTTTTGCTGGTTATAGATGCTCTGGGCGCTGTGCCACTGCCATTCAGTGCCACAGCGCGAATGCTCCCTTTGTAAAGATGACATATGAATTGGTACATCCATGATTGGCTTATTCAGTTTACCTGTTAGTCCCTAGTAGCGTGGCCGGTGTGTGCCCAGGGCTGGTAAACCGAATGCTGCTGGTGGGCCTGCAGCACTGGTTTGTGCCACCCACAGAAGCAGCTTGTAAAGTGTGTCTCAGACCTGCTGCTGCAGTGTCTGCGTGCAGTCCAGAACTGCCATCTTGGCTGTGAAGTGCACCCACTTCCCAGCCCCTAAACCTTCCCTTGGCATCATGTAAGCCCCCCTTATGATAGGGCGCATTGTATGTGTAAGGTAGGGCATGCCCTGTTGTATGTAGCATGTCCTAGTAGTGAATTACACCCAATTTCGTTTTTCACTACTGTAAGGCTACCTGTTCTCCATAGGCCAGAATGGGAGGTCTGAGCTATTATATCCTATAGTCCTAACTGACCCACAGAACATGGTAGAAAAACGAATCTAGTATGCCTGAGCTCAGAATATTAAAATACATCTTTTAGTGAAGGTTATTTTTATATTCTGTGTTTGAAACTACCACTTTTAGAGTATAGGTACTTTCTTGCCTAAGCCTTCCAGTTGCTCTGCTATTATGTGTATTGGCTGTCTGGTTTTGGAGGGACAGGGCAGGCTGAGTCAGACCTGGGTTGAATAGAGCGACCTGCCTGGGTGTGAGGGGAGGGGTAGCTCCTGCACTTGAATAGGGCTGTGCCTGGCAAGGTGAATGCTGGCTCCACCTCCCACTGTGCGTCTGAGGCAGACCCCCTCTTTCTGAAAGGAAGGATGCAGCCTGATCAACAAAGTGCTCCAGGGCTGGGCAAAACTGGTTCTGGCTGGGTTCAGAGACTTGGGACCCCTAAGAACAAAGACTTTGGGGGTATAAATATTTGTGCACAAACCCCTACAATTTGTATTGCTCCTGGATAACAAGAAGAACCTCTGTCCGTGGGACTACAAGAATCTGCAGGAGAAGGACTGTCCTTGTGCTTGTGTGCTGTTTCTGGGACTGGCCTGCAGCTGTTACTACTGGACTTCAAGAAGAGGAAAAGAACTTTGATTGGACTTTTTTGTGCTACAGCAATCACCCAAGGGCTAGGAGAGAGCTAGCCTCCTGCTGGAGTCTCAGGCACATCAGACTCCACCATCAGCCTCCTGTTTCCTCCCAGCGAGGATTACTATCTGCAGGTGAGGATCCTGTGTGTTCCAGGGCCTCTAGTTCTACTGCTGAGAAGAGAGCGCTGAAAATCGTTGCTAACCTCCGTTAGCGAGCCGCTGCAGCTGGTGAGCGTGAGAAAAATCGCCGCTCCGCTGTCGCCGAGTGCTCGCTAACCCCGAAGATCGTCGCAGCACCTGTCTGCGGGCCTGAAAACGCCCGCTATCCTAAGATCGTCGCAGCACCTGTCTGCGGGCCTGAAAACGCCCGCTATCTGGAAATCATCGCAACAGGATCATCGCAGCGCGGACGCCGAGCGTTCGCCATTTCCCCCGCATCGAATCCGGATCGTCGCTTCCTCGCGGAGCGCCATCTTTGTCAACGCAGCAAGATCGCACACGCAACAGGCTCGGTGCATCATCCTCTCTTCACGGCAAGGATTTCATCGCATCACCGGCTTAGCGTGAGGAAGTTTGTCGCTTTGTCCTGCCCGCAACCCAGCGCATCATCCTCCCTTGCGGTAAGGATTCAACGCATCGCTGGTTAGCGTGAGGAAATTCATCGCTACAACGCCTTAGCGACATTTTTGTTGCTTTGCTCCAGGAACCAGATACTTTGTGAGTAAAAGGGTCGCAGAGACCCCTGCCTTGAACTAAACATCATTTTGTGCATCCTGAACTATTTTTCCTTGCAGCATTTCTAAAGTAATTATATTTTTATAGTATTGTGGATTTTTTACTGTTATTGGTCTTGTGATTAAGTCTATATAAAAATACCTATTTTTCATAACTACTTGAGTGGTGTCCATTTGTAGTGTTCCTCATTATATTACTGTGTATGGTCATAAATGCTTCACACACTGCCTCTGAGATAAGCCTAGCTGCTCGTGCTACGTTACCACAGGGTTGAGCAGGGGTTGTCAAAGGGTGTAGGCTGCTTACTCTGACTTAGGAAGAAGGGTCCCTACTTGGACAGTGGCCAGCCATTGCCAACTAGAGACCCCCATTTCTAACATTGGTGGTCAGCGGTGAGGATCTGGACTTGCATTTATGATTGCATACAGTAATTATAGTGTACACTACTAGTGAGTGCAGACCATAACATAACCACGTACGTTTTTGAGATTTTTGATTCTATTTTTGATCGATATTGCCAGTTATTATTACAATGGCCAAGCCCAGATCCAATGCCTCTGAGGATCTCTCCTGGGAAGAAGAGAAATTAGACACCTACAATGCCAAGCAGCTCAAATATTTTTGCAAACGCTTCACAGTCCCTATCACAGGTCTCACTAGAAGGGAAGAGTATTACAAGGCGCTGAAGGCCTGGTTAGAAGCCAGGGATGCCCCAAAGAATGTAGAAGAGCCTGTGGAGGGGGGAGAGGAGGCAGGAGAGCGGCAGGACGAAATTGTAGATTTGGTAGGGGATAAAGCAGTTTCCAGCCCGGGCACTAGTGTGTCCTCAAGGGGCCTGACTCCAGAAGAGATGGAGGACAGGGAGAGAGATAGGCGGCATAATATGGAGATGGCTAAGCTTAAATTGGATGGTCAGAGAGACCTAGAGAATAAGAAGTTGGAAGTTGAGATAATGAATATGAAATTTGAACATGAGAGAATTTTGAGGGAGTTGGAGATTAAGGCCAAGAGTATTGAGATCTCCCCCTCTGGTGGCAGCATACCGGTAGTGCATAATGAGAGTAGAGTGTATATACCTAAAGAGGATATTAAGGATTTTCATAAAAGTGAGGATATTGGGCAATGGTTTGCCGCTTATGAATTAGCTATGGTGTCCCACCGGGTCCCTGAGAAGGATTGGGGAGCGGGGTTGTGGGGACGCTTTGTGAGTGAGGGGAGGGATACCTTGTTGGACATACCCCCAGAAAGTAGAATGATTTATGCCCACATGAAGGAAGCTTTGCTTACCCGCTATGGTTTGACCCCTGAAATGTACAGGCAGAGATTTAGAACCTGCAAGAAGTTAGAGGGTACCACGTGGGTTGAACATGTGTCTTTTTTTGGCAGAGCAATGGAGCGCTGGGTAAAAGGCAGCAAAGTAGAAACTTTTGAGCAACTGTATGACTTGATTGCATGGGGGCATTTTTCTAGTAACTGTTTTCCTGAGCTACGCCAGCATCTGATAGATAGCAAGCTAACTAACCCTAGGAAGCTTGCTGAGGAGGCGGACCGCTGGGTGAGCACCCGGGTCCGCAAGGGTCCAGTGGGAGACTTCGCCAAAGGTGGGCAGGGTCCCCAGCAGAGAGGTGGGGGGGACCGGGGTAAACCAAGGGAGTTCCACCGAGGGCCCCAAGATAATTCCCAAGGGAACCAGGCAGTGGTGTCCCAGCCTCCCCAGGATAAGAAGCCAATGCCTCCAACAGGTAATCCTGTTCCAAGGAGGCCTCCTACTTGTTTTAAGTGTGGCCAGGTGGGCCACAGATACTTTGACCCCCAGTGTCCCCAAAGGGATACTCCTGCACCACCCCGTGCACCGCCCCGCCAGCTTGCTAGTGTAGCCCTGGGGGAGGAGGAGATGGGTGCCCAAGGTGGGTGGGACCCCGTAGAATTGACCCTTGTCTCACTAGGAGACTTTGAAATGGTTCCTAAGCCTGCACTGCCTGATAACACTAAAAAATACAGGCAGTGGGTAACCATCAATGGCCATAGAGTGGAGGCTCTGAGGGACACAGGAGCCAGTGTAACTGCTGTCAGCTCCCGGTTGGTGTCCAAAGAGCAGGTTGTGCCCCATGCATTCTACCCAGTAGTGTCTGCAGACAACACAGAGAGCCAATGTGAGGTGGCTCAGGTTCCCTTTGAGTGAGGGGAGGGGTCTCAGGAACTCTTCAGGTGGCTGTGAGGCCCGCCATGCCTGTGGACTGTCTGTTGGGCAATGATTTGGAGAACTCCCCGTGGGCTACGGTGGAGAGGAGAGCTCACTTGCAAATGTTGGGACTGCCTGAGTGGGCATGTGCTACCACTCGGTCCATGGCAGCCAAAGAGAGTGTTGAGAAAGACCTGGAGCCTGAGAATATGGCCCAGGTCCCTGCCTTAGAGGGAGGGTGCAGGGGGCGCGGGAAACCGGCCCCCTTGGTTCCCACGGCCCAGGATCGAGCAGACCCTGAGGGGGATGCCCTGGAGCCTACCGGGGAGCAGAGTACCGACCTGGGGGACCTGCCTGAGCTGACCCAGTGGCAGCAGGAAGGGGGGCCCACCAGGGAGGAGTTTTGTGAACAGCAGAGAACTTGCCCCTCTCTTGAGGGTATGCGGCAACAGGCTGCAGCCCAGGCAGCAGGTGACATGTCCGGTTCACATCTGATTTATTGGGAGAACAGTCTCCTGTATAGCGAGCCTAAGGTTGCTGAGCCAGGGTCAGCCCGTGTGCTAGTGGTACCCGAGTGCTTCAGAACCTTCCTACTGGGGTTGGCTCATGACATTCCATTGGCAGGACATCTGGGGCAGACCAAGACCTTTGAAAGGCTGGTCACCCACTTTTATTGGCCACAGATGCGCAAGAGTTCAGATACGTATTGTAGGACCTGTGAGACTTGCCAGGCAAGTGGGAAGAGTGGGGGGAAGATCAAAGCCCCACTCCAACCCTTCCCAGTTGTTAGTACCCCATTCGAGCGAGTGGGCATCGACATTGTGGGGCCTCTGGACCCCAAGACAGCCATGGGCAACAGGTACATCCTGGTCTTGGTGGACCATGCCACCCGGTACCCTGAAGCCATCCCGCTCAGGACAGTGACGGCCCCCGTGGTGGGACGTGCACTGATGGGGATCTTCTCCCGTGTGGGGTTCCCCAGAGAGGTGGTGAGCGACAGGGGGACCAACTTCATCTCCCAGTATATGAAGTCTCTGTGGAAGGAGTGTGGGGTGACTTATAAGTTCACCACTCCTTACCACCCCCAGGGTAACGGTCTGGTTGAGAGATTCAACCGGACCTTGAAGGGCATGATCATGGGCCTAGAAGAGCCCCTGAGGCGTATGTGGGACGTCCTCTTGCCATGCCTGTTGTTTGCATACCGTGAAGTGCCACAGAAGTCCTTAGGGTTCAGTCCCTTTGAACTGCTCTATGGCCATCCGGTAAGAGGGCCTCTGAGTTTGGTCAAGGAAGGCTGGGAGCAATCTCCCAGGAAACCTCCCCAGGATGTATTTAGCTACATCCTGGCCTTCAGGAACCAAACTCGGCGTTTCAGAAAAATTGCTGAGGCAAATCTGGAAGCCAGCCAGGAGGAGATGAAACGTTGGCACGACCAGAATGCCACTCTGGTCGAATTTCAACCTGGTCAGAAGGTTTGGGTACTGGCCCCAGTGGAGCCTTGTGCGCTCCAAGATAAGTGGACCGGTCCCTTTGAGGTGGTGGAGCGCAAAAGTCAAGTTACCTATTTGGTGGACTTTAAATCTCCCAGGAACCCCCTGCGGGTCCTGCATGTGAATCGCCTAAAGCCCCACTTTGAGAGGTCTGAAGTGGGCATGCTCCTTGCCACAGATGCAGGGATGGAGGAGGAAAGTGAGCCTCTTCCTGACCTCCTGTGTGCAGGAGAGAAGGATGGGTCAGTGGAGTGTGTGGTCCTCTCCACCACACTGACCCCTGAGCAGCAGTTAGATTGCCGCCAGCTGTTGGGGCAATTCCCTGATTTATTTTCCCTGGTGCCTGGTGTCACTGACTGGTGCGTCCATGAGGTGGACACCGGGGACAGTCCTCCTGTCAAGCACAAGGCTTACCGAGTGACTGACCGGGTAAGGGCCTACATCAAGGAGGAGGTCTCCAAAATGTTTGCTCTAGGGGTGATTGAGTCCTCTAGCAGCCCCTGGTCCAGCCCCGTGGTCTTGGTACCAAAAGCTGCAGCGCCTGGTGACACTCCAGAACTTAGGTTCTGTGTGGACTATCGAGGTCTCAATTCGGTCACGAGGACCGACGCGCACCCCATCCCCAGAGCTGATGAGCTCATAGATCAGTTAGGGGCTGCCCGGTACCTCAGCACGTTTGATCTAACGTCTGGGTACTGGCAGATCGCCTTAACTGATGGGGCAAAGGAGAGGTCAGCATTCTCCACCCCAGATGGGCACTACCAGTTCCGTGTGATGCCCTTTGGAATGAAGAATGCCCCTGCCACCTTTCAGAGGTTGGTCAATCAGGTGTTGGCTGGGCTGGAGGATTTCAGTGCCGCCTACCTGGATGACATTGCAGTATTCAGTTCCTCGTGGGAGGACCACTTACACCACCTCTGGGAAGTGTTGATGGCGCTGCGCAGAGCAGGCCTCACAATCAAGGCCAGTAAGTGCCAGATTGGGCAGGGTTCGGTGGTGTACTTAGGACACCAGGTAGGGAGTGGCCAGGTGGCACCTCTACAGCCCAAGATTGAAACCATCCTGGCGTCGGAGCCCCCAAGGACCCAGACCCAGGTGAGGGCCTTCTTAGGACTCACGGGTTATTACAGGAGGTTTGTCAAGGGGTATGGCAGCATCGTTGCCCCCTTGACTGAGCTGACTTACAAGAAGCAGCCCAAGATTGTGAACTGGACTGACACCTGTCAGAAAGCTTTTGATGCCCTCAAAACTGCCATGTGTACAGCGCCCGTGCTCCTGGCGCCCAACTTTGCTAAGGAATTTATTGTCCAGACAGACGCTTCAGAGCACGGGGTGGGGGCTGTTCTGTCACAGATGAATGAGGAGGGACTAGACCAACCCGTAGCCTTCATCAGTAGGAGGTTACTTCCACGGGAACAGAAGTGGAGTGCAATCGAGCGTGAGGCATTTGCTGTGGTCTGGACACTGAAGAAGCTGAGACCATACATTTTTGGGACTCACTTCCGGGTTCAGACAGACCACATGCCCCTCAGATGGTTGATGCAGATGAGGGGTGAGAATCCCAAGTTGTTAAGGTGGTCCATTTCCCTACAGGGTATGGACTTTACGGTGGAACATCGCCCTGGTACAGAACACGCCAATGCTGATGGTCTGTCCAGATTTTTCCGCCTTAGTGAAGAGAACTTCCAAGGGGATGGGTAGTTCTCCCCACATTTCAGCTGGAGGGGACGCGTGTTAGACCTGGCACCATTGGCATGAGTCTCCCTTCCTTTTTTTTCGCTGTGTCTCCTCTGTTTTTGCTGGTTATAGATGCTCTGGGCGCTGTGCCACTGCCATTCAGTGCCACAGCGCGAATGCTCCCTTTGTAAAGATAAAATACTTTCAACAATATCTCAGCAGGAATTATTAAATTCTTTGCAATTGTATGCACAAAACATTACAAACCACAAAGCAAGTACAAAAGAGGCTTCAAATAATTTGATTAACGCGCCCGTAGGCGTCATGTATTTGGAGAAGATTAAGTGAAAAAATAATATATACAGATTGTAACAGCACTACTTGGTATGAATACCAAAAACAACCCTAAAGAACAAAGTGCACAATGTGCTCGTGATAATGGAGTGACGGCGCAAGTGACAACGTGAAAGAAACCATAGCCAAATGGCGCAAAACAATATTTACAAAATATATACAAGATGAAAGGTTCAGAAAACATCCACTATTTGTCAATTGTTCATTTGATATTTTTCGAAATTATTTGGAGAACCAAACAATAGAAGGCGCCGGAAAGAGTTAAGGCTGATGGGTACTGGTCGACGACGTTTCGATCCTACTGAATTAGGATCATCCTCAGGACCAGGGTCGCAAAATTCAGGGAGTGCTGAGGTACGGAAAGGAGGGGCTCGGTCGTGGAAGGGACCGGAGAGAAGATGTTAAACCATCACGGTAGGGATTCAATGAGAGGCACGAATGAATGTAGCGTGTCTGTTGTCAAGGAATAGGATCTCATGACATCCGAAAGGGTGAGGAATTAGCGTCTCGCTGACAAGAGCGGGACTAGGGAGCCAGAGAGGGATGCGAAGGGAAGCTTCAACGAATTTGGATGAGCAGGTCAGGGGAGTCAGGGTCCAGGGATTAACCAGAGGTACACCAAGCCGCCACAGACGTGTGCGGTACTCGAACGCTGCCTTTGTAAAGATGACATATGAATTGGTACATCCATGATTGGCTTATTCAGTTTACCTGTTAGTCCCTAGTAGCGTGGCCGGTGTGTGCCCAGGGCTGGTAAACCGAATGCTGCTGGTGGGCCTGCAGCACTGGTTTGTGCCACCCACAGAAGCAGCTTGTAAAGTGTGTCTCAGACCGTCCACTGCAGTGTCTGCGTGCAGTCCAGAACTGCCATCTTGGCTGTGAAGTGCACCCACTTCCCAGCCCCTAAACCTTCCCTTGGCATCATGTAAGCCCCCCTTATGATAGGGCGCATTGTATGTGTAAGGTAGGGCATGCCCTGTTGTATGTAGCATGTCCTAGTAGTGAATTACACCCAATTTCGTTTTTCACTACTGTAAGGCTACCTGTTCTCCATAGGCCAGAATGGGAGGTCTGGGCTATTACATCCTATAGTCCTAACTGACCCACAGAACATGGTAGAAAAACGAATCTAGTATGCCTGAGCTCAGAATATTAAAATACATCTTTTAGTGAAGGTTATTTTTATATTCTGTGTTTGAAACTACCACTTTTAGAGTATAGGTACTTTCTTGCCTAAGCCTTCCAGTTGCTCTGCTATTATGTGTATTGGCTGTCTGGTTTTGGAGGGACAGGGCAGGCTGAGTCAGACCTGGGTTGAATAGAGCGACCTGCCTGGGTGTGAGGGGAGGGGTAGCTCCTGCACTTGAATAGGGCTGTGCCTGGCAAGGTGAATGCTGGCTCCACCTCCCACTGTGCGTCTGAGGCAGACCCCCTCTTTCTGAAAGGAAGGATGCAGCCTGATCAACAAAGTGCTCCAGGGCTGGGAAAAACTGGTTCTGGCTGGGTTCAGAGACTTGGGACCCCTAAGAACAAAGACTTTGGGGGTATAAATATTTGGGCACAAACCCCTACAATTTTGTATTGCTCCTGGATAACAAGAAGAACCTCTGTCCGTGGGACTACAAGAATCTGCAGGAGAAGGACTGTCCTTGTGCTTGTGTGCTGTTTCTGGGACTGGCCTGCAGCTGTTACTACTGGACTTCAAGAAGAGGAAAAGAACTTTGATTGGACTTTTTTGTGCTACAGCAATCACCCAAGGGCTAGGAGAGAGCTAGCCTCCTGCTGGAGTCTCAGGCACATCAGACTCCACCATCAGCCTCCTGTTTCCTCCCAGCGAGGATTACTATCTGCAGGTGAGGCTCCTGTGTGTTCCAGGGCCTCTAGTTCTACTGCTGAGAAGAGAGCGCTGAAAATCGTTGCTAACCTCCGTTAGCGAGCAGCTGCAGCTGGTGAGCGTGAGAAAAATCGCCGCTCCGCTGTCGCCGAGTGCTCGCTAACCCCGAAGATCGTCGCAGCACCTGTCTGCGGGCCTGAAAACGCCCGCTATCCTAAGATCGTCGCAGCAACTGTCTGCGGGCCTGAAAACGCCCGCTATCTGGAAATCATCGCAACAGGATCATCGCAGCGCGGACGCCGAGCGTTCGCCATTTCCCACGCATCGAATCCGGATCGTCGCTTCCTCGCGGAGCGCCATCTTTGTCAACGCAGCAAGATCGCACACGCAACAGGCTCGGTGCATCATCCTCCCTTCACGGCAAGGATTTCATCGCTTCACCGGCTTAGCGTGAGGAAGTTTGTCGCTTTGTCCTGCCCGCAACCCAGCGCATCATCCTCCCTTGCGGTAAGGATTCAACGCATCGCTGGTTAGCGTGAGGAAATTCATCGCTACAACGCCTTAGCGACATTTTTGTTGCTTTGCTCCAGGAACCAGATACTTTGTGAGTAAAAGGGTCGCAGAGACCCCTGCCTTGAACTAAACATCATTTTGTGCATCCTGAACTATTTTTCCTTGCAGCATTTCTAAAGTAATTATATTTTTATAGTATTGTGGATTTTTTACTGTTATTGGTCTTGTGATTAAGTCTATATAAAAATACCTATTTTTCATAACTACTTGAGTGGTGTCCATTTGTAGTGTAGTAGTAGTAAAATACTTTATTTCGATTGAATTTACAATCATAAAAAGTTCATTTGAAGCTTTACAACATTATAAAAATAAAAATCAGTTTGCCCACTGACTGCTTAAAAAGGGAGGCAATTTACATAAAAACACTGACACTCTAAGAACAACAATAATAGCGCAAATAATCAGTAAAAATTCAGTTTGGTAATGGCTGTTGAGGGAAGCAGACATTTAGGAGTAAACACTAACACTCTATATACAGGAATAATAACCGAATAAGCGGTAAAATCCTAAGAAACATTTGCCGATAGTTGAAAATGAATTTTCAAGCAGGCTTTAAGAAAGCAGGCTACAGTTTTGGCTACATACGGGGTATCTAGATTTTGAAGTGCCAGAAGAGCCGGTCTGCATCTTCTCAGCCCTATATGTCGAAGCAGAGGAACCAGCCAACGTTTCCGCGGGGACTTATAGAAACCGCAGAAAAAGGTTACATGCAAAGTTGACTGGCGAGTAAGACCGTCACAGGGACAGTTTGGTAGTTCCCGTGACCAGTCTAAGGGCACAGGCAATGAAACAAGACGATAAAATAGATCAAACCGAAATCTGGTTAAAACATATCTCTCATAATTTGACAGAAAAAATGACAGATAAAATTGAATGCCATGAGGAAATTGGACCATCGTTAAATGAACGTTTGATTTTTTCACAAGTTCAGAACACAAACGAAGATCACTCAAGTGGTCAGCACATAGCTTTTTCAAAGATTTTCTAGATATGTCCACTAAGGATTCGGGATCAGTAAAATATGCAGAGTGATTCAAATCTGACAAAAATCTCGATACATATAGCAGCCAGGGAATCTTTTTCCAGTAGGACAAAGTGAGACAGTCAGATATTAGTGACCTAGTTAGATGACATTGCTCCTGGGTCCATATACGGTGCCAAAGTAGAATCGGTTGGTAGCTAAAGCAATTACTGTGTATGGTCATAAATGCTTCACACACTGCCTCTGAGATAAGCATAGCTGCTCGTGCTACGTTACCACAGGGTTGAGCAGGGGTTGTCAAAGGGTGTAGGCTGTTTACTCTGACTTAGGAAGAAGGGTCCCTACTTGGACAGTGGCCAGCCATTGCCAACTAGAGACCCCCATTTCTAACAACTACCCAAACACCACTGCACTACCCTAAACCCTAAATCTACCCCCAGCATGACCCCCTAAACTACCCAAACACCACTGTACTACCCTAAACCATATAACACGACCCCTACACTACACAAACTCCACTGCACTACCCTAAATCCTAAAACACTACCCCCAGCACGACACCCTTCACTACACAAACACCACTGCACTATCCTAAACCCTAAAACACTACCTCCAGCACAACCCTCTTCACTACACAAACACCACTGCACTATCCTAAACCCTAAAACACTACACAAAGCATGACCCCTTCACTACACAAACACCACTGCACTACCCTAAACCCTAAAACACTACCCCCTAGACTACACAAACACCACTGCACTACCCTCAACCCTAAAACACTACCCCCAGCACGACCCCCTTCACTACACAAACACCACTACACTATCCTAAACCCTAAAACACTACCTCCAGCACGACCCCCTTCACTACACAAACACCACTGCACTATCCTAAACCCAAAAACACTACCCCCTAGACTACACAAAAACCACTGCACTTCCCTACCACTAAAACACTACACCCAGCATGACCCCCTTCACTAAACAAACACCACTGCACTATCCTAAACCCTAAAACGCTACCTCCAGCATGACCCCCTTCACTACACAAACACCACTGCACTATCCTAAACCCTAAACCACTACCCCCAGCACTACGCCCTACACTACCCAAACACCACTGCACTACCCTAAAACATTATCCCAAGCACTACCCGTATACTACACAAACACCACTGCACTACCCTTAACCCTAAAACACAACCCCAGCACTACCTCCTACACTACCCAAACACCACTGCACTACCCTAAAACACTATCAGAAGCCCTACACTACACAAACACCACTGCACTACTGTAAACCCTAAAACACTACCCTAGCATGACCCCCTACACTACATAAACACCACTGCACTACCCCAAACCCTATAAAACAACCCCAGCACTACCCCTACACTACCCAAACACCACTGCACTACCCTAAACCCTAAAACACTACCGCCAGCACGTCCCTCTACACTACACAAACACCACTGCACTACCCTAAACCCTAAAACACTACCCCAGCATGACCCCCTCACAACACAAACACCACTGTACTACCCTAAACCGTAAATCTACACCAAGCATGACTCCCTACAATATCCAAACAACTGTACTACCCTAAACCCTAAATCTACCCCCAGCACAACCCCCTACACTACACAAACACCACGGCACTGCCTTAAACCCTAAAATACTACCCCCAGCATGACCCCCTACACTACACAAACACCACTGCACTACCTCAAACCCTAAAACACTACCCCAAGCACGACCACCTACACTACACAAACACCACTGTACTGCAGTAAACCCTAAAACACTACCCCCAGCAGTACGCCCTACACTACCGAAACACAACTGCACTACCCTAAACCCTAAAACACTACCGCCAGCATGACCCCCTACACTACACAAACACCACTGCACTACCCTACTGTACTTCCCTATACCCTAAAACACTACCCCCAGCATGACCCCCTACACTACCCAAACACCACTGCACTGCACTGCCTTAAACCCTACAACACTACCCCTAGCATGACCCCCTTCACTACACAAACACCACTGCACTGCCTTAAACCCCAAAACACTTCCCCCTACACTACACAAATACCACTGCACTACCTTCAACCCTAAAACACTACCCCCAGCACGACCTACACCACTGCACTACCCTAAACCCTAAAACACTACCCCCTGCAGTACCCCCTACACTACCCACACACCACTGCACTTCCCTAAACCCTAAAACACTACCCCCAGCACTACCCCCTACACTACCCAAACACCACTGCACTATCCTAAACCCTAAAACACTACCCCCAGCACGCCCATCTTCACTACACAAACACCACTGCACTAGCCTAAACCCTAAAACACTACTCCCTACACTACACAAACACCACTGCACTACCCTCAACCCTAAAACACTACCCCCAGCACTACACCCTACACTACCCAAACACCACTGCACTACCCTAAACCCTAAAACACGAACCCGTACACTACACAAACACCACTGCACTACCCTAAACCCTAAAACAGTACGCCCAGCACTACACCCTACACTACCCAAACCCCACTGCATTACCCTAAACTCTAAAACACTATCCCGAGCACTACCCCCTACACTACACAAACTCCACTCCACTACCCTAAACCACTACCCCAGCAGTACACCATACACTACCCAAACACCACTGCACTACCCTAAACCCTAATACACTACCTCCAGCATGACCCCCTACACTACACAAACACAACAGCACTACCCTAAACCCTAAAACACTACCCCCAGCAGTATGCCCTAAACTACCCAAACACAACTGCACTACCCTAAACCCTAAAACACTATCCCCAGCATGACCCCCTACACTACACAAACACCGCTGCACTGCCCTACTGCATTACCTACATTTTAAAACACTACCCCCAGCATAACCCCCTACACTACCCAACACCATTGCAATACACTGCCCTAACCCCGAAAACACTACCCCAGCACAAACCCCCCCAACTGCACTACCCTAAATCCTAAAACACTACCCCCAGCAGGACCCCCTACACTACACAAACACCACTGTACTACCCTAAACCACTACCCCCTACACTACACAAACACCACTGTACTACCCTAAACCCTAAAACCCTACCCCCAGCATGACCCCTACACTACACAAACACTACTGCACTACCCTAAACCCTAAAACACTACCCTCAGCACGACCCCCTACACTACCCAAACACCACTGCACTACCCTAAACCACGACCCCCTACACTACCCAAAGACCACTGCACTACCCTAAAACACTACCCCCTACACTACAGAAACAGCACTGCAGTACCCTAAACTCTAAAACACTACCCAAGCACGACCCCCTACACTACACAAACATAACTTTACATCCCCTAAACCCAGAAACACTACCCCCAGCACGACCTCCTACCCAAACACCACTGCACTACCCTAAACCCTAAAACAATACCCCAGCGCTATCCCAACACTACCCAAACACCACTGCACTATGCTAAACCCTAAAACACTACCCCCAGCACCACCCCCTACACTACACAAACACCCTAAATCTACACCCAGCATGACCCCCTACACTACCCAAACACCACTGCACTACCCTAAACCCTAACACATGACCCCTTACACTACACAAACTCCAATGCACTATCCTAAACCCTAAAACACTACCCCCAGCATGACCCTCTAACCTACACCAACACCACTGCACTAACCTAAACCCTAAATCTACCCCCAGCATGACCCCCTACACTACCCGAACACCACTGCTCTACCCTAAACCATAAAACAGGACACCCTACACTACACAAACTCCACTGCACTACCCTAAACCCTAAAACACTATCCCCAGAACGACCCTCTAACCTACACCAACACCACTGCACTACCCTAAACCCTAAATCTACCCCCAGCACAACCCCCTACACTACACAAACACCACAGCACTGCCTTAACCCCTAAAACACTACCCCCAGCATGACCCACTTCACTACACAAACACCACTGCACTGCCTTAAACCCTAAAACACTACCACCAGCATGACCCCGTACACTACACAAACACCACTGCACTACCCTCAACCCTAAAAGACTACCCCCAGCAGTACGCCCTACACTACCCAAACACAACTACACTACCCTAAATCCTAAAACACTGTCCCCAGCATGACCCCCTACACTACACAAACACCACTGAACTACCCCAAACCCTAAATCCCTACGCACAGCATGACCCCCTACACTACACAAATCCCTCTGCCCTGCCCTAAACCTGAAAACACTACACCCAGCACGACCCCTACACTACAGCAACACCACTGTACTACCCTAAATCGTAAATCTACACTTTCCTAAATTGTTTGCACACCTAACGGAGGAACATAGCACTGCCAGTGTGATACAGCGGCTCACCCTTCTACAACTCGGCGCACTTCCACCACTTGGCGCACCCGCTTCGCGGGTGCCCCTTCGCCTGTGCTGAGGAGGGGAACATACCTGACGTTTGTGAGGAGCACTGAGGCGGTAAGGAGGAAAAGCGGCATCAGGCGTGTGGCTGCAGCGGGGCTGCGAGCGTGCGGGGACTTCAATTCCCAGAAGTCCCTGCTAGACCGACGGAGAGCTTCCGGTCCGCTCTCCCTGCTGGCCCGCCCCCCGCCCTCCTGAGGCTTCATAACATCAGTTTGCTGCCAAACGAGTGGGACACTTTCCTAAATTGTTTGCACACCAAACGGAGGAACATAGCACTGCCAGCGTGATACAGCGGCTCACCCTTCTATAACTCGGCGCACTTCCACCACTTGGCGCACCCGCTTCGCGGGTGCCCCTTCGCCTGTGCTGAGGAGGGGAACATACCTGACGTTTGTGAGGAGCACTGAGGCGGTAAGGAGGAAAAGCGGCATCAGGCGTGTGGCTGCAGCGGGGCTGCGAGCGTGCGGGGACTTCAATTCCCAGAAGTCCCTGCTAGACCGACGGAGAGCTTCCGGTCCGCTCTCCCTGCTGGCCCGCCCCCCGCCCTCCTGAGGCTTCATAACATCAGTTTGCTGCCAAACGAGTGGGACACTTTCCTAAATTGTTTGCACACCAAACGGAGGAACATAGCACTGCCAGCGTGATACAGCGGCTCACCCTTCTACAACTCGGCGCACTTCCACCACTTGGCGCACCCGCTTCGCGGGTGCCCCTTCGCCTGTGCTGAGGAGGGGAACATACCTGACGTTTGTGAGGAGCACTGAGGCGGTAAGGAGGAAAAGCGGCATCAGGCGTGTGGCTGCAGCGGGGCTGCGAGCGTGCGGGGACTTCAATTCCCAGAAGTCCCTGCTAGACCGACGGAGAGCTTCCGGTCCGCTCTCCCTGCTGGCCCGCCCCCCGCCCTCCTGAGGCTTCATAACAACATCCTACTCCCGCAGCGCGGGACGCAGCCCGGGCGAAGACGGGGCAAAGACAGGGCCGTTTTAGGCCGTTAGAGACCGGACCGGGCCATTCCTCTTGGCTTTTAATTTCTGTGTTACATTAGCTGGCCTTCCTGCACTACTCATATATAATTGTAATATCCCTTCCACACAATGTCCTCGCGCGAAACTAGGAGTAAGGCTACTAAGACCTCCAAAAAGGCTACAGGCACCTTAGATGATTTTATCACCAGGACCAGCCTCTCTATTGATAATGAAATAACTAAACTTCAGCACAAAGTCTCAATAGAACTTGAGTGTGCTAGGAGGCTCTCAACTGAATTTGCACTCAGAAAAAAATCTTCTCTAGGCAGCATTGCAACCTCCAAAACGCCTGAACGCATTACTGGCACAAAACCAATTATAACCTCGGCCGAGGTTTACTCAACAGTAGAAGAAACAACCCCTCCTATTAATCAAGAACCTCCTGGGCCTTCCGTTAGAGCCGAATCTGAAAGCCTATCACCGCTGAATCTTCCAAAGGAGAGTGCTGAGGATATCGCAAATGAGGTGCCCTGTCAGCTACCAGCTGAGACAGAGTCTAATAAAAGCAAGTCACCCGCCAAGGCACCATCAAAGCATAAAAGAAAGCGCAAACACCTAACCGCTTTCGCTAGGAAAAAAGCAAAAGTAGCCCTTAGCCATAATATCACGGGGGGAACACCAAGTATGCCTACTGTAACAACTGATAACATTGTACACGATGTAGCCCCAGCAACTGTAGAAAATACTAATGCTAACATAGATGAACAAATCTCTATCGTCATGTCTGATCACTCAGCCAGTGAGGGGCAAAGAGTCTCGTCTGATATGGCAGAACAAGATGGTGGAAGGGAAGAATTCTTAAAAATAGTGTGGGAGACGCTAAAGAGACTACTTAAACCACTAGAAATCAGGCTAACTGGCATTGAGAACCAGCTACTTGAAGTTGAGAAAAGTGTCATCACTTTGTCAAGTTTAAGCCTTAACTGTACTGAAGTGCCTAGAGCCACCCAGCAAGCTCCAGTCCCCGCCCCGGTCTTAACAATAAACACAAATTCATCGAATGTGCAGCAAAAAAAGGAGGGGATAGTAAGAAATACTAATGTTAAACAACCAATTAGCACTAAAGAAAAACCCAATCCAACTCCCTCAACTTCTACAGCTGTAAATATTACTAGTAAACCTTCACAGAAAAATCAGGTACATAGTAATACTTCTCAATTGCCAATTCTTCCCTCTACCCACTCTTCCAACCAGAGCGTATTAGTCCCAAATAAACCCCGATCCAATCCGCCTGCATATTCTCACATTACTTCTGCAAGCAATCAATCCTTGCCTGATAAATCTTTTATAAATACCACTCATAAGTCAAACCATCAGTCTAGCCACATGTACAGTAATTTTAGAGGAGGGTATATAGATCTGCCACCAGACGCTAGTCCATTTGTAGCTGTCCTCACAGGGGTGCCAGAATTGGATAGCCAATATGAAGAAAACTTCCAATCTTTAAAAAACAAAGTGATTTTTTGGCTAGACAAATATAAACCCATTCCTAACCAGATGAAAAGTAAGATCCTTATGGTTAGGAGGGTACCATGGGTAGGGCCAACGGCCAAATCAACCACGGGTGACTGTATTGTCATATCCTTTGAAGAACCCCAAAGTGCTGAACTAATATGCAATTGGAAATCGTACGGTGCGAATCCTCCCATTGAAGCTAGACCCCTATCATTCTTTTACCCTTCACCTAGACCCATTCATCATGTCCCCAAGTGGAACCATGTCAACCATTATTATGGCAGTGCTCCCAATTCGGCTAGACATGGTGATTATAATATGTGGTCTGGCATCCCCACCTTCAATAGATTCAGTTGCCTTGACGCTGTCGATTGACTTGCCACTATGCCTGACTGTATCTCTAATTTATATGACACCTTCTGTAGCATGGACAAAGGTAATCCCAAACTAAAAAATGTCCTACAATTGCATGATGATGATCAGATCATTAAGGTTAGGATGCATAGGACCATTTCAAATCCCCAGAAAGTGGAATTATCTTATAAAGCCGGAAATGTATGCTATAGTAAAGCTAAGGGTGGTCCGGATGGGGGATCTAATACTGTAGTGAAAGAAAGAGCCAGGGATGCAGAGAAAGACATGCTAAACCCACAGCTAGGCAGTTTATCTAAACAGTGTGTAGTCAATCCCTCCCCTGACACTCAGAGCCTATCACCTCGCTTACTTATTCTATCGTGGAACATCGCAGGTGTTTGCAAGAACTTAAAAGACCCTGACTGGGCAGACTACATTGACATCTGTGACATTTGTCTGCTACAAGAAACCTGGGCTACAGAAGTTCCACATCGGGTAGGATATAAAACATATGGTATTGAGGCAGTCCAGTCCGACCGAGGAAGACCATCGGGGGGCCTAATAATTTGGCTAAAAATCACCTTGGTCATGCAGGTTGATCTTGTTGATACAGGCTCTCCTGATATCTTGGCCCTAAGGGTTACTCCACCCTGTGGAAACGAATGTTACATCGTTAATGTTTATAACAGACCGATCGGCCACTCCAAGGTTTCACCAACACTTGAAGCCCTGGATCTCCTCTTGAAAAACGTAGTTGGAGACACCCCGGTTATCTTGGGAGGAGACCTAAATTGTAATTACGAACCTGTTCCGGGCATCTCTGATGTGTTCGAAGATGAGGACCAAGCGTATAATATCCCCCAGCTTGATACCACAAAATCTGTTAAATACTCCACATTGGCCAGCCAATTATTAAGACTCACCGCAGATCACGGCCTTAGAGCAGGCAATGGCCGTCTCCCATCGGACTTGCAAAAACAACCAACCTTCTCTAAAGCTAAAAGCAATCTAGATTTTGTACTTGTTTCTCTTAGCATCTGGCATTTTTTGATTGATCTGAAAGTAATAAGTAGGGGGGAAAGCGATCACTATCCTTTGGAACTTTACATCAACATGAATATGGTTAGTGACACCATCACAACATCAACTGAGAATATCCATGTAAGCATGTGTGAGGACGTCCACACAAACAACAACAGACGTGCAGTAAGATGGCCACGTGTTCTGGCGGATGGTAAGGCCTTAGCGTTGGTGTACTCTCTTTTTGAGCAAATGTTTGCACATATAGTTGACCATGCCTTCTTACCTGAACATTTTGATCATTTCGTTGATCTTCACAAAGTCTTCTTTTCAGAACTAAAAACGTATCTATCAAAAATGCCGAGAAAAAAGCAACAAAACATAAGAGTGGCCAATCACGGAAAGTTATGGTATGACCACTCGTGCAGGATTGCTAAAAGAAACTTATTGCTTGCCATTAAAAACAAGGCAAAAGAAGAAGTTAAACTTGCAAGGGTGGAATACAAACGTATACTAAAAACATCCAAAAAACTATGGGAGGAATCAATTTGGGCTGAAATGTTAGCTGCTGCAAAAGTTAATGATAATGTTGGCTTCTGGAGGCTGGTGGCTAATGGGGGGCACGCTGGGAGAGCTGTGAAAGATGTATTCCTGGATGAGATGACCTGGGTAACTCACTTTACAAATCTTTATAAACAATACGATGGCGACAGTAAAGGGAGCTTATGGTGCCCCCCCCTTATTGAATCCCCCATTATTGAACCCCTCAACTTTACACTGGATGAGACAGTAAGGGCGATTAACGAACTTAAAAACACCAAAGCCCCTGGCCCGGATAAAATACCGGGGGATCTTTACAAACACGAAGTTGACGTCTGGGCCCCATATGTGAACCGCCTGTTTAATGCTTTATCATCAAACTGCAACTTTCCTGATAGTTGGCGTGCAGCGGAGGTTGTGTTAATATTTAAAAAGGGGGATAGACTGATACCCTCTAACTACAGACCCATTAGTCTGATGGACATGCTCCAAAAATTATGTGCTAAACACTTGCTATTCAGGATTAATGACTGGCTGGATGATTCGATCATAATTTCCAAATTTCAAGCTGGTTTTAGGAGTAGGACCAGCACTATTGACCAAATTTTTCGATTTTGTTGTTTGATTTGGAAGTATGTGCACATTAAAAAAGGTCACCTGTATGTTGCCTTCGTTGACCTGAGGGCTGCATTCGATCTTGTCCCACGCAGTCTACTTTGGAAAACTTTAAGAGAAATAGGTCTACCGGGATGCCTCCTAGCCCAAATAGTTGAGCTGCATGCTGACAACTTTGCAAACATCAGGTGGGGCCCTAATGGCGAGTTGACACGCAATATTCCTATTGAACGCGGGGTTCGCCAGGGATGTGTCCTGGCCCCTACCTTGTTTTCTCTGTTTATTAATGATGTCCCCGAATATTTGAATGTTTGTGTTAATGATTCGCCGCAGCTCAATGGTGAAAGGGTGCCTGCGTTGCTCTTCGCAGATGACACAATACTTATATCTCAAACAAAAAAGGGCCTCCAGGCACTCCTTAATTCCTTCAGTTGCTATTGCCAGACAAAGGGCTTGGAAATTAATGCTGACAAAACAAAATGCATGTCATTAAATCCCAGTATGCCAGATAGAGGGTTCTTGACCCTGAATAGCCAAAAATTAGGTATTGTGGAAAACTTCTCCTATTTGGGTGTTGTGCTCGATTCCAAACTAAGTTGGAAAGCCCAAATCGAGAAAAGCAAGATAACATATGCCCAAAATGTCAAGCCAATTTTATGTAAAATGAATACTAGCACGAGCAAAAGTGTAACCCCGGTTTTAGAACTTTTTAAATTTAAAATACAATCTGCTGTGCTATATGGAGCAGAGATATGGGGCACATGGGCCAAGAATAGTTTTCAAAATCTGGACAACAAATTCATGCGTGCTTCTGTAAGGGTCCCTAATAGTACACCTCTTTTACCTCTCCAACTTGACCTGAACTTTAGGAGAACAGACCACCTAGCTATCTTAAGACCATTAATATTCTGGGTTAGGCTCTGGTCCACCCCGGAACTGATAGAATATAGAAATGGTCTACATGAATTGATGACTCTTGATTCTTTTAATTCCATCCAATGGCTAGTGCATATTAAAAAATGGTTTACACTCCTGGGCTTATATTCAATGTGGGAGACTCCCGACAAAATGTCCACCTCTTCCAAACAAATAGTTAAGCGATCTTTTTGGATCCACATGAGCGGAAATTTAGTGGATGGAAGTAGTGTTGGCTCCGCAGTCCAGGTCTTTCTGTCATTTAAGGATGAGTTCCGTTTTGAACCATTCCTGGACGAGATAGAGCCACCCATTGCAAAAACCCTTTACTTAAAGTTCAGATACGGGATACTTATGCTTAATTACAACACCGAAAGATGGGCACAAAAAAGACTGGGAGAATTGAATGTTAAAACGGGGTGTTGCCCTATGTGTTCCAACGTCTGTTCTGAGAATGAGGTTCACATGTTTTTTGTTTGTAGCGCCTACATGAATGCTAGAAAGAAATGGCTAAAACCAATGTGCAACCTCTTGGGAACTAGGTCCTGCGCAATAGCTTTTAGGATCATGAAAAGTAACTCAACCCAGTACATTGTATTTAGCATAAGTAAATTCCTATACTCTGCCTACATAACCCGTAAGAAACAAGGACAGGTACTCTGAGTTGGAAAGGTGTATATGTTTACATAACTCTTACATTTTTAATATTTTTATATATTTTTAAAATTGAAATGAAATGAATTGTAAAAGCTATTCTTTCTCCATGTACCATTTTCTTAAATTGCTGCCATGTTTACAGCTTGATTTTCTATGTATGTATGTGACTTTTATGGCCAAATTGGCCGAAATAAAGTAATAATAATAAATAAATAAAAAATCTACCCCCAGCATGACCCCCTACACCACACAAGCAACTGCACTACCCTAAACCCTAAATCACTACCCCAAGCACAACCCCCTACACAAACTGCAGTACCCTAAACACAAAAACACTACCCAAACACCACTACACTACCCTAACCCATAAAACACGACCCCCTACACTACACAAACACAACTGCACTACCCTAAACCCTAATACGCTAAACCCAGCATGACCCCCAACACTACACAAACACCACTGAACTACCCTAAATCCTAAAACACTAACCCCTACACTACACAAACACAACTTCACTACCCTAAACCCTAAAACACTACCCCCAGCATGACACCCTTCACTACCCAAACATAACTGCACTACCATAAACACAAAAACACTACACTCAGCACGACGCCGTGCACTACACAAACACCACTGCACTACCCTAACCCATAAAACACGACCCCCTACAATACACAAACACCACTGCACTACCCTAAAACGCTACCCCAGCACTACCCCCAAAACTACCCAAACACCACTGCACTACCCTCAACCCTAAAACACAACCCCCAGCAGTAAGCCCTACACTACCCAAACACAACTGCACTACCCTAAACCCTAAAACACTACCACCAGCCTGACCCCCTACACTACACAACCACTGCACTACCCTAAACCCTAAAACCCTACCCCAGCACGACCCCCTACACTACACAAACACCACTGCACTACTATAAACCCTAAAACACTACCCACAGCATGACCCACTACACAAACACCACGGCACTACCCTAAGCCCTAAAACTTTACCACTTGCACTAAACAAACACCACTGCACTACCCTAAACCCTAAAACACTACCCCTACACTACACAAACACCACTGCCCTGCCCTAAACCTGAAAACACTACCCCCAGCACAACCCCCTACACTACACCAACACCACTGTACTACCCTAAACCGTAAACCAACCCCCAGCATGACCCCCTACACCACACAAGCAACTGCACTACCCTAAACCCTAATACACTACCCCAAGCACAACCCCCTACACTATACAAACACAACTGCACTACCCTAAACACAAAAACACTACCCCCAGCACGACGCCCTACACTACCCAAACACCACTGCACTACCCTAACCCATAAAATACGACCCCCTACACTACACAAACACCACTGCACTACCCTAAAACGCTATCCCAGCACTTCCCCCAACACTACCCAAACACCACTGCACTACCCTAAACCCTAAAACACTAACCCCTACACTACACAAACACCACTGCACAACCCTAAACCCTAAAACACCACCCCCAGCATGACACCCTACACTACACAAACATAACTGCACTACCCTAAACCCTAAAACACTACCCCAGCATGACCCCTTCACAACACAAACACCACTGCACTACCCTAAATCTGCCCCCAGCATGACTCCGTTAACTACCCAAACACGACTGCACTACCCTAAATCACGACCCCATACACTACCCAAAGACCACTGAACTACCCTAAACCCTAAAACACTACCCCCTGCACTACACAAACACCACTGCACTACCCTAAACCCTAAAATACTACCCCCTATACTACACAAACACCACTGCCCTGCCCTAAACCTGAAAACACTACACCCAGCACAACCCCCTACACTACAGCAATACCACTGTACTACCCTAAATCGTAAATCTACCCCCACCATGACCCCCTATACCACACAAGCAAGTGCACTAGCCTAAACCCTAAAACACTACCCCAAGCACAACCCCCTACACAAACTGCAATACCCTAAACACAAAAACACAACCCCCAGCATGACGTCCTACACTACACAGACACCAATGCACTACCCTAAACCCTAAAACACTAACCCCTACACTACACAAGCACCACTGCACAACCCTAAACCCTAAAACACCACCCCCAGCATAACGCCCTACACTACACAAACATAACTGCACTACCCTAAACCCTAAAACACTACCCCAGCATGACCCCTTCACAACACAAACACCAGTGCACCACCCTAAATCTGCCCCCAGCATGACTCCGTTCACTACCTTAACACCGCTGCACTACCCTAAATCACGACCCCATACACTATCCAAAGACCACTGCACTACCCTAAACCCTAAATCACTACCCCCTGCACTACACAAGCACCACTGCACTACCCTAAACCCTAAAATACTACCCCCTACACTACACAAACACCACTGCCCTGCCCTAAACTTGAAAACACTACACCCAGCATGACCCCCTACACTACAGCAACACACTGTACCACCCTAAATCTTAAATCTACCCCCACCATGACCCCCTACACCACACAAGCAACTGCACTACCCTAAACCCTAAAACACTACCCCAAGCACAACCCCCTACACATACTGCAGTACCCTAAACACAAAAACACTACCCCCAGCATGACGCCCTATACTACCCAAACACCACTACACTACCCTAACCCATAAAACACGACCCCCTACACTACACAAACACAACTGCACTACCCTACACCCTAAAACGCTAAACCCAGCACGACCCCCAACATTACACAAACACCACTGCACTACCCTAAATCCTAAAACACTAACCCCTACACTACACAAACACAACTGCACTACCCTAAACCCTTAAACACTAACCCAGCACGACACCCTGTTGCAGGGATTCTGCTCATGCACAGAACTATGCGCAGGAAACCAGGACCTCAGTGAATTGTGGTGTACCAAAAACTCACCTCAGAACCCAGAACCCCTATCCGACCAGCATCAGTGTCCCATTTGTTATCCGATTTTATCTCGGTGGTCCCAATGTATAGACAACCCAGAACAAGCGACTTAGTGTATTCTCAGGAATGGTGGGAATCAGAAATACCTGTTCGTTATTATTCTCATATCAGTCCACAACAAGAGTAAATAGAGACACGGTAAAGTTTAAAGAGTTTATTTTATAAACCTCATGTCCTAAGATGCAGTACTTTGGCTAACATAAGCAGACAAATGATTAAAATCAAAACCATCAGCATAGTTACAATACAATAGAAAATGAAAGGAGAAATCATAATAAAATGACAGTGGATTGCAGCCATCTTCCTTTCGCTAGTAAACTAATAATATTATTATTATTAGACTAATAGAAGGTCTCTAGGCTTGAATGGGGAACCCCATACCGTAAAGATCAGCTTAGTGGAATCACATCACAGGATCAGTTATACTCTGCTCCTGGGAAAGCTCTTCTTCCGAATGCATGAATCAAGCAAGCAGCCTGCAATATTAAAAGCGCTCGACTCTCAGGTATTTGCATCTGCGTGCGTGTTATGGCTAAATAGTGGGTCGATCAACCTGAACCCAAAAACATGCACCGTCTAGCGACCCAGACTGTTTCTTTACACAATGTTCAGACCAAGGTCGCAGCTCACTGCTAGGGATGTGAACAACAGACAGTTCTCATGTGAAGAAAAGGCGAGCAAGCATTTCTCAAATAATAACATGTAACTGCAGTGTCGTGTGCAAAAGCAGCAAAAGTGGCAAGATGGCTTTCTAACATCTAACGCGGTTGTGCTAACTTAGCAATGTACGTATAAATTGCAGTCCTCACTACACCCCCCCTTGATCGGACCACTAACCAATAGGGGTACAATTTAAGGAACGCAGAGTTCAAGTTCGATAGAACGGAACTAAGGGCACAAATTGTTAATCCAGATAAGGGCAGTGAAAGTTCGAAGAGAAAAAAAAGATTTAAAAAAAACCAAAAACATTAAAAGGAGAAAAAAAAATATTATCGATGGATGTTGAACGAAAAGGCAAAAGTTATTCCAAAGGAATGTTGGATGACCTCCAAGTTAATCCATCAATGTTTAAGCACAATAAGTAGCAACGGCTTCCAAGAGGAAATCATTGGATCGTTCTGCAAAATTATCAGCCATCCAGTTCAGCAAGGGGAATGAACACACATGTTCTTCGACAACTGGAGCCTCTAGTGCCATCAGAGGACAACTGGCGTGTTCTTCAAGATAACTTCTTGCCAGGAAGTCATCTGCAGCCGTACCGATGTCCCAATTCCCTAGGACTCCATGTGCTGCTCCACAGGCCAGAATCCTGAAACCAGAAATGTCCAACTCATGAGCCACTAAGGGGCTCATTAGTCGATCATAATCCGGGGCGGGAGACACCGAGTTTGACAAGCACAAATCCAGAGCCCATTGGAACGGACACTCTAGGCAATGAAAGACAGGTTGTATGCAAGTAAAGTAGGGAAACCGGAAGGACAAACCATAGGCTATGCTCAATGTTGCCAGTGGTAGTGTTCCATAGTATTCAATCATCCGGTTACGAAGATGACACAAATTGTGCATCCATTGCGTAGTAAGCAGACCAACAACAGTACCCCAGCCACGGGGGCGAGAATCAACGGGAGACCTCTGAAGACGCTGGAAAAAATAGAATGAAAAAATGCCGGGATCACACCAAAAATAGTTTGGAAGGAGGTCACGAGGCCGGAGCCCACAATTTTGAAAAAATGTGCCAGGCCACTTGTTGACGAGGCATTAAAGACAGTCTGAATCAGGGCACCAAAATGAAGTGGGAGATCAGTATTCAAAAGCGCTTGCACTTCTGTGCGCGTGTTTGCTACGTGAAGGACAAATGTTTCCCGGGACAAAGTCAACGCGACTTCTTTTTGAGACAATAGAGCCCTTATTCTGCTCATCTTGTTGAACTCTGCTTTCAAGGTTGGAATGGAAGGCCAGATGGATACATCGAGCCGTCCATGCGGGGGTGGGAAAAAGGCGTTGTTACAGCAGACTACTCTCGGTGATACAGTCACTATGTAGGGAATTCCAACTAACATCCCACAGCAAGCTTCATTATTTAATAGCAAATAACTACCGTTAGCCAGCAGCGTAAATGACGGCGTTATGACTGGCACTGGAATCCCTTTCAGGACGCAAGCTAAATTAGGAGCGTTCACATTACATGCACCATGCAATTGAATGTGCCGACACACCACAGAGTGATCCGGAGTGGAAGTGCATTCTTCACCTTTTAAGTAAACCTCTTTACCGTCTCTCATGCACCTGTACGTGAATGGGAGTGACCAAACTTCATGCAGGAAGGCAGTACCTAGTTGTTCATATCTACCTACCGCATAATGTTTCATGCAGGAACTGAACTTAAATAGGGGAAATGGTAATGTGATTATCCCGTGGATAAGCCACACAGCGGAGTTTAATTCGGCAACAGAGAAAGGCAAATTTCTAACTTTTCAATGTGCAGTAATGAGTGTGTTGCATCTTTCATGGACATGAACTGTTGTTTTGCAGTTAAATTAAAAGGAAGGAACAAAGATGAAGTATTCATGTAAACCCAAGGGACTTTCCCAGCCTTTAACGTTTGCAATGTCCATGCAAACTGCATTATAGAACGCAATTGATTTTGACCATGATATAAAACAGACACATCATCCTGCACAATGTCAACAACAGATGAAACGATATTATCTAACGTATAAATTCTAGAAGACAGGGTGTTAATGCTATTATCTATAACAGCCAATACCTTCTCCATATTGGCTTGATCAATAGCTCGTAATCTGGATGCAGCTTCAATTTGTGACAGCTTCCCAACTTCGTTATAAACAGCATATACCCATCTTTTGGACCTGCCAACCGCAGGACCCTTAACAAAATCATTCAAATCTATTTTGTCGTGTAATTGTGATAAATGAAGTTTAACAAATGCTAAGGGGGAATGTTGCAGCCAAGATTGGCATAACTTCCCTACTGAGTAGGTAGTTACAGTATGAGAGGATTCAAAACGGGGGTCCACACGATCTTGCGTATACCCCGGATTAAAATCCAGAAACCGATGTTAACAGGAATCTGAGCTCGTTTGCCATATTAACCATCCCTTCGAATTTAATTTGGAAATTTTGAAGGATGTGTTAGAAATGTATGACTGCAACGCAGCAAGGGACAGATCTGTATGATTATCCCAATTAGGATAAGCACCCAGATCCGGAGTAGAGGGAGAATTTAATTTTTTAGAAGTAGCCAATCCAAAGCAGGTGGTCTGAAAGATTGACGAATTCAAAAATAACATGTGGTTCGGGATGAGGCAGGCACGATGCAAAGCTTCTGTTCCCTGTAACTGCCACGGTTTAGAACCCCAAACCGATTTAAGATCAATAGTAGCTTTCCACAGATCATAACCTCTGATCGCCAAATCATCCATAAAGGATTTGGAATATAACAATTTCGTGTGTGTCAGCCTAACTTTCGAGGTAGACTCAACTGCCACTTTAAAGTAAAAGGAGGCAGGATTCGACACACTAAAATCAGAAAAATATGTGAATTTGTTCACTAACGTGGTGGCACTGCTTAGCCTAGGCGCTGGACAGTGTTCCCATTGCGTATAATTTACAAAATTTCTAAACGTATTGGCTTTGTGAAGGAAATGATTGCCATAATGTTGATAGCAAAACTGCTCATCATAATTAGCAGTATCTAAATACAAATCCTCAGCTTCAAACGCAGCATAATATTTCAAATCAGAAAACAGTGCTTCTATGGCTTGAACATCCCAATCATCCGAGCGGATGCTTTGCTTAATTACATCACCCATAGAAACACGAAATACATTTGGCACATTGATTACTTCAGTGGGACCATGAATTTGAAATTTAACAGCATCCCTACGCAATCCCATCCAGCACAGGCCAGGCAGTAATGTTCACAAAAGTCTGGTCCCTTTTCATGATATGTGATGAGGAGTGGGGGGCCAAAGTTCCATCAATTAGTCTAATTGTAGATCTTTCTTTCAGGTAGTGTCCATTTATAAGACGAAAAAACACCACCACAAATCCAATGGACATAAACAAAAAAATAGATATGAGCACCAGCCAAATGTAAGTCCAGGGGGGAATTAAAAAATGTCTTTTAAACCAGACAGCAAAAATTGAAACTTTTGATGGGGCAATGGAAGTCATTGAATTAGAGTCAAAGGAGAAGCGTGACTGGTTAACTGCGGTGGATTGTAAAACAGGCAACGGTACATCTGCAGGATAAGCATACTCAGTATCTTCAGGTAGACCACCAGCTGTTGGTGGCAACAAAGGTCCAGTAACTGTATGCATCTCGATGGCAACATTAGGCAAGGTGGTAGAAGCTGGGGCCACAACAGAATTTCTCAGCATCGCAGGGCAAGAAACCGCTGGAGTCATACTAAGAAGAATCAGCCACTCGCTGTAGCTTGACATTGTCAATAGAGATGTACCTGTTATCCTTGCGACCAGGAAGTGGAGGTAAGATGACTGTTTGTTTACCCTGCACGGCAAGTACTGGAACCGGGGCACGATAAGAGGGGCCGAACTCCTTCTTATCTCCACCTTCTCACGGACCAGATCACCAACTCGGGGTATCTAGCCGACTACCGGAATCTGAAGCGCAGCATCAGATGTGGAGGGCACGTGTACCTTCGCTAGACTGTCTCTGGCTTCTTGTAGAGTCTGCAATACAGCACAGTGATCATCTACGTCAAAGGGTGCGACGGCCGCCGCCATGTCTAGACCATCAAGGTCCGGGACAAACATTCGTATGCCAAAGAGCATCATGTATGGGGTCCGCCCACCCAGAGACCTTCTAGGGAGATTATTGAGTGCACATTGGACGTTATACAAATGGGCTAGCCAGTTCCGGCCAGTGCCTAAAACCCTAGCTGTCAAAGATTGCTTTAAGTCGCGGTTCATTCGCTCCACCACACTATTACCCTCAGGTCGGTAGGGAGACGAAAATTTGACTTGGACCCCCAAATTTCTCATGGCTTCTTTGTACGCCTTAGAGGCGAACGCAGCACTCTGATCAGAATGAAAGGTACCACATGCAAAACTTCCCACAAAGACACGCAAATCCCTGATGACAGTACGGGCATCAGCACTCCTTTGTGGCCATACCCACAGAAAACGTGTGCACGAATCCACTGCAACCAAGATGTACTTGTACGCAGTATCAGAGGTGAATGGACCGCAGTGATCTAGATAAACACACCCTAGTGGTTTATTAGATATGAACAACTGAGTTTGTGGTGGGCGCGCAGCAATTGAAGATTTAATCTGATGGCAAATGTCACAGTCAAGAACATAAGCGCGAGCTTGTTTATATAAACCGCACCACCAGTAGCGTTGTTGTAACAGAGATACAGTAGCTGCAACGCCGGCATCGGCGGAGGCCGTGCCCTCGTGAGCCACTAATATCAAAGATGGTCTGCAGTCCGCGTTGGGAATCAATCTGTCACCAACGTCGATAATCCTCACTAACGGGACGTTATCAGGATTTAAGTGATAATGGTAACGAGAAGGGAAACCTCTCGGGTAATTAGTTCCCTTCTTTGTAGCAGCCAAGATGTCATCATCGATCTTACTTTTGGATCTTGTAACTGCTGCCACTAAGTATGTCGCCACTGCTGTTTTTGCTGCCTCGTCAGCTAGGCTGTTGCCGACAGCATGGACACAAACTCGTTGGTGACCAAGAGTGTGAATAACATTCACGAGAGGCAGATGTTCTTTAAGTTCTGCCACTCGAACCCAAAGCATTTTATGCTTAATTGTGCTACCTTTGGAATCACGGTATTCATTTTGAGACCAAAAATGTAGATTGTCGTTGTAAGATTGAACACAATAAAATGAGTCACTCACTATAAGAGTGGTGACCCGAGAATCAGCAAACTCCAGTGCGAGAACCAGAGCACGGAACTCTGCCAACTGTGCGGTACAATCACCCAATGACTGCGTATGCACGACATCAGATTGGAATTCACCATTCACGAAAGTACCCACCACAATTGTGCAGGCCGCTGAATAGGCATGCTTCGATCCAGTTGCCGGTTGCACAGAACCATCAGTGTAAATGACACAATGGTAATCCTCGAGTGGGCGCAAAGACAGAGGAGCTGGATGAACTAATTCATACTGTAAGTACTCCTGAGTCTGTAATGCTGCGTCAAAGATATAGGTCACGTCGGGCGATGTCAAGGAAGTGGCCCATTGTATCCACCGGGGATGCAAAGCTTTAGAATTTGGTACACTCACTTTGGTTACTGCCTCAGGATATGGTGTGACCACCAACATGCGTTTCCCTTGCGACAGCGCTCGTTCTTTAAGAATCGCCATCTCTACTGCTGTCAAAACTTTCTCGACAGAGGAAAAGCGCAGTTCAGCCGAAGTGTACAGGTGTGATTTGTAGACAATGGGGACAGTGTCGCCCTCATTGAATGTTAAGTACGTGAAACCCACTGCGCCTGGCACAATTCTTATTATCAGGTTAGTGCGGTTATCACGCGTCAGTAATTATTTTGAAGCAAGAAGGTCAGCTTGCAAAGATTGCAATATAGCTGAATGCTCCGGTAGCCAGCATGATTTGGAAAAAGTATGTTGTACCAAGGCATAAAGCGGCTTGATATGCTGGGCATAATCAGGAATGTACGTGCGACCGAAATTCAGAAAGCCCAGTAAAGATTGTAATTTTTTCAGTGTTGTAGGAGCACGCAGGCATGCACACTTCTCTAGGAAGTGCGGAGCCAATCCTCGACCCTCATTGTTGAGTTTGTATCCCAAAAACAACATTGTATACTCTGCAATGTGAGACTTTGCAAAGTTGAATTTGTAACCGAAGTCTGCAAACAAAACAATAATGCGATCAACGCGACACAGATGCGGCCACAACTCGTCATCTGTGAGATAAATATCATCCACATACGAGTAAGCATCAGGGTCAATGCTCTCTAACAGAGAGACTACACGAGCGACAAAGACGCAAGGGCTGTTTTTATAGCCCATGGGTAATCTTTTAAAATGTTTTTGTTTGCCGCCCGAAGTAAACGCTGTCCACTGACTACTAAGAGAGGACAGGTTATGGCTGTAAAAGCCATTGGAAATGTCCAGTGTGGTCTTAAACCGTTTTCTCACGATACTATCGACGAGAGCAGAACTGTGGGTATTCTGTACTGCACATGTCCGCTAATGAGAGTTTAAATGCCGGTAATCTAAGACTAGGCGGTACGACCCATCAGGATTCCTCACAGTGAATAAAGGATTATTCATTGGTGACACACATGTTTCAATAACACCTTGATATTCCAATTGTTTAAGGATTGCCGCGACGTGAGGTCTTGCTTCGCGACGCATGGGATATTGGGGTTGTGGCTGGGGCATGGACCGCAACGGAATCTCATGGCTGGGGGACAATTTATCCCAGCCTACCTGAGTATGATACAAAGCCGGTGCCAGCACCAGAGCCCACTCCTCGGCGAACTTCTTAGCTTGGTCCTTTGGCACTGTGTGCGCAAAGGACGGGAGGATCACCTCCTCCCCTCTAGGAGCATCTAAAATGAAAGCCGGGGCCAATCTGCCTCTGCCAATAGAATATCGTATGAAGAGGTCAGATTATCCCAAAAAATCCCCTGAATTGTACGTTGTATGTCACCTTCAATTAAGAGAACTATATTATATAGTCTGTCAGGGGGAGCCACTCTAGCATCAGCAGTTTCTACAGTAATGAACGAGTCAGTTGCTGTCGCCACCAGATATGGACGCAGTGCTTGTCGAACTACTGTAACTTCCGCCGCGCTGTCGAGCAGCGTTAGTGCCTGTGTCAGGTTCTGAAGCTGCGTCCGCACCATCTGTGGCATACCTCGCTGTTAGCGCAGCAACCTTCTTCTTTTGAAACGGGGGTCGTTGACGTGCAGACTCGTCCTGCTTGCCTTTACCGTCAGACTGACGGGGTTGCTCACGTCCTATGGCACCCCGTCCTTTCCCACGGTCTCTGCCACCGGACTGTGGCGCCGATGTTTCCTGTGAAGAACGAGGAGAACGTTGTTCAGAAACCTGAAATCTATCAGGTGACTTAATACTAGAGCGATCGCGCAGATCATATGTGCGTTCACTAGTCGACTGTACGGGTGAGGCAGGACGAGACCCCTGTTTCTGTTGCTGCTTCCCCTGTTTCTTTGCCCGCCAATTTTGTTTTGGAAAATGTGGGCGTTCGTCTTTACCAGACGAGCTCACCTTAGTTTGCTGTATCAAATCAGGAATTATCACAGTTGGTTTAACGCCTAAGGCACCGCGGCCTATGGCTCTATAGGCTTCCGCAATAGTCTTAGCAAACTCCTTAGGCCTGTCGAGTTCGTCCACGCGGTCCAATTTATTAGCTACTTGGAACTGCATAGAAGCAACCATGGAAGCAACCACAACGAACACCCCGACAAGCCACATTCCTAATTCTACAGCAGCCTCCGCACCGTGATTATCTTGAACACGTTTAATGACGGACGGAAGCACAGACATAGACGGAGTGCCGAAGCACTTCGAGTATGTCGCGGCAAAGACCTTGCCCCAGTTGTCACAATCGGCCATATTTGAGACTAAGTCTTTCGGCAAACTAATGGTGAGTATCCTGTGCTTCTCCACAGGAGTAGTATGCGGAAAAACCGCTTCCAGTTGGTCAAATTTCTCAGCAAGCCAATAAGGTAAGTCATCCTTATTTTGGGGGCGCTTGCCCATTACCGAATTAACCGTAACAGGACTAATAACCACTGCGTGGTGTTCAGCTGGTTGTCCAGCAACAGCAGGTGCCCCCACCTGCACGTTGCGTGACACGTACTGCACTAAAGCCCTATGCACTATAATAAGGGCTGTGTGAAGTACACGCAACTCAGCCACCGCTACCGTGAGATAGCGGGGATGAGGCGTAAATCCGGCCATCACCGGCCATGTGGCCCCTGGAATTGACAAAGGGCCCATTCTAGCCGGTGTAACCGCATGGGGAAGGGCGCCATTAAACCAAATGGTATGCTGCCAGGCAGAAATAGGAATTTCTAGTGTCCTATATGGCGTATAGATTGCAGGTAGCTGCGTGGGAGTATAGGAATGAAAAGTATCATCGTCTGCATCCACCGCCGGCAAAGTCACCCAAGAGTAAAACAACTCGTAAGGGAAAGACGCATCAGCGCTCACCACAAAAATAACAGCCATCCCATCATCCGGCACCCCGTACGTCGTCAAATGACGCCGCAGAGGTGTACGTGTATGTGCAGCAATTTCAACCGCCATAAGGACACACAAAAGATCAACAACGATGTTAATCAGTAGCACTAGGGTTCAGATATAGAAGAAACCTTTTTAATGATCAAGCTTGAAAGAACCTATTAGTCGAGTAACAGGTAGGTTTAAATCCGTCACTCCCGTTATCCGGAAACAAGAGTGAGGGAGTCGTGGACTATTATAAGCACTACTAAGGCGTTTCGAATCAATCGACCAAATGTTAGGTGCGCCATGTTGCAGGGATTCTGCTCATGCACAGAACTATGCGCAGGAAACCAGGACCTCAGTGAATTGTGGTGTACCAAAAACTCACCTCAGAACCCAGAACCCCTATCCGACCAGTATCAGTGTCCCATTCGTTATCCGATTTTATCTCGGCGGTCCCAATGTATAGACAACCCAGAACAAGCGACTTAGTGTATTCTCAGGAATGGTGGGAATCAGAAATACCTGTTCGTTATTATTCTCATATCAGTCCACAACAAGAGTAAACAGAGACACGGTAAAGTTTAAAGAGTTTATTTTATAAACCTCGTGTCCTAAGATGCAGTACTTTGGCTAACATAAGCAGACAAATGATTAAAATCAAAACCATCAGCATAGTTACAATACCATAGAAAATGTAAGGAGAAATCATAATAAAATGACAGTGGATTGCAGCCACCTTCCTTTCGCTAGTAAACTAATATTATTATTATTATTATTAGACTAATAGAAGGTCTCTAGGCTTGAATGGGGAACACCATACCGTAAAGATCAGCTTAAGTGGAATCACATCACAGGATCAGGTATACTCTGCTCCTGGGAAAGCTCTTCTTCCGAATGCATGAATCAAGCAAGCAGCCTGCAATATTAAAAGCGCTCGACTCTCAGGTATTTGCAGCTGCGTGCGTGTTATGGCTAAATAGTGGGCCGATCAACCTGAACCCAAAAACATGCACCGTCTAGCGACCCAGACTGTTTCTTTACACAATGTTCAGACCAAGGTCACAGCTCACTGCTAGGGAAGTGAACAACAGACAGTTCTCATGTGAAGAAAAGGTGAGCAAGCATTTCTCAAATAACAACATGTAACTGCAGTCATGTGCAAAAGCAGCAAAAGTGGCAAGATGGCTTTCTAACATCTAACGCGGTTGTGCTAACTTAGCAATGTACGTATAAATTGCAGTCCTCACTACAACCCTTCACTACCCAAACATAACTGCACTACCATAAACACAAAAACACTACCCCCAGCACGACGCCCTACACTACACAAACACCACTGCACTACCCTAACCCATAAAACACGACCCCCTACACTACACAAACACCACTGCACTACCCAAAAACGCTACCCCAGCACTACCCCCAAAACTACTCAAACACCACTGCACTACCCTAAAACACTACCCCCAGCACGACCACCTACACTACCCAAACACCACTGCACTATCCTCAACCCTAAAACACAACCCCAGCAGAAAGCCCTACACTACCCAAACACAACTGCACTACCCTAAACCCTAAAACACTACCACCAGCCTGACCCCCTACACTACACAACCACTGCACTACCCTAAACCCTAAAACCCTATCCCTAGCACGACCCCCTACACTACACAAACACCACGGCACTACCCTAAACCCTAATTCCCTACCCCTTACACTAAACAAACACCACTGCACTACCCTAAACCCTAAAACACTACCCCTACACTACACAAACACCCCTGCCCTGCCCTAAACCTGAAAACACTACCCCCAGCACTACCCCCTACACTACACCAACACCACTGTACTACCCTAAACCGTAAATCTACCCCCAGCATGACCCCCTATATCACACAAGCAACTGCACTACACTAAACCCTAATACACTACCCCAAGTACAACCCCCTACACTACACAAACACAACTGCACTACCCTAAACACAAAAACACTACGCCCTACACTACCCAAACACCACTACACTATCCTAACCCATAAAATACGACCCCCTACAATACACAAACACAACTGCACTTTCCTAAACCCTAAAACGCTAAACCCAGCACGACCCCCTACACTACACAAACACCACTGCACTACCCTAAACCCTAAAACACTCACCCCTACACTACACAAACACCACTGCACAACCGAAAATCCTAAAACACTACCCCCAGCATGACCCCCTACACTACACAAACACAACTGCACTACCCTAAACCCTAAAACACTACCCCCAGCACGAAACACTTCTCTGCCCAAACATAACTGCACTACCCTAAACACAAAAACACTACCCCCAGCACAACCCCCTTCACTACACAAACACCACTATACTGCCCTAAACCCTAAACCACGACCCCATACACTACCCAAAGACCACTGCACTACCCTAAACCCTAAAACACTACCCCCTGCACTACACAAACACCACTGCACTACCCTAAAACCTAAAACACTACCCCCTACACTACACCAACACCCCTGCACTACCCTTAACCCTACAACACTACCCCCTACACTACAAAAACACCACTGCACTACCCTCAACCCTAAACCACTATCCCCAGCACTACACCCTACACTACCCAAACAACACTCCACTACCCTAAACCCTAAAACAGTACCCCAGCATGACCCCCTCACAACACAAACACCACTGCAATACCCGAAACCCTAAATCTACCCCCAGCATGACCCCCTACTCTACCCAAACACCACTGCACTCCCCTAAACCCTAAAACACTACCCCCAGCACGAACCCCTTCACTACACAAACACCACTGCACTATCCTAAACCCTAAAACACTACCCCCAGCACGACCCCCTTCCCTACACAAACACCACTGTACTACCCTAAACCCTAAAACACTACCACCTACACTACACAAACACCACTGCACTACCCTCAACCCTAAAAGACTACCCCCAGCACGACCCCTTACACTACCCAAACACCACTGCACTACCCTAAAGCACTATCCCAAGCACTACCCCCTACACAACCCAAACACCACTGCACTACCCTAAACCCTAAAACATTAAACCCAGCACGACCCTCTACACTACACAAACACAACTGCACTACCCTAAAACCTAAAACACTACCCCATCATGCCCCCCTCACAACAGAAACACCACTGCACTACCCTAAACCCTAAATCTACCCCCAGCATGACTCCCTACACTACCCAATCACCACTGCACTATCCTAAACCCTAAAACACTAGCCCCAGCATGGCCCCGTACACTACACAAACACCAGTGCACTACCCTAAACCCTAAATCTACTCCCAGCATGACCCCCTACACTACCCAAACACCACTGCACTACCCTAAACCCTAAAACACTATCCCCAGCACTACCCCCTATACAACACAAACACCACTGCACTGCCCTAAACCCTAAAACACTACCCCTGCAGTATCCCCTACACTACACAAACACCAGTGCACTACCCTAAACCCTAAATCTACTCCCAGCATGACCCCCTACACTACCCAAACACCACTGCACTACCCTAAACCCTAAAACACTATCTCCAGCACTACCCCCTACACAACACAAACACCACTGCACTATCCTAAACCCTAAAACACTAACCCCAGCACGACCCCCTATAATATACAGGCACCACTGCACTACCCTAAACCCTAAAACACGACCCGTACACTACACAAACAAAACTGCACCACCCTAAACCCTAAAACACTACCCCCAGCACGACTCCCTACACTACACAAACACCACAGCACTGCCTTAAACCCTAAAACACTACCCCCAGCATGACCCCATTCACTACACAAACACCACTGCACTGCCTTAAACCCTAAAACACTACCCCCTACACTACACAAATACCACAGCACTACCTTCAACCCTAAAACACTACCCCCAGCACGGCCTACACCGCTGCACTACCCTAAACCCTAAAACGCTATACCCAGCACTACCCCCTAAACTCCACAAACACCACTGCACTACCCTAAACCCTAAAACACTAACCCCAGCATGACCCCCTACACGACACAAACACCACTGCACTACCCCAACCCTAAAACACTACCCCAAGCACTGCCCCTACACTACACAAACACCACTGCACTACCCTAAACCCTAAAACACTATCCACAGCACTACCCCCTACACTACACAAACACCACTGCACTACCCTAAACCCTAAAACACTAACCCGGCACTACCCCTACACTACCCAAACACCACTGCACTACCCTAAACCCTTAAACACTACCCCCAGCACGACCATCTTCACTACACAAACACCACTGCACTACCCTAAACCCTAAAACACTACCCCCAGCACTACGCCATACACTACACAAACACCAATGTACTACTTTAAATCACTATCCAAAGCAGTAACCCCTACACTACACAAACACCACTGCACTACCCTAAACCCTAAAACACAAACCCCTACACTACACAAACACCACTGCACTACCCCAAACCCAAAACACTACCCCCAGCACTACGCCCTACACTACCAAAACTCCACGGCACTACCCTAATCCCTAAAACACTATCCCGAGAATTACCCCTACACTACACAAATACCACTGCACTGCCCTAAACCCTAAAACACTACCCCCAGCAGTATCCCACACACTACCCAAACACCATTGTACTACCCTAAAACCTAAAATACTACCCCCAGCATGACCCCCTACACTACACAAACACCACAGCACTACACTTAACCCTAAAACACTACCCCTAGCAGTACTCCCTACACTACCCAAACACAACTGCACTACCCTAAACCCTAAAACACTATCCACAGCACTACCCCCTACACTACACAAGCACCACTGCACTACCCTAAACCCTAAAACACTACCCCAGCACTACCCCTACACTACCCAAACACAACTGCACTACCCTAAACCCTAAAACACTACACCAGCATGACCCCCTCACAACAAACCACTGCAATACCCTAAATCTACACCCAGCATGACCCCCTCACTACCCAAACACCACTGCACTACACTAAACCCTAAAACACGACCCCCTACACTACACAAACTCTACTGTACTACCCTAAACCCTAAAACACTACCCCCAGCATGACCACCTTCACTACACAAACACCACTGCACTACCCTAAAACACTATCCCAAGCACTACCCTCTATACTACACAAACACCACTGCACTACCCTAGACCCTAAAACACTACCCCAGCACTATCCCTACACTACCCAAACACCACTGCACTACCCTAAACCCTAAAAAACTGCCCCCAGCATGACACCCTACACTACCCAAACACCACTGCACTACCCTAAACCCTAAAACACTATCCCCAGCACTACCCTCTATACTACACAAACACCACTGCACTACCCTAAACCCTAAAACACTACTCCCTGCAGTACCCCCTACACTACCCACACACCACTGCACTACCCTAAACCCTATAACACTACCCCCCAGCACTACCCCCTACACTACCCAAACACCACTGCACTATCCTAAACTCTAAAACTCTACCCCCAGGACGACCATCTTCACTACACAAACACCACTGCACTAGCCTAAACCCTAAAACACTACCCCCTACACTACACAAACACCACTGCACTACCCTCAACCCTAAAACACTACCCCCAGCACTACGCCCTACACTACCCAAACACCACTGCACTACCCTAAACACTATCCCAAGAACTACCCCCTACACTACCCAAACACAACTGCACTACCCTAAACCCTAAAACACTACACCAGCATGACCCCCTCACAACAAACCACTGCAATACCCTAAATCTACTCCCAGCATGACCCCCTCACTACCCAAACACCACTGCACTCCACTAAACCCTAAAACACGACCCCCTACACTACACAAACTCTACTGTACTACCCTAAACCCTAAAACACTACCCCCAGCATGACCACCTTCACTACACAAACACCAC
Source organism: Triturus cristatus (assembly GCF_964204655.1). Classification (NCBI taxonomy): domain Eukaryota; kingdom Metazoa; phylum Chordata; class Amphibia; order Caudata; family Salamandridae; genus Triturus; species Triturus cristatus. Next base: position 618,695,109 of record NC_140579.1, on the reverse strand, counting down.
TGCACTACCCTAAAACACTATCCCAAGCACTACCCTCTATACTACACAAACACCACTGCACTACCCTAGACCCTAAAACACTACCCCAGCACTATCCCTACACTACCCAAACACCACTGCACTACCCTAAACCCTAAAAAACTGCCCCCAGCATGACACCCTACACTACCCAAACACCACTGCACTACCCTAAACCCTAAAACACTATCCCCAGCACTACCCTCTATACTACACAAACACCACTGCACTACCCTAAACCCTAAAACACTACTCCCTGCAGTACCCCCTACACTACCCACACACCACTGCACTACCCTAAACCCTATAACACTACCCCCCAGCACTACCCCCTACACTACCCAAACACCACTGCACTATCCTAAACTCTAAAACTCTACCCCCAGGATGACCATCTTCACTACACAAACACCACTGCACTAGCCTAAACCCTAAAACACTACCCCCTACACTACACAAACACCACTGCACTACCCTCAACCCTAAAACACTACCCCCAGCACTACGCCCTACACTACCCAAACACCACTGCACTACCCTAAACACTATCCCAAGAACTACCCCCTACACTACACAATCACCACTGCACTACCCTAAACCCTAAGACACAAACCCCTACACTACACAAACACCACTGCACTACCCTAAACCCTAAAACACTACGCCCAGCACTACGCCCTACACTACCCAAACACCACTGCACTATCCTAAGCCCTAAAACACTATCCCGAGCACTACCCCCTACACTATACAAACACCACTGCAGTACCCTAAACCACTACCCCCAGCCGTACCCCATACACTACTCAAACACCACTGCACTACCCTAAACCCTAAAAGACTACCCCAGCATGACCCCCTACACTACCCAAACACCACTGCACTACCCTAAATCTACCCCCAGCATGACCCCCTACAGTACCCAAAAACCAATGCAATACCCTAAACCCTAAAACACTACAACCGGCACAACCCCCTTCACTACACAAACACCACTGCACTACCCTACACCCTAAAACACTAACCCCAGCACAACGCCCTACACTACCCAAACACCACTGCACTACCCTAAAACACTATCCCAAGCACTACCCCAATACTACACAAACACCACTGCACTACCCTAATCCCTAAAACACTACCCTAGCATGACCCCCTACACTACCCAAACACCACTGCACTACCCTAAACCCTAACACACAACCCCAGCACTACCCCATACACTACCCAAACACCACTGCACTACTCTAAACCCTAAAACACTACCCCCAGCATGACCCGCTCACAACACAAACACCACTGCACTACCCTAAACCGTAAATCTACCCCCAGCATGACTCCATACACTACCCACACACCACTGCACTACCCTAAACCCTAAAATACTATCCCCAGCATGACCCCTACACTACACAAACACCACGGCACTACCCTAAACCCTAAAACACTACCCCTAGCAGTACGACCTACACTACCCAAACACAACTGCACTACCCTAAGCCCTAAAACACTATCCACAGCACTACCCCTACACTACACAAACACCACTGCACTACTCTAAACCCTAAACCACTACCCCAGCACTACCCCTACACTACCCAAACACACCTGCACTACCGTAAACCCTAAAACACTACCCCAGCATGACCCCCTCACAACAAACACCACTGCAATATCCTAAATCTATACCCAGCATGACCCCCTACACTCTCCAAACACCACTGCACTACCCTAAACCCTAAAACACAACCCCCTACACTACACAAACTCCACTGCACTACCCCAAACCCTAAAACACTACCCCCAGCACGACCCCCTGCACTGCACAAACACCACTGCACTACCCTAAACCCTAAAACACTACCCCTAGCATGACCCCCTACACTACACAAACACCACTGCACTACCCTTGACCCTAAAACACTACCCTACACTACCCAAACACTACTGCACTACCCTAAACCCTAAAACACTATCCCCAGCACTACCCCTAAACTACACAAACACCACTGCACTACCCTAAACCCTAAAACACTACCCCCTGCAGTACTCCCTACACTACCCACACACCACTGCACTACCCTAAACCCTAAAACACTACCCCCAGCACTACCCCCTACACTACCCAAACACCACTGCACTATCCTAAACCCTAAAACACTACCCCCAGCACGACCATCATCACTACACAAACACCACTGCACTAGCCTAAACCCTAAAACACTACGCCCTACACTACCCAAACACCACTGCACTACCCTAAAACACTATCCCAAGCACTACCCCCTACACTACACAAACAACACTGCACTACCCTAAACCCTAAAACACGAACCCCTACACTACACAAACACCACTGCACTACCCTAAACCCTAAAACACTACACCCAGCACTTCGCCCTACACTACCCAAACACCACTGCACTACCCTAAACCCTAAAACACTATCCCGAGCACTACACCCTACACTACACAAACACTACTGCACTACCCTAAACCACTACCCCCAGCAGTACTTCATACACTACCAAAACACCACTGCACTACCCTAAACCATAAAACACTACCCCCAGCAAGACCCCCTACACTACACAAACACAACGGCACTACCCTAAACCCTAAAACACTACCCCCAGCAGTATGCCCTAAACTACCGAAACGCAACTGCACTACCCTAAACCCTAAAACACTATCCCCAGCCTGACCCCCTACATTACACAAACACCACTGCACTGCCCTACTGCATTACCTACATTTTAAAACACTACCCCAGCATAACCCCCTACACTACCTAAACACCATTGCAATACACTGCCCTAAAACCGAAAACACTACCCCAGCACGAACCCCTACACTACACAAAAACCACTGCACTACCCTAAATCCTAAAACACTACCCCCAGCAGGACCCCCTACACTACACAAACTCCACTGTACTACCCTAAACCCTAAAAGACTAACCCAGCATGACCCCCTTACAACACAAACACCACTGCACTACCCTAAACCCTAACTCTACCCCCAGCATGACTACCTACACTACCCTCAGCATGACCCCCTACTCTACACAAACACCACTGCACTACCCTAAACCCTAAAACACTATCCCCTACACTACCCAAACACACTGCACTACCCTAAACCCTAAAACACTACCCCCAACACTACACAAACACCACTGTACTACCCTAAACCCAAAAACTCTACCCCCAGCACGACCCCTACACTACACGAACACAACTTTACATCCCCTAAACCCAAAAACACTACCCCCAGCACAACCTTCTACACTACCCAAACACCTCTGCACTACCCTAAACCCTAAAACACTACCCGAGCGCTACCCCCAACACTACCCAAGCACCACTGCACTATGCTAAACCATAAAACACTACCCCCAGCACTACCCCCTACACTACACAAACACCACTGCACTACCCTAAAACATGACCCCCAGCACAACCCCCTACACTACACAAACACCGCTGCACTACGCTAAATCCTAAAACACTACCCCCTACACTACACAAACGCCACTGCACTACCGTAAACCCTAAAACATGACCCCCAGCAGTACGCCGTACACTACCCAAACACCACTGTACTACCCTAAACCACTATCCCCAGCACTACCCCCTACACTACACAAACACCACTACACTACCCTAAACCCTAAAACAGTACCCCCGCACGATTCCCTACACTCCCCAAACACCACTGCACTACACTAAACCCTAAATCTACCCCAGCATGACCTCCCACACTACACAAACACCACTGCACTACCCTAAATCTACACCCAGCATGACCCCCTACACTAACCAAACACCACTGCACTACCCTAAACCCTAAAACATGACCCCCTACACTACACAAACACCACAGTACTACCCTAAACCACTACCCCCTATACTACACAAACACCACTGTACTACCCTAAACCCAAAAACACTACCCCTAGCACGACAACTACACTACACAAACACCACTGCACTACCCTAAACCCTAAAACACTACCCCAAGCACGGCCTCCTACACTACCCAAACACCACTGCACTACCCTAAACCACGATCCCCTACACTACCCAAAGACCACTGCACTACCCTAAAACACTACCCCCTACACTACAAAAACAGCACTGCACTACCCTAAACGCTAAAACACTACCCCAAGCACGACCCCCTACACTACACGAACACAACTTTACATCCCCTAAACCCAAAAACAGTACCCCCAGCACGACCTCCTACACTACCCAAACACCACTGCACTACCCTAAACCCTAAAACACTATCCACAGCACTACCCCCTACACTACACAAACACCACTGCACTACCCTAAACCCTAAAACACTACCCCAGCACTACCCCTACACTACCCAAACACCACTGCACTACCCTAAACCCTAAAACACTACCCCCAGCACGACCATCTTCACTACACAAACACCACTGCACTACCCTAAACCCTAAAATACTACCCCCTACACTACACAAACACCACTGCACTACCCTAAACCCTAAAACACTACCCCCAGCACTACGCCCTACACTACACAAACACCACTGCACTACCCTAAAACATGAACCCCTACACTACACAAAGACCACTGCACTACCCTAAAACAATACCCCCAGCACTACGCCATACACTACCCAAACACCACTGCACTACCCTAAACCCTAAAACTCTATCCCGTGCACTACCCCCTACACTACACAAACACCACTGCACTACCCTAAACCCTAAAACACTAACCCCCAGCAGTACCCCATACACTACCCAAACACCACTGCACTACCCTAAAACACTATCCCAAGCAATACCCCTATACTACACAAACAATACTGCACTACCCTAAACCCTAAAACACAACCCCAGCACTACCTCCTACACTACCCAAACACCACTACACTACCCTAAACCCTAAAACACTACCCCCAGCACGACCCTCTACACTACACAAACACCACTGCACTACCCCAAACCCAAAAACACTACCCCAAGCACGACCCCCTACACTACACAAACACCACTGTACTACCCTAAACCCTAAAACACTACCCCCAGCAGTCCGCCGTACACTACCCAAACACAACTGCACTACCCTAAACCCTAAATCACTACTCCCAGCATGACCCCCTACACTAAACAAACACCACTGCAGTACCCTACTGCACTATCCTATACCCTAAAACACTACCCCCAGCATGACCCCCCACACTACCCAAACACCACTGCACTGCACTGCATCAAATCCTAAAACACAACCCCTAGCATGACCCCCTTCACTACACAAACACCACTGCACTGCCTTAAACCCTAAAACACCACCCCCTACACTACACAAATACCACTGCACTACCTTCAACCCTAAAACACTAACCCCAGCATGACCTACACCGCTGCACTACCCTAAACCCTAAAACACTATACCCAGCACTACCCCCTACACTACACAAACACCACTGCACTACCCTAAACCACTACCCCCAGCATGACCCCCTACACGACACAAACACCACTGCAGTAGCCCAACCCTAAAACAATATCCCAAGCACTACCCTCTACACTACACAAACACCACTGCACTACCCTAAACCCTAAAACACTATCCACAGCACTACCCCCTACACTACACAAACACCACTGCACTACCCTAAACCCTAAAACACTACCCCAGCACTACCCCTACACTACCCAAACACCACTGCACTACCCTAAACCCTAAAACACTATCCCAAGCACTACCCCCTACACTACACAAACACCACTGACCTACCCTAAACCCTAAAACACAAACCCCTACACTACACAAACACCACTGCACTACCCTAAACCCTAAAACACTACCCCAGCACTACACCCTACACTGCCCAAACACCACTGCACTACCCTAAACCCTAAAACACTACCCCAGCACTACGCCCTACACTACACAAACACCACTGCACTACCCTAAACCCTAAAACAATATCCCCAGCAATACCCCATACACTACCCAAACACCACTGCAATACCCTAAACCCTAAAATACTACCCCCAGCATGACCCCCTACACTACACAAACACCACGGCACTACCCTAAACCCTAAAACACTATCCCTAGCAGTATGCCCTACACTACCCAAACACAACTGCACTACCGTAAATCCTAAAATACTATCCCCAGCATGACCCCCTACACTACACAAACACCACTGCACTGCCCTACTGCATTAGATACATTTTAAAACACCACCCCCAGCATAACCCCCTACACTGCCCAAACACCATTGCAATACACTGCCCTAAAACACTACCCCAGCACGAACCCCTACACTACAAAAACACCACTGCACTACCCTAAACCCTAAAACACTACCCCCAGCACAACCCCTACACTACACAAACACCACTGACACTACCCTAAACCCTAAAACACTACCCCCAGCACGACCCCCTACACTACCCAAACACCACTGCACTACCCTAAACCCTAAAAGACTACCTCCAGCACAACCCCCTTCACTACACAAACACCACTGCACTATCCTAAACCCTAAAACACTACACAAAGCATGACCCCTTAACTACACAAAAATACCACTGCACTACCCTAAACCCTAAAACACTACCCCCTAGACTGCACAAACACCACTGCACTACCCTCAACCCTAAAACACTACCCCCAGCACGACCCCCTTCACTACACAAACACCACTACACTATCCTAAACCCTTAAACACTACCTCCAGCATGACCCCCTTCACTACACAAACACCACTGCACTATCCTAAACCCTAAAACACTACCCCCTAGACTACACAAACACCACTGCACTAACCTACCCCTAAAAAACTACCCCCAGCATGACCCCCTTCACTACACAAAGACCACTGCACTATCCTAAACCCTAAAACACTACCTCCAGCATGACCCCCTTCACTACACAAACACCACTCCACTATCCTAAACCCTAAACCACTACCCCCAGCACTACGCCCTACACTACCCAAACACCACTGCACTACCCTAAAACACTATCCCAAGCAAGACCCCTATACTACACAAACACCACTGCACTACCCTAAACCCTAAAACACAACCCCAGCACTACCCCCTACACTACCCAAACACCACTACACTACCCTAAACCCTAAAACACTACCCCCAGCACGACCCTCTACACTACACAAACACCACTGCACTACCCCAAACCCAAAAAAACTACCCCAAGCACGACCCCCTACACTACACAAACACCACTGTACTACCCTAAACCCTAAAACACTACCCCCAGCAGTACGCCGTACACTACCCAAACACAACTGCACTACCCTAAACCCTAAAACACTACTCCCAGCATGACCCCCTACACTAAACAAACACCACTGCAGTACCCTACTGCACTATCCTATAGCCTAAAACACTACCCCCAGCATGACCCCCTACACTACCCAAACACCACTGCACTGCACTGCATCAAACCCTAAAACACAACCCCTAGCATGACCCCCTTCACTACACAAACACCACTGCACTGCCTTAAACCCTAAAACACCACCCCCTACACTACACAAATACCACTGCACTACCTTCAACCCTAAAACACTAACCCCAGCATGACCTACACCACTGCACTACCCTAAACCCTAAAACACTATACCCAGCACTACCCCCTACACAAACACAACTGCACTACCCTAAACCCTAAAACACTACCCCCAGCATGACCCCCTACACGACACAAACACCACTGCAGTAGCCCAACCCTAAAACACTATCCCAAGCACTACCCTCTACACTACACAAACACCACTGCACTACCCTAAACCCTAAAACACTATCCACAGCACTACCCCCTACACTACACAAACACCACTGCACTACCCTAAACCCTAAAACACTACCCCAGCACTACCCCTACACTACCCAAACACCACTGCACTACCCTAAACCCTAAAACACTACCCCCAGCACGACCATCTTCACTACACAAACACCACTGCACTACCCTAAACCCTAAAACACTACCCCCTACACTACACAAACACCACTGCACTACCCTAAACCCTAAAACACTACCCCCAGCACTACGCCCTACACTACACAAACACCACTGCACTACTCTAAATCACTATCCCAAGCACTACCCCCTACACTACACAAACAGCACTGACCTACCCTAAACCCTAAAACACGAACCCCTACACTACACAAACACCACTGCACTACCCTAAACCCTAAAACACTACCCCAGCACTACGCCCTACACTGCCCAAACACCACTGCACTACCCTAAACCCTAAAACACTATCCCAAGCACTACCCCCTACACTACACAAACACCACTGCACTACCCTAAACCCTAAAATACTATCCCCAGCAATACCCCATACACTACCCAAACACCACTGCAATACCGTAAACCCTAAAATACTACCCCCAGCATGACCCCCTACACTACACAAACACCACGGCACTACCCTAAACCCTAAAACACTACCCCTAGCAGTATGCCCTACACTACCCAAACACAACTGCACTACCGTAAATCCTAAAATACTATCCCCAGCATGACCCCCTACACTACACAAACACCACTGCACTGCCCTACTGCATTAGATACATTTTAAAACACCACCCCAGCATAACCCCCTACACTGCCCAAACACCATTGCAATACACTGCCCTAAAACACTACCCCAGCACGAACCCCTACACTACACAAACACCACTCCACTATCCTAAACCCTAAACCACTACCCCCAGCACTACGCCCTACACTACCCAAACACCACTGCACTACCCTAAAACACTATCCCAAGCAATACCCCTATACTACACAAACACCACTGCACTACCCTAAACCATAAAACACAACCCCAGCATTACCCCCTACACTACCCAAACACCACTACACTACCCTAAACCCTAAAACACTACCCCAGCACGACCCTCTACACTACACAAACACCACTGCACTACCCCAAACCCCAAAACACTACCCCAAGCACAACCCCCTACGCTACACAAACACCACTGTACTACCCTAAACCCTAAAACACTACCCCCAGCAGTACGCCGTACACTACCCAAACACAACTGCACTACCCTAAACCTTAAAACACTACTCCCAGCATGACCCCCTACACTAAACAAACACCACTGCAGTGGCCTACTGCACTATCCTATACCCTAAAACACTACCCCCAGCATGACCCCCTACACTACCCAAACACCACTGCACTGCACTGCATCAAACCCTAAAACACAACCCCTATCATGACCCCCTTCACTACACAAACACCACTGCACTGCCTTAAACCCTAAAACACCACCCCTTACACTACACAAATACCACTGCACTACCTTCAACCCTAAAACACTAACCCCAGCATGACCTACACCGCTGCACTACCCTAAACCCTAAAACACTATACCCAGCACTACCCCCTACACAAACACCACTGCACTACCCTAAACCCTAAAACACTACCCCCAGCATAACCCCCTACACTACACAAACACCACTGCACTACCCTAAACCCTAAAACACTACCCCAGCACTACCCCTACACTACCCAAACACCACTGCACTACCCTAAACCCTAAAACACTACCCCCAGCACGACCATCTTAACTACACAAACACCACTGCACTACCCTAAACCCTAAAACACTACCCCCTACACTACACAAACACCACTGCACTACCCTAAACCCTAAAACACTACCCCCAGCACTACGCCCTACACTACACAAACATCACTGCACTACTCTAAATCACTATCCCAAGCACTACCCCTACACTACACAAACACCACTGACCTACCCTAAACCCTAAAACACGAACCCCTACACTACACAAACACCACTGCACTACCCTAAACCCTAAAACACTACCCCAGCACTACGCCCTACACTGCCCAAACACCACTGCACTACCCTAAACCCTAAAACACTATCCCAAGCACTACCCCCTACACTACACAAACACCACTGCACTACCCTAAACCCTAAAACACTACCCCTAGCAGTATGCCCTACACTACCCAAACACAACTGCACTACCGTAAATCCTAAAATACTATCCCCAGCATGACCCCCTACACTACACAAACACCACTGCACTGGCCTACTGCATTAGATACATTTTAAAACACCACCCCCAGCATAACCCCCTACACTGCCCAAACACCATTGGAATACACTGCCATAAAACACTACCCCAGCACAAACCCCTACACTACAAAAACACCACTGCACTACCCTAAATCCTAAAACACTATCCCCAGCAGGACCCCCTACACTACACAAACACCACTGTACTACCCTAAACCACTACCCCCTACACTACACAAACACCACTGTACTACCCTAAACCCTAAAACACTACCCCCAGCACGACCCCTACACTACACAAACACCACTGACACTACCCTAAACCCTAAAACACTACCCCAGCACGACCCCTACACTACACAAACACCACTGACACTACCCTAAACCCTAAAACACTACCCCAGCACGACCCCCTACACTACCCAAACACCACTGCACTACCCTAAACCACGACCCCCTACACTACCCAAAGACCACTGCACTACCCTAAAACACTACCCCTACACTACAGAAACAGCAGTGCACTACCCTAAACCCTAAAACACTACCCCAAGCACGACCCCCTACACTACACGAACACAACTTTACATCCCCTAAACCCAAAAACACTACCCCCAGCACGACCTCCTACACTACCCAAACACCACTGCACTATCCTAAACCCTAAAACGCTACCACAGCGCTACCCCCACCACTACCCAAGCACCACTGCACTATTCTAAACCCTAAAACACTACCCCCAGCACGACCCCTTACACTACACAAACACCACTGCACTACCCTAAACCCTAAAACATGACAACCAGCACAACCCCCTACACTACACAAACACGGCTGCACTACCCTAAACCCTAAAACTCTACCCCCAGCACTATGCCCTACACTACCCAAACACTACTGCACTACCCTAAACCACTATCCCCAGCACTACCCCCTACACTTCACAAACACCACTACACTACCACGAACCCTAAAACAGTACTCCCCGCACGATTCCCTACTCACAAACACCACTGCACTACACTAAACCCTAAATCTACCCCAGCATGACCTCCCACACTACACAAACACCACTGCACTACCCTAAATCTATACCTAGCATGACCCCCTACACTAACCAAACACCACTGCACTACCCTAAACCCTAAAACACGACCCCTACACTACACAAACTCCACTGCACTACCCTAAACCCTAAGCTACTCCCAGCATGACCCCATACACTTCCCAAACACCACTGCACTACCCTAAACCCTAAAAGACTACACCCTCCACTTCCCACACCACTGCACTACGCTAAACCCTAACACACTACCCCCTACACTACCCAAACACCACTGCACTACCCTAAAACACTATCCCAAGCACTACCCCCTATACTACACAAACACCACTGCACTACCCTAAACCCTAAAACACGAACCCCTACACTACACAAACACCACTGCACTACCCTAAACCCTAAAACAATACCCCCAGCACTACGCCCTACACTACCCAAACACCAGAGCACTACCCTAAACCCCAAAACACTACCCCCAGCAGTACCTCATACACTACCCAAACACCACTGCACTCCCCTAAACCCTAAAACACTACCCCAGCATGACCCCTACACTACCCAAACACCAATGCACTACCCTAATCCCTAAAACACTTCCCCAGCACGACCCCCTACACTACACCAACACCACTGCACTAACCTAAAACACTACCCCCTACACTACACAAACAACACTGCACTACCCTCAACCCTAAAACACTACCCCCAGCACTACAACCTACACTACACAAACCCCACTGCACTACCCTAAACCCTAAAACTCTACCCCTCGCATGATTCCCTACACTACCCAAACACCACTGCACTACCCTAAACCCTAAATCTACCCCAGCATGACCCCTTACACTACCCAAACACCACTGCACTACCCTAAACCATAAAACACGACCCCCTACACTACACAAACTCCACTGCACTACCCTAAACCCTAAAACACTACCCCCAGCACGACCCCCTTCACTACACAAACACCACTGCACTATCCTAAACCCTAAAACCCTACCTCCAGCATGACCCTGTTCACTACACAAACACCACTGCACTATCCTAAACCCTAAAACACTACCCCCAGCATGACCCCCTTCACTACACAAACACCACTGCACTACCCTAAACCCTATAACACTACCCCCTAGACTACACAAGCACCACTGCACTACCCTCAACCCTAAAACACTACCCCCAGCACGACCCTCTTCACTACACAAACACCACTGCACTATCCTAAACCCTAAAGCACTACCCCAGCGCTACCCCCAACACTACTCAAGCACCACTGCACTATTCTAAACCCTAAAACACTACCCCCAGCACTACCCCCTACACTACACAAATACCACTGCACTACCCTAAAGCCTAAAACATGACAACCAGCACAACCCCCTACACTACACAAACATGGCTGCACTACCCTAAACCCTAAAACTCTACCCCCAGCACTATGCCCTACACTACCCAAACACTACTGCACTACCCTAAACCACTATCCCCAGCTCTACCCCCTACACTACACAAACACCACTGCACTATCCTAAACCCTAAAACAGTACTCCCCGCACGATTCCCTACTCTACCCAAACACCACTGCACTACACTAAACCCTAAATCTACCCCCAGCATGACCTCCCACACTACACAAACACCACTGCACTACCCTAAATCTATACCTAGCATGACCCCCTACACTAACCAAACACCACTGCTCTACCCTAAACCCTAAAACACGACCCCTACACTACACAGACTCCACTGCACTACCCTAAACCCTAAAACACTACCCCAGCACTATCCCTACACTACCCAAACACCACTGCACTACCCTAAACCCTAAGCTACTCCCAGCATGACCCCCTACACTTCCCAAACACCACTGCACTACCCTAAACCCTAAAACACTACACCCTCCACTTCCCACACCACTGCACTACGCTAAACCCTAAAACACTACCCCCGCACGATTCCCTACACTACCCAAACACCACTGCACTACCCTAAACCCTAAGCTACTCCCAGCATGACCCCCTACACTTCGTAAACACCACTGCACTACCCTAAACCCTAAAACACCACACCCTCCACTTCCCACACCACTGCACTACCCTAAACCCTAAAACACTACCCCCTAGACTACACAAGCACCACTGCACTACCCTCAACCCTAAAACACTACCCCCAGCACGACCCCCTTCACTACACAGACACCACTGCACTATCCTAAACCCTAAAGCACTACCTCCAGCACGACCCCCTTCAGTACACAAACACCACTGCACTATCCTAAACCCTAAAACACTTCCCCCTAGACTACACAAACACCACTGCACTACCCAAATCCCTAAAACACTACCCCCAGCACGACCCCCTTCACTACACAAATACCACTGCACTATCCTAAACCCTAAAACACTACCTTTAGCACGACCCCCTTCACTACACAAACACCACTGCACTATCCTAAACACTAAAAAACTACCCCCAGCACTACGCCCTACACTACCCAAACACCACTGCACTACTCTAAAACACTATCAGAAGCCCTACCCCTATACTACACAAACACCACTGCACTGCCGTAAACCCTAAAACACTACCCTAGCATGTCCCCCTACACTACATAAACACCACTGCACTACCCTAAACCCTAAAAAACAACCCCAGCACTACCCCCTACACTACCCAAACACCACTGCACTACTCTAAACCCTAAAACACTACCGCCAGCACGTCCCTCTACACTACACAAACACCACTGCACTACCCTAAGCCCTAAAACACTACCCCAGCATGACCCCCTCACAACACAAACACCACTGTACTACCCTAAACTATAAATCTACCCCCAGCATGACTCCCTACAATATCCAAACAACTGTACTTTCCTAAACCCTAAATCTACCCCAGCACAACCCCCTACACTACACAAACACCACGGCACTGCCTTAAACCCTAAAATACTGCCCCCAGCATGACCCCCTACACTACACAAACACCACTGCACTACCCCAAACCCTAAAACACTACCCCAAGCACGACCCCCTACACTGCACAAACACCACTGTACTACCGTGAACCCTAAAACAATACCCCCAGCAGTACGCCCTACACTACCCAAACACAACTGCACTACCCTAAACCCTAAAACACTACCGCCAGCATGACCACCTACACTCTACAAACACCACTGCACTACCCTACTGCACTTCCCTATACCCTAAAACACTACCCCCAGCATGACCCCCTACACTACCCAAACACCACTGCACTGCACTGCCTTAAACCCTAAAACACTACCCCTAGCATGACCCCCTTCACTACACAAACACCACTGCACTGCCTTAAACCCTAAAACACTGCCCCCTACACTACACAAATACCACTGCACTACCTTCAACCCTAATACACTACCCCCAGCACGACCTACACCGCTGCTCTACCCTAAACCCTAAAACACTATACCCAGCACTACCCCCTACACTACACAAACACCACTGCACTACCCTAAACCCTAAAACACTACCCCCAGCATGACCCCCTACACGACACAAACACCACTGCTCTACCCTAAACCCTAAAACACTACCCCCTGCAGTACCCCCTACACTACCCACACACCACTGCACTACCCTAAACCCTAAAACACTACCCCCAGCACTACCCCCTACACTACACAAACACCACTGCACTACCCTAAACCCTAAAACACTACCCCCTGCAGTACCCCCTACACTACCCACACACCACTGCACTACCCTAAACCCTAAAACACTACCCCCAGCACTACCCCCTACACTACCCAAACACCACTGCACTATCCTAAAGCCTAAAACACTATCCCCAGCACGCCCATCTTCACTACACAAACACCACTGCACTAGCCTAAACCCTAAAACACTACTCCCTACACTACACAAACACCACTGCACTACCCTCAACCCTAAAGCACTACCCCCAGCACTACACCCTACACTACCCAAACACCACTGCACTACCCTAAAACACTATCCCAAGCACTACCCCCTACACTACCCAAACACCACTGCACTACCCTAAACCCTAAAACACGAACCGGTACACTACACAAACACCACTGCACTGCCCTAAACCCTAAAACACTATGCCTAGCACTACACCCTACACTACCCAACCACCACGGCATTACCCTAAACCCTAAAACACTATCCCGAGCACTATCCCCTACACTACACAAACTCCACTGCACTACCCTAAACCACTACCCCCAGCAGTACCCCATACACTACCCAAACACCACTGCACTACCCTAAACCCTAATACACTACCTCCAGCATGACCCCCTACACTACACAAACACAACAGCACTACCCTAAACCCTAAAACACTACCCCCAGCAGTACGCCCTACACTACCCAAACACAACTGCACTACCCTAAACCCTAAAACACTATCCCCAGCATGACCCCCTACACTACACAAACACTACTGCACTGCCCTACTGCAATACCTACATTGTAAAACACTACCCACAGCATAACCCCCTACACTACCCAACACCACTGCAATACACTGCCCTAACCCCGACAACACTACCCCAGCACAAACCCCTACACTGCACAAACACAACTGCACTACCCTAAATCCTAAAACACTACTACCCAGCAGGACCCCCTACACTACACAAACACCACTGTACTACCCTAAACCACTACCCCCTACACTACACAAACACCACTGTACTACCCTAAAATACTACCCCCAGCATGACCCCTACACTACACAAACACTACTGCACTACCCTAAACCCTAATACACTACCTTCAGCATGACCCCCTACACTACACAAACACAACAGCACTACCCTAAACCCTAAAACACTACCCCCAGCAGTACGCCCTACACTACCCAAACACAACTGCACTACCCTAAACCCTAAAACACTATCCCCAGCATGACCCCCTGCACTAGACAAACACTACTGCACTGCCCTACTGCATTACCTACATTTTAAAACACTACCCACAGCATAACCCCCTACACTACCCAACACCATTGCAATACACTGCCCTAACCCCGAAAACACTACCCCAGCACAAACGCCTACACTGCACAAACACAACTGCACTACCCTAAATCCTAAAACACTACCCCCAGCAGGACCCCTTACACTACACAAACACCACTGTACTACCCTAAACCACTACCCCCACACTACACAAACACCACTCTACTACCCTAAACCCTAAAACACTACCCCCAGCATGACCCCTACACTACACAAACACTACTGCACTACCCTAAACCCTAAAACACTACCCTCAGCACGACCCCCTACACTACCCAAACACTACTGCACTACCCTAAACCACGACCCCCTACACTACCCAGAGACCACTGTACTACCCTAAAATACTACCCCCTAAACTACAGAAACAGCACTGCAGTACCCTAAACTCTAAAACACTATCCAAGCACGACCCCCTACCCTACACAAACATAACTTTACATCCCCTAAACCCCAAAACACTACCCCCAGCACGACCTCCTACACTGCCCAAACACCACTGCACTACCCTAAACACTAAAACAATACCCCAGCGCTACCCCCGCCACTACCCAAACACCACTGCACTATGCTAAACCCTAAAACACGACCCCCAGCACGACCTCCTACACTACACAAAAACCACTGCACTACACTAAACCCTAAAACACTACCCCCTACACTACACAAACACCACTGAACTACCCTAAACCCTAAAACACTACCCCCAGCACTACGCCCTACACTACCCAAACACCAGTGCACTACCCTAAACCACTATCCCCAGCACTACCCCCTACACTACCCAAAAACCACTGCACTACACTAAACCCTAAATCTACCCCCAGCATGACCTCCCACACTACACAAACACCACTGCACTACCCTAAATCTACACCCAGCATGACCCCCTACACTACCCAAACACCACTGCACTACCCTAAACCCTAAAACATGACCCCCTACACTACACAAACTCCAATGCACTACCCTAAACCCTAAAACACTACCCCCAGCATGACCCTCTAACCTACACCAACACCACTGCACTAACCTAAACCCTAAATCTACCCCCAGCATGACCCCCTACACTACCCAAACACCACTGCACTACCCTAAACCATAAAACAGGACCCCCTACACTACACAAACTCCACTGCACTACCCTAAACCCTAAAACACTACCCCCAGCAAGACCCTCTAACCTACACCAACACCACTGCACTACCCTAAACCCTAAATCTGCCCCCAGCACAACCCCCTACACTACACAAACACCAGAGCACTGCCTTAAACCCTAAAACACTACCCCCAGCATGACCCACTTTACTACACAAACACCACTGCACTGCCTTAAACCCTAAAACACTACCACCAGCACAACCCCGTACACTACACAAACACCACTGCACTACCCTCAACCCTAAAAGACTACCCCCAGCAGTATGCCCTACACTACCCAAACACAACTACACTAACCTAAATCCTAAAACACTACCCCCAGCATGACCCCCTACACTACACAAACACCACTGCACTACCCCAAACCGTAAAGCCCTACGCACAGCATGACCCCCTATACTACACAAACACCACTGCACTACCCTAAACCCTAAAATACTACCCCCTACACTACACAAACACCTCTGCCCTGCCCTAAACCTGAAAACACTACACCCAGCACGACCCCTACACTACAGCAACACCACTGTACTACCCTAAATCGTAAATCTACCCCCAGCATGACCCCCTGCACCACACAAGCAACTGCACTACCCTAAACCCTAAAACACTACCCCAAGCACAACCCCCTACACAAACTGCAGTACCCTAAACACAAAAACACTACCCCCAGCACGACGCCCTACACTACCCAAACACCACTACACTACCCTAACCCATAAAACACGACCCCCTACACTACACAAACACAACTGCACTACCCTAAACCCTAAAACGCTAAACCCAGCATAACCCCCAACACTACACAAACACCACTGAACTACCCTAAATCCTAAAACACTAACCCCTACACTATACAAACACAACTTCACTACCCTAAACCCTAAAACACTACCCCCAGCATGACACCCTTCACTACCCAAACATAACTGCACTACCATAAACACAAAAACACTATACCCAGCACGACGCCGTGCACTACACTAACAAAACTGCACTTCCCTAACCCATAAAACACGACCCCCTACACTACACAAACACCACTGCACTACCCTAAAATGCTACCCCAGCACTACCCCCAAAACTACCCAAACACCACTGCACTACCCTCAACCCTAAAACACAACCCCCAGTATTAAGCCCTACTCTACACAAACACAACTGCACTACCCTAAACCCCAAAACACTACTGCCAGCCTGACCCCCTACACTACACAACCACTGCACTACCCTAAACCCTAAAACCCTACCCCAGCATGACCCCTACACTACACAAAAACCACTGCACTACCCTAAACCCTAAAACACTACCCACAGCATGACCCACTACACAAACACCACGGCACTACCCTAAGCCCTAAAACACTACCCCTTACACTAAACAAACACCACTGCGCTACCCTAAACCCTAAACCACTACCCCTACACTACACAAACACCACTGCCCTGCCCTAAACCTGAAAACACTACCCCCAGCACAACCCCCTACACTACACCAACACCACTGTACTACCCTAAACCGTAAACCTACCCCCAGCATGACCCCCTACACCACACAAGCAACTGCACTACCCTAAACCATCATACACTACCCCAAGCACAACCCCCTACACCATACAAACACAACTGCACTACCCTAAACACAAAAACACTACCCCCAGCACGACGCCCTACACTACCCAAACACCACTGCACTACACTAACCCATAAAACACGACCCCCTACACTACACAAACACCACTGTACTACCCTAAAACGCTACCCCAGCACTACCCCCAACACTTCCCAAACACCACTGCACAACCCTAAACCCTAATACACCACCCCCAGCATGACGCCCTACACTACACAAACATAACTGCACTACCCTAAACCCTAAAACACTACCCCAGCATGACCCCTTCACAACACAAACACCACTGCACTACCCTAAATCTGCCCCCAGCATGACTCCGTTAACTACCCAAACACCGCTGCACTACCCTAAATCACGACCCCATACACTACCCAAAGACCACTGCAATACCCTAAACCCTAAAACACTACTCCCTGCACTACACAAACACCACTGCACTACCCTAAACCCTAAAATACTACCCCCTACACTACACAAACACCACTGCCCTGCCCTAAACCTGAAAACACTACACCCAGCACAACCCCCTACACTACAGAAACACCACTGAACTACCCTAAATCGTAAATCTACCTCCACCATGACCCCCTACACCACACAAGCAACTGCACTACCCTAAACCCTAAAACACTACCCCAAGCACAACCCCCTACACAAACTGCAGTACCCTAAACACAAAAACACCACCCCCATCATAACGCCCTACACTACACAAACACCACTGCACTACCCTAAACCCTAAAACACTAACCCCTACACTACACAAGCACCACTGCACAACCCTAAACCCTAAAACACCACCCCCAGCATGACGCCCTACACTACACAAACATAACTGCACTACCCTAAACCCTAAAACACTACCCCAGCATGACCCCTTCACAACACAAACACCACTGCACTACCCAAAATCTGCACCCAGCATGACTACGTTCACTACCCAAACACCGCTGCACTACCCTAAATCACGACCCCATACACTACCCATAGACCACTGCACTACCCTAAACCCTAAAACACTACCCCCTGCACTACACAAACACCACTGCACTACCCTAGCCCCTAAAATACTACCCCCTACACTACAAAAACACCACTGCCCTGCCCTAAACCTGAAAACACTACACCCAGCATGACCCCCTAAACTACAGCAACACCACTGTACTACCCTAAATCGTAAATCTACCCCCACCATGACCCCCTACACCACACAAGCAACTGCACTACCCTAAACCCTAAAACACTACCCCAAGCACAACCCCCTACACATACTGCAGTACCCTAAACACAAAAACACTACCCCCAGCACGACGCCCTATACTACCCAAACACCACTACACTACCCTAACCCATAAAACATGACCCCCTACACTACACAAACACAACTGCACTACCCTAAACCCTACAACGCTAAACCCAGCACGACCCCCAACATTACACAAACACCACTGCACTACCCTCAATCCTAAAACACCAACCCCTACACTACACAAACACAACTGCACTACCCTAAACCCTAAAACACTAACCCAGCACGACACCCTGTTGCAGGGATTCTGCTCATGCACAGAACTATGCGCAGGAAACCAGGACCTCAGTGAATTGTGGTGTACCAAAAACTCACCTCAGAACCCAGAACCCCTATCCGACCAGCATCAGTGTCCCATTCGTTATCCGATTTTATCTCGGTGGTCCCAATGTATAGACAACCCAGAACAAGCGACTTAGTTTATTCTCAGGAATGGTGGGAATCAGAAATACCTGTTCGTTATTATTCTCATATCAGTCCACAACAAGAGTAAACAGAGACACGGTAAAGTTTAAAGAGTTAATTGTATAAACCTCGTGTCCTAAGATGCAGTACTTTGGCTAACATAAGCAGACAAATGATTAAAATCAAAACCATCAGCATAGTTACAATACCATAGAAAATGAAAGGAGAAATCATAATAAAATGACAGTGGATTGCATAATCCGGGGCGGGAGACACCGAGTTTGACAAGCACAAATCCAGAGCCCATTGGAACGGACACTCTAGGCAATGAAAGACAGGTTGTATGCAAGTAAAGTAGGGAAACCGGAAGGACAATCCATAGGCTATGCTCAATGTTGCCAGTGGTAGTGTTCCATAGTATTCAATCATCCGGTTACGAAGATGGAGCAGCCGGGACAGGCTGTCGTGTGACCCAAATTGTGCATCCATTGCGTAGTAAGCAGACCAACAACAGTACCCCAGCCACGAGGGCGAGAATCAACGGGAGACCTCCGAAGACGCTGGAAAAAATGCAATGAAAAAATGCCGGGATCACACCAAAAATAGTTTGGAAGGAGGTCACGAGGCCGGAGCTCACAATTTTGAAAAAATGTGCCAGGCCACTTGTTGACGAGGCATTAAAGACAGTCTGAATCAGGGCACCAAAATGAAGTGGGAGATCAGTATTCAAAAGCGCTTGCACCTCTGTTCGCGTGTTTGCTACGTGAAGGACAAATGTTTCCCGGGACGAAGTCAACGCGACTTCTTTTTGAGACAATAGAGCCCTTATTCTGCTCATCTTGTTGAACTCTGCTTTCAAAGTTGGAATGGAAGGCCAGATGGATACATCGAGCCGTCCATGCGGGGGTGGGAAAAGGACGTTGTTACAGCAGACTACTCTCTGTGATACAGTCACTATGTAGGGAATTCCAACCAACATCCCACAGCAAGCTTCATTATTTAATAGCAAATAACTACCGTTGACCAGCAGCGTAAATGACGGTGTTATGACAGGCACTGGAATCCCTTTCAGGACGCAAGCTAAATTAGGAGCGTGCACATTACCTGCACCATGCAATTGAATGTGCCGACACACCACAGAGTGATCCGGAGTGGAAGTGCATTCTTCACCTTTTAAGTAAACCTCTTTACCGTCTCTCACGCACCTGTACGTGAATGGGAGTGACCAAACTTCATGCAGGAAGGCAGTACCTAGTTGTTCATATCTACCTACCGCATAATGTTTCATGCAGGAACTGAACTTAAACAGGGGAAATGGTAATGTGATTAACCCGTGAATAAGCCACACAGCGGAGTTTAATTCGGCAACAGTGAAAGGCAAAGGTTCTAACTTTTCAATGTGCAGTAATGAGTATGTTGCATCTTTCATGGACATGAACTGTTGTTTTGCAGTTAAATTAAAAGGAAGGAACAAAGATGAAGTATTCATGTAATCCCAAGGGACTTTCCCAGCCTTTAAAGTTTGCAATGTCCATGCAAACTGCATTATAGAACGCAATTGATTTTGACCATGATATAAAACAGACACATCATCCTGCACAATGTCAACAACAGATGAAACGATATTATCTAACGTATAAATTCTAGAAGACAGGGTGTTAATGCTATTATCTATAACAGCCAATACCTTCTCCATATTGGCTTGATCAATAGATCGTAATCTGGATAAAGCTTCAATTTGTGATATCTTCCAAACTTCGTTATAAACAGTATATACCCATCTTTTGGACCTGCCAACCGCAGGACCCTTAACAAAATCATTCAAATCTATTTTGTCGTGTAATTGTGATAAATGAAGTTTAACAGATGCTAAGGGGGAATGTTGCAGCCAAGATTGGCATAACTTCCGTACTGAGTAGGTAGTTACAGTATGAGAAAATTCAAAACGGGGGTCCACACGAACTTGCGTATACCCTGGATTAAAATCCAGAAACCGATGTTGACAGGAATCTGAGCTTGTTTGCCATATTAACCATCCCTTCGGATTTAATTTGGAAATTTTGAAGGATGTGTTAGAAATGTATGACTGCAACGCAGCAAGGGACAGATCTGTATGATTATCCCAATTAGGATAAGCACCCAGATCCGGAGTAGAGGGAGAATTAAATTTTTTAGAAGTAGCCAATCCAAAGCAGGTGGTCTGAAAAATTGACGAATTCAAAAATAACATGTGGTTCGGGATGAGGCAGGCACGATGCAAAGCTTCTGTTCCCTGTACCTGCCACGGTTTAGAACCCCAAACCGATTTAAGATCAATAGTAGCTTTCCACAGATCATAACCTCTGATCGCCAAATCATCCATAAAGGATTTGGAATATAACAATTTCATGTGTGTCAGCCTAACTTTTGAGGTAGACTCAGCTGCCACTTTAAAGTAAAAGGAGGCAGGATTCGACACACTAAAATCAGAAAAATATGTGAATTTGTTCACTAACGTGGTGGAACTGCCCAGCCTAGGCGCTGGACAGTGTTCCCATTGTGTATAATATACAAAATTTCTAAACGTATTGGCTTTGTGAAGGAAATGATTGCCATAATGTTGATAGCAAAACTGCTCATCATAATTAGCAGTATCTAAATACAAATCCTCAGCTTCAAACGCAGCATAATATTTCAAATCAGAAAACAGTGCTTCTATGGCTTGAACATCCCAATCATCCGAGCGGATGCTTTGCTTAATTACATCACCCATAGAAACACGAAATACATTTGGCACATTGATTACTTCAGTGGGACCATGAATTTGAAATTTAACAGCATCCCACGCAATCCCATCCAGCACAGGCCAGGCAGTAATGTTCACAAAAGTCTGGTCCCTTTTCATGATATGTGATGAGGAGTGGGGGGGGCCAAAGTTCCATCAATCAGTCTAATTGTAGATCTTTCTTTCAGGTAGTGTCCATTTATAAGACGAAAAAACACCACCACAAATCCAATGGACATAAACAAAAAAATAGATATGAGCACCAGCCAAATGTAAGTCCAGGGGGGAATTAAAAAATGTCTTTTAAACCAGACAGCAAAAATTGAAACTTTTGATGGGGCAATGGAAGTCATTGAATTAGAGTCAAAGGAGAAGCGTGACTGGTTAACTGCGGTGGATTGTAAAACAGGCAACGGTACATCTGCTGGATAAGCATACTCAGTATCTTCAGGTAGACCACCAGCTGTTGGTGGCAACAAAGGTCCAGTAACTGTATGCATCTTGATGGCAACATTAGGCAAGGTGGTAGAAGCTGGGGCCACAACAGAATTTCTCAGCATCGCAGGGCAAGAAACCGCTGGAGTCATACTAAGAAGAATCGGCCACTCGCTGTAGCTTGACATTGTCAATAGAGATGTACCTGTTATCCTTGCGACCAGGAAGTGGAGGTAAGATGACTGTTTGTGTACCCTGCACGCCAAGCACTGGAACCGGGGCACAATAAGAGGGGCCGAACTCCTTCTTGTTCTCCACCTTCTCACGGACCAGATCACCAACTCGGGGTATCCAGCCGACTACCGGAATCTGAAGCGCAGCATCAGATGTGGAGGGCACGTGTTCCTTCGCTAGACTGTCTCTGGCTTCTTGTAGAGTCTGCAATACAGCACAGTGATCATCTACGTCAAAGGGTGCGGCTGCCGCCGCCATGTCTAGACCATCAAGGTCCGGGACAAACATTCGTATGCCAAGGAGCATCATGTATGGGGTCCGCCCACCCAGAGACCTTCTAGGGAGATTATTAAGTGCACGTTGGACGTTATACAAATGGGCTAGCCAGTTCCGGCCAGTGCCTAAAACCCTAGCTGTCAAAGATTGCTTTAAGTCGCGGTTCATTCGCTCCACCACACTATTACCCTCAGGTCGGTAGGGAGACGAAAATTTGACTTGGACCCCCAAATTTCTCATGGCTTCTTTGTACGCCTTAGAGGCGAACGCAGCACTCTGATCAGAATGAAAGGTACCACATGCAAAACTTCCCACAAAGACACGCAAATCCCTGATGACAGTACGGGCATCAGCACTCTTTTGTGGCCATACCCACAGAAAACGTGTGCACGAATCCACTGCAACCAAGATGTACTTTTACGCAGTATCAGAGGTGAATGGACCGCAGTGATCTAGATAAACACACCCTAGTGGTTTATTAGATATGTACAACTGAGTTTGTGGTGGGCGCGCAGCAATTGAAGATTTAATCTGATGGCAAATGTCACAGTCAAGAACATAAGCGCAAGCTTGTTTATATAAACCGCACCACCAGTAGCGTTGTTGTAACAAAGATACAGTAGCTGCAACGCCGGCATCGGCGGAGGCCGTGCCCTCGTGAGCCGCTAATATCAAAGATGGTCTGCAGTCCGCGTTGGGAATCAATCTGTCACCAATGTCGTTAATCCTCACTAACAGGACGTTATCAGGATTTAAGTGATAATTGTAACGAGAAGGGAAACCTCTCGGGTAATTAGTTCCCTTCTTTGTAGCAGCCAAGATGTCATCATCGATCTTACTTTTGGATCTTGTAACTGCTGCCACTAAGTATGTCGCCACTGCTGTTTTTGCTGCCTCGTCAGCTAGGCTGTTGCCGACAGCATGGACACCAACTCGTTGGTGACCAAGAGTGTGACTAACATTCACGAGAGGCAGATGTTCTTTAAGTTCTGCCACTCGAACCCAAAGCATTTTATGCTTAATTGTGCTACCTTTGGAATCACGGTATTCATTTTGAGACCAAAAATGTAGATTGTCCTTGTAAGATTGAACACAATAAAATGAGTCACTCACTATAAGAGTGGTGACCCGAGAATCAGCAAACTCCAGTGCGAGAACCAGAGCACGGAGCTCTGCCAACTGTGCGGTACAATCACCCAATGACTGCGTATGCACGACATCAGATTAGAATTCACAATTCACGAAAGTACCCACCACAATTGTGCAGGCCGCTGAATAGGCATGCTTCGATCCAGTTGCCGGTTGCACAGAACCATCAGTGTAAATGACACAATGGTAATCCTCGAGTGGGCGCAAAGACAGAGGAGCTGGATGAACTAATTCATACTGTAAGTACTCCTGAGTCTGTAATGCTGCGTCAAAGATATAGGTCACGTCGGGCGATGTCAAGGAAGTGGCCCATTGTATCCACCGGAGATGCAAAGCTTTAGAATTTGGTACACTCACTTTGGTTACTGCCTCAAGGGCAGGATATGGTGTGACCACCAACATGCGTTTCCCTTGTGACAGCGCTCGTTCTTTAAGAATCGCCAGCTCTACTGCCGTCAAAACTTTCTCGACAGAGGAAAAGCGCAGTTCAGCCGAAGTGTACAGGTGTGATTTGTAGGCAATGGGGACAGTGTCGCCCTCATTGAACGTTAAGTACGTGAAACCCACTGCGCCTGGCACAATTCTTATTAACAAGTTAGTGCGGTTATCACGTGTCAGTAAGTATTTTGAAGCAAGAAGGTCAGCTTGCAAAGATTGCAATATAGCTGAATGCTCCGGCAGCCAGCATGATTTGGGAAAAGTAGGTTGTACCAAGGCATAAAGCGGCTTGATACGCTGGGCATAATCAGGAATGTACGTGCGACCGAAATTCAGAAAGCCCAGTAAAGATTGTAATTTTTTCAGTGTTGTAGGAGCACGCAGGCATGCGCACTTCTCTAGGAAGTGCGGAGCCAATCCTCGACCCTCATTGTTGAGTCCGTATCCCCAAAACAACACTGTATACTCTGCAATGTGAGACTTTGCAAAGTTGAATTTGTAACCGAAGTCTGCAAACAAAACAATAATGCGATCAATGCGACACAGATGCGGCCACAACTCGTCATCTGTGAGATAAATATCATCCACATACGAGTAAGCATCAGGGTCAATGCTCTCTAACAGAGAGAGACTACACGAGCGGCAAAGACGCAAGGGCTGTTTTTATAGCCCATGGGTAATCTTTTAAAATGTTTTTGTTTGCCGCCCGAAGTAAACGCTGTCCACTGACTACTAAGAGAGGACAGGTTATGGCTGTAAAAGCCATTGGAAATGTCCAGTGTGGTCTTAAACCGTTTTCTCACGAGACTATTGACGAGAGCAGAACTGTGGGTATTCTGTACTGCGCATGTCCGCTAAGGAGAGTTTAAATGCTGGTAATCTAAGACTAGGTGGTACGACCCATCAGGCTTCTTCACAGTGAATAAAGGATTATTCATTGGTGACACACGTTTCAATAACACCTTGATATTCCAATTGTTTAAGGATTGCCGCAACGTGAGTTCTTGCTTCGTGACGCATGGGATACTGGGGTTGTGGCTGGGGCATGGACCGCAACGGAATCTCATGGCTGGCGGACAATTTATCCCAGCCTACCTGAGTATGATACAAAGCCGGTGCCAGCACCAGAGCCCACTCCTCGGCGAACTTCTTAGCTTGGTCCTTTGGCACTGTGTGCGCAAAGGACGGGAGGATCACCTCCTCCCCTCTAGGAGCATCTAAAATGAAAGCCGGGGGCCAATCTGCCTCTGCCAATAGAATATCGTATGAAGAGGTCAGATTATCCCAAAAAATCCCCTGAATTGTACGTTGTATGTCACCTTCAATTAAGAGAACTATATTATATAGTCTGTCAGGGGGAGCCACTCTAGCGTCAGCAGTTTCTACAGTAATGAACGTGTCAGTTGCTGTCGCCACCAGATATGGACGCAGTGCTTGTCGCACTACTGTAACTTCCGCCGCGCTGTCGAGCAGCGTTAGTGGCCATGTCAGGTTCTGAAGCTGCGTCTGCACTATCTGTGGCATACCTCGCTGTTAGCGCAGCAACCTTCTTCTTTTGAAACGGGGGTCGTTGACGTGCAGACTCGTCCTGCTTGCCTTTACCGTCACTCTGACGGGGTTGCTCACGTCCTTGGGCACCCCGTCCTTTCCCACGTCTCTGCCACCGGACTGTGAAGCCGATGTTTCCTGTGAAGAACGAGGAGAACGTTGTTCAGAAACCTGAAATCTATCAGGTGACTTAATAATAGAGCGATCGCGCAGATCATATGTGCGTTCACTAGTCAACTGTACGGGTGAGGCAGGACGAGACCCCTGTTTCTGTTGCTGCTTCCCCTGTTTCTTTGCCCGCCAATTTTGTTTTGGAAAATTTGGGCGTTCGTCTTTACCAGACGAGCTCACCTTAGTTTGCTGTATCAAATCAGGAATTATCACAGTTGGTTTAACGCCTAAGGCACCGCGGCCTATGGCTCTATAGGCTTCCGCAATAGTCTTAGCAAACTCCTTAGGCCTGTCGAGTTCGTCCACGCGGTCCAATTTATTAGCTACTTGGAACTGCATAGCATCTCCTTTGAGGTTGCCCATTACCATGGAAGCAACCACAACGAACATCCCGACAAGCCGCATTCCTAATTCTACAGCAGCCTCCGCACCGTGATTATCTTGAACACGTTTAATGACGGACGGAAGCACAGACATAGACGGAGTGCCGAAGCACTTCGAGTATATCGCAGCAAAGACCTTGCCCCAGTTGTCACAATCGGCCATATTTGGGACTAAGTCTTTCGGCAAACTAATGGTGAGTATCCTGTGTTTCTCCACAGGAGTAGTATGTGGAAAAACCGCTTCCAGTTGGTCAAATTTCTCAGCAAGCCAATAAGGTAAGTCATCCTTATTTTGGGGGCGCTTGCCCATTACCGAATTAACCGTAACAGGACTAATAACCACTGCGTGGTGTTCAGCTGGTTGTCCAGCAACAGCAGGTGCCCCCACCTGCACGTTGCGTGACACGTACTGCACTAAAACCCTATGCACTATAATAAGGGCAGTGTGAAGTACACGCAACTCAGCCACCGCTACCGTGAGATAGCGGGGATGAGGCGGAAATCCGGCCATGTGGCCCCTGGAATTGACAAAGGGCCCATTCTAGCCGGTGTAACCGCATGGGGAAGGGCGCCATTAAACCAAATGGTATGCTGCCAGGCAGAAATAGGAATTTCTAGTGTCCTATATGGCGTATAGATTGCAGGTAGCTGTGTGGGAGTATAGGAATGAAAAGTATCATCGTCTGCATCCACCGCCGGCAAAGTCACCCAAGAGTAAAACAACTCGTAAGGGAAAGACGCATCAGCGCTCACCACAAAAATAACAGCCATCCCATCGTCCTGCACCCTGTACGTCGTCAAATGACGCCGCAGAGGTGTACGGCTATGTGCAGCAATTTCAACCGCCATAAGGACACACAAAAGATCAACAACGATGTTAATCAGTAGCAGAAGGGTTCAGATATAGAAGAAACCTTTTTAATGATCAAGCTTGAAAGAACCTATTAGTCGAGTAACAGGTAGGTTTAAATCCGTCACTCCCGTTATCCGGAAACAGGAGTGAGGGAGTCGTGGACTATTATAAGCACTACTAAGGCGTTTCAAATCAATCGACCAAACGTTAGGTGCGCCATGTTGCAGGGATTCTGCTCATGCACAGAACTATGCGCAGGAAACCAGGACTTCAGTGAATTGTGGTGTACCAAAAACTCACCTCAGAACCCCGAACCCCTATCCGACCAGCATCAGTGTCCCATTCGTTATCCGATTTTATCTCGGCGGTCCCAATGTATAGACAACCCAGAACAAGCGACTTAGTGTATTCTCAGGAATGGTGGGAATCAGAAATACCTGTTCGTTATTATTCTCATATCAGTCCACAACAAGAGTAAACAGAGACACGGTAAAGTTTAAAGAGTTGGGGCGCTAGGTGGCGCACACGCGGAATTGCCGCACTGAGGTGAGGCTCCCGCAACCCGATGGTACGATCCTTAATTTATCCTGCTCACGGCAACGAGTGAGAGTTTTGACAGCATCGTTGGTGAGAGAAACCCGGCTGGGACACTCGCTGGAAGTTTCAGGCAGATTGCATCGGGGACTCCGGAGATACGTCTGGTGAAAGGCGGACCGCGACGTGCATGTGGAGTGCTGGACGGCGGACGGACGGACTGTGGAGGAAATCGAGACCGCGGCTTGCCATGAGGGTGAGGGCCGTAAGACGCGCTGCTGCGGAGCGGCGGAAGCGCACCGGCATGCCGGGGAGGCAGAGACAGATGCCCTAGTGGACAACGGGCTGTGGTGTGCTGGAGGCTCTGAGGACAACGCCATATCTGTCTCTCTTTGCCCACAGACCGGCGTTGAGCCGCACTCACCGCCGGTCTGTGGGCAAAGAGAGCAGCCGGGGTCGGCCTGCATGAGGAGTGCTACTGGAGGTTGGTGCTGAGAGGACCTTTCACGGCGGGAGTGCCGCAATCAGTAGAGACGTTGTGCTGGGGCCAGATAGCGTCACGACAGGCACTGCCGCTGGGAATGACAAGCCTGGTGCGGGGATTGCGCTGCTTACCTACGAGGCTTACTGGAGGTGGACAGTGATCGAGCGCTGAGTGTGCAGGTGCCATACGGGGAGCGCGGAGGCGGTGCTGCGACCCTGTGACTGCGCTGGGGAGGATTGGAGACATTCGTAATCCCCTGTGGGAGCTGGGGAGCGGCGACAGTGCCCGCAGGAGTGCGACGTTGGGGATCCTACCATAGGAGCGACAAGGCGAGCAATTCCCCTCGTCCTTGCTGACGGAGCAGGTGGGCCAAGCTTGGGAGGACGCGAGCGGCCGGCCGTGGAATCGAAGGAAGGAGACAGCGGTAGGAGGCAGGAGATTTTTGGGAATCAGAGGAGAAGGCACGCCTGAGCCGGGCACCCTGACTGGGGTGGCGTCATGGGCAAACCAGAGGCAAAGCAGACGAAACTGCATTTTGAGGGGGCGCGGCGTGGAACTCAGTCCCAGCAGAGCGGTCAACATCAGGAGAGTCAGACTGCAACCCAGGATGGAGCTGTGGGTGCGACTGCGGACACGCAGAACATACTTCAAGAAATCCGCCAGGGGTTTGCCACGGTGGTCGAGAAGGTGGATCACATGGCGACCAGAATGGATGCGTTGGTCCACAAAATGGAAGGTCATGAGGAGCGGATTCAGGAGGAAGAACGGCGTATATCGGAAACGGAGGATGTGACCGCTGGCCACACCACGCAACTGGCTAGGATGGATAATCTGCTCCGAGTGATAGCCGCTAAGAACGAGGACTTGGAAGCGCGCAGTCGGCGCAATAATATTCGCGTTATGGGAATCCCGGAGTCCACCAACGTTGGGAGACTAGAGGTATATGTAGAAAAAATGCTGCTGTCCACTATTGGCGCAGAGGAGCTGTCCAGCCAGTTTATAGTGGAGCGGGCCCACAGGTCCTTGGGCCCCCGGCCGCAGCCAGAGGCTAACCCGCGCCCAATAATTGCGAGACTGCTGAACTACAGGGACCGCGATGTAGTGCTGCGGGCAGCCAGAAAGAAACAATCTATGGTGTATGAGGGGAATACCTTCTCGATCTATCCTGACTTCACCCCTATGGTACAAGAGGAGAGGCGTAAGTTCCTGGACGTGAAAGCGAAACTGAGGAAGGCGCAAATAGATTACGCGCTGCTCTATCCAGCGCGCTTGAGGGTGACGCACCAAGGCAAGCAACATTTCTTCACCAAGCCGAATCAAGTGGAGGACTTCCTGAAGCAAGTGAGAGCGGCGTCTCGTGGTGGAGGTATGGGGTCGACGTCGTGATCAGCAGCAGCGAAAGGTGATGAAGAGGGTGAGGACTGACCAGGAAGTTGGAGGCCCAAACGGACTATCTGAGACTCAGGGGATGCACATGATCTGCCACGCATGCGAGGATTGACCAGCTGGCGGAATGCTGGGAGTATGACACACTGCACTGAGCAACGTATTATCTCCATCGGGCAACCTAAAGCCCTCT
Source organism: Triturus cristatus (assembly GCF_964204655.1). Lineage (NCBI taxonomy): Eukaryota > Metazoa > Chordata > Amphibia > Caudata > Salamandridae > Triturus > Triturus cristatus. Next base: position 618,663,522 of record NC_140579.1, on the reverse strand, counting down.
AGTCCTTGCCCGAGGGGAATGGGCTAAGCTAGTGGGGCAGGAGGATGCTGTGGGACCACCTAGTAGAAGCCCTTAGCGGGTATTACCCAGGGGCAAGGCGCTGTACACCCTGGTCGAGGGAGACGGTGCTGACTGTGACTTTGTTGGGGAGGGGGGTACTGGGAGGGGTGACTTTACTGGCATGTTGGGGTTGCTTCAGTGGGAGGGGGTGGGGGCTCATGGGTTGATTGTTGGTTTACAAATGTTGATTCTCTGGGAGGATGCTCTTGGTAACACGCCAGGCGAGCGATCGGAGACTTTAGGCATGATGTTCTTGCAATTGGATACTGTATTGGGATGTTTGGTACAACTTGAGTTGATTGGCCCCGCTGGGGTGGTGCACCAGGTCATGACTGAGAGGATAGATCACGGTTGAAGGGGACGGGAACAAACTGAATATCCTCACGTGGAATGTGCGAGGGATGGGAGATGCGAGGAACTTTTTCCAGACAATTGATAGCCTACCTGGATAGACACAACACACACATTGCTATGCTACAGGAAACGCACTTCTCCCCTCGGGGAGGCAATCGCTTCGGGTGTCGGTGGGCTGCCCACAGGGTGTTCTCTTCCTACTCCTCCTATGCGCGTGGGACAGTGATACTCATAAAACGACGGGTACCTTTCCACTTCGGGGGAGCATCGGAAGACGCGCAAGGTCGATATTGCCTTATGTGGGGACGACTGGGCTCGGTGTCTGTTACACTGGCCTGTTGCTATGGGCCTAATGTTGTTGACCCCCTTTTTTTTCCCACCCTGTGGGCTAAGATATTTGAGGTGGGCTCCCAACATATTATCTGGGGTGGAGATTTTAATGCTACGCATAGCCCTAGTTGCGACAGATCACATCCGGCCCGCATCATTACACAAAAGCCGCTGGAGTGCTTAGAGACACCATCGCGGAATACCAGCTTGTGGATGCCTGGAGGCACCTACACCCAGGCACCAGGGAGGGGACCCATTACACGGCACAGGCGGCTTCCTGGGCGAGACTAGACTATTGGTTGGTATCTAGGGGACTGGGGCCTGCGATAGTTCAAGTGCAGCACTTAGCCCGCACTTACTCGGACCACGCTCCTGTAAGACTCACGCTGTCTTCATCGGACCTAGAGGTGCCGCGGGGTGGCTGGCGGATGAACGCGGCCATGCTGCTCGATGCAGTATTCCAGGAGGAGTTGCGGGAGGAGGTATATGACTTCTTTGCCCGCAATAAGGGATCGGTGAAAAGTGTGGAAATCATATGGGAAGCCTTCAAGGTAACGATTCGGGGGTTTTGTATAGCTAAGGGGTTCGGGGTGCTAAAGGACATAGTCCGCTCATTGCGAACATTAGAAGGGGAGCTGAAAAGGATTGAGACGGAGTTGGCACTACGGCCGTCTGCTGAAGCCCAGATAAGGTTTAGGGATACCCTAACGGAATATATGAGCACGGCGAAGAGGGAGGTGCGCTTTTGGGGCAAATACTGGCGGGCTAGAAGCTACGGAGAGGGAGACAGGCCGGGGAAGATGTTGGCGGCCCTGGTCCAAAAACCTCGCTATGCCAAATATTTCCTAGAGATTGAGGAACAAGAGGGAATGGTATACCAGGATACGGATGGTATACTTAATGCATTCAGGAGACATTTTGAACACCTATATACCACTACGAGAAGGGATGAGTTGAAGCTGGAAGACTTTTTGGAAGATGTAGCGTTGGGATGCCTCAGCGATCGGCAGCGTGAGTTCTTATGCGCTCCCTTTGAACAAGATGAGGTGCGGGAGGCTAACATGAGCATGCAGTCCGAGAAAGCTGCTGGGACGGATGGTATCCCAATTGAATTCTATAAAACATATATAGATATAATGGCCCCGGTGCTGCGCGAAGTGTATGAGGAACCGCTGGAGGTTGGTTGCCTACCGGCCTCTATGAGGGAAGCATTGATGGTTTCGCTGTTGAAGCCGGGAAAGTCGCCTAGGGTGTGTGACTCTTATCGACCGCTGTCCCTCCTGAACTGCAACGCCAAAATACTGGCGAAACTGATTGCTGCCTGCCTGAACCTTTTGCTCGAAAATCTGATACTCCCGGATCAATCGGGATTTGGCCCGGGAAGGGCCACGTCCCACAACCTGCGGACGCTGTTTACGGTGCTAAATAATGTTGCGCCGGAGCTGCCCCTGGCTGCGATTTTTTTAGATGCCACTAAGGTGTTTGATTCGGTAGAGTGGGACTATGTCTTTGGCGTGATGCTGAGAATGGGCTTCCCCCCCCTTTTCTTGTCCTGGATTAGACTGTTATATACAGCACCAGAGGCTAAGATATTGATAAATGGGCGAATGACTGGGCCGCTGTCCATCACGAGAGGCACTCGGCAGGGGTGTCCACTCTCTCCGTTGCTTTTTGCAATAGCAATGGAGCCGCTGGCGGCGACATTGAGGCAACACCACAATGATAGAGCACTGAGGTGTAATCTGCGGCAAATCCTCATATCCATGTATGCGGATGACATCACATTGTACATCCGAGACCCACAAGAAAATCTGAATGTAATCCTGAAGGAATTCATTGTTTTTGGTAAGATGTCAGGGATCCACATAAACTGGGGCAAATCCTGTATTTTTCTGCTGACGCAGGCGACCAAGAGGTTTGAGCCTGACTATCCACTAGAATGGTGTGATGAGGAGGTGCGGTATCTGGGTATAAAAGTAACAAAGGACAGGGACGAGCTTATGCGCCTAAACTATGGCACTGTGATAATGCGCATTGGGGAGAATGTGACTCGTTGGAATGCATTGCCCCTGTCGATGGCAGGACGAGTGTCCTTGATCAAAATGGTGATCCTTCCCCAGCTGCTATACCTATTCCTTAACATCCCATTTTACCCGGGGCGCCACTTCTTCGCGACGCTCTGGTCGGAACTAACGCGATTGGTCTGGGGGGGCCGACAGCCGAGGCTACAGTGGGACATACTCACCAGACCATATTCGAAGGGAGGCTTTGGAGTCCCTGATTTCGAGTTATACTACTTTAGCGCGCAGGCCCATTATGCCTGGTACTGGATAGTGCAGCCTCGATATATGCCACAAGTGGCGGCGGAGCACTGGCTGGCACAGTCGATACCAATAGAAGGAGCAATATTTGGGCAGGTAACGCCGAGAGATAAGAGCCCGACTACAGTAACCTGTACAATAAGCGCCTGGAATTGGATTGGACGCATACTGGGTGCCCCCATGATGTATGCGGCCTCACTGCCACTGGCGTATCACCCTAATATGCCGTTGCTACAGGACACTGTGTTTCATCAGTTCAAAAAACGGGCGAAGATCGAGACATGGGGGGACCTGTATAGTGAGGGGCGTTTTTGCACGGTAGAGCGGCTCCTTCAGGGGCAGCAGCAGACGTCGTTGGACGTATTCCTGTATCTCAGACTCCGACAGGGGATGCGTAAAACCACCCCGAATTTTCCGGAGGAACCGGAGGCGCTGGCCCCGCTGCAGGCACTGCTCAAATGCACGACAGCTACAAGATTAGTATCACTCATTTATAGAATGGTGCACACACAGAGAGAACTGGCTGACCCAGCCTCCCGGGTGCGCTGGAATGAGGAGATTGGACTGACGCTCTCGGATGAGCAGTGGGAATTTTGCTGTCTTCAGACTGAGGGGGTGGCGGCCAGTAGTAGACTCCGCATGATACACTATAAATACCTGCATAGACTGTACTATACACCAGTGAAGATGCTTAGATTTAAATTGAGGGACTCGGATAGATGCGACCGGTGTGGAGTGGCTGGGGCAGATTTTTTGCACCTGGCGTGGGAGTGTGCGGGGGTGTATGACTACTGGCGGCGGGTGTTTGAGGCTCTTTCCGGTATGACGCACACACACATTGAGCCCACGCCTGTGATGGCACTATTGGGAAATGTTAAAGCGGTACAGGCGGCGCATCGAAAATATGTGGCAATGGCGCTCCTCATGGCAAAACGAAGGGTGGCCTGTAGATGGGGTAGGGGAAGGGCCCCGAAGTTTAAGGACTGGATAGCTGATTTAGTGATGTGTCAGGAGCAGTCGGCCCTGTATTCGGAGCTGCTGCCTAGTGCTTCTAGGCCACGGAATATTTGGGCTCCTTTGACCTGCTATTTGCTGGAACATCCGCCAGAAGGTTCGAGACCAGAGGGCCCTGACACGAGGGGTTAACAATCACTTGAAGCTGGAATTTGGATGCGGGGTGGTGGTGAATTGCTACCCGATACTGGCACATGATAATACAGCTTAGGACAGGTGATGATGGGAAGCGTAGACTGTTCATTTTTCTGCACAGATTGGGACTCAGAGAGGGAGATTGCGGATATACATGTCCTGGTGGGCGGTGGAGGTTGGTTGGTAGGATCCTCTTCCTGAAGAGCTGTACGGGGATGTGCTGCAGTGTGCTGCCTCAAGTGTGCATATAATTGTAAATATCAGTACAGGTTGTATGAACCAATAACATGCCGGTCTCTGTAAATGGTGTTTATTTTACCAAAAAAGCTAATAAACAGAGTTTAAAAAAAAAGTTTAAAGAGTTTATTTTATAAACCTCGTGTCCTAAGATGCAGTACTTTGGCTAACATAAGCAGACAAATGATTAAAATCAAAACCATCAGCATAGTTACAATACCATAGAAAATGTAAGGAGAAATCATAATAAAATGACAGTGGATTGCAGCCACCTTCCTTTCGCTAGTAAACAAATATTATTATTATTATTAGACTAATAGAAGGTCTCTAGGCTTGAATGGAGAACCCCATACCGTAAAGATCAGCTTAGTGGAATCACATCACAGGATCAGGTATACTCTGCTCCTGGGAAAGCTCTTCTTCCGAATGCATGAATCAAGCAAGCAGCCTGCAATATTAAAAGTGCTCGACTCTCAGATATTTGCAGCTGCGTGCGTGTTATGGCTAAATAGTGGGCCAGTCAACCTGAACCCAAAAACATGCACCGTCTAGCGACCCAGACTGTTTCTTTACACAATGTTCAGACCAAGGTCACAGCTCACTGCTAGGGATGTGAACAACAGACAGTTCTCATGTGAAGAAAAGGCGAGCAAGCATTTCTCAAATAATGACATGTAACTGCAGTCGTGTGCAAAAGCAGCAAAAGTGGCAAGATGGCTTTCTAACATCTAACGCGGTTGTGCTAACTTAGCAATGTACGTATAAATTGCAGTCCTCACTACAACCCTTCACTACCCAAACATAACTGCACTACCATAAACACAAATACACTACCCCCAGCACGACGCCCTACACTACACAAACACCACTGCACTACCCTAACCCATAAAACACGACCCCCTACACTACACAAACACCACTGCACTACCCAAAAACGCTACCCCAGCACTACCCCCAAAACTACTCAAACACCACTGCACTACCCTAAAACACTACCCCCAGCACGACCACCTACACTACCCAAACACCACTGCACTACCCTTAACCCTAAAACACAACCCCAGCAGAAAGCCCTACACTACCCAAACACAACTGCACTACCCTAAACCCTAAAACACTACCACTAGCCTGACCGCCTACACTACACAACCACTGCACTACCCTAAACCCTAAAACACTACCCCTAGCATGAACCCCTACACTACACAAACACCACTGCACTACCCTAAACCCTAAAACACTACACACAGCATGACCCACTACACAAACACCACGGCACTACCCTAAACCCTAAATCCCTACCCCTTACACTAAATAAACACCACTGCACTACCCTAAACACTAAAACACTACCCCTACACTACACAAACACCACTGTACTACCCTAAACCGTAAATCTACCCCCAGCATGAACCCCTATATCACACAAGCAACTGCACTACCCTAAACCCTAATACACTACCCCAAGTACAACCCCCTACACTACACAAACACAACTGCACTACCCTAAACACAAAAACACTACCCCCAGCACGACGCCCTACACTACCCAAACACCACTACACTATCCTAACCCATAAAACACGACCCCTACACTACACAAACACAACTGCACTACCCTAAACCCTAAAACGCTAAACCCAGCACGACCCCCTACACTACACAAACACCACTGCACTACCCTAAACCCTAAAACACTAACAACTACACTACACAAACACCACTGTACAACCGTACATCCTAAAACACTACCCCCAGCATGACCCCTACACTACACAAACACAACTGCACTACCATAAACCCTAAAACACTACCCCCAGCACGATACACTTCTATACACAAACATAATTGCACTACCCTAAACACAAAAACACGACCCCCTTCACTACACAAACACCACTATACTACCCTAAACCCTAAACCACGACCCCATACACTACCCAAAGACCACTGCACTACCCTAAACCCTAAAACACTACCCCTTGCACTACACAAACACCACTGCACTACCCTAAACCCTAAAACACTACCCCCTACACTACACAAACACCACTGCACTACCCTTAACCCTAAAACACTACCCCCTACACTACAAAAACACCACTGCACTACCCTCAACCCTAAACCACTACCCCAGCACTACACCCTACACTACCCAAACAACACTGCACTACCCTAAACCCTAAAACAGTACCCCAGCATGACCTCCTCACAACACAAACACCACTGCAATACCCTAAACCCTAAATCTACCCCCAGCATGAACCCCTACTCTACCCAAACACCACTGCACTACCCTACACCCTAACACATGACCCCCTACACTACACAAACTCCACTGCACTACCCTAAACCCTAAAACACTACCCCCAGCACGAACCCCTTCACTACACAAACACCACTATACTACCCTAAACCCTAAAACACTATCCCCAGCACTACCCCCTACACTACACAAACACCACTGCACTACCATAAACCACTACCTCCTGCAGTACCCCCTAGACTATCCACACACCACTGCACTACCCTAAAACCTAAAACACTACCCCCAGCATGACCTCCTACAATACACAAACACCACAGCACTACCCTACTGCACTACCCTAAACCCAAAAACACAACCCCCTATACTACCCAAACACAACTGCACTACCATAAACCATAAAACACGACCCCCTACACTACACAAACACCACTGCACTAACCTAAACCCTAAAACACTACCCCAGCACTACCCCCTACAATACACAAACACCACTGCACTACCCTAAACCCTAAACCACTACCCCCTGCAGTAACCCCTACACTACCCATACACCTCTGCACTACCCTAAACCCTAAAACTCTACCCCCAGCATTACCCCCTACACTACACAAACACCAGTGCACTACCCCAATCCTAAAACACTACTTCAAGCTTGACTCCCTACACTGCACAAACACCACTGTACCACCCTAAACCCTAAAACACCACCCCCAGCATGACCCCCTAGACTACCCAAACACCACTGCACTAAACTAAACCCTAAAACACTACCCCAGCACTACCCCCTACACTACACAAACACCACTGCACTACCCTAAACCACTACCCCAGCACGACCCCCTACACTACATAAACATCACTGCACTACCCTAAACCCTAAAACACTACCCCAGCACTAACCCCTACACGACCCAAACACCACTGCACTACCCTAAACCCTAAAACACTACCCCCAGCACGACCCCCTACACTACACAAAAACCACTGCAATACCCTAAACCCTAAAACACTACCCCCAGCACTACGACCTACCCTACCCAAACACCACTGCACTACCCTAAATCCTAAAACACTACCCCAGCATGACCCCTACACTATATAAACACCACAGCACTACCCTACTGTACTACCCTAAACCACTACCCCAGCATGACCCCCTACACTACCCAAACACCACTGCACTACCCTAAAACACTACACCCAGCACGACCACCACCACTACACAAACACCACTGCACTACCCTAAAACACTACCCCAGCACAACCCCCTACACTACCCAAACACCACTGCACTACCCTATACCCTAAAACGCTACCCCAGCACTACCACCAACACTACCCAAACACCACTGCACTACCCTAAAACACTCCCCCAGCACTATGCCCTACACTACCCAAACACCACTGCGCTACCCTAAACCCCAAAACAAGAATCCCTATACTACACAAACACCACTGCACTAACCTTAAACACTAAAACACTACGCTCAGCATGACCCCCCACACTACCCAAACACCACTGCACTGCCATAAACCCGAAAACACTACCCCAGCATGACCCCCTCACAACACAATCACCACTGCAATACCCTAAACCCTAAATCTAGCCCCAGCATGACCCCCTACACTACCCAAACACCACTGCACTACCCTAAACCTTAAAACACTACACCCTACACTACACAACCACCACTGTACTACCCTAAACCCTAAAACACAACCCCCAGCACGACCCCCTTCACTACACAAACACCACTGCACTATCCTAAACCCTAAAACACTACCCCCAGCACGACCCCCTTCCCTACACAAACACCACTGCACTACCCTAAACCCTAAAACACTACCCCCTACACTACACAAACACCACTGCACTACCCTCAACCCTAAATGACTACCCCCAGCACGACCCCTTACACTACCCAAACACCACTGCACTACCCTAAAGCACTATCCCAAGCACTACCCCCTACACTACCCAAACACCACTGCACTACCGTAAACCCTAAAACATTAACCCCAGCACGACCCTCTACACTACACAAACACCACTACACTACCCTAAAACCTAAAACACTACCCCATCATGACCCCCTCACAACAGAAACACCACTGCACTACCCTAAACCCTAAATCTACCCCCAGCATGACTCCCTACACTACCCAATCACCACTGCACTATCCTAAACTCTAAAACACTACCCCCAGCATGGCCCCCTACACTACACAAATACCAGTGCGCTACCCTAAACCCTAAATTTACTCCCAGCATGACCCCCTACACTACCCAAACACCACTGCACTACCCTAAACCCTAAAACACTATCCCCAGCACTACCCCCTACACAACACAAACACCACTGCACTACCCTAAACCCTAAAACAGTACCCCTGCAGTATCCCCTACACTACACAAACACCAATGCACTACCCGAAACCATAAATCTACTCCCAGCATGACCCCCTACACTCCCAAAACACCACTGCACTATCCTAAACCCTAAAACACTACCCCCAGCATGACCCCCTACACTACACAAACACCAGTGTACTACCCTAAAACCTAAATCTACTCCCAGCATGACCCCCTAAACTACCCAAACACCACTGCACTAACCTAAACCCTAAAACACTAACCCCAGCACGACCCCATTCACTACACAAACACAACTGCACTACCCTAAACACAAAAACACTACCCCCAGCACGACGCCCTACACTACCCAAACACCACTACACTATCCTAACCCATAAAACAAGGACCCCTACACTACACAAACACAACTGCACTACCGTAAACCCTAAAACACTACCCCCAGCACTACGCCCTACTCTACCCAAACACCACTGGACTATCCTAAACACTAAAACCCTACCCCAAGCATGACTTCCTACAATACACAAGCACCACTGCACTACCCTAAACCAAAAAACACGACCCCCTACACTACCCAAACACAACTGCACTACCCTAAACCATACAACACGACCCCATTCACTACACAAACACCACTGCACTGCCTTAAACCCTAAATCACTACCCCCTACACTACACAAATATCACAGCACTACCTTCAACCCTAAAACACTACCGCCAGCACGACCTACACCGCTGCACTACCCTAAACCCTAAAACACTATACCCAGCACTACCCCCTACACTCCACAAACACCACTGCACTACCCTAAACCCTAAAACACTACCCCCAGCATGACCCCCTACAAGACACAAACTCCACTGCACTTCCCTAAACCCTAAAACATTAACTCCAGCACAACCCTCTACACTACACGAACACCACTGCACTACCCTAAAACCTAAAACACTACCCCATCATGACCCCCTCACAACAGAAACACCACTGCACTACCCTAACCCCTAAATCTACCCCAGTGTGACTCCCTACACTACCCAATCACCACTGCACTATCCTAAACCCTAAAAAACTACCCCCAGCATGACCCCCTACACTACACAAACACCACTGCACTACCCTAGACCCTAAAACACTACCCTACACTACCCAAACACCACTGCCCTACCCTAAACCCTAAAACACTGCCCCCAGCATGACCCCTGCAGTATCCCCTACACTACACAACCACTAGTGCACTACCGTAAACCCTAAATCTACTCCCAGCATGACCCCCTACACTACCCAAATACCACTGCACTACCCTAAACCCTAAAACACTACCCCCAGCACAACCCCCTGCACTGCACAAACACCACTGCACTACCCTAAACCCTAAAACACAACCCCTAGCATGACCCCCTACACTACACAAACACCACTGCACTACCCTAGACCCTAAAACACTACCCTACACTACCCAAACACCACTGCCCTACCCTAAACCCTAAAACACTGCCCCCAGCATGACACCCTACACTACCCAAACACCACTGCACTACCCTAAACCCTAAAACACTATCCCCAGCACTACCCTCTAAACTACACAAACACCACTGCACTACCCTAAACCCTAAAACACTTCCCCCTGCAGTGCTCCCTACACTACCCACACACCACTGCACTACCCTAAACCCTAAAACACTACCCCCAGCACAACCCCCTACACTACCCCAACACCACTGCACTATCCTAAACCCTAAAACACTACCCCCAGGACGACCATCATCACTACACAAACACCACTGCACTACCCTAATCCCTAGAACACTACCCCAGCACTACCCCTTCACTACCCAAACACCACTACACTACCCTAAACCCTAAACTACTCCCAGCATGCCCCCTAAACTGCCCAAACACCACTGCACTACCCTAAACCCTAAAACACTACACCCTACACTACCCACACACCACTGCACTACGCTAAACCCTAAAACACTACCCGCTACACTATCCAAATACCACTGCACTTCCCTAAAACACTATCCCAAGCACTACCCCCTACACTACACAAATACCACTGTACTACCCTAAACCCTAAAACACGAACCCCTACACTACCCAAACACCACTGCACAACCCTCAACCCTAAAACACTACCCCCAGCACTACGACCTACCCTACCCAAACACCACTGCACTACCCTAAACCCTAAACACTACCCCAGCATGACCCCCTCACAACACAAACACCACTGCACTACCCTAAACCGTAAATCTACCCCCAGCATGACTCCCTACACTACCCAAACACCACTGCAGTACCCTAAACCCCAAAATACTATCCCCAGCATGACACCCTACACTACACAAACACCACGGCACTATCCTAAACAATAAACACTACCCCTAGCAGTACGCCCTACACTACCCAAACACAACTGCACTACCCTAAACCCTAAAACACTATCCACAGCACTACCCCTACACTACACAAACACCACTGCACTACTCTAAACCCTAAAACACTACCCCAGCACTACCCCTACACTACCCAAACACAACTGCACTACCATAAACCCTAAAACACTACCCCAGCATGACCCCCTCACAACAAACACCACTGCAATATCCTAAATCTACACCCAGAATGACCCCCTACACTACCAAAACACCACTGCACTACCCTAAACCCTAAAACACGACCCCCTACACTACACAAACTCCACTGCACTACCCTAAACCCTAAAACACTACCCCCAGCACGACCCCCTGCACTGCACAAACACCACTGCACTACCCTAAACCCTAAAACACGACCCCTAGCATGACCCCCTACACTACACAAACACCACTGCACTACCCTAGAACCTAAAACACCACCCTACACTACCCAAACACCACTGCCCTACCCTAAACCATAAAACACTGCCCCCAGCATGACACCCTACACTACCCAAACACCACTGCACTACCCTAAACCCTAAAACACTATCCCCAGCACTACCCTCTAAACTACACAAACACCACTGCACTACCCTAAACCCTAAAACACTTCCCCCTGCAGTGCTCCCTACACTACCCACACACCACTGCACTACCCTAAACCCTAAAACACTACCAACAGCACAACCCCCTACACTACCCAAACACCACTGCACTATCCTAAACCCTAAAACACTACCCCCAGGACGACCATCATCACTACACAAACACCTCTGCACTAGCCTAAACCCTAAAACACTACCCCCTACACTACACAAACACCACTGCACTACCCTCAACCCTAAAACACTACCCCCAGCACTACGCCCTACACTACCCAAACACCAATGCACTACCCTAAAACACTATCCCAAGCACTATTCCCTACACTACACAAACACCACTGCACTACCCTAAACCCTAAGACACTACCAACAGCACAACCCCCTACACTACCCAAACACCACTGCACTATCCTAAACCCTAAAACACTACCCCCAGGACGACCATCATCACTACACAAACACCTCTGCACTAGCCTAAACCCTAAAACACTACCCCCTACACTACACAAACACCACTGCACTACCCTAAACCATAAAACACTACGCCCTGCACCACGCCCTATACTACCCAAACACCACTGCACTACCCTAAACCCTAAAACACTATCCCGAGCACTACCCCCTACACTACACAAACACCACTGCACTACCCTAAACCACTACCCCCAGCAGTACTTCATACACTACCCAAACACCACTGCCCTAAACCCTAAAACACTACCCCCAGCATGACCCCCTACACTACACAAACACAACGGCACTACCCAAAACCCTAAAACACTACCCCCAGCAGTATGCCCTACACTACCCAAACGCAACTGCACTACCCTAAACCCTAAAACACTATCCCCAGCACGACCCCCTACACTACCCAAACACCACTGCACTACCCTAAACCACAACCCCCTACACTACAGAAACAGCACACCACTACCCTAAACCCTAAAACACTACCCCAAGCACGACCCAATACACTACACGAACACAACTTTACATCCCCTAAACCCAAAAACACTACCCCCAGCATGACCTCCTACACTACCCAAACACCTTTGCACTACCCTAAACCCTAAAACACTACCCTAGTGCTACCCCCAACACTACCCAAGCACCACTGCACTACGCTAAACCCTAAAACACTACCCCCTACACTACACAAACACCACTACACTACCCTAAACCCTAAAACACTAACCCCAGCACTACGCCCTAAACTACCCAAACACCACTGCACTACCCTAAACCACTATCCCCAGCACTACCCCCTACACTACACAAACACCACTACACTACCCTAAACCCTAAAACAGTACCCCCGCACGATTCCCTACACTACCCAAACACCACTGCACTACACTAAACCCTAAATCTACCCCAGCATGACCTCCCACACTACAAAAACACCACTGCACTACCCTAAATCTACACCCATCATGACCCCCTACACTAACCAAACACCACTGCACTACCCTAAACCCTAAAACATGACCCCCTACACTACACAAACTCCACTGCACTACCCTAATCCCTAGAACACTACCTCAGCACTACCCCTACACTACCCAAACACCACTGCACTAACCTAAACCCTAAACTACTCCCAGCATGCCCCCTAAACTGCCCAAATACCACTGCACTACCCTAAACCCTAAAACACTACACCCTACACTACCCACACACCACTGCACTACGCTAAACCCTAACACACTACCCCCTACACTACCCAAATACCACTGCACTTCCCTAAAACACTATCCCAAGCACTACCCCCTACACTACACAAATACCACTGTACTACCCTAAACCCTAAAACACGAACCCCTACACTACCCAAACACCACTGCACAACCCTCAACCCTAAAACACTACCCCCGGCACTACGACCTACCCTACCGAAACACCACTGCACTACCCTAAACCCTAAAACACTACCCCAGCATGACCCCTACACTATATAAACACCACAGCACTACCCTACTGCACTACCCTAAACCACTACCCCAGCATGACCCCCTACACTACCCAAACACCACTGCACTACCCTAAAACACTACACCCAGCACGACCACCACCACTACAGAAACACCACTGCACTATCCTAAAACACTACCCCAGCACAACCCCCTACACTACCAAAACACCACTGCACTACCCTACACCCTAAAACGCTACCCCAGCACTACCACCAACACTACCCAAACACCACTGCACTACCCTAAAAAACTCCCCCAGCACTATGCCCTACACTACCCAAACACCACTGCACTACCCTAAACCCAAAAACAAGAATCCCTATACTACACAAACACCACTGCACTACCCTAAACACTAAATCACTACGCTCAGCATGACCCCTTACACTACCCAAACACCACTGCACTGCCCTAAACCCGAAAACACTACCCCAGTATGACCCCCTCACAACACAATCAGCACTACAATACCCTAAACCCTGAATCTACCCCCAGAATGACAACCTACACTACCCAAACACCACTCAACTACCCAAACCCTAAAACACGACGCCCTACACTACACAAACTCCACGGCACTACCCTAAACCCTAAAACACTACCCCCAGCTCGACCTCCTTCACTTCACAAACACCACTGCACTATCCTAAACCCTAAAACACTACTCCCAGCACGACCCCCTTCACTACACAAACACCACTGCACTACCCTAAACCCTAAAACACTACCCCCTACACTACACAAACACCACTGCACTGCCCTCAACCCTAAAAGACTACCCCCAGCACAACCCCTTACACTACCCAAACACCACTGCACTACCCTAAAACACTATCCCAAGCACTACCCCCTACACTACCCAAACACCACTGCACTACCCTAAACCCTAAAACACTACCCCCAGCACGACCCTCTACACTGCACAAACACCACTGCACTACCCAAAAACCTAAAACACTACCCCAGCATGACCCCCTCACAACAGAAACACCACTGCACTACCCTAAACCCTAAATCTACCCCCAGCATGACTCCCTACACTACCCAAACACCACTGCACTATCCTAAAACACTACCCCCAGCATGGCCCCCTACACTACACAAACACCAGTGCTCTACCCTAAACCCTAAATCTACTCCCAGCATGACCCCCTACACTACCCAAACACCACTGCGCCACCCTAAACCCTAAAACACTATCCCCAGCACTACCCCTACACAACACAAACACCACTGCACTACCCTAAACCCTAAAACACTACCCCTGCAGTATCCCCTACACTACACAAACAGCAGTGCATTACCCTAAACCCTAAATCTACTCCCAGCATGACCCCCTACACTACCCAAACACCACTGCATTACCCTAAACCCTAAAACACTATCCCCAGCACTACCCCTACACAACACAAACACCACTGCACTATCCTAAACCCTAAAACACTACCCCCAGCATGACCCCCTACACTACACAAACACCAGTGCACTACCCTAAACACTAAATCTACTCCCAGCATGACCCCCTACACTACCCAAACACCACTGCACTATCCTAAACCCTAAAACACTAACCCCAGCACGACCCCCTATAATATACAAGCACCACTGCACTACCCTAAACCCTAAAACACGACCCATACACTACACAAACAAAACTACACTACCCTAAACCCTAAAACACTACCCCCAGCACGACTCCCTACACTACCCAAACAACTGTACTACCCTAAACCCTAAATCTACCCCCAGCACAACCCCCTACACTACACAAACACCACAGCACAGCATTACACCCTAAAACACTACCCCCAGCATGACCCCATTCACTACACAAACACCACTGCACTGCCTTAAACCCTAAAAAACTACCCCCTACACTACACAAATAGCACAACACTACCTTCAACCCTAAAACACTACCCCCAGCACGACCTACACCGCTGCACTACCCTAAACCCTAAAACACTATACCCAACACTACCTCCTACACTCCACAAACACCACTGCACTACCCTAAACCCTAAAAAACTACCCCGAGCATGACCCCCTACACGACACAAACACCACTGCACTACCCTAAATCCTAAAACACTATCCACAGCACTACCCCCTACACCACACAATCACCACTGCACTACCCTAAACCCTAAAACACAACCCCAGCACTACCCCTACACTACCCAAACACCACTGCACTACCCTAAACCCTAAAACACTACCCCCAGCACGACCATCTTCACTACACAAACACCACTGCACTACCCTAAACCCTAAAACACTACCCCCTAAACTACACAAACACCACTGCACTACCCTCAACACTAAAACACTACCCCCAGCACTATGCCGTACACTACACAAACACCACTGTACTACTTTAAATCACTATCCCAAGCAGTACCCCTACACTACACAAACACCACTGCACTACCCTAAACCCTAAAACACGAACCCCTACACTACACAAACACCATTGCACTACCCTAAACCCTAAAACACTACCCCCAGCACTACGCCCTACTCTACCCAAACACCACGGCACTACCCTAAACCCTAAAACACTATCCCAAGCAAGCACTACCCCTACACTAGACAAATACCACTGCACTGCCCTAAACCCTAAAACACTACCCCCAGCAGTACCCCATACACTACCCAAACACCACTGCACTATCCTAAAACCTTAAATACTACCCCCAGCATGACCCCCTACACTACACAAACACCACGGCACTACCCTAAACCCTAAAACACTACCCCTAGCAGCACTCCCTACACTACCCAAACACAACTGCACCACCCTAAACCCTAAAACACTATCCACAGCACTACCCCCTACACTACACAAGCACTACTGCACTACCCTAAACCCTAAAACACTACCCCAGCACTACCCCTACACTACCCAAACACAACTGCACTACCCTAAACCCTAAAACACTACCCCCAGCACGACCTCCTTCACTTCACAAACACCACTGCACTATCCTAAACCCTAAAACACTACTCCCAGCACGACCCCCTTCACTACACAAACACCACGGCACTACCCTAAACCCTAAAACACTACCCCTAGCAGCACTCCCTACACTACCCAAACACAACTGCACCACCCTAAACCCTAAAACACTATCCACAGCACTACCCCCTACACTACACAAGCACTACTGCACTACCCTAAACCCTAAAACACTACCCCAGCACTACCCCTACACTACCCAAACACAACTGCACTACCCTAAACCCTAAAACCCTACCCCCAGCATGACCACCTTCGCTACACAAACACCACTGCACTACCCTAGACCCTAAAACTCTACCCCAGCACTACCCCTACACTACCCAAACACAACTGCACTACCCTAAACCCTAACACACTACACCAGCATGACCCCATCACAATAAACCACTGCAATACCCTAAATCTACACCCAGCATGACCCCCTACACTACCCAAACACCACTGCACTACCCTAAACCCTAAAACACTACCCCCAGCATGACCACCTTCGCTACCCAAACACCACTGCACTACCCTAAACCCTAAAACACGACCCCCTACACTACACAAACTCCACTGCACTACCCTAAACCCTAAAACACTACCCCAGCATGACCACCTTCGCTACACAAACACCACTGCACTACCCTAAACCCTAAAACACTGCCCCCAGCATGACACCCTATAGTACCCAAACACCACTGCACTACCCTAAACCCTAAAACACTACCCCCAGCACTACCCCCTATACTACCCAAACACCACTGCACTATCCTAAACCCTAAAACACTATCCCCAGGACGACCATCTTCACTACACAAACACCACTGCACTACCCTCAACCCTAAAACACTACCCCCAGCACTACGCCCTACACTACCCAAACACCACTGCACTACCCTAAAACACTATCCCAAGCACTACCCCCTACACTAGACAAACACTACTGCACTACCCTAATCCCTAAGACACAAACCCCTACACTACACAAACACCACTGCACTACCCTAAACCCTAATACACTACGCCCAGCACTATGCCCTACACTACCCAAACACCTCTGCACTACCCTAACCCCTAAAACACTATCATGAGCACTACCCCCTACACTACACAAACACCACTGCAGTACCCTAAACCACTACCCCCAGCAGTACCCCATACACTACCCAAACACCACTGCACTACCCTAAACCCTAAAACACTACCCCAGCATGACCCCCTACACTACCCAAACACCACTGCACTACCCTAAATCTACCCCCAGCATGACCCCCTACAGTACCCAAACACCAATGCAATACCCTAAACCCTAAAACACTACACCCAGCACGACCCCCTACACTACACCAACACCACTGCACTGACCTATAACACTACCCCCTACACTACACAAAGATCACTGTACTACCCTCAACCCTAAAACACTACCCCAGCACTATGCCCTACACTACCCAAACACCACTACACTACCCTAAACACTATCCCAAGCACTACCCCTACACTACACAAACACCACTGCACTACCCTAAACCCTAAAACACTACCACCGCACGATTCCCTACACTACCCAAACACCACTGCACTACCCTAAACCATAAAACACAACCCCCTACACTACACAAACTCCACTGCACTACACTAAACCCTAAAACACTACCCCCAGCACAACCCCCTTCACTACACAAACACAACTGCACTACCCTACACCCTAAAACACTAACCCCAGCACAACGCCCTATACTACCCAAACACCACTGCACTACCCTAAAACAGTATCCCAAGCACTACCCCAATACTACACAAACACCACCGCACTACCCTAACCCTGAAACACTACCCTAGAATGACCCCCTACACTACCCAAACACCACTGCACTACCCTAAACCCTAACACACAACCCCAGCACTACCCCTACACTACCCAAACACCACTGCACTACCCTAAACCCTAAAACACTACCCCCAGCATGACCCTCTACACTACACCAACACCACTGCACTAACCTATAACACTACCCCCTACACTACACAAACAGCACTGCACTACCCTCAACCCTAAAACACAACCCCCAGCACTACGCCCTACACTACCCAAACACCACTGCACTACCCTAAACCACTATCCCCAGCACTACCCCCTACACTACCCAATCACCACTGCACAACCCTAAGCCATGACCCCCTACACTACCCAAAGACCACTACACTACCCTAAACCCTAAAACACTACCACCTACACTACACAAACACCACTGCACTACCCTAAACCATAAAACACTACCCCAGCATGACCCCCTCACAACACAAACACCACTGCACTACCCTAAACCCTAAAACACTACCCCTAGCACGACCCCCTACACTACACAAACACAACTGCACTACCCTAAACCCTAAAACTCTATCCCCAGCACGACCCCCTTCACTACCCAAACACAATTGCACTACCCTAAACCCCAAAACACAACCTCCAGCACGACCTCCTACACTACCCAAACACCAATGCACTACCCTACACCCTAAAACACTACCCCAGCGCTACCCCCAACACTACCCAAACACCACTGCACTACCCTAAACCCTAAAACACGACCCCCTACTCTACACAAACACCACTGCACTGACATAAACCTAAAACAATACCCCCAGCATGACCCCCTCACAACACAAACACCACTGCACTACCCTAAACCCTAAAACACTACCCTTAGCATGACCCCCTACACTAACCAAACACCACTGCACTACACTGCACTAAACCCAAAAACACTACCCCAGCACTACCCCTACACTGCCCAATCACCACTGCACTACCCTAAACCCTAAAACACTACACCCTACACTACCCACACACCACTGCACTACGCTAAACCCTAAAACACTACCCCCTACACTACCCAAATACTACTGCACTTCCCTAAAACACTCTCCCAAGCACTACCCCCTACACTACACAAATACCACTGCACTACCCTAAACCCTAAAACACGAACCCCTACACTACCCAAACACCACTGCAGTTCCCTAAAACACTATCCCAAGCACTACCCCTGCACTACACAAACACCACTA
Organism: Triturus cristatus; assembly: GCF_964204655.1. NCBI lineage: Eukaryota > Metazoa > Chordata > Amphibia > Caudata > Salamandridae > Triturus > Triturus cristatus. Next base: position 618,643,347 of record NC_140579.1, on the reverse strand, counting down.
CACTACCCTAAAACATGAACCCCTACACTACACAAACACCACTGCACTACTCTAAACCCTAAAACAATACCCCCAGCACTACGCAATACACTACCCAAACACCACTGCACTACCCTAAACCCTAAAACACTATCCTGTGCACTACCCCCTACACTACACAAACACCACTGCACTACCCTAAACCCTAAAACTCTAACCCCCAGCAGTACCCCATACACTACCCAAACACCACTGCACTACCCTAAACCCTAAAACACTACCCCAGCATGACCCCTACACTACCCAAACACCAATGCACTACCCTAAATCTACCCCCAGCATGACCCTCTACACTACACCAACACCACTGCACTAACCTATAACACTACCCCCTACATTACACAAACAGCACTGCACTACCCTCAACCCTAAAACACAACCCCCAGCACTACGCCCTACACTACCCGAACACCACTACACTACCCTAAAACACTATCCCAAGCACTACCCCTACACTACACAAACACCACTGCACTACCCTAAACCCTAAAACACTACCCCCGCACGATTCCCTACACTACCCAAACACCACTGCACTACCCTAAACCGTAAATCTACCCCCAGCATGACTCCCTACACTACCCAAACACCACTGCACTACACTAAACCCTAAAATACTACCCCCAGCATGACCCCCTACGCTACACAAACACCACGGCACTACCCTAAACCCTAAAACACTACCCCTAGCAGTACGCCCTACACTACCCAAACACAACTGCACTACCCTAAACCCTAAAACACTATCCACAGCACTACCCCTACACTACACAAACACCACTGCACTACCCTAAACCCTAAAACACTACCCCAGCACTACCCCTACACTACCCAAACACAGCTGCACTACCGTAAACCCTAAAACACTACCCCAGCATGACCCCCTCACAACAAACACCGTTGCAATACCCTAAATATACACCCAGCATGACCCCCTACACTACCCAAACACCACTGCACTACCCTAAACCCTAAAACACGACCCTCTACACTACACAAACTCCACTGCACTACCCTAAACCCTAAAACAATACCCCCAGCACGACCCCCTGCACTGCACAAACACCACTGCACTACCCTAAACCCTAAAACACTACCCTTAGCATGATCCCCTACACTACACAAACTCTACTGCACTACCCTAAACCCAAGAACACTACCCCAGCACTACCCCTACACTGCCCAAACACCACTGCACTACCCTAAACCCTAAAACACTACACCCTACACTATCCACACACCACTGCACTATGCTAAACCCTAACACACTACCCCCTACACTACCCAAATACCACTGCACTGCCCTAAAACACTATCCCAAGCACTACCCCCTACACTACACAAATACCACTGCACTACCCTAAACCCTAAAACACGAACCCCTACACTACCCAAAAACCACTGCACTTCCCTAAAACACTATCCCAAGCACTACCCCTGCACTACACAAACACCACTGCACTACTCTAAACCCTAAAACAATACCAACAGCACTATGCCATACACTACCCAAACACCACTGCACTACCCTAAACCCTAAAACACTATCCTGTGCACTACCCCCTACACTACACAAACACGACTTCACTACCCTAAACCCTAAAACACTAACCCCCAGCAGTACCCCATACACTACCCAAACACCACTGCACTACCCTAAGCCCTAAAACACTACCCCAGCATGACCCCCTACACTACCCAAACACCAATGCACTACCCTAAATCTACCCCCAGCATGACCCCCTACAGTACCCAAACACCAATGCACTACCCTAAACCCTAAAACACTACCCCCAGCACGAACCCCTATACTACACCAACACCACTGCACTAACCTAAAACACTACCCCCTACACTACACAAACAGCACTGCACTACCCTCAACTCTACAACACTACCCCCAGCACTATACCCTACACTACCCAAACACCACTGCACTACCCTAAAACACTATCCCAAGCACTACCCCTACACTACACAAACACCACTGCACTACCCTAAACCCTAAAACACTACCCCCACACGATTCCCTACACTACTGTTAGACCTGGCACCATTGGCGTGAGTCTCCCTTCCTTTTTTTTCGCTGTGTCTCCTCTGTTTTTGCTGGTTATAGATGCTCTGGGCGCTGTGCCACTGCCATTCAGTGCCACAGCGCGAATGCTCCCTTTGTAAAGATGACATATGAATTGGTACATCCATGATTGGCTTATTCAGTTTACCTGTTAGTCCCTAGTAGCGTGGCCGGTGTGTGCCCAGGGCTGGTAAACCGAATGCTGCTGGTGGGCCTGCAGCACTGGTTTGTGCCACCCACAGAAGCAGCTTGTAAAGTGTGTCTCAGACCTGCCGCTGCAGTGTCTGCGTGCAGTCCAGAACTGCCATCTTGGCTGTGAAGTGCACCCACTTCCCAGCCCCTAAACCTTCCCTTGGCATCATGTAAGCCCCCCTTATGATAGGGCGCATTGTATGTGTAAGGTAGGGCATGCCCTGTTGTATGTAGCATGTCCTAGTAGTGAATTACACCCAATTTCGTTTTTCACTACTGTAAGGCTACCTGTTCTCCATAGGCCAGAATGGGAGGTCTGAGCTATTATATCCTATAGTCCTAACTGACCCACAGAACATGGTAGAAAAACGAATCTAGTATGCCTGAGCTCAGAATATTAAAATACATCTTTTAGTGAAGGTTATTTTTATATTCTGTGTTTGAAACTACCACTTTTAGAGTATAGGTACTTTCTTGCCTAAGCCTTCCAGTTGCTCTGCTATTATGTGTATTGGCTGTCTGGTTTTGGAGGGACAGGGCAGGCTGAGTCAGACCTGGGTTGAATAGAGCGACCTGCCTGGGTGTGAGGGGAGGGGTAGCTCCTGCACTTGAATAGGGCTGTGCCTGGCAAGGTGAATGCTGGCTCCACCTCCCACTGTGCGTCTGAGGCAGACCCCCTCTTTCTGAAAGGAAGGATGCAGCCTGATCAACAAAGTGCTCCAGGGCTGGGCAAAACTGGTTCTGGCTGGGTTCAGAGACTTGGGACCCCTAAGAACAAAGACTTTGGGGGTATAAATATTTGTGCACAAACCCCTACAATTTGTATTGCTCCTGGATAACAAGAAGAACCTCTGTCCGTGGGACTACAAGAATCTGCAGGAGAAGGACTGTCCTTGTGCTTGTGTGCTGTTTCTGGGACTGGCCTGCAGCTGTTACTACTGGACTTCAAGAAGAGGAAAAGAACTTTGATTGGACTTTTTTGTGCTACAGCAATCACCCAAGGGCTAGGAGAGAGCTAGCCTCCTGCTGGAGTCTCAGGCACATCAGACTCCACCATCAGCCTCCTGTTTCCTCCCAGCGAGGATTACTATCTGCAGGTGAGGATCCTGTGTGTTCCAGGGCCTCTAGTTCTACTGCTGAGAAGAGAGCGCTGAAAATCGTTGCTAACCTCCGTTAGCGAGCCGCTGCAGCTGGTGAGCGTGAGAAAAATCGCCGCTCCGCTGTCGCCGAGTGCTCGCTAACCCCGAAGATCGTCGCAGCACCTGTCTGCGGGCCTGAAAACGCCCGCTATCCTAAGATCGTCGCAGCACCTGTCTGCGGGCCTGAAAACGCCCGCTATCTGGAAATCATCGCAACAGGATCATCGCAGCGCGGACGCCGAGCGTTCGCCATTTCCCCCGCATCGAATCCGGATCGTCGCTTCCTCGCGGAGCGCCATCTTTGTCAACGCAGCAAGATCGCACACGCAACAGGCTCGGTGCATCATCCTCTCTTCACGGCAAGGATTTCATCGCATCACCGGCTTAGCGTGAGGAAGTTTGTCGCTTTGTCCTGCCCGCAACCCAGCGCATCATCCTCCCTTGCGGTAAGGATTCAACGCATCGCTGGTTAGCGTGAGGAAATTCATCGCTACAACGCCTTAGCGACATTTTTGTTGCTTTGCTCCAGGAACCAGATACTTTGTGAGTAAAAGGGTCGCAGAGACCCCTGCCTTGAACTAAACATCATTTTGTGCATCCTGAACTATTTTTCCTTGCAGCATTTCTAAAGTAATTATATTTTTATAGTATTGTGGATTTTTTACTGTTATTGGTCTTGTGATTAAGTCTATATAAAAATACCTATTTTTCATAACTACTTGAGTGGTGTCCATTTGTAGTGTTCCTCATTATATTACTGTGTATGGTCATAAATGCTTCACACACTGCCTCTGAGATAAGCCTAGCTGCTCGTGCTACGTTACCACAGGGTTGAGCAGGGGTTGTCAAAGGGTGTAGGCTGCTTACTCTGACTTAGGAAGAAGGGTCCCTACTTGGACAGTGGCCAGCCATTGCCAACTAGAGACCCCCATTTCTAACATTGGTGGTCAGCGGTGAGGATCTGGACTTGCATTTATGATTGCATACAGTAATTATAGTGTACACTACTAGTGAGTGCAGACCATAACATAACCACGTACGTTTTTGAGATTTTTGATTCTATTTTTGATCGATATTGCCAGTTATTATTACAATGGCCAAGCCCAGATCCAATGCCTCTGAGGATCTCTCCTGGGAAGAAGAGAAATTAGACACCTACAATGCCAAGCAGCTCAAATATTTTTGCAAACGCTTCACAGTCCCTATCACAGGTCTCACTAGAAGGGAAGAGTATTACAAGGCGCTGAAGGCCTGGTTAGAAGCCAGGGATGCCCCAAAGAATGTAGAAGAGCCTGTGGAGGGGGGAGAGGAGGCAGGAGAGCGGCAGGACGAAATTGTAGATTTGGTAGGGGATAAAGCAGTTTCCAGCCCGGGCACTAGTGTGTCCTCAAGGGGCCTGACTCCAGAAGAGATGGAGGACAGGGAGAGAGATAGGCGGCATAATATGGAGATGGCTAAGCTTAAATTGGATGGTCAGAGAGACCTAGAGAATAAGAAGTTGGAAGTTGAGATAATGAAGATGAAATTTGAACATGAGAGAATTTTGAGGGAGTTGGAGATTAAGGCCAAGAGTATTGAGATCTCCCCCTCTGGTGGCAGCATACCGGTAGTGCATAATGAGAGTAGAGTGTATATACCTAAAGAGGATATTAAGGATTTTCATAAAAGTGAGGATATTGGGCAATGGTTTGCCGCTTATGAATTAGCTATGGTGTCCCACCGGGTCCCTGAGAAGGATTGGGGAGCGGGGTTGTGGGGACGCTTTGTGAGTGAGGGGAGGGATACCTTGTTGGACATACCCCCAGAAAGTAGAATGATTTATGCCCACATGAAGGAAGCTTTGCTTACCCGCTATGGTTTGACCCCTGAAATGTACAGGCAGAGATTTAGAACCTGCAAGAAGTTAGAGGGTACCACGTGGGTTGAATATGTGTCTTTTTTTGGCAGAGCAATGGAGCGCTGGGTAAAAGGCAGCAAAGTAGAAACTTTTGAGCAACTGTATGACTTGATTGCATGGGGGCATTTTTCTAGTAACTGTTTTCCTGAGCTACGCCAGCATCTGATAGATAGCAAGCTAACTAACCCTAGGAAGCTTGCTGAGGAGGCGGACCGCTGGGTGAGCACCCGGGTCCGCAAGGGTCCAGTGGGAGACTTCGCCAAAGGTGGGCAGGGTCCCCAGCAGAGAGGTGGGGGGGACCGGGGTAAACCAAGGGAGTTCCACCGAGGGCCCCAAGATAATTCCCAAGGGAACCAGGCAGTGGTGTCCCAGCCTCCCCAGGATAAGAAGCCAATGCCTCCAACAGGTAATCCTGTTCCAAGGAGGCCTCCTACTTGTTTTAAGTGTGGCCAGGTGGGCCACAGATACTTTGACCCCCAGTGTCCCCAAAGGGATACTCCTGCACCACCCCGTGCACCGCCCTGCCAGCTTGCTAGTGTAGCCCTGGGGGAGGAGGAGATGGGTGCCCAAGGTGGGTGGGACCCCGTAGAATTGACCCTTGTCTCACTAGGAGACTTTGAAATGGTTCCTAAGCCTGCACTGCCTGATAACACTAAAAAATACAGGCAGTGGGTAACCATCAATGGCCATAGAGTGGAGGCTCTGAGGGACACAGGAGCCAGTGTAACTGCTGTCAGCTCCCGGTTGGTGTCCAAAGAGCAGGTTGTGCCCCATGCATTCTACCCAGTAGTGTCTGCAGACAACACAGAGAGCCAATGTGAGGTGGCTCAGGTTCCCTTTGAGTGAGGGGAGGGGTCTCAGGAACTCTTCAGGTGGCTGTGAGGCCCGCCATGCCTGTGGACTGTCTGTTGGGCAATGATTTGGAGAACTCCCCGTGGGCTACGGTGGAGAGGAGAGCTCACTTGCAAATGTTGGGACTGCCTGAGTGGGCATGTGCTACCACTCGGTCCATGGCAGCCAAAGAGAGTGTTGAGAAAGACCTGGAGCCTGAGAATATGGCCCAGGTCCCTGCCTTAGAGGGAGGGTGCAGGGGGCGCGGGAAACCGGCCCCCTTGGTTCCCACGGCCCAGGATCGAGCAGACCCTGAGGGGGATGCCCTGGAGCCTACCGGGGAGCAGAGTACCGACCTGGGGGACCTGCCTGAGCTGACCCAGTGGCAGCAGGAAGGGGGGCCCACCAGGGAGGAGTTTTGTGAACAGCAGAGAACTTGCCCCTCTCTTGAGGGTATGCGGCAACAGGCTGCAGCCCAGGCAGCAGGTGACATGTCCGGTTCACATCTGATTTATTGGGAGAACAGTCTCCTGTATAGCGAGCCTAAGGTTGCTGAGCCAGGGTCAGCCCGTGTGCTAGTGGTACCCGAGTGCTTCAGAACCTTCCTACTGGGGTTGGCTCATGACATTCCATTGGCAGGACATCTGGGGCAGACCAAGACCTTTGAAAGGCTGGTCACCCACTTTTATTGGCCCCAGATGCGCAAGAGTTCAGATACGTATTGTAGGACCTGTGAGACTTGCCAGGCAAGTGGGAAGAGTGGGGGGAAGATCAAAGCCCCACTCCAACCCTTCCCAGTTGTTAGTACCCCATTCGAGCGAGTGGGCATCGACATTGTGGGGCCTCTGGACCCCAAGACAGCCATGGGCAACAGGTACATCCTGGTCTTGGTGGACCATGCCACCCGGTACCCTGAAGCCATCCCGCTCAGGACAGTGACGGCCCCCGTGGTGGGACGTGCACTGATGGGGATCTTCTCCCGTGTGGGGTTCCCCAGAGAGGTGGTGAGCGACAGGGGGACCAACTTCATCTCCCAGTATATGAAGTCTCTGTGGAAGGAGTGTGGGGTGACTTATAAGTTCACCACTCCTTACCACCCCCAGGGTAACGGTCTGGTTGAGAGATTCAACCGGACCTTGAAGGGCATGATCATGGGCCTAGAAGAGCCCCTGAGGCGTATGTGGGACGTCCTCTTGCCATGCCTGTTGTTTGCATACCGTGAAGTGCCACAGAAGTCCTTAGGGTTCAGTCCCTTTGAACTGCTCTATGGCCATCCGGTAAGAGGGCCTCTGAGTTTGGTCAAGGAAGGCTGGGAGCAATCTCCCAGGAAACCTCCCCAGGATGTATTTAGCTACATCCTGGCCTTCAGGAACCAAACTCGGCGTTTCAGAAAAATTGCTGAGGCAAATCTGGAAGCCAGCCAGGAGGAGATGAAACGTTGGCACGACCAGAATGCCACTCTGGTCGAATTTCAACCTGGTCAGAAGGTTTGGGTACTGGCCCCAGTGGAGCCTTGTGCGCTCCAAGATAAGTGGACCGGTCCCTTTGAGGTGGTGGAGCGCAAAAGTCAAGTTACCTATTTGGTGGACTTTAAATCTCCCAGGAACCCCCTGCGGGTCCTGCATGTGAATCGCCTAAAGCCCCACTTTGAGAGGTCTGAAGTGGGCATGCTCCTTGCCACAGATGCAGGGATGGAGGAGGAAAGTGAGCCTCTTCCTAACCTCCTGTGTGCAGGAGAGAAGGATGGGTCAGTGGAGTGTGTGGTCCTCTCCACCACACTGACCCCTGAGCAGCAGTTAGATTGCCGCCAGCTGTTGGGGCAATTCCCTGATTTATTTTCCCTGGTGCCTGGTGTCACTGACTGGTGCGTCCATGAGGTGGACACCGGGGACAGTCCTCCTGTCAAGCACAAGGCTTACCGAGTGACTGACCGGGTAAGGGCCTACATCAAGGAGGAGGTCTCCAAAATGTTTGCTCTAGGGGTGATTGAGTCCTCTAGCAGCCCCTGGTCCAGCCCCGTGGTCTTGGTACCAAAAGCTGCAGCGCCTGGTGACACTCCAGAACTTAGGTTCTGTGTGGACTATCGAGGTCTCAATTCGGTCACGAGGACCGACGCGCACCCCATCCCCAGAGCTGATGAGCTCATAGATCAGTTAGGGGCTGCCCGGTACCTCAGCACGTTTGATCTAACGTCTGGGTACTGGCAGATCGCCTTAACTGATGGGGCAAAGGAGAGGTCAGCATTCTCCACCCCAGATGGGCACTACCAGTTCCGTGTGATGCCCTTTGGAATGAAGAATGCCCCTGCCACCTTTCAGAGGTTGGTCAATCAGGTGTTGGCTGGGCTGGAGGATTTCAGTGCCGCCTACCTGGATGACATTGCAGTATTCAGTTCCTCGTGGGAGGACCACTTACACCACCTCTGGGAAGTGTTGATGGCGCTGCGCAGAGCAGGCCTCACAATCAAGGCCAGTAAGTGCCAGATTGGGCAGGGTTCGGTGGTGTACTTAGGACACCAGGTAGGGAGTGGCCAGGTGGCACCTCTACAGCCCAAGATTGAAACCATCCTGGCGTCGGAGCCCCCAAGGACCCAGACCCAGGTGAGGGCCTTCTTAGGACTCACGGGTTATTACAGGAGGTTTGTCAAGGGGTATGGCAGCATCGTTGCCCCCTTGACTGAGCTGACTTCCAAGAAGCAGCCCAAGATTGTGAACTGGACTGACACCTGTCAGAAAGCTTTTGATGCCCTCAAAACTGCCATGTGTACAGCGCCCGTGCTCCTGGCGCCCAACTTTGCTAAGGAATTTATTGTCCAGACAGACGCTTCAGAGCACGGGGTGGGGGCTGTTCTGTCACAGATGAATGAGGAGGGACTAGACCAACCCGTAGCCTTCATCAGTAGGAGGTTACTTCCACGGGAACAGAAGTGGAGTGCAATCGAGCGTGAGGCATTTGCTGTGGTCTGGGCACTGAAGAAGCTGAGACCATACATTTTTGGGACTCACTTCCGGGTTCAGACAGACCACATGCCCCTCAGATGGTTGATGCAGATGAGGGGTGAGAATCCCAAGTTGTTAAGGTGGTCCATTTCCCTACAGGGTATGGACTTTACGGTGGAACATCGCCCTGGTACAGAACACGCCAATGCTGATGGTCTGTCCAGATTTTTCCGCCTTAGTGAAGAGAACTTCCAAGGGGATGGGTAGTTCTCCCCACATTTCAGCTGGAGGGGACGCGTGTTAGACCTGGCACCATTGGCATGAGTCTCCCTTCCTTTTTTTTCGCTGTGTCTCCTCTGTTTTTGCTGGTTATAGATGCTCTGGGCGCTGTGCCACTGCCATTCAGTGCCACAGCGCGAATGCTCCCTTTGTAAAGATGACATATGAATTGGTACATCCATGATTGGCTTATTCAGTTTACCTGTTAGTCCCTAGTAGCGTGGCCGGTGTGTGCCCAGGGCTGGTAAACCGAATGCTGCTGGTGGGCCTGCAGCACTGGTTTGTGCCACCCACAGAAGCAGCTTGTAAAGTGTGTCTCAGACCGTCCACTGCAGTGTCTGCGTGCAGTCCAGAACTGCCATCTTGGCTGTGAAGTGCACCCACTTCCCAGCCCCTAAACCTTCCCTTGGCATCATGTAAGCCCCCCTTATGATAGGGCGCATTGTATGTGTAAGGTAGGGCATGCCCTGTTGTATGTAGCATGTCCTAGTAGTGAATTACACCCAATTTCGTTTTTCACTACTGTAAGGCTACCTGTTCTCCATAGGCCAGAATGGGAGGTCTGGGCTATTACATCCTATAGTCCTAACTGACCCACAGAACATGGTAGAAAAACGAATCTAGTATGCCTGAGCTCAGAATATTAAAATACATCTTTTAGTGAAGGTTATTTTTATATTCTGTGTTTGAAACTACCACTTTTAGAGTATAGGTACTTTCTTGCCTAAGCCTTCCAGTTGCTCTGCTATTATGTGTATTGGCTGTCTGGTTTTGGAGGGACAGGGCAGGCTGAGTCAGACCTGGGTTGAATAGAGCGACCTGCCTGGGTGTGAGGGGAGGGGTAGCTCCTGCACTTGAATAGGGCTGTGCCTGGCAAGGTGAATGCTGGCTCCACCTCCCACTGTGCGTCTGAGGCAGACCCCCTCTTTCTGAAAGGAAGGATGCAGCCTGATCAACAAAGTGCTCCAGGGCTGGGAAAAACTGGTTCTGGCTGGGTTCAGAGACTTGGGACCCCTAAGAACAAAGACTTTGGGGGTATAAATATTTGTGCACAAACCCCTACAATTTTGTATTGCTCCTGGATAACAAGAAGAACCTCTGTCCGTGGGACTACAAGAATCTGCAGGAGAAGGACTGTCCTTGTGCTTGTGTGCTGTGCCTGAAAACGCCCGCTATCCTAAGATCGTCGCAGCAACTGTCTGCGGGCCTGAAAACGCCCGCTATCTGGAAATCATCGCAACAGGATCATCGCAGCGCGGACGCCGAGCGTTCGCCATTTCCCACGCATCGAATCCGGATCGTCGCTTCCTCGCGGAGCGCCATCTTTGTCAACGCAGCAAGATCGCACACGCAACAGGCTCGGTGCATCATCCTCCCTTCACGGCAAGGATTTCATCGCTTCACCGGCTTAGCGTGAGGAAGTTTGTCGCTTTGTCCTGCCCGCAACCCAGCGCATCATCCTCCCTTGCGGTAAGGATTCAACGCATCGCTGGTTAGCGTGAGGAAATTCATCGCTACAACGCCTTAGCGACATTTTTGTTGCTTTGCTCCAGGAACCAGATACTTTGTGAGTAAAAGGGTCGCAGAGACCCCTGCCTTGAACTAAACATCATTTTGTGCATCCTGAACTATTTTTCCTTGCAGCATTTCTAAAGTAATTATATTTTTATAGTATTGTGGATTTTTTACTGTTATTGGTCTTGTGATTAAGTCTATATAAAAATACCTATTTTTCATAACTACTTGAGTGGTGTCCATTTGTAGTGTTCCTCATTATATTACTGTGTATGGTCATAAATGCTTCACACACTGCCTCTGAGATAAGCATAGCTGCTCGTGCTACGTTACCACAGGGTTGAGCAGGGGTTGTCAAAGGGTGTAGGCTGCTTACTCTGACTTAGGAAGAAGGGTCCCTACTTGGACAGTGGCCAGCCATTGCCAACTAGAGACCCCCATTTCTAACAACTACCCAAACACCACTGCACTACCCTAAACCCTAAATCTACCCCCAGCATGACCCCCTAAACTACCCAAACACCACTGTACTACCCTAAACCATATAACACGACCCCTACACTACACAAACTCCACTGCACTACCCTAAATCCTAAAACACTACCCCCAGCACGACACCCTTCACTACACAAACACCACTGCACTATCCTAAACCCTAAAACACTACCTCCAGCACAACCCTCTTCACTACACAAACACCACTGCACTATCCTAAACCCTAAAACACTACACAAAGCATGACCCCTTCACTACACAAACACCACTGCACTACCCTAAACCCTAAAACACTACCCCCTAGACTACACAAACACCACTGCACTACCCTCAACCCTAAAACACTACCCCCAGCACGACCCCCTTCACTACACAAACACCACTACACTATCCTAAACCCTAAAACACTACCTCCAGCACGACCCCCTTCACTACACAAACACCACTGCACTATCCTAAACCCAAAAACACTACCCCCTAGACTACACAAAAACCACTGCACTTCCCTACCACTAAAACACTACACCCAGCATGACCCCCTTCACTAAACAAACACCACTGCACTATCCTAAACCCTAAAACGCTACCTCCAGCATGACCCCCTTCACTACACAAACACCACTGCACTATCCTAAACCCTAAAGCACTACCCCCAGCACTACGCCCTACACTACCCAAACACCACTGCACTACCCTAAAACACTATCCCAAGCACTACCCGTATACTACACAAACACCACTGCACTACCCTTAACCCTAAAACACAACCCCAGCACTACCTCCTACACTACCCAAACACCACTGCACTACCCTAAAACACTATCAGAAGCCCTACACTACACAAACACCACTGCACTACTGTAAACCCTAAAACACTACCCTAGCATGACCCCCTACACTACATAAACACCACTGCACTACCCCAAACCCTATAAAACAACCCCAGCACTACCCCTACACTACCCAAACACCACTGCACTACCCTAAACCCTAAAACACTACCGCCAGCACGTCCCTCTACACTACACAAACACCACTGCACTACCCTAAACCCTAAAACACTACCCCAGCATGACCCCCTCACAACACAAACACCACTGTACTACCCTAAACCGTAAATCTACACCAAGCATGACTCCCTACAATATCCAAACAACTGTACTACCCTAAACCCTAAATCTACCCCCAGCACAACCCCCTACACTACACAAACACCACGGCACTGCCTTAAACCCTAAAATACTACCCCCAGCATGACCCCCTACACTACACAAACACCACTGCACTACCTCAAACCCTAAAACACTACCCCAAGCACGACCACCTACACTACACAAACACCACTGTACTGCAGTAAACCCTAAAACACTACCCCCAGCAGTACGCCCTACACTACCGAAACACAACTGCACTACCCTAAACCCTAAAACACTACCGCCAGCATGACCCCCTACACTACACAAACACCACTGCACTACCCTACTGTACTTCCCTATACCCTAAAACACTACCCCCAGCATGACCCCCTACACTACCCAAACACCACTGCACTGCACTGCCTTAAACCCTACAACACTACCCCTAGCATGACCCCCTTCACTACACAAACACCACTGCACTGCCTTAAACCCCAAAACACTTCCCCCTACACTACACAAATACCACTGCACTACCTTCAACCCTAAAACACTACCCCCAGCACGACCTACACCACTGCACTACCCTAAACCCTAAAACACTACCCCCTGCAGTACCCCCTACACTACCCACACACCACTGCACTTCCCTAAACCCTAAAACACTACCCCCAGCACTACCCCCTACACTACCCAAACACCACTGCACTATCCTAAACCCTAAAACACTACCCCCAGCACGCCCATCTTCACTACACAAACACCACTGCACTAGCCTAAACCCTAAAACACTACTCCCTACACTACACAAACACCACTGCACTACCCTCAACCCTAAAACACTACCCCCAGCACTACACCCTACACTACCCAAACACCACTGCACTACCCTAAACCCTAAAACACGAACCCGTACACTACACAAACACCACTGCACTACCCTAAACCCTAAAACAGTATGCCCAGCACTACACCCTACACTACCCAAACACCACTGCATTACCCTAAACTCTAAAACACTATCCCGAGCACTACCCCCTACACTACACAAACTCCACTCCACTACCCTAAACCACTACCCCAGCAGTACACTATACACTACCCAAACACCACTGCACTACCCTAAACCCTAATACACTACCTCCAGCATGACCCCCTACACTACACAAACACAACAGCACTACCCTAAACCCTAAAACACTACCCCCAGCAGTATGCCCTAAACTACCCAAACACAACTGCACTACCCTAAACCCTAAAACACTATCCCCAGCATGACCCCCTACACTACACAAACACCGCTGCACTGCCCTACTGCATTACCTACATTTTAAAACACTACCCCCAGCATAACCCCCTACACTACCCAACACCATTGCAATACACTGCCCTAACCCCGAAAACACTACCCCAGCACAAACCCCCCCAACTGCACTACCCTAAATCCTAAAACACTACCCCCAGCAGGACCCCCTACACTACACAAACACCACTGTACTACCCTAAACCACTACCCCCTACACTACACAAACACCACTGTACTACCCTAAACCCTAAAACCCTACCCCCAGCATGACCCCTACACTACACAAACACTACTGCACTACCCTAAACCCTAAAACACTACCCTCAGCACGACCCCCTACACTACCCAAACACCACTGCACTACCCTAAACCACGACCCCCTACACTACCCAAAGACCACTGCACTACCCTAAAACACTACCCCCTACACTACAGAAACAGCACTGCAGTACCCTAAACTCTAAAACACTACCCAAGCACGACCCCCTACACTACACAAACATAACTTTACATCCCCTAAACCCAGAAACACTACCCCCAGCACGACCTCCTACCCAAACACCACTGCACTACCCTAAACCCTAAAACAATACCCCAGCGCTATCCCAACACTACCCAAACACCACTGCACTATGCTAAACCCTAAAACACTACCCCCAGCACCACCCCCTACACTACACAAACACCCTAAATCTACACCCAGCATGACCCCCTACACTACCCAAACACCACTGCACTACCCTAAACCCTAACACATGACCCCTTACACTACACAAACTCCAATGCACTATCCTAAACCCTAAAACACTACCCCCAGCATGACCCTCTAACCTACACCAACACCACTGCACTAACCTAAACCCTAAATCTACCCCCAGCATGACCCCCTACACTACCCAAACACCACTGCTCTACCCTAAACCATAAAACAGGACACCCTACACTACACAAACTCCACTGCACTACCCTAAACCCTAAAACACTATCCCCAGAACGACCCTCTAACCTACACCAACACCACTGCACTACCCTAAACCCTAAATCTACCCCCAGCACAACCCCCTACACTACACAAACACCACAGCACTGCCTTAACCCCTAAAACACTACCCCCAGCATGACCCACTTCACTACACAAACACCACTGCACTGCCTTAAACCCTAAAACACTACCACCAGCATGACCCCGTACACTACACAAACACCACTGCACTACCCTCAACCCTAAAAGACTACCCCCAGCAGTACGCCCTACACTACCCAAACACAACTACACTACCCTAAATCCTAAAACACTGTCCCCAGCATGACCCCCTACACTACACAAACACCACTGAACTACCCCAAACCCTAAATCCCTACGCACAGCATGACCCCCTACACTACACAAATCCCTCTGCCCTGCCCTAAACCTGAAAACACTACACCCAGCACGACCCCTACACTACAGCAACACCACTGTACTACCCTAAATCGTAAATCTACACTTTCCTAAATTGTTTGCACACCTAACGGAGGAACATAGCACTGCCAGTGTGATACAGCGGCTCACCCTTCTACAACTCGGCGCACTTCCACCACTTGGCGCACCCGCTTCGCGGGTGCCCCTTCGCCTGTGCTGAGGAGGGGAACATACCTGACGTTTGTGAGGAGCACTGAGGCGGTAAGGAGGAAAAGCGGCATCAGGCGTGTGGCTGCAGCGGGGCTGCGAGCGTGCGGGGACTTCAATTCCCAGAAGTCCCTGCTAGACCGACGGAGAGCTTCCGGTCCGCTCTCCCTGCTGGCCCGCCCCCCGCCCTCCTGAGGCTTCATAACATCAGTTTGCTGCCAAACGAGTGGGACACTTTCCTAAATTGTTTGCACACCAAACGGAGGAACATAGCACTGCCAGCGTGATACAGCGGCTCACCCTTCTACAACTCGGCGCACTTCCACCACTTGGCGCACCCGCTTCGCGGGTGCCCCTTCGCCTGTGCTGAGGAGGGGAACATACCTGACGTTTGTGAGGAGCACTGAGGCGGTAAGGAGGAAAAGCGGCATCAGGCGTGTGGCTGCAGCGGGGCTGCGAGCGTGCGGGGACTTCAATTCCCAGAAGTCCCTGCTAGACCGACGGAGAGCTTCCGGTCCGCTCTCCCTGCTGGCCCGCCCCCCGCCCTCCTGAGGCTTCATAACATCAGTTTGCTGCCAAACGAGTGGGACACTTTCCTAAATTGTTTGCACACCAAACGGAGGAACATAGCACTGCCAGCGTGATACAGCGGCTCACCCTTCTACAACTCGGCGCACTTCCACCACTTGGCGCACCCGCTTCGCGGGTGCCCCTTCGCCTGTGCTGAGGAGGGGAACATACCTGACGTTTGTGAGAAGCACTGAGGCGGTAAGGAGGAAAAGCGGCATCAGGCGTGTGGCTGCAGCGGGGCTGCGAGCGTGCGGGGACTTCAATTCCCAGAAGTCCCTGCTAGACCGACGGAGAGCTTCCGGTCCGCTCTCCCTGCTGGCCCGCCCCCCGCCCTCCTGAGGCTTCATAACAACATCCTACTCCCGCAGCGCGGGACGCAGCCCGGGCGAAGACGGGGCAAAGACAGGGCCGTTTTAGGCCGTTAGAGACCGGACCGGGCCATTCCTCTTGGCTTTTAATTTCTGTGTTACATTAGCTGGCCTTCCTGCACTACTCATATATAATTGTAATATCCCTTCCACACAATGTCCTCGCGCGAAACTAGGAGTAAGGCTACTAAGACCTCCAAAAAGGCTACAGGCACCTTAGATGATTTTATCACCAGGACCAGCCTCTCTATTGATAATGAAATAACTAAACTTCAGCACAAAGTCTCAATAGAACTTGAGTGTGCTAGGAGGCTCTCAACTGAATTTGCACTCAGAAAAAAATCTTCTCTAGGCAGCATTGCAACCTCCAAAACGCCTGAACGCATTACTGGCACAAAACCAATTATAACCTCGGCCGAGGTTTACTCAACAGTAGAAGAAACAACCCCTCCTATTAATCAAGAACCTCCTGGGCCTTCCGTTAGAGCCGAATCTGAAAGCCTATCACCGCTGAATCTTCCAAAGGAGAGTGCTGAGGATATCGCAAATGAGGTGCCCTGTCAGCTACCAGCTGAGACAGAGTCTAATAAAAGCAAGTCACCCGCCAAGGCACCATCAAAGCATAAAAGAAAGCGCAAACACCTAACCGCTTTCGCTAGGAAAAAAGCAAAAGTAGCCCTTAGCCATAATATCACGGGGGGAACACCAAGTATGCCTACTGTAACAACTGATAACATTGTACACGATGTAGCCCCAGCAACTGTAGAAAATACTAATGCTAACATAGATGAACAAATCTCTATCGTCATGTCTGATCACTCAGCCAGTGAGGGGCAAAGAGTCTCGTCTGATATGGCAGAACAAGATGGTGGAAGGGAAGAATTCTTAAAAATAGTGTGGGAGACGCTAAAGAGACTACTTAAACCACTAGAAATCAGGCTAACTGGCATTGAGAACCAGCTACTTGAAGTTGAGAAAAGTGTCATCACTTTGTCAAGTTTAAGCCTTAACTGTACTGAAGTGCCTAGAGCCACCCAGCAAGCTCCAGTCCCCGCCCCGGTCTTAACAATAAACACAAATTCATCGAATGTGCAGCAAAAAAAGGAGGGGATAGTAAGAAATACTAATGTTAAACAACCAATTAGCACTAAAGAAAAACCCAATCCAACTCCCTCAACTTCTACAGCTGTAAATATTACTAGTAAACCTTCACAGAAAAATCAGGTACATAGTAATACTTCTCAATTGCCAATTCTTCCCTCTACCCACTCTTCCAACCAGAGCGTATTAGTCCCAAATAAACCCCGATCCAATCCGCCTGCATATTCTCACATTACTTCTGCAAGCAATCAATCCTTGCCTGATAAATCTTTTATAAATACCACTCATAAGTCAAACCATCAGTCTAGCCACATGTACAGTAATTTTAGAGGAGGGTATATAGATCTGCCACCAGACGCTAGTCCATTTGTAGCTGTCCTCACAGGGGTGCCAGAATTGGATAGCCAATATGAAGAAAACTTCCAATCTTTAAAAAACAAAGTGATTTTTTGGCTAGACAAATATAAACCCATTCCTAACCAGATGAAAAGTAAGATCCTTATGGTTAGGAGGGTACCATGGGTAGGGCCAACGGCCAAATCAACCACGGGTGACTGTATTGTCATATCCTTTGAAGAACCCCAAAGTGCTGAACTAATATGCAATTGGAAATCGTACGGTGCGAATCCTCCCATTGAAGCTAGACCCCTATCATTCTTTTACCCTTCACCTAGACCCATTCATCATGTCCCCAAGTGGAACCATGTCAACCATTATTATGGCAGTGCTCCCAATTCGGCTAGACATGGTGATTATAATATGTGGTCTGGCATCCCCACCTTCAATAGATTCAGTTGCCTTGACGCTGTCGATTGACTTGCCACTATGCCTGACTGTATCTCTAATTTATATGACACCTTCTGTAGCATGGACAAAGGTAATCCCAAACTAAAAAATGTCCTACAATTGCATGATGATGATCAGATCATTAAGGTTAGGATGCATAGGACCATTTCAAATCCCCAGAAAGTGGAATTATCTTATAAAGCCGGAAATGTATGCTATAGTAAAGCTAAGGGTGGTCCGGATGGGGGATCTAATACTGTAGTGAAAGAAAGAGCCAGGGATGCAGAGAAAGACATGCTAAACCCACAGCTAGGCAGTTTATCTAAACAGTGTGTAGTCAATCCCTCCCCTGACACTCAGAGCCTATCACCTCGCTTACTTATTCTATCGTGGAACATCGCAGGTGTTTGCAAGAACTTAAAAGACCCTGACTGGGCAGACTACATTGACATCTGTGACATTTGTCTGCTACAAGAAACCTGGGCTACAGAAGTTCAACATCGGGTAGGATATAAAACATATGGTATTGAGGCAGTCCAGTCCGACCGAGGAAGACCATCGGGGGGCCTAATAATTTGGCTAAAAATCACCTTGGTCATGCAGGTTGATCTTGTTGATACAGGCTCTCCTGATATCTTGGCCCTAAGGGTTACTCCACCCTGTGGAAACGAATGTTACATCGTTAATGTTTATAACAGACCGATCGGCCACTCCAAGGTTTCACCAACACTTGAAGCCCTGGATCTCCTCTTGAAAAACGTAGTTGGAGACACCCCGGTTATCTTGGGAGGAGACCTAAATTGTAATTACGAACCTGTTCCGGGCATCTCTGATGTGTTCGAAGATGAGGACCAAGCGTATAATATCCCCCAGCTTGATACCACAAAATCTGTTAAATACTCCACATTGGCCAGCCAATTATTAAGACTCACCGCAGATCACGGCCTTAGAGCAGGCAATGGCCGTCTCCCATCGGACTTGCAAAAACAACCAACCTTCTCTAAAGCTAAAAGCAATCTAGATTTTGTACTTGTTTCTCTTAGCATCTGGCATTTTTTGATTGATCTGAAAGTAATAAGTAGGGGGGAAAGCGATCACTATCCTTTGGAACTTTACATCAACATGAATATGGTTAGTGACACCATCACAACATCAACTGAGAATATCCATGTAAGCATGTGTGAGGACGTCCACACAAACAACAACAGACGTGCAGTAAGATGGCCACGTGTTCTGGCGGATGGTAAGGCCTTAGCGTTGGTGTACTCTCTTTTTGAGCAAATGTTTGCACATATAGTTGACCATGCCTTCTTACCTGAACATTTTGATCATTTCGTTGATCTTCACAAAGTCTTCTTTTCAGAACTAAAAACATATCTATCAAAAATGCCGAGAAAAAAGCAACAAAACATAAGAGTGGCCAATCACGGAAAGTTATGGTATGACCACTCGTGCAGGATTGCTAAAAGAAACTTATTGCTTGCCATTAAAAACAAGGCAAAAGAAGAAGTTAAACTTGCAAGGGTGGAATACAAACGTATACTAAAAACATCCAAAAAACTATGGGAGGAATCAATTTGGGCTGAAATGTTAGCTGCTGCAAAAGTTAATGATAATGTTGGCTTCTGGAGGCTGGTGGCTAATGGGGGGCACGCTGGGAGAGCTGTGAAAGATGTATTCCTGGATGAGATGACCTGGGTAACTCACTTTACAAATCTTTATAAACAATACGATGGCGACAGTAAAGGGAGCTTATGGTGCCCCCCCCTTATTGAATCCCCCATTATTGAACCCCTCAACTTTACACTGGATGAGACAGTAAGGGCGATTAACGAACTTAAAAACACCAAAGCCCCTGGCCCGGATAAAATACCGGGGGATCTTTACAAACACGAAGTTGACGTCTGGGCCCCATATGTGAACCGCCTGTTTAATGCTTTATCATCAAACTGCAACTTTCCTGATAGTTGGCGTGCAGCGGAGGTTGTGTTAATATTTAAAAAGGGGGATAGACTGATACCCTCTAACTACAGACCCATTAGTCTGATGGACATGCTCCAAAAATTATATGCTAAACACTTGCTATTCAGGATTAATGACTGGCTGGAAGATTCGAACATAATTTCCAAATTTCAAGCTGGTTTTAGGAGTAGGACCAGCACTATTGACCAAATTTTTCGATTTTGTTGTTTGATTTGGAAGTATGTGCACATTAAAAAAGGTCACCTGTATGTTGCCTTCGTTGACCTGAGGGCTGCATTCGATCTTGTCCCACGCAGTCTACTTTGGAAAACTTTAAGAGAAATAGGTCTACCGGGATGCCTCCTAGCCCAAATAGTTGAGCTGCATGCTGACAACTTTGCAAACATCAGGTGGGGCCCTAATGGCGAGTTGACACGCAATATTCCTATTGAACGCGGGGTTCGCCAGGGATGTGTCCTGGCCCCTACCTTGTTTTCTCTGTTTATTAATGATGTCCCCGAATATTTGAATGTTTGTGTTAATGATTCGCCGCAGCTCAATGGTGAAAGGGTGCCTGCGTTGCTCTTCGCAGATGACCCAATACTTATATCTCAAACAAAAAAGGGCCTCCAGGCACTCCTTAATTCCTTCAGTTGCTATTGCCGGACAAAGGGCTTGGAAATTAATGCTGACAAAACAAAATGCATGTCATTAAATCCCAGCATGCCAGATAGAGGGTTCTTGACCCTGAATAGCCAAAAATTAGGTATTGTGGAAAACTTCTCCTATTTGGGTGTTGTGCTCGATTCCAAACTAAGTTGGAAAGCCCAAATCGAGAAAAGCAAGATAACATATGCCCAAAATGTCAAGCCAATTTTATGTAAAATGAATACTAGCACGAGCAAAAGTGTAACCCCGGTTTTAGAACTTTTTAAATTTAAAATACAATCTGCTGTGCTATATGGAGCAGAGATATGGGGCACATGGGCCAAGAATAGTTTTCAAAATCTGGACAACAAATTCATGCGTGCTTCTGTAAGGGTCCCTAATAGTACACCTCTTTTACCTCTCCAACTTGACCTGAACTTTAGGAGAACAGACCACCTAGCTATCTTAAGACCATTAATATTCTGGGTTAGGCTCTGGTCCACCCCGGAACTGATAGAATATAGAAATGGTCTACATGAATTGATGACTCTTGATTCTTTTAATTCCATCCAATGGCTAGTGCATATTAAAAAATGGTTTACACTCCTGGGCTTATATTCAATGTGGGAGACTCCCGACAAAATGTCCACCTCTTCCAAACAAATAGTTAAGCGAGCTTTTTGGATCCACATGAGCGGAAATTTAGTGGATGGAAGTAGTGTTGGCTCCGCAGTCCAGGTCTTTCTGTCATTTAAGGATGAGTTCCGTTTTGAACCATTCCTGGACGAGATAGAGCCACCCATTGCAAAAACCCTTTACTTAAAGTTCAGATACGGGATACTTATGCTTAATTACAACACCGAAAGATGGGCACAAAAAAGACTGGGAGAATTGAATGTTAAAACGGGGTGTTGCCCTATGTGTTCCAACGTCTGTTCTGAGAATGAGGTTCACATGTTTTTTGTTTGTAGCGCCTACATGAATGCTAGAAAGAAATGGCTAAAACCAATGTGCAACCTCTTGGGAACTAGGTCCTGCGCAATAGCTTTTAGGATCATGAAAAGTAACTCAACCCAGTACATTGTATTTAGCATAAGTAAATTCCTATACTCTGCCTACATAACCCGTAAGAAACAAGGACAGGTACTCTGAGTTGGAAAGGTGTATATGTTTACATAACTCTTACATTTTTAATATTTTTATATATTTTTAAAATTGAAATGAAATGAATTGTAAAAGCTATTCTTTCTCCATGTACCATTTTCTTAAATTGCTGCCATGTTTACAGCTTGATTTTCTATGTATGTATGTGACTTTTATGGCCAAATTGGCCGAAATAAAGTAATAATAATAAAAAAAAAAAAATCTACCCCCAGTATGACCCCCTACACCACACAAGCAACTGCACTACCCTAAACCCTAAATCACTACCCCAAGCACAACCCCTACACAAACTGCAGTACCCTAAACACAAAAACACTACACTCAGCACGACGCCGTGCACTACACAAACACCACTGCACTACCCTAACCCATAAAACACGACCCCCTACAATACACAAACACCACTGCACTACCCTAAAACGCTACCCCAGCACTACCCCCAAAACTACCCAAACACCACTGCACTACCCTCAACCCTAAAACACAACCCCCAGCAGTAAGCCCTACACTACCCAAACACAACTGCACTACCCTAAACCCTAAAACACTACCACCAGCCTGACCCCCTACACTACACAACCACTGCACTACCCTAAACCCTAAAACCCTACCCCAGCACGACCCCCTACACTACACAAACACCACTGCACTACTATAAACCCTAAAACACTACCCACAGCATGACCCACTACACAAACACCACGGCACTACCCTAAGCCCTAAAACTTTACCACTTGCACTAAACAAACACCACTGCACTACCCTAAACCCTAAAACACTACCCCTACACTACACAAACACCACTGCCCTGCCCTAAACCTGAAAACACTACCCCCAGCACAACCCCCTACACTACACCAACACCACTGTACTACCCTAAACCGTAAACCAACCCCCAGCATGACCCCCTACACCACACAAGCAACTGCACTACCCTAAACCCTAATACACTACCCCAAGCACAACCCCCTACACTATACAAACACAACTGCACTACCCTAAAAACAAAAACACTACCCCCAGCACGACGCCCTACACTACCCAAACACCACTGCACTACCCTAACCCATAAAATACGACCCCCTACACTACACAAACACCACTGCACTACCCTAAAACGCTATCCCAGCACTTCCCCCAACACTACCCAAACACCACTGCACTACCCTAAACCCTAAAACACTAACCCCTACACTACACAAACACCACTGCACAACCCTAAACCCTAAAACACCACCCCCAGCATGACACCCTACACTACACAAACATAACTGCACTACCCTAAACCCTAAAACACTACCCCAGCATGACCCCTTCACAACACAAACACCACTGCACTACCCTAAATCTGCCCCCAGCATGACTCCGTTAACTACCCAAACACGACTGCACTACCCTAAATCACGACCCCATACACTACCCAAAGACCACTGCACTACCCTAAACCCTAAAACACTACCCCCTGCACTACACAAACACCACTGCACTACCCTAAACCCTAAAATACTACCCCCTAAACTACACAAACACCACTGCCCTGCCCTAAACCTGAAAACACTACACCCAGCACAACCCCCTACACTACAGCAACACCACTGTACTACCCTAAATCGTAAATCTACCCCCACCATGACCCCCTATACCACACAAGCAAGTGCACTAGCCTAAACCCTAAAACACTACCCCAAGCACAACCCCCTACACAAACTGCAATACCCTAAACACAAAAACACAACTCCCAGCATGACGTCCTACACTACACAGACACCAATGCACTACCCTAAACCCTAAAACACTAACCCCTACACTACACAAGCACCACTGCACAACCCTAAACCCTAAAACACCACCCCCAGCATAACGCCCTACACTACACAAACATAACTGCACTACCCTAAACCCTAAAACACTACCCCAGCATGACCCCTTCACAACACAAACACCAGTGCACCACCCTAAATCTGCCCCCAGCATGACTCCGTTCACTACCTTAACACCGCTGCACTACCCTAAATCACGACCCCATACACTATCCAAAGACCACTGCACTACCCTAAACCCTAAATCACTACCCCCTGCACTACACAAGCACCACTGCACTACCCTAAACCCTAAAATACTACCCCCTACACTACACAAACACCACTGCCCTGCCCTAAACTTGAAAACACTACACCCAGCATGACCCCCTACACTACAGCAACACACTGTACCACCCTAAATCTTAAATCTACCCCCACCATGACCCCCTACACCACACAAGCAACTGCACTACCCTAAACCCTAAAACACTACCCCAAGCACAACCCCCTACACATACTGCAGTACCCTAAACACAAAAACACTACCACCAGCATGACGCCCTATACTACCCAAACACCACTACACTACCCTAACCCATAAAACACGACCCCCTACACTACACAAACACAACTGCACTACCCTACACCCTAAAACGCTAAACCCAGCACGACCCCCAACATTACACAAACACCACTGCACTACCCTAAATCCTAAAACACTAACCCCTACACTACACAAACACAACTGCACTACCCTAAACCCTTAAACACTAACCCAGCACGACACCCTGTTGCAGGGATTCTGCTCATGCACAGAACTATGCGCAGGAAACCAGGACCTCAGTGAATTGTGGTGTACCAAAAACTCACCTCAGAACCCAGAACCCCTATCCGACCAGCATCAGTGTCCCATTTGTTATCCGATTTTATCTCGGTGGTCCCAATGTATAGACAACCCAGAACAAGCGACTTAGTGTATTCTCAGGAATGGTGGGAATCAGAAATACCTGTTCGTTATTATTCTCATATCAGTCCACAACAAGAGTAAATAGAGACACGGTAAAGTTTAAAGAGTTTATTTTATAAACCTCATGTCCTAAGATGCAGTACTTTGGCTAACATAAGCAGACAAATGATTAAAATCAAAACCATCAGCATAGTTACAATACAATAGAAAATGAAAGGAGAAATCATAATAAAATGACAGTGGATTGCAGCCATCTTCCTTTCGCTAGTAAACTAATAATATTATTATTATTAGACTAATAGAAGGTCTCTAGGCTTGAATGGGGAACCCCATACCGTAAAGATCAGCTTAGTGGAATCACATCACAGGATCAGTTATACTCTGCTCCTGGGAAAGCTCTTCTTCCGAATGCATGAATCAAGCAAGCAGCCTGCAATATTAAAAGCGCTCGACTCTCAGGTATTTGCATCTGCGTGCGTGTTATGGCTAAATAGTGGGTCGATCAACCTGAACCCAAAAACATGCACCGTCTAGCGACCCAGACTGTTTCTTTACACAATGTTCAGACCAAGGTCGCAGCTCACTGCTAGGGATGTGAACAACAGACAGTTCTCATGTGAAGAAAAGGCGAGCAAGCATTTCTCAAATAATAACATGTAACTGCAGTGTCGTGTGCAAAAGCAGCAAAAGTGGCAAGATGGCTTTCTAACATCTAACGCGGTTGTGCTAACTTAGCAATGTACGTATAAATTGCAGTCCTCACTACACCCCCCCTTGATCGGACCACTAACCAATAGGGGTACAATTTAAGGAACGCAGAGTTCAAGTTCGATAGAACGGAACTAAGGGCACAAATTGTTAATCCAGATAAGGGCAGTGAAAGTTCGAAGAGAAAAAAAAGATTTAAAAAAAAACAAAAACATTAAAAGGAGAAAAAAAAATATTATCGATGGATGTTGAACGAAAAGGCAAAAGTTATTCCAAAGGAATGTTGGATGACCTCCAAGTTAATCCATCAATGTTTAAGCACAATAAGTAGCAACGGCTTCCAAGAGGAAATCATTGGATCGTTCTGCAAAATTATCAGCCATCCAGTTCAGCAAGGGGAATGAACACACATGTTCTTCGACAACTGGAGCCTCTAGTGCCATCAGAGGACAACTGGCGTGTTCTTCAAGATAACTTCTTGCCAGGAAGTCATCTGCAGCCGTACCGATGTCCCAATTCCCTAGGACTCCATGTGCTGCTCCACAGGCCAGAATCCTGAAACCAGAAATGTCCAACTCATGAGCCACTAAGGGGCTCATTAGTCGATCATAATCCGGGGCGGGAGACACCGAGTTTGACAAGCACAAATCCAGAGCCCATTGGAACGGACACTCTAGGCAATGAAAGACAGGTTGTATGCAAGTAAAGTAGGGAAACCGGAAGGACAAACCATAGGCTATGCTCAATGTTGCCAGTGGTAGTGTTCCATAGTATTCAATCATCCGGTTACGAAGATGACACAAATTGTGCATCCATTGCGTAGTAAGCAGACCAACAACAGTACCCCAGCCACGGGGGCGAGAATCAACGGGAGACCTCTGAAGACGCTGGAAAAAATAGAATGAAAAAATGCCGGGATCACACCAAAAATAGTTTGGAAGGAGGTCACGAGGCCGGAGACCACAATTTTGAAAAAATGTGCCAGGCCACTTGTTGACGAGGCATTAAAGACAGTCTGAATCAGGGCACCAAAATGAAGTGGGAGATCAGTATTCAAAAGCGCTTGCACCTCTGTGCGCGTGTTTGCTACGTGAAGGACAAATGTTTCCCGGGACAAAGTCAACGCGACTTCTTTTTGAGACAATAGAGCCCTTATTCTGCTCATCTTGTTGAAC
Organism: Triturus cristatus; assembly: GCF_964204655.1. Classification (NCBI taxonomy): domain Eukaryota; kingdom Metazoa; phylum Chordata; class Amphibia; order Caudata; family Salamandridae; genus Triturus; species Triturus cristatus. Next base: position 618,616,645 of record NC_140579.1, on the reverse strand, counting down.
TCTGCTTTCAAGGTTGGAATGGAAGGCCAGATGGATACATCGAGCCGTCCATGCGGGGGTGGGAAAAAGGCGTTGTTACAGCAGACTACTCTCGGTGATACAGTCACTATGTAGGGAATTCCAACTAACATCCCACAGCAAGCTTCATTATTTAATAGCAAATAACTACCGTTAGCCAGCAGCGTAAATGACGGCGTTATGACTGGCACTGGAATCCCTTTCAGGACGCAAGCTAAATTAGGAGCGTTCACATTACATGCACCATGCAATTGAATGTGCCGACACACCACAGAGTGATCCGGAGTGGAAGTGCATTCTTCACCTTTTAAGTAAACCTCTTTACCGTCTCTCATGCACCTGTACGTGAATGGGAGTGACCAAACTTCATGCAGGAAGGCAATACCTAGTTGTTCATATCTACCTACCGCATAATGTTTCATGCAGGAACTGAACTTAAATAGGGGAAATGGTAATGTGATTATCCCGTGGATAAGCCACACAGCGGAGTTTAATTCGGCAACAGAGAAAGGCAAATTTCTAACTTTTCAATGTGCAGTAATGAGTGTGTTGCATCTTTCATGGACATGAACTGTTGTTTTGCAGTTAAATTAAAAGGAAGGAACAAAGATGAAGTATTCATGTAAACCCAAGGGACTTTCCCAGCCTTTAACGTTTGCAATGTCCATGCAAACTGCATTATAGAACGCAATTGATTTTGACCATGATATAAAACAGACACATCATCCTGCACAATGTCAACAACAGATGAAACGATATTATCTAACGTATAAATTCTAGAAGACAGGGTGTTAATGCTATTATCTATAACAGCCAATACCTTCTCCATATTGGCTTGATCAATAGCTCGTAATCTGGATGCAGCTTCAATTTGTGACAGCTTCCCAACTTCGTTATAAACAGCATATACCCATCTTTTGGACCTGCCAACCGCAGGACCCTTAACAAAATCATTCAAATCTATTTTGTCGTGTAATTGTGATAAATGAAGTTTAACAAATGCTAAGGGGGAATGTTGCAGCCAAGATTGGCATAACTTCCCTACTGAGTAGGTAGTTACAGTATGAGAGGATTCAAAACGGGGGTCCACACGATCTTGCGTATACCCCGGATTAAAATCCAGAAACCGATGTTAACAGGAATCTGAGCTCGTTTGCCATATTAACCATCCCTTCGAATTTAATTTGGAAATTTTGAAGGATGTGTTAGAAATGTATGACTGCAACGCAGCAAGGGACAGATCTGTATGATTATCCCAATTAGGATAAGCACCCAGATCCGGAGTAGAGGGAGAATTTAATTTTTTAGAAGTAGCCAATCCAAAGCAGGTGGTCTGAAAGATTGACGAATTCAAAAATAACATGTGGTTCGGGATGAGGCAGGCACGATGCAAAGCTTCTGTTCCCTGTAACTGCCACGGTTTAGAACCCCAAACCGATTTAAGATCAATAGTAGCTTTCCACAGATCATAACCTCTGATCGCCAAATCATCCATAAAGGATTTGGAATATAACAATTTCGTGTGTGTCAGCCTAACTTTCGAGGTAGACTCAACTGCCACTTTAAAGTAAAAGGAGGCAGGATTCGACACACTAAAATCAGAAAAATATGTGAATTTGTTCACTAACGTGGTGGCACTGCTTAGCCTAGGCGCTGGACAGTGTTCCCATTGCGTATAATTTACAAAATTTCTAAACGTATTGGCTTTGTGAAGGAAATGATTGCCATAATGTTGATAGCAAAACTGCTCATCATAATTAGCAGTATCTAAATACAAATCCTCAGCTTCAAACGCAGCATAATATTTCAAATCAGAAAACAGTGCTTCTATGGCTTGAACATCCCAATCATCCGAGCGGATGCTTTGCTTAATTACATCACCCATAGAAACACGAAATACATTTGGCACATTGATTACTTCAGTGGGACCATGAATTTGAAATTTAACAGCATCCCTACGCAATCCCATCCAGCACAGGCCAGGCAGTAATGTTCACAAAAGTCTGGTCCCTTTTCATGATATGTGATGAGGAGTGGGGGGCCAAAGTTCCATCAATTAGTCTAATTGTAGATCTTTCTTTCAGGTAGTGTCCATTTATAAGACGAAAAAACACCACCACAAATCCAATGGACATAAACAAAAAAATAGATATGAGCACCAGCCAAATGTAAGTCCAGGGGGGAATTAAAAAATGTCTTTTAAACCAGACAGCAAAAATTGAAACTTTTGATGGGGCAATGGAAGTCATTGAATTAGAGTCAAAGGAGAAGCGTGACTGGTTAACTGCGGTGGATTGTAAAACAGGCAACGGTACATCTGCAGGATAAGCATACTCAGTATCTTCAGGTAGACCACCAGCTGTTGGTGGCAACAAAGGTCCAGTAACTGTATGCATCTCGATGGCAACATTAGGCAAGGTGGTAGAAGCTGGGGCCACAACAGAATTTCTCAGCATCGCAGGGCAAGAAACCGCTGGAGTCATACTAAGAAGAATCAGCCACTCGCTGTAGCTTGACATTGTCAATAGAGATGTACCTGTTATCCTTGCGACCAGGAAGTGGAGGTAAGATGACTGTTTGTGTACCCTGCACGCCAAGTACTGGAACCGGGGCACGATAAGAGGGGCCGAACTCCTTCTTATCTCCACCTTCTCACGGACCAGATCACCAACTCGGGGTATCTAGCCGACTACCGGAATCTGAAGCGCAGCATCAGATGTGGAGGGCACGTGTACCTTCGCTAGACTGTCTCTGGCTTCTTGTAGAGTCTGCAATACAGCACAGTGATCATCTACGTCAAAGGGTGCGGCGGCCGCCGCCATGTCTAGACCATCAAGGTCCGGGACAAACATTCGTATGCCAAAGAGCATCATGTATGGGGTCCGCCCACCCAGAGACCTTCTAGGGAGATTATTGAGTGCACATTGGACGTTATACAAATGGGCTAGCCAGTTCCGGCCAGTGCCTAAAACCCTAGCTGTCAAAGATTGCTTTAAGTCGCGGTTCATTCGCTCCACCACACTATTACCCTCAGGTCGGTAGGGAGACGAAAATTTGACTTGGACCCCCAAATTTCTCATGGCTTCTTTGTACGCCTTAGAGGCGAACGCAGCACTCTGATCAGAATGAAAGGTACCACATGCAAAACTTCCCACAAAGACACGCAAATCCCTGATGACAGTACGGGCATCAGCACTCCTTTGTGGCCATACCCACAGAAAACGTGTGCACGAATCCACTGCAACCAAGATGTACTTGTACGCAGTATCAGAGGTGAATGGACCGCAGTGATCTAGATAAACACACCCTAGTGGTTTATTAGATATGAACAACTGAGTTTGTGGTGGGCGCGCAGCAATTGAAGATTTAATCTGATGGCAAATGTCACAGTCAAGAACATAAGCGCGAGCTTGTTTATATAAACCGCACCACCAGTAGCGTTGTTGTAACAGAGATACAGTAGCTGCAACGCCGGCATCGGCGGAGGCCGTGCCCTCGTGAGCCACTAATATCAAAGATGGTCTGCAGTCCGCGTTGGGAATCAATCTGTCACCAACGTCGATAATCCTCACTAACGGGACGTTATCAGGATTTAAGTGATAATGGTAACGAGAAGGGAAACCTCTCGGGTAATTAGTTCCCTTCTTTGTAGCAGCCAAGATGTCATCATCGATCTTACTTTTGGATCTTGTAACTGCTGCCACTAAGTATGTCGCCACTGCTGTTTTTGCTGCCTCGTCAGCTAGGCTGTTGCCGACAGCATGGACACCAACTCGTTGGTAACCAAGAGTGTGAATAACATTCACGAGAGGCAGATGTTCTTTAAGTTCTGCCACTCGAACCCAAAGCATTTTATGCTTAATTGTGCTACCTTTGGAATCACGGTATTCATTTTGAGACCAAAAATGTAGATTGTCGTTGTAAGATTGAACACAATAAAATGAGTCACTCACTATAAGAGTGGTGACCCGAGAATCAGCAAACTCCAGTGCGAGAACCAGAGCACGGAACTCTGCCAACTGTGCGGTACAATCATCCAATGACTGCGTATGCACGACATCAGATTGGAATTCACCATTCACGAAAGTACCCACCACAATTGTGCAGGCCGCTGAATAGGCATGCTTCGATCCAGTTGCCGGTTGCACAGAACCATCAGTGTAAATGACACAATGGTAATCCTCGAGTGGGCGCAAAGACAGAGGAGCTGGATGAACTAATTCATACTGTAAGTACTCCTGAGTCTGTAATGCTGCGTCAAAGATATAGGTCACGTCGGGCGATGTCAAGGAAGTGGCCCATTGTATCCACCGGGGATGCAAAGCTTTAGAATTTGGTACACTCACTTTGGTTACTGCCTCAGGATATGGTGTGACCACCAACATGCGTTTCCCTTGCGACAGCGCTCGTTCTTTAAGAATCGCCATCTCTACTGCTGTCAAAACTTTCTCGACAGAGGAAAAGCGCAGTTCAGCCGAAGTGTACAGGTGTGATTTGTAGACAATGGGGACAGTGTCGCCCTCATTGAATGTTAAGTACGTGAAACCCACTGCGCCTGGCACCATTCTTATTATCAGGTTAGTGCGGTTATCACGCGTCAGTAATTATTTTGAAGCAAGAAGGTCAGCTTGCAAAGATTGCAATATAGCTGAATGCTCCGGTAGCCAGCATGATTTGGAAAAAGTAAGTTGTACCAAGGCATAAAGCGGCTTGATATGCTGGGCATAATCAGGAATGTACGTGCGACCGAAATTCAGAAAGCCCAGTAAAGATTGTAATTTTTTCAGTGTTGTAGGAGCACGCAGGCATGCACACTTCTCTAGGAAGTGCGGAGCCAATCCTCGACCCTCATTGTTGAGTTTGTATCCCAAAAACAACATTGTATACTCTGCAATGTGAGACTTTGCAAAGTTGAATTTGTAACCGAAGTCTGCAAACAAAACAATAATGCGATCAACGCGACACAGATGCGGCCACAACTCGTCATCTGTGAGATAAATATCATCCACATACGAGTAAGCATCAGGGTCAATGCTCTCTAACAGAGAGACTACACGAGCGACAAAGACGCAAGGGCTGTTTTTATAGCCCATGGGTAATCTTTTAAAATGTTTTTGTTTGCCGCCCGAAGTAAACGCTGTCCACTGACTACTAAGAGAGGACAGGTTATGGCTGTAAAAGCCATTGGAAATGTCCAGTGTGGTCTTAAACCGTTTTCTCACGATACTATCGACGAGAGCAGAACTGTGGGTATTCTGTACTGCACATGTCCGCTAATGAGAGTTTAAATGCCGGTAATCTAAGACTAGGCGGTACGACCCATCAGGATTCCTCACAGTGAATAAAGGATTATTCATTGGTGACACACATGTTTCAATAACACCTTGATATTCCAATTGTTTAAGGATTGCCGCGACGTGAGGTCTTGCTTCGCGACGCATGGGATATTGGGGTTGTGGCTGGGGCATGGACCGCAACGGAATCTCATGGCTGGGGGACAATTTATCCCAGCCTACCTGAGTATGATACAAAGCCGGTGCCAGCACCAGAGCCCACTCCTCGGCGAACTTCTTAGCTTGGTCCTTTGGCACTGTGTGCGCAAAGGACGGGAGGATCACCTCCTCCCCTCTAGGAGCATCTAAAATGAAAGCCGGGGCCAATCTGCCTCTGCCAATAGAATATCGTATGAAGAGGTCAGATTATCCCAAAAAATCCCCTGAATTGTACGTTGTATGTCACCTTCAATTAAGAGAACTATATTATATAGTCTGTCAGGGGGAGCCACTCTAGCATCAGCAGTTTCTACAGTAATGAACGAGTCAGTTGCTGTCGCCACCAGATATGGACGCAGTGCTTGTCGCACTACTGTAACTTCCGCCGCGCTGTCGAGCAGCGTTAGTGCCTGTGTCAGGTTCTGAAGCTGCGTCCGCACCATCTGTGGCATACCTCGCTGTTAGCGCAGCAACCTTCTTCTTTTGAAACGGGGGTCGTTGACGTGCAGACTCGTCCTGCTTGCCTTTACCGTCAGACTGACGGGGTTGCTCACGTCCTATGGCACCCCGTCCTTTCCCACGGTCTCTGCCACCGGACTGTGGCGCCGATGTTTCCTGTGAAGAACGAGGAGAACGTTGTTCAGAAACCTGAAATCTATCAGGTGACTTAATACTAGAGCGATCGCGCAGATCATATGTGCGTTCACTAGTCGACTGTACGGGTGAGGCAGGACGAGACCCCTGTTTCTGTTGCTGCTTCCCCTGTTTCTCTGCCCGCCAATTTTGTTTTGGAAAATGTGGGCGTTCGTCTTTACCAGACGAGCTCACCTTAGTTTGCTGTATCAAATCAGGAATTATCACAGTTGGTTTAACGCCTAAGGCACCGCGGCCTATGGCTCTATAGGCTTCCGCAATAGTCTTAGCAAACTCCTTAGGCCTGTCGAGTTCGTCCACGCGGTCCAATTTATTAGCTACTTGGAACTGCATAGCATCTCCTTTGAGGTTGCCCATTACCATGGAAGCAACCACAACGAACACCCCGACAAGCCACATTCCTAATTCTACAGCAGCCTCCGCACCGTGATTATCTTGAACACGTTTAATGACGGACGGAAGCACAGACATAGACGGAGTGCCGAAGCACTTCGAGTATGTCGCGGCAAAGACCTTGCCCCAGTTGTCACAATCGGCCATATTTGGGACTAAGTCTTTCGGCAAACTAATGGTGAGTATCCTGTGCTTCTCCACAGGAGTAGTATGCGGAAAAACCGCTTCCAGTTGGTCAAATTTCTCAGCAAGCCAATAAGGTAAGTCATCCTTATTTTGGGGGCGCTTGCCCATTACCGAATTAACCGTAACAGGACTAATAACCACTGCGTGGTGTTCAGCTGGTTGTCCAGCAACAGCAGGTGCCCCCACCTGCACGTTGCGTGACACGTACTGCACTAAAGCCCTATGCACTATAATAAGGGCTGTGTGAAGTACACGCAACTCAGCCACCGCTACCGTGAGATAGCGGGGATGAGGCGTAAATCCGGCCATCACCGGCCATGTGGCCCCTGGAATTGACAAAGGGCCCATTCTAGCCGGTGTAACCGCATGGGGAAGGGCGCCATTAAACCAAATGGTATGCTGCCAGGCAGAAATAGGAATTTCTAGTGTCCTATATGGCGTATAGATTGCAGGTAGCTGCGTGGGAGTATAGGAATGAAAAGTATCATCGTCTGCATCCACCGCCGGCAAAGTCACCCAAGAGTAAAACAACTCGTAAGGGAAAGACGCATCAGCGCTCACCACAAAAATAACAGCCATCCCATCATCCGGCACCCCGTACGTCGTCAAATGACGCCGCAGAGGTGTACGTCTATGTGCAGCAATTTCAACCGCCATAAGGACACACAAAAGATCAACAACGATGTTAATCAGTAGCACTAGGGTTCAGATATAGAAGAAACCTTTTTAATGATCAAGCTTGAAAGAACCTATTAGTCGAGTAACAGGTAGGTTTAAATCCGTCACTCCCGTTATCCGGAAACAAGAGTGAGGGAGTCGTGGACTATTATAAGCACTACTAAGGCGTTTCGAATCAATCGACCAAATGTCAGGTGCGCCATGTTGCAGGGATTCTGCTCATGCACAGAACTATGCGCAGGAAACCAGGACCTCAGTGAATTGTGGTGTACCAAAAACTCACCTCAGAACCCAGAACCCCTATCCGACCAGTATCAGTGTCCCATTCGTTATCCGATTTTATCTCGGCGGTCCCAATGTATAGACAACCCAGAACAAGCGACTTAGTGTATTCTCAGGAATGGTGGGAATCAGAAATACCTGTTCGTTATTATTCTCATATCAGTCCACAACAAGAGTAAACAGAGACACGGTAAAGTTTAAAGAGTTTATTTTATAAACCTCGTGTCCTAAGATGCAGTACTTTGGCTAACATAAGCAGACAAATGATTAAAATCAAAACCATCAGCATAGTTACAATACCATAGAAAATGTAAGGAGAAATCATAATAAAATGACAGTGGATTGCAGCCACCTTCCTTTCGCTAGTAAACTAATATTATTATTATTATTATTAGACTAATAGAAGGTCTCTAGGCTTGAATGGGGAACACCATACCGTAAAGATCAGCTTAAGTGGAATCACATCACAGGATCAGGTATACTCTGCTCCTGGGAAAGCTCTTCTTCCGAATGCATGAATCAAGCAAGCAGCCTGCAATATTAAAAGCGCTCGACTCTCAGGTATTTGCAGCTGCGTGCGTGTTATGGCTAAATAGTGGGCCGATCAACCTGAACCCAAAAACATGCACCGTCTAGCGACCCAGACTGTTTCTTTACACAATGTTCAGACCAAGGTCACAGCTCACTGCTAGGGAAGTGAACAACAGACAGTTCTCATGTGAAGAAAAGGTGAGCAAGCATTTCTCAAATAACAACATGTAACTGCAGTCATGTGCAAAAGCAGCAAAAGTGGCAAGATGGCTTTCTAACATCTAACGCGGTTGTGCTAACTTAGCAATGTACGTATAAATTGCAGTCCTCACTACAACCCTTCACTACCCAAACATAACTGCACTACCATAAACACAAAAACACTACCCCCAGCACGACGCCCTACACTACACAAACACCACTGCACTACCCTAACCCATAAAACACGACCCCCTACACTACACAAACACCACTGCACTACCCAAAAACGCTACCCCAGCACTACCCCCAAAACTACTCAAACACCACTGCACTACCCTAAAACACTACCCCCAGCACGACCACCTACACTACCCAAACACCACTGCACTATCCTCAACCCTAAAACACAACCCCAGCAGAAAGCCCTACACTACCCAAACACAACTGCACTACCCTAAACCCTAAAACACTACCACCAGCCTGACCCCCTACACTACACAACCACTGCACTACCCTAAACCCTAAAACCCTATCCCTAGCACGACCACCTACACTACACAAACACCACTGCACTACCCTAAACCCTAAAACACTACACACAGCATGTCCCACTACACAAACACCACGGCACTACCCTAAACCCTAATTCCCTACCCCTTACACTAAACAAACACCACTGCACTACCCTAAACCCTAAAACACTACCCCTACACTACACAAACACCCCTGCCCTGCCCTAAACCTGAAAACACTACCCCCAGCACTACCCCCTACACTACACCAACACCACTGTACTACCCTAAACCGTAAATCTACCCCCAGCATGACCCCCTATATCACACAAGCAACTGCACTACCCTAAACCCTAATACACTACCCCAAGTACAACCCCCTACACTACACAAACACAACTGCACTACCCTAAACACAAAAACACTACGCCCTACACTACCCAAACACCACTACACTATCCTAACCCATAAAATACGACCCCCTACAATACATAAACACAACTGCACTTCCCTAAACCCTAAAACGCTAAACCCAGCACGACCCCCTACACTACACAAACACCACTGCACTACCCTAAACCCTAAAACACTCACCCCTACACTACACAAACACCACTGCACAACCGAAAATCCTAAAACACTACCCCCAGCATGACCCCCTACACTACACAAACACAACTGCACTACCCTAAACCCTAAAACACTACCCCCAGCACGAAACACTTCTCTACCCAAACATAACTGCACTACCCTAAACACAAAAACACTACCCCCAGCACAACCCCCTTCACTACACAAACACCACTATACTGCCCTAAACCCTAAACCACGACCCCATACACTACCCAAAGACCACTGCACTACCCTAAACCCTAAAACACTACCCCCTGCACTACACAAATACCACTGCACTACCCTAAAACCTAAAACACTACCCCCTACACTACACCAACACCCCTGCACTACCCTTAACCCTACAACACTACCCCCTACACTACAAAAACACCACTGCACTACCCTCAACCCTAAACCACTATCCCCAGCACTACACCCTACACTACCCAAACAACACTCCACTACCCTAAACCCTAAAACAGTACCCCAGCATGACCCCCTCACAACACAAACACCACTGCAATACCCGAAACCCTAAATCTACCCCCAGCATGACCCCCTACTCTACCCAAACACCACTGCACTCCCCTAAACCCTAAAACACTACCCCCAGCACGAACCCCTTCACTACACAAACACCACTGCACTATCCTAAACCCTAAAACACTACCCCCAGCACGACCCCCTTCCCTACACAAACACCACTGTACTACCCTAAACCCTAAAACACTACCACCTACACTACACAAACACCACTGCACTACCCTCAACCCTAAAAGACTACCCCCAGCACGACCCCTTACACTACCCAAACACCACTGCACTACCCTAAAGCACTATCCCAAGCACTACCCCCTACACAACCCAAACACCACTGCACTACCCTAAACCCTAAAACATTAAACCCAGCACGACCCTCTACACTACACAAACACAACTGCACTACCCTAAAACCTAAAACACTACCCCATCATGCCCCCCTCACAACAGAAACACCACTGCACTACCCTAAACCCTAAATCTACCCCCAGCATGACTCCCTACACTACCCAATCACCACTGCACTATCCTAAACCCTAAAACACTAGCCCCAGCATGGCCCCGTACACTACACAAACACCAGTGCACTACCCTAAACCCTAAATCTACTCCCAGCATGACCCCCTACACTACCCAAACACCACTGCACTACCCTAAACCCTAAAACACTATCCCCAGCACTACCCCCTATACAACACAAACACCACTGCACTGCCCTAAACCCTAAAACACTACCCCTGCAGTATCCCCTACACTACACAAACACCAGTGCACTACCCTAAACCCTAAATCTACTCCCAGCATGACCCCCTACACTACCCAAACACCACTGCACTACCCTAAACCCTAAAACACTATCTCCAGCACTACCCCCTACACAACACAAACACCACTGCACTATCCTAAACCCTAAAACACTAACCCCAGCACGACCCCCTATAATATACAGGCACCACTGCACTACCCTAAACCCTAAAACACGACCCGTACACTACACAAACAAAACTGCACCACCCTAAACCCTAAAACACTACCCCCAGCACGACTCCCTACACTACACAAACACCACAGCACTGCCTTAAACCCTAAAACACTACCCCCAGCATGACCCCATTCACTACACAAACACCACTGCACTGCCTTAAACCCTAAAACACTACCCCCTACACTACACAAATACCACAGCACTACCTTCAACCCTAAAACACTACCCCCAGCACGGCCTACACCGCTGCACTACCCTAAACCCTAAAACGCTATACCCAGCACTACCCCCTAAACTCCACAAACACCACTGCACTACCCTAAACCCTAAAACACTAACCCCAGCATGACCCCCTACACGACACAAACACCACTGCACTACCCCAACCCTAAAACACTACCCCAAGCACTGCCCCTACACTACACAAACACCACTGCACTACCCTAAACCCTAAAACACTATCCACAGCACTACCCCCTACACTACACAAACACCACTGCACTACCCTAAACCCTAAAACACTAACCCGGCACTACCCCTACACTACCCAAACACCACTGCACTACCCTAAACCCTTAAACACTACCCCCAGCACGACCATCTTCACTACACAAACACCACTGCACTACCCTAAACCCTAAAACACTACCCCCAGCACTACGCCATACACTACACAAACACCAATGTACTACTTTAAATCACTATCCAAAGCAGTAACCCCTACACTACACAAACACCACTGCACTACCCTAAACCCTAAAACACAAACCCCTACACTACACAAACACCACTGCACTACCCCAAACCCAAAACACTACCCCCAGCACTACGCCCTACACTACCAAAACTCCACGGCACTACCCTAATCCCTAAAACACTATCCCGAGAATTACCCCTACACTACACAAATACCACTGCACTGCCCTAAACCCTAAAACACTACCCCCAGCAGTATCCCACACACTACCCAAACACCATTGTACTACCCTAAAACCTAAAATACTACCCCCAGCATGACCCCCTACACTACACAAACACCACAGCACTACACTTAACCCTACAACACTACCCCTAGCAGTACTCCCTACACTACCCAAACACAACTGCACTACCCTAAACCCTAAAACACTATCCACAGCACTACCCCCTACACTACACAAGCACCACTGCACTACCCTAAACCCTAAAACACTACCCCAGCACTACCCCTACACTACCCAAACACAACTGCACTACCCTAAACCCTAAAACACTACACCAGCATGACCCCCTCACAACAAACCACTGCAATACCCTAAATCTACACCCAGCATGACCCCCTCACTACCCAAACACCACTGCACTACACTAAACCCTAAAACACGACCCCCTACACTACACAAACTCTACTGTACTACCCTAAACCCTAAAACACTACCCCCAGCATGACCACCTTCACTACACAAACACCACTGCACTACCCTAAAACACTATCCCAAGCACTACCCTCTATACTACACAAACACCACTGCACTACCCTAGACCCTAAAACACTACCCCAGCACTATCCCTACACTACCCAAACACCACTGCACTACCCTAAACCCTAAAAAACTGCCCCCAGCATGACACCCTACACTACCCAAACACCACTGCACTACCCTAAACCCTAAAACACTATCCCCAGCACTACCCTCTATACTACACAAACACCACTGCACTACCCTAAACCCTAAAACACTACTCCCTGCAGTACCCCCTACACTACCCACACACCACTGCACTACCCTAAACCCTATAACACTACCCCCCAGCACTACCCCCTACACTACCCAAACACCACTGCACTATCCTAAACTCTAAAACTCTACCCCCAGGACGACCATCTTCACTACACAAACACCACTGCACTAGCCTAAACCCTAAAACACTACCCCCTACACTACACAAACACCACTGCACTACCCTCAACCCTAAAACACTACCCCCAGCACTACGCCCTACACTACCCAAACTCCACTGCACTACCCTAAACACTATCCCAAGAACTACCCCCTACACTACCCAAACACAACTGCACTACCCTAAACCCTAAAACACTACACCAGCATGACCCCCTCACAACAAACCACTGCAATACCCTAAATCTACTCCCAGCATGACCCCCTCACTACCCAAACACCACTGCACTCCACTAAACCCTAAAACACGACCCCCTACACTACACAAACTCTACTGTACTACCCTAAACCCTAAAACACTACCCCCAGCATGACCACCTTCACTACACAAACACCACTGCACTACCCTAAAACACTATCCCAAGCACTACCCTCTATACTACACAAACACCACTGCACTACCCTAGACCCTAAAACACTACCCCAGCACTATCCCTACACTACCCAAACACCACTGCACTACCCTAAACCCTAAAACACTATCCCCAGCACTACCCTCTATACTACACAAACACCACTGCACTACCCTAAACCCTAAAACACTACTCCCTGCAGTACCCCCTACACTACCCACACACCACTGCACTACCCTAAACCCTATAACACTACCCCCCAGCACTACCCCCTACACTACCCAAACACCACTGCACTATCCTAAACTCTAAAACTCTACCCCCAGGATGACCATCTTCACTACACAAACACCACTGCACTAGCCTAAACCCTAAAACACTACCCCCTACACTACACAAACACCACTGCACTACCCTCAACCCTAAAACACTACCCCCAGCACTACGCCCTACACTACCCAAACACCACTGCACTACCCTAAACACTATCCCAAGAACTACCCCCTACACTACACAATCACCACTGCACTACCCTAAACCCTAAGACACAAACCCCTACACTACACAAACACCACTGCACTACCCTAAACCCTAAAACACTACGCCCAGCACTACGCCCTACACTACCCAAACACCACTGCACTATCCTAAGCCCTAAAACACTATCCCGAGCACTACCCCCTACACTATACAAACACCACTGCAGTACCCTAAACCACTACCCCCAGCCGTACCCCATACACTACTCAAACACCACTGCACTACCCTAAACCCTAAAAGACTACCCCAGCATGACCCCCTACACTACCCAAACACCACTGCACTACCCTAAATCTACCCCCAGCATGAACCCCCTACAGTACCCAAAAACCAATGCAATACCCTAAACCCTAAAACACTACAACCGGCACAACCCCCTTCACTACACAAACACCACTGCACTACCCTACACCCTAAAACACTAACCCCAGCACAACGCCCTACACTACCCAAACACCACTGCACTACCCTAAAACACTATCCCAAGCACTACCCCAATACTACACAAACACCACTGCACTACCCTAATCCCTAAAACACTACCCTAGCATGACCCCCTACACTACCCAAACACCACTGCACTACCCTAAACCCTAACACACAACCCCAGCACTACCCCATACACTACCCAAACACCACTGCACTACTCTAAACCCTAAAACACTACCCCCAGCATGACCCGCTCACAACACAAACACCACTGCACTACCCTAAACCGTAAATCTACCCCCAGCATGACTCCATACACTACCCAAACACCACTGCACTACCCTAAACCCTAAAATACTATCCCCAGCATGACCCCTACACTACACAAACACCACGGCACTACCCTAAACCCTAAAACACTACCCCTAGCAGTACGCCCTACACTACCCAAACACAACTGCACTACCCTAAGCCCTAAAACACTATCCACAGCACTACCCCTACACTACACAAACACCACTGCACTACTCTAAACCCTAAACCACTACCCCAGCACTACCCCTACACTACCCAAACACACCTGCACTACCGTAAACCCTAAAACACTACCCCAGCATGACCCCCTCACAACAAACACCACTGCAATATCCTAAATCTATACCCAGCATGACCCCCTACACTCTCCAAACACCACTGTACTACCCTAAACCCTAAAACACAACCCCCTACACTACACAAACTCCACTGCACTACCCCAAACCCTAAAACACTACCCCCAGCACGACCCCCTGCACTGCACAAACACCACTGCACTACCCTAAACCCTAAAACACTACCCCTAGCATGACCCCCTACACTACACAAACACCACTGCACTACCCTTGACCCTAAAACACTACCCTACACTACCAAAACACCACTGCACTACCCTAAACCCTAAAACACTATCCCCAGCACTACCCCTAAACTACACAAACACCACTGCACTACCCTAAACCCTAAAACACTACCCCCTGCAGTACTCCCTACACTACCCACACACCACTGCACTACCCTAAACCCTAAAACACTACCCCCAGCACTACCCCCTACACTACCCAAACACCACTGCACTATCCTAAACCCTAAAACACTACCCCCAGCACGACCATCATCACTACACAAACACCACTGCACTAGCCTAAACCCTAAAACACTACGACCTACACTACCCAAACACCACTGCACTACCCTAAAACACTATCCCAAGCACTACCCCCTACACTACACAAACAACACTGCACTACCCTAAACCCTAAAACACGAACCCCTACACTACACAAACACCACTGCACTACCCTAAACCCTAAAACACTACACCCAGCACTTCGCCCTACACTACCCAAACACCACTGCACTACCCTAAACCCTAAAACACTATCCCGAGCACTACACCCTACACTACACAAACACTACTGCACTACCCTAAACCACTACCCCCAGCAGTACTTCATACACTACCAAAACACCACTGCACTACCCTAAACCCTAAAACACTACCCCCAGCAAGACCCCCTACACTACACAAACACAACGGCACTACCCTAAACCCTAAAACACTACCCCCAGCAGTATGCCCTAAACTACCGAAACGCAACTGCACTACCCTAAACCCTAAAACACTATCCCCAGCCTGACCCCCTACATTACACAAACACCACTGCACTGCCCTACTGCATTACCTACATTTTAAAACACTACCCCAGCATAACCCCCTACACTACCTAAACACCATTGCAATACACTGCCCTAAAACCGAAAACACTACCCCAGCACGAACCCCTACACTACACAAAAACCACTGCACTACCCTAAATCCTAAAACACTACCCCCAGCAGGACCCCCTACACTACACAAACTCCACTGTACTACCCTAAACCCTAAAAGACTAACCCAGCATGACCCCCTTACAACACAAACACTACTGCACTACCCTAAACCCTAACTCTACCCCCAGCATGACTACCTACACTACCCTCAGCATGACCCCCTACTCTACACAAACACCACTGCACTACCCTAAACCCTAAAACACTATCCCCTACACTACCCAAACACACTGCACTACCCTAAACCCTAAAACACTACCCCCAACACTACACAAACACCACTGTACTACCCTAAACCCAAAAACTCTACCCCCAGCACGACCACTACACTACATGAACACCACTGCACTACCCTAAACCCTAAAACACTACCCCAAGCACGACCCCTACACTACACGAACACAACTTTACATCCCCTAAACCCAAAAACACTACCCCCAGCACAACCTTCTACACTACCCAAACACCTCTGCACTACCCTAAACCCTAAAACACTACCCGAGCGCTACCCCCAACACTACCCAAGCACCACTGCACTATGCTAAACCATAAAACACTACCCCCAGCACTACCCCCTAGACTACACAAACACCACTGCACTACCCTAAAACATGACCCCCAGCACAACCCCCTACACTACACAAACACCGCTGCACTACGCTAAATCCTAAAACACTACCCCCTACACTACACAAACGCCACTGCACTACCGTAAACCCTAAACCCTAAAACATGACCCCCAGCAGTACGCCGTACACTACCCAAACACCACTGTACTACCCTAAACCACTATCCCCAGCACTACCCCCTACACTACACAAACACCACTACACTACCCTAAACCCTAAAACAGTACCCCCGCACGATTCCCTACACTACCCAAACACCACTGCACTACACTAAACCCTAAATCTACCCCAGCATGACCTCCCACACTACACAAACACCACTGCACTACCCTAAATCTACACCCAGCATGACCCCCTACACTAACCAAACACCACTGCACTACCCTAAACCCTAAAACATGACCCCCTACACTACACAAACACCACAGTACTACCCTAAACCACTACCCCCTACACTACACAAACACCACTGTACTACCCTAAACCCAAAAACACTACCCCTAGCACGACAACTACACTACACAAACACCACTGCACTACCATAAACCCTAAAACACTACCCCAAGCACGACCTCCTACACTACCCAAACACCACTGCACTACCCTAAACCACGATCCCCTACACTACCCAAAGACCACTGCACTACCCTAAAACACTACCCCCTACACTACAAAAACAGCACTGCACTACCCTAAACGCTAAAACACTACCCCAAGCACGACCCCCTACACTACACGAACACAACTTTACATCCCCTAAACCCAAAAACAGTACCCCCAGCACGACCTCCTACACTACCCAAACACCTCTGCACTACCCTAAACCCTAAAACACTACCCCAGCGCTACCCCCAACACTACCCAAGCACCACTGCACCATGTTAACCCCTAAAACACTACCCCCAGCACGACCCCCTACACTACACAAACGCCACTGCACTACCCTATACCCTAAAACACGACCCCCAGCACAACCCCCTACACTACACAAACACCGCTGCACTACCCTAAGTCTACACCCAGCATGACCCCCTACACTAACCAAACACCACTGCACTACCCTAAACCCTAAAACATGACCCCCTACACTACACAAACACCACAGTACTACCCTAAACCACTACCCCCTACACTACACAAACACCACTGTACTACCCTAAACCCAAAAACTCTACCCCGAGCACGACCCCTACACTACAAGAACACCACTGCACTACCCTAAACCTTAAAACACTACCCCCAGCACGACCCCCTACACTACCCAAACACCACTGCACTACCCTAAACGACGACCCCCTACTCTACCCAAAGACCACTGCACTACCCTAAAACACTACCCCAAGCACGACCCAATACACTACACGAACACAACTTTACATCCCCTAAACCCAAAAACACAACCCCCACCACGACCTCCTACACTACCCAAAACCCTCTGCACTACCCTAAACCCTAAAACACTACCCCAGCGCTACCCCCAACACTACCCAAGCACCACTGCACTATGCTAAACCATAAAACACTACCCCCAGCACGACCCCCTACACTACACAAACACCACTGCACTACCCTAAACCCTAAAACACTACCCCCAGCACTACGCCCTACACTATCCAAACACCACTGCACTACCCTAAACCACTATCCCCAGCACTACCCCCTATACTACACAATCACTACTACACTACCCTAAACCCTAAAACAGTACCCCCCGCACTATTCCCTACACTACCCAAACACCACTGCACTACACTAAACCCTAAATCTACCCCAGCATGACCTCCCACACTACCCAAACACCACTGCACTACCCTAAATCTACACCCAGCATGACCCCCTACACTAACCAAACACCACTGCACTACCCTAAACCCTAAAACATGACCCCCTACACTACACAAACTCCACTGCACTACCCTAATCCCTAGAACAATACCCCAGCACTACCCCTACACTACCCAAACACCACTGCACTACCCTAAACCCTAAACTACTCCCAGCATGCCCCCTAAACTGCCCAAACACCACTGCCCTACTCTAAACTTTAAAACACTACACCCTACACTACCCACACACCACTGCACTATGCTAAACCCTAATACACTACCCCCTACAATACCCAAATACCACTGCACTTCCCTAAAACACTATCCCAAGTACTACCCCCTACACTACACAAATACCACTGTACTACCCTAAACCCTAAAACACGAACCCCTACACTACCCAAACACCACTGCACAACCCTCAACCCTAAAACACTACTCCCAGCACTAAGACCTACCCTACCCAAGCACCACTGCACTACCCTAAACCCTAAAACACTACCCCAGCATGACCCCTACACTATATAAACACCACAGCACTTCCCTACTGCACTACCCTCAACCACTACCCCAGCATGACCCCCTACACTACCCAAACACCACTGCAATACCCTAAAACACTACACCCAGCAAGACCACCACCACTACACAAACACCACTGCACTACCCTAAAACACTACCCCAGCGCAACCCCCTACACTACCCAAACACCACTGCACTACCCTACACCCTAAAACGCTACCCCAGCACTACCACCAACACTACCCAAACACCACTGCACTGCCCTAAAACACTCCCCCAGCACTATGCCCTACACTGCCCAAACACCACTACACTACCCTAAACCCAAAAACAAGTATCCCTATACTACACAAACACCACTGAACTACCCTAAACACTAAAACACTACGCTCAGCATGACCCCCTACACTACCCAAACACCACTGCACTGCCCTAAACCCGAAAACACTACCCCAGCATGACCCCCTCACAACACAGTCACTACTGCAATACCCTAAACCCTAAATCTACCCCCAGCATGATCCCCTACACTACCCAAACACCACTGCACTACCCTAAACCCTAAAACACGACACCCTACACTACACAAACTCCACTGCACTACCCTAAACCCTAAAACACTACCCCCAGCACGACCTCCTTCACTTCACAAACACCACTGCACTATCCTAAACCCTAAAACACTACTCCCAGCACGACCCCCTTCACTACACAAACACCACTGCACTACCCTAAACCCTAAAACTCTACCCCCTACACTATACAAACACCACTGCACTACCCTCAACCCTAAAAGACTACCCCCAGCATGACCCCTTACACTAACCAAACACCACTGCACTACCCTAAAACACTATCCCAAGCACTACCCCCTACACTACCCAAACACCACTGCACTACCCTAAACCCTAAAACACTACCCCCAGCACGAACCTCTACACTACTCAAACACCACTGCACTACCCTAAAACCTAAAACACTACCCCAGCATGACCCCCTCACAACAGAAACACCACTGCACTACCCTAAACCCTAAATCTACCCCCAGCATGACTCCCTACACTACCCAAACACCACTGCACTATCCTAAACCCTAAAACACTACCCCCAGCACGACCATCTTCACTACACAAACACCACTGCACTACCCTAAACCCTAAAACACTACCCCCAGCACTATGCCGTACACTACACAAACACCACTGTACTACTTTAAATCACTATCCCAAGCAGTACCCCCTACACTACACAAACACCACTGCACTACCCTAAACCCTAAAACACGAACCCCTACACTACACAAACACCATTGCACTACCCTAAACCCTAAAACACTACCCCCAGCACTACGCCCTTCACTACCCAAACACCAAGGCACTACCCTAAACCCTAAAACACTATCCCGAGCACTACCCCAACACTACACAAATACCACTGCACTGCCCTAAACCCTAAAACACTACCCCCCGCAGTACCCCATACACTACCCAAACACCACTGCACTACCCTAAAACCTAAAATACTACCCCCAGCATGACCCCCTACACTACACAAACACCACGGCACTACCCTAAACCCTAAAACACTACCCCTAGCAGCACTCCCTACACTACCCAAACACAAGTGCACTACCCTAAACCCTAAAACACTATCCACAGCACTACCCCCTACACTACACAAGCACCACTGCACTACCCTAAACCCTAAAACACTACCCCAGCACTACCCCTACACTACCCAAACAAAACTGCACTACCCTAAACTCTAAAACACTACACCAGCATGACCCCCTCAAAATAAACCAATGCAATACCCTAAATCTACACCCAGCATGACCCCCTACACTACCCAATCACCACTGCACTACCCTAAACCATAAAACATGACCCTCTACACTACACAAACTCCACTGCACTACCCTAAACCCTAAAACACTACCCCCAGCATGACCACCTTCGCTACGCAAACACCACTGCACTACCCTAGACCCTAAAACACTACCCCAGCACTACCCCTACACTACCCAAACACCACTGCACTACCCTAAACCCTAAAACACTGCCCCCAGCATGACACCCTACAGTACCCAAACACCACTGCACTACCCTAAACCCTAAAACACTATCCCCAGCACTACCCTCTATACTGCACAAACACCACTGCACCACCCTAAACCCTAAAACACTACTCCCTTCAGTACCCCCTACACTACCCACACACCACTGCACTACCATAAACCCTAAAACACTACCCCCAGCACTACCCCCTACACTACCCAAACACCACTGCACTATCCTAAACCCTAAAACACTACCCCCAGGACGACCATCTTCACTACACAAACACCACTGCACTAGCCTAAACCCTAAAACACTACCCCCTACACTACACAAGCACCACTGCACTACCCTCAACCCTAAAACACTACCCCCAGCACTACACCCTACACTACCCAAACACCACTGCACTACCCTAAAACACAATCCCATGCACTACCCCCTACACTACACAAACACCACTGCACTACCCTAAACCCTAAGACACAAACCCCAACACTACACAAACACCACTGCACTACCCTAAACCCTAAACCACTATGCCCAGCACTACGCCCTACACTACCCAAACACCACTGCACTACCCTAAGCCCTAAAACACTATCCTGAGCACTACCCCCTACACTACACAAACACCACTGCAGTACCCTAAACCACTACCCCCAGCAGTACCCCATAAACTACCCAAACACCACTGCACTACCCTAAACCCTAAAACACTACACCCAGCATGACCCCCTTCACTACACAAACACAACTGCACTACCCTATAACACTACACCCTACACTACACAAACAGCACTGCACTACCCTCAACCCTAAAACACTACCCCAGCACTACACCCTACACTACCCAAACACCACTACACTACCCTAAACACTATCCCAAGCACTACCCCTACACTACACAAACACCCCTGCACTACCCTAAACCATAAAACACGACCCCCTACACTACACAAACTCCACTGCACTACACTAAACCATAAAACACGACCCCCTACACTACACAAACTCCACTGCACTACCCTAAACCATAAAACACGACCCCCCTACACTACACAAACTCCACTGCACTACACTAAACCCTAAAACACTACCCCCAGCACAACCCCCTTCACTACACAAACACAACTGCACTACCCTACATCCTAAAACACTAACCCCAGCACAACGCCCTACACTACCCAAACACCACTGCACTACCCTAAAACACTATCCCAAGCACTACCCCAGTACAACACAAACACTACTGCACTACCCTAAACCCTGAAACACTACCCTAGCATGACCCCCTACACTACCCAAACACCACTGCACTACCCTAAACCCTAACACACAACCCCAGCACTACCCCCTACACTACCCAAACACCACTGCACTACCCTAAACCCTAAAACACTACCCCCAGCATGACCCTCTACACTACACAAACACCACTGCACTACCCTAAACCCTAAAACACTACCCCAGCATGACCCCATACACTACCCAAACACCACTGCACTATCCTAAACCCTAAAACACTACCCCAGTATGACCCCCTACACTACCCAATCACCACTGCACTACCCTAAATCTACCCCCAGCATGACCCCCTACAGTACCCAAACACCAATGCAATACCCTAAACCCTAAAACACTACACCCAGCACGACCCCCTACACTACACCAACACCACTGCACTAACCTATAACACTACCCCCTACGCTACACAAACAGCACTGCACTACCCTCAACCCTAAAACACAACCCCCAGCACTACGCCCTACACTACCCAAACACCACTACACTACCCTAAAACACTATCCCAAGCACTACCCCTACACTACACAAACACCACTGCACTACCCTAAACCCTAAAACACTACCCCCGCACGATTCCCTACACTACCCAAAACCACTGCACTACCCTAAACTGTAAATCTACCCCCAGCATGACTCCCTACACTACCCTAACACCACTGCACTACCCTAAACCCTAAAATACTACCCCCAGCATGACCCTCTACGCTACACAAACACCAATGCACTACCCTAAACCCTAAAACACGAACCCCTACCCTACACAAACATCACTGTATTACCCTAAACCCTAAAACACTACGCCCAGCAGTACGCCCTACACTACCCAAACACCACTGCACTACCCTAAACCACTACCCCCAGCAGTACCCCATACACTACCCAAACACCACTGCACTACCCTAAACCCTAAAACACTACCCCCAGCATGACCCCCTACACTACACAAACACCACTGCACTGCCCTACTGCATTACCTACATTTTAAAACACCTCCCCCAGCATAACCCCCTACACTACCCAAACACCATTGCAATACACTGCCCTAAACCCGAAAACACTACCCCAGCACGAACCCCTACACTACACAAACACCACTGCACTACCCTAAATCCTAAAACACTACCCCCAGCAGGACCCCCTACACTACACAAACACCACTGTACTACCCTAAACCACTACCCGCTTCACTACACAAACACCACTGTACTACCCTAAACCCAAAAA
This sequence comes from Triturus cristatus, assembly GCF_964204655.1. Classification (NCBI taxonomy): domain Eukaryota; kingdom Metazoa; phylum Chordata; class Amphibia; order Caudata; family Salamandridae; genus Triturus; species Triturus cristatus. The sequence continues at coordinate 618,592,861 of NC_140579.1, read as the reverse complement.
CACTATCCCCAGCACGACCCCTACACTACACAAACACCACTGCACTACCCTAAACCCTAAAACACTACCCCCAGCATGACCCCCTACACTACCCAAACACCACTGCACTACCCTAAACCACGATCCCCTACACTACCCAAAGACCACTGCACTACCCTAAAACACTACCCCCTACACTACAGAAACAGCACTGCACTACCCTAAACCCTAAAACACTACCCCAAGCCCGACCCCCTACACTACACAAACACAACTTTACATCCCCTAAACCCAAAAACACTACCCCCAGCACGACCTCCTACACTACCCAAACACCACTGCACTACCCTAAACCACTATCCCCAGCACTACCCCCTACACCACACAAACACCACTGCACTACCCTAAACTCTAAGACAGGACCCCCACATGATTCCCTACACTACCCAAACACCACTGCACTACACTAAACCCTAAATCTACCCCCAGCATGACCTCCCACACTACACAATCACCACTGCACTACCCTAAATCTACACCCAGCATGACCCCCTACACTAACCAAACACCACTGCACTACCCTAAACCCTAAAACACGAACCCTACACTTAACAAACTCCACTGCACTACCCTAAACCCTAGAACACTACCCCAGCACTACCTCTACACTACCCAAACACCACTGCACTACCCTAAACCCTAAACTACTCCCAGCATGCCCCCTACACTGCCCAAACACCACTGCACTACCCTAAACCCTAAAACACTACACCCTACACTACCCACACACCACTGCACTACGTTAAACCCTAAAACACTACACCCTACACTACCCAAATACCACTGCACTTCCCTAAAACACTATCCCAAGCACTACCCCCTACACTACACAAATACCACTGCACTACCCTAAACCCTAAAACACGAATCCCTACACTACCCAAACACCACTGCACAACCCTCAACCCTAAGACACTACCCCCAGCACTACGACCTACCCTACCCAAACACCACTGCACTACCCAAAACCTTAAAACACCACCCCAGCATGACCCCTACACTATATAAACACCACAGCACTACCCTACTGCACTACCCTAAACCACTACCCCAGCATGACCCCCTACACTACCCAAACACCACTGCACTACCCTAAAACACTACACCCAGCACGACCACCACCACTACACAAACACCACTGCACTATCCTAAAACACTACCCCAGCACAACCCCCTACACTACCAAAACAACACTGCACTACCCTACACCCTAAAACGCTACCCCAGCACTACCACCAACACTACCCAAACACCACTGCACTACCCTAAAACACTCCCCCAGCACTATGCCCTACACTACCCAAACACCACTGCACTACCCTAAACCCAAAAACAAGAATCCCTATACTACACAAACACCACTGCACTACCCTAAACACTAAAACACTACGCTCAGCATGACCCCCTACACTACCAAAGCACCACTGCACTGCCATAAACCCGAAAACCCTGCCCCAGCATGACCCCCTCAGAATACAATCACCACTGCAATACCCTAAACCTTAAATCTACCCCCAGCATGACCCCCTACACTACCCAAACACCACTGCACTACCCTAAACCCTAAAACATGACGCCCTACACTACACAAACTCCACTGCACTACCCTAAACCCTAAAACACTACCCCCAGCACTACGCCCTACACTACCCAAACACCACTGCACTACCCTAAACCACTATCCCCAGCACTACCCCCTACACTACACAAACACCACTGCACTTCCCTAAACCCTAAAACAGGACCCCCGCACGATTCCCTACACTACCCAAACAGCACTGCACTACACTAAACCCTAAATCTACCCCCAGCATGACCTCCCACACTATACAACCACCACTGCACTACGGTAAATCTACACCCAGCATGACCCCCTACACTAACCAAACACCACTGCACTACTCTAAACCCTAAAACACGACCCCCTACACTTAGCAAACTCCACTGCACTACCCTAAACCCTAGAACACTACCCCAGCACTACCTCTACACTACCCAAACACCACTGCACTACCCTAAACCCTAACCTCCTCCCAGCATGCCCCCTACACTGCCCAAACACCACTGCACTACCCTAAACCCTAAAACACTACACCCTACACTACCCACACACCACTGCACTACGCTAAACCCTAAAACACTACACCCTACACTACCCAAATACCACTGCACTTCCCTAAAACACTATCCCAAGCACTACCCCTACACTACACAAATACCACTGCACTACCCTAAACCCTAAAACACGAACCCCTACACTACCCAAACACCACTGCACAACCCTCAACCCTAAAACACTACCCCCAGCACTACGACCTACCTTACACAAACACCACTGCACTATCCTAAACCCTAAAACACTACTCCCAGCACGACCCCCTTCACTACACAAACACCACTGCACTACCCTAAACCCTAAAACACTACCCCCTACACTACACAAACACCACTGCACTACCCTCAACCCTAAAAGACTACCCCCAGCACAACCCCTTACACTAACCAAACACCACTGCACTACCCTAAAACACTATCCCAAGCACTACCCCCTACACTACCCAAACACCACTGCACTACCCTAAACCCTAAAACACTACCCCCAGCACGAACCTCTACACTACTCAAACACCACTGCACTACCCTAAAACCTAAAACACTACCCCAGCATGACCCCCTCACAACAGAAACACCACTGCACTACCCTAAACCCTAAATCTACCCCCAGCATGACTCCCTACACTACCCAAACACCACTGCACTATCCTAAACCCTAAAACACTACCCCCAGCATGGCCCCCTACACTACACAAAAACCAGTGCACTACCCTAAACCCTAAATCTACTCCCAGCATGACCCCCTACACTACCCAAACACCACTGCACTACCCTAAACCCTAAAACACTATCCCCAGCACGACCCCTACACAACACAAACACCACTGCACTACCCTAAACCCTAAAACACTACCCCTGCAGTATCCCCTACACTACACAAACAGCAGTGCACTACCCTACACCCTAAATCTACTCCCAGCATGACCCCCTACACTACCCAAACACCACTGCACTACCCTAAACTCTAAAACACCATCTCTAGCACTACCCCTACACAACACAAACACCACTGCACTATCCTAAACCCTAAAACACTACCCCCAGCATGACCCCCTACACTACACAAACACCAGTGCACTACCCGAAACCCTAAATCTACTTCCAGCATGACCCCCTACACTACCCAAACACCACTGCACTATCCTAAACCCTAAAACACTAACCCCAGCACGACCCCCTATAATATACAAGCACCACTGCACTACCCTAAACCCTAAAACACGACCCTTACATTACACAAACAAAACTGCACTACCCTAAACCCTAAAACACTACCCCAGCATGACTCCCTACACTACCCAAACAACTGTACTACCCTAAACCCTAAATCTACCCCCAGCCCAACCCCCTACACTACACAAACACCACAGCACTGCATTAAACCCTCAAACACTACCCCCAGCATGACCCCGTTCACTACACAAACACCACTGCACTGCCTTAAACCCTAAAAAACTACCCCCTACACTACACAAACACCACAGCACTACCTTCAACCCTAAAACACTACCCCCAGCACGACCTACACCGCTGCACTACCCTAAACCCTAAAACACTATACCCAGCACTACCCCCTACACTACAAAAACACCACTGCACTACCCTAAACCCTAAAAAACTACCCCGAGCATGACCCCCTACACGACACAAACACCACTGCACTACCCCAACCCTAAAACACGACCCCAAGCACTGCCCCTACACTACACAAACACCACTGCACTACCCTAAATCCTAAAACACTATCCACAGCACTACCCCCTACACTACACAAATACCACTGCACTACCCTAAACCCTAAAACACTACCCCAGCACTACCCCTACACTACCCAAACACCACTGCACTACCCTAAACCCTAAAACACTACCCCCAGCACGGCCATCTTCACTACACAAATACCACTGCACTACCCTAAACCCTAAAACACTACCCCCTAAACTACACAAACACCACTTGTAGGAGAGTAGGGTCTGCTATCCTATGGTCACCCCAAATTTTTGCTTTTTTGCTTCACTGGTTTTTGACATATTGAGGCTGTGGGCCTGCCAATCAGACCCCCAGCCTGCTGTTCTCTCTACTAAATTAAAACTATGCACCCTAGGTGCATAACCAATTGGAAGTGGATCACCCTGTCAGCCCCTGTACCAGTGTACACTAGGTACCCAGGGCATTGGTGTACCCAAGGCCTGCCAGGGGCTGAAGCATATATTATGCCACCCCAGGCTTGGCCTAACAATCTGACACAACTGGCTGATCACTCAGCTGGGGTAAGTTGGTGTAATCACCTCTTACTTAGGTGTAGTATACCTATACCTAACCTTAAATGGGACACCTGGTAACCTATAAGTCACTCCTATGGCAGGCCTTAACAATCCTGAAGGCAGAGTGCTTGGTTCCATGTGAGATGGTGCTCTGGCATGAGCTGAGCCTGTCTGCAGTGGTCGGAACAACTTCCTTCTACTGTTTCCAGATATCGTCATACCATATACTCTTAAGTGCATTATGAACCTCGCGGTTAAATGCTATCTTTGGCTTGGCTTTATCAAAACATGTCGAGTAAGGTGTCATACGAATTGGAATACTAACCCCTCGCCAATTCTGGCGACGGGGTTAGCATTCCACCCTTCTAGAGGGACACGACATGTACAGTACCTGAAACCCGGGTAAAATCAGACATAGCCTCAGCTCCACAAAATGGATGCTGCCACCACAGACACAAGTCTGCCCTCCTGCTGCTGGAAGTCCTTCCAGCTTGGGAGGTGTGGACAAAGGGTTTCCTGCCAGGGGAGGTGCATGCACCACCCCAGACAGGATTTTGTGTATTGGTCAGGTAGGACTTGAAAGAAACCAGACATGCCTGTGGCTCACAAGGAGCCTCGGTGCATATGCCAGTTCAAACCGGTCCTGGGGCACACCAGTCCCGGGCCTGGGGCGAGCTGGACAAAGGATTGGGGGTGTAACCACCCCCCTTCCTGGTCCCACCCATAGGGAGGGACCTAGCAGGTAGTCCGGCCCCTAGAATCCGCTTAAAGGTAGGAGCTGTGTCCTAAGACTTCAGACATCCTGGAATCAACTTGAAACTAAGAAGAAGACGGGAACTTCGACATTCTGCTGCACAGAAGACTGAAGGAAATCTCCCCTGTGGTCAGGGAGTGACCACCTTGCTAACGCAAGCACCATCCAGCGAATCAACGTCTGCTTTGTCGCCGCCTCCCGCCGGAGCCCGAGCCCAGAGACTGACAAGACCTGGACCTCCAGACCTCTCACCGCCCGATCCACAGTCCCTGAAAAGAGGAGACCCATGGAGGCAACGAGACACGTGGAGCCAGCCATCTTGGAACGACGACGACAAGCTGCAAGTGCAACAACCGAGGCTCCCTCCAAGTTGTGCTTTGGGATCTGAGAAGCCCAACCCTCGAGCAGCATCTGCACCAAAGGTGAGCCCTCCAGCATCTCCACAATCTGCGTGGGGCCCTTCTGCATTTTGCCACTCGACGCGCCTAACCGGTTGCTGGCCCGCTGGCTAGTAGCCATCTTGGCGATGAACTTTACAAAATACACCGCTGGTCTGGTTGCTCCAGACTGGCCCTTGCTCCCCTCCAAAGGAGCAGTCCTTCTGACCTTGCTGGTCAGAACCATCAGCTTATTTCATCTCCTACAACAATTGCTTTTGCCAAGGCTTGTTTGCTTCGATCAAGTCGCCGACACCGCCGACAGCGAGAGCCTGCGTGGGACAGCTCGTGAACCGACTCCTGGACGTCGTCGACCTCCAGGGACCACGTGGCTGCAGAGACGAGCTACACCTTTCTTCCTGTTTGCACCCGACATTGCCTGGTACCCACCTGGTGCCACGCTGATCACTGGCTAGTGACTGTGAACACTGTCCCCTCTGCTTACAGGTCTTCAACATCTCCGATCCACTCTTGGATCCACCGCATCTCTCCCGGACCGACCGCCTGCAGCATCTTTGTCTTCAGGCTCCACGGAACAGATAGAAGAAACCCGACGCACTTCGAGGCCTATGCACCCGCTTCCTGTGGGTGAGGTAAAGCTGGCACACCTGTGCCCAAGTGTAGTATTACATCTCTAGTGCCTGTGTTCCAAATCTTGAGTTCCTAGTCCATCCGGAAGATCCTCTTTGCAGTAACTTTGTACTTTTTACGCACCCATTGAAACCTATGGGAGCACGCGTGTGACTATTTGCTCTGCACACGCCACCCGTGGACCTCCTGGTCACTAACTGAAGTTAGCTCCTTGTAGGCCCAGCGATTCTAGAGGCCCTAGGCCTTTTCCCTTTTCTGTTCGTGGTACTTATACCACTATTTTAGTATATGGTTTGAGCGGCCACCAGGGCCTATCCATATAAAGTGCAACTTCTGTGTATTCTACTGTAATCTTGTTTGACGATTTGTGCTCCTGTGCTCATAAAGAGACTAGGGGTTACTTTGAGAAATAAATACATATATATTTTGAATATATATCTGTGTGGTGTCCTTTCATTGGTATAAAAGGGGGTTGCATTTGGTAAAACAGCTGGCTTAACACGCTTCACGAGTTTAGCCTCAAAGACTGCTTAGCCTACGCTACCACTAGGGCAGCTAGTCCGAAAAGGTTGACTTACAACCACACCATAAGGGTTGCTTGGCATGGTACAAGGTGATCACTTTAACTAGTGAGCATCATATACCAGGCCAACTTCTCACATTGGTGAGCAGCGGTTGGATTTGAGCTTGCTGTGTTTTACCATTGTAATCTCTTGGTTACCAATTGAAAGATCACATAGGTACCTGTAGGTACATATAAAACAAGATTAGATATACATAAGTTCTACTGAACTTAGTTGTTGTAGAGCAAAGGGAGTAGCACACCCTGACTACAACTACTAGATAGGTTTAGTAGGTAAACCCAAGTGTAGGTAGATTGCAACACATCCACCCACACTTAAGAGCAATGGCTGGGGCAGAGGGGTCCACTGTACCCATCTCTGTTGAGAGTGACCCCCAGAGGGCACCATCCATCTTTGCTACCCTTAATCAGAATGAGCTCAGGCATTTGTCAACTCTTAGAGGCCTTAAACAGCCCAAGAACCCTACCTCTGCTGAGCTCAGAGAACTCTTGCAAAATGATGAGAATCAGAGAGAGCTCAAGAAAGCTTCCCAGTTAGCCCCCTTAGGGACAGGAACAGGAGGCCCCCCTTCTGAAGATGCTACAGAGGTACCCAGTTCCAATAGTCACCCCTTAGATGGCAATAATACCACAGAGGATGAGAGTGATAAAGGTGCTGATACAGAAAGTAGTGATGATGAAGGGAGAACTAGCCCAGTGCCAAGTGTTATACTTGGCCCAGCTAAACTAAGGCTATTGGGGACTGACAGTGGGTTTACCCCATTGGATCTCCCCAGTGGACTTAACACAGGGCTTGGGAGGCAAAGGAATCGCTCAGGTGACTCCAATGCTTCTCATGGCTCTAGAGGCTCTCAAGGTCACTCCAGGAAAAGGATGACCACCCCTCAGAGGAGGGAACATGAGGCCAGAATGCAGGAAGCCCAGCTGAGGATCAGGAAGCAGGAGCTAGAAGTAGCCCTGATGGAAGAAAAACTGAACAAGGCTAGGCAACCTAGAGAGAGTGGGTCTATACCCACTGGTGGCAGCATTGTCCCTAAGGACAAAGATAGGGTCTTTGATAATAGGAACCTGTCTAAGGTTGTGCCCCCCTACAAAAGTGGGGATGACAGCCACAAATGGATAACTGCTCTTGAGAGAGCCTGCAAAGTACAGCAGGTTCCTGAAGACCAGTGGGCAGCAATCCTCTGGCTCTCCTTTGAAGGAAGAGGCAGAGACAGACTCCTCACTGTTAGAGAAGAGGATGTCAGAAATTACAGAGTCCTGAAGAGTGTTCTGGTAGATGGGTTAGGCTTAACCACTGAACAGTACAGGTTAATGTTCAGAGACACCCAAAAGACACAGACTCAGGACTGGTCTGAATATGTTGAATGTGCCACTAAGGCTTTGGAGGGTTGGTTGCTGGGAAGTAAGGTATCTGATTTCACAGGATTGTATAATTTGATGATGAGAGAACAGATTTTAAATAACTGTCAAAACCAGCAACTGCATCAACACTTGGTTGACTCTGATCTGACCTCTCCCCAAGAATTGGGAAAGAAGGCAGACAAATGGGTCAGAACCAGGGTTAAGCAAAAGAACCAGAACCAGGGCCAAGGGGGTAATCAGAAGAAAACAGACCAAAAGGGTGGCAATCAGAAACCTAAAGACCAGAAGTCTTCAACAGGGCCCCAAACTACTGCTAAGGAGGGTGGGTCCCAACAGTCCAAAAAGAAGAAAGAAGGTCAAAAGAAACCCTGGTGCAATCATTGCAAAAATACAACTCACTGGACTAGTGATTGCAAAAAGGGTGGAGCCCCCAACACTGTTGCCCCTAAGGCACCTGCTCCCAGTACTACTGTTAGCAGTGTTGGTCCCCAGACAAAGGGTGTAGTGGGAATCAGTATGGGAACTGAAGGAGATTCTGACTTAGACAGAACCCTGACACAGGCAGTCTTGATCTGTGATGGGGACATTGATTTGTCCCTGACTGTGAGCCCCAGTAACCTGGGCAAGTACAGACAGACTCCTTTAATAAATGAAAAAGTGGCTCAAGCCTACAGGGACACATGTGCCAGTGTCACTATGGTGACACCAGGCTTTGTGGACCCTGGACAGTACATACCAGGTGAGAACTACCTGGTGACCACTGCCAGCAATGCCACTACTTCACATATTGTGGCAGTTGTTAACTTCTCATGGGGAGGGGTAACTGGCCTCAAAAGGGTTGTGGTTAGTGCAGACCTCCCAGTAGAATGTTTGTTGGGCAATGACCTAGAGAGTTCTCTATGGTCAGAAGTGGAGTACAGGACTCATGCAGAGATGTTAGGTATATCATCACATGTCCTTGCTGTGACCAGGTCACAGGCCAAAAAGTGCCTCACTGAACCTCAGGTCTTGGATCCTGGAACAATGGACCAATCACCTACCAAGAAGAAGAACAGGAGGGTCAAGGCTGTGCCTTCCCCCCTGCCTCAGAGTGATGATCAGCCTTCCCAGGAAGCTGATCTAGAGGACCCTGAAGGAACTGTCCCTGAAGAGCTTGAACCTGATCAGGTTGAGTTTCTGGGGACAGGGGGACCTTCAAGGGCTGACTTGAGGCAGGCTCAGTTATCCTGTCCCTCTCTTGAACCCCTCAGACAGCTGGCTGCTGCTGAGGCTGCTGGGAATGCTCAAGGTACCCATAAAGTGTATTGGGATGAAGGGCTCCTTTATTCAGAGGCTAGAGACCCCAAGCCTGGTGCTACCAGGAGGTTGGTTATACCTCTGCAATTTAGGGGCTTCCTTCTTACCTTGGCCCATGATATTCCTTTAGCAGGACACTTAGGCCAGAACAAGACTTGGGACAGGCTTGTCCCTCACTTTCACTGGCCTCATATGAATGAAGATACAAAGGAGTTTTGTCGCTCCTGTGTGACCTGCCAAGCCAGTGGCAAATCAGGTGGCACAACAAAGGCCCCCCTGATACCACTACCTGTGGTGGGGGTCCCCTTTGAAAGAGTGGGAATAGATATAGTGGGTCCCATGGATCCTCCCACTGCATCTGGGCACAGATTTATACTGGTGGTAGTGGATCATGCCACCAGGTATCCAGAGGCAATTCCCCTTAGGACCACTACAGCTCCTGTTGTGGCCAGGGCCCTGCTGGGAGTATTCTCCAGAGTGGGGTTTCCTAAGGAGGTAGTATCTGACAGAGGTACCAACTTTATGTCAGGATACTTGACAGCTATGTGGAAGGAATGTGGTGTCAACTACAAGTTCACCACCCCTTATCACCCACAATGCAATGGGCTTGTTGAGAGATTCAACAAGACCCTAAAGGGTATGATCAAAGGATTACCTGAAAAGCTCAGGCGAAGATGGGACATCCTTCTACCCTGCCTTCTGTTTGCTTACAGAGAGGTCCCACAAAAAGGAGTTGGCTACAGCCCCTTTGAATTGTTGTTTGGGCACCCTGTAAGAGGCCCACTGTGTTTGGTGAAGGAAGGATGGGAGTTACCTCTCAAAAAGCCTAAGCAAGACATAGTGGACTATGTACTTGGTCTCCGCTCCAGGATGGCTGAGTATATGGAGAAGGCATCCAAAAACCTTGAGGCAAGCCAGGCCTTACAGAAAGCTTGGCATGACCAAAAGGCTGTCTTGGTTGAGTTTCAGCCAGGACAGAAGGTATGGGTGTTGGAGCCAGTGGCCCCAGCAGCACTCCAAGACAAATGGTCTGGACCCCATACAATCCTGGAAAAGAAGGGAGAGGTCACCTACTTGGTAGACCTAGGAACTCCCAGGAGTCCCCACAGGGTACTCCATGTTAACAGGCTTAAAGCATATGTTGACAGGGCAGACATGGGCTTGCTCATGGCTACAGATGAGGGACAGGAGGAAGAGAGTGACCCTCTCCCAGACCTGTTGTCTCAGAACCCTGAAGATGGCTCAGTTGAAGGAGTGACCCTTGGAGGCAACCTCACTGCCCATCAGCAGACTGAATGTAGACAGGTTCTACAATCATTTTCACATATGTTTTCCTTGATACCTAGTCAAACTGACTGGTGTACCCACGTGGTGGACACTGGTGACAGTCTGCCTGTAAAGAACAAGCTTTACAGACAACCCGACCACGTCAGGGACTGTATAAAGGCTGAGGTACATAAAATGCTGGAATTAGGTGTCATTGAACCCTCAGAGAGCCCCTGGGCTAGCCCAGTGGTTCTGGTCCCCAAACCTCACACCAAAGATGGCAAGAGAGAGATGAGGTTCTGTGTGGATTACAGAGGTCTCAATGCTGTCACCAGGACAGATGCACACCCTATTCCAAGGGCAGATGAGCTCATAGACAAACTAGCTTCTGCAAAGTTTTTGAGCACATTTGACTTGACAGCTGGCTATTGGCAAATCAGATTAGCTGAGGAGTCTAAGGCCAAAACAGCATTCTCAACCCCAGGTGGGCACTACCAGTTTGTGGTGATGCCCTTTGGTCTGAAGAATGCACCTGCCACCTTCCAAAGGCTGGTGAACCAAGTCCTTACTGGGTTGGATGACTTTTGCGCAGCATATCTTGATGACATTGCTGTCTTTAGCTCCACCTGGGAGGATCACCTGATCCACCTGAAGAAGGCTCTTGAGGCTCTGCAAAGGGGAGGCCTCACTATCAAGGCTACTAAGTGCCAGATAGGGCAGAGTAAGGTTGTATATTTGGGCCACCTTGTAGGTGGAGGCCAAGTTCAACCACTGGAGAGTAAGATACAATCCATCAAGGACTGGTCTCCTCCAACCACCCAGACTCAAGTTCGAGCTTTCTTGGGCTTGACTGGGTACTACAGGAAGTTTGTTAAGAACTATGGGTCCATTGTGACTCCTCTTAATGATCTGACATCCAAGAAGATGCCCAAAAAGGTTCAGTGGACAGTAAGCTGTCAAAAGGCATTTGATGACCTGAAGGAGGCCATGTGCTCTGCACCTATCCTGAAAAGTCCTGACTACTCCAAAGAGTTTATTGTCCAAACAGATGCTTCTGAGTTGGGTGTGGGAGCTGTGCTGTCACAACTTAATGTAGATGGTCAAGACCAACCCATTGCTTTTATTAGCAGAAGGTTGAACCCCAGAGAGAAGAATTGGTCAGCTATTGAGAGGGAGGCCTTTGCTGTGGTGTGGGCCCTGAAGAAGCTGAGGCCATACTTGTTTGGCACTCACTTCAAGATTCAGACCGACCATAAGCCCCTCTTGTGGCTAAATCAGATGAAGGGTGAAAACCCCAAACTGCTTAGGTGGTCCATTTCCCTACAGGGGATGGACTTTACAGTGGAGCACCGGCCAGGTACTGACCATGGGAATGCAGATGGTCTCTCCAGGTACTTCCACTTAGGACATGAAGACGAGACTGGTCAAGGCTAGTTTAATGTCCCAGTGTTTGGGGGGGGTTGTGTAGGAGAGTAGGGTCTGCTATCCTATGGTCACCCCAAATTTTTGCTTTTTTGCTTCACTGGTTTTTGACATATTGAGGCTGTGGGCCTGCCAATCAGACCCCCAGCCTGCTGTTCTCTCTACTAAATTAAAACTATGCACCCTAGGTGCATAACCAATTGGAAGTGGATCACCCTGTCAGCCCCTGTACCAGTGTACACTAGGTACCCAGGGCATTGGTGTACCCAAGGCCTGCCAGGGGCTGAAGCATATATTATGCCACCCCAGGCTTGGCCTAACAATCTGACACAACTGGCTGATCACTCAGCTGGGGTAAGTTGGTGTAATCACCTCTTACTTAGGTGTAGTATACCTATACCTAACCTTAAATGGGACACCTGGTAACCTATAAGTCACTCCTATGGCAGGCCTTAACAATCCTGAAGGCAGAGTGCTTGGTTCCATGTGAGATGGTGCTCTGGCATGAGCTGAGCCTGTCTGCAGTGGTCGGAACAACTTCCTTCTACTGTTTCCAGATATCGTCATACCATATACTCTTAAGTGCATTATGAACCTCGCGGTTAAATGCTATCTTTGGCTTGGCTTTATCAAAACATGTCGAGTAAGGTGTCATACGAATTGGAATACTAACCCCTCGCCAATTCTGGCGACGGGGTTAGCATTCCACCCTTCTAGAGGGACACGACATGTACAGTACCTGAAACCCGGGTAAAATCAGACATAGCCTCAGCTCCACAAAATGGATGCTGCCACCACAGACACAAGTCTGCCCTCCTGCTGCTGGAAGTCCTTCCAGCTTGGGAGGTGTGGACAAAGGGTTTCCTGCCAGGGGAGGTGCATGCACCACCCCAGACAGGATTTTGTGTATTGGTCAGGTAGGACTTGAAAGAAACCAGACATGCCTGTGGCTCACAAGGAGCCTCGGTGCATATGCCAGTTCAAACCGGTCCTGGGGCACACCAGTCCCGGGCCTGGGGCGAGCTGGACAAAGGATTGGGGGTGTAACCACCCCCCTTCCTGGTCCCACCCATAGGGAGGGACCTAGCAGGTAGTCCGGCCCCTAGAATCCGCTTAAAGGTAGGAGCTGTGTCCTAAGACTTCAGACATCCTGGAATCAACTTGAAACTAAGAAGAAGACGGGAACTTCGACATTCTGCTGCACAGAAGACTGAAGGAAATCTCCCCTGTGGTCAGGGAGTGACCACCTTGCTAACGCAAGCACCATCCAGCGAATCAACGTCTGCTTTGTCGCCGCCTCCCGCCGGAGCCCGAGCCCAGAGACTGACAAGACCTGGACCTCCAGACCTCTCACCGCCCGATCCACAGTCCCTGAAAAGAGGAGACCCATGGAGGCAACGAGACACGTGGAGCCAGCCATCTTGGAACGACGACGACAAGCTGCAAGTGCAACAACCGAGGCTCCCTCCAAGTTGTGCTTTGGGATCTGAGAAGCCCAACCCTCGAGCAGCATCTGCACCAAAGGTGAGCCCTCCAGCATCTCCACAATCTGCGTGGGGCCCTTCTGCATTTTGCCACTCGACGCGCCTAACCGGTTGCTGGCCCGCTGGCTAGTAGCCATCTTGGCGATGAACTTTACAAAATACACCGCTGGTCTGGTTGCTCCAGACTGGCCCTTGCTCCCCTCCAAAGGAGCAGTCCTTCTGACCTTGCTGGTCAGAACCATCAGCTTATTTCATCTCCTACAACAATTGCTTTTGCCAAGGCTTGTTTGCTTCGATCAAGTCGCCGACACCGCCGACAGCGAGAGCCTGCGTGGGACAGCTCGTGAACCGACTCCTGGACGTCGTCGACCTCCAGGGACCACGTGGCTGCAGAGACGAGCTACACCTTTCTTCCTGTTTGCACCCGACATTGCCTGGTACCCACCTGGTGCCACGCTGATCACTGGCTAGTGACTGTGAACACTGTCCCCTCTGCTTACAGGTCTTCAACATCTCCGATCCACTCTTGGATCCACCGCATCTCTCCCGGACCGACCGCCTGCAGCATCTTTGTCTTCAGGCTCCACGGAACAGATAGAAGAAACCCGACGCACTTCGAGGCCTATGCACCCGCTTCCTGTGGGTGAGGTAAAGCTGGCACACCTGTGCCCAAGTGTAGTATTACATCTCTAGTGCCTGTGTTCCAAATCTTGAGTTCCTAGTCCATCCGGAAGATCCTCTTTGCAGTAACTTTGTACTTTTTACGCACCCATTGAAACCTATGGGAGCACGCGTGTGACTATTTGCTCTGCACACGCCACCCGTGGACCTCCTGGTCACTAACTGAAGTTAGCTCCTTGTAGGCCCAGCGATTCTAGAGGCCCTAGGCCTTTTCCCTTTTCTGTTCGTGGTACTTATACCACTATTTTAGTATATGGTTTGAGCGGCCACCAGGGCCTATCCATATAAAGTGCAACTTCTGTGTATTCTACTGTAATCTTGTTTGACGATTTGTGCTCCTGTGCTCATAAAGAGACTAGGGGTTACTTTGAGAAATAAATACATATATATTTTGAATATATATCTGTGTGGTGTCCTTTCATTGGTATAAAAGGGGGTTGCATTTGGTAAAACAGCTGGCTTAACACGCTTCACGAGTTTAGCCTCAAAGACTGCTTAGCCTACGCTACCACTAGGGCAGCTAGTCCGAAAAGGTTGACTTACAACCACACCATAAGGGTTGCTTGGCATGGTACAAGGTGATCACTTTAACTAGTGAGCATCATATACCAGGCCAACTTCTCACATTGGTGAGCAGCGGTTGGATTTGAGCTTGCTGTGTTTTACCATTGTAATCTCTTGGTTACCAATTGAAAGATCACATAGGTACCTGTAGGTACATATAAAACAAGATTAGATATACATAAGTTCTACTGAACTTAGTTGTTGTAGAGCAAAGGGAGTAGCACACCCTGACTACAACTACTAGATAGGTTTAGTAGGTAAACCCAAGTGTAGGTAGATTGCAACACATCCACCCACACTTAAGAGCAATGGCTGGGGCAGAGGGGTCCACTGTACCCATCTCTGTTGAGAGTGACCCCCAGAGGGCACCATCCATCTTTGCTACCCTTAATCAGAATGAGCTCAGGCATTTGTCAACTCTTAGAGGCCTTAAACAGCCCAAGAACCCTACCTCTGCTGAGCTCAGAGAACTCTTGCAAAATGATGAGAATCAGAGAGAGCTCAAGAAAGCTTCCCAGTTAGCCCCCTTAGGGACAGGAACAGGAGGCCCCCCTTCTGAAGATGCTACAGAGGTACCCAGTTCCAATAGTCACCCCTTAGATGGCAATAATACCACAGAGGATGAGAGTGATAAAGGTGCTGATACAGAAAGTAGTGATGATGAAGGGAGAACTAGCCCAGTGCCAAGTGTTATACTTGGCCCAGCTAAACTAAGGCTATTGGGGACTGACAGTGGGTTTACCCCATTGGATCTCCCCAGTGGACTTAACACAGGGCTTGGGAGGCAAAGGAATCGCTCAGGTGACTCCAATGCTTCTCATGGCTCTAGAGGCTCTCAAGGTCACTCCAGGAAAAGGATGACCACCCCTCAGAGGAGGGAACATGAGGCCAGAATGCAGGAAGCCCAGCTGAGGATCAGGAAGCAGGAGCTAGAAGTAGCCCTGATGGAAGAAAAACTGAACAAGGCTAGGCAACCTAGAGAGAGTGGGTCTATACCCACTGGTGGCAGCATTGTCCCTAAGGACAAAGATAGGGTCTTTGATAATAGGAACCTGTCTAAGGTTGTGCCCCCCTACAAAAGTGGGGATGACAGCCACAAATGGATAACTGCTCTTGAGAGAGCCTGCAAAGTACAGCAGGTTCCTGAAGACCAGTGGGCAGCAATCCTCTGGCTCTCCTTTGAAGGAAGAGGCAGAGACAGACTCCTCACTGTTAGAGAAGAGGATGTCAGAAATTACAGAGTCCTGAAGAGTGTTCTGGTAGATGGGTTAGGCTTAACCACTGAACAGTACAGGTTAATGTTCAGAGACACCCAAAAGACACAGACTCAGGACTGGTCTGAATATGTTGAATGTGCCACTAAGGCTTTGGAGGGTTGGTTGCTGGGAAGTAAGGTATCTGATTTCACAGGATTGTATAATTTGATGATGAGAGAACAGATTTTAAATAACTGTCAAAACCAGCAACTGCATCAACACTTGGTTGACTCTGATCTGACCTCTCCCCAAGAATTGGGAAAGAAGGCAGACAAATGGGTCAGAACCAGGGTTAAGCAAAAGAACCAGAACCAGGGCCAAGGGGGTAATCAGAAGAAAACAGACCAAAAGGGTGGCAATCAGAAACCTAAAGACCAGAAGTCTTCAACAGGGCCCCAAACTACTGCTAAGGAGGGTGGGTCCCAACAGTCCAAAAAGAAGAAAGAAGGTCAAAAGAAACCCTGGTGCAATCATTGCAAAAATACAACTCACTGGACTAGTGATTGCAAAAAGGGTGGAGCCCCCAACACTGTTGCCCCTAAGGCACCTGCTCCCAGTACTACTGTTAGCAGTGTTGGTCCCCAGACAAAGGGTGTAGTGGGAATCAGTATGGGAACTGAAGGAGATTCTGACTTAGACAGAACCCTGACACAGGCAGTCTTGATCTGTGATGGGGACATTGATTTGTCCCTGACTGTGAGCCCCAGTAACCTGGGCAAGTACAGACAGACTCCTTTAATAAATGAAAAAGTGGCTCAAGCCTACAGGGACACATGTGCCAGTGTCACTATGGTGACACCAGGCTTTGTGGACCCTGGACAGTACATACCAGGTGAGAACTACCTGGTGACCACTGCCAGCAATGCCACTACTTCACATATTGTGGCAGTTGTTAACTTCTCATGGGGAGGGGTAACTGGCCTCAAAAGGGTTGTGGTTAGTGCAGACCTCCCAGTAGAATGTTTGTTGGGCAATGACCTAGAGAGTTCTCTATGGTCAGAAGTGGAGTACAGGACTCATGCAGAGATGTTAGGTATATCATCACATGTCCTTGCTGTGACCAGGTCACAGGCCAAAAAGTGCCTCACTGAACCTCAGGTCTTGGATCCTGGAACAATGGACCAATCACCTACCAAGAAGAAGAACAGGAGGGTCAAGGCTGTGCCTTCCCCCCTGCCTCAGAGTGATGATCAGCCTTCCCAGGAAGCTGATCTAGAGGACCCTGAAGGAACTGTCCCTGAAGAGCTTGAACCTGATCAGGTTGAGTTTCTGGGGACAGGGGGACCTTCAAGGGCTGACTTGAGGCAGGCTCAGTTATCCTGTCCCTCTCTTGAACCCCTCAGACAGCTGGCTGCTGCTGAGGCTGCTGGGAATGCTCAAGGTACCCATAAAGTGTATTGGGATGAAGGGCTCCTTTATTCAGAGGCTAGAGACCCCAAGCCTGGTGCTACCAGGAGGTTGGTTATACCTCTGCAATTTAGGGGCTTCCTTCTTACCTTGGCCCATGATATTCCTTTAGCAGGACACTTAGGCCAGAACAAGACTTGGGACAGGCTTGTCCCTCACTTTCACTGGCCTCATATGAATGAAGATACAAAGGAGTTTTGTCGCTCCTGTGTGACCTGCCAAGCCAGTGGCAAATCAGGTGGCACAACAAAGGCCCCCCTGATACCACTACCTGTGGTGGGGGTCCCCTTTGAAAGAGTGGGAATAGATATAGTGGGTCCCATGGATCCTCCCACTGCATCTGGGCACAGATTTATACTGGTGGTAGTGGATCATGCCACCAGGTATCCAGAGGCAATTCCCCTTAGGACCACTACAGCTCCTGTTGTGGCCAGGGCCCTGCTGGGAGTATTCTCCAGAGTGGGGTTTCCTAAGGAGGTAGTATCCGACAGAGGTACCAACTTTATGTCAGGATACTTGACAGCTATGTGGAAGGAATGTGGTGTCAACTACAAGTTCACCACCCCTTATCACCCACAATGCAATGGGCTTGTTGAGAGATTCAACAAGACCCTAAAGGGTATGATCAAAGGATTACCTGAAAAGCTCAGGCGAAGATGGGACATCCTTCTACCCTGCCTTCTGTTTGCTTACAGAGAGGTCCCACAAAAAGGAGTTGGCTACAGCCCCTTTGAATTGTTGTTTGGGCACCCTGTAAGAGGCCCACTGTGTTTGGTGAAGGAAGGATGGGAGTTACCTCTCAAAAAGCCTAAGCAAGACATAGTGGACTATGTACTTGGTCTCCGCTCCAGGATGGCTGAGTATATGGAGAAGGCATCCAAAAACCTTGAGGCAAGCCAGGCCTTACAGAAAGCTTGGCATGACCAAAAGGCTGTCTTGGTTGAGTTTCAGCCAGGACAGAAGGTATGGGTGTTGGAGCCAGTGGCCCCAGCAGCACTCCAAGACAAATGGTCTGGACCCCATACAATCCTGGAAAAGAAGGGAGAGGTCACCTACTTGGTAGACCTAGGAACTCCCAGGAGTCCCCACAGGGTACTCCATGTTAACAGGCTTAAAGCATATGTTGACAGGGCAGACATGGGCTTGCTCATGGCTACAGATGAGGGACAGGAGGAAGAGAGTGACCCTCTCCCAGACCTGTTGTCTCAGAACCCTGAAGATGGCTCAGTTGAAGGAGTGACCCTTGGAGGCAACCTCACTGCCCATCAGCAGACTGAATGTAGACAGGTTCTACAATCATTTTCACATATGTTTTCCTTGATACCTAGTCAAACTGACTGGTGTACCCACGTGGTGGACACTGGTGACAGTCTGCCTGTAAAGAACAAGCTTTACAGACAACCCGACCACGTCAGGGACTGTATAAAGGCTGAGGTACATAAAATGCTGGAATTAGGTGTCATTGAACCCTCAGAGAGCCCCTGGGCTAGCCCAGTGGTTCTGGTCCCCAAACCTCACACCAAAGATGGCAAGAGAGAGATGAGGTTCTGTGTGGATTACAGAGGTCTCAATGCTGTCACCAGGACAGATGCACACCCTATTCCAAGGGCAGATGAGCTCATAGACAAACTAGCTTCTGCAAAGTTTTTGAGCACATTTGACTTGACAGCTGGCTATTGGCAAATCAGATTAGCTGAGGAGTCTAAGGCCAAAACAGCATTCTCAACCCCAGGTGGGCACTACCAGTTTGTGGTGATGCCCTTTGGTCTGAAGAATGCACCTGCCACCTTCCAAAGGCTGGTGAACCAAGTCCTTACTGGGTTGGATGACTTTTGCGCAGCATATCTTGATGACATTGCTGTCTTTAGCTCCACCTGGGAGGATCACCTGATCCACCTGAAGAAGGCTCTTGAGGCTCTGCAAAGGGGAGGCCTCACTATCAAGGCTACTAAGTGCCAGATAGGGCAGAGTAAGGTTGTATATTTGGGCCACCTTGTAGGTGGAGGCCAAGTTCAACCACTGGAGAGTAAGATACAATCCATCAAGGACTGGTCTCCTCCAACCACCCAGACTCAAGTTCGAGCTTTCTTGGGCTTGACTGGGTACTACAGGAAGTTTGTTAAGAACTATGGGTCCATTGTGACTCCTCTTAATGATCTGACATCCAAGAAGATGCCCAAAAAGGTTCAGTGGACAGTAAGCTGTCAAAAGGCATTTGATGACCTGAAGGAGGCCATGTGCTCTGCACCTATCCTGAAAAGTCCTGACTACTCCAAAGAGTTTATTGTCCAAACAGATGCTTCTGAGTTGGGTGTGGGAGCTGTGCTGTCACAACTTAATGTAGATGGTCAAGACCAACCCATTGCTTTTATTAGCAGAAGGTTGAACCCCAGAGAGAAGAATTGGTCAGCTATTGAGAGGGAGGCCTTTGCTGTGGTGTGGGCCCTGAAGAAGCTGAGGCCATACTTGTTTGGCACTCACTTCAAGATTCAGACCGACCATAAGCCCCTCTTGTGGCTAAATCAGATGAAGGGTGAAAACCCCAAACTGCTTAGGTGGTCCATTTCCCTACAGGGGATGGACTTTACAGTGGAGCACCGGCCAGGTACTGACCATGGGAATGCAGATGGTCTCTCCAGGTACTTCCACTTAGGACATGAAGACGAGACTGGTCAAGGCTAGTTTAATGTCCCAGTGTTTGGGGGGGGTTGTGTAGGAGAGTAGGGTCTGCTATCCTATGGTCACCCCAAATTTTTGCTTTTTTGCTTCACTGGTTTTTGACATATTGAGGCTGTGGGCCTGCCAATCAGACCCCCAGCCTGCTGTTCTCTCTACTAAATTAAAACTATGCACCCTAGGTGCATAACCAATTGGAAGTGGATCACCCTGTCAGCCCCTGTACCAGTGTACACTAGGTACCCAGGGCATTGGTGTACCCAAGGCCTGCCAGGGGCTGAATCATATATTATGCCACCCCAGGCTTGGCCTAACAATCTGACACAACTGGCTGATCACTCAGCTGGGGTAAGTTGGTATAATCACCTCTTACTTAGGTGTAGTATACCTATACCTAACCTTAAATGGGACACCTGGTAACCTATAAGTCACTCCTATGGCAGGCCTTAACAATCCTGAAGGCAGAGTGCTTGGTTCCATGTGAGATGGTGCTCTGGCATGAGCTGAGCCTGTCTGCAGTGGTCGGAACAACTTCCTTCTACTGTTTCCAGATATCGTCATACCATATACTCTTAAGTGCATTATGAACCTCGCGGTTAAATGCTATCTTTGGTTTGGCTTTATCAAAACATGTCGAGTAAGGTGTCATACGAATTGGAATACTAACCCCTCGCCAATTCTGGCGACGGGGTTAGCATTCCACCCTTCTAGAGGGACACGACATGTACAGTACCTGAAACCCGGGTAAAATCAGACATAGCCTCAGCTCCACAAAATGGATGCTGCCACCACAGACACAAGTCTGCCCTCCTGCTGCTGGAAGTCCTTCTAGCTTGGGAGGTGTGGACAAAGGGTTTCCTGCCAGGGGAGGTGCATGCACCACCCCAGACAGGATTTTGTGTATTGGTCAGGTAGGGCTTGAAAGAAACCAGACATGCCTGTGGCTCACAAGGAGCCTCGGTGCATATGCCAGTTCAAACCGGTCCTGGGGCACACCAGTCCCGGGCCTGGGGCGAGCTGGACAAAGGATTGGGGGTGTAACCACCCCCCTTCCTGGTCCCACCCATAGGGAGGGACCTAGCAGGTAGTCCGGCCCCTAGAATCCGCTTAAAGGTAGGAGCTGTGTCCTAAGACTTCAGACATCCTGGAATCAACTTGAAACTAAGAAGAAGACGGGAACTTCGACATTCTGCTGCACAGAAGACTGAAGGAAATCTCCCCTGTGGTCAGGGAGTGACCACCTTGCTAACGCAAGCACCATCCAGCGAATCAACGTCTGCTTTGCCGCCGCCTCCCGCCGGAACCCGAGCCCAGAGACTGACAAGACCTGGACCTCCAGACCTCTCACCGCCCGATCCACAGTCCCTGAAAAGAGGAGACCCGTGGAGGCAACGAGACACGTGGAGCCAGCCATCTTGGAACGACGACGACAAGCTGCAAGTGCAACAACCGAGGCTCCCTCCAAGTTGTGCTTTGGGATCTGAGAAGCCCAACCCTCGAGCAGCATCTGCACCAAAGGTGAGCCCTCCAGCATCTCCACGATCTGCGTGGGGCCCTTCTGCATTTTGCCACTCGACGCGCCTAACCGGTTGCTGGCCCGCTGGCTAGTAGCCATCTTGGCGACGAACTTTACAAAATACACCGCTCGTCTGGTTGCTCCAGACTGGCCCTTGCTCCCCTCCAAAGGAGCAGTCCTTCTGACCTTGCTGGTCAGAACCATCAGCTTTTTTCATCTCCTACAACAATTGCTTTTGCCAAGGCTTGTTTGCTTCGATCAAGTCGCCGACACCGCCGACAGCGAGAGCCTGCGTGGGACAGCTCGTGAACCGACTCCTGGACATCGTCGACCTCCAGGGACCACGTGGCTGCAGAGACGAGCTACACCTTTCTTCCTGTTTGCACCCGACATTGCCTGGTACCCACCTGGTGCCACGCTGGTCACTGGCTAGTGACTGTGAACACTGTCCCCTCTGCTTACAGGTCTTCAACATCTGCGATCCACTCTTGGATCCACCGCATCTCTCCCGGACCGACCGCCTGCAGCATCTTTGTCTTCAGGCTCCACGGAACAGATAGAAGAAACCCGACGCACTTCGAGGCCTATGCACCCGCTTCCTGTGGGTGAGGTAAAGCTGGCACACCTGTGCCCAAGTGTAGTATTACATCTCTAGTGCCTGTGTTCCAAATCTTGAGTTCCTAGTCCATCTGGAAGATCCTCTTTGCAGTAACTTTGTACTTTTTGCGCACCCATTGAAACCTATGGGAGCACGTTTGTGACTATTTGCTCTGCGCACGCCACCCGTGGACCTCCTGGTCACTAACTGAAGTTAGCTCCTTGTAGGCCCAGCGATTCTAGAGGCCCTAGGCCTTTTCCCTTTTCTGTTCGTGGTACTTATACCACTATTTTAGTATATGGTTTGAGCGGCCACCAGGGCCTATCCATATAAAGTGCAACTTCTGTGTATTCTACTGTAATCTTGTTTGACGATTTGTGCTCCTGTGCTCATAAAGAGACTAGGGGTTACTTTGAGAAATAAATACATATATATTTTGAATATATATCTGTGTGGTGTCCTTTCATTGGTATAAAAGGGGGTTGCATTTGGTAAAACAGCTGGCTTAACACGCTTCACGAGTTTAGCCTCAAAGACTGCTTAGCCTACGCTACCACTAGGGCAGCTAGTCCGAAAAGGTTGACTTACAACCACACCATAAGGGTTGCTTGGCATGGTACAAGGTGATCACTTTAACTAGTGAGCATCATATACCAGGCCAACTTCTCACACCACTGCACTACCCTCAACCCTAAAACACTACCCCCAGCACTATGCCGTACACTACACAAACACCACTGTACTACTTTAAATCACTATCCCAAGCAGTACCCCCTACACTACACAAACACCACTGCACTACCCTAAACCCTAAAACACGAACCCCTACACTACACAAACACCATTGCACTACCCTAAACCCTAAAACACTACCCACAGCACTACGCCCTTCACTACCCAAACACCAAGGCACTACCCTAAACCCTAAAACACTACCCCAGCAGTACCCCCTACACCACGCAAACACAACTGCACTACCCTAAACCCTTAAACACTATCCCGAGCACTACCCCCTACACTACACAAACACCACTGCACTACCCTAAAACCTAAAATACTACCCCCAGCATGACCCCCATACAATACACAAACACCACGGCACTACCCTAAACCCTAAAACACTACCCCTAGCAGTACTCCCTACACTACCCAAACACAAGTGCACTACCCTAAACCCTAAAACACTATCCACAGCACTACCCCCTACACTATACAAGCACCACTGCACTACCCTAAACCCTAAAACACTACCCCAGCATGACCCCCTCAAAATAAACCACTGCAATACCCTAAATCTACACCCAGCATGACCCCCTACACTACCCAATCACCACTGCACTACCCTAAACCCTAAAACACGACCCTCTACACTACACAAACTCCACTGCACTACCCTAAACCCTAAAACACTACCCCCAGCATGACCACCTTCGCTACGCAAACACCACTGCACTACCCTAGACCCTAAAACACTACCCCAGCACTACCCCTACACTACCCAAACACCACTGCACTACCCTAAACCCTAAAACACTGCCCCCAGCAAGACACGCTACAGTACCCAAACACCACTGCACTACCCTAAACCCTAAAACACTATCCCCAGCACTACCCTCTATACTACACAAACACCACTGCACTACCCTAAACCCTAAAACACTACTCCCTGCAGTACCCCTTACACCACCCACACACCACTGCACTACCATAAACCCTAAAACACTACCCCCAGCACTACCCCCTACACTACCCAAACACCACTGCACTATCCTAAACCCTAAAACACTACCCCCAGGACGACCATCTTCTCTACACAAACACCACTGCACTAGCCTAAACCCTAAAATACTACCCCCTACACTACACAAGCACCACTGCACTACCCTAAACCCTAAAACACTACCCCCAGCACTACACCCTACACTACCCAAACACCACTGCACTACCCTAAAACAAAATCTCATGCACTACCCCCTACACTACACAAACACCACTGCACTACCCTAAACCCTAAGACACAAAACCCTACACTACACAAACACCACTGCACTACCCTAAACCCTAAAACACTATGACCAGCACTACGCCCTACACTACCCAAACACCACTGCACTACCCTAAGCCCTAAAACACTATCCTGAGCACTACCCCCTACACTACACAAACACCACTGCAGTACCCTAAACCACTACCCCAGCAGTACCCCATACACTACCCAAACACCACTGCACTACCCTAAACCCTAAAACACTATCCCAGCATGACCCCCTACACTACCCAAACACCACTGTACTACCCTAAATCTACCCCAGCATGACCCCCTACAGTACCCAAATACCAATGCAATAGCCTAAATCCTAAAACACTACACCCAGCATGACCCCCTACACTACACCAACACCACTGCACTAACCTATAACACTACCCCCTACACTACACAAACAGCACTGCACTACCCTCAACCCTAAAACACTACCCCAGCACTACACCCTACACTACCCAAACACCACTACACTACCCTAAACACTATCCCAAGCACTACCCCTACACTACACAAACACCCCTGCACTACCCTAAACCCTAAAACACTACCCCGCACGATTCCCTACACTACCCAAACACCACTGCACTACCCTAAACCCGAAATCTACCCCCAGCATGACCCCCTACACTACCCAAACACCACTGCACTACCCTAAACCATAAAACACGACCCCCTACACTACACAAACTCCACTGCACTACACTAAACCCTAAAACACTACCCCCAGCACAACCCCCTTCACTACACAAACACAACTGCACTACCCTACAGCCTAAAACACTAACCCCAGCACAACGCCCTACACTACCCAAACACCACTGCACTACCCTAAAACACTATCCCAAGCACTACCCCAGTACAACACAAACACCACTGCACTAACCTAAACCCTAAAACACTACCCCCGCACGATTCCCTACACTACACAAACACAACAGCACTAACCTAAACCCTAAAACACTACCCCCAGCAGTATGCCCTACACTACCCAAACGCAACTGCACTACCCTAAACCCTAAAACACTATCCCCAGCATGATCCCCTACATTACACAAACACCACTGCACTGCCCTACTGCATTACCTACATTTTAAAACACCTCCCCCAGCATAACCCCCTACACTACCCAAACACCATTGCAATACACTGCCCTAAACCCGAAAACACTACCCCAGCACGAACCCCTACACTACACAAACACCACTGCACTACCCTAAATCCTAAAACACTACCCCCAGCAGGACCCCCTACACTACACAAACACCACTGTACTACCCTAAACCACTACCCACTTCACTACACAAACACCACTGTACTACCCTAAACCCAAAAACACTATCCCCAGCACGACCCCTACACTACACAAACACCACTGCACTACCCTAAACCCTAAAACACTACCCCAGCACGACCCCCTACACT
Organism: Triturus cristatus; assembly: GCF_964204655.1. Taxonomy (NCBI): domain Eukaryota; kingdom Metazoa; phylum Chordata; class Amphibia; order Caudata; family Salamandridae; genus Triturus; species Triturus cristatus. The sequence goes on along the minus strand of NC_140579.1, from coordinate 618,567,081 downwards.
ACCCAAACACCACTGCACTACCCTAAACCACGATCCCCTACACTACCCAAAGACCACTGCACTACCCTAAAACACCACCCCCTACACTACAGAAACAGCACTGCACTACCCTAAACCCTAAAACACTACCCCAAGCCCGACCCCCTACACTACACGAACACAACTTTACATCCCCTAAACCCAAAAACACTACCCCCAGCACGACCTCCTACACTACCCAAACACCTCTGCACTACCCTAAACCCTAAAACACTACCCCAGCGCTAAACCCAACACTACCCAAGCACCACTGCACTATGCTAACCCCTAAAACACTACCCCCAGCACGACCCCCTACACTACACAAACGCCACTGCACTACCCTAAACCCTAAAACACTACCCCCAGCACAACCCCCTACACTACACAAACACCGCTGCACTACGCTAAACCCTAAAACACTACCCCCTACACTACACAAACACCACTGCACTACCCTAAACCCTAAAACACTACCCCAGCACTACGCCCTACACTACCCAAACACCACTGCACTACCCTAAACCACTATCACCAGCACTACCCCCTAATCTACACAAACACCACTACACTACCCTAAACCCTAAAACAGGACCCCCGCACGATTCCCTACACTACCCAAACACCACTGCACTACACTAAACCCTAAATCTACCCCCAGCATGACCTCCCACACTACACAATCACCACTGCACTACCCTAAATCTACACCCAGCATGACCCCTACACTAACCAAACACCACTGCACTACCCTAAACCCTAAAACACGAACCCTACACTTAACAAACTCCACTGCACTACCCTAAACCCTAGAACACTACCCCAGCACTACCTCTACACTACCCAAACACCACTGCACTACCCTAAACCCTAAACTACTCCCAGCATGCCCCCTACACTGCCCAAACACCACTGCACTACCCTAAACCCTAAAACACTACACCCTACACTACCCACACACCACTGCACTACGTTAAACCCTAAAACACTACACCCTACACTACCCAAATAACACTGCACTTCCCTAAAACACTATCCCAAGCACTACCTTCTACACTACACAAATACCACTGCACTACCCTAAACCCTAAAACACGAACCCCTACACTACCCAAACACCACTGCACAACCCTCAACCCTAAAACACTACCCCCAGCACTATGACCTACCCTACCCAAACACCACTGCACTACCCTAAACCCTAAAACACCACCCCAGCATGACCCTACACTATATAAACACCACAACACTACCCTACTGCACTACCCTAAACCACTACCCCAGCATGACCCCCTACACTACCCAAACACCACTGCACTACCCTAAAACACTACACCCAGCACGACCACCACCACTACACAAACACCACTGAACTACCCTAAAACACTACCCCAGCACAACCCCCTACACTACCGAAACAACACTGCACTACCCTACACCCTAAAACGCTACCCCAGCACTACCACCAACACTACCCAAACACCACTGCACTACCCTAAAACACCCCCCCAGCACTATGCCCTACACTACCCAAACACCACTGCACTACCCTAAACCCAAAAACAAGAATCCCTATACTACACAAACAACACTGCACTACCCTAAACACTAAAACACTACGCTCAGCATGACCCCCTACACTACCAAAGCACCACTGCACTGCCCTAAACCCGAAAACCCTGCCCCAGCATGACCCCCTCACAACACAATCACCACTGCAATACCCTAAACCCTAAATCTACCCCCAGCATGACCCCCTACACTACCCAAACACCACTGCACTACCCTAAACCCTAAAACATGACGCCCTACACTACACAAACTCCACTGCACTACCCTAAACCCTAAAACACTACCCCCAGCACTATGCCCTACACTACCCAAACACCACTGCACTACCCTAAACCACTATCCCCAGCACTACCCCCTACACTACACAAACACCACTACACTACCCTAAACCCAAAAACAGGACCCCCGCACGATTCCCTACACTACCCAAACACCACTGCACTACACTAAACCCTAAATCTACCCCCAGCATGACCTCCCACACTACACAACCACCACTGCACTACCCTAAATCTACACCCAGCATGACCCCTACACTAACCAAACACCACTGCACTACCCTAAACCCTAAAACACGACCCCCTACACTTAACAAACTCCACTGCACTACCCTAAACCCTAGAACACTACCCCAGCACTACCTCTACACTACCCAAACACCACTGCACTACCCTAAACCCTAAACTATTCCCAGCATGCCCCCTACACTGCCCAAACACCACTGCACTACCCTAAACCCTAAAACATTACACCCTACACTGCACAAACACCACAGCACTACCTTCAACCCTAAAACACTACCCCCAGCACGACCTACACCGCTGCACTACCCTAAACCCTAAAACACTATACCCAGCACTACCCCCTACACTACAAAAACACCACTGCACTACCCTAAATCCTAAAAAACTACCCTGAGCATGACCCCCTACACGACACAAACACCACTGCACTACCCCAACCCTAAAACGCTACCCCAAGCACTGCCCCTACACTACACAAACACCACTGCACTACCATAAATCCTAAAACACTATCCACAGCACTACCCCCTACACTACACAAACTCCACTGCACTACCCTAAACCCTAAAACACTACCCCCTAAACTACACAAACACCACTGCACTACCCTCAACCCTAAAACACTACCCCCAGCACTATGCCGTACACTACACAAACACCACTGTACTACCCTAAAACACCCCCCCAGCACTATGCCCTACACTACCCAAACACCACTGCACTACCCTAAACCCAAAAACAAGAATCCCTATACTACACAAACAACACTGCACTACCCTAAACACTAAAACACTACGCTCAGCATGACCCCCTACACTACCAAAGCACCACTGCACTGCCCTAAACCCGAAAACCCTGCCCCAGCATGACCCCCTCACAACACAATCACCACTGCAATACCCTAAACCCTAAATCTACCCCCAGCATGACCCCCTACACTACCCAAACACCACTGCACTACCCTAAACCCTAAAACATGACGCCCTACACTACACAAACTCCACTGCACTACCCTAAACCCTAAAACACTACCCCCAGCACTATGCCCTACACTACCCAAACACCACTGCACTACCCTAAACCACTATCCCCAGCACTACCCCCTACACTACACAAACACCACTACACTACCCTAAACCCAAAAACAGGACCCCCGCACGATTCCCTACACTACCCAAACACCACTGCACTACACTAAACCCTAAATCTACCCCCAGCATGACCTCCCACACTACACAACCACCACTGCACTACCCTAAATCTACACCCAGCATGACCCCTACACTAACCAAACACCACTGCACTACCCTAAACCCTAAAACACGACCCCCTACACTTAACAAACTCCACTGCACTACCCTAAACCCTAGAACACTACCCCAGCACTACCTCTACACTACCCAAACACCACTGCACTACCCTAAACCCTAAACTACTCCCAGCATGCCCCCTACACTGCCCAAACACCACTGCACTACCCTAAACCCTAAAACATTACACCCTACACTGCACAAACACCACAGCACTACCTTCAACCCTAAAACACTACCCCCAGCACGACCTACACCGCTGCACTACCCTAAACCCTAAAACACTATACCCAGCACTACCCCCTACACTACAAAAACACCACTGCACTACCCTAAACCCTAAAAAACTACCCTGAGCATGACCCCCTACACGACACAAACACCACTGCACTACCCCAACCCTAAAACGCTACCCCAAGCACTGCCCCTACACTACACAAACACCACTGCACTATCCTAAATCCAAAAACACTATCCACAGCACTACCCCCTACACTACACAAACTCCACTGCACTACCCTAAACCCTAAAACACTACCCCCTAAACTACACAAACACCACTGCACTACCCTCAACCCTAAAACACTACCCCCAGCACTATGCCGTACACTACACAAACACCACTGTACTACTTTAAATCACTATCCCAAGCAGTACCCCCTACACTACACAAACACCACTGCACTACCCTATACCCTAAAACACGAACCCCTACACTACACAAACACCATTGCACTACCCTAAACCCTAAAACACTACCCCCAGCACTACGCCCTTCACTACCCAAACACCAAGGCACTACCCTAAACCCTAAAACACTATCCCGAGCAGTACCTCATACACTACCCAAACACCACTGCACTACCCTAAAACCTAAAATACTACCCCCAGCATGACCCCCTACACTACACAAACACCACGGCACTACCCTAAACCCTAAAATACTACCCCTAGCAGCACTCCCTACACTACCCATAAACAAGTGCACTACCCTAAACCCTAAAACACTATCCACAGCACTACCCCCTACACTACACAAGCACCACTGCACTACCCTAAACCCTAAAACACTACCCCAGCACTACCCCTACACTACCCAAACACAACTGCACTACCCTAAACCCTAAAACACTACACCAGCATGACCCCCTCAAAATAAACAACTGCAATACCCTAAATCTACACCCAGAATGACCACCTACACTACCCAATCACCACTGCACTACCCTAAACCCTAAAACACGACCCTCTACACTACACAAACTCCACTGCACTACCCTAAACCCTAAAACACTACCCCCAGTATGACCACCTTCGCTACGCAAACACCACTGCACTACCCTAGACCCTAAAACACTACCCCAGTATGACCCCCTACACTACCCAAACACCACTGCACTACCCTAAATCTACCCCCAGCATGACCCCCTACAGTACCCAAACACCAATGCAATACCCTAAACCCTAAAACACTACACCTAGCACGACCCCCTACACTACACCAACACCACTGCACTAACCTATAACACTACCCCCTACACTACACAAACAGCACTGCACTACCCTCAACCCTAAAACACAACCCCCAGCACTACGCCCTACACTACCCAAACACCACTACACTACCCTAAAACACTATCCCAAGCACTACCCCTACACAACACAAACACCACTGCACTACCCTAAACCCTAAAACACTACCCCCACACGATTCCCTACACTACCCAAAACCACTGCACTACCCTAAACTGTAAATCTACCCCCTGCATGACTCCCTACACTACCCAAACACCACTGCACTACCCTAAACCCTAAAACACTACCCCCAGCATGACCCTCTACGCCACACAAACACCTATGCACTACCCTAAACCCTAAAACACGAACCCCTACCCTACACAAACATCACTGCATTACCCTAAACCCTAAAACACTACGCCCAGCAGTACGCCCTACACTACCCAAACACCACTGCACTACCCTAAACCACTACCCCCAGCAGTACCCCATACACTACCCAAACACCACTGCACTACCCTAAACCCTAAAACACTACCCCCAGCATGACCCCCTACACTACACAAACACAACAGCACTAACCTAAACCCTAAAACACTACCCCCAGCAGTATGCCCTACACTACCCAAACGCAACTGCACTACCATAAACCCTAAAACACTATCCCCAGCATGATCCCCTACATTACACAAACACCACTGCACTGCCCTACTGCATTACCTACATTTTAAAACACCTCCCCCAGCATAACCCCCTACACTACCCAAACACCATTGCAATACACTGCCCTAAACCCAAAAACACTACCCCAGCACAAACCCCTACACTACACAAACACCACTGCACTACCCTAAATCCTAAAACACTACCCCCAGCAGGACCCCCTACACTACACAAACACCACTGTACTACCCTAAACCACTACCCGCTTCACTACACAAACACCACTGTACTACCCTAAACCCAAAAACACTATCCCCAGCACGACCCCTACACTACACAAACACCACTGCACTACCCTAAACCCTAAAACACTACCCCCAGCACGACCCCCTACACTACCCAAACACCACTGCACTACCCTAAACCACGATCCCCTACACTACCCAAAGACCACTGCACTACCCTAAAACACTACCCCCTACACTACAGAAACAGCACTGCACTACCCTAAACCCTAAAACACTACCCCACGCCCGACCCCCTACACTACACGAACACAACTTTACATCCCCTAAACCCCAAAACACTACCCCCAGCACGACCTCCTACACTACCCAAACACCTCTGCACTACCCTAAACCCTAAAACACTACCCCAGCGCTAAACCCAACACTACCCAAGCACCACTACACTATGCTAACCATTAAAACACTACCCCCATCACGACCCCCTACACTACACAAACGCCACTGCACTACCCTAAACCCTAAAACACTACCCCCAGCATAACCCCCTACACTACACAAACACCGCTGCACTACGCTAAACCCTAAAACACTACCCCCTACACTACACAAACACCACTGCACTACCCTAAACCCTAAAACACTACCCCCAGCACTACGCCCTACACTACCCAAACACCACTGCAGTACCCTAAACCACTATCCCCAGCACTACCCCCTACACTACACAAACACCACTACACTACCCTAAACCCTAAAACAGGACCCCCGCACTATTCCCTACACTACCCAAACACCACTGCACTACACTAAACCCTAAATCTACCCCCAGCATGACCTCCCACACTACACAATCACCACTGCACTACCCTAAATCTACACCCAGCATGACCCCCTACACTAACCAAACACCACTGCACTACCCTAAACCCTAAAACACGAACCCTACACTTAACAAACTCCACTAAACTACCCTAAACCCAAGAACACTACCCCAGCACTACCTCTACACTACCCAAACACCACTGCACTACCCTAAACCCTAAACTACTCCCAGCATGCCCCCTACACTGCCCAAACACCACTGCACTACCCTAAACCCTAAAACACTACACCCTACACTACCCACACACCACTGCACTACGTTAAACCCTAAAACACTACACCCTACACTACCCAAATACCACTGCACTTCCCTAAAACACTATCCCAAGCACTACCCCCTACACTACACAAATACCACTGCACTACCCTAAACCCTAAAACACGAACCCCTACACTACCCAAACACCACTGCACAACCCTCAACCCTAAAACACTACCCCCAGCACTACGACCTACCCTACCCAAACACCACTGCACTACCCTAAACCCTAAAACACCACCCCAGCATGACCCCTACACTATATAAACACCACAGCACTACCCTACTGCACTACCCTAAACCACTACCCCAGCATGACCCCCTACACTACCCAAACACCACTGCACTACCCTAAAACACTACACCCAGCACAACCACCACCACTACACAAACACCACTGCACTACCCTAAAACACTACACCCAGCACAACCACCACCACTACACAAACACCACTGCACTACCCTAAAACACTACCCCAGTACAATCCCCTACACTACCAAAATAACACTGCACTACCCTACACCCTAAAACGCTACCCCAGCACTACCACCAACACTACCCAAACACCACTGCACTACCCTAAAACACTGCCCCAGCACTATGCCCTACACTACCCAAACACCACTGCACTACCCTAAACCCAAAAACAAGAATCCCTATACTACACAAACACCACTGCACTACCCTAAACACTAAAACACTACGCTCAGCATGACCCCCTACACTACCAAAGCACCACTGCACTGCCATAAACCCGAAAACCCTGCCCCAGCATGACCCCCTCACAATACAATCACCACTGCAATACCCTAAACCTTAAATCTACCCCCAGCATGACCCCCTATACTACCCAAACACCACTGCACTACCCTAAACCCTAAAACATAACGCCCTACACTACACAAACTCCACTGCACTACCCTAAACCCTAAAACACTACCCCCAGCACTACGCCCTACACTACCCAAACACCACTGCACTACCCTAAACCACTATCCCCAGCACTACCCCCTACACTACACAAACACCACTACACTACCCTAAACCCTAAAACAGGACCCCCGCACGATTCCCTACACTACCCAAACAGCACTGCACTACACTAAACCCTAAATCTACCCCCAGCATGACCTCCCACACTACACAACCACCACTGCACTACCGTAAATCTACACCCAGCATGACCCCCTACACTAACCAAACACCACTGCACTACCCTAAACCCTAAAACACGACCCCCTACACTTAACAAACTCCACTGCACTACCCTAAACCCTAGAACACTACCCCAGCACTACCTCTACACTACCCAAACACCACTGCACTACCCTAAACCCTAAACTACTCCCAGCATGCCCCCTACACTGCCCAAACACCACTGCACTACCCTAAACCCTAAAACACTACACCCTACACTACCCACACACCACTGCACTACGCTAAACCCTAAAACACTACACCCTACACTACCCAAATACCACTGCACTTACCTAAAACACTATCCCAAGCACTACCCCTACACTACACAAATACCACTGCACTACCCTAAACCCTAAAACACGAACCCCTACACTACCCAAACACCACTGCACAACCCTCAACCCTAAAACACTACCCCCAGCACTACGACCTGCCCTACACAAACACCACTGCACTATCCTAAACCCTAAAACACTACTCCCAGCACGACCCCCTTCACTACACAAACACCACTGCACTACCCTAAACCCTAAAACACTACCCCCTACACTACACAAACACCACTGCACTACCCTCAACCCTAAAAGACTACCCCCAGCACGACCCCTTACACTAACCAAACACCACTGCACTACCCTAAACCCTAAAACACTACCCCCAGCACGAACCTCTACACTACTCAAACACCACTGCACTACCCTAAAACCTAAAACACTACCCCAGCATGATCCCCTCACAACAGAAACACCACTGCACTACCCTAAACCTTAAATCTACCCCCAGCATGACTCCCTACACTACCCAAACACCACTGCACTACCCCAACCCTAAAACACTACCCCAAGCACTGCCCCTACACTACACAAACACCACTGCAGTACCCTAAACCACTACCCCAGCAGTACCCCATACACTACCCAAACACCACTGCACTACCATAAACCCTAAAACACTACCCCAGCATGACCCCCTACACTACCCAAACACCACTGTACTACCCTAAATCTACCCCCAGCATGACCCCCTACAGTACCCAAACACCAATGCAATAGCCTAAATCCTAAAACACTACACCCAGCATGACCCCCTACACTACACCAACACCACTGCACTAACCTATAACACTACCCCCTACACTACACAAACAGCACTGCACTACCCTCAACCCTAAAACACTACCCCAGCACTACACCCTACACTACCCAAACACCACTACACTACCCTAAACACTATCCCAAGCACTACCCCTACACTACACAAACACCCCTGCACTACCCTAAACCCTAAAACACTACCCCCGCATGATTCCCTACACTACCCAAACACCACTGCACTACCCTAAACCCTAAATCTACCCCCAGCATGACCCCCTACACTACCCAAACACCACTGCACTACCCTAAACCATAAAACACGACCCCCTACACTACACGAACTCCACTGCACTACACTAAACCCTAAAACACTACCCCCAGCACAACCCCCTTCACTACACAAACACAACTGCACTACCCTACACCCTAAAACACTAACCCAAGCACAACGCCCTACACTACCCAAACACCACTGCACTACCCAAAAACACTATCCTAAGCACTACTCCAGTACAACACAAACACCACTGCACTAACCTAAACCCTGAAACACTACCCTAGCATGACCCCCTACACTACCCAAACACCACTGCACTACCCTAAACCCTAACACACAACCCCAGCACTACCCCCTACACTACCCAAACACCACTGCACTACCCTAAAACCTAAAACACTACCCCAGCATGACCCTCTACACTACACAAACACCACTGCACTACCCTAAACCCTAACACACTACCCCAGCATGACCCCATACACTACCCAAACACCACTGCACTATCCTAAACCCTAAAACACTACCCCAGCATGACCCCCTACACTACCCAAACACCACTGCACTACCCTAAATCTACACCCAGCATGACCCCCTACAGTACCCAAACACCAATGCAATACCCTAAACCCTAAAACACTACACTCAGCACGACCCCCTACACTACACCAACACCACTGCACTAACCTATAACACTACCCCCTACACTACACAAACAGTACTGCACTACCCTCAACCCTAAAACACAACCCCCAGCACTACGCCCTACACTACCCAAACACCACTACACTACCCTAAAACACTATCCCAAGCACTACCCCTACACTACACAAACACCACTGCACTACCCTAAACCCTAAAACACTACCCCCGCACGATTCCCTACACTACCCAAAACCACTGCACTACCCTAAACTGTAAATCTACCCCCAGCATGACTCCCTACACTACCCAAACACCACTGCACTACCCTAAACCCTAAAATACTACCCCCAGCATGACCCTCTACGCTACACAAACACCAATGCACTACCCTAAACCCTAAAACACGAACCCCTACACTACACAAACACCACTGCACTACCCTAAACCCTAAAACACTACGCCCAGCACTACGCCCTACACTACCCAAACACCACTGCACTAACCTAAACCACTACCCCAGCAGTACCCCATACACTACCCAAACACCACTGCACTACCCTAAACCCTAAAACACTACCCCCAGCTTGACCCCCTACACTACACAAACACAACGGCACTACCCTAAACCCTAAAACACTACCCCCAGCAGTATGCCCTACACTACCCAAATGCAACTGCACTACCCTAAACCCTAAAACAGTATCCCCAGCATGATCCCCTACATTACACAAACACCACTGCACTGCCCTACTGCATTACCTACATTTTAAAACACTACCCCCAGCATAACCCCCAACACTACCCAAACACCATTGCAATACACTGCCCTAAACCCGAAAACACTACCCCAGCACGAACCCCTACACTACACAAACACCACTGCACTACCCTAAATCCTAAAACACTACCCCCAGCAGGACCCCCTACACTACACAAATACCACTGTACTACCCTAAACCACTATCCCCTACACTACACAAACTCCACTGTACTACCCTAAACCCAAAAACACTACCCCCAGCACGACCCCTACACTACACAAACACCACTGCACTACCCTAAACCCTAAAATACTACCCCCAGCACGACCTCCTACACTACCCAAACACCACTGCACTACCCTAAACCACTATCCCCTACACTACCCAAGCACCACTGCACTACCCTAAACCCTAAAACACTACCCCCAGCATGACCCCCTACACTACACAAACACAACGGCACTACCCTAAACCCTAAAACACTACCCCCAGCAGTATGCCCTACACTACCCAAACGCAACTGCACTACCTTAAACCCTAAAACACTATCCCCAGCATGATCTCCTACATTACACAAACACCACTGTACTACCCTAAACCACTACCCCCTACACTACACAAACACCACTGTACTACCCTAAACCCAAAAACACTACCCCAGCACGACCCCTACACTACACAAACACCACTGCACTACCCTAAACCCTAAAACACTACCCCCAGCACGACCTCCTACACTACCCAAACACCACTGCACTACCCTAAACCACTATCCCCTACACTACCTAAAGACCACTGCACTACCCTAAAACACTACCCCCTACACCACAGAAACAGCACTGCACTACCCTAAACCCTAAAACACTACCCAAGCACGACCCCCTACACTACACGAACACAACTTTACATCCCCTAAACCCCAAAACAGTACCCCCAGCACGACCTCCTACACTACCCAAACACCTCTGCACTACCCTAAACCCTAAAACACTACCCCAGCACTACCCCCAAAACTACCCAAGCACCACTGCACTATGCTAACCCCTAAAACACTACCCCAGCATGACCCCCTACACTACACAATCGCCACTGCACTACCCTAAACCCTAAAACACGACCCCCAGCACAACCCCCTACACTACACAAACACCGCTGCACTACGCTAAACCCTAAAACACTACCCCCTACTCTACACAAACACCACTACACTACCCTAAACCCTAAAACACTACCCCCAGCACTACGCCCTACACTACCCAAACACCACTGCACTACCCTAAACCACTATCCCCAGCAGTACCCCCTATACTACACAAACACCACTACACTACCCTAAAACAGTACCCCCCGCACAATTCCCTACACTACCCAAACACCACTGCACTACACTAAACCCTAAATCTACCCCTAGCATGATCCCCTACATTACACAAACACCACTGCACTGCCGTACTGCATTACCTACATTTTAAAACACTACCCCCAGCATAACCCCCTACACTACCCAAACACCATTGCAATACACTGCCCTAAACCCGAAAACACTACCCCAGCACGCGCCCCTACAATACACAAACACCACTGCACTACCCTAAATCCTAAAACACTACCCCTAGCAGGACCGGCTACACTACACAAACACCACTGTACTACCCTAAACCACTACCCCTACACTACACAAACACCACTGTACTACCCTAAACCCAAAAACACTACCCCCAGCACGACCCCTACACTACCCAAACACCACTGCACTACCCTAAACCCTAAAACACTACCTCTAGCATGACCCCCTACACTACACAAACACAACGGCACTACCCTAAACCCTAAAACACTACCCCCAGCAGTATGCCCTACACTACCCAAACGCAACTGCACTACCCTAAACCCTAAAACACTATCCCCAGCATGATCCCCTACATTACACAAACACCACTGCACTGCCCTACTGCATTACCTACATTTTAAAACACTACCCCCAGCATAACCCCCTACACTACCCAAACACCATTGCAATACACTGCCCTAAACCCGAAAACACTACCCCAGCACGAACCCCTACACTACACAAACACCACTGCACTACCCTAAATCCTAAAACACTACCCCCAGCAGGACCCCCTACACTACACAAACACCACTGTACTACCCTAAACCACTACCCCCTACACTACACAAACACCACTGTACTACCCTAAACCCAAAAGCACTACCCCCAGCACGACCCCTACACTACACAAACACCACTGCACTACCCTAAACCCTAAAACACTACCCCCAGCACGACCCCCTACACTACACAAACACAACGGCACTACCCTAAACCCTAAAACACTACCCCCAGCAGTATGCCCTACACTACCCAAACGCAACTGCACTACCCTAAACCCTAAAACACTATCCCCAGCATGATCCCCTACATTACACAAACACCACTGCACTGCCCTACTGCATTACCTACATTTTAAAACACTACCCCCAGCATAACCCCCTACACTACCCAAACACCATTGCAATACACTGCCCTAAACCCGAAAACACTACCCCAGCACGAACCCCTAAACTACACAAACACCACTGCACTACCCTAAATCCTAAAACACTACCCCCAGCAGGACCCCCTACACTACACAAACACCACTGTACTACCCTAAACCACTACCCCCTACACTACACAAACACCACTGTACTACCCTAAACCCAAAAACACTACCCCCAGCACGACCCCAACACTACACAAACACCACTGCACTACCCTAAACCCTAAAACACTACCCCCAGCACGACCTCCTACACTACCCAAACACCACTGCACTACCCTAAACCACTATCCCCTACACTACCCAAAGACCACTGCACTACCCTAAAACACTACCCCCTACACTACAGAAACAGCACTGCACTACCCTAAACCCTAAAACACTACCCCAAGCACGACCCCCTACACTACACAAACACAACTTTACATCCCCTAAACCCAAAAACACTACCCCCAGCACGACCTCCTACACTACACAAACACCTCTGCACTACCCTAAACCCTAAAACACTACCCCAGGGCAATCCCCAACACTACCCAAGCACCACTGCACTATGCTAACCCCTAAAACACTACCCCCAGCACGACCCCCTGCACTACACAAACGCCACTGCACTACCCTAAACCCTAAAACACGACCCCCAGCACAACGCCCTACACTATACAAACACCGCTGCACTATGCTAAACCCTAAAACACTACCCCCTACACTACACAAACACCACTGCACTACCCTAAACCCTAAAACACTACCCCCAGCACTACGCCCTACACTACCCAAACACCACTGCACTACCCTAAACCACTATCCCCAGCACTACCCCCTACACTACACAAACACCACTACACTACCCTAAACCCTAAAACAGTACCCCCCGCACGATTCCCTACACTACCCAAACACCACTGCACTACACTAAACCCTAAATCTACCCCCATCATGACCTCCCACACTACACAAACACCACTGCACTACCCTAAATCTACACCCAGCATGACCCCCTACACTAACCAAACACCACTGCACTACCCTAAACCCTAAAACACGACCCACTACACTACACAAACTCCACTGCACTACCCTAAGCCCTAGAACACTACCCCAGCACTACCCCTACACTACCCAAACACCACTGCACTACCCAAAACCCTAAACTACTCCCAACATGCCCCCTACACTGCCCAAACACCACTGCACTACCCTAAACCCAAAAACACTACACCCTACACTACCCAAACACCACTGCACTACCCTAAAACACTATTCCAAGCACTACCCCCTACACTACACAAACACCACAGCACTACCCTAAACCCTAAAACACGAACCCCTACACTACACAAACACCACTGCACTACCCTAAACCCTAAAACACTACGCCCAGCACTACGCCCTACACTACCCAAACACCACTGCACTAACCTAAACCACTACCCCAGCAGTACCCCATACACTACCCAAACACCACTGCACTACCCTAAACCCTAAAACACTACCCCCAGCATGACCTCCTACACTACACAAACACAACGGCACTACCCTAAACCCTAAAACACTACCCCCAGCAGTATGCCCTACACTACCCAAACGCAACTGCACTACCCTAAACCCTAAAACACTATCCCCAGCATGATCCCCTACATTACACAAACACCACTGCACTGCCCTACTGCATTACCTACATTTTAAAACACTACCCCCAGCATAACCCCCTACACTACCCAAACACCATTGCAATACACTGCCCTAAACCCGAAAACACTACCCCAGCACGAACCCCTACACTACACAAACACCACTGCACTACCCTAAATCCTAAAACACTACCCCCAGCAGGACCCCCTACACTACACAAACACCACTGTACTACCCTAAACCACTACCCCCTACACTACACAAACACCACTGTACTACCCTAAACCCTAAAACACTACCCCAGCATGACCCCCTACACTACCCAAACACCACTGTACTACCCTAAATCTACCCCCAGCATGACCCCCTACAGTACCCAAAAACCAATGCACTACCCTAAACCCTAAAACACTACCCCCAGCACGACCCCCTATACTACACCAACACCACTGCACTAACCTAAAACACTACCCCCTACACTACACAAACAGCACTGCACTACCCTCAACCCTAAAACACTACCCCCAGCACTACACCCTACACTACCCAAACACCACTGCACTACCCTAAAAAGCTATCCCAAGCACTACCCCTACACTACACAAACACCACTGCACTACCCTAAACCCTAAAACACTACCCCCACACGATTCCCTACACTACCCAAACACCACTGCACTACCCTAAACCCTAAATCTACCCCCAGCATGACACTCTAAACTACCCAAACACCACTGTACTACCCTAAACCATAAAACACGACCCCTACACTACACAAACACCACTGCACTACCCTAAACCCTAAAACACTACCCCCTAGACTACACAAACACCACTGCACTACCCTCAACCCTAAAACACTACCCCCAGCACGACCCCCTTCACTACACACACACCACTACACTATCCTAAACCCTAAAACACTACCTCCAGCACGACCCCCTTCACTACACAAACACCACTGCACTATCCTAAACCCTAAAACACTACCCCCTAGACTACACGAACACCACTGCACTACCCTATCCCTAAAACACTACCCCCAGCACGACCCCCTTCACTACAAAAACACCACTGCACTATACTAAACCCTAAAACACTACCTCCAGCATGACCCCCTATACTACACAAACACCACTGTACTATCCTAAACCCTAAACCACTACCCCCAGCACTACGCCCTACACTACCCAAACACCACTGCACTACCCTAAAACACTATCCCAAGCACTACCCCTATACTACACAAACACCACTGCACTACCCTAAACCTTAAAACACAACCCCAGCAATACCCCCTACACTACCCAAACACCACTACACTACCCTACACCCTAAAACACTACCCCCAGCATGACCCTCTACACTACACAAACACCACTGCACTACCCCAAACCCCAAAACACTACCCCAAGCACTACCCCCTACACTACACAAATACCACTGCACTACCCTAAACCCTAAAACACGAACCCCTACACTACCCAAAAACCACTGCACTTCCCTAAAACACTATCTCAAGCACTACCCCCACACTACACAATCACCACTGCACTACCCTAAAACATGAACCCCTACACTACACAAATACCACTGCACTACCTTAAACCCTAAAACAATACCCCCAGCACTACGCCATACACTACCCAAACACCACTGCACTATCCTAAACCCTAAAACACTATCCCGAGCACTACCCCCTACACTACACAAATACCACTGCACTACCCTAAACCCTAAAACAATACCCCCAGCAGTACCCCATACACGACCCAAACACCACTGCACTACCCTAAACCCTAAAACACTACCCCAGCATGACCCCCTACACTACCCAAACACTAATGCACTACCCTAAATCTACCCCCAGCATGACCCCCTACAGTACCCAAACACCAATGCACTACCCTAAACCCTAAAACACTACCCCCAGCACGACCCCCTATACTGCACCAACACCACTGCACTAACCTAAAACACTACCCCCTACACTACACAAACAGCACTGCACTACCCTCAACCCTAAAACACTACCCCCAGCACTACACCCTACACTACCCAAACACCACTGCACTACCCTAAAACACTATCCCAAGCACTACCCCTACACTACACAAACACCACTGCACTACCCTAAACCCTAAAACACAACCCCCACATGATTCCCTACACTACCCAAACACCACTGCACTACCCTAAACCCTAAATCTACCCCCAGCATGACCCCCTAAACTACCCAAACACCACTGTACTACCCTAAACCATAAAACACGACCCCTACACTACACAAACACCACTGCACTACCCTAAACCCTAAAACACTACCCCCTAGACTACACAAACACCACTGCACTACCCTCAACACTAAAACACTACCCCCAGCACGACCCCCTTCACTACACACACACCACTACACTATCCTAAACCCTAAAAAACTACCTCCAGCACGACCCCCTTCACTACACAAACACCACTGCACTATCCTAAACCCTAAAATACTACCCCTAGACTACACGAACACCACTGCACTACCCTACCCCTAAAACACTACCCCCAGCACGACCCCCTTCACTACACAAACACCACTGCACTATCCTAAACCCTAAAACACTACCTCCAGCATGACCCCCTATACTACACAAACACCACTGTACTATCCTAAACCCTAAACCACTACCCCCAGCACTACGCCCTACACTACCCAAACACCACTGCACTACCCTAAAACACTATCCCAAGCACTACCCCTATACTACACAAACACCACTGCACTACCCTAAACCCTAAAACACAACCCCAGCAATACCCCCTACACTACCCAAACACCACTACACTACCCTACACCCTAAAACACTACCCCCAGCATGACCCTCTACACTACTCAAACACCACTGCACTACCCCAAACCCAAAAACACTACCCCAAGCACGACCCCCTACACTACACAAACACCACTGTACTACCCTAAACCCTAAAATACTACCCTCAGTAGTATGCCGTACACTACCCAAACACAACTGCACTACCCTAAACCCTAAAACACTACTCCCAGCATGAACCCTACACTACACAAACACCACTGCACTACCATACTGCACTATCCTATACCCTAAAACACTACCCCCAGCATGACCCCCTACACTACCCAAACACCACTGCACTGACTCAAACCCTAAAACACTACCCCTAGCATGACCCCCTTCACTACACATACACCACTGCACTGCCTTAAACCCTAAAAAACTACCCCCACACTACACAAATACCACTGCACTACCTTCAACCCTAAAACACTACCCCCAGCACGACCTACACAGCTACACTACCCTAAACCCTAAAACACTATACCCAGCACTACCCCCTACACTATACAAACACCACTGCACTACCCTAAACCCGAAAACACTACCCCCAGCATGACCCCCTACATGACACAAACACCACTGCACTACCCCAACCCTAAAAGACTATCCCAAGCATTACCCCCTACACTACAGAAACACCACTGCACTACCCTAAACCCTAAAACACTATCCACATCACTACCCCTACACTACACAAACACCACTGCACTACCCTAAACCTTAAAACACTACCCCAGCACTACCCCTACACTACCCAAACACCACTGCACTACCCTAAACCCTAAAACACTACCCCCAGCACGACCATCTTCAAGACACAAACACCACTGCACTACCCTAAACCCTAAAACACTACCCCGTACACTACAAAAACACCACTGCACTACCCTCAACCCTAAAACACTACCCCCAGCACTACGCCCTACACTACACAAACACCACTGCACTACTCTAAATCACTATCCCAAGCACTACCTCCTACACTACACAAACACCACTGCACTAAACCCTAAAACACGAACCCCTACACTACACAAACACCACTGCACTACCCTAAACCCTAAAACACTACCCCCAGCACTACGCCCTACACTACTCAAACACCACTGGACTACCCTAAACCCTAAAACACTATCCCAAGCACTACCCCCTACACTACAAAAACACCACTGCACTACCCTAAACCCTAAAACACTATCCCCAGCAATACCCCATACACTACCCAAACACCACTGCAATACCCTAAACCTTAAAATACTACCCCCAGCATGACCCCCTACACTACACAAACACCACTGCACTGCCCTATTGCATTACCTACATTTTAAAACACTACCCCCAGCATAACCCCCTACACTGCCCAAACACCATTGCAATACACTGCCCGAAAACACTACCCCAGCACGAACCCCTACACTACAAAAACACCACTGTACTACCCTAAACCACTACCCCCTACACTACACAAACACCACTGTACTACCCTAAACCCTAAAACACTACCCCCAGCACAACCCCTACACTACACTTACACCACTGCACTACCCTAAACCCTAGAACACTACCCCCAGCACGGCTCCCCCTACACTACCCAAACACCACTGCACTACACTAAACCCTAAATCTACCCCTAGCATGACCTCCCACACTACACAAACACCACTGCACTACCCTAAATCTACACCCAGCATGACCCCCTACACTAACCAAACACCACTGCACTACCCTAAACCCTAAAACACGACCCCCTACACTACACAAACTCCACTGCACTACCCTAAACCCTAGAACACTACCCCAGCACTACCCCTACACTACCCAAACACCACTGCACTTCCCTAAACCCTAAACTATTCCGAGCATGCCCCCTACACTGCCCAAACACCACTGCACTACCCTAAACCCGAAAACACTACACCCTACACTACCCACACACCACTGCACTACGCTAAACCCTAAAACTCTACCCCCTACACTACCCAAATAACACTGCACTTCCCTAAAACACTATCCCAAGCACTACCCCCTACACTACACAAATACCACTGCACTACCCTAAACCCTAATACACGAACCCCTACACTACCCAAAAACCACTGCACTTCCCTAAAACACTATCTCAAGCACTACCCCCTACACTACACAATCACCACTGCACTACCCTAAAACATGAACCCCTACACTACACAAATACCACTGCACTACCTTAAACCCTAAAACAATACCCCCAGCACTACGCCATACACTACCCAAACACCAGTGCACTATCCTAAACCCTAAAACACTATCCCGAGCACTACCCCCTACACTACACAAACACCACTGCACTACCCTAAACCCTAAAAGACTACCCCCAGCAGTACCCCATACACAACCCAAACACCACTGCACTACCCTAAACCCTAAAACACTACCCCAGCATGACCCCCTACACTACCCAAACACTAATGCACTACCCTAAATCTACCCCCAGCATGACCCCCTACAGTACCCAAACACCAATGCACTACCCTAAACCCTAAAACACTATCCCCAGCACGACCCCCTATACTACACCAACACCACTGCACTAACCTAAAACACTACCCCCTACACTACACAAACAGCACTGCACTACCCTCAACCCTAAAACACTACCCCCAGCACTACACCCTACACTACCCAAACACCACTGCACTACCCTAAAACACTATCCCAAGCACTACCCCTACACTACACAAACACCACTGCACTACCCTAAACCCTAAAACACTACCCCCACACGATTCCCGACACTACCCAAACACCACTGCACTACCCTAAACCCTAAATCTACCCCCAGCATGACCCCCTAAACTACCCAAACACCACCGTACTACCCTAAACCATAAAACACGACCCCTACACTACACAAACACCACTGCACTACCCTAAACCCTAAAACACTACCCCCTAGACTACACAAACACCACTGCACTACCCTCAACCCTAAAACACTACCCCCAGCACGACCCCCTTCACTACACAAACACCACTGCACTATCCTAAACCCTAAAACTCTACCCCCTAGACTACACGAACACCACTGCACTACCCTACCCCTAAAACACTACCCCCAGCACGACCCCCTTCACTACACAAACACCACTGCACTATCCTAAACCCTAAAACACTACCTCCAGCATGATCCCCTATACTACACAAACACCACTGTACTGTCCTAAACCCTAAACCACTACCCCCAGCACTACGCCTTACACTACCCAAACACCACTGCACTACCCTAAAACACTATCCCAAGCACTACCCCTATACTACACAAACACCACTGCACTACCCTAA
The DNA here is from genome assembly GCF_964204655.1 of Triturus cristatus. Lineage (NCBI taxonomy): Eukaryota > Metazoa > Chordata > Amphibia > Caudata > Salamandridae > Triturus > Triturus cristatus. The sequence continues at coordinate 618,545,746 of NC_140579.1, read as the reverse complement.
ACCCTAAAACACAACCCCCAGCATGACCCTCTACACTACACAAACACCACTGCACTACCCGAAACCCAAAAACACTACCCCAAGCACGACCCCCTACACTACACAAACACCACTGTACTACCCTAAACCCTAAAACACTACCCCCAGTAGTATGCCGTACACTACCCAAACACAACTGCACTACCCTAAACCCTAAAACACTACTCCCAGCATGAACCCTACACTACACAAACACCACTGCACTACCCTACTGCACTATCCTATACCCTAAAACACTACCCCCAGCATGACCCCTTACACTACCCAAACACCACTGCACTGCACTGACTCAAACCCTAAAACACTACCCCTAGCATGATCCCCTTCACTACACATACACCACTGCACTGCCTTAAACCCTAAAACACTACCCCCACACTACACAAATACCACTGCACTACCTTCAACCCTAAAACACTATACCCAGCACTACCCCCTACACTACACAAACACCACTGCACTACCCTAAACCCTAAAACACTACCCCCAGCATGACCCCCTACATGACACAAACACCACTGCACTACCCCAACCCTAAAAGACTATCCCAAGCATTACCCCCTACACTCCAGAAACACCACTGCACTACCCTAAACCCTAAAACACTATCCACATCACTACCCCTATACTACACAAACACCACTGCACTACCCTAAACCCTAAAACACTACCCCAGCACTACCCCTACACTACCCAAACACCACTGCACTACCCTAAACCCTAAAACACTACCCCCAGCACAACCATCTTCACTACAAAAACACCACTGCACTACCCTAAACCCTAAAACACTACCCCGTACACTACAAAAACACCTCTGCACTACCCTCAACCCTAAAACACTACCCCCAGCACTACGCCCTACACTACACAAACACCACTGCACTACTTTAAATCACTATCCCAAGCACTACCTCCTACACTACACAAACACCACTGCACTAAACCCTAAAACACGAACCCCTACACTACACAAACACCACTGCACTACCCTAAACCCTAAACCACTACCCCCACACGATTCCCTACACTACCCAAACACCACTGCACTACCATAAACCCTAAATCTACCCCCAGCATGACCCCCTAAACTACCCAAACACCACTGTACTACCCTAAACCATAAAACACGACCCCTACACTACACAAACACCACTGCACTTCCCTAAACCCTAAAACACTACCCCCTAGACTACACAAACACCACTGCACTACCCTCAACCCTAAAACACTACCCCAAGCACGACCCCCTTCACTACACACACACCACTACACTATCCTAAACCCTAAAACACTACCTCCAGCATGACCCCCTTCACTACACAAACACCACTGCACTATCCTAAACCCTAAAACACTACCCCCTAGACTACACGAACACCACTGCACTACCCTACCCCTAAAACACTACCCCCAGCACGTCCCCCTTCACTACACAAACACCACTGCACTATCCTAAACCCTAAAACACTACCTCCAGCATGACCCCCTATACTACACAAACACCACTGTACTATCCTAAACCCTAAACCACTACCCCCAGCACTATGCCCTACACTACCCAAACACCACTGCACTACCCTAAAACACTATCCCAAGCACTACCCCTTTACTACACAAACACCACTGCACTACCCTAAACCCTAAAACACAACCCCAGCAATACCCCCTACACTACCCAAACACCACTAAACTACCCTACACCCTAAAACACTACCCCCAGCATGACCCTCTACACTACACAAACACCACTGCACTACCCCAAACCCAAAAACACGACCCCCTACACTAAACAAACACCACTGTACTTCCCTAAACCCTAAAACACTACCCCCAGTAGTATGCCGTACACTACCCAAACACAACTGCACTACCCTAAACCCTAAAACACTACTCCCAGCATGAACCATACACTACACAAACACCACTGCACTACCCTACTGCACTATCCTATACCCTAAAACACTACCCCCAGCATGACCCCCTACACTACCCAAACACCACTGCACTGCACTGACTCAAACCCTAAAACACTACCCCTAGCATGACCCCCTTCACTACACATACACCACTGCACTGCCTTAAACCCTAAAACACTACCCCCACACTACACAAATACCACTGCACTACCTTCAACCCTAAAACACTACCCCCAGCACGACCTACACAGCTGCACTACCCTAAACCCTAAAACACTATACCCAGCACTACCCCCTACACTACACAAACACCACTGCACTACCCTAAACCCTAAAACACTACCCCCAGCATGACCCCCTACACGACACAAACACCACTGCACTACCCCAACCCTAAAAGACTACCCAAGCATTACCCCCTACACTACAGAAACACCACTGCACTACCCTAAACCCTAAAACACTATCCACATCACTACCCCTACACTACACAAACACCACTGCACTACCCTAAACCCTAAAACACTACCCCAGCACTACCCCTACACTACCCAAACACCACTGCACTACCCTAAACCCTAAAACACTACCCCCAGCATGACCCCCTACACGACACAAACACCACTGCACTACCCCAACCCTAAAAGACTATCCCAAGCATTACCCCCTACACTACAGAAACACCACTGCACTACCCTAAACCCTAAAACACTATCCACAGCACTACCCCTACACTACACAAACACCACTGCACTACCCTAAACTCTAAAACACTACCCCAGCACTACCCCTACACTACCCAAATACCACTGCACTACCCTAAACCCTAAAACACTACCCCCAGCACAATGCCCTACACTACCCAAACACCACTGCACTACCCTAAACCCTAAAACACTACCCCCAGCATGACCCCCTACACAACACAAACACCACTGCACTACCCCAACCCTAAAAGACTATCCCAAGCATTACCCCCTACACTACAGAAACACCACTGCACTACCCTAAACCCTAAAACACTATCCACAGCACTACCCCTACACTACACAAACACCACTGCACTACCCTAAACTCTAAAACACTTCCCCAGCACTACCACTGCACTACCCTAAACCCTAAAACACTACCCCCAGCACGACCATCTTCACTACACAAACACCACTGCACTACCCTAAACCCTAAAACACTACCCCGTACACTACAAAAACACCACTGCACTACCCTCAACCCTAAAACACTACCCCCATCACTACGCCCTACACTACACAAACACCACTGCACTACTCTAAATCACTATCCCAAGCACTACCTCCTACACTACACAAACACCACTGCACTACACCCTAAAACACGAACCCCTACACTACACAAACACCACTGCACTACCCTAAACCCTAAAACTCTACCCCCAGCACTATGCCCTACACTACTCAAACACCACTGCACTACCCTAAACCCTAAAACACTATCCCAAGCACTACCCCCTACACTACAAAAACACCACTGCACTACCCTAAACCCTAAAACACTATCCCCAGCAATACCCCATACACTACCCAAACACCACTGCAATACCCTAAACCCTAAAATACTACCCCCAGCATGACCCCCTACACTACACAAACACCACGGCACTACCCTAAACCCTAAAACTCTACCCCTAGCAGTAAGTCCTACACTACTGAAACACAACTGCACTACCCTAAATCCTAAAATACTAATCCCAGCATGACCCCCTACACTACACAAACACCACTGCACTGCCCTATTGCATTACCTACATTTTAAAACACTACCCCAGCATAACCCCCTACACTGCCCAAACACCATTGCAATACACTGCCCGAAAACACTACCCCAGCACGAACCCCTACACTACAAAAACACCACTGTACTACCCTAAACCACTACCCCCTACACTACACAAACACCACTGCACTACGCTAAACCCTAAAACACTACCCCCTACACTACCCAAATAACACTGCACTTCCCTAAAACACTATCCCAAGCACTACCCCCTACACTACACAAATACCACTGCACTACCCTAAACCCTAATACACGAACCCCTACACTACCCAAAAACCACTGCACTTCCCTAAAACACTATCTCAAGCACTACCCCCTACACTACACAATCACCACTGCACTACCCTAAAACATGAACCCCTACACTACACAAATACCACTGCACTACCTTAAACCCTAAAACAATACCCCCAGCACTACGCCATACACTACCCAAACACCAGTGCACTATCCTAAACCCTAAAACACTATCCCGAGCACTACCCCCTACACTACACAAACACCACTGCACTACCCTAAACCCTAAAAGACTACCCCCAGCAGTACCCCATACACAACCCAAACACCACTGCACTACCCTAAACCCTAAAACACTACCCCAGCATGACCCCCTACACTACCCAAACACTAATGCACTACCCTAAATCTACCCCCAGCATGACCCCCTACAGTACCCAAACACCAATGCACTACCCTAAACCCTAAAACACTATCCCCAGCACGACCCCCTATACTACACCAACACCACTGCACTAACCTAAAACACTACCCCCTACACTACACAAACAGCACTGCACTACCCTCAACCCTAAAACACTACCCCCAGCACTACACCCTACACTACCCAAACACCACTGCACTACCCTAAAACACTATCCCAAGCACTACCCCTACACTACACAAACACCACTGCACTACCCTAAACCCTAAAACACTACCCCCACACGATTCCCGACACTACCCAAACACCACTGCACTACCCTAAACCCTAAATCTACCCCCAGCATGACCCCCTAAACTACCCAAACACCACCGTACTACCCTAAACCATAAAACACGACCCCTACACTACACAAACACCACTGCACTACCCTAAACCCTAAAACACTACCCCCTAGACTACACAAACACCACTGCACTACCCTCAACCCTAAAACACTACCCCCAGCACGACCCCCTTCACTACACAAACACCACTGCACTATCCTAAACCCTAAAACTCTACCCCCTAGACTACACGAACACCACTGCACTACCCTACCCCTAAAACACTACCCCCAGCACGACCCCCTTCACTACACAAACACCACTGCACTATCCTAAACCCTAAAACACTACCTCCAGCATGATCCCCTATACTACACAAACACCACTGTACTGTCCTAAACCCTAAACCACTACCCCCAGCACTACGCCTTACACTACCCAAACACCACTGCACTACCCTAAAACACTATCCCAAGCACTACCCCTATACTACACAAACACCACTGCACTACCCTAAACCCTAAAACACAACCCCCAGCATGACCCTCTACACTACACAAACACCACTGCACTACCCGAAACCCAAAAACACTACCCCAAGCACGACCCCCTACACTACACAAACACCACTGTACTACCCTAAACCCTAAAACACTACCCCCAGTAGTATGCCGTACACTACCCAAACACAACTGCACTACCCTAAACCCTAAAACACTACTCCCAGCATGAACCCTACACTACACAAACACCACTGCACTACCCTACTGCACTATCCTATACCCTAAAACACTACCCCCAGCATGACCCCTTACACTACCCAAACACCACTGCACTGCACTGACTCAAACCCTAAAACACTACCCCTAGCATGATCCCCTTCACTACACATACACCACTGCACTGCCTTAAACCCTAAAACACTACCCCCACACTACACAAATACCACTGCACTACCTTCAACCCTAAAACACTATACCCAGCACTACCCCCTACACTACACAAACACCACTGCACTACCCTAAACCCTAAAACACTACCCCCAGCATGACCCCCTACATGACACAAACACCACTGCACTACCCCAACCCTAAAAGACTATCCCAAGCATTACCCCCTACACTCCAGAAACACCACTGCACTACCCTAAACCCTAAAACACTATCCACATCACTACCCCTATACTACACAAACACCACTGCACTACCCTAAACCCTAAAACACTACCCCAGCACTACCCCTACACTACCCAAACACCACTGCACTACCCTAAACCCTAAAACACTACCCCCAGCACAACCATCTTCACTACAAAAACACCACTGCACTACCCTAAACCCTAAAACACTACCCCGTACACTACAAAAACACCTCTGCACTACCCTCAACCCTAAAACACTACCCCCAGCACTACGCCCTACACTAAACAAACACCACTGCACTACTTTAAATCACTATCCCAAGCACTACCTCCTACACTACACAAACACCACTGCACTAAACCCTAAAACACGAACCCCTACACTACACAAACACCACTGCACTACCCTAAACCCTAAACCACTACCCCCACACGATTCCCTACACTACCCAAACACCACTGCACTACCATAAACCCTAAATCTACCCCCAGCATGACCCCCTAAACTACCCAAACACCACTGTACTACCCTAAACCATAAAACACGACCCCTACACTACACAAACACCACTGCACTTCCCTAAACCCTAAAACACTACCCCCTAGACTACACAAACACCACTGCACTACCCTCAACCCTAAAACACTACCCCAAGCACGACCCCCTTCACTACACACACACCACTACACTATCCTAAACCCTAAAACACTACCTCCAGCATGACCCCCTTCACTACACAAACACCACTGCACTATCCTAAACCCTAAAACACTACCCCCTAGACTACACGAACACCACTGCACTACCCTACCCCTAAAACACTACCCCCAGCACGTCCCCCTTCACTACACAAACACCACTGCACTATCCTAAACCCTAAAACACTACCTCCAGCATGACCCCCTATACTACACAAACACCACTGTACTATCCTAAACCCTAAACCACTACCCCCAGCACTATGCCCTACACTACCCAAACACCACTGCACTACCCTAAAACACTATCCCAAGCACTACCCCTTTACTACACAAACACCACTGCACTACCCTAAACCCTAAAACACAACCCCAGCAATACCCCCTACACTACCCAAACACCACTAAACTACCCTACACCCTAAAACACTACCCCCAGCATGACCCTCTACACTACACAAACACCACTGCACTACCCCAAACCCAAAAACACGACCCCCTACACTAAACAAACACCACTGTACTTCCCTAAACCCTAAAACACTACCCCCAGTAGTATGCCGTACACTACCCAAACACAACTGCACTACCCTAAACCCTAAAACACTACTCCCAGCATGAACCATACACTACACAAACACCACTGCACTACCCTACTGCACTATCCTATACCCTAAAACACTACCCCCAGCATGACCCCCTACACTACCCAAACACCACTGCACTGCACTGACTCAAACCCTAAAACACTACCCCTAGCATGACCCCCTTCACTACACATACACCACTGCACTGCCTTAAACCCTAAAACACTACCCCCACACTACACAAATACCACTGCACTACCTTCAACCCTAAAACACTACCCCCAGCACGACCTACACAGCTGCACTACCCTAAACCCTAAAACACTATACCCAGCACTACCCCCTACACTACACAAACACCACTGCACTACCCTAAACCCTAAAACACTACCCCCAGCATGACCCCCTACACGACACAAACACCACTGCACTACCCCAACCCTAAAAGACTACCCAAGCATTACCCCCTACACTACAGAAACACCACTGCACTACCCTAAACCCTAAAACACTATCCACATCACTACCCCTACACTACACAAACACCACTGCACTACCCTAAACCCTAAAACACTACCCCAGCACTACCCCTACACTACCCAAACACCACTGCACTACCCTAAACCCTAAAACACTACCCCCAGCATGACCCCCTACACGACACAAACACCACTGCACTACCCCAACCCTAAAAGACTATCCCAAGCATTACCCCCTACACTACAGAAACACCACTGCACTACCCTAAACCCTAAAACACTATCCACAGCACTACCCCTACACTACACAAACACCACTGCACTACCCTAAACTCTAAAACACTACCCCAGCACTACCCCTACACTACCCAAATACCACTGCACTACCCTAAACCCTAAAACACTACCCCCAGCACAATGCCCTACACTACCCAAACACCACTGCACTACCCTAAACCCTAAAACACTACCCCCAGCATGACCCCCTACACAACACAAACACCACTGCACTACCCCAACCCTAAAAGACTATCCCAAGCATTACCCCCTACACTACAGAAACACCACTGCACTACCCTAAACCCTAAAACACTATCCACAGCACTACCCCTACACTACACAAACACCACTGCACTACCCTAAACTCTAAAACACTTCCCCAGCACTACCACTGCACTACCCTAAACCCTAAAACACTACCCCCAGCACGACCATCTTCACTACACAAACACCACTGCACTACCCTAAACCCTAAAACACTACCCCGTACACTACAAAAACACCACTGCACTACCCTCAACCCTAAAACACTACCCCCATCACTACGCCCTACACTACACAAACACCACTGCACTACTCTAAATCACTATCCCAAGCACTACCTCCTACACTACACAAACACCACTGCACTACACCCTAAAACACGAACCCCTACACTACACAAACACCACTGCACTACCCTAAACCCTAAAACTCTACCCCCAGCACTATGCCCTACACTACTCAAACACCACTGCACTACCCTAAACCCTAAAACACTATCCCAAGCACTACCCCCTACACTACAAAAACACCACTGCACTACCCTAAACCCTAAAACACTATCCCCAGCAATACCCCATACACTACCCAAACACCACTGCAATACCCTAAACCCTAAAATACTACCCCCAGCATGACCCCCTACACTACACAAACACCACGGCACTACCCTAAACCCTAAAACTCTACCCCTAGCAGTAAGTCCTACACTACTGAAACACAACTGCACTACCCTAAATCCTAAAATACTAATCCCAGCATGACCCCCTACACTACACAAACACCACTGCACTGCCCTATTGCATTACCTACATTTTAAAACACTACCCCAGCATAACCCCCTACACTGCCCAAACACCATTGCAATACACTGCCCGAAAACACTACCCCAGCACGAACCCCTACACTACAAAAACACCACTGTACTACCCTAAACCACTACCCCCTACACTACACAAACACCACTGTACTACCCTAAACCCTAAAAAACTACCCCCAGCACAACCCCTACACTACACTTACACCACTGCACTACCCTAAACCCTAGAACACTACCCCAGCACGACCCCCTACACTACCCAAACACCACTGCACAACCCTACACCACGACCCCCTACACTACCCAAAGACCACTGCACTACCCTAACACACTACCCCTACACTACAGAAACAGCAGTGCACCACCCTAAACCCTAAAACACTACCCCAAGCACGACCCCCTACACTACACGAACACAACTTTACATCCCCTAAACCCAAAAACACTACCCCCAGCACGACCGTCTTCACTATACAAACACCACTGCACTACCCTAAACCCAAAAACACTACCCCCTACACTACACAAACACCACTGTACTACCCTAAACCACTACCCCCTACACTACACAAACACCACTGTACTACCCTAAACCCAAAAACACTCCCCCTAGCACGACCCCTACACTACACAAACACCACTGCACTACCCTAAACCCTAAAACACTACCCCCAGCACGACCTCCTACACTACCCAAACACCACTGCACTACCCTAAACCACGAACCCCTACACTACCCAAAGACCACTGCACTACCCTAAAACACTACCCCCTACACTACAAAAACAGCACTGCACTACCCTAAACCCTAAAACACTACCCCAAGCCCGACCCCCTACACTACACAAACACAACTTTACATCCCCTAAACCCAAAAACACTACCCCCAGCACGACCTCCTACACTACCCAAACACCTCTGCACTACCCTAAACCCTAAAACACTACCCCAGCGCTACCCCCAACACTACCCAAGCACCACTGCACTATACTAACCCCTAAAACACTACCCCCAGCACGACCCCCTGCACTACACAAACACCACTGCACTACACTAAACCCTAAATCTACCCCCAGCATGACCTCCCACACTACACAAATACCACTGCACTACCCTAAACCTACACCCAGCATGACCCCCTACACTAACCAAACACCACTGCACTACCGTAAACCCTAAAACACGACCCCCTACACTACACAAACTCCACTGCACTACCCTAAACCCTAGAACACTACCCCAGCACTACCCCTACACTAACCAAACACCACTGCACTACCCTAAACACTAAAACACGACCCCCTACACTACACAAACTCCGCTGCACTACCCTAAACCCTAGAACACTACCCCCAGCACGACCTCCTACACTACCCAAACACCACTGCACTACCCTAAACCACTATCCCCTACACTACCCAAACACCACTGCACTACCCTAAACCCTAAAACACTACCCCCAGCATGACCCCCTACACTACACAAACACAACAGCACTACCCTAAACCCTAAAACACTACCCCCAGCAGTATGCCCTACACTACCCAAACGCAACTGCACTACCCTAAACCCTAAAACACTATCCCCAGCATGATCCCCTACATTACACAAACACCACTGCACTCCCCTACTGCATTACCTACATTTTAAAACACTACCCCCAGCATAACCCCCTACACTACCCAAACACCATTGCAATACACTGCCCTAAACCCGAAAACACTACCCCAGCACGAACCCCTACACTACACAAACACCACTGCACTACCCTAAATCCTAAAACACTACCCCCAGCAGGACCCCCTACACTACACAAACACCACTGTACTACCCTAAACCACTACCCCCTACACTACACAAACACCACTGTACTACCTTAAACCCCAAAACACTATCCCCAGCACGACCCCTACACTACACAAACACCACTGCACTACCCTAAACCCTAAAACACTACCCCCAGCACGACCCCCTACACTACCCAAAGACCACTGCACTACCCTAAAACACTACCCCCTACACTACAAAAACAGCACTGCACTACCCTAAACGCTAAAACACTACCCCAAGCACGACCCCCTACACTACACGAACACAACTTTACATCCCCTAAACCCAAAAACAGTACCCCCAGCACGACCTCCTACACTACCCAAACACCTCTGCACTACCCTAAACCCTAAAACACTATCCCAGCGCTACCCCCAACACTACCCAAGCACCACTGCACTATGCTAACCCCTAAAACACTACCCCCAGCACGACCCCCTACACTACACAAACGCCACTGCACTACCCTATACCCTAAAACACGACCCCCAGCACAACCCCCTACACTACACAAACACCGCTGCACTACGCTAAAACCCTAAAACACTACCCCCTACTCTACACAAACACCACTGCACTACCCTAAATACTACTAAACACTACCCCCAGCACTACGCCCTACACTACCCAAACACCACTGCACTACCCTAAACCCTAGAACACTACCCCAGCACTACCCCTACACTACCCAAACACCACTGCACTTCCCTAAACCCTAAACTATTCCCAGCATTCCCCCTACACTGCCCAAACACCACTGCACTACCCTAAACCCGAAAACACTACACCCTACACTACCCAAATACCACTACACTTCCCTAAAACACTATCCCAAGCACTACCCCCTACACTACACAAATACCACTGCACTACCCTAAACCCTAAAACACGAACCCCTACACTACCCAAAAACCACTGCACTTCCCTAAAACACTATCTCAAGCACTACCCCCTACACTACACAAACACCACTGCACTACCCTAAACCCTAAAACACTACCCCCAGCAGTACTCCATACACTACCCAAACACCACTGCACTACCCTAAACCCTAAAACACTACCCCAGCATGACCCCCTACACTACCCAAACACTAATGCACTACCCTAAATCTACCCCCAGCATGACCCCCTACAGTACCCAAACACCAATGCACTACCCTAAACCCTAAAACACTACCCCCAGCACGACCCCCTATACTACACCAACACCACTGCACTAACCTAAAACACTACCCCCTACACTACACAAACAGCACTGCACTACCCTCAACCCTAAAACACTACCCGCAGCACTACACCCTACACTACCCAAACACCATTGCACTACCCTAAAACACTATCCCAAGCACTACCCCTACACTACACAAACACCACTGCACTACCCTAAACCCTAAAACACTACCCCCACACGATTCCCTACACTACCCAACCACCACTGCACTACCCTAAACCCTAAATCTACCCCCAGCATGACCCCCTAAACTACCCAAATACCACTGTACTACCCTAAACCATAAAACACGACCCCTACACTACACAAACACCACTGCACTACCCTAAACCCTAAAACACTACCCCCTAGACTACACAAACACCACTGCACTACCCTCAACCCTAAAACACTACACCCAGCACGACCCCCTTCACTACACACACACCACTACACTATCCTAAACCCTAAAACACTACCTCCAGCACGACCCCCTTCACTACACAAACACCACTGCACTATCCTAAACCCTAAAACACTACCCCCTAGACTACGCACACATCACTGCACTACCCTACCCCTAAAACACTACCCCCAGCACGACCCCCTTCACTACACAAACACCACTGCACTATCCTAAACCCTAAAACACTACCTCCAGCATGACCCCCTATAGTACACAAACACCACTGTACTATCCTAAACCCTAAACCACTACCCCCAGCACTAAGCCCTACACTACCCAAACACCACTGCACTACCCTAAAACACTATTTCAAGCACTACCCCTATACTACACAAACACCACTGCACTACCCTAAACCCTAAAACACAACCCCAGCAATACCCCCTACACTACCCAAACACCACTACACTACCCTAAACCCTAAAACACTACCCCCAGCATGACCCTCTACACTACACAAACACCACTGCACTACCCCAAACCCAAAAACACTACCCCAAGCACGACCCCCTACACTACACAAACACCACTGTACTACCCTAAACCCTAAAACACTACCCCCAGCAGTATGCCGTACACTACCCAAACACAACTGCACTACCCTAAACCCTAAAACACTACTCCCAGCATGAACCCTACACTAAACAAACACCACTGCACTACCCTACTGCACTATCCTATACCCTAAAACACTACCCCCAGCATGACCCCCTACACTACCCAAACACCACTGCACTGCACTGACTCAAACCCTAAAACACTACCCCTAGCATGACCCCCTTCACTACACATACACCACTGCACTGCCTTAAACCCTAAAACACTACCCCCACACTACACAAATACCACTGCACTACCTTCAACCCTAAAACACTACCCCCAGCACAACCTACACAGCTGCACTACCCTAAACCCTAAAACACTATACCCAGCACTACCCCCTACACTACACAAACACCACTGCACTACCCTAAACCCTAAAACACTACCCCCAGCATGACCCCCTACACTACACAAACACCACTGCACTACCCTAAACCCTAAAACACGACCCCCAGCACAACCCCCTACACTACACAAACACCGCTGCACTACGCTAAAACCCTAAAACACTACCCCCTACTCTACACAAACACCACTGCACTACCTTAAACCCTAAAACACTACCCCCAGCACTACGCCCTACACTACCCAAACACCACTGCACTACCCTAAACCCTAGAACACTACCCCAGCACTACCCCTACACTACCCAAACACCACTGCACTTCCCTAAACCCTAAACTATTCCCAGCATGCCCCCTACACTGCCCAAACACCACTGCACTACCCGAAACCCGAAAACACTACACCCTACACTACCCAAACACCACTTCACTACGCTAAACCCTAAAACACTACCCCCTACACTACACAAATACCACTGCACTACCCTAAACCCTAAAACACGAACCCCTACACTACCCAAAAACCACTGCACTTCCCTAAAACACTATCTCAAGCACTACCCCCTACACTACACAAACACCACTGCACTACCCTAAACCCTAAAACACTACCCCCAGCAGTACTAAAACACTACCCAAACACCACTGCACTACCCTAAACCCTAAAACACTACCCCAGCATGACCCCCTACACTACCCAAACACTAATGCACTACCCTAAATCTACCCCCAGCATGACCCCCTACAGTACCCAAACACCAATGCACTACCCTAAACCCTAAAACACTACCCCCAGCACGACCCCCTATACTACACCAACACCACTGCACTAACCTAAAACACTACCCGCTACACTACACAAACAGCACTGCACTACCCTCAACCCTAAAACACTACCCGCAGCACTACACCCTACACTACCCAAACACCATTGCACTACCCTAAAACACTATCCCAAGCACTACCCCTACACTACACAAACACCACTGCACTACCCTAAACCCTAAAACACTACCCCCACACGATTCCCTACACTACCCAACCACCACTGCACTACCCTAAACCCTAAATCTACCCCCAGCATGACCCCCTAAACTACCCAAACACCACTGTACTACCCTAAACCATAAACACGACCCCTACACTACACAAACACCACTGCACTACCCTAAACCCTAAAACACTACCCCCTAGACTACACAAACACCACTGCACTACCCTCAACCCTAAAACACTACCCCCAGCACGACCCCCTTCACTACAGACACACCACTACACTATCCTAAACCCTAAAACACTACCTCCAGCACGACCCCCTTCACTACACAAACACCACTGCACTATCCTAAACCCTAAAACACTACCCCCTAGACTACACACACACCACTGCACTACCCTACCCCTAAAACACTACCCCCAGCACGACCCCCTTCACTACACAAACACCACTGCACTATCCTAAACCCTAAAACACTACCTCCAGCATGACCCCCTATAGTACACAAACACCACTGTACTATCCTAAACCCTAAACCACTACCCCCAGCACTAAGCCCTACACTACCCAAACACCACTGCACTACCCTAAAACACTATTTCAAGCACTACCCCTATACTACACAAACACCACTGCACTACCCTAAACCCTAAAACACAACCCCAGCAATACCCCCTACACTACCCAAACACCACTACACTACCCTAAACCCTAAAACCCTACCCCCAGCATGACCCTCTACACTACACAAACACCACTGCACTACCCCAAGCACGACCCCCTACACTACACAAACACCACTGTACTACCCTAAACCCTAAAACACTACCCCCAGCAGTATGCCGTACACTACCCAAACACAACTGCACTACCCTAAACCCTAAAACACTACTCCCAGCATGAACCCTACACTACACAAACACCACTGCACTACCCTACTGCACTATCCTATACCCTAAAACACTACCCCCAGCATGACCCCCTACACTACCCAAACACCACTGCACTGCACTGACTCAAACCCTAAAACACTACCCCTAGCATGACCCCCTTCACTACACATACACCACTGCACTGCCTTAAACCCTAAAACACTACCCCCACACTACACAAATACCACTGCACTACCTTCAACCCTAAAACACTACCCCCAGCACGACCTACACAGCTGCACTACCCTAAACCCTAAAACACTATACCAGCACTACCCCCTACACTACACAAACACCACTGCACTACCCTAAACCCTAAAACACTACCCCCAGCATGACCCCCTACACTACACAAACACCACTGCACTACCCCAACCCTAAAAGACTATCCCAAGCATTACCCCCTACACTACACAAACACCACTGCACTACCCTAAAACCTAAAACACTATCCACAGCACTACCCCTACACTACACAAACACCACTGCACTACCCTAAACCCTAAAACACTACCCCAGCACTACCCCTACACTACCCAATCACCACTGCACTACCCTAAACCCTAAAACACTACCCCCAGCACGACCATCTTCACTACACAAACACCACTGCACTACCCTAAACCCTAAAACACTACCCCATACACTACAAAAACACCACTGCACTACCCTCAACCCTAAAACACTACCCCCAGCACTACGCCCTACACTACACAAATACCACTGCACTACCTTCAACCCTAAAACACTACCCCCAGCACGACCTACACAGCTGCACTACCCTAAACCCTAAAACACTATACCCAGCACTACCCCCTACACTACACAAACACCACTGCACTACCCTAAACCCTAAAACACTACCCCCAGCATGACCCCCTACACTACACAAACACCACTGCACTACCCCAACCCTAAAAGACTATCCCAAGCATTACCCCCTACACTACACAAACACCACTGCACTACCCTAAACCCTAAAACACTATCCACAGCACTACCCCTACAATACACAAATACCACTGCACTACCCTAAACCCTAAAACACTACCCCAGCACTACCCCTACACTACCCAATCACCACTGCACTACCCTAAACCCTAAAACACTACCCCTAGCACGACCATCTTCACTACACAAACACCACTGCACTACCCTAAACCCTAAAACACTACCCCGTACACTACAAAAACACCACTGCACTACCCTCAACCCTAAAACACTACTCCCAGCACTACGCCCTACACTACACAAACACCACTGCACTACTCTAAATCACTATCCCAAGCACTACCCCTACACTACACAAACACCACTGCACTAAACCATAAAACATGAACCCCTACACTACACAAACACCACTGCACTACCCTTAACCCTAAAACACTACCCCCAGCACTACGCCCTACACTACTCAAACACCACTGCACTACCCTAAACCCTAAAACACTATCCCAAGCACTACCCCTACACTACACAAACACCACTGCACTACCCTAAACCCTAAAACACTATCCCCAGCAATACCCCATACACTACCCAAACACCACTGCAATACCCTAAACCCTAAAATACTACCCCCAGCATGACCCCCTACACTACACAAACACCACGGCACTACCCTAAACCCTAAAACTCTACCCCTAGCAGTACGCCTCACACTACCGAAACACAACTGCACTACCCTAAATCCTAAAATACTATCCCCAGCATGACCCCCTACACTACACAAACACCACTGCACTACCCCAACCCTAAAAGACTATCCCAAGCATTACCCCCTACACTACACAAACACCACTGCACTACCCTAAACCCTAAAACACTATCCACAGCACTACCCCTACACTACACAAACACCACTGCACTACCCTAAACCCTAAAACACTACCCCAGCACTACCCCTACACTACCCAATCACCACTGCACTACCCTAAACCCTAAAACACTACCCCCAGCACGACCATCTTCACTACACAAACACCACTGCACTACCCTAAACCCTAAAACACTACCCCGTACACTACAAAAACACCACTGCACTACCCTCAACCCTAAAACACTACCCCCAGCACTACGCCCTACACTACACAAATACCACCGCACTACCTTCAACCCTAAAACACTACCCCCAGCACGACCTACACAGCTGCACTACCCTAAACCCTAAAACACTATACCCAGCACTACCCCCTACACTACACAAACACCACTGCACTACCCTAAACCCTAAAACACTACCCCCAGCATGACCCCCTACACTACACAAACACCACTGCACTACCCCTACCCTAAAAGACTATCCCAAGCATTACCCCCTACACTACACAAACACCACTGCACTACCCTAAACCCTAAAACACTATCCACAGCACTACCCCTACAATACACAAATACCACTGCACTACCCTAAACCCTAAAACACTACCCCAGCACTACCCCTACACTACCCAATCACCACTGCACTACCCTAAACCCTAAAACACTACCCCCAGCACGACCATCTTCACTACACAAACACCACTGCACTACCCTAAACCCTAAAACACTACCCCGTACACTACAAAAACACCACTGCACTACCCTCAACCCTAAAACACTACTCCCAGCACTACGCCCTACACTACACAAACACCACTGCACTACTCTAAATCACTATCCCAAGCACTACCCCTACACTACACAAACACCACTGCACTAAACCATAAAACATGAACCCCTACACTACACAAACACCACTGCACTACCCTTAACCCTAAAACACTACCCCCAGCACTACGCCCTACACTACTCAAACACCACTGCACTACCCTAAACCCTAAAACACTATCCCAAGCACTACCCCTACACTACACAAACACCACTGCACTACCCTAAACCCTAAAACACTATCCCCAGCAATACCCCATACACTACCCAAACACCACTGCAATACCCTAAACCCTAAAATACTACCCCCAGCATGACCCCCTACACTACACAAACACCACGGCACTACCCTAAACCCTAAAACTCTACCCCTAGCAGTACGCCTTACACTACCGAAACACAACTGCACTACCCTAAATCCTAAAATACTATCCCCAGCATGACCCCCTACACTACACAAACACCACTGCACTGCCCTATTGCATTACCTACATTTTAAAACACTACCCCCAGCATAGCCCCCTACACTGCCCAAACACCATTGCAATACACTGCCCGAAAACACTACCCCAGCACGAACCCCTACACTACACAAACAGCACTGTACTACCCTAAACTCTAGAACACTACCCCCAGCACGACCCCCTACACTACCCAAACACCACTGCACTACCCTAAACCACTACCCCTACACTACCCAAAGACCACTGCACTACCCTAACACACTACCCCTACACTACAGAAACAGCAGTGCACTACCCTAAACCCTAAAACACTACCCCAAGCACGACCCCCTACACTACACGAACACAACTTTACATCCCCTAAACCCAAAAACACTACCCCCAGCACGACCATCTTCACTACACAAACACCACTGCACTACCCTAAACCCTAAAACACTACCCCCTACACTACACAAACACCACTGTACTACCCTAAACCACTTCCCCCTACACTACACAAACACCACTGTACTACCCTAAACCCAAAAACACTACCCCTAGCACGACCCCTACACTACACAAACACCACTGCACTACCCTAAACCCTAAAACACTACCCCCAGCACGACCTCCTACACTACCCAAACACCACTGCACTACCCTAAACCACGATCCCCTACACTACCCAAAGACCACTGCACTACCCTAAAACACTACCCCCTACACTACAAAAACAGCACTGCACTACCCTAAACCCTAAAACACTACCCCAAGCACGACCCCCTACACTACACAAACTCAACTTTACATCCCCTAAACCCAAAAACACTACCCCCAGCACGACCTCCTACACTACCCAAACACCTCTGCACTACCCTAAACCCTAAAACCCTACCCCAGCGCTACCCCCAACACTACCCAAGCACCACTGCACTATGCTAACCCCTAAAACACTACCCCCAGCACGACCCCCTACACTACACAAACGCCACTGCACTACCCTAAACCCTAAAACACAACCCCCAGCACAACCCCCTACACTACACAAACACCGCTGCACTACGCTAAAACCCTAAAACACTACCCCCTACTCTACACAAACACCACTGCACTACCCTAAACCCTAAAACACTACCCCCAGCACTACGCCCTACACTACCCAAACACCACTGCACAACCCTAAACACTAGAACACTACCCCAGCACTACCCCTACACTACCCAAACACCACTGCACTTCCCTAAACCCTAAACTATTCCCAGCATGCCCCCTACACTGCCCAAACACCACTGCACTACCCTAAACCCGAAAACACTACACCCTACACTACCCACACACCACTGCACTACGCTAAACCCTAAAACACTACCCCCTACACTACCCAAATACCACTGCACTTCCCTAAAACACTATCCCAAGCACTACCCCTACACTACACAAATACCACTGCACTACCCTAAACCCTAAAACACGAACCCCTACACTACCCAAAAACCACTGCACTTCCCTAAAACACTATCTCAAGCACTACCCCCTACACTACACAAACACCACTGCACTACCCTAAACCCTAAAACAGTACCCCCAGCAGTACTAAAACACTACCCAAACACCACTGCACTACCCTAAACCCTAAAACACTACCCCAGCATGACCCCCTACACTACCCAAACACTAAAGCACTACCCTAAATCTACCCCCAGCATGACCCCCTACAGTACCCAAACACCAATGCACTACCCTAAACCCTAAAACACTACCCCCAGCACGACCCCCTATACTACACCAACACCACTGCACTAACCTAAAACACTACCCGCTACACTACACCCTACACTACCCAAACACCATTGCACTACCCTAAAACACTATCCCAAGCACTACCCCTACACTACACAAACACCACTGCACTACCCTAAACCCTAAAACACTACCCCCACACGATTCCCTACACTACCCAACCACCACTGCACTACCCTAAACCCTAAATCTACCCCCAGCATGACCCCCTAAACTACCCAAACACCACTGTACTACCCTAAACCATAAACACGACCCCTACACTACACAAACACCACTGCACTACCCTAAACCCTAAAACACTACCCCCTAGACTACACAAACACCACTGCACTACCCTCAACCCTAAAACACTACCCCCCGCACGACCCCCTTCACTACAGACACACCACTACACTATCCTAAACCCTAAAACACTACCTGCAGCACGACCCCTTCCCTACACAAACACCACTGCACTATCCTAAACCCTAAAACACTACCCCCTAGACTACACACACACCACTGCACTACCCTACCCCTAAAACACTACCCCAGCACGACCCCCTTCACTACACAAACACCACTGCACTATCCTAAACCCTAAAACACTACCTCCAGCATGACCCCCTATAGTACACAAACACCACTGTACTATCCTAAACCCTAAACCACTACCCCCAGCACTAAGCCCTACACTACCCAAACACCACTGCACTACCCTAAAACACTATTTCAAGCACTACCCCTATACTACACAAACACCACTGCACTACCCTAAACCCTAAAACACAACCCCAGCAATACCCCCTACACTACCCAAACACCACTACACTACCCTAAACCCTAAAACACTACCCCCAGCATGACCCTCTACACTACACAAACACAACTGCACTACCCCTAGCACGACCCCCTACACTACACAAACACCACTGTACTACCCTAAACCCTAAAACACTAACCCCCGGCAGTATGCCGTACACTACCCAAACACAACTGCACTACCCTAAACCCTAAAACACTACTCCCAGCATGAACCCTACACTACACAAACACCACTGCACTACCCTACTGCACTATCCTATACCCTAAAACACTACCCCCAGCATGACCCCCTACACTACCCAAACACCACTGCACTGCACTGACTCAAACCCTAAAACACTACCCCTAGCATGACCCCCTTCACTACACATACACCACTGCACTGCCTTAAACCCTAAAACACTACCCCCACACTACACAAATACCACTGCACTACCTTCAACCCTAAAACACTACCCCCAGCACGACCTACACAGCTGCACTACCCTAAACCCTAAAACACTATACCAGCACTACCCCCTACACTACACAAACACCACTGCACTACCCTAAACCCTAAAACACTACCCCCAGCATGACCCCCTACACTACACAAACACCACTGCACTACCCCAACCCTAAAAGACTATCCCAAGCATTACCCCCTACACTACACAAACACCATTGCACTACCCTAAACCCTAAAACACTATCCACAGCACTACCCCTACACTACACAAACACCACTGCACTACCCTAAACCCTAAAACACTACCCCAGCACTACCCCTACACTACCCAATCACCACTGCACTACCCTAAACCCTAAAACACTACCCCCAGCACGACCATCTTCACTACACAAACACCACTGCACTACCCTAAACCCTAAAACACTACCCCGTACACTACAAAACACCACTGCACTACCCTCAACCCTAAAACACTACCCCCAGCACTACGCCCTACACTACACAAATACCACTGCACTACCTTCAACCCTAAAACACTACCCCCAGCACGACCTACACAGCTGCACTACCCTAAACCCTAAAACACTATACCCAGCACTACCCCCTACACTACACAAACACCACTGCACTACCCTAAACCCTAAAACACTACCCCCAGCATGACCCCCTACACTACACAAACACCACTGCACTACCCCAACCCTAAAAGACTATCCCAAGCATTACCCCCTACACTACACAAACACCACTGCACTACCCTAAACCCTAAAACACTATCCACAGCACTACCCCTACAATACACAAATACCACTGCACTACCCTAAACCCTAAAACACTACCCCAGCACTACCCCTACACTACCCAATCACCACTGCACTACCCTAAACCCTAAAACACTACCCCCAGCACGACCATCTTCACTACACAAACACCACTGCACTACCCTAAACCCTAAAACACTACCCCGTACACTATAAAAACACCACTGCACTACCCTCAACCCTAAAACACTACTCCCAGCACTACGCCCTACACTACACAAACACCACTGCACTACTCTAAATCACTATCCCAAGCACTACCCCTACACTACACAAACACCACTGCACTAAACCATAAAACATGAACCCCTACACTACACAAACACCACTGCACTACCCTTAACCCTAAAACACTACCCCCAGCACTACGCCCTACACTACTCAAACACCACTGCACTACCCTAAACCCTAAAACACTATCCCAAGCACTACCCCTACACTACACAAACACCACTGCACTACCCTAAACCCTAAAACACTATCCCCAGCAATACCCCATACACTACCCAAACACCACTGCAATACCCTAAACCCTAAAATACTACCCCCAGCATGACCCCCTACACTACACAAACACCACGGCACTACCCTAAACCCTAAAACTCTACCCCTAGCAGTACGCCTTACACTACCGAAACACAACTGCACTACCCTAAATCCTAAAATACTATCCCCAGCATGACCCCCTACACTACACAAACACCACTGCACTGCCCTATTGCATTACCTACATTTTAAAACACTACCCCCAGCATAGCCCCCTACACTGCCCAAACACCATTGCAATACACTGCCCGAAAACACTACCCCAGCACGAACCCCTACACTACACAAACAGCACTGTACTACCCTAAACCCTAAAACACTACCCCCTGCACAACCCCTACACTACACTTACACCACTGCACTACCCTAAACCCTAGAACACTACCCCCAGCACGACCCCCTACACTACCCAAACACCACTGCACTACCCTAAACCTCGACCCCCTACACTACCCAAAGACCACTGCACTACCCTAACACACTACCCCTACACTACAGAAACAGCAGTGCACTACCCTAAACCCTAAAACACTACCCCAAGCACGACCCCCTACACTACACGAACACAACTTTACATCCCCTAAACCCAAAAACACTACCCCCAGCACGACCATCTTCACTACACAAACACCACTGCACTACCCTAAACCCTAAAACACTACCCCCTACACTACACAAACACCACTGTACTACCCTAAACCACTACCCCCTACACTACACAAACACCACTGTACTACCCTAAACCCAAAAACACTACCCCTAGCACGACCCCTACACTACACAAACACCACTGCACTACCCTAAACCCTAAAACACTACCCCCAGCACGACCTCCTACACTACCCAAACACCACTGCACTACCCTAAACCACGATCCCCTACACTACCCAAAGACCACTGCACTACCCTAAAACACTACCCCCTACACTACAAAAACAGCACTGCACTACCCTAAACCCTAAAACACTACCCCAAGCACGATCCCCTACACTACACGAACTCAACTTTACATCCCCTAAACCCAAAAACACTACCCCCAGCACGACCTCCTACACTACCCAAACACCTCTGCACTACCCTAAACCCTAAAACCCTACCCCAGCGCTACCTCCAACACTACCCAAGCACCACTGCACAATGCTAACCCCTAAAACACTACCCCCAGCACGACCCCCTACACTACACAAACGCCACTGCACTACCCTAAACCCTAAAACACGACCCCCAGCACAACCCCCTACACTACACAAACACCGCTGCACTACGCTAAACCCTAAAACACTACCCCCTACTCTACACAAACACCACTGCACTACCCTAAACCACTATCCCCAGCAGTACCCCCTATACTACACAAACACCACTACACTACCCTAAAACAGAACCCCCCGCACAATTCCCTACACTACCCAAACACCACTGCACTACACTAAACCGTAAATCTACCCCTAGCATGACCTCCCACACTACACAAACACCACTGCACTACCCTAAATCTACACCCAGCATGACCCCCTACACTAACCAAACACCACTGCACTACCCTAAACCCCAAAACACGACCCCCTACACTACACAAACTCCACTGCACTACCCTAAACCCTAGAACACTACCCCAGCACTACCCCTACACTACCCAAACACCACTGCACTTCCCTAAACCCTAAACTATTCCCAGCATGCCCCCTACACTGCCCAAACACCACTGCACTACCCTAAACCCGAAAACACTACACCCTACACTACCCACACACCACTGCACTACGCTAAACCCTAAAACACTACCCTCTACACTACCCAAATACCACTGCACTTCCCTAAAACACTATCCCAAGCACTACCCCCTACACTACACAAACACCACTGCACTACAGTAAACCCTAAAACACTACCCCCAGCAGTACTCCATACACTACCCAAACACCACTGCACTACCCTAAACCCTAAAACACTACCCCAGCATGACCCCCTACACTACCCAAACACTAATGCACTACCCTAAATCTACCCCCAGCATGACCCCCTACAGTACCCAAACACCAATGCACTACCCTAAACCCTAAAACACTACCCCCAGCACGACCCCCTATACTACACCAACACCACTGCACTAACCTAAAACACTACCCCCTACACTACACAAACAGCACTGCACTACCCTCAACCCTAAAACACTACCCGCAGCACTACACCCTACACTACCCAAACACCATTGCACTACCCTAAAACACTATCCCAAGCACTACCTCTACACTACACAAACACCACTGCACTACCCTAAACCCTAAAACACTACCCCCACACGATTCCCTACACTACCCAACCACCACTGCACTACCCTAAACCCTAAATCTACCCCCAGCATGACCCCCTAAACTACCCAAATACCACTGTACTACCCTAAACCATAAAACACGACCCCTACACTACACAAACACCACTGCACTACCCTAAACCCTAAAACACTACCCC
Organism: Triturus cristatus; assembly: GCF_964204655.1. Lineage (NCBI taxonomy): Eukaryota > Metazoa > Chordata > Amphibia > Caudata > Salamandridae > Triturus > Triturus cristatus. Next base: position 618,520,344 of record NC_140579.1, on the reverse strand, counting down.
CTAGACTACACAAACACCACTGCACTACCCTCAACCCTAAAACACTACCCCCAGCACGACCCCCTTCACTACACAAACACCACTGCACTATCCTAAACCCTAAAACACTACCCCCTAGACTACGCACACACCACTGCACTACCCTACCCCTAAAACACTACCCCCAGCACGACCCCCTTCACTACACAAACACCACTGCACTATCCTAAACCCTAAAACTCTACCCCCTAGACTACGCACACACCACTGCACTACCCTACCCCTAAAACACTACCCCCAGCACGACCCCCTTCACTACACAAACACCACTGCACTATCCTAAACCCTAAAACACTACCTCCAGCATGACCCCCTATAGTACACAAACACCACTGTACTATCCTAAACCCTAAACCACTACCCCCAGCACTAAGCCCTACACTACCCAAACACCACTGCACTACCCTAAAACACTATTTCAAGCACTACCCCTATACTACACAAACACCACTGCACTACCCTAAACCCTAAAACACAACCCCAGCAATACCCCCTACACTACCCAAACACCACTACACTACCCTAAACCCTAAAACACTACCCCCAGCATGACCCTCTACACTACACAAACACCACTGCACTACCCCAAACCCAAAAACACTACCCCAAGCACGACCCCCTACACTACACAAACACCACTGTACTACCCTAAACCCTAAAACACTACCCCCAGCAGTATGCCGTACACTACCCAAACACAACTGCACTACCCTAAACCCTAAAACACTACTCCCAGCATGAACCCTACACTACACAAACACCACTGCACTACCCTACTGCACTATCCTATACCCTAAAACACTACCCCCAGCATGACCCCCTACACTACCCAAACACCACTGCACTGCACTGACTCAAACCATAAAACACTACCCCTAGCATGACCCCCTTCACTACACATACACCACTGCACTGCCTTAAACCCTAAAACACTACCCCCACACTACACAAATACCACTGCACTACCTTCAACCCTAAAACACTACCCCCAGCACGACCTACACAGCTGCACTACCCTAAACCCTAAAACACTATACCCAGCACTACCCCCTACACTACACAAACACCACTGCACTACCCTAAACCCTAAAACACTACCCCCAGCATGACCCCCTACACTACACAAACACCACTGCACTACCCTAAACCCTAAAACACGACCCCCAGCACAACCCCCTACACTACACAAACACCGCTGCACTACGCTAAAACCCTAAAACACTAACCCCTACTCTACACAAACACCACTGCACTACCCTAAACCCTAAAACACTACCCCCAGCACTACGCCCTACACTACCCAAACACCACTGCACTACCCTAAACCCTAGAACACTACCCCAGCACTACCCCTACACTACCCAAACACCACTGCACTTCCCTAAACCCTAAACTATTCCCAGCATGCCCCCTACACTGCCCAAACACCACTGCACTACCCTAAACCCGAAAACACTACACCCTACACTACCCACACACCACTGCACTACGCTAAACCCTAAAACACTACCCCTACACTACCCAAATACCACTGCACTTCCCTAAAACACTATCCCAAGCACTACCCCTACACTACACAAATACCACTGCACTACCCTAAACCCTAAACCACGAACCCCTACACTACCCAAAAACCACTGCACTTCCCTAAAACACTATCTCAAGCACTACCCCCTACACTACACAAACACCACTGCACTACCCTAAACCCTAAAACACTACCCCCAGCAGTACTCCATACACTACCCAAACACCACTGCACTACCCTAAACACTACCCCAGCATGACCCCCTACACTACCCAAACACTAATGCACTACCCTAAATCTACCCCCAGCATGACCCCCTACAGTACCCAAACACCAATGCACTACCCTAAACCCTAAAACACTACCCCCAGCACGACCCCCTTTACTACACCAACACCACTGCACTAACCTAAAACACTACCCGCTACGCTACACAAACAGCACTGCACTACCCTCAACCCTAAAACACTACCCGCAGCACTACACCCTACACTACCCAAACACCATTGCACTACCCTAAAACACTATCCCAAGCACTACCCCTACACTACACAAACACCACTGCACTACCCTAAACCCTAAAACACTACCCCCACACGATTCCCTACACTACCCAACCAGCACTGCACTACCCTAAACCCTAAATCTACCCCCAGCATGACCCCCTAAACTACCCAAACACCACTGTACTACCCTAAACCATAAAACACGACCCCTACACTACACAAACACCACTGCCCTACCCTAAACCCTAAAACACTACCCCCTAGACTACACAAACACCACTGCACTACCCTCAACCCTAAAACACTACCCCCAGCACGACCCCCTTCACTACAGACACACCACTACACTATCCTAAACCCTAAAACACTACCTCCAGCACGACCCCCTTCACTACACAAACACCACTGCACTATCCTAAACCTTAAAACACTACCCCCTAGACTACACACACACCACTGCACTACCCTACCCCTAAAACACTACCCCCAGCACGACCCCCTTCACTACACAAACACCACTGCACTATCCTAAACCCTAAAACACTACCTCCAGCATGACCCCCTATAGTACACAAACACCACTGTACTATCCTAAACCCTAAACCACTACCCCCAGCACTAAGCCCTACACTACCCAAACACCACTGTACTACCCTAAAACACTATTTCTAGCACTACCCCTATACTACACAAACACCACTGCACTACCCTAAACCCTAAAACACAACCCCAGCAATACCCCCTACACTACCCAAACACCACTACACTACCCTAAACCCTAAAACACTACCCCCAGCATGACCCTCTACACTACACAAACACCACTGCACTACCCCAAGCACGACCCCCTACACTACACAAACACCACTGTACTACCCTAAACCCTAAAACACTACCCCCAGCAGTATGCCGTACACTACCCAAACACAACTGCACTACCCTAAACCCTAAAACACTACTCCCAGCATGAACCCTACACTACACAAACACCACTGCACTACCCTACTGCACTATCCTATACCCTAAAACACTACCCCCAGCATGACCCCCTACACTACCCAAACACCACTGCACTTCACTGACTCAAACCCTAAAACACTACCCCTAGCATGACCCCCTTCACTACACATACACCACTGCACTGCCTTAAACCCTAAAACACTACCCCCACACTACACAAATACCACTGCACTACCTTCAACCCTAAAACACTACCCCCAGCACGACCTACACAGCTGCACTACTCTAAACCCTAAAACACTATACCCAGCACTACCCCTACACTACACAAACACCACTGCACTACCCTAAACCCTAAAACACTACCCCCAGCATGACCCCCTACACTACACAAACACCACTGCACTACCCCAACCCTAAAAGACTATCCCAAGCATTACCCCCTACACTACACAAACACCACTGCACTACCCTAAACCCTAAAACACTATCCACAGCACTACCCCTACACTACACAAACACCACTGCACTACCCTAAACCCTAAAACACTACCCCAGCACTACCCCTACACTACCCAATCACCACTGCACTACCCTAAACCCTAAAACACTACCCCCAGCACGACCATCTTCACTACACAAACACCACTGCACTACCCTAAACTCTAAAACACTACCCCGTACACTACAAAAACACCACTGCACTACCCTCAACCCTAAAACACTACCCCCAGCACTACGCCCTACACTACACAAATACCACTGCACTACCTTCAACCCTAAAACACTACCCCCAGCACGACCTACACAGCTGCACTACCCTAAACCCTAAAACACTATTCCCAGCACTACCCCCTACACTACACAAACACCACTGCACTACCCTAAACCCTAAAACACTATCCCCAGCATGACCCCCTACACTACACAAACACCACTGCACTACCCCAACCCTAAAACACTATCCCAAGCATTACCCCCTACACTACACAAACACCACTGCACTACCCTAAACCCTAAAACACTATCCACAGCACTACCCCTACACTACACAAATACCACTGCACTACCCTAAACCCTAAAACACTACCCCAGCACTACCCCTACACTACCCAATCACCACTGCACTACCCTAAACCCTAAAACACTACCCCCAGCACGACCATCTTCACTACACAAACACCACTGCACTACCCTAAACCCTAAAACACTACCCCGTACACTACAAAAACACCACTGCACTACCCTCAACCCTAAAACACTACTCCCAGCACTACGCCCTACACTACACAAACACCACTGCACTACTCTAAATCACTATCCCAAGCACTACCCCTACACTACACAAACACCACTGCACTAAACCATAAAACATGAACCCCTACACTACACAAACACCACTGCACTACCCTTAACCCTAAAACACTACCCCCAGCACTACGCCCTACACTACTCAAACACCACTGCACTACCCTAAACCCTAATACACTATCCCAAGCACTACCCCTACACTACACAAACACCACTGCACTACCCTAAACCCTAAAACACTATCCCCAGCAATACCCCATACACTACCCAAACACCACTGCAATACTTAAACCCTAAAATACTACCCCCAGCATGACCCCCTACACTACACAAACACCACGGCACTACCCTAAACCCTAAAACTCTACCCCTAGCAGTACGCCTTACACTACCGAAACACAACTGCACTACCCTAAATCCTAAAATACTATCCCCAGCATGACCCCCTACACTACACAAACACCACTGCACTGCCCTATTGCATTACCTACATTTTAAAACACTACCCCCAGCATAGCCCCCTACACTGCCCAAACACCATTGCAATACACTGCCCGAAAACACTACCCCAGCACGAACCCCTACACTACACAAACACCACTGTACTACCCTAAACCCTAAAACACTACCCCCAGCACAACCCCTACACTACACTTACACCACTGCACTACCCTAAACCCTAGAACACTACCCCCAGCACGACCCCCTACACTACCCAAACACCACTGCACTACCCTAAACCACTACCCCCTACACTACCCAAAGACCACTGCACTACCCTAACACACTACCACTACACTACAGAAACAGCAGTGCACTACCCTAAACCCTAAGACACTACCCCAAGCACGACCCCCTACACTACACGAACACAACTTTACATCCCCTAAACCCAAAAACACTACCCCCAGCACGACCATCTTCACTACACAAACACCACTGCACTACCCTAAACCCTAAAACACTACCCCCTACACTACACAAACACCTCTGTACTACCCTAAACCACTACCCCCTACACTACACAAACACCACTGTACTACCCTAAACCCAAAAACACTACCCCTAGCACGACCCCTACACTACACAAACACCACTGCACTACCCTAAACCCTAAAACACTACCCCCAGCACGACCTCCTACACTACCCAAACACCACTGCACTACCCTAAACCACGATCCCCTACACTACACGAACTCAACTTTACATCCCCTAAACCCAAAAACACTACCCCCAGCACGACCTCCTACACTACCCAAACACCTCTGCACTACCCTAAACCCTAAAACACTACCCCAGCGCTACCCCCAACACTACCCAAGCACCACTGCACTATGCTAACCCCTAAAACACTACCCCCAGCACGACCCCCTACACTACACAAACGCCACTGCACTACCCTAAACCCTAAAACACGACCCCCAGCACAACCCCCTACACTACACAAACACCGCTGCACTACGCTAAACCCTAAAACACTACCCCCTACTCTACACAAACACCACTGCACTACCCTAAACCCTAAAACACTACCCCCAGCACTACGCCCTACACTACCCAAACACCACTGCACTACCCTAAACCACTATCCCCAGCAGTACCCCCTATACTACACAAACACCACTACACTACCCTAAAACAGTACCCCCCGCACAATTCCCTACACTACCCAAACACCACTGCACTACACTAAACCGTAAATCTACCCCTAGCATGACCTCCCACACTACACAAACACCACTGCACTACCCTAAATCTACACCCAGCATGACCCCCTACACTAACCAAACACCACTGCACTACCCTAAACCCCAAAACACGACCCCCTACACTACACAAACTCCACTGCACTACCCTAAACCCTAGAACACTACCCCAGCACTACCCCTACACTACCCAAACACCACTGCACTTCCCTAAACCCTAAACTATTCCCAGCATGCCCCCTACACTGCCCAAACACCACTGCACTACCCTAAACCCGAAAACACTACACCCTACACTACCCACACACCAATGCACTACGCTAAACCCTAAAACACTACCCCCTACTCTACACAAACACCACTGCACTACCCTAAACCCTAAAACACTATCCCAAGCACTACCCCTACACTACACTACTAACCAGGTTCAGAGGTGTCATTAAAACGTTTCTTTTTAATAAAATTAAGTAACCCCGCTGCATTCTGTGTTGTTGTGTTCACCTTTTTTGGCGCCAGGACGCCCCTTTGCTGGGGCAGCTGTGCGCGGTACAAAAATCAGTAACATAACATAACATAACACAAACACCACTGCACTACCCTAAACCCTAAAACACTATCCCCAGCAATACCCCATACACTACCCAAACACCACTGCAATACCCTAAACCCTAAAATACTACCCCCAGCATGACCCCCTACACTACACAAACACCACAGCACTACCCTAAACCCTAAAACTCTACCCCTAGCAGTACGCCTTACACTACCGAAACACAACTGCACTACCCTAAATCCTAAAATACTATCCCCAGCATGACCCCCTACACTACACAAACACTACTGCACTGCCCTATTGCATTACCTACATTTTAAAACACTACTCCCAGCATAGCCCCCTACACTGCCCAAACACCATTGCAATACACTGCCCGAAAACACTACCCCAGCACGAACCCCTACACTACACAAACACCACTGTACTACCCTAAACCCTAAAACACTACCCCCAGCACAACCCCTACACTACACTTACACCACTGCACTACCCTAAACCCTAGAACACTACCCCCAGCACGACCCCCTACACTACCCAAACACCACTGCACTACCCTAAACCACTACCCCCTACACTACCCAAAGACCACTGCACTACCCTAACACACTACCCCTACACTACAGAAACAGCAGTGCACTACCCTAAACCCTAAAACACTACCCCAAGCACGACCCCCTACACTACACGAACACAACTTTACATCCCCTAAACCCAAAAACACTACCCCCAGCACGACCATCTTCACTACACAAACACCACTGCACTACCCTAAACCCTAAAACACTACCCCCTACACTACACAAACACCACTGTACTACCCTAAACCACTACCCCCTACACTACACAAACACCACTGTACTACCCTAAACCCAAAAACACTACCCCTAGCATGACCCCTACACTACACAAACACCACTGCACTACCCTAAAACCCTAAAACACTACCCCCAGCACGACCTCCTACACTACCCAAACACCACTGCACTACCCTAAACCACGATCCCCTACACTACCCAAAGACCACTGCACTACCCTAAAACACTACCCCCTACACTACAAAAATAGCACTGCACTACCCTAAACCCTAAAACACTACCCCAAGCACGACCCCCTACACTACACGAACTCAACTTTACATCCCCTAAACCCAAAAACACTACCCCCAGCACGACCTCCTACACTACCCAAACACCTCTGCACTACCCTAAACCCTAAAACACTACCCCAGCGCTACCCCCAACACTACCCAAGCACCACTGCACTATGCTAACCCCTAAAACACTACCCCCAGCACGACCCCCTACACTACACAAACGCCACTGCACTACCCTAAACCCTAAAACACGACCCCCAGCACAACCCCCTACACTACACAAACACCACTGCACTACCCTAAACCCTAAAACACTACCCCCAGCACTACGCCCTACACTACCCAAACACCACTGCACTACCCTAAACCACTATCCCCAGCAGTACCCCCTATACTACACAAACACCACTACACTACCCTAAAACAGTACCCCCCGCACAATTCCCTACACTACCCAAACACCACTGCACTACACTAAACCGTAAATCTACCCCTAGCATGACCTCCCACACCACACAAACACCACTGCACTACCCTAAATCTACACCCAGCGTGACCCCCTACACTAACCAAACACCACTGCACTACCCTAAACCCCAAAACACGACCCCCTACACTACACAAACTCCACTGCACTACCCTAAACCCTAGAACACTACCCCAGCACTACCCCTACACTACCCAAACACCACTGCACTTCCCTAAACCCTAAACTATTCCCAGCATGCCCCCTACACTGCCCAAACACCACTGCACTACCCTAAACCCGAAAACACTACACCCTACACTACCCACACACCAATGCACTACGCTAAACCCTAAAACACTACCCTCTACACTACCCAAATACCACTGCACTTCCCTAAAACACTATCCCAAGCACTACCCCCTACACTACACAAATACCACTGCACTACCCTAAACCCTAAAACACGAACCCCTACACTACCCAAACACCACTGCACCTCCCTAAAACACTATCTCAAGCACTACCCCCTACACTACCCAAACACCACTGCACCTCCCTAAAACACTATCTCAAGCACTACCCCCTACACTACACAAACACCACTGCACTACCCTAAAACATGAAACCCTACACTACACAAATACCACTGCACTACCTTAAACCCTAAAACAATACCCCCAGCACTACACCCTACACTACCCACACACCACTGCACTACGCTAAACCCTAAAACACTACCCTCTACACTACCCAAATACCACTGCACTTCCCTAAAACACTATCCCAAGCACTACCCCCTACACTACACAAATACCACTGCACTACCCTAAACCCTAAAACACGAACCCCTACACTACCCAAACACCACTGCACCTCCCTAAAACACTATCTCAAGCACTACCCCCTACACTACCCAAACACCACTGCACCTCCCTAAAACACTATCTCAAGCACTACCCCCTACACTACACAAACACCACTGCACTACCCTAAAACATGAACCCCTACACTACACAAATACCACTGCACTACCTTAAACCCTAAAACAATACCCCCAGCACTACGCCATACACTACCCAAACACCACTGCACTACCCTAAACCCTAAAACACTATCCCGAGCACTACCCCCTACAGTACACAAACACCACTGCACTACCCTAAACCCTAAAACACTACCCCCAGCAGTACCCCATACACTACCCAAAAACCACTGCACTACCCTAAACCCTAAAACACTACCCCAGCATGACCCCCTACACTACCCAAACACTAATGTACTACCCTAAATCTACCCCCAGCATGACCCCCTACAGTACCCAAACACCAATGCACTACCCTAAACCCTAAAACACTACCCCCAGCACGACCCCCTATACTACACCAACACCACTGCACTAACCTAAAACACTACCCCCTACACTACACAAACAGCACTGCACTACCCTCAACCCTAAAACACTACCCCCAGCACTACACCCTACACTACCCAAACACCACTGCACTACCCTAAAACACTATCCCAAGCACTACCCCTACACTACACCCTAAACCCTAAAACACTACCCCACACGATTCCCTACACTACCCAAACACCACTGCACTACCCTAAACCCAAAATCTACCCCCAGCATGACACCCTAAACTACCCAAACACCACTGTACTACCCTAAACCCTAAAACACTACCCCCACACGACCCCTACACTACACAAACACCACTGCACTACCCTAAACCCTAAAACACTACCCCCTAGACTACACAAACACCACTGCACTACCCTCAACCCTAAAACACTACCCCCAGCACGACCCCCTTCACTACACAAACACCACTACACTATCCTAAACCCTAAAACACTACCTCCAGCATGACCCCCTTCACTACACAAACACCACTGCACTATCCTAAACCCTAAAACACTACCCCCTAGACTACACAAACACCACTGCACTACCCTACCCCTAAAACACTACCCCCAGCACGACCCCCTTCACTACACAAACACCACTGCACTATCCTAAACCCTAAAACACTACCTCCAGCATGACCCCCTTCACTACACAAACACCACTGTACTATCCTAAACCCTAAACCACTACCCCCAGCACTACACCCTACACTACCCAAACTCCACTGCACTACCCTAAAACACTATCCCAAGCACTACCCCTATACTACACAAACACCACTGCACTACCCTAAACCCTAAAACACAACCTCAGCAATACCCCCTACACTACCCAAACACCACTACGCTACCCTAAGCCCTAAAACACTACCCCCAGCATGACCCTCTACACTACACAAACACCACTGCACTACCCCAAACCCAAAAACACTACCCCAAGCATGACCCCCTACACGACACAAACACCACTGTACTACCCTAAACCCTAAAACACTACCCCCAGCAGTATGCCGTACACTACCCAAACACAACTGCACTACCCTAAACCCTAAAACACTACTCCAAGCATGACCTCCTACACTACACAAACAGCACTGCACTACCCTACTGCACTATCCTATACCCTAAAACACTACCCCCAGCATGACCCCCTACACTACCCAAACACCACTGCACTGCACTGACTCAAACCCTAAAACACTACCCCTAGCATGACCCCTTCACTAAACATACACCACTGCACTGCCTTAAACCCTAAAACACTACCCCCACACTACACAAATACCACTGCACTACCTTCAACCCTAAAACACTACCCCCAGCACGACCTATACAGCTGCACTACCCTAAACCCTAAAACACTATACCCAGCACTACCCCCTACACTACCCAAACACCACTGCACTACCCTAAACCCTAAAACACTACCCCCAGCACGACCATCTTCACTACACAAACACCACTGCACTCCCCTAAACCCTAAAACACTACCCCGGACACTACAAAAACACCACTGCACTACCCTCAACACTAAAACACTACCCCCAGCACTACGCCCTACACTACACAAACACCACTGCACTACTCTAAATCACTATCCCAAGCACTACCCCCTACACTACACAAACACCACTGCACTAAACCCTAAAACACGAACGCCTACACTACGCAAACACCACTGCCCTACCCTAAACCCTGAAACACTACCCCCAGCACGACCCCCTACACTACCCAAACACCACTGCACAACCCTAAACCACGACCCGCTACACTACCCAAAGACCACTGCACTACCCTAACACACTACCCCTACACTACAGAAACAGCAGTGCACTACCCTAAACACTAAAACACTACTCCTAGCATGACCCCCTTCACTAAACATACACCACTGCACTGCCTTAAACCCTAAAACACTACCCCCACACTACACAAATACCACTGCACTACCTTCAACCCTAAAACACTACCCCCAGCACGACCTACACAGCTGCACTACCCTAAACCCTAAAACACTATACCCAGCACTACCCCCTACACTACCCAAACACCACTGCACTACCCTAAACCCAAAAACACTACCCCCAGCACGACCATCTTCACTACACAAACACCACTGCACTACCCTAAACCCTAAAACACTACCCCCTACACTACACAAACACCACTGCACTACCCTCAACCCTAAAACACTACCACCAGCACTACGCCCTACACTACACAAACACCACTGCACTACTCTAAATCACTATTCCAAGCACTACCCCCTACACTACACAAACACAACTGCACTAACCTAAACCCTAAAACACGAACCCCTACACTACACAAACACCACTGCACTACCCTAAACCCTAAAACACTACCACCAGCACTACGCCCTATACTACCTAAACACCACTGCACTACCCTAAACCCTAAAACACTATCCCAAGCACTACCCCTTACACTACACAAACACCACTGCACTACCCTAAACCCTTAAACACTATCCCCAGCAATACCCCATACACTACCCAAATACCACTTCAATACCCTAATCCCTAAAATACTACCCCCAGCATGACCCCCTACACTACACAAACACCACGGCACTACCCTAAACCCTAAAACACTACCCCAGCAGTACGCCCTACACTACCCAAACACAACTGCAATACCCTAAATCCTACAATACTATCCCCAGCATGACCCCCTACACTACACAAACACCACTGCACAGCCCTACTGCATTACCTACATTTTAAAACACTACCCCCAGCAGAAACCCCTACACTGCCCAAACACCATTGCAATACACTGCCCGAAAACACTACCCCAGCACAAACCCCTACACTACAAAAACACCACTGCACTACCCTAAATCCTAAAACACTATCCCCAGCAGGACCCCCTACACTACACAAACACCATTGTACTACCCTAAACCACTACCCCCTACACTACACAAACACCACTGTACTACCCTGAACTCTAAAACACTAGCCCCAGCACGACCCCTACACTACCCAAACACCACTGCACTACACTAAACCCTAAATCTACCCCTAGCATGACCTTCCACACTACACAAACACCACTGCACTACCCTAAATCTACACCCAGCATGACCCCCTACACTAACCAAACACCACTGCACTACTCTAAACCCTAAAACACGACCCCCTACACTACACAAACTCCACTGCACTACCCTAAACCCTAGAACACTACCCCAGCACTACCCCTACACTACCCAAACACCACTGCACTTCCCTAAACCCTAAACTATTCCCAGCATGCCCCCGACACTGCCCAAACACCACTGCACTACCCTAAACCCGAAAACACTACACCCTACACTACCCACACACCACTGCACTACGCTAAACCCTAAAACACTACCCCCTACACTACCCAAATACCACTGCACTTCCCTAAAACACTATCCCACGCACTACCCCTACACTACACAAAAACCACTGCACTACCCTAAACCCTAAAACATGAACCCCTACACTACCCAAACACCACTGCACTTCCCTAAAACACTATCTCAAGCACTACCCCCTACACTACACAAACACCACTGCACTACCCTAACACATACACCCCTACACTACACAAATACCACTGCACTACCTTAAACCCTAAAACAATACCCCCAGCACTACGCGATACACTACCCAAACACCACTGCACTACCCTAAACCCTAAAACACTATCCCGAGCACTACCCCCTACACTACACAAATACCACTGAACTACCCTAAACCCTAAAACACTACCCCCAGCAGTTCCCCATACACTACCCAAACACCACTGCACTACCCTAAACCCTAAAACACTACCCCAGCATGACCCACTACACTACCCAAACACTAATGCACTACCCTAAATCTACCCCCAGCATGACCCCCTACAGTACCCAAACACCAATGCACTACCCTAAACCCTAAAACACTACCCCCAGCATGACCCCCATACTACACCAACACCACTGCACTAACCTAAAACACTACCCCCTACACTACACAAACAGCACTGCACTACCCTCAACCCTAAAACACTACCCCCAGCACTACACCCTACACTACCCAAACACCTCTGCACTACCCTAAAACACTATCCCAAGCACTACCCATACACTACACAAACACCACTGCACTACCCTAAACCCTAAAACAGTACCCCCACACAATTCCCTACAGTACCCAAACACCACTGCACTACCCTAAACCATAAAACACGACCCCTACACTACACAAACACCACTGCACTACCCTAAACCCTAAAACACTACCCCCTAGACTACACAAACACCACTGCACTACCCTCAACCCTAAAACACTACCCCCAGCACGACCCCCTAAACTACCCAAACACCACTGTACTACCCTAAACCATAAAACACGACCCCTACACTACACAAACACCACTGCACTACCCTAAACCCTAAAACACTACCCCCTAGACTACACAAACACCACTGCACTACCCTCAACCCTAAATCACTACCCCCAGCATGACCCCCTAAACTACCAAACACCACTGTACTACCCTAAACCATAAAACACGACCCCTACACTACACAAACACCACTGCACTACCCTAAACCCTAAAACACTACCCCTAGACTACCCAAACACCACTGCAATACCCTAAACCCTAAAATACTACCCCCAGCATGACCCCCTACACTACACAAACACCACTGCACTACCCTAAACCCTAAAACACTTCCCCCAGCAGTACCCCATACACTACCCAAACACCACTGCACTACCCTAAATCCTAAAATACTACCCCCAGCATGACTCCCTACACTACACAAACCCCACGGCACTACCCTAAACGCTAAAACACTACCCCTAGCAGTACGCCCTACACTACACAAACACAACTGCACTACCCTAAACCCTAAAACACTATCCACAGCACTACCCCCTACAACATACAAACACCACTGCACTACCCTAAACTCTAAAACACTACACCAGCACTAACCCTACAGTACCCAAACACAACTGCACAAACCTTGCTGCTTGCTGTTGCTGCCCGGACGATCTGGAGTCTTTGCCTGCCGTCGTTGGATTGTGCCCCGTGCTGAGGGGAGGAACTTGCATCTTGCCGGACCCGCTGCGCGGGTCCCACTGCGCTAGGAGTCACTGTGGGGAGGCGAGCTGAAAAAGAACTGAGCCCTCGTGAACCGGCAGGGCTGCGAGCAGCCCAGCAGGGACTCCATTGCCCAGGAGTCCCTGCGTGTCACACCTGTGGCCGCTCTCCCTGCCGGCCACGCCCCCCGACACCGTAAAAGCAGCCTGTGTTCGAAACACTGCGGGAAACCCTGCTGCTTGCTGTTGCTGCCCGGACGATCTGGAGTCTTTGCCTGCCGTCGTTGGATTGTGCCCCGCGCTGAGGGGAGGAACTTGCATCTTGCCGGACCCGCTACGCGGGTCCCGCTGCGCTAGGAGTCACTGTGGGGAGCCGAGCTGAAAAAGAACTGAGCCCTCGTGAACCGGCAGGGCTGCGAGCAGCCCAGCAGGGACTCCATTGCCCAGGAGTCCCTGCGTGTCACACCTGTGGCCGCTCTCCCTGCCAGCCACGCCCCCAGCCCTGCCCCACCCCTAGATAACCAGCTGGAGTCACCGCTGCGCGGGAGCGAGCGGGGCGAAGACCGGGCTAAGAGCGGGCCGTTTGAGGCCGTTCGAGGTCTGCGAGGACTGGACTGGGCCACCCTCTTTTGTTCTTTTCCCAACATTTCCTCGTCTGAGCCTAAATTGACAAACCATTCTATCATTTCATCCCCACTGTTAAGCCAGGGGTTTGCCCTTGTTGTTGTTGTTAAGTTATGTGCACCAGGTTAACACGGAGCAAGGCCGCCAAGGGTGGCCCTCCAATCAATGGCCCCATGGATGATTTCATCACCCGTACCAATATAGCCATAGACCATGAAATTTCTTAACTTCAGACTCTTGTCTCCCTGGAATTGGCAGCCGCCAGAAGACTGTCCCAGGTAATCGAACTCTCAAAAAAATCCTCCCTGGGCCACATAGCCACCGCGGTTACCCCGGAGCGTCCAGCCATTCCCCATTGTGTAGTCACGCAGGTTGATGTTCACCACACCCCGACTCTTCCCCCATTTTCCCCTACTTTAGAGCCACCGACTCAGGAAAGTGTAGTGAACCTACCTACCATTTCTCTCAAGCAGGATGTTAGTTTTAATTCCCCCACCCCTGTAATGTTTTCACCTATGTGTATCACTAGTAAAGATAAACAACCTAAAAGAAAATGCAATTCTTGGTCTGCTTACTGTCGTAAGAAGGCTAAAATTGCGGTTGCACAACAGCTGAAATTGATTAGTGTACCGGTATCCAATGCTATAGGAGGGTGTGTTTCCAGGGAACAACCACAATGTGAGGGAGCCAAAGAGGGGACAGCCACTGCTTCTTCCACCATCATGGCAGAGGATGAGGGCTTACACGTAGAGGGTGGAAAGGAATGAAGGGGAATTTATAGGTTTAGTTTGGGAAACTCTCAAGAAACTTCTCTCCCCCCTTGATCTTAGACTCTCACGCATTGAGAATAACTTGCTTGAGATGGAAAAGAGCATTATTGCCCTGGCCACTCTCGGCCTGAGAAGTCTAGAAAATCAGGGCTTTCCTGTAGTTGACCCACCACCTCAAGTCCTAATTTCACAAGCCCCGCAACCCCCCCCCTCCAGTACCAGCTTTTGTACGGCCGGTTCCCAAACCGCGGACCGTGGGTGTGGATCATATTACCACCGCCCCCAAACTTAAGGCTCCCAAGCGCCCCACCCCTCAACCATCAGTCAAACCTAATGTAGGCGTCCCACATAGACCCCCTCCCAGTGAAGTGGCGTACCAACCAACCCAAGGCCCTCCTGTTAAGAACAATTTTAGAGGGGGCTATATTGATCTCCCTCCAGAGGCCAATGATTATGTGGTTGTGTTGACGGGTGTCCCCCAGATTGGAAACGGACAATACGAGAACCACTGGTCTCTGAAGAATAAGATAATGCATTGGCTTAATGTGAATAGACCAATTCCCAATGGCCGGAGAAGTAGAGTCCTGATGGTACGTAGAATCCCCTGGGTGGGTCCCACAAGGAAAACCAGTTCCGGGGACTGTATAGTGGTGACCTTTGAGGACCCTCACATGGCACACCACATCTGTTCTTGGCCCATTGGTGAAGGTTCTCTTGTTATACCTAGGCCACTGTCCTTCTTTTATCCACCACGCCCTAGACGTACACGGGAAGAGGACTGGTCATTAGTACACCATCACACTTGGAGGAGTCATCCTAATATCCACCAAGATTTCCCCTTAAACTGGAATGGCCTCCCAACCTCGAATAGGTTTGGTGGTCTTGAGGAGGTAGATTGACTCCCAAGGCAATCTGCTCTCCAAGCACCTTCACCACAGGTCCTAGGGCTCACAGAATCTTTTCCTGTGTTGATTGAACCTTCTGCTGTTAGCTCCCTAGGCCCAGAGGGAATGCCATTTGCTTTACCTACAGAGGGGGGATTGAACACGTCATGCACTTTAGGCTCCCAAGTCGTAGTGGAACGATTGGACTCTCCTCGTATGATTCCCTTGCCACCTACTCAGAATGTCCCAACAGATAGGAAGTTGACCGATGCAGTAATGGCTCCCTACTATCACCAGATTGAGCCACTGCATAGGTTAAATAGAACAGCTGCGGGGGTAGCAGGACCTGTGCTCAATCTGGCTATACCTGTTAACCCTTCAAGACAGATTACCCCAGCCGAACCCTTGTTAAAGATCATAAGTTGGAATGTGTCAGGGCTTGCCCGCAGCTTTGAAATTCCCGAATGGAACGCCTTTTTGGACCCTTATAACATCTGTCTCTTGCAGGAAACCTGGTGCCTAGAACCCAGGCACAGAGTAGGCTTCACGACCTACTTCGTCCCAGCTTCCCAACAACATGGATGCAAAGGTCGCCCGTCTGGTGGCCTTCTTATATGGGTCAATATCGCACTAGGTTTAAGTGTAAGCCAAAAGTCCACTCATTCTCCTGACCTTCAGAGGATAACTATACTATGCCCAGGGGGAAGGAAGTTAGAAGTTTTTAACCTCTATCTAAGGGGGGCCAGGGGTGGGGCATCATCTCTATCCTCTACAGGTTTAAACAGTGATCTAGCCGCCTGCAGCATTGATTCTTACGTTCTTCTTGCAGGCGACTTCAACTGCTGCTTTGAACCATTGGCTAGGGAGGACATTCTGGAGACTTGGGATGAGGACACAAGGAGAGGTATCCCCACCCTGACCCTAGACCCGATTCCTAAATGGACGCAGAGTGCGATAGACATCAATGCACTCTGCTTGGAACACGACCTAAGACCAACTAATGGACGATCCAAATCGGATCCTATGGGTGCGCATACCTACAACAGGATGGGACATACCTCCAGAATAGACTATATCATGCTGAATTACAATCTGTGGTCATTCCACTATGACATGGAGGTTATAGCGTCTTGTGATAGTGACCACAATCCTCTCTCTCTAACCCTGACTCCGCCTTGGCAGGTCGGGAACCTAGCCAAGTTTCCCCACAAGTGGAAAACCTCCCATGAACTTGTACCTTCAAACTGTGGCAGGCGCCTAAAGTGGGCTAAAGCAGCGGCGGATGAGGAAAGGATGGCTCAGGCAGGGACCATCATGTTAGCGGTGGGGTCGCGCCTCAATGCCTTAGATGTCACCAGCCAAATTGTTTTACCGATATTCACAGAAACCATTGTGGCATTAAGCGATCTGTTTATTATATCCCAAACCAGCGCGAGGGTTGCTGTGAAAGGTGCTTCTAGGGCAAGAGATAAGTGGTATTCCTTCAAATGTCGGGTTGCTAAGGGGGAACTCATTTCCGCAGTGAAAAGCAAGGATCCAGGCAATATCAGACTTGCGAGGAAACTTTACAAAAAAGTTGTAGCTGAGGCTAAGGAGGCTCATGAATACAGTTTTTGGTGGGATCTAGTGGAGGCAAGTACCAGGAAAGATTCCAAGGGGTTTTGGGATCTGTTGAGAGCCAGGGACAAACCTCTTGATCTTCAGTTTACCTTTAATATCCCTGGTGATGTCTGGTTTGCCCACTTTTCCAAACTGTATTCTGTTCCACGGGGGGCTCCCCAACTTAGCATGGGTCTTCTTGCCAGTTTTCCAGCCGAGATTTTATTTAACGACTGCCCCTTCAGCACTGAGGAAGTTGAAAGGGCAATCAGCTGTATTGTATCTAATAAGGCTGCAGGTCCTGATGGAATTCCGGGTGACCTGTTGAAGAAATACCCATCACTGTGGAGTAGACTAATTGCCTCACTCTTGAATGAGGCTCTGCTGGGAGGTTCTCTCCCTGACTCATGGAGGGGCGCTGAGGTCGTCCCTATTTTTAAGAAAGGCTGCCGGGACGACCCAGCTAACTATCGCCCTATTAGTCTGCTTGACTCAACACAAAAGGTTGCGGGCAAAGTGGTACTAGGTAGGATCTTGCAGTGGGCCGAAGAAAACCAGGTTCTGTCAGATTTCCAGGCAGGTTTTAGAACAGGGATAGGCACCATCGAGCAGACATTTCGCCTTCTAATGATATATTGGAAAGTGGTTGTGCTGGGTGGGGGCAGCTTGTATCTAGTCTTTATAGACTTGCGAACTGCCTTCGACCTGGTCCCACGAGCCCAATTGTGGAATGTCCTCGATAGGTTGGGCATACCCCCTTACTTGTTGGCTTTGCTCATAAAGTTTCATGAAAGCAACTTTGCTCAGATTAGATGGGGTACCCAGGGGGAAAAAACATCTCGTATTCCCGTAGATAGGGGCGTCCGCCAGGGGTGTGTGCTTGCCCCCACTCTGTTTTCTCTCTATGTTAACGGAGTGGTGGAGCATCTGCTTCAACATCCGTCAGATGCACCATCCCTGGCTGGCAGGAAAGTTCCTACGCTCCTATTTGCGGATGATATCCTCCTAATTTCAAAATCACCAGCAGGTATCCAAAAGTTGCTTTCTAGTTTCAAGGCCTTCTGTGACATCAAGGGCCTGTCCATAAATATAAGCAAGACCAAATTCCTTGTTCTTAACCCCCCCAGGAAATCTGTTGTCCCTCCTGTTTTAGACTCTGTTCCACTCGAAAAAGTCAAAGAATTTGACTACCTAGGCATTCGACTCTGTGACAGTATGAGTTGGAAGGGGCACCACCAAAAGGTGTTTCTGACCCATAAGAGGGTTGCAGGGGCCCTGCTTAAAGAACATCGTGCCTCATCCTTAAAACCTATTGGGGCACTACTAGACATTTACAGGGCAAGGGTGGTGAGTGCAGCATTGTATGGCGCGGAATTGTGGGGCATACAGAGAGTCGACATCTTAACCCACCTCGAAAACAACTTCCATAAAGATCTTATGAAGCTACCCCACAGTACCCCTACAATCCCCCTCTTGCTAGATGCAGGTACACGCCCAATTTGTGAGCAAGCTAGGCTACGCCCCCTTTTATTATGGGCCAGGATATGGAACGTCCCTGAACTGAGTAGCTATGCAGATGCTCTAAGCAAAATTTTATCCCTATCAGGCTGGCATAAGGTAACCTGGCTCAGGGAGGTTAAGCGACTTCTTTATGAGTTGGGTTTAGGAGACGCTTGGGTCAACAGAACAACACCTTCAAAACAAATGCTAAAGAAGGCTTATTGGTTTTGGGTGGATAACGAGAGATTGTGCACCCTAAACATTGTAAATCTGTTGCCCAGTTCCTGCTAGTTAAGGAGCTCCCCCTTAGAGAACCTTATCTGGTTTTAATCCATAACTCGGGCGACAGAGCATTGTACTTTAAATTTAGGGTGGGTGTACTTCCCTTAGGATTGTTAACTTCCACCTGGAAACCTCCATTTCAAACTATACCTTATTGCCCCTTCTGTGACTCAAGGGTTGAGTCCATAGCTCATCTGTTGTTTGAGTGCCATGCTTATGCTGTGCCTAGGTTGAGATGGTTGAAGCCCCTATGTAGGAGTCTGGGCACAAGATCACATTTGGAAGCCTTACGCATATTGCGTTCAGATGCCCGTCCCTTTTTTGCCTGCTGTATGGCTAAATTTCTGGGCTGGGCTTGGAGGATAAGAACTGCAAAGAAACAGTTGATACAGTAATGTGCTTCGGCCTGTACTGGCTCTTAAAATTTGGTTACCATTTTACTTTTTTTTTTTTTTAAATGCCACTGTTGATTCTGTAGGCTTTTATACTGTGCTTTGTTAAACTGTTTTTTTTTCTATTGATGTAATGTATTGCTTTTATGATATGTTTTTATATCGAAATAAAGCTTCAATCAATCAATCAATCAAAACTGCACTACCCTAAACCCTAAAACACTACCCCAGCACGACCCCCTTCACTACGCAAACACAACTGCACTACCCTAAAACACTATCCCAAGCACTACGCCCTACACTAGACAAACACCACAGCAGTACTCTAAACCCTAAAACACTACCCTTAGCATGACCCCCTACACTACCCAAACACCACTGCACTACCCTAAACCCTAAAACACTATCCCCTGCAGTACCCCCTACACTACACACACACCACTGCACTACACTAAACCCTAAAACACTACCCTCAGCACTACCCCCTACACTACCCAAACACCACTGCACTAACTTAAACCCTAAAACACTACCCCCTACACTACACAAACACCACTGCACTACCCTCAACCCTAAAACACTACCCCCAGCACTACGCCCTACACTACCCAAACACCACTGCACTACCCTAAAACACTATCCAAAGCACTACCCCTATACTACACAAACACCACTGCACTACCCTAAACCCTAAAACAAGAACCCCTACACTACACAAAATCCACTGCACTACCCTAAACCCTAAAACACTATACCCAGCACTACGCCCTACACTACCCAAACACCACTGTACTACCCTAAACCCTAAAACACTATCCCGAGCACTACCCCCTACACTACACAAACACCACTGCACTACCCTAAACCACTACCCCAAGCAGTACCCCATACACTACCCAAACACCATTGCACCACCCTAAACCCTAAAACACTACCCCCAGCATGACCCCTACACTACACAAACAAAACGGCACTACCCTAAACCCTAAAACACTACCACCAGAAGTACCGCCTACACTACCCAAACACCACTGCACTGCCCTACTGCATTATCTACATTTTTAAACACTACCCCCAGCATAACCCCCTACACTACCCAAACACCATTGCAATACACTGCCCTAAACCCTAAAACACTATCCCAGCACAAACCCCTACACTACACAAACACTACTGCACTACCCTAAACCCTAAAATACGACCCCCAGCACAACCCCCTACACTACACAAACACCGCTGCACTACCCTAAACCCTAAAACACTACCCCCTACACTACACAAACACCACTGCACTACCCTACCACTGCACTACCCTAAACCCTAAAACACTAGCACCAGCTCTACGCCCCAAACACCACTGCACTACCGTAAATCCCTATCCCCAGCACTACCCCCTACACTACACAAACACCACTACACTACCCTAAACCCTAAAACAGTACCCCCACACGATTCCCTACACTACCCAAACACCACTGCACTTCACTAAACCTTAAATCTACCCCCAGCATGACCTCCCACACTACACAAACACCACTGCACTACCCTACATCTACACCCAGCATGACCCCCTACACTAACCAAACACAACTGCACTACCCTAAACCCTAAAACACGACCCCCTACACTACACAAACTCCACTGCACTACCCTAAACCCTAAAACACTACCCCAGCACTACCCAAACTCCACTGCACTACCCTAAACCCTAAACTACTCCCAGCATGACCCCCTACACTACCCAAACACCTCTGCACTACCCTAAACCCTAAAACACTACACCCTACACTACCCACACATCACTGCACTACGCTAAACCCTAAAACACTACCTCCTACACTACCCAAACACCACTGCACTACCCTAAAACACTATCCCAAGCACTACCCCCTACACTACATAAACACCACTGCACTACCCTAATCCTAAAACACAAACCCCTACACTACACAAACACCACTGCACTAGCCTACACCACTACCCCATCAGTACCCAATACACTACCCAAACACCACTGCACCACCCTAATCCCTAAAACACTAACCCCAGCATGACCCCTACACTACGCAAACACAACAGCACTACCCTAAACCCTAAAACACTACCCCCAGCAGTACACCCTACCCTACCCAAACACAACTGCACTACCCTAAACCCTAAAACACTATCCCCAGCATGACCCCCTATACTACACAAACACCACTGCACTGCCCTACTGCATCACCTACATTTTAAAACACTACCCCCAGCATAACCCCCTACACTACCCAAACACCATTGCAATACACTGCCCTAAACCCTAAAACACTATCCCAGCACGAACCCCTACACTACACAAACACCACGGCACTATGCGAAACCCTAAAACACTAACCCCAGCATGACCCCCTACACTACACAAACACCACTGCACTACCCTAACCCCTAAAATACGACCCCCAGCACAACCCCCTACACTACACAAACACCGCTGCACTACCCTAAACCCTAAAACACTACCCCCTACACTACACAAACACCACTGCACTACCCTAAACCCCAAACCACTACCCCCAGCTCTATGCCCTACACTACCCAAACACCACTGCACTACCCTAATCATTATACCAAGTTCTACCCCTACACTACACAAACACCACTACACTACCCTAAACCCTAAAACAGTACCCCAGCACGATTCCCTATACTACCCAAACAACACTGCACTACACTAAACCCTAAATCTACCCCCCGCATGACCTCCCACACTACACAAACACCACTGCACTACCCTAAATCTACACCCAGCATGACCCCCTACACTACCCAAACACCACTGCACTACCCTAAACCCTAAACTACTCCCAGCATGACCCCCTACACTACTGCACTACCCTAAACCCTAAAACACTACACCCTACACTACCCACACACCACTGCACTACCCTAAAACACTATCCCAAGCACTACCCCTACACTACACAAACACCACTGCACTACCCTAATCCCTAAAACACTACCCCCAGCATGACCCCCTTCACTACACAAACACCACTGCACTATCCTAAACCCTAACAAACTACCTCTAGCACGACCCCCTTCACTACACAAACACCACTGCACTATCCTAAACCCTAAAACACTACCCCTAGCATGACCCCCTACACTACACAAACACCACTGCACTACCCTACTGCACTTCCCTATACCCTAAAACACTACCCCCAGCATAACCCCCTACACTACCCAAAGACCACTGCACTGCCTTAAACCCTAAAACACTACCCCTAGCATGACCCCTTTCACTACACAAACACCACTGCACTGCCTTAAACCCTAAAACACTGCCCCCTACACTACACAAATACCACTGCACTACCTTCAACCCTAAAACACTACCCGCAGCACGACCTACACCGCTGCACTGCCCTAAACCCTAAAACAATATACCCAGCACTACCCCCTACACTACACAAACACCACTGCACTACCCTAAATCCTAAAACAGTACCTCCAGCATTGCCCCCTACATGACACAAACACCACTGTACAACCCCAACCCTAAAACACTACCCCAAGCACTACCCCTACACTACACAAACACCACTGCACTACCCTAAACCCTAAAACACTATCCACAGCACGACCCTCTACACTACACAAACACCACTGCACTACCCTAAACCCTAAAACACTACCCCAGCATGTCCCCCTCACAACACAAACACCACTGCAATACCCTAAACTGTAAATCTGCCCCCAGCATGACTCCCTAGAATATCCAAACAACTGTACTACCCTAAACCCTAAATCTACCCCTAGCACAACCTCCTACACTACACAAACACCACGGCACTGCCTTAAACCCTAAAATACTACCCCCAGCATGACCCCCTACACTACACAAACACCACTGCACTACCCCAAACCCTAAAACACTACCCCAAGCACGACCCCCTACACTACACAAACACCACTGTACTACCCTAAACCCTAAAACACTACCCCCAGCAGTACGCCCTACACTACACAAACACCACTGCACTACTCTACTGCACTACCCTATACCCTAAAACACTACCCCCAGCATGACCCCTTCACTACCCAAACACCACTGCACTGCACTGCCTTAAACCCTAAAACACTACCCCTAGCATGACCCCCTTCACTACACAAACACCACTGCATTGCCTTAAACCCTAAAACACTACCCCTACACTACACAAATACCACTGCACTACCTTCAACCCTAAAACACTACCCCAGCACGACCTACACCGCTGCACTACCCTAAACCCTAAAACACTATACCCAGCACTACCCCCTACACTACACAAACACCACTGCACTACCCTAAACCCTAAAACACTAACCCCAGCATGACCCCCTACACGACACAAACACCACTGTACTACCCCAACCCTAAAACACTACCCCAAGCACTACACCCCACATTACACAAACACCACTGAACTACCCTAAACCCTAAAACACTATCCACAGCACTACCCCCTACACTACACAAACACCACTGCACTACCCTAAACCCTAAAACACTACCCCAGCACGACCATCTTCACTACACAAACACCACTGCACTACCCCCAACCCTAAAACACTACCCCCAGCACTACGCCCTACACTACACAAACACCACTGCACTGCTCTAAATCACTATCCCAAGCACTACCCCTACACTACAGAAACACCACTGCACTACCCTAAACCCTAAAACACGAACCCCTACACTACACAAACACCACTGCACTACATTAAACCCTAAAACACTACCCCCAGCACTACGCCCTACAATACCCAAACACCACTGCACTACCCTAAACCCTAAAACACTATCCTAAGCACTACCCCCTACACTACAAAAACACCACTGCACTACCCTAAACCCTAAAACACTTCCCCCAGCAGTACCCCATACACTACCCAAACTCCACTGCACTACCCTAAATCCTAAAATACTACCCCCAGCATGACCCCCTACACTATACAAACTCCACGGCACTACCCTAAACCCTAAAACACTACCCCTAGCAGTACGCCCTACACTACACAAACGCAACTGCACTACCCTAAACCCTAAAACACTATCCACAGCACTACCCCCTACAATATACAAACACCACTGCACTACCCTAAACTCTAAAACACTACACCAGCACTAACCCTACAGTATCCAAACACAACTGCACTACCCTAAACCCTAAAACACTATGCCAGCACAACCCCCTTCACTACGCAAACACAACTGCCCTACCCTAAAACACTATCCCAAGCACTACGCCCTACACTACACAAACACCACAGCAGTACTCTAAACCCTAAAACACTACCCTTAGCATGACCCCCTACACTACACAAACACCACTGCACTACCCTAGACCCTAAAACAGTACCCCAGCACTACCCCTACACTACCCAAAAAGCACTGCACTACCCTAAACCCTAAAACACTGCCCCCAGCATGACACCCTACACTACCCAAAAACCACTGCACTACCCTAAACCCTAAAACACTATCCCCAGCACTACCCTATACACTACACAAACACCACTGCACTACCCTAAACCCTATACCACTACCCCTTCAGTACCCCCTACACTACACACACACCACTGCACTACCCTAAACCCTAAAACACTACCCTCAGCACTACCCCCTACACTACCCAAACACCACTGCACTATCCTAAACCCTAAACCACTACCCCCAGCATGACCATCTTCACTACACAAACACCACTGCACTAGCTTAAACCCTAAAACACTACCCCCTACACTACACAAACACCACTGCACTACCCTCAACCCTAAAACACTACCCCCAGCACTACGCCCTACACTACCCAAACACCACTGCACTACCCTAAAACACTATCCCAAGCACTACCCCTACACTACACAAACACCGCTGCACTACCCTAAACCCTAAAACACGAACCCCTACACTACACAAAAACCACTGCACTACCCTAAACCCTAAAACACTATACCCAGCACTACACCCTAGACTACCCAAACACCACTGCACTACGCTAAACCCTAAAACACTATCCCGAGCACTACCCCCTACACTACACAAACACCACTGCACTACCCTAAACCACTACCCCCAGCAGTACCCCATACACTACCCAAACACCACTGCACCACCCTAAACCCTAAAACACTACCCCCAGCATGACCCCTACACTACACAAACAAAACGGCACTACCCTAAACCCTAAAACACTACCACCAGCAGTACAGCCTACACTACCCAAACACCACTGCACTGCCCTATTGCATTACCTACATTTTTAAACACTACCCCCAGCACAAACCCCTACACTACACAAACACTACTGCACTACCCTAAACCCTAAAATACGACCCCCAGCACAACCCCCTACACTACGCAAACACCGCTGCAGTACCCTAAACCCTAAAACACTACCCCCTACACTACACAAACACCACTGCACTACCCTACCACTGCACTACCCTAAACCCTAAAACACTACCCCCAGCTCTACACCCCAAACACCACTGCACTACCGTAAACCACTATCCCCAGCACTACCCCCTACACTACACAAACACCACTACACTACCCTAAACCCTAAAACAGTACCCCCACACGATTCCCTACACCACCCAAACACCACTGCACTTCACTAAACCTTAAATCTACCCCAAGCATGACCTCCTACACTACACAAACACCACTGCACTACCCTACATCTACACCCAGCATGACCCCCTACACTAACCAAACACCACTGCACTACCCTAAACCCTAAAACAATACCCCGTGCACGATTCCCTACACTACCCAAACACCACTGCACTACCCTAAACCCTAAAACACTATCCCCAGCACTACCCTCTACACTACACAAACACCACTGCACTACCCTAAACCCTAAACCACTACCCCTTCAGTACCCCCTACACTACACACACACCACTGCACTACCCTAAACCCTAAAACACTACCCTCAGCACTACCCCCTACACTACCCAAACACCACTGCACTATCCTAAACCCTAAACCACTACCCCCAGCACGACCATCTTCACTACACAAACACCACTGCACTAGCTTAAACCCTAAAACACTACCCCCTACACTACACAAACACCACTGCACTACCCTCAACCCTAAAACACTACCCCCAGCACTACGCCCTACACTACCCAAACACCACTGCACTACCCTAAAACACTATCCCAAGCACTACCCCTACACTACACAAACACCACTGCACTACCCTAAACCCTAAAACACGAACCCCTACACTACACAAAAACCACTGCACTACCCTAAACCCTAAAACACTATACCCAGCACTACGCCCTACACTACCCAAACACCACTGCACTACGCTAAACCCTAAAACACTATCCCGAGCACTACCCCCTACACTACACAAACACCACTGCACTACCCTAAACCACTACCCCCAGCAGTACCCCATACACTACCCAAACACCACTGCACCACCCTAAACCCTAAAACACTACCCCCAGCATGACCCCTACACTACACAAACAAAACGGCACTACCCTAAACCCTAAAACACTACCACCAGCAGTACAGCCTACACTACCCAAACACCACTGCACTGCCCTACTGCATTACCTACATTTTTAAACACTACCCCCAGCACAAACCCCTACACTACACAAACACTACTGCACTACCCTAAACCCTAAAATACGACCCCCAGCACAACCCCCTACACTACGCAAACACCGCTGCACTACCCTAAACCCTAAAACACTACCCCCTACACTACACAAACACCACTGCACTACCCTACCACTGCACTACCCTAAACCCTAAAACACTACCCCCAGCTCTACGCCCCAAACACCACTGCGCTACCGTAAACCACTATCCCCAGCACTACCCCCTACACTACACAAACACCACTACACTACCCTAAACCCTAAAACAGTACCCCCACACGATTCCCTACACCACCCAAACACCACTGCACTTCACTAAACCTTAAATCTACCCCAAGCATGACCTCCTACACTACACAAACACCACTGCACTACCCTACATCTACACCCAGCATGACCCCCTACACTAACCAAACACCACTGCACTACCCTAAACCCTAAAACATGACCCCCTACACTACACAAACTCCACTGCACTACCCTAAACCCTAAAACACTACCCCAGCACTACCCCTACACTACCGAAACTCCACTGCACTACCCTAAACCCTAAACTACTCCCAGCATGACCCCCTACACTACCCAAACACCACTGCACTACCCTACACCCTAAAACACTACACCCTACACTACCCACACATCACTGCACTATGCTAAACCCTAAAACACTACCCCCTACACTACCCAAACACCACTGCACTACCCTAAAACACTATCCCAAGCACTACCCCCTACACTACACAAACACCACTGCACTACCCTAAATCCTAAAACACAAACTCCTACACTACACAAACACCACTGCACTACCCTAAACCCTAAAACATTATCCCGAGCACTACCCCCTAAACTACACAAACACCACTGCACTACCCTACACCACTACCCCCAGCAGTACCCCATACACTACCCAAACACCACTGCACCACCCTAAACCCTAAAACACTACCCCCAGCATGACCCCTACACTACACAAACACCACGGCACTATGCGAAACCCTAAAACACTACACCCAGCATGACCCCCTACACTACACAAACGCCACTGCACTACCCTAACCCCTAAAATACGACCCCCAGCACAACCCCCTACACTACACAAACACCGCTGCACTACCCTAAACCCTAAAACACTACCCCCAGCTCTATGCCTTACACTACCCAAACACCACTGCACTACTCTAATCATTATACCCAGTACTACCCCCAACACTACACAAACACCACTACACTACCCTAAACCCTAAAACAGTACCCCAGCAAGATTCCCTATACTACCCAAACACCACTGCACTACACTAAACCCTAAATCTACCCCCAGCATGACCTCCCACACTACACAAACACCACTGCACTACCCTAAATCTACACCCAGCATGACCCCCTACACTACCCAAACACCACTGACCTACCCTAAACCCTAAACTACTCCCAGCATGACCCCCTACACTACTGCACTACCCTAAACCCTAAAACACTACACCCTACACTACCCACACACCACTGCACTACCCTAAAACACTATCCCAAGCACTACCCCTACACTACACAAACACCACTGCACTACCCTAATCCCTAAAACACTACCCCCAGCATGACCCCCTTCACTACACAAACACCACTGCACTATCCTAAACGCTAACAAACTACCTCTAGCACGACCCCCTTCACTACACAAACACCACTGCACTACCCTAAACCCTAAAACACTGCCCCCAGCATGACACCCTACACTACCCAAACACCACTGCACTACCCTAAACCCTAAAACACTATCCCCAGCACTACCCTCTACACTACACAAACACCACTGCACTACCCTAAACCCTAAACCACTACCCCCTGCAGTACCCCCTACACTACACACACACCACTGCACTACCCTAAACCCTAAAACACTACCCTCAGCACTACCCCCTACACTACCCAAACACCACTGCACTATCCTAAACCCTAAACCACTACACCCAGCACGACCATCTTCACTACACAAACACCACTGCACTAGCTTAAACCCTAAAACACTACCCCCTACACTACACAAACACCACTGCACTACCCTCAACCCTAAAACACTACCCCCAGCACTACGCCCTACACTACCCAAACACCACTGCACTACCCTAAAACACTATCCCAAGCACTACCCCTACACTACACAAACACCACTGCACTACCCTAAACCCTAAAACACGAACCCCTACACTACACAAAAACCACTGCACTACCCTAAACCCTAAAACACTATACCCAGCAATACGCCCTACACTACCCAAACACCACTGCACTACCCTAAACCTTAAAACACTATCCCGAGCACTACCCCCTACACTACACAAACACCACTGCACTACCCTAAACCACTACCCCCAGCAGAACCCCATACACTACCCAAACACCACTGCACAACCCTAAACCCTAAAACACTACCCCCAGCATGACCCCTACACTACACAAACAAAAAGGCACTACCCTAAACCCTAAAACACTACCACCAGCAGTACAGCCTACACTACCCAAACACCACTGCACTGCCCTACTGCATTACCTACATTTTTAAACACTACCCCCAGCATAACCCCCTACACTACCCAAACACCATTGCAATACACTGCCCTAAACCCTAAAACACTATCCCAGCACAAACCCCTACACTACACAAACACTACTGCACTACCCTAAACCCTAAAATACGATCCCCAGCACAACCCCCTACACTACACCAACACCGCTGCACTACCCTAAACCCTAAAACACTACCCCCTACACTACACAAACACCACTGCACTACCCTACCACTGCACTACCCTAAACCCTAAAACACTACCCCCAGCTCTACGCCCCAAACACCACTGCACTACCGTAAACCACTATACCCAGCACTACCCCCTACACTACACAATCACCACTACACTACCCTGAACCCTAAAACAGTACCCCCACACGATTCCCTACACCACCCAAACACCACTGCACTTCACTAAACCTTAAATCTACCCCCAGCATGACCTCCCACACTACACAAACACCACTGCACTACCCTACATCTACACCCAGCATGACCCCCTACACTAACCAAACACCACTGCACTACCCTAAACCCTAAAACACGACCCCCTACACTACACAAACTCCACTGCACTACCCTAAACCCTAAAACACTACCCCAGCACTACCCCTACACTACCCAAACTCCACTGCACTACCCTACACCCTAAAACACTACACCCTACACTACCCTCACATCACTGCACTACGCTAAACCCTAAAACACTAGCCCCTACACTACCCAAACACCACTGCACTACCCTAAAACACTATCCCAATTACTACCCCCTACACTACACAAACACCACTGCACTACCCTAAACCCTAAAACACAAACTCCTACACTACACAAACACAACTGCACTACCCTAAACCCTAAAACACTATCCCGAGCACTACCCCCTACACTACACAAACACCACTGCACTACCCTACACCACTACCCCCAGCAGTACCCCATACACTACTCAAACACCACTGCACCACCCTAAACCCTAAAACACTACCCCCAGCATGACCCCTACACTACGCAAACACAACAGCACTACCCTAAACCCTAAAACAATACCCCCAGCAGTACACCCTACACTACCCAAACACAACTGCACTACCCTAAACCCTAAACCCTAAAACACTATCCCCAGCATGACCCCCTACACTACACACACACCACTGCACTGCCCTACTGCATTACCTACATTTTAAAACACAACCCCCCAGCATAACCCCC
The DNA here is from genome assembly GCF_964204655.1 of Triturus cristatus. NCBI lineage: Eukaryota > Metazoa > Chordata > Amphibia > Caudata > Salamandridae > Triturus > Triturus cristatus. The sequence goes on along the minus strand of NC_140579.1, from coordinate 618,488,174 downwards.
TACACTACCCAAACACCATTGCAATACATTGCCCTAAACCCTAAAACTCTATCCCAGCATGAACCCCTACACTACACAAACACCACGGCACTATGCGAAACCCTAAAACACTACCCCCAGCATGACCCCCTACACTACACAAACACCACTGCACTACCCTAACCCCTAAAATACGACCCCCAGCACAACCCCCTACACTACACAAACACCACTGCACTACACTAAACCCTAAATCTACCCCCAGCATGACCTCCCACACTATACAAACACCACTGCAGTACCCTAAATCTACACCCAGCATGACCCCCTACACTACCCAAACACCACTGAACTACCCTAAACCCTAAACTACTCCCAGCATGACCCCCTACACTACTGCACTACCCTAAACCCTAAAACACTACACCCTACATTACCCACACACCACTGCACTACCCTAAAACACTATCCCAAGCACTACCCCTACACTACACAAACACTACTGCACTACCCTAATCCCTAAAACACTACCTCTAGCACGACCCCCTTCACTACACAAACACCACTGCACTATCCTAAACCCTAAAACACTACCCCCAGCATAACCCCCTACACTACCCAAAACCCACTGCACTGCACTGCCTTAAACCATAAAACACTACCCCTAGCATGACCCCTTTCACTACACAAACACCACTGCACTGCCTTAAACCCTAAAACACTGCCCACTACACTACACAAATACCACTGCACTACCTTCAACCCTAAAACACTACCCCCAGCACGACCTACACCGCTGCACTACCCTAAAACACTATACCCAGCACTACCTCCTACACTACGCAAACACCACTGCACTACCCTAAACCCTAAAACAGTACCCCCAGCATTGCCCCCTACATGACACAAACACCACTGTACAACCCCAACCCTAAAACACTACCCCAAGCACTACCCCTACACTACACAAACACCACTGCACTACCCTAAACCCTAAAACACTATCCACAGCACCACCCTCTACACTACACAAACACCACTGCACTACCCTAAACCCTAAAACGCTACCCCAGCATGTCCCCCTCACAACACAAACACCACTGCAATACCCTAAACTGTAAATCTGCCCCCAGCTTGACTCCCTACAATATCCAAACAACTGTACTACCCTAAACCCTAAATCTACCCCCAGCACAACCCCCTACACTACACAAACACCACGGCACTGCCTTAAACCCTAAAATACTACCCCCAGCATGACCCCCTACACTACACAAACACCAATGCACTACCCCAAACCCTAAAACACTACCTCAAGCACGACCCCCTACACTACACAAACACCACTGTACTACCCTAAATCCTAAAACTCTACCCCCAGCAGTACGCCCTACACTACACAAACACCACTTCACTACTCTACTGCACTACCCTATACCCTAAAACACTACCCCCAGCATGACCCCTTTCACTACCCAAACACCACTGCACTGCACTGCCTTAAACCCTAAAACACTACCCCTAGCATGACCCCCTTCACTACACAAACACCACTGCATTGCCTTAAACCCTAAAACACTACCCCTACACTACACAAATACCACTGCACTACCTTCAACCCTAAAACACTACCCCCACCACGACCTACACTGCTGCACTACCCTAAACCCTAAAACACTAACCCCAGCACTACCCCCTACACTACACAAACACCACTGTACTACCCCAACCCTAAAACACTACCCCAAGCACTACACCCTACACTACACAAACACCACTGCACTACCCTAAACCCTAAAACACTATACCCAGCACTACCTCCTACACTACGCAAACACCACTGCACTACCCTAAACCCTAAAACAGTACCCCCAGCATTGCCCCCTACATGACACAAACACCACTGTACAACCCCAACCCTAAAACACTACCCCAAGCACTACCCCTACACTACACAAACACCACTGCACTACCCTAAACCCTAAAACACTATCCACAGCACGACCCTCTACACTACACAAACACCACTGCACTACCCTAAACCCTAAAACGCTACCCCAGCATGTCCCCCTCACAACACAAACACCACTGCAATACCCTAAACTGTAAATCTGCCCCCAGCTTGACTCCCTACAATATCCAAACAACTGTACTACCCTAAACCCTAAATCTACCCCCAGCACAACCCCCTACACTACACAAACACCACGGCACTGCCTTAAACCCTAAAATACTACCCCCAGCATGACCCCCTACACTACACAAACACCAATGCACTACCCCAAACCCTAAAACACTACCTCAAGCACGACCCCCTACACTACACAAACACCACTGTACTACCCTAAATCCTAAAACTCTACCCCCAGCAGTACGCCCTACACTACACAAACACCACTTCACTACTCTACTGCACTACCCTATACCCTAAAACACTACTCCCAGCATGACCCCTTTCACTACCCAAACACCACTGCACTGCACTGCCTTAAACCCTAAAACACTACCCCTAGCATGACCCCCTTCACTACACAAACACCACTGCACTACACTAAACCCTAAAACACAACCCCCAGCACTACGCCCTACACTACCCAAACACCACTGCACTACCCTAAACCCTAAAACACTATCCTAAGCACTACCCCCTACACTACACAAACACCACTGCACTACCCTAAACCCTAAAACACTTCCCCCAGCAGTTCCCCATACACTACCCAAACACCACTGCACTACCCTAAATCCTAAAATACTACCCCCAGCATGACCCCCTACACTACACAAACTCCACGGCACTACCCTAAACCCTAAAACACTACCCCTAGCAGTACGCCCTACACTACACAAACGCAACTGCACTACCCTAAACCCTAAAACACTATCCACAGCACTACCCCCTACAATATACAAACACCACTGCACTACCCTAAACTCTAAAACACTACACCAGCACTAACCCTACAGTACCCAAACACAACTGCACTACCCTAAACCCTAAAACACTACCCCAGCATGACCCCCTTCACTACGCAAACACCACTGCACAACCCTAAAACACTATCCCAAGCACTACGCCCTACACTACACAAACACCACAGCAGTGCTCTAAACCCTAAAACACTACCCTTAGCATGACCCCCTACACTACACAAACACCACTGCACTACCCTAGACCCTAAAACTGTACCCTAGCACTACCCCTACTCTACCCAAAAAGCACTGCACTACCCTAAACCCTAAAACACTGCCCCCAGCATGACACCCTACACTACCCAAACACCACTGCACTACCCTAAACCCTGAAACACTATCCCCAGCACTACCCTCTACACTACACAAACACCACTGCACTACCCTAAACCCTAAACCACTACCCCCTGCAGTACCCCCTACACTACACACACACCACTGCACTACCCTAAACCCTAAAATACTACCCTCAGCACTACCCCCTACACTTCCCAAACACCACTGCACTATCCTAAACCCTAAACCACTACCCCCAGCACGACCATCTTCACTACACAAACACCACTGCACTAGCTTAAACCCTAAAACACTACCCCGTACACTACACAAACACCACAGCACTACCCTCAACCCAAAAACACTACCCCCAGCACTACGCCCTACACTACCCAAACACCACTGCACTACCCTAAAACACTATCCCAAGCACTACCCCTACACTACACAAACACCACTGCACTACCCTAAACCCTAAAACACGAACCCCTACACTACACAAAAACCACTGCACTACCCTAACCCCTAAAACACTATACCCAGCACTACGCCCTACACTACCCAAACACCACTGCACTACCCTAAACCCTAAAACACTATCCCGAGCACTACCCCCTACACTACACAAACACCACTGCACTACCCTAAACCACTACCCCCAGCAGTACCCCATACACTACCCAAACACCACTGCACCACCCTAAAACCTAAAACACTACCCCCAGCATGACCCCTACACTACACAAACAAAACGGCACAACCCTAAACCCTAAAACACTACCACCAGCAGTACAGCCTACACTACACAAACACCACTGCACTGCCCTACTGCATTACCTACATTTTTAAACACTACCCCCAGCATAACCCCCTACACTACCCAACACCATTGCAATACGCTGCCCTAACCCCCGAAAACACTACCCCAGCACAAATCCCTACACTGCACAAACACCACTGCACTACCCTAAACCCTAAAATATGACCCCCAGCACAACCCCCTACACTACACAAACACCGCTGCACTACCCTAAACCCTAAAACACTACCCCCTACACTACACAAACACCACTGCACTACCCTACCACTGCACTACCCTAACCCCTAAAATACTACCCCCAGCTCTACGCCCCAAACACCACTGCACTACCATAAACCACTATCCCCAGCACTACCCCCTACACTACACAAACACCACTACACTACCCTAAACCCTAAAACAGTACCCCCACACGATTCCCTACACTACCCAAACACCACTGCACTTCACTAAACCCTAAATCTACCCCCAGCATGACCTCCCACACTACACAAACACCACTGCACTACCCTACATCTATGCCCAGCATGACCCCCTACACTAACCAAACACCACTGCACTACCCTAAACCCTAAAACACGACCCCCTACACTACACAAACACCACTGCACTACCCTAAACCCTAAAACACTACCCCAGCACTACCCCTACACTACCCAAACTCCACTGCACTACCCTAAACCCTAAACTACTCCCAGCATGACCCCCTACACTACCCAAACACCACTGCACTACCCTAAACCCTAAAACACTACACCCTACACTACCCACACATCACTGCACTACGCTAAACCCTAAAACACTACCCCCTACACTACCCAAACACCACTGCACTACCCTAAAACACTATCCCAAGCACTACCCCCTACACTACACAAACACCACTGCACTACCCTAAACCCTAAAACACAAACTCCTACACTACACAAACACCACTGCACTACCCCAAACCCTAAAACACTATCTGAGCACTACCCCCTACACTACACAAACACCACTGCACTACCCTACACCACTACCCCCAGATGTACCCCATACACTACCCAAACACCACTGCACCACCCTAATCCCTAAAACACTTCCCCCAGCATGACCCCTACACTACGCAAACACAACAGCACTACCCTAAACCCTAAAACACTACCCCCAGCAGTACACCCTACACTACCCAAACACAACTGCACTACCCTAAACCCTAAACCCTAAAACACTATCCCCAGCATGACCCCCTACACTACACAAACACCACTGCACTGCCCTACTGCATTACCTACATTTTAAAACACAACCCCCAGCGTAACCCCCTACACTACCCAAACACCATTGCAATACACTGCCCTAAACCCTAAAACACTATCCCAGCACGAGCACATACACTACACAAACACCACGGCACTACCCCAAACCCTAAAACACTACCTCAAGCACGACCCCCTACACTACACAAACACCACTGTACTACCCTAAATCCTAAAACTCTACCCCCAGCAGTACGCCCTACACTACACAAACACCACTTCACTACTCTACTGCACTACCCTATACCCTAAAACACTACTCCCAGCATGACCCCTTTCACTACCCAAACACCACTGCACTGCACTGCCTTAAACCCTAAAACACTACCCCTAGCATGACCCCCTTCACTACACAAACACCACTGCATTGCCTTAAACCCTAAAACACTACCCCTACACTACACAAATACCACTGCACTACCTTCAACCCTAAAACACTACCCCCACCACGACCTACACCGCTGCACTACCCTAAACCCTAAAACACTAAACCCAGCACTACCCCCTACACTACACAAACACCACTGTACTACCCCAACCCTAAAACACTACCCCAAGCACTACACCCTACACTACACAAACACCACTGCACTACCCTAAACCCTAAAACACTATCCACAGCACTACCCCCTACACTGCACAAACACCACTGCACTACCCTAAACCCTAAAACACTACCCCAGCACTACCCCTACACTACCCAAACACCACTGCACTACCCTAAACCCTAAAACACTACCCCAGCACAACCATCTTCACTACACAAACACCACTGCACTACCCCAACCCTAAAACACTACCCCCAGCACTACGCCCTACACTACACAAACACCACTGCACTGCTCTAAATCACTATCCCAAGCACTACCCCTACACTACAGAAACACCACTGCACTACCCTAAACCCTAAAACACGAATCCCTACACTACACAAACACCACTGCACTACACTAAACCCTAAAACACAACCCCCAGCACTACGCCCTACACTACCCAAACACCACTGCACTACCCTAAACCCTAAAACACTATCCTAAGCACTACCCCCTACACTACACAAACACCACTGCACTACCCTAAACCCTAAAACACTTCCCCCAGCAGTTCCCCATACACTACCCAAACACCACTGCACTACCCTAAATCCTAAAATACTACCCCCAGCATGACCCCCTACACTACACAAACTCCACGGCACTACCCTAAACCCTAAAACACTACCCCTAGCAGTACGCCCTACACTACACAAACGCAACTGCACTACCCTAAACCCTAAAACACTATCCACAGCACTACCCCCTACAATATACAAACACCACTGCACTACCCTAAACTCTAAAACACTACACCAGCACTAACCCTACAGTACCCAAACACAACTGCACTACCCTAAACCCTAAAACACTACCCCAGCATGACCCCCTTCACTACGCAAACACCACTGCACAACCCTAAAACACTATCCCAAGCACTATGCCCTACACTACACAAACACCACAGCAGTGCTCTAAACCCTAAAACACTACCCTTAGCATGACCCACTACACTACACAAACACCACTGCACTACCCTAGACCCTAAAACAGTACCCTAGCACTACCCCTACACTACCCAAAAAGCACTGCACTACCCTAAACCCTAAAACACTGCCCCCAGCATGACACCCTACACTACCCAAACACCACTGCACTACCCTAAACCCTGAAACACTATCCCCAGCACTACCCTCTACACTACACAAACACCACTGCACTACCCTAAACCCTAAACCACTACCCCCTGCAGTACCCCCTACACTACACACACACCACTGCACTACCCTAAACCCTAAAACACTACCCTCAGCACTACCCCCTACACTTCCCAAACACCACTGCACTATCCTAAACCCTAAACCACTACCCCCTACACTACACAAACACCACAGCACTACCCTCAACCCAAAAACACTACCCCCAGCACTACGCCCTACACTACCCAAACACCACTGCACTACCCTAAAACACTATCCCAAGCACTACCCCTACACTACACAAACACCACTGCACTACCCAAAACCCTAAAACACGAACCCCTACACTACACAAAAACCACTGCACTACCCTAACCCCTAAAACACTATACCCAGCACTACGCCCTACACTACCCAAACACCACTGCACTACCCTAAACCCTAAAACACTATCCCGAGCACTACCCCCTACACTACACAAACACCACTGCACTACCCTAAACCACTACCCCCAGCAGTACCCCATACACTACCCAAACACCACTGCACCACCCTAAAACCTAAAACACTACCCCCAGCATGACCCCTACACTACACAAACAAAACGGCACAACCCTAAACCCTAAAACACTACCACCAGCAGTACAGCCTACACTACACAAACACCACTGCACTGCCCTACTGCATTACCTACATTTTTAAACACTACCCCCAGCATAACCCCCTACACTACCCAACACCATTGCAATACGCTGCCCTAACCCCCGAAAACACTACCCCAGCACAAATCCCTACACTGCACAAACACCACTGCACTACCCTAAACCCTAAAATATGACCCCCAGCACAACCCCCTACACTACACAAACACCGCTGCACTACCCTAAACCCTAAAACACTACCCCCTACACTACACAAACACCACTGCACTACCCTACCACTGCACTACCCTAAACCCTAAAATACTACCCCCAGCTCTACGCCCCAAACACCACTGCACTACCATAAACCACTATCCCCAGCACTACCCCCTACACTACACAAACACCACTACACTACCCTAAACCCTAAAACAGTACCCCCACACGATTCCCTACACTACCCAAACACCACTGCACTTCACTAAACCCTAAATCTACCCCCAGCATGACCTCCCACACTACACAAACACCACTGCACTACCCTACATCTATGCCCAGCATGACCCCCTACACTAACCAAACACCACTGCACTACCCTAAACCCTAAAACACGACCCCCTACACTACACAAACACCACTGCACTACCCTAAACCCTAAAACACTACCCCAGCACTACCCCTACACTACCCAAACTCCACTGCACTACCCTAAACCCTAAACTACTCCCAGCATGACCCCCTACACTACCCAAACACCACTGCACTACCCTAAACCCTAAAACACTACACCCTACACTACCCACACATCACTGCACTACGCTAAACCCTAAAACACTACCCCCTACACTACCCAAACACCACTGCACTACCCTAAAACACTATCCCAAGCACTACCCCCTACACTACACAAACACCACTGCACTACCCTAAACCCTAAAACAAAAAACTCCTACACTACACAAACACCACTGCACTACCCCAAACCCTAAAACACTATCCGAGCACTACCCCCTACACTACACAAACACCACTGCACTACCCTACACCACTACCCCCAGATGTACCCCATACACTACCCAAACACCACTGCACCACCCTAATCCCTAAAACACTTCCCCCAGCATGACCCCTACACTACGCAAACACAACAGCACTACCCTAAACCCTAAAACACTACCCCCAGCAGTACACCCTACACTACACAAACACCACTGCACTGCCCTACTGCATTACCTACATTTTAAAACACAACCCCCAGCATAACCCCCTACACTACCCAAACACCATTGCAATACACTGCCCTAAACCCTAAAACACTATCCCAGCACGAGCCCATACACTACACAAACACCACGGCACTATGCGAAACCCTAAAACACTACCCCCAGCATGACCCCCTACACTACACAAACACCACTGCACTACACTAACCCCTAAAATACAACCCCCAGCACAACCCCCTACACTACACAAACACCGCTGCACTACCCTAAACCCTAAAACACTACCCCCTACACTACACAAACACCACTGCACTACCCTAAACCCTAAAACACTACCCCCAGCTCTATGCCCTACACTACCCAAACACCACTGCACTACCCTAATCATTATACCCAGTACTACCCCCTACACTACACAAACACCACTACACTACCCTAAACCCTAAAACAGTACCCCAGCACGATTCCCTATACTACCCAAACACCACTGCACTACACTAATCCCTAAATCTACCCCCAGCATGACCTCCCACACTACACAAACACCACTGCACTGCCCTAAATCTACACCCAGCATGACCCCCTACACTACCCAAACACCACTGCACTACCCTAAACCCTAAACTACTCCCAGCATGACCCCCTACACTACTGCACTACCCTAGACCCTAAAACACTACACCCTACACTACCCACACACCACTGCACTACCCTAAAACACTATCCCAAGCACTACCCCCTACACTACACAAACACCACTGCACTACGCTAAACTCTAAAACACAAACCCCTACACTACACAAACACCACTACACTACCCTAATCCCTAAAACAATACCCCCAGCATGACCCCCTTCACTACTCAAACACCACTGCACTACCCTAATCCCTAAAACACTACCCCCAGCATGACCCCCTTCACTACTCAAACACCACTGCACTATCCTAAACCCTAAAAAACTACCTCTAGCACGACCCCCTTCACTACCCAAACACCACTGCACTACCCTAAAACACTATCAGAAGCCCTACCCCTATACTACACAAACACCACTGCACTACCGTAAACCCTAAAACACTACTCTAGCATGACCCACTACACTACATAAACACCACTGCACTACCCTAAATCCTAAAACACAACCCCAGCACTACCCCCTACACTACCCAACACCACTGCACTACCCTAAACCCTAAAACACTACCCCAGCATGACCCCCTCACAACACTAACACCACCGCACTACCCTAAACTGTAAATCTACCCCCAGCATGACTCCCTACAATATCCAAACAACTGTACTACCCTAAACCCTAAATCTACCCCCAGCACAACCCCCTACACTACACAAACACCACGGCACTGCCTTAAACCCTAAAATACTACCCCCAGTATGACTCTCTACACTACACAAACACCACTGCACTACCTGAAACCCTAAAACACTACCGCAAGCACGACCCCTACACTACCCAAACACCACTGCACTACCCTACTGCACTACCCTATACCCTAAAACTCTACTCCCAGCATGACCCCCTACACTACCCAAACACCACTGCACTGCCTTAAACCCTAAAACACTACCCCTAGCATGACCCTTTTCACTACACAAACACCACTGCACTGCCTTAAACCCTAAAACACTACCCCCTACACTACACAAATACCACTGTACTACCTTCAACCCTAAAACACTACTGCCAGCATGACCTACACCACTGCACTACCCTAAACCCTAAAACACTATACCCAGCACTACCCCCTACACTACTCAAACACCACTGCACTACCCTAAACCCTAAAACACTATCCCAAGCACTACCCCCTACACTACACAAACACCACTGCACTACCCTAAACCCTAAAACACTACCCCCAGCAGTACCCCATACACTACCCAAACACCACTGCACTACCCTAAATCTTAAAATACTACCCCCAGCATGACCCCCTACACTACACAAACTCCACGGCACTACCCTAAACCCTAAACCACTACCCCTAGCAGTACGCCCTACACTACACAAACACAACTGCACTACCCTAAACCCTAAAACACTATCCACAGCACTACCCACTACACTATACAAACACCACTGTACTACCCTAAACCCTAAATCTACCCCCAGCACAACCCCCTACACTACACAAACACCACGGCACTGCCTTAAACCCTAAAATACTTCCCCCAGTATGACTCTCTACACTACACAAACACCACTGCACTACCCGAAACCCTAAAACACTACCGCAAGCACGACCCCCTACACTACACAAACACCGCTGTACTACCCTAAACCCTAAAACACTACCCCCAGCAGTACACCCTACACTACCCAAACACAACTGCACTACCCTAAACCCTAAAACACTACCCCCAGCATGACCCCCTACACTACACAAACACCACTGCACTACCCTACTGCACTACCCTATACCCTAAAACTCTACTCCCAACATGACCCCCTACACTACCCAAACACCACTGCACTGCCTTAAACCCTAAAACACTACCCCTAGCATGACCCTTTTCACTACACAAACACCACTGCACTGCCTTAAACCCTAAAACACTACCCCCTACACTACACAAATATCACTGTACTACCTTCAACCCTAAAACACTACTGCCAGCATGACCTACACCGCTGCACTACCCTAAACCCTAAAACACTATACCCAGCACTACCCCCTACACTACTCAAACACCACTGCACTACCCTAAACCCTAAAACACTATCCCAAGCACTACCCCCTACACTACACAAACACCACTGCACTACCCTAAACCCTAAAACACTACCCCCAGCAGTACCCCATACACTACCCAAACACCACTGCACTACCCTAAATCCTAAAATACTACCCCCAGCATGACCCCCTACACTACACAAACTCCAAGGCACTACCCTAAACCCTAAAACACTACCCCTAGCAGTACGCCCTACACTACACAAACACAACTGCACTACCCTAAACCCTAAAACACTATCCACAGCACTACCCACTACACTATACAAACACCACTGCACTACCCTAAACCCTAAAACACTACCCCAGCACTAACCCTGCAGTACCCAAACACAACTGCACTACCCTAAACCCTAAAACACAACCCCAGCACGACCCCCTTCACTACGCAAACACCACTGCACAACCCTAAAACACTATCCCAAGCACTACCCCCTACACTACACAAACACCACTGCACTACTCTAAACCCTAAAACACTACCCTTAGCATGACCCCCTACACTACACAAACACCACTGCACTACCCTAGACCCTAAAACACTACCCCAGCACTACCCCTACACTACCCAAAAAGCACTGCACTACCCTAAACCCTAAAACACTGCCCCCAGCATGACACCCTACACTACCCAAACACCACTGCACTACCCTAAACCCTAAAACACTATCCCCAGCACTACCCTCTACACTACACAAACACCACTGCACTACCCTAAACCCTAAACCACTACCCCCTGCAGTACCCCCTACACTACCCACACACCACTTCACTACCCTCAACCCTAAAACACTACCCTCAGCACTATGCCCTACACTACCCAAACACCACGGCACTATCCTAAACCCTAAACCACTACCCCCAGCACGACCATCTTCACTACCCAAACACCACTGCACTAGCCTAAACCCTAAAACACTACCCCCTACACTACACAAACACCACTGCACTACCCTCAACCCTAAAACACTACCCCAGCACTAACCCTACAGTACCCAAACACCACTGCACTACCCTAAAACACTATCCCAAGCACTACCCCCTACACTACACAAACACCACTGCACTACCCTAAACCCTAAAACACTATCCTGAACACTACCTCCTACACTACACAAACAACACTGCACTACCCTAAACCTCTACCCCCAGCAGTACCCCATACACTACCCAAACACCACTGCACCACCCTAAACCCTAAAACACTACCCCCTGCATGACCCCTACACTACACAAACAAAACGGCACTACCCTAAACCCTAAAACATTACCCCAGCAGTACACCCTACACTACCCAAACACAACTGCACTACCCTAAACCCTAAAACACTATCCCCAGCAAGACCCCCTACACTACACAAACACCACTGCACTGCCCTACTGCATTACCTACATTTTTAAACTCTGCCCCCAGCATAACCCCCTACACTAAACAAACACCATTGCAATACACTGCCCTAAAACACTATCCCAGCACGAACCCCTACCCTACACAAAAACCACTGCACTATGCGAAACCCTAAAACACTATCCCCAGCATGACCCCCTACACTACACAAACACAACTGCACTACCCTAAACCCTAAAACACTACCCCCTACACTACACAAACACCACTGCACTACCCTAAACCCTAAAACACTACCCCCAGCTCTACGTCCTACACTACCCAAACACCACTACACTACCCTAAACCCTAAAACAGTACCCCCCGCACGATTCCCTACACTACCCAAACACCACTGCACTACACTAAACCCTAAATCTACCCCAAGCATGACCTCCCACACTACACAAACACCACTGCACTACCCTAAACCTACACCCAGCATGACCCCCTGCACAAACCAAACTCCACTGAACTACCCTAAACCCTAAAACACTACCGCAGCACTACCCCTACACTACCCAAACTCCACTGCACTAAACCCTAAACTACTCCCAGCATGACCCCCTACACTACCCAAACACCACTGCACTACCCTAAACCCTAAAACACTACACCCTACACTACCCACACATCACTGCACTACACTAAACCCTAATACACTACCCCCTACACTACCCAAACACCAGTACACTACCCTAAAACACTATCCCAACCACTACCCCCTACACTACACAAACACCACTGCACTACCCTAAACCCTAAAACACAAACTCCTACACTACACAAACACAACTGCACTACCCTAAACCCTAAAACACTATCCCGAGCACTACCCCCTAAACTACACAAACACCACTGCACTACCCTAAACCACTACCCCCAGCAGTAACCCATACACTACCCAAACACCACTGCACCACCCTAAACCCTAAAACACTACCCCCAGCATGACCCCTACACTACACAAACACAACGGCACTACCCTAAACCCTAAAACACTACCCCCAGCAGTACACCCTACACTACCCAAACACAACTGCACTACCCTAAACCCTAAAACACTATCCCCAGCATGACCCTTACACTACACAAACACAACGGCACTACCCTAAACCCTAAAACACTACCCCCAGCAATACACCCTACACTACCCAAACACAACTGCACTACCCTAAACCCTAAAACACTATCCCCAGCATGACTCCCTAAACTAGACAGACACCACTGCACTACCCTAAACCACTACCCCCAGCAGTACCCCATACACTACCCAAACACCACTGCACCACCCTAAACCCTAAAACACTACCCCCAGCATGACCCCTACACTACACAAACACAACAACACTACCCTAAACCTTAAAACACTACCCCCAGCAGTACACCCTACACTACCCAAACACAACTCCACTACCCTAAACCCTAAAACACTACCCCCAGCACAACCCCCTACACTACCCAAGCACCATTGCAATACACTGCCCTAAACCATAAAACACTATCCCAGCACGAACCCCTACACTACACAAACACCACTGCACTATGCAAAACCCTAAAACACTACCCCCAGCATGACCCCCTACACTACACAAACACCACTGCACTACCCTAACCCCTAAAATACGACCCCCAGCAGAACGCCCTAAACTACACAAACACCGCTGCACTACCCTAAACCCTAAAACACTACCCCCTACACTACACAAACACCACTACACTACCCTAAACCCTAAAACACTACCCCCAGCTCTATGTCCTACACTTCCCAAACACCACTGCACTACCCTAAACCACTATACCCAGCACTACCCCCTACACTAAACAAACACCACTACACTACCCTAAACCCTAAAACAGTACCCCCCGCACGATTCCCTACACTACCCAAACACCACTGCACTACACTAAACCCTACATCTACCCCCAGCATGACCCCCTACACTACCCAAACACCACTGCACTACCCTAAACCATAAACTACTCCCAGCATGACCCCCTACACTATCCAAACACTACTGCACTACCCTAAACCCTAAAACACTACACCCTACACTACCCACACACTACCCAAACACCACTGCACTACCCTAAACCCTAAAACACTATCCTGAGCACTACCTCCTACACTACACAAACACCACTGCACTTCCCTAAACCTCTACCCACAGCAGTACCCCATACACTACCCAAACACCACTGCACCACCCTAATCCCTAAAACACTACCCCCAGCATGACCCCTACACTACACAAACAAAACGGCACTACCCTAAACCCTAAAACACTACCCCCAGCAGTACACCCTACACTACCCAAACACAACTACACTACCCTAAACCCTAAAACACTATCCCCAGGAAGACCCCCTATACTACACAAACACCACTGCATTGCCCTACTGCATTACTTACATTTTTAAACACTGCCCCCAGCATAACCCCCTACACTAAACAAACACCATTGCAATACACTGCCCTAAAACACTATCCCAGCACGAACCCCTACACTACACTAAAACCACTGCACTATGCGAAACCCTAAAACACTATCCCCAGCATGACCCCCTACACTACACAAACACAACTGCACTACCCTAAACCCTAAAACACTACCCCCTACACTACACAAACACCACTGCACTACCCTAAACCCTAAAACACTACCCCCAGCTCTACGCCCTACACTACCCAAACACCACTACACTACCCTAAACCCTAAAACAGTACCCCCTGCACGATTCCCTACACTACCCAAACACCACTGCACTACACTAAACCCTAAATCTACCCCCAGCATGACCTCCCACACTACACAAACACCACTGCACTACCCTAAATCTACACCCAGCATGACCCCCTGCACAAACCAAACTCCACTGCACTACCCTAAACCCTAAAACACTACCGCAGCACTACCCCTACACTACCCAAACTCCACTGCACTAAACCCTAAACTACTCCCAGCATGACCCCCTACACTACCCAAACACCACTACACTGCCCTAAACCCTAAAACACTACACCCTACACTACCCACACATCACTGCACTACACTAAACCCTAAAACACTACCCCCTACACTACCCAAATACAAGTGCACTACCCTAAAACACTATCCCAAGGACTACCCCCTACACTACACAAACACCACTGCACTACCCTAAACCCTAAAACACAAACTCCTACACTACACAAACACAACTGCACTACCCTAAACCCTAAAACACTATCCCGAGCACTACCCCTAAACAACACAAACACCACTGCACTACCCTAAACCACTACCCCCAGCAGTACCCAATACACTACCCAAACACCACTGCACCACCCTAAACCCTAAAACACTACCCCCAGCATGACCCCTACACTACAGAAACACAACGGCACTACCCTAAACCCTAAAACACTACCCCCAGCAGTACAGCCTACACTACCCAAACACAACTGCACTACTCTAAACACTAAAACACTATCCCCAGCATGACCCCTACACTACACACACACAACAGCACTACCCTAAACCCTAAAACACTACCCCCAGCAGTACACCCTACACTACCCAAACACAACTGCACTACCCTAAACCCTAAAACACTATCCCCAGCATGACCCCCTAAACTACAAAAACACCACTGCACTACCCTAAACCACTACCCCCAGCACTACCCCATACATTACCCAAACACCACTGCACCACCCTAAACCCTAAAACACTACCCCCTGCGTGACCCCTACACTACACAAACACAACGGCACTACCCTAAACCCTAAAACACTACCCCCAGCAGTACACCCTACACTACCCAAACACAACTGCACTAACCTAAACCCTAAAACTCTACCCCCAGCATAACCCCCTACACTACCCAAGCACCATTGCAATACACTGCCCTAAACCATAAAACACTATCCCAGCACGAACCCCTACACTACACAAACACCACTGCACTATGCGAAACCCTAAAACACTACCCCCAGCATGACCCCCTACACTACACAAACACCACTGCACTACCCTAACCCCTAAAATACGACCCCCAGCAGAACCCCCTAAACTACACAAACACCGCTGCACTATCCTAAACCCTAAAACACTACCCCCTACACTACACAAACACCACTACACTACCCTAAACCCTAAAACACTGCCCCCAGCTCTATGCCCTACACTACCCAAACACCACTGCACTACCCTAAACCACTATACCCAGCACTACCCCCTACACTATACAAACACCACTACACTACCCTAAACCCTAAAACAGTACCCCCGCATGATTCCCTACACTACCCAAACACCACTGCACTACACTAAACCCTACATCTACCCCCAGCATGACCTCCCACACTACACAAACACCACTGCACTACCCTAAATCTACACCCAGCATGACCCCCTACACTACCCAAACACCACTGCACTACCCTAAACCATAAACTACTCCCAGCATGACCCCCTACACTATCCAAACACTACTGCACTACCCTAAACCCTAAAACACTACACCCTACACTACCCACACACCACTGCACTACCCTAAAACACTATCCCAAGCACTATCCCCTATACTACACAAACACGACTGCACTACGCTAAACTCTAAAACACAAACCCCTACACTACACAAACACCACTACACTACCCTAAACCCTAAAAAATACCCCCAGCACTATACCCTACACTACCAAAACACCCCTGCACTAACCTAAAACACTACCCCCTACACTACACAGACAGCACTGCACTATCCTCAACCCTAAAACACTACCCCCAGCACTATGCCCTACACTACCCTAACACCACTGCACAACTCTAAACCCTAAAACACTACCCCCAGCACGACCCTCTACACGACACAAACACCACAGCACTACCCTAAACCCTAAAACACTACAACAGCATGACCCCCTCACAACACAAACACCACTGCACTACCCTAAACCATAAATCTACCCCCAGCATGACCCCCTACACTACCCAAACACCACTGCACTACCCTAAACCCTAAACTACTCCCAGCATGACCCCCTACACTATCCAAACACTACTGCACTACCCTAAACCCTAAAACACTACACCCTATGCTACCCACACACCACTGCACTACCCTAAAACACTACCCTAGCATGAGATCCTACACTGCCCAAACAACTGTACTACCCAAAACCCTAAATCTACACCCAGCACAGCCCCCTACACTACACAAACTCCACTGCACTGCTTAAAACCCTAAAACACTATCACCAGCACGACCCCGTACACTACACAAACACCACTGCACTACCCTAAACCCTGAATCTAGCCCCAGCATGACTCCCTACACTACACAAACACCACTGTACTACCCTAAGCCCAAAAACACTACCCCCAGCAGTACGCCCTACACTACCCAAACACAACTGCACTACCCTAAACCCTAAAACCCTACCCCCAGCATGACCCCCTACACTACACAAACACCACTGCACTACCCTATTGCGCTACCCTATACCCTAAAACAC
This sequence comes from Triturus cristatus, assembly GCF_964204655.1. Taxonomy (NCBI): domain Eukaryota; kingdom Metazoa; phylum Chordata; class Amphibia; order Caudata; family Salamandridae; genus Triturus; species Triturus cristatus. The sequence continues at coordinate 618,469,588 of NC_140579.1, read as the reverse complement.
TACCCCCAGCATGACCACCTACACTACCCAATCACCACTGCACTGCACTGCCCTAAACCCGAAAACACTACCCCAGCACAAACCCCTACACTACACAAACACCACTGCACTACAATAAATCCTAAAACACTACCCCCAGCAGGACCCCCTACACTACACAAACACCACTGTACTACCCTAAACCACTACCCTCTACACTACACAAACAACACTGTACTACCCTAAACCCTAAAACACTACCCCCAGCATGACCCCTTGCGCTACCCAAACACAACTACACTACCCTAAACCCAAAAACACTTCTTCCAGCAGGACCCCCTACACTATCCAAACACCAATGCACTACCCTTAATCTACCCCAGCATGACCCCCTACACTACCCAAACACCAATGCACTACCTTAAACCCTAAATCACGACCCCCTACACTACCCAAACACCACTACACTACCCTCAACCCTAAAAAACTACCCCCAGCACAAACATCTTCAGTACACAAACACCACTGCACTGGCCTAAACCCTAAAACACTACCCCCTACACTACACAAACACCACTGCACTACCCTCAACCCTAAAAAACTACCCCCAGCACTATGCCCTACACTACCCAAACACCACTGCACTACCCTAAAACACTATCCCAAGCACTACCCCCTACACTACACAAACACCACTGCACTACTCTAAACCCTAAAACACGAACCCCTACACTACACAAACACCACTGCACTCCCCTAAACCCTAAAACACTACGCCCAGCACTACGCCCTACACTACACAAACACCACTGCACTACCCTAAACCCTAAAACACTATCCCGAGCACCCCCTACACTACACAAACACCACTGCACTACCCTAAACCACTACCCCCAGCAGTACCCCATACACTACCCAAACACCACTGCACCACCCTAAACCCTAAAACACTACCCCCAGCATGACCCCCTTCACTACACAAACACAACGGCACTACCCTAAACCCTAAAACACTACCCCCAGCAGTACACCCTACACTACCCAAACACAACTGCACTACCCTAATCCCTAAAACACTATCCCCAGCATGACCCCCTATACTACACAAACACCACTGCACTGCCCTACTGCATTACCTACAATTTAAAACACTACCCCCAGCATAACCCCCTACACTACCCACACACCATTGCAATACACTGCCCTAAACCCTAAAACACTATCCCAGCACGAACCCCTACACTACACAAACACCACGGCACTATGCGAAACCCTAAAACACTACCCCCAGCATGACCCCCTACACTACACAAACACCACTGCACTACCCTAACCCCTAAAATACGACCCCAGCAGAACCCCCTAAACTACACAAACACCGCTGCACTACCCTAAACCCTAAAACACTACCCCCTACACTACACAAACACCACTACACTACCCTAAACCCTAAAACACTACCCCCAGCTCTATGCCCTACACTACCCAAACACCACTGCACTACCCTAAACCACTATACCCAGCACTACCCATACACTAACAAACACCACTACACTACCCTAAACCCTAAAACAGTACCCCCCGCACGATTCCCTAAACTAACCAAACACCACTGCACTACACTAAACCCTAAATATACCCCCAGCATGACCTCCCACACTACACAAACACCACTGCACTACCCTAAACCATAAACTACTCCCAGCATGACCCCCTACACTATCCAAACACTACTGCACTACCCTAAACCCTAAAACACTACACCCTACACTACCCACACACCAATGCACTACCCTAAAACACTATCCCAAGCACTACCCCCTACACTACACAAACACCACTGCACTACGCTAAACTCTAAAACACAAACCCCTACACTACACAAACACCCCTACACTACCCTAAACCCTAAAACACTACCCCCAGCATGACCCATTGCACTACCCAAACACAACTGCACTACCCTAAACCCAAAAACACTTCTTCCAGCAGGACCCCCTACACTATCCAAACACCAATGCACTACCCTTAATCTACCCCAGCATGACCCCCTACACTACCCAAACACCAATGCAATACCTTAAACCCTAAAACACGACCCCCTACACTACCCAAACACTACTACACTACCCTCAACCCTAAAAAACTACCCCCAGCACAAACATCTTCACTACACAAACACCACTGCACTGGCCTAAACCCTAAAACACTACCCCCTATACTACACAAACACTACTGCACTACCCTCAACCCTAAAACACTACCCCCAGCACTATGCCCTACACTACCCAAACACCACTGCACTACCCTAAAACACTATACCAAGCACTACCCCCTACACTACACAAACACCACTGCACTACTCTAAACCCTAAAACACGAACCCCTACACTACACAAACACCACTGCACTCCCCTAAACCCTAAAACACTACGCCCAGCACTACGCCCTACACTACACAAGCACCACTGTACTACCCTAAACCCTAAAACACTATCCCGAGCACCCCCTATACTACACAAACACCACTGCACTACCCTAAACCACTACCCCCAGCAGTACCCCATACACTACCCAAACACTACTGCACCACCCTAAACCCTAAAACACTACCCCCAGCATGCCCCCTTCACTACACAAACCAAACGGCACTACCCTAAACCCTAAAACACTACCCCCAGCAGTACACCCTACACTACCCAAACACAACTGAAATACCCTAATCCCTAAAACACTATCCCCAGCATGACCCCCTATACTACACAAACACCACTGCACTGCCCTACTGCATTACCTACATTTTAAAACTCTACCCCCAGCATAACCCCCTACACTACCTAAGCACCATTGCAATACACTGCCCTCAACCCTAAAACACTACCCCCAGCACTATGCCCTACACTACCCAAACACCACTGCACTACCCTAAAACACGATCCCAAGCACTACCCCCTACACTACACAAACACCACTGCACTACTCTAAACCCTAAAACACGAACCCCTACACTACCCAAACACAACTGCACTACCCTAAACCCTAAACCCTAAAACACTATCCCCAGCATGACCCCCTACACTACACAAACACCACTGCACTGCCCTACTGCATTACCTACATTTTAAAACACTACCCCCAGCATAACCCCCTACACTACCCAAACACCATTGCAATACACTGCCCTAAACCCTAAAACTCTATCCCAGCACGAACCCCTACACTACACAAACACCACGGCACTATGCGAAACCCTAAAACACTACCCCCAGCATGACCCCCTACACTACACAAACACCACTGCACTATCCTAACCCCTAAAATACGACCCCCAGCAGAACCCCCTAAACTACACAAACACAGCTGCACTACCCTAAACCCTAAAACACTACCCCCTACACTACACAAACACCACTACACTACCCTAAACCCTAAAACACTACCCCCAGCTCTATGCCCTACACTACCCAAACACCACTGCACTACCCTAAACCACTATACCCAGCACTACCCCCTACACTACACAAACACCACTACACTACCCTAAACCCTAAAACAGTACCCCCCGCACGATTCCCTACACTACCCAAACACCACTGCACTACACTAAACCCTACATACCCAAACACCACTGCACTACCATAAACTACTCCCAGCATGACCCCCTACACTATCCAAACACTACTGCACTACCCTAAACCCTAAAACACTACACCCTACACTACCCACACACCACTGCACTACCCTAAAACACTATCCCAAGCACTACCCCCTACACTACACAAACACCACTGCACTACGCTAAACTCTAAAACACAAACCCCTACACTACACAAACACCACTACACTACCCTAAACCTAAAAAAATACCCCCAGCACTATACCCTACACTACCCAAAAACCCCTGCACTACCCTAAACCCTAAAACACTATCCCGAGCACTACCCCCTACACTACACAAACACCACTGCACTACCCTAAACCCTAAAACACTACCCCCAGCAGTACCCCATACACTACCCAAACACCACTGCACTACCCTAAACCCTAAAACTCTACCCCAGGAAGACCCCCTACACTACCCAAACACCACTGCACTACCCTAAACCCTAAAACACTACCCCCAGCACGACCCCCTACACTACACCAACACCACTGCACTAACCTAAAACACTACCCCCTACACTACACAAACAGCACTGCACTATCCTCAACCCTAAAACACTACCCCCAGCACTATGCCCTACACTACCCAAACACCACTGCACTACCCTAAACCCTAAAACACTACCCCAGCATGACCACCTGCACTACACAAACACCACAGTACTACCCTAAACCCTAAAACACTACCCCTAGCAGTACGCCCTACACTACCCATACACAACTGCACTACCCTAAACCCTAAAACACTACGCCCAGCATGACCACCTACACTACACAAACACCGCTACACTACCCTACTGCTCTACCCTACACTCTAAAACACTACCCCCAGCATGACCCCCTACACTACCCAAACACCACTGCACTACACTGCACTAAACCCAAAAACACTACCCCAGCACGAACCCCTACACTACACAAACACCACTGCACTACCCTAAACCCTAAAACACTACCCCCAGCAGTACGCCCTACACTACGCATACACAACTGCACTACCCTAAACCCTAAAACACTACCCCCAGCATGACCACCTACACTACACAAACACCACTACACTACCCTACTGCTCTACCCTACACCCTAAAACACTACCCCCAGCATGACCCCCTACACTACCCAAACACCACTGCACTACACTGCACTAAACCCAAAAACACTACCCCAGCACGAACCCCTACACTACACAAACACTACTGCACTACCCTAAACCCTAAAACACTACACCCTGCACTACCCACACACCACTGCACTACCCTAAAACACTACCCCCAGCATGACTCCCTACACTGCCCAAACAACTGTACTACCCTAAACCCTAATTCTACACCCAGCACAACCCCCACACTACACAAACACCACGGCACTGCCTTAAACCCTAAAACACTACCCCCAGCATGACTCCCTTCACTACACAAACACCACTGCACTGCCTTAAACCCTAAAACACAATCACCAGCACGACCCCGTACACCACACAAACACCACTGCAATACCTTAAACCCTAAATCTAGCCCCAGCATGACTCCCTACACTACACAAACACCACGGCACTACCCTAAACCCTAAAACACTACCCCTAGCAGCACTCCCTACACTACCCAAACACAACTCAACTATCATGAACCCTAAACCTACCCCTAGCACAACCCCCTACACTACACAAACCCCACTGCACTACCCTAAACCCTAAAACACTACCCCCTGCACGACCCCCAACACTACACAAACACAACTGCACTACCCTAAACCCAAAAACACTTCTTCCAGCAGGACCCCCTACACTATCCAAACACCAATGCACTACCCTTAATCTACCCCAGCATGACCCCCTACACTACCCAAACACCAATGCACTACCTTAAACCCTAAAACATGACCCCCTACACTACCCAAACACCACTACACTACCCTCAACCCTAAAACACTACCCCCAGCACTATGCCCTACACTACCCAAACACCACCGCACTACCCTAAAACACTATCCCAAGCACTACCCCCTACACTACACAAACACCACTGCACTACTCTAAACCCTAAAACACGAACCCCTACACTACACAAACACCGCTGCACTCCCCTAAACCCTAAAGCACTACGCCCTACACTACACAAACACCACTGCACTACCCTAAACCCTAAAACACTATCCCAAGCACCCCCTACACTACACAAACACCACTGCACTACCCTAAACCACTACCCCCAGCAGTACCCCATACACTACCCAAACACCACTGCACCACCCTAAACCCTACAACACTACCCCCAGCATGACCCCCTTCACTACACAAACACAACGGCACTACCCTAAACCCTAAAACACTACCCCCAGCAGTACACCCTACACTACCCAAACACAACTGCACTACCCTAATCCCTAAAACACTATCGCCAGCATGACCCCCTATACTACACAAACACCACTGCACTGCCCTACTGCATTACCTACATTTTAAAACACTACCCCCAGCATAACCCCCTACACTACCCAAACACCATTGCAATACACTGTCCTAAACCCGAAAACACTATCCCAGCACAAACCCCTACACTACACAAACACAACTGCACTACCCTAAATCCTAAAACACTACCCCCAGCAGGACCCCCTACACTATACAAACACCACTGTACTACCCTAAACCACTACCCCTACACTACACAAACACCACTGCACTACCCTAAACCCAAAACACTACCCCCAGCATGACCCCCTACACTACCCAAACACCACTGCACTACCCTAAAACACTACCCCCTACACTACAGAAACAGCACTGCACTACCCTAAACCCTAAAACACTACCCCAAGCATGACCCCCTACATTACACAAACACAACTTTACATCCCCTAAACCCAAAAACACTACCCCCAGCACAACCTCCTACACTACCCAAACACCACTGCACTACCCTAAACCATAAAACACTACCCCAGCGCTAACCCCAACACTACCCAGCACCACTGCACTATGCTAAACCCTAAAACACTACCCCCAGCATGACCCCTACACTACACAAACACCACTGCACTACCCTAAACCCTAAAACACTACCCCCTACACTACCCAAACACCTCTGCACTACCCTAAACCACTATCCCCAGCACTACCCCCTACACTACACAAACACCACTACACTACCCTAAACCCTAAAACACTACCCCCGCACGATTCCCTACACTACCAAAACACCACTGCACTACACTAAACCCTAAATCTACCCCCAGCATGACCTCCCACACTACACAAACACCACTGCACTACCCTAAACCCTAAAACACTACACCCTACACTACCCACACACCACTGCACTACGCTAAACCCTAAAACACTACCCCCTACACTACCCAAACCCCACTGCACTACCCTAAAACACTATCCCAAGCACTACCCCCTACACTACACAAACACCACTGCACTACCCTGAATCTACCCCCAGCATGACCCCCTACAGTACCCAAACACCAATGCACTACCCTAAACCCTAAAACACTACCCCCAGCACGACCCCCTACACTACACCAACACTACTGCACTAACCTAAAACACTACCCCCTACACTACACAAACAGCACTGCACTACCCTCAACCCTAAAACACTACCCCCAGCACTATGCCCTACACTACCCAAACACCACTGCACTACCCTAATACACTATCCCAAGCACTACCCCTATACTACACAAACACCACTGTACTACCCTAAACCCTAAAGCCCTACCCTAGCATGACCCCTACACTACCCAAACACCACTGCACTACCCTAAATCCTAAAACACTACCCCAGCGCTACCCCAACACCACCCAAACACCACTGCACTACTCTAAACCCTAAAACACTACCCCAGCACGATCCCCTATACTACACAAACACCACTGAACTACCCTAAAACACTACCCCCAGCACAACCCCCTACACTAGCCAAACACCACTGCACTATCCTAAAACCTAAAACACTACCCCTAGCACGACCCCCTACACTACACAAACACCACTGCACTACCCTAAACCCTAAAACACTACCCCTACACTACAAAACACCAATGCACTACCCTCAACCCTAAAACAGTACCCCTGCACGATTCCCTACACTGCCCAAACACAACTGCACTACACTAAACCCTAAATCTACACCCAGCATGACCTCCTACACTACACAAACACCACTGCACTACCCTAAACCCTAAAACACTACCCCAGCATGACCCCCTCACAACAAACACCACTGCAATACCCTAAATCTAAACCCAGCATGACCCCCTACACTACCCAAACTCCACTGCACTACCCTAAACTCTAAAACACTACCCCCAGCATGACCCCCTTCACTACACAAACACCACTGCACTACCCTAAAACACTATCCCAAGCACTACCCCCTACACTACACAAACACCACTGCACTACCCTAAACCCTAAAACACTACCCCAGCACTACCCCTACACTACCCAAACACCACTGCACTACCCTAAACCCTAAAACACTATACCCAGCACTACCCCTACACTACACAAACACCACTACACTACCCTAAACCCTAAAACAGTACCCCCCGCACGATTCCCTACACTACCCAAACACCACTGCACTACACTAAACCCTACATACCCAAACAACACTGCACTACCCTAAACCATAAACTACTCCCAGCATGACCCCCTACACTATCCAAACACTACTGCACTACCCTAAACCCTAAAACACTACACCCTACACTACCCACACACCACTGCACTACCCTAAAACACTATCCCAAGCACTACCCCCTACACTACACAAACACCACTGCACTACGCTAAACTCTAAAACACAAACCCCTACACTACACAAACACCACTACACTACCCTAAACCTAAAAAAATACCCCCAGCACTATACCCTACACTACCCAAAAACCCCTGCACTACCCTAAACCCTAAAACACTATCCCGAGCACTACCCCCTACACTACACAAACACCACTGCACTACCCTAAACCCTAAAACACTACCCCCAGCAGTACCCCATACACTACCCAAACACCACTGCACTACCCTAAACCCTAAAACTCTACCCCAGGAAGACCCCCTACACTACCCAAACACCACTGCACTACCCTAAACCCTAAAACACTACCCCCAGCACGACCCCCTACACTACACCAACACCACTGCACTAACCCAAAACACTACCCCCTACACTACACAAACAGCACTGCACTATCCTCAACCCTAAAACACTACCCCCAGCACTATGCCCTACACTACCCTAACACCACTGCACAACTCTAAACCCTAAAACACTACCCCCAGCACGACCCTCTACATGACACAAACACCACAGCACTACCCTAAACCCTAAAACACTACCCCCAACAGTACCCCCTACACTACCCAAACACCACTGCACTACCCTAAACCCTAAAACACTACCCCAGCATGACCACCTGCACTACACAAACACCACAGTACTACCCTAAACCCTAAAACACTACCCCCAGCAGTACGCCCTACACTACCCATACACAACTGCACTACCCTAAACCCTAAAACATTACCCCCAGCATGACCACCTACACTACACAAACACCGCTACACTACCCTACTGCTCTACCCTACACTCTAAAACACTACCCCCAGCATGACCCCCTACACTACCCAAACACCACTGCACTACACTGCACTAAACCCAAAAACACTACCCCAGCACGAACCCCTACACTACACAAACACCACTGCACTACCCTAAACCCTAAAACAATACCCCCAGCAGTACGCCCTACACTACGCATACACAACTGCACTACCCTAAACCCTAAAACACTACCCCCAGCATGACCACCTACACTACACAAACACCACTACACTACCCTACTGCTCTACCCTACACCCTAAAACACTACCCCCAGCATGACCCCCTACACTACCCAAACACCACTGCACTACACTGCACTAAACCCAAAAACACTACCCCAGCACGAACCCCTACACTACACAAACACTACTGCACTACCCTAAACCCTAAAACACTACACCCTGCACTACCCACACACCACTGCACTACCCTAAAACACTACCCCCAGCATGACTCCCTACACTGCCCAAACAACTGTACTACCCTAAACCCTAATTCTACACCCAGCACAACCCCCACACTACACAAACACCATGGCACTGCCTTAAACCCTAAAACACTACCCCCAGCATGACTCCCTTCACTACACAAACACCACTGCACTGCCTTAAGCCCTAAAACACAATCACCAGCACGACCCCGTACACTACACAAAAACCACTGCAATACCTTAAACCCTAAATCTAGCCCCAGCATGACTCCCTACACTACACAAACACCACGGCACTACCCTAAACCCTAAAACACTACCCCTAGCAGCACTCCCTACACTACCCAAACACAACTCAACTATCATAAACCCTAAATCTACCCCAAACACAACCCCCTACACTACACAAACCCCACTGCACTACCCTAAACCCTAAAACACTACCCCCTGCACGACCCCCAACACTACACAAACACAACTGCACTACCCTAAACCCAAAAACACTTCTTCCAGCAGGACCCCCTACACTATCCAAACACCAATGCACTACCCTTAATCTACCCCAGCATGACCCCCTACACTACCCAAACACCAATGCACTACCTTAAAACCTAAAACACGACCCCCTACACTACCCAAACACCACTACACTACCCTCAACCCTAAAACACTACCCCCAGCACAATGCCCTACACTACCCAAACACCACCGCACTACCCTAAAACCTAAAACACTACCCCTAGCACGACCCCCTACACTACACAAACACCACTGCACTACCCTAAACCCTAAAACACTACCCCTACACTACAAAACACCAATGCACTACCCTCAACCCTAAAACAGTACCCCTGCACGATTCCCTACACTGCCCAAACACAACTGCACTACACTAAACCCTAAATCTACACCCAGCATGACCTCCTACACTACACAAACACCACTGCACTACCCTAAACCCTAAAACACTACCCCAGCATGACCCCCTCACAACAAACACCACTGCAATACCCTAAATCTAAACCCAGCATGACCCCCTACACTACCCAAACTCCACTGCACTACCCTAAACTCTAAAACACTACCCCCAGCATGACCCCTTTCACTACACAAACACCACTGCACTACCCTAAAACACTATCCCAAGCACTACCCCCTACACTACACAAACACCACTGCACTACCCTAAACCCTAAAACACTACCCCAGCACTACCCCTACACTACCCAAACACCACTGCACTACCCTAAACCCTAAAACACTATACCCAGCACTACCCCTACACTACACAAACACCACTACACTACCCTAAACCCTAAAACAGTACCCCCCGCACGATTCCCTACACTACCCAATCACCACTGCACTACACTAAACCCTACATACCCAAACAACACTGCACTACCCTAAACCATAAACTACTCCCAGCATGACCCCCTACACTATCCAAACACTACTGCACTACCCTAAACCCTAAAACACTACACCCTACACTACCCACACACCACTGCACTACCCTAAAACACTATCCCAAGCACTACCCCCTACACTACACAAACACCACTGCACTACGCTAAACTCTAAAACACAAACCCCTACACTACACAAACACCACTACACTACCCCAAACCTAAAAAAATACCCCCAGCACTATACCCTACACTACCCAAAAACCCCTGCACTACCCTAAACCCTAAAACACTATCCCGAGCACTACCCCCTACACTACACAAACACCACTGCACTACCCTAAACCCTAAAACACTACCCCCAGCAGTACCCCATACACTACCCAAACACCACTGCACTACCCTAAACCCTAAAACTCTACCCCAGGAAGACCCCCTACACTACCCAAACACCACTGCACTACCCTAAACCCTAAAACACTACCCCCAGCACGACCCCCTACACTACACCAACACCACTGCACTAACCCAAAACACTACCCCCCTACACTACACAAACAGCACTGCACTATCCTCAACCCTAAAACACTACCCCCAGCACTATGCCCTACACTACCCTAACACCACTGCACAACTCTAAACCCTAAAACACTACCCCCAGCACGACCCTCTACATGACACAAACACCACAGCACTACCCTAAACCCTAAAACACTACCCCCAACAGTACCCCCTACACTACCCAAACACCACTGCACTACCCTAAACCCTAAAACACTACCCCAGCATGACCACCTGCACTACACAAACACCACAGTACTACCCTAAACCCTAAAACACTACCCCCAGCAGTACGCCCTACACTACCCATACACAACTGCACTACCCTAAACCCTAAAACACTACCCCCAGCATGACCACCTACACTACACAAACACCGCTACACTACCCTACTGCTCTACCCTACACTCTAAAACACTACCCCCAGCATGACCCCCTACACTACCCAAACACCACTGCACTACACTGCACTAAACCCAAAAACACTACCCCAGCACGAACCCCTACACTACACAAACACCACTGCACTACCCTAAACCCTAAAACAATACCCCCAGCAGTACGCCCTACACTACGCATACACAACTGCACTACCCTAAACCCTAAAACACTACCCCCAGCATGACCACCTACACTACACAAACACCACTACACTACCCTACTGCTCTACCCTACACCCTAAAACACTACCCCCAGCATGACCCCCTACACTACCCAAACACCACTGCACTACACTGCACTAAACCCAAAAACACTACCCCAGCACGAACCCCTACACTACACAAACACTACTGCACTACACTAAACCCTAAAACACTACACCCTGCACTACCCACACACCACTGCACTACCCTAAAACACTACCCCCAGCATGACTCCCTACACTGCCCAAACAACTGTACTACCCTAAACCCTAATTCTACACCCAGCACAACCCCCACACTACACAAACACCATGGCACTGCCTTAAACCCTAAAACACTACCCCCAGCATGACTCCCTTCACTACACAAACACCACTGCACTGCCTTAAGCCCTAAAACACAATCACCAGCACGACCCCGTACACTACACAAAAACCACTGCAATACCTTAAACCCTAAATCTAGCCCCAGCATGACTCCCTACACTACACAAACACCACGGCACTACCCTAAACCCTAAAACACTACCCCTAGCAGCACTCCCTACACTACCCAAACACAACTCAACTATCATAAACCCTAAATCTACCCCAAACACAACCCCCTACACTACACAAACCCCACTGCACTACCCTAAACCCTAAAACACTACCCCCTGCACGACCCCCAACACTACACAAACACAACTGCACTACCCTAAACCCAAAAACACTTCTTCCAGCAGGACCCCCTACACTATCCAAACACCAATGCACTACCCTTAATCTACCCCAGCATGACCCCCTACACTACCCAAACACCAATGCACTACCTTAAAACCTAAAACACGACCCCCTACACTACCCAAACACCACTACACTACCCTCAACCCTAAAACACTACCCCCAGCACAATGCCCTACACTACCCAAACACCACCGCACTACCCTAAAACACTATCCCAAGCACTACCCCCTACACTACACAAACACCACTGCACTACTCTAAACCCTAAAACACGAACCCCTACACTACACAAACACCACTGCACTCCCCTAAACCCTAAAGCACTACGCCCTACACTACACAAACACCACTGCACTACCCTAAACCCTAAAACACTATCCCAAGCACCCCCTACACTACACAAACACCACTGCACTACCCTAAACCACTACCCCCAGCAGTACCCCATACACTACCCAAACACCACTGCACCACCCTAAACCCTAAAACACTACCCCCAGCATGACCCCCTTCACTACACAAACACAACGGCACTACCCTAAACCCTAAAACACTACCCCCAGCAGTACACCCTACACTACCCAAACACAACTGCACTACCCTAATCCCTAAAACACTATTGCCAGCATGACCCCCTATACTACACAAACACCACTGCACTGCCCTACTGCATTACCTACATTTTAAAACACTACCCCCAGCATAACCCCCTACACTACCCAAACACCATTGCAATACACTGTCCTAAACCCGAAAACACTATCCCAGCACAAACCCCTACACTACACAAACACAACTGCACTACCCTAAATCCTAAAACACTACCCCCAGCAGGACCCACTACACTATACAAACACCACTGTACTACCCTAAACCACTACCCCTACACTACACAAACACCACTGCACTACCCTAAACCCAAAAACACTACCCCCAGCATGACCCCCTACACTACCCAAACACCACTGCACTACCCTAAAACACTACCCCCTACACTACAGAAACAGCACTGCACTACCCTAAACCCTAAAACACTACCCCAAGCATGACCCCCTACATTACACAAATACAACTTTACATCCCCTAAACCCAAAAACACTACCCCCAGCACAACCTCCTACACTACCCAAACACCACTGCACTACCCTAAACCATAAAACACTACCCCAGCGCTAACCCCAACACTACCCAGCACCACTGCACTAGGCTAAACCCTAAAACACTACCCCCAGCATGACCCCTACACTACACAAACACCACTGCACTACCCTAAATCCTAAAACACTACCCCCTACACTACCCAAACACCACTGCACTACCCTAAACCACTATCCCCAGCACTACCCCCTACACTACCCAAACACCACTGCACTACCCTAAACCACTATCCCCAGCACTACCCCCTACACTACACAAACACCACTGCACTACTCTAAACCCTAAAACACGAACCCCTACACTACACAAACACCACTGCACTCCCCTAAACCCTAAAGCACTACGCCCTACACTACACAAACACCACTGCACTACCCTAAACCCTAAAACACTATCCCAAGCACCCCCTACACTACACAAACACCACTGCACTACCCTAAACCACTACCCCCAGCAGTACCCCATACACTACCCAAACACCACTGCACCACCCTAAACCCTAAAACACTACCCCCAGCATGACCCCCTTCACTACACAAACACAACGGCACTACCCTAAACCCTAAAACACTACCCCCAGCAGTACACCCTACACTACCCAAACACAACTGCACTACCCTAATCCCTAAAACACTATCGCCAGCATGACCCCCTATACTACACAAACACCACTGCACTGCCCTACTGCATTACCTACATTTTAAAACACTACCCCCAGCATAACCCCCTACACTACCCAAACACCATTGCAATACACTGTCCTAAACCCGAAAACACTATCCCAGCACAAACCCCTACACTACACAAACACAACTGCACTACCCTAAATCCTAAAACACTACCCCCAGCAGGACCCACTACACTATACAAACACCACTGTACTACCCTAAACCACTACCCCTACACTACACAAACACCACTGCACTACCCTAAACCCAAAAACACTACCCCCAGCATGACCCCCTACACTACCCAAACACCACTGCACTACCCTAAAACACTACCCCCTACACTACAGAAACAGCACTGCACTACCCTAAACCCTAAAACACTACCCCAAGCATGACCCCCTACATTACACAAATACAACTTTACATCCCCTAAACCCAAAAACACTACCCCCAGCACAACCTCCTACACTACCCAAACACCACTGCACTACCCTAAACCATAAAACACTACCCCAGCGCTAACCCCAACACTACCCAGCACCACTGCACTAGGCTAAACCCTAAAACACTACCCCCAGCATGACCCCTACACTACACAAACACCACTGCACTACCCTAAATCCTAAAACACTACCCCCTACACTACCCAAACACCACTGCACTACCCTAAACCACTATCCCCAGCACTACCCCCTACACTACACAAACACCACTACACTACCCTAAACCCTAAAACACTACCCCCCTCACGATTCCCTACACTACCAAAACACCACTGCACTACACTAAACCCTAAATCTACCCCCAGCATGACCTCCCACACTACACAAACACCACTGCACTACCCTAAACCCTAAAACACTACACCCTACACTACCCACACACCACTGCACTACGCTAAACCCTAAAACACTACCCCCTACACTACCCAAACCCCACTGCACTACCCTAAAACACTATCCCAAGCACTACCCCCTACACTACACAAACACCACTGCACTACCCTGAATCTACCCCCAGCATGACCCCCTACAGTACCCAAACACCAATGCACTACCCTAAACCCTAAAACACTACCCCCAGCACGACCCCCTACACTACACCAATACTACTGCACTAACCTAAAACACTACCCCCTACACTACACAAACAGCACTGCACTACACTCAACCCTAAAACACTACCCCCAGCACTATGCCCTACACTACCCAAACACAACTGCACTACCCTAATACACTATCCCAAGCACTACCCCTATACTACACATACACCACTGTACTACCCTAAACCCTAAAGCCCTACCCTAGCATGACCCCCTACACTACCCAAACACCACTGCACTACCCTAAATCCTAAAACACTACCCCAGCGCTACCCCAACACCACCCAAACACCACTGCACTACTCTAAACCCTAAAACACTACCCCCAGCACGATCCCCTATACTACACAAACACCACTGAACTACCCTAAAACACTACCCCCAGCACAACCCCCTACACTAGCCAAACACCACTGCACTATCCTAAAACCTAAAACACTACCCCTAGCACGACCCCCTACACTAAACAAACACCACTGCACTACCCTAAACCCTAAAACACTACCCCTACACTACAAAACACCAATGCACTACCCTCAACCCTAAAACAGTACCCCTGCACGATTCCCTACACTGCCCAAACACAACTGCACTACACTAAACCCTAAATCTACACCCAGCATGACCTCCTACACTACACAAACACCACTGCACTACCCTAAACCCTAAAACACTACCCCAGCATGACCCCCTCACAACAAACACCACTGCAATACCCTAAATCTAAACCCAGCATGACCCCCTACACTACCCAAACTCCACTGCACTACCCTAAACTCTAAAACACTACCCCCAGCATGACCCCCTTCACTACACAAACACCACTGCACTACCCTAAAACACTATCCCAAGCACTACCCCCTACACTACACAAACACCACTGCACTACCCTAAACCCTAAAACACTACCCCAGCACTACCCCTACACTACCCAAACACCACTGCACTACCCTAAACCCTAAAACACTATCCCCAGCACAACCCTCTACACTACACAAACACCACAGCACTATCCTAAACCCTAAAACACTACCCCAGCATGACCCTCTACACTACACAATCACCACTGCACTACCCTAAACCCTAAAACAGTATCCCCAGCACTACCCCTACACTACACAAACACCACTGCACTACCCTAAACACTACCCCAGCACTACCCCTACACTACCCAATCAGCACTGCACTACCCTAAACCCTAAATCTATTCCCAGCATGACCCCCTACACTACCCAAACACCACTGCACTATCCTAAACCCTAAAACACTACCCCCAGCATGACCATCTTCACTACACAAGCACCACTGCACTACCCTAACCCTAAAAGACTACCCCCTACACTACACAAACACCACTGCACTACCCTAAACCCTAAAACACTACCCCAGCACTACGCCCTACACTACCCAAACACCACTGCACTACCCTAAAACACTATCCCAAGCACTACCCCTACACTACACAAACACCACTGCACTACCCTAAACCCTAAAACACTAACCCAGCACTACCCCTACACTACCCAATCACCACTGCACTACCCTAAACCCTAAATCTACTCCCAGCATGACCCCCTACACTACCCAAACACCACTGCACTATCCTAAACCCTAAAATACTACCCCCAGCATGACCATCTTCACTACACAAACCCTACTGCACTACCCTAACCCTAAAACACTACCCCCTACACTACACAAACACAACTGCACTAACCTTAACCCTAAAACACTACCTCAGCACTACGCCCTACACTACACAAGGGAGTAGTGCGGGGGGTAGTGTTTTAGGGTTTAGGGTAGTGCAGTGGTGTTTGTGTAGTGTAGGGGGTCATGCGAGGGGCAGTGTTTTAGGGTTTAGGGTTGTGCAGTGGTGTTTGGGTAGTGTAGGGGGTTGTGCTGGGGGTAGATTTAGGGTTTAGGGTAGTGCAGTTGTGTTTGGGTAGTGTAGGGGTCGTGTTTTAGGGTTAAGGGTAGTGCAGTGGTGTTTGTGTAGTGTAGGGGTCGTGTTTTAGGGTTAAGGGTAGTGCAGTGGTGTTTGGGTAGTGTTTGGGTAGTGTAGGGGGTCACGCTGGGCATAGTGTTCTACTCCCAGCACGACCCCCTACACTACACCAACACCACTGCACTATCCTAAACCCTAAAACACTACTCCCTACACTACACAAACAGCACCGCACTACCCTCAACCCTAAAACACTACCCACAGCACTATGCCCTACACTAACCAAACACCACGGCACTACCCTAAAACACTATCCCCAGCCCTACCCCTACACTACCCAAACACCACTGCACTACCCTAAACCATAAAACACAACCCCCTACACTACACAAACTCCACTGCACTACCCTATACCCTAAAACACTACCCCCAGCACGACCCCCTTCACTACATAAACACCACTGCACTATCCTAAACCCTTAAACACTACCTCCAGCACGACCCCCTTCACTACACAGACACCACTGTACTATCCTAAACCCTAAAACACTACCCCCAGCATGACCCCCTTCACTACACAAACACCACTGCACTACCCTAAACCCTAAAACACTACCCCCTAGACTACACAAACACCCCTGCACTGCCCTCAACCCTAAAACACTACCCCAGCACTACGGCCTACACTAGCCAAACACCACTGCACTACCCTAAAACACTATCCCAAGCACTACCCCTACACTACACACACACCACTGCACTACCCTAAACCCTAAAACACAACCACAGCACTACCCCCTACACTGCCCAAACACGACTGCACTGCCCTAAACCCTAAAACACTACCCCAGCATGACCCCCTCACAACACAAACACCACTGCACTACCCTAAACGTAAATCTATCCCCCCATCATGACTCCCTACACTCCCCAAACACCACTGCACTACCCTAAACCCTAAATCTTCTCAGAGCATGACCCCCTACACTACCCAAACACCACTGCACTACCATAAACCGTAAAACACTATCCCCAGCACTACCCCTACACAACACAAACACCACTGCAACACCCTAAATCCTAAAACACTACCGCCTGCAGTACCCCCTACACTACCCACACACCACTGCACTACCCTAAACTCTAAATCTACCCCCAGCATGACCCCTACACTACACAAACACCACTGCACTACCCTAAATCCTAAAACACGACCCCCTACACTACACAAACACCACTGCACTACCCTGAACCCTAAAACACTACCCCAAGCATGAACCCCTAGACTACCCAAACACCACTGCACTACCCTAAACCCTAAAACAATACGCCAGCACTACCCCCTACACTACCCAAACATCACTGCACTACCCTAAGCCCTTAAACACTACCCCCCCGCACTACTCGCTACACGACCCAAACAACACTGCACTGCCTTAAACCCTAAAACACTACCCCAAGCATGAACCCCTAGACTACCCAAACATCACTGCACTACCCTAAACCCTAAACCCTAAAACACTACGCCAGCACTACCCCCTACACTACACAAACACCACTGCACTACCCTAAAACACTACCCCCAGCACGACCACCTACACTACCCAAATACCACTGCACTACCCTAAATCCTAAAACACTACACCCAGCACGACACCCTACACTACCTAAATATAACTGCATTACCCTAAACCCTAAAACACTAACCCCAGCACGAACCCCTACACTACCCAAACACCACTGCACAACCCTAAACCCTAAAACACTACCCCTAGCATGACCCCCTACACTACACAAACACCACTGCACTACCCTAAACCCTAAAACACTACCCTCCGCACTACTCCCTACATGACCCAAACAACACTGCACTGCATTAAACCCTAAAACACTACCCCAGCATGACCCTCTACACTACACAAACACCACTGCACTACCCTAAACCCTACATCTACCCCCAGCATGACCCCCTACACTACACAAACACCACTGCACTACCCCAAACCCTAAAACACTACCCCAAGCACGACCCCCTACACTACACAAACTCCACTGTACTACCCTAAACCCTAAAACACTAACCCAGCACGACCCCCTTCACAACCCAAACACAACTGCACTACCTTAAACCCAATAACAATACCCCAGCACGAACCCTACTCTACACAAACACCCCTGCACTACCCT
This sequence comes from Triturus cristatus, assembly GCF_964204655.1. Classification (NCBI taxonomy): domain Eukaryota; kingdom Metazoa; phylum Chordata; class Amphibia; order Caudata; family Salamandridae; genus Triturus; species Triturus cristatus. Next base: position 618,449,492 of record NC_140579.1, on the reverse strand, counting down.
AAACCCTAAAACACTACCCCCAGCATGAACCGCTAGACTACCCAAACACCACTGCACTACCCTAAACCCTAAAACACTATCCCAGCACGACCCCCTACACTACCCAAACACCACTGCACTACCCTAAACCACTGCCCCAGCATGTCACCCTACACTACACAAACACCACTGCACTACCATAAACCCTCAAACAATACCCCCAGCATGACCCCCTACACTACACAAGCACCAGTGCACTACCCTAAACCCTAAAACACTACCCCAGCACGACCCCCTACATTAAACAAGCACCACTGCACTCCCCTAAACCCTTAAACACAACCCCTACACTACACAATAACCACGGCACTACCCTAAACCCTAAAACACTACCCCCAGCACGACTCCCTACACTACCCAAACACCACTGCACTACTCTAAAGCCTAAATCTACCCCAGCACAACCCCCTACACTACCCAAACACCACGGCACTACCCTAAACCCTAAAACACTACCCCCAGCACGACTCCCTACACTACCCAAACACCACTGCACTACTATAAACCCTCAAACAATACCCCCAGCATGACCCCCTACACTACACAAGCACCACTGCACTACCCTAAACCCTAAAAGACTACCCCAGCACGACCCCCTACATTAAACAAGCACCACTGGACTAGCCTAAACCCTAAAAGACTACCCCCAGCAAGACACCCTACACTACCCAAACATAACTGCACTACCCTAAACCCTAACACACCAACCCCAGCACGACACCCTACACTACCCGAACACCACTGCACTACACTAAACCCTAAAACATGACCCCTACACTACACAAACACCACTGTAATACCCTCAACCCTAAAACACTACCCCAGCACTACGCCCTACAATACCCAAACACCACTGCACTACCCTAAAACACTATCCCAAGCACTACCCCTATACTACTCAAAGACCACTGCACTACCCTAAACCCTAGAACACTACCCTAGCATGACCCCCTATACTACATAATCACCACTGCACGACCATAAACCCTAAAACACAACCATAGCACTACCCCCTACACTACCCAAACAGCACTGCACTACCCTAAACCCTAAAACACTACCCCCAGCACGACCCTCTACACTACACAAACACCACTGCACTACCCTAAACCCTAAAACACTACCCCAGCATGACCCCTCACAACACAAACACCACTGCACTACCCTAAACCGTAAATCTACCCCCAGCATGACTCCCTACACTACCCAAACAACTGTACTACCCTAACCCCTAAATCTACCCCAGCACAAACCCCTACACTACACAAACACCATGGCACTGCCTTAAACCCTAAAACACTACCCCCAGCATGACTCCCTTCACTACACAAACACCACTGCACTGCCTTAAACCCTAAAACACTTCCACCAGCACGACCCCGTACACTACACAAACACAACTGCATTACCCTAAACCCAAAACCACTTTCCCCAGCAGGACCCCCTGCACTACCCAAACACCACTGCACTACCCTAAATCTACCCCAGCATGACGCCCTATACTCCCCAAACACCAATGCACTACCTTAAACCCTAAAACACGACCCCCTACACTACCCAAACACCACTGCACTACCCTAAACCCTAAAACACTACCCCCAGCATGATCCCCTACACTACACAAACACCACTGCACTGTTCTAAACCCTAAATCTACCCCAGTACGGCCCCCTTCACTACCCAAACACCACTGCACTACCCTAAACCACTACCCCAGCACGCCCACCTACACTACACAAACACCACTGCACTACCCTAAACCCTAAAACACTACCCCAGCACGACACCCTACTCTACCCAAACATAACTGCACTACCCTAAACCCTAAAACACTACCCCCAGCACAACCCCCTACACTACCCAAACACCACTGCATTCCCCTAAACCCTTAAACACAACCCCTACACTACACAATAACCACAGCACTACCCTAAACCCTAAAACACTACCCCCAGCACGACTCCCTACACTACCCAAACACCACTGCACTACTCTAAAGCCTAAATCTACCCCAGCACAACCCCCTACACTACCCAAACACCACTGTACTACCCTAAACCCTAAAACACTACCCCTAGCACGACCCCTGACACTACACAAACACCACAGCACTGCCATAAACCCTAAAACACGACCCGCAGCATGACTCCCTACACTACCCAAACACCACTGCACTGCCCTAAACCTGAAAACACTACCCCAGCACAAACCCCTACACTACACAAACACCACTGCACTACCACCAGCATGACCCCCGACACTACAAAAACACCACTGCACTACCCTAATCCCTAAAACACTACCCCAGCAGTACCCCCTACACTACCCAAACACCATTGCACCACCCTAAACCCTAAAACTCTACCCCCAGCACGACCCCCTTCACTACCCAAACACCACTGCACTACCCTAAACCACGACCCCCTACACTACCCAAAGACCACTGCACTACCCTTAACCCTAAAACACTATCCCCTACACTACACAAACACCACTGCACTACCCTAAACCCTAAAACTCTACCCCAGCATGACCCCCTCACAACAAAAACACCACTGCACTACCCTAAACACTAAATCTACCCCCAGCATGACCCCCTACACTACACCAACACCACAACACTACCCTAAAACACAACCCATACACAAACAGCACTGCACAATCCTAAACCCTAAAACACTACCCCAGCGCTACCCCCAACACTACCCAAACACCACTACAATACCCTAAACCCTAAAACACTACCCCCAGCACGAAACCCTACATGACCCAAACACCACTGCACTACCCTAAACCACTACCCCAGCATGTCCCCCTACAGGACACAAACACCACTCTACTACCATAAACCCTCAAACACTACCCCAGCACGACCCCCTACACTACACAAGCACCACTGTACTACCCTAAACCCTAAAACACTACCCCAGCACGACCCCCTACACTACACCAGTACCACTGCACTACCCTAAACCCTAAATCACTACCCCAGCACTACCCCCTACACTACACAAACACCACTGCACTACCCTAAACCCTAAAACACTACCCACAGCACGACCCCATACACTACCCAATTACAACTGTACCACCCTAAAGCCTATAACACTACTCCCAGCACGACCTAGTACACTACACAAATATGACTGCACTACCCTAAACCCTAACACACTACCCCCAGCACAATGCCCTAGACTACCCAAACACCACTGCACTGCCCTAGACTACCCAAACACCACTGCACTACCCTAAACCCTAAAACAATATCCCCAGCACAGCCCCCTACACTACCCAAACACCACTGCACTATTCTAAACCATAAATCTACCCCAGTACGACCCCCTTCACTACCCAAACACCACTGCACTACCCTAAACCACTACCCCAGCACGCCCCCCTACACTACACAAACACCACTGCACTACCCTAAACCCTAAAACACTACCCCCAGCACGACACCCTACTCTACCCAACATAACTGCACTATCCTAAACCCTAAAACACTACCCCCAGCACGACCCCCTACACTACCCAAACACCACTGCACTACCCTAAACCCTTAAACATGACCCCTACACTACGCAAACACCACGGCACTACCCTAAACCCTAAAACACTACCCCCAGCACGACTCCCTACACTACCCAAACACCACTGCACTACTCTAAAGCCTAAATCTACCCCCAGTACAACCCCCTACACTACCCAAACACCACTGTACTACCCTAAACCCTAAAACACTACCCCTAGCACGACACCCGACACTACACAAACACCACAGCACTACCCTAAACCCTAAAACACTACCCCCACCATGACTCCCTACACTACCCAAACACTACTGCACTGCACTGCCCTTAACCTGAAAACACTACCCCAGCATGAACCCCTACAGTACACAAACACCACTGCACTACCCCCAGCATGACCCCCGACACTACACAAACACCACTGCACTACCCTAAACCCTAAAACACCACCCCAGCAGTATCCCCTACACTACCCAAGCACCATTGCACTACCCTAAACCCTAAAACACTACCCCCAGCACGACCCCCTTCAGTACCCAAACACCACTGCACTACCCTAAACCACGACCCCCTACACTACCCAAAGACCACTGCACTACCCTTAACCCTATAACACTATCCCCTACACTACACAAACACCACTGCACTACCCTAAACCCTGAAACTCTACCCCAGCATGACCCCTTCACATTACAAACACCACTGCACTACCCTAAACACTAAATCTACCCCCGGCATGACACCCTACACTACCCAAACACCAATGCACTACCCTAAATCCTAAAACACTACCCCCAGCACGACCCCCTACACTACACCAACACCAAACACTACCCTAAAACACTACCCCCTACACTACACAAACAGCACTGCACTACCCTAAACCCTAAAATACTACCCCAGCGCTACCCCCAACACTACCCAAACACCACTGCAATACCCTAAACCCTAAAACACTACCCCCAGCACGACACCCTACACGACCCAAACATCACTGCACTACCCTAAACCCTAAAACACTAACCCCACCACGACCCCCTACACTACCCAAACACCACTGCACAACTCTAAACCCTAAATCTACCCCCAGTACGACCCCCTACACCACTGCACTACGCTAAACCACTACCCCAGCATGTCCCCCTACACTACACACCACCACTGCACTACCATAAACCCTCAAACACTACCCCCAGCATGACCCCCTACACTACACAAGCACCAATGCACTACCCTAAACCCTAAAACCCTACCCACAGCACGACCCTGTACACTACCCAATTACAACTGCACCACCCTAAAGCCTATAACACCACTCCCAGCACGACCCTGTACAATACACAAATATCACTGCACTACCCTAAACCCTAAAACACTACCCCCAGCACTATGGCCTAGACTACCCAAACACCACTGCACTGCCCTAGACTACCCAAACACCACTGCACTACCCTAAACCCTAAAACACTACCCCCAGTACGACCCCCTACACTACCCAAACACCACTGCACTACCCTAAACCACTACCCCAGCACGCCCCCCTACACTACACAAACACCACTCCACTACCCTAAACGCTAAAACACTACCCCCAGCACGACACCCTACTCTACCCAAACATAACTGCACTACCCTAAACCCTAAAACACTACCCCCAGTACGACCCCCTACACTACCCAAACACCACTGCACTACCCTAAACCACTACCCCAGCACGCCCCCCTACACTACACAAACACCACTCCACTACCCTAAACGCTAAAACACTACCCCCAGCACGACACCCTACTCTACCCAAACACCACTGCACTACCCTAAACCCTTAAACACAACCCCTACAGTACACAAACACCACGGCACTACCCTAAACCCTAAAACACTACCCCCAGCACGACTCCCTACACTACCCAAACACCACTGCACTACTCTAAACCCTAAATCTATCCCGAGCACAACCCCCTACACTACCCAAACCCCACTGCACTACCCAAAACCCTAAAACACTACCCCTAGCACGACCCCCGACACTACACAAACACCACAGCACTACCCTAAACCCTAAAACACTACCCCTAGCATGACCCCCTACACTACCCAAGCACCACTGCACTATTCTAAACCCTAAATCTACCCCCAGTACGACCCCCTACACTACCCAAACACCACTGCACTACCCTAAACCACGACCCCCTACACTACCCAAAGACCACTGCACTATCCTAAACCCTAAAACTCTACCCCAGCATGACCCCCTCACAACACAGACACCACTGCAATACCCTAAACACTAAATCTACCCCCTGAATGACCCCCTACACTACCCAAACACCAATGCACTACCCTAAACCACTACCCCAGCACGCCCCCTACACTACACAAACACCACTCCACTACCCTAAATGCTAAAACACTACCCCCAGCACGACACCCTACTCTACCCAAACATAACTGCACTACCCTAAACCCTAAAACACTACCACCAGCACGACCCCCTACACTACCCAAACACCACTGCACTACCCTAAACCCTTAAACACGACCCCTACACTACACAAACACCACGGCACTACCCTAAACCCTAAAACACTACCCCCAGCACGACTCCCTACACTACCCAAACACCACTGCACTACTCTGAACCCTAAATCTATCCCCAGCACAAACCCCTACACTACCCAAACACCACTGCACTACCCTAAACCCTAAATCTACCCCAAGTACGACCCCCTACACTACCCAAACACCACTTTACTACCCTTAACCACTACCCCAGCACGCCCCCCTACACTACACAAACACCACTCCACTACCCTAAACGCTAAAACACTACCCCCAGCACGACACCCTACACTACCCAAACACCACTGCACTACCCTAAACCCTAAAACACTACCCCTAGCACGACCCCGACACTACACAAACACCACAGCACTACCCTAAACCCTTAAACATGACCCCTACAGTACACAAACACCATGGCACTACCCTAAACCCTAAAACACTACCCCAGCACGACTCCCTACACTACCCAAACACCACTGCACTACTCTAAACCCTAAATCTATCCCCAGCACAACCCCCTACACTACCCAAACACCACTGCACTACCCAAAACCCTAAAACACTACCCCTAGCACGACCCCCGACACTACACAAACACCACAGCACTACCCTAAACCCTAAAACACTACCGTTAGGATGACCCCCTACACTACCCAAGCACCACTGCACTATTCTAAACCCTATATCTACCCCCAGTACGACCCCCTACACTACCCAAACACCACTGCACTACCCTAAACCACAACCCCAGCACGCCCCCTACACTACACAAACACCACTCCACTACCCTAAATGCTAAAACACTACTCCCAGCACGACCCCCGACACTACACAAACACCACAACACTACCCTAAACCCTAAAATACTACCCCCAGCACGACCCCCTTCACTACCCAAACACCACTGCTCTACCCTAAACCACGACCCCCTACACTACCCAAAGACCACTGCACTACCCTAAACCCTAAAACTCTACCCCAGCATGACCCCCTCACAACACAGACACCACTGCACTACCCTAAACACTAAATCTACCCCCTGCATGACCCTCTACACTACCCAAACACCAATGCACTACCCTAAACCACTACCCCAGCACGCCCCCTACACTACACAAACACCACTCCACTACCCTAAATGCTAAAACACTACCCCCAGCACGACACCCTACTCTACCCAAACATAACTGCACTACCCTAAACCCTAAAACACTACCACCAGCACGACCCCCTACACTACCCAAACACCACTGTACTACCCTAAACCCTTAAACACGACCCCTACACTACACAAACACCACGGCACTACCCTAAACCCTAAAACACTACCCCCAGCACGACTCCCTACACTACCCAAACACCACTGCACTACTCTGAACCCTAAATCTATCCCCAGCACAAACCCCTACACTACCCAAACACCACTGCACTACCCTAAACCCTAAAACACTACCCCCAGCATGACCCCCTACACTACCCAAACACCACTGCACTATTCTAAACCCTAAATGTACCCCAAGTACGACCCCCTACACTACCCAAACACCACTGCACTACCCTTAACCACTACCCCAGCACGCCCCCCTACACTACACAAACACCACTCCACTACCCTAAAAGCTAAAACACTACCCCCAGCACGACATCCTACACTACCCAAACACCACTGCACTACCCTAAACCCTAAAACACTACCCCTAGCACGACCCCGACACTACACAAACACCACAGCACTACCCTAAACCCTAAAACACTATCCCCAGCTGTACCCCCTACACTACCCAAACACCATTGCACTACCCTAAACCCTAAAACACTACCCCCAGCACGACCCCCTTCACTACCCAAACACCACTGCACTACCCTAAACCACAACCCCTACACAACCCAAAGACCACTGCACTACCCTAAACCCTAAAACTCTACCCTAGCATGACCCCCTCACAACACAAACACCACTGCACTACCCTAAACACTAAATCTACCCCCTGAATGACCCCCTACACTACCCAAACACCAATGCACTACCCTAAACCCTAAAACACTACCCCCAGCACGACCCCCTACACTACACCAACACCACAACACTACCCTAAAACACTACCCCCTACACTACACAAACAGCACTGCACTACCCTAAACCCTAAAACCCTACCCCAAGCACGACCCCCTTCACTACCCAAACACAACTGCACTACCCTAAACCACTACCCCAGCGCTACCCCCAACACTACCCAAATACCACTGCACTACCCTGAACCCTAAAACACTACCCCCAGCACGACCCCCTACACTAGCCAAACACCACGGCACTACCCTAAATCATAAAACACTACCCCCAGCACGACCCCCTACACTACACAAACAGCACTGCACTACCCTAAACCCTAAAACAGTACCCCAGAATGACCCCCTCACAACACAAACACCACTGCAATACCCTAAACCCTAAATTTACCCCTAGCATGACCCCCTACACTACCCAAACACCAGTGCACTACCCTAAACCCTAAAACACGACCCTCTACACTACCCAAACACCACTGCACTACCCTTAACCACTACCCCAGCACGCCCCCTACACTACACAAACATCACTCCACAACCCTAAACGCTAAAACACTACCACCAGCACGACTCCCTACACTACCCAAACACCACTGCACTACCCTAAACCCTTAAACACGACCCCTACACTACACAAACACCACGGCACTACCCTAAACCCTAAAACACTACCCCCAGCACGACTCCCTACACTACCCAAACACCACTGCACTACTCTAAACCCTAAATCTATCCCCAGCACAACCCCCTACACTACCCAAACACCACTGCACTACCCTAAACCCTAAAACACTACCCCTAGCACGACCCCCGACACTACACAAACACCACAGCACTACCCTAAACCCTAAAACACTACCCCCAGCATGACCCCCTACACTACCCAAACACCACTGCACTATTCTAAACCCTAAATCTACCCCCAGTACAACCCCCTACACTACCCAAACACCACTGCACTACCCTAAACCACTACCCCAGCATGCCCCCCTACACTACACAAACACCACTTCACTACCCTAAACGCTAAAACACTACCCCCAGCACGACTCCCTACACTACCCAAACACCACTGCACTACTCTAAACCCTAAATCTATCCCCAGCACAACCCCCTACACTACCCAAACACCACTGCACTACCCTAAACCCTAAAACACTACCCCTAGCACGACCCCCGACACTACACAAACACCACAGCACTACCCTAAACCCTAAAACACTACCCCCAGCATGACCCCCTACACTACCCAAACACCACTGCACTATTCTAAGCCCTAAATCTACCCCCAGTACAACCCCCTACACTACCCAAACACCACTGCACTACCCTAAACCACTACCCCAGCATGCCCCCCTACACTACCCAAACACCACTGCACTACCCTAAACCCTAAAACACTACCCCCAGCATGACCCCCTACACTACCCAAACACCACTGCACTATTCTAAACCCTAAATGTACCCCAAGTACGACCCCCTACACTACCCAAACACCACTGCACTACCCTTAACCACTACCCCAGCACGCCCCCCTACACTACACAAACACCACTCCACTACCCTAAAAGCTAAAACACTACCCCCAGCACGACATCCTACACTACCCAAACACCACTGCACTACCCTAAACCCTAAAACACTACCCCTAGCACGACCCCGACACTACACAAACACCACAGCACTACCCTAAACCCTAAAACACTATCCCCAGCTGTACCCCCTACACTACCCAAACACCATTGCACTACCCTAAACCCTAAAACACTACCCCCAGCACGACCCCCTTCACTACCCAAACACCACTGCACTACCCTAAACCACAACCCCTACACAACCCAAAGACCACTGCACTACCCTAAACCCTAAAACTCTACCCTAGCATGACCCCCTCACAACACAAACACCACTGCACTACCCTAAACACTAAATCTACCCCCTGAATGACCCCCTACACTACCCAAACACCAATGCACTACCCTAAACCCTAAAACACTACCCCCAGCACGACCCCCTACACTACACCAACACCACAACACTACCCTAAAACACTACCCCCTACACTACACAAACAGCACTGCACTACCCTAAACCCTAAAACCCTACCCCAAGCACGACCCCCTTCACTACCCAAACACAACTGCACTACCCTAAACCACTACCCCAGCGCTACCCCCAACACTACCCAAATACCACTGCACTACCCTGAACCCTAAAACACTACCCCCAGCACGACCCCCTACACTAGCCAAACACCACGGCACTACCCTAAATCATAAAACACTACCCCCAGCACGACCCCCTACACTACACAAACAGCACTGCACTACCCTAAACCCTAAAACAGTACCCCAGAATGACCCCCTCACAACACAAACACCACTGCAATACCCTAAACCCTAAATTTACCCCTAGCATGACCCCCTACACTACCCAAACACCAGTGCACTACCCTAAACCCTAAAACACGACCCTCTACACTACCCAAACACCACTGCACTACCCTTAACCACTACCCCAGCACGCCCCCTACACTACACAAACATCACTCCACAACCCTAAACGCTAAAACACTACCACCAGCACGACTCCCTACACTACCCAAACACCACTGCACTACCCTAAACCCTTAAACACGACCCCTACACTACACAAACACCACGGCACTACCCTAAACCCTAAAACACTACCCCCAGCACGACTCCCTACACTACCCAAACACCACTGCACTACTCTAAACCCTAAATCTATCCCCAGCACAACCCCCTACACTACCCAAACACCACTGCACTACCCTAAACCCTAAAACACTACCCCTAGCACGACCCCCGACACTACACAAACACCACAGCACTACCCTAAACCCTAAAACACTACCCCCAGCATGACCCCCTACACTACCCAAACACCACTGCACTATTCTAAACCCTAAATCTACCCCCAGTACAACCCCCTACACTACCCAAACACCACTGCACTACCCTAAACCACTACCCCAGCATGCCCCCCTACACTACACAAACACCACTTCACTACCCTAAACGCTAAAACACTACCCCCAGCACGACTCCCTACACTACCCAAACACCACTGCACTACTCTAAACCCTAAATCTATCCCCAGCACAACCCCCTACACTACCCAAACACCACTGCACTACCCTAAACCCTAAAACACTACCCCTAGCACGACCCCCGACACTACACAAACACCACAGCACTACCCTAAACCCTAAAACACTACCCCCAGCATGACCCCCTACACTACCCAAACACCACTGCACTATTCTAAGCCCTAAATCTACCCCCAGTACAACCCCCTACACTACCCAAACACCACTGCACTACCCTAAACCACTACCCCAGCATGCCCCCCTACACTACACAAACACCACTCCACTACCCTAAACGCTAAAACACTACCCCCAGCACAACACCCTACACTACCCAAACACCTCTGCACTACTCTAAACCCTAAAACACTACCCCCAGCACGACCCCCGACACTACACAAACACCACAGCACTACCCTAAACCCTAAAACACTACCCCCAGCATGACCCCCTACACTACCCAAACACCACTGCACTATTCTAAACCCTAAATCTACCCCAGTATGACCCCCTACACTACCCAAACACCACTGCACTACCCTAAACCACTACCCCAGCATGCTCCCCTACACTACACAAACACCACTCCACTACCCTAAAAGCTAAAACACTACCCCCAGCACAACACCCTACACTACCCAAACACCTCTGCACTACTCTAAACCCTAAAACACTACCCCTAGCACGACCCCCGACACTACACAAACACCACAGCACTACCCTAAACCCTAAATCACTACCCCCAGCAGTACCCCCTACACTACCCAAACACCATTGCACTACCCTAAACCTTAAAACACTACCCCCAGCACGACCCCCTTCACTACCAAAACACCACTGCACTGCCCTAAACCACGACCCCCTACACTACCCAAAGACCATTGCACTGCCCTAAACCCTAAAACTCTACCCCAGCATGACCCCCTCACAACACAAACACCACTACACTACCCTAAACACTAAATCTACCACCTGCATGACCCCCTACACTACCCAAATACCAATGCACTACCCTAATCCCTAAAACACTACCCCCAGCACGACCCCCTACACTACACCAACACCACAACACTACCCTAAAACACTACCCCCTACACTACACAAACAGCACTGCACTACCCTAAACCCTAAAACACTACCCCAAGCACGACCCCCTTCACTACCCAAACACAACTGCACTACCCTAAACCACTACCCCAGCGCTACCCCCAACACTACCCAAATACCACTGCACTACCCTGAACCCTAAAACACTACCCCCAGCACGACCCCCTACACTAGCCAAACACCACGGCACTACCCTAAATCATAAAACACTACCCCCAGCACAACCCCCTACACTACACAAACACCACTGCACTACCCTAAACCCTAAAACAGTACCCCAGAATGACCTCCTCACAACACAAACACCACTGCAATACCCTAAACCCTACATTTACCTCCAGCATGACCCCCTACACTACCCAAACACCACTGCACTACCCTAAACCCTAAAACATGACCCCCTACACTACACAAATTCCACTGCACTACCCTAAATGCTAAAACACTACCCCAGCACGAACCCCTTCACTACAGAAACACCACTGCACTATCCTAAACCCTAAAACACTACCCCCAGCACGACCCCTACACTACAAAAACACCACTGCAGTACCCTAAACACTATAACACTACTCCCAGCATGACCTGCACACTACACAAATACCACTGCACTACCCTGAACCCTAAAACACTACCTCCAGCACTATGCCCTACACTACCCAAACACCACTGCACTGCCCTAGATTACCCAAACACCACTGCATTACCCTAAACCCTAAAACACTATCCCCAGCACGACCCCCTACACTACATAAAACACCACTGCACTACCCTAAACTACTACCCCAGCACACCCCCTACACTACGCAAACACCACTGCACTACCCTAAAACACTACCCCCAGCACGACACCCTACTCTACCCAAACATAACTGCACTACCCTAAACCCTAAAACACTACCCCAGCACTGCCCCCTACACTACCCAAACACCCCTGCACTACCCTAAACCCTTAAACACCACCCCTACACCACACAAACACCACGGCACTACCCTAAACCCAAAAACACTACCCCCAGAACGATCCCTTCACTACCCAAACACCACTGCACTACCCTAAACCCTAAAACACTACCCCAGCATGACCCCCTACAATACACAAACACGTCTGCACTTCCCTAAATCCTAAAACACTACCCCCAGCATGACCCCCACACTACACAAAAAACCACTGCACTACCCTAAACCACTACCTCCTACAGTACACAAACACCACTGCACTAGCCTCAACCCTAAAACACTACCCCCATCACTACGACCTACACCACTGCACTACCCTAAACCCTAAAATACTATACCCAGCACTACCCCTACACTACACAAACACCACTGCACTACCCTAAACCCTAAATCTACTCCCAGCATGACCCCCTACACTACACAAACACCACTGCACTACCCTAATCCCTAAAACACTACCCCCAGCACGACACCCTACACTACTCAAACACCACTTCACTAGCCTAAACCCTAAAACACTAACCCCAGCACGACCCCCTACACGACTCAAACAACTGCACTACCCTAAAAACTAAATCTACCACCAGCACAACCCCCTACACTACCAAACACCACTGCGCTACCCTAAACCTTAAAACACTACCCCAGCAAGACACCCACCCTACCCAAACATAACTGCACTACCCTAAACCCTAAAACACTACCCCCAGCACGGCCCCCTACACTACCCAAACACCACTGCTCTACCCTAAACCCTTAAACACGACCCCTACACAACACAAACACCACGGCACTACCCTAAACCCTAAAACACTACCCCCAGCACGACTTCCTACACTACCCAAACATCACTGCACTACTCTAAACCCTAAATCTACCCCCAGCACAACCCCCTACACTACCCATACACCATTGCACCACCCTAAACCCTAAAACACTACCCCTAGCACAACCCCCGACACTACACAAACACCACAGCACTACCCTAATCCCTAAAACACTACCCCCAGCATGACCCCCTACACAACCCAAACACCACAGCACTGTACTGCCCTAAACCCGAAAACACTACCCAAGCAAGAACCCCTACACTACACAAACACCACTGCACTACCCCCAGCATGACCTCCGACACTACACAAACACCACTACACTACCCTAAACCCTAAAACACTACCCGAGCAGTACCCCCTACACTACCCAAACACCATTGCACTACCCTAAACCCTAAAACACTACCCCCAGCACGACCCCTTCACTACCCAAACACCACTGCACTACCCTAAACCCTAAAACACTACCCCAGCATGACCCCCTACAATACACAAACACCTCTGCACTTCCCTAAATCCTAAAACACTACCCCCAGCATGACCCCCCACACTACACAAAAAACCACGGCACTACCATAAACCACTACCTCCTACAGTACACAAACACCACTGCACTAGCCTCAACCCTAAAACACTACCCCAGCACTACGACCTACACCACTGCACTACCCTAAACCCTAAAACACTATACCCAGCACTACCCCCTACACTACACAAACACCACTGCACTACCCTAAACCTTAAATCTACTCCCAGCATGACCCCCTACATTACACAAACACCACTGCACTACTCTAAACCCTAAAACACTACCCCCAGCACGAGACCCTAAACTACTCAGACACCACTTCACTACCTTAAACCCTAAAACACTACCCCCCGCATGACCCCCTACACGACTCAAACAGCTGCACTACCCTAAACACTAAATCCACCCCCAGCACAACCCCCTACACTACCAAACACCACTGCGCTACCCTAAACCCTAAAACACTACCCCCACCAAGACACCCACCCTACCCAAACATAACTGCACCACCCTAAACCCTAAACCACTACCCCCAGCATGACCCCCTACAATAGCCGAACACCACTGCACTACCCTAAACCCTAAAACACGACCCCTACACTACACAAACACCACTGCACTACCCTAAACCCTAAAACACTACTCCCAGCACGACTCCCTACACTACCCAAACACAACTGCACTATCATAAACCCTAAATCTACCCCTAGCACAACCCCCTACACTACACAAACCTCACTGTACTACCCCAAACCCTAAAACACTACCCCCTGCACGACTTCCTACAGTACACAAGCACCACTGCACTACCCTAAACCATAAAACACGACCCCTTCACTACCCAAACACAACTGCACTACCCTAAACCACTACCCCAGCGCTACCCCCAACACTACCCAAATACCACTGCACTACCCTGAACCCTAAAACACTACCCCCAGCACAACCCCCTACACTAGCCAAACACCACGGCACTACCCTAAATCATAAAACACGACCCCCAGCACGACCCCCTACACTACACAAACACCACTGCACTACCCTAAACCCTAAAACAGTACCCCAGAATGACCCCCTCACAACACAAACACCAATGCAATACCCTAAACCCTAAATTTACCCCCAGCATGACCCCCTACACTACCCAAACACCAGTGCACTATCCTAAACCCTAAAACACAACCCTCTACACTACCCAAACACCACTGCACTACCCTAAACCACTACCCCAGCACGTCCCCTACACTACACAAACATCACTCCACTATCCTAAACGCTAAAACACTACACCCAGCACGACACCCTACTCTACCCAAACATAACTGCACTACCCTAAACCCTAAAACACTACCCCCAGCACGACTCCCTACACTACCCAAACACCACTGCACTACCCTAAACCCTAAAACACTATCCCCAGCACGACCCCCTACACTACCCAAACACCACTGCACTACCCTAAACCCTTAAACACGACCCCTACACTACACAAACACCACGGCACTACCCTAAACCCTAAAACACTACCCCCAGCACGACTCCCTACACTACCCAAACACCACTGCACTACTCTGAACCCTAAATCTATCCCCAGCACAAACCCCTACACTACCCAAACACCACTGCACTACCCTAAACCCTAAATCTACCCCAAGTACGACCCCCTACACTACCCAAACACCACTGTACTACCCTTAACCACTACCCCAGCACGCCCCCCTACACTACACAAACACCACTCCACTACCCTAAACGCTAAAACACTACCCCCAGCACGACACCCTACACTACCCAAACACCACTGCACTACCCTAAACCCTAAAACACTACCCCTAGCACGACCCCGACACTACACAAACACCACAGCACTACCCTAAACCCTTAAACACGACCCCTACAGTACACAAACACCATGGCACTACCCTAAACCCTAAAACACTACCCCAGCACGACTCCCTACACTACCCAAACACCACTGCACTACTCTAAACCCTAAATCTATCCCCAGCACAACCCCCTATACTACCCAAACACCACTGCACTACCCAAAACCCTAAAACACTACCCCTAGCACGACCCCCGACACTACACAAACACCACAGCACTACCCTAAACCCTAAAACACTACCGTTAGGATGACCCCCTACACTACCCAAGCACCACTGCACTATTCTAAACCCTATATCTACCCCCAGTACGACCCCCTACACTACCCAAACACCACTGCACTACCCTAAACCACAACCCCAGCACACCCCCTACACTACACAAACACCACTCCACTACCCTAAATGCTAAAACACTACTCCCAGCACGACCCCCGACACTACACAAACACCACAACACTACCCTAAACCCTAAAATACTACCCCCAGCACGACCCCCTTCACTACCCAAACACCACTGCACTACCCTAAACCACGACCCCCTACACTACCCAAAGACCACTGCACTACCCTAAACCCTAAAACTCTACCCCAGCATGACCCCCTCACAACACAGACACCACTGCATTACCCTAAACACTAAATCTACCCCCTGCATGACCCTCTGCACTACCCAAACACCAATGCACTACCCTAAACCACTACCCCAGCACGCCCCCTACACTACACAAACACCACTCCACTACCCTAAATGCTAAAACACTACCCCCAGCACGACACCCTACTCTACCCAAACATAACTGCACTACCCTAAACCCTAAAACACTACCACCAGCACGACCCCCTACACTACCCAAACACCACTGTACTACCCTAAACCCTTAAACACGACCCCTACACTACACAAACACCACGGCACTACCCTAAACCCTAAAACACTACCCCCAGCACGACTCCCTACACTACCCAAACACCACTGCACTACTCTGAACCCTAAATCTATCCCCAGCACAAACCCCTACACTACCCAAACACCACTGCACTACCCTAAACCCTAAAACACTACCCCCAGCATGACCCCCTACACTACCCAAACACCACTGCACTATTCTAAACCCTAAATGTACCCCAAGTACGACCCCCTACACTACCCAAACACCACTGCACTACCCTTAACCACTACCCCAGCACGCCCCCCTACACTACACAAACACCACTCCACTACCCTAAACGCTAAAACACTACCCCCAGCACGACACCCTACACTACCCAAACACCACTGCACTACCCTAAACCCTAAAACACTACCCCTAGCACGACCCCGACACTACACAAACACAACAGCACTACCCTAAACCCTAAAACACTATCCCCAGCTGTACCCCCTACACTACCCAAACACCATTGCCCTACCCTAAACCCTAAAACACTACCCCCAGCACGACCCCCTTCACTACCCAAACACCACTGCACTACCCTAAACCACGATCCCTACACAACCCAAAGACCACTGCACTACCCTAAACCCTAAAACTCTACCCTAGCATGACCCCCTCACAACACAAACACCACTGCACTACCCTAAACACTAAATCTACCCCCTGAATGACCCCCTACACTACCCAAACACCAATGCACTACCCTAAACCCTAAAACACTACCCCCAGCACGACCCCCTACACTACACCAACACCACAACACTACCCTAAAACACTACCCCCTACACTACACAAACAGCACTGCACTACCCTAAACCCTAAAACCCTACCCCAAGCACGACCCCCTTCACTACCCAAACACAACTGCACTACCCTAAACCACTACCCCAGCGCTACCCCCAACACTACCCAAATACCACTGCACTACCCTGAACCCTAAAACACTACCCCCAGCACGACCCCCTACACTAGCCAAACACCACGGCACTACCCTAAATCATAAAACACTACCCCCAGCACGACCCCCTACACTACACAAACAGCACTGCACTAACCTAAACCCTAAAACAGTACCCCAGAATGACCCCCTCACAACACAAACACCACTGCAATACCCTAAACCCTAAATTTACCCCTAGCATGACCCCCTACACTACCCAAACACCAGTGCACTATCCTAAACCCTAAAACACGACCCTCTACACTACCCAAACACCACTGCACTACCCTTAACCACTACCCCAGCACGCCCCCTACACTACACAAACATCACTCCACAACCCTAAACGCTAAAACACTACCACCAGCACGACTCCCTACACTACCCAAACACCACTGCACTACCCTAAACCCTTAAACACGACCCCTACACTACACAAACACCACGGCACTACCCTAAACCCTAAAACACTACCCCCAGCACGACTCCCTACACTACCCAAACACCACTGCACTACTCTAAACCCTAAATCTATCCCCAGCACAACCCCCTACACTACCCAAACACCACTGCACTACCCTAAACCCTAAAACACTACCCCTAGCACGACCCCCGACACTACACAAACACCACAGCACTACCCTAAACCCTAAAACACTACCCCCAGCATGACCCCCTACACTACCCAAACACCACTGCACTATTCTAAACCCTAAATCTACCCCCAGTACAACCCCCTACACTACCCAAACACCACTGCACTACCCTAAACCACTACCCCAGCATGCCCCCCTACACTACACAAACACCACTCCACTACCCTAAACGCTAAAACACTACCCCCAGCACGACTCCCTACACTACCCAAACACCACTGCACTACTCTAAACCCTAAATCTATCCCCAGCACAACCCCCTACACTACCCAAACACCACTGCACTACCCTAAACCCTAAAACACTACCCCTAGCACGACCCCCGACACTACACAAACACCACAGCACTACCCTAAACCCTAAAACACTACCCCCAGCATGACCCCCTACACTACCCAAACACCACTGCACTATTCTAAACCCTAAATCTACCCCCAGTACAACCCCCTACACTACCCAAACACCACTGCACTACCCTAAACCACTACCCCAGCATGCCCCCCTACACTACACAAACACCACTCCACTGCCCTAAACGCTAAAACACTACCCCCAGCACAACACCCTACACTACCCAAACACCTCTGCACTACTCTAAACCCTAAAACACTACCCCCAGCACGACCCCCGACACTACACAAACACCACAGCACTACCCTAAACCCTAAAACACTACCCCCAGCATGACCCCCTACACTACCCAAACACCACTGCACTATTCTAAACCCTAAATCTACCCCCAGTATGACCCCCTACACTACCCAAACACCACTGCACTACCCTAAACCACTACCCCAGCATGCTCCCCTACACTACACAAACACCACTCCACTACCCTAAACGCTAAAACACTACCCCCAGCACAACACCCTACACTACCCAAACACCTCTGCACTACTCTAAACCCTAAAACACTACCCCTAGCACGACCCCCGACACTACACAAACACCACAGCACTACCCTAAACCCTAAATCACTACCCCCAGCAGTACCCCCTACACTACCCAAACACCATTGCACTACCCTAAACCTTAAAACACTACCCCCAGCACGACCCCCTTCACTACCAAAACACCACTGCACTGCCCTAAACCACGACCCCCTACACTACCCAAAGACCATTGCACTGCCCTAAACCCTAAAACTCTACCCCAGCATGACCCCCTCACAACACAAACACCACTGCACTACCCTAAACACTAAATCTACCACCTGCATGACCCCCTACACTACCCAAACACCAATGCACTACCCTAATCTCTAAAATACTACCCCCAGCACGACCCCCTACACTACACCAACACCACAACACTACCCTAAAACACTACCCCCTACACTACACAAACAGCACTGCACTACCCTAAACCCTAAAACACTACCCCAAGCACGACCCCCTTCACTACGCAAACACAACTGCACTACCCTAAACCACTACCCCAGCGCTACCCCCAACACTACCCAAATACCACTGCACTACCCTGAACCCTAAATCACTACCCCCAGCACGACCCCCTACACTAGCCAAACACCACGGCACTACCCTAAATCATAAAACACTACCCCCAGCACAACCCCCTACACTACACAAACACCACTGCACTACCCTAAACCCTAAAACAGTACCCCAGAATGACCTCCTCACAACACAAACACCACTGCAATACCCTAAACCCTACATTTACCTCCAGCATGACCCCCTACACTACCCAAACACCACTGCACTACCCTAAACCCTAAAACATGACCCCCTACACTACACAAATTCCACTGCACTACCCTAAATGCTAAAACACTACCCCAGCACGAACCCCTTCACTACAGAAACACCACTGCACTATCCTAAACCCTAAAACACTACCCCCAGCACGACCCCTACACTACAAAAACACCACTGCAGTACCCTAAACACTATAACACTACTCCAAGCATGACCTGCACACTACACAAATACCACTGCACTACCCTGAACCCTAAAACACTACCTCCAGCACTATGCCCTACACTACCCAAACACCACTGCACTGCCCTAGATTACCCAAACACCACTGCATTACCCTAAACCCTAAAACACTATCCCCAGCACGACCCCCTACACTACATAAAACACCACTGCACTACCCTAAACTACTACCCCAGCACACCCCCTACACTACGCAAACACCACTGCACTACCCTAAAACACTACCCCCAGCACGACACCCTACTCTACCCAAACATAACTGCACTACCCTAAACCCTAAAACACTAGCCCCAGCACTGCCCCCTACACTACCCAAACACCCCTGCACTACCCTAAACCCTTAAACACGACCCCTACACCACACAAACACCACGGCACTACCCTAAACCCAAAAACACTACCCCCAGAACGACCCCTTCACTACCCAAACACCACTGCACTACCCTAAACCCTAAAACACTACCCCAGCATGACCCCCTACAATACACAAACACGTCTGCACTTCCCTAAATCCTAAAACACTACCCCCAGCATGACCCCCACACTACACAAAAAACCACTGCACTACCCTAAACCACTACCTCCTACAGTACACAAACACCACTGCACTAGCCTCAACCCTAAAACACTACCCCCAGCACTACGACCTACACCACTGCACTACCCTAAACCCTAAAATACTATACCCAGCACTACCCCTACACTACACAAACACCACTGCACTACCCTAAACCCTAAATCTACTCCCAGCATGACCCCCTACACTACACAAACACCACTGCACTACCCTAATCCCTAAAACACTACCCCCAGCACGACACCCTACACTACTCAAACACCACTTCACTAGCCTAAACCCTAAAACACTAACCCCAGCACGACCCCCTACACGACTCAAACAACTGCACTACCCTAAACACTAAATCTACCACCAGCACAACCCCCTACACTACCAAACACCACTGCGCTACCCTAAACCTTAAAACACTACCCCCAGCAAGACACCCACCCTACCCAAACATAACTGCACTACCCTAAACCCTAAAACACTACCCCCAGCACGGCCCCCTACACTACCCAAACACCACTGCTCTACCCTAAACCCTTAAACACGACCCCTACACAACACAAACACCACGGCACTACCCTAAACCCTAAAACACTACCCCCAGCACGACTTCCTACACTACCCAAACATCACTGCACTACTCTAAACCCTAAATCTACCCCCAGCACAACCCCCTACACTACCCATACACCATTGCACCACCCTAAATCCTAAAACACTACCCCTAGCACAACCCCCGACACTACACAAACACCACAGCACTACCCTAATCCCTAAAACACTACCCCCAGCATGACCCCCTACACAACCCAAACACCACAGCACTGTACTGCCCTAAACCCGAAAACACTACCCAAGCACGAACCCCTACACTACACAAACACCACTGCACTACCCCCAGCATGACCTCCGACACTACACAAACACCACTACACTACCCTAAACCCTAAAACACTACCCGAGCAGTACCCCCTACACTACCCAAACACCATTGCACTACCCTAAACCCTAAAACACTACCCCCAGCACGACCCCTTCACTACCCAAACACCACTGCACTACCCTAAACCCTAAAACACTACCCCAGCATGACCCCCTACAATACACAAACACCTCTGCACTTCCCTAAATCCTAAAACACTACCCCCAGCATGACCCCACACACTACACAAAAACCACGGCACTACCATAAACCACTACCTCCTACAGTACACAAACACCACTGCACTAGCCTCAACCCTAAAACACTACCCCAGCACTACGACCTACACCACTGCACTACCCTAAACCCTAAAACACTATACCCAGCACTACCCCCTACACTACACAAACACCACTGCACTACCCTAAACCTTAAATCTACTCCCAGCATGACCCCCTACATTACACAAACACCACTGCACTACTCTAAACCCTAAAACACTACCCCCAGCACGACACCCTAAACTACTCAAACACCACTTCACTACCTTAAACCCTAAAACACTACCCCCCGCATGACCCCCTACACGACTCAAACAGCTGCACTACCCTAAACACTAAATCTACCCCCAGCACAACCCCCTACACTACCAAACACCACTGCGCTACCCTAAACCCTACGACACTACCCCCACCAAGACACTCACCCTACCCAAACATAACTGCACCACCCTAAACCCTAAACCACTACCCCCAGCACGACCCCCTACAATAGCCGAACACCACTGCACTACCCTAAACCCTAAAACACGACCCCTACACTACACAAACACCACTGCACTACCCTAAACCCTAAAACACTACTCCCAGCACGACTCCCTACACTACCCAAACACAACTGCACTATCATAAACCCTAAATCTACCCCTAGCACAACCCCCTACACTACACAAACCTCACTGTACTACCCCAAACCCTAAAACACTACCCCCTGCACGACTTCCTACAGTACACAAGCACCACTGCACTACCCTAAACCATAAAACACGACCCCTTCACTACCCAAACACAACTGCACTACCCTAAACCACTACCCCAGCGCTACCCCCAACACTACCCAAATACCACTGCACTACCCTGAACCCTAAAACACTACCCCCAGCACAACCCCCTACACTAGCCAAACACCACGGCACTACCCTAAATCATAAAACACGACCCCCAGCACGACCCCCTACACTACACAAACACCACTGCACTACCCTAAACCCTAAAACAGTACCCCAGAATGACCCCCTCACAACACAAACACCACTGCAATACCCTAAACCCTAAATTTACCCCCAGCATGACCCCCTACACTACCCAAACACCAGTGCACTACCCTAAACCCTAAAACACAACCCTCTACACTACCCAAACACCACTGCACTACCCTAAACCACTACCCCAGCACGTCCCCTACACTACACAAACATCACTCCACTATCCTAAACGCTAAAACACTACACCCAGCACGACACCCTACTCTACCCAAACATAACTGCACTACCCTAAACCCTTAAACACGACCCCTACACTACACAAACACCACGGCACTACCCTAAACCCTAAAACACTACCCCCAGCACGACTCCCTACACTACCCAAACACCACTGCACTACTCTAAACCCTAAATCTATCCCCAGCACAACCCCCTACACTACCCAAACACCACTGCACTATCCTAAACCCTAAAACACTACCCCTAGCACGACCCCCGACACTACACAAACACCACAGCACTACCCTAAACCCTAAAACACTGCCCCCAGCATGACCCCCTACACTACCCAAACACCACTGCACTATTCTAAACCCTAAATCTACCCCCAGTACGACCCCCTACACTACCCAAACACCACTGCACTACCCTAAACCACTACCCCAGCATGCTCCCCTACACTACACAAACACTACTCCACTACCCTAAACGCTAAAACACTACCCCCAGCACAACACCCTACACTACCCAAACACCTCTGCACTACTCTAAACCCTAAAACACTAACCCCAGCACCACCCCCTACACTACACAAACACCACTGCACTACCCTAAACCCTAAAACAGTACCCCAGAATGACCCCCTCACAACACAAACACCACTGCAATACTCTAAACCCTAAATTTACCCCCAGCATGACCCCCTACACTACCCAAACACCAGTGCACTACCCTAAACCCTAAAACACAACCCTCTACACTACCCAAACACCACTGCACTACCCTAAACCACTACCCCAGCACGCCCCCTACACTACACAAACACCACTCAACTACCCTAAACGCTAAAACACTACCCCCAGCACAACACCCTACACTACCCAAACACCTCTGCACTACTCTAAACCCTCAAACACTACCCCCAGCACGACCCCCTACACTACACAAACACCACTGCACTACCCTAAAACAGTACCCCAGAATGACCCCCTCACAACACAAACACCACTGCAATACCCTAAACCCTATATTTACCCCCAGCATGACCCCCTACACTACCCAAACACCAGTGCACTACCCTAAACCCTAAAACACAACTCTCTACACTACCCAAACACCACTGCACTACCCTAAACCACTACCCCAGCACGCCCCCTACACTACACAAACATCACTCCACTATCCTAAACGCTAAAACACTATACCCAGCACGACACCCTACTCTACCCAAACATAACTGCACTACCCTAAACCCTAAAACTCTACCCCCAGCACGACTCCCTACACTACCCAAACACCACTGCACTACCCTAAACCCTTAAACACGACCCCTACACTACACAAACACCACGGCACTACCCTAAACCCTAAAACACTACCCCCAGCACGATTCCCTACACTACCCAAACACCACTGCACTACTCTAAACCCTAAATCTATCCCCAGCACAACCCCCTACACTACCCAAACACCACTGCACTACCCTAAACCCTAAAACACTACCCCTAGAACGACCCCTGACACTACACAAACACCACAGCACTACCCTAAACCCTAAAACACTACCCCCAGCATGACCCCCTACACTACCCAAACACCACTGCACTATTCTAAACCCTAAATCTACCCCCAGTACGACCCCCTACACTACCCAAACACCACTGCACTACCCTAAACCACTACCCCAGCATGCTCCCCTACACTACACAAACACTACTCCACTACCCTAAACACTAAAACACTACCCCCAGCACAACACCCTACACTACCCAAACACCTCTGCACTACTCTAAACCCTAAATCACTACCCCCAGCACGACCCCCTACACTACACAAACACCACTGCACTACCCTAAACCCTAAAACAGTACCCCAGAATGACCCCCTCACAACACAAACACCACTGCAATACCCTAAACCCTAAATGTACCCCCAGCATGACCCCCTACACTACCCAAACACCAGTGCACTACCCTAAACCCTAAAACACAACCCTCTACACTACCCAAACACCACTGCACTACCCTAAACCACTACCCCAGCACGCCCCCTACACTACACAAACACCACTCAACTACCCTAAACGCTAAAACACTACCCCCAGCACAACACCCTACACTACCCAAACACCTCTGCACTACTCTAAACCCTCAAACACTACCCCCAGTACGACCCCCTACACTACACAAACACCACTGCACTACCCTAAACCCTAAAACAGTACCCCAGAATGACCCCCTCACAACACAAACACCACTGCAATACCCTAAACCCTAAATTTACCCCCAGCATGACCCCCTGCATGACCCCCTACACTACCCAAACACCAGTGCACTACCCTAAACCCTAAAACACAACCCTCTACACTACCCAAACACCACTGCACTACCCTAAACCACTACCCCAGCACGCCCCCTACACTACACAAACATCACTCCACTATCCTAAACGCTAAAACACTACACCCAGCACAACACCCTACTCTACCCAAACATAACTGCACTACCCTAAACCCTAAAACACTACCCCCAGCACGACTCCCTACACTACCCAAACACCACTGCACTACCCTAAACCCTTAAACGCGACCCCTACACTACACAAACTCCACGGCACTACCCTAAACCCTAAAACACTACCCCCAGCACGACTCCCTACACTACCCAAACACCACTGCACTACTCTAAACCCTAAATCTATCCCCAGCACAACCCCCTACACTACCCAAACACTACTGCACTACCCTAAACCCTAAAACACTACCCCTAGCACGACCCCCGACACTACATAAACACCACAGCACTACCCTAAACCCTAAAACACTACCCCCAGCATGACCCCCTACACTACCCAAACACCACTGCACTATTCTAAACCCTAAATCTACCCCCAGTACGACCCCCTACACTACCCAAACACCACTGCACTACCCTAAACCACTACCCCAGCATGCTCCCCTACACTACACAAACACCACTCCACTACCCTAAACGCTAAAACACTACCCCCAGCACAACACCCTACACTACCCAAACACCTCTGCACTACTCTAAACCCTAAAACCAACCCTTAGCACGACCCCCGACACTACACAAACACCACAGCACTACCCTAAACCCTAAATCACTACCCCCAGCAGTACCCCCTACACTACCCAAACACCATTGCACTACCCTAAACCTTAAAACACTACCCCCAGCACGACCCCCTTCACTACCCAAACACCACTGCACTACCCTAAACCACGACCCCCTACACTACCCAAAGACCATTGCACTACCCTAAACCCTAAAACTCTACCCCAGCATGACCCCCTCACAACACAAACACCACTGCACTACCCTAAACACTAAATCTACCCCCTGCATGACCCCCTACACTACCCAAACACCAATGCACTACCCTAATCCCTAAAACACTACCCCCAGCACGACCCCCTACACTACACCAACACCACAACACTACCCTAAAACACTACCCCCTACACTACACAAACAGCACTGCACTACCCTAAACCCTAAAACACTACCCCAAGCATGAACCCCTTCACTACCCAAACACAACTGCACTACCCTAAACCACTACCCCAGCGCTACCCCCAACACTACCCAAATACCACTGCACTACCCTGAACCCTAAAACACTACCCCCAGCACGACCCCCTACACTAGCCAAACACCACGGCACTACCCTAAATCATAAAACACTACCCCCAGCACAACCCCCTACACTACACAAACACCACTTCACTACCCTAAACCCTAAAACAGTACCCCAGAATGACCCCCTCACAACACAAACACCACTGCAATACCCTAAACCCTAAATTTACCTCCAGCATGACCACCTACTCTACCCAAACACCACTGCACTACCCTAAACCCTAAAACACGACCCCCTACACTACACAAACTCCACTGCACTACCCTAAATGCTAAAACACTACCCCAGCACGAACCCCTTCACTACAGAAACACCACTGCACTATCCTAAACCCTAAAACACTACCCCCAGCACGACCCCTACACTACAAAAACACCACTGCAGTACCCTAAACACTATAACACTACTCCCAGCATGACCCGCACACTACACAAATACCACTGCACTACCCTGAACCCTAAAACACCACCTCCAGCACTATGCCCTACACTACCCAAACACCACTGCACTGCCCTAGACTACCCAAACACCACTGCATTCCCCTAAACCTAAAACACTATCCCCAGCACGACCCCCTACACTACATAAAACACCACTGCACTACCCTAAACTACTACCCTAGCACGCCCCCTACACTACACAAACACCACTGCAGTACCCTAAAACACTACCCCCAGCACGACACCCTACTCTACCCAAACATAACTGCACTACCCTAAACCCAAAAACACTACCCCCAGCACTGCCCCCTATACTACCCAAACACCACTGCACTACCCTAAACCCTTAAACACGACCCCTACACTACACAAACACCACGGCACTACCCTAAACCCAAAAACACTACCCCCAGAACGACCCCTTCACTACCCAAACACCACTGCACTACCCTAAACTCTAAAGCACTACCACAGCATGACCCCCTACAATACACAAACACCTCTGCACTTCCCTAAATCCTAAAACACTACCCCCAGCATGACCTCCCACACTACACAAACACCACTGCGCTACCCTAAACCCTAAATCTACTCCCAGCATGACCCCCTACACTACACAAACACCACTGCACTACCCTAAACCCTAAAACACTACCCCCAGCACGACAACCTACACTACTCAAACACCACTTCACTACCCTAAACCCTAAAACACTACCCCCAGCACGACCCCCTACACGACTCAAACAACTGCACTACCCTAAACACTAAATCTACCCCCAGCACAACCCTCTACACTACCAAACACCACTGCGCTACCCTAAACCCTAAAACACTACCCCCAGCAAGACACCCACCCTACCCAAACATAACTGCACTACCCTAAGCCCTAAAACACTACCCCCAGCACGGCCCCCTACACTACCCAAACACCACTGCTCTACCCTAAACCCTTAAACACGACCCCTACACTACACAAACACCACGGCACTACCCTAAACCCTAAAACACTACCCCCAGCACGACTTCCTACACTACCCAAACATCACTGCACTACTCTAAACCCTAAATCTACCCCCAGTACAACCCCCTACACTACCCATACACCACTGCACCACCCTAAACCCTAAAACACTACCCCTAGCACAGCCCCCGACACTACACAAACACCACAGCACTACCCTAAACCCTAAAACACTACCCCCAGCATGACCCCCTACACTAACCAAACACCACTGCACTACCCTAAACCCTAAAACACTACCCCAGCATGACCCCCTACAATACACAAACACCTCTGCACTTCCCTAAATCCTAAAACACTACCCCCAGCATGACCCCCCACACTACACAAAAAACCACGGCACTACCCTAAACCACTACCTCCTACAGTACACAAACACCACTGCACTAGCCTCAACCCTAAAACACTACCCAAGCACTACGACCTACACCACTGCACTACCCTAAACCCTAAAACACTATACCCAGCACTACCCCCTACACTACACAAACACCACTGCACTACCCTAAACCTTAAATCTACTCCCAGCATGACCCCCTACACTACACAAACACCACTGCACTACCCTAAACCCTAAAACACTACCCCCAGCACGACACCCTACACTACTCAAACACCACTTCACTACCCTAAACCCTAAAACACTACCCCCGCACGACCCCTACACGACTCAAACAACTGCACTACCCTAAACACTAAATCTACCCCCAGCACAACCCCCTACACTACCAAACACCACTGCGCTACCCTAAACCCTAAAACACTACCCCCAGCAAGACACCCACCCTACCCATAACTGCACCACCCTAAACCCTAAAACACTACCCCCAGCACGACCCCCTACACTAGCCGAACACCACTGCACTACCCTAAACCCTAAAACACGACCCCTACACTACACAAACACCACTGCACTACCCTAAACCCTAAACCCTAAAACACTACTCCCAGCACGACTCCCTACACTACCCAAACACAATTGCACTATCATAAACCCTAAATCTACCCCTAGCACAACCCCCTACACTACACAAACCCCACTGCACTACCCCAAACCCTAAAACACTACCCCCTGCACGACTTCCTACAATACACAAGCTACCCTAAACCACAAAACACGACCCCTACACTACACAAACACCACTGCACGACCCTAAACCCTAAAACACTACTCCCAGTACGACTCCCTACACTACCCAAGCAACTGTACTACCCTAAACCCTAAATCTACCCCAGCAAAACCCCCTACACTACACAAACACCACTGCACTACCCTAAACCCTTAAACACGACCCCTACACTACACAAACACCACGGCACTATCCTAAACCCTAAAACACTACCCCCAGCCCGACTCCCTACACTACCCACACAACTGCACTACTCTAAACCCTAAATCTACCCCCAGCACAACCCCCTACACTACCCAAACACCACTGCACTATCCTAAACCATAAAACACTACCCCCAGCACAACCCCCTACACTACCCAAACACCACTGTACTGCCCTAAACCCTAAAACACTACCCAGCACGACCCCCGACACTACACAAACACCACAGCACTACCCTAAACTCTAAAACACTACCCCCAGAATGACTCCCTACACTACCCAAACACCACCGCACTGCACTGCCCTAAACCTGAAAACACTTCCCCAGCATGAACCCCTACACTACACAAACACCACTGCACTACCCCCAGCATGACCCCCGACACTACACAAACACCACTGCACTACCCTAAACCCTAAAAACACTACCCCAGCAGTACCCCCTACACTTCCCAAACACCATTGCACTACCCCCAGCATGGCCCCTTCACTACCCAAACACCACTGCACTACCCTAAACCCTAAACACTACCCCAGCATGACCCCCTACAATACACAAACACCTCTGCACTACCCTAAACCATAAAACACTACCCCCAGCATGACCCCCCACACTACACAAAAAACCACTGCACTACCCTAAACCACTACCTCCTACACTACACAAACACCACTGCACTAGCCTCAACCCTAAAACACTACCCCCAGCACTACGACCTACACCACTGCACTGCCCTAAACCCTAAAACACTATACCCAGCACTACCCCCTACACTACACAAACACCACTGCACTACCCTAAACCCTAAATCTACTCCCAGCATGACCCCCTACACTACACAAGCACCACTGCACTACCCTAAACCCTAAAACACTACCCCCAGCACGATACCCTACACTACCCAAACACTACTTCACTACCCTAAAACACTACCCCCAGTACGACCCCCTACTCGACTCAAACAACTGCACTACCCTAAACACTAAATCTACCCCCAGCACAACCCCCTACACTACCAAACACCACTGCGCTACCCTAAACCCTAAAAAACTACCCCCAGCAAGACACCCACACTAACCAAACATAACTGCACTACCCTACACCCTAAAACACTACCCCCAGCACGACCCCCTACACTACCCGAACACCACTGCACTACCCTAAACCCTAAAACACGACCCCTACACTACACAAACACCACTGCACTATCCTAAACCCTAAAACACTACTCCCAGCACGACTCCCTACACTACCCAAACACAACTCCACTATCATAAACCCTAAATCTACCCCTAACACAACCCCCTACACTACACAAACCCCACTGCACTACCCTAAACTCTAAAACACAACCCCCTGCATGACCCCCAACACTACACAAACACCACTGCACAACCCTTAACCCTAAATATACCCCCAGCATGACCCCCTAAACTACAAAAACACCACTACACTACCCCAACCCTAAAACACTACCCCCAGCACTATGCCCTACACTACCCAAACACCACTGGACTATCCTAAACCCTAAAACACTACCCCCAGCACGACTTTCTACAATACACAAGCACCACTGCACGACCCTAAACCATAAAACACGACCCCTACACTACACAAACACCACTGCACGACCCTAAACCCTAAAAGACTACTCCCAGTACGACTCCCTACACTACCCAAGCAACTGTACTACCCTAAACCCCAAATCTACCCCAGCACAACACCCTACACTACACAAACACCACTGTATTACCCTAAATCCTAAAACACTACCCCCAGCACGACCCCCTTCACTACCCAAACACAACTGCACTACACTAAACTCAAAAACACTACCCCCAGCACGACCCCCTGCACTACCCAAACACCACTGCACTACCCTAAACTATAAAACACGACCCCGTACACTACACAAACACCACTGCACTACCCTAAAACACTACCTCCAGCATGACCCCCTAGACAACCCAAACACCACTGCACTACCCTAAACCCTTAAACACTACCCACAGCATGACCCCGTACACTATCCAAACACTACTGCACTACCCTAAACCCTAAAACACTCTCCCTAGCAGGACCCCCTACACTACCCAAACACCACTGCACTATCATAAACCCTAAAACACTACCCCAGCACTACCCTATACACTACCAAACACCACTGCACTACCCTAAACCCTAAAACAGTACCCCTAGCACGACCCCCTTACACAACCCAAACACTACGGCACTGCCCTAAACCCTAAAACAGGACCCCTACACTACACAAACACCACTGCACTACCCTAAACCCTAAAACACTACTCTCAGCATGACTCCCTACACTACCCAAACACAGCTGCACTATCCTAAACCCTAAATCCATCCCTAGCACAACCCCCTACACTGCGCAAACCCCACTGCACTACCTTAAACCCTAAAACACTACCACCTGCACGACTCCCAACACTACACAAACAGCACTGCACAACTCTAAACCCTAAATATACCCCCAGCATGACCCCCTAAACTACACAAACACCACTGAGCTACCCCAACCCTAAAACACTACCCCAAGCACGACCCTCTTCACTATCCAAACACAACTGCACTACACTAAACTCAAAAACATTACCCCCAGCACGACCCCCTGCACTACCCAAACCACACTGCAATACCCTAAACTATAAAACACGACTCCCTACACTACACAAACACCACTGCAGTACCCTAAAACACTTCCCCCAGCACGACCCCCTACACTACCCAAATACCACTGCACTATCCTAAATCCTAAAACACTACACCCAGCACGACACCCTACACTACCGAAATATAACTGCACTACCCTAAACCCTAAAGCACTATCCCCAGCACGACCCCCTACACTACCCAAACACCACTGCACTATCCTAAACCCTAAAACACATCCCCTACACTACACAAACACCCCTGCACAACCCTAAACCCTAAAACACTACCCCAGCACTACTCCCTACACGACCCAAACAACACTGCACTGCCTTAAACCCTAAAATACTACACCCAGCACGACCCCCTACACTACACAAACACCACTGCACTACCCTAAACCCTAAAACACGAACCCCTACACTACACAAACACCACTGCACTACCCTAAACCCTAAAACAATACCCCCAGCACTACGCCCTACACTACCCAAACACCACTGCACTACCCTAAACCCTAAAACACTACCCCCAGCAGTATGCCCTACACTACCCAAACACAACTGCACTACCATAAACCCTAAAACACTACCCCCAGCATGACTCCCTACACTACACCAACACCACTGCACTACCCTACTGCACTACCCTATACCCTAAAACACTACCCCCAGCATGACCCCATACGCTACCCAAAAAACACTGCACTGCACTGCCCTAAACCCGAAAACACTACCCCAGCACGACCATCTTCACCACACAAACACCACTAAACTACCCTAAACCCTAAACACTAGCCCCTACACTACACAAACACCACTGCACTACCCTCAACCCTAAAGCACTACCCCCAGCACTACACCCTACACTACCCAAACACCACTGTACTACCCTAGACCACTATCCCCATCACTACCCCTACACTACACAAACACCACTGCACCACCCTAAAACACTACTCACAGCATGACACCGTACACTACACAAATACCACTGCACTACCCTAAACCCTAAAACACTACCCCCAGCACTACGCCCAAGACTACCCAAACACCACTGCACTATTCTAAACCCTAAATCTACCCCCAGTATGACCCCCTGTACTACCCAAATACCACTGCACTACCCTAATCCCTAGAACACTACCCCAGCACGATACCCTACTCTACCCAAACATAACTGCACTACCGTAAACCCTAAAACACTACCCCCAGCACGACCCCCTACACTACCCAAACACCACTGCACTACCCTAAACCCTAAATCTACCCCAGCACAACCCCCTACACGACACAAACACCACTACACTACCCTCAACCCGAAAACAGTACCCCAGCACTACCCCCTACACTACCCAAACACCACTGCACGGCACTAAACCCGAAAACACTACCCCAGCACGAACCCCTACACTACACAAACATTACTGCACTATCCTAAATCCTACAACACTACCCTCAGCAGGACCCCCTACATTACACAAACACCTCTGCACTACCCTAAACCACTACCCCAGCACGAACCCCTACACTACCCAAGCACCACTGCACTACCCTAAAGCATGACCCCCCTACACTACCCAAAGACCACTGCACTACCCTAAACCCTACAACACTACCTCCTACACTACACAAACATCACTGCACTACCCTAAACCCTAAAACACTACCCCAGCATGACCCCCCACACTACCCAAATGCCAATGCACTACCCTAAACCCTAAAACACTACCCCTACCCTAGACAAACAGCACTGCACTACCCTAAACCCTAAAACACTATACCCAGCACTACCCCCTACACTACACAAACACCACTGCACTACCCTAAACCCTAAATCTACTCCCAGCATGACCCCCTACACTACACAAGCACCACTGCACTACCCTAAACCCTAAAACACTACCCCCAGCACGACACCCTACTCTACCCAAACACCACTTCACTACCCTAAACCCTAAAACACTACCCCCAGCACGACCCCCTACACGACTCAAACAACTGCACTACCCTAAACACTAAATCTACCCCAGCACAACCCCCTACACTACCAAACACCACTGCGCTACCCTAAACCCTAAAACACTACCCCCAGCAAGACACCCACACTACCCAAACATAACTGCACTACCCTAAACCCTAAAACACTACCCCCAGCACGACCCCCTACACTAGCCAAACACCACTGCTCTACCCTAAACCCTAAAACACGACCCCTACACTATACAAACACCACTGCACTAACCTAAACCCTAAAACACTATTCCCAGCACGACTCCCTACACTACCCAAACACAACTCCACTATCATAAACCCTAAATCTACCCCTAGCACAACCCCCTACACTACACAAACCCCACTGCACTACCCTAAACCCTAAAACACTACCCCCTGCACGACCCCCAACACTACACAAACACCACTGCACAACCCTAAACCCTAAATATACCCCCAGCATGACCCCTAAACTACACAAACACCACTGGACTATTCTAAACCCTAAAAGACTACCCCCAGCACAACTTCCTATAATACACAAGCACCACTGCACTACCCTAAACCCTAAAACACGACCCCTACACTACACAAACACCACTGCACAACCCTAAACCCTAAAACACTACTCCCAGCACGACTCACTGCACTACCCAAGCAACTGTACTACCTTAAACCCTAAATCTACCCCAGCACAACCCCCTACACTACACAAACACCACTGCACTGCCCTAAACCCTAAAACACTACCCCCAGCATGACCCCCTTCACTACCCAAACACAACTGCACTACCCTAAACCCTTAAACACTACCCACAGCACGACCCCGTACACTACACAAATACCACTGCACCACCCTAAACCATAAAAAACAATCCCCCTAGCACTACGCCCTTGACTATCCAAACACCACTGCACTACCCTAAACCCTAAAACACTCTCCCCAGCACGACCCCCTACACTACCCAAACACCACTGCACTATTCTAAACCCTAAAACACTACCCCAGCACTACCCCATAAACTACCAAACACCACTGCACTACCCTAAACCCTAAAACAGTACCCCTAGCACGACCCCCTACACGACCCAAACACTACGGCACTGCCCTAAACCCTAAAACACGACCCCTACACTACACAAACACCACTGCACTACCCTAAACCCTAAAACACTACTCCCAGCACGACTCCCTACACTACCCAAACACAACTGCACTATCCTAAACCCTAAATCCATCCCTAGAACAACCCCCTACACTGCGCAAACCCCACCGCACTACCTTAAACCCTAAAACACTACCACCTGCACGACTCCCAACACTACACAAACAGCACTGCACAACTCTAAACCCTAAATATACCCCCAGCATGACACCCTAAACTACACAAACACCACTGAGCTACCCCAACCCTAAAACACTACCCCAAGCACGACCCTCTTCACTATCCAAACACAACTGCACTACACTAAACTCAAAAACATTACCCCAGCACGACCCCCTGCACTACCCAAACAACACTGCAATACCCTAAACTATAAAACACGACTCCCTACACTACACAAACACCACTGCAGTACCCTAAAACACTTCCCCCAGCACAACCCCCTACACTACCCAAATACCACTGCACTATCCTAAATCCTAAAACACTACACCCAGCACGACACCCTACACTACCGAAATATAACTGCACTACCCTAAACCCTAAAGCACTATCCCCAGCACGACCCCCTACACTACCCAAACACCACTGCACGACCCTAAACCCTAAAACACTACCCCAGCACTACTCCCTACATGACCCAAACAACACTGCACTGCCTTAAACCCTAAAATACTACACCCAGCACGACCCCCTACACTACACAAACACCACTGCACTACCCTAAACCCTAAAACACGAACCCCTACACTACACAAACACCACTGCACTACCCTAAACCCTAAAACAATACCCCCAGCACTACGCCCTACACTACCCAAACACCACTGCACTACCCTAAACCCTAAAACACTACCCCCAGCAGTATGCCCTACACTACCCAAACACAACTGCACTACCATAAACCCTAAAACACTACCCCCAGCATGACTCCCTACACTACACCAACACCACTGCACTACCCTACTGCACTACCCTATTCCCTAAAACACTACCCCCAGCATGACCCCATACGCTACCCAAAAAACACTGCACTGCACTGCCCTAAACCCGAAAACACTACCCCAGCACGACCATCTTCACTACACAAACACCACTACACTACCCTAAACCCTAAACACTAGCCCCTACACTACACAAACACCACTGCACTACCCTCAACCCTAAAGCACTACCCCCAGCACTACGCCCTACACTACCCAAACACCACTGCACTACCCTAGACCACTATCCCCATCACTACCCCTACACTACACAAACACCACTGCACCACCCTAAAACACTACTCACAGCATGACACCGTACACTACACAAATACCACTGCACTACCCTAAACCCTAAAACACTACCCCCAGCACTATGCCCAAGACTACCCAAACACCACTGCACTATTCTAAACCCTAAATCTACCCCCAGTACGACCCCCTGTACTACCCAAATACCACTGCACTAGTTTAATCGCTAGAACACTACCCCCAGCACGATACCCTACTCTACCCAAACATAACTGCACTACCGTAAACCCTAAAACACTACCCCCAGCACGACCCCCTACACTACCCAAACACCACTGCACTACCCTAAACCCTAAATCTACCCCAGCACAACCCCCTGCACGACACAAACACCACTACACTACCCTCAACCCGAAAACAGTACCCCAGCACTACCCCCTACACTACCCAAACACCACTGCACGGCACTAAACCCGAAAACACTACCCCAGCATGAACCCCTACACTACACAAACATTACTGCACTATCCTAAATCCTACAACACTACCCTCAGCAGGACCCCCTACATTACACAAACAGCTCTGCACTACCCTAAACCACTACCCCAGCACGAACCCCTACACTACCCAAGCACCACTGCACTACCCTAAACCACGACCCTCTACACTACCCAAAGACCACTGCACTACCCTAAACCCTACAACACTAGCCCCTACACTACACAAACACCACTGCACTACCCTCAACCCTAAAGCACTACCCCCAGCACTACGCCCTACACTACCCAAACACCACTGCACTACCCTAGACCACTATCCCCATCACTACCACTACACTACACAAACACCACTGCACCACCCTAAAACACTACTCACAGCATGACACCGTACACTACACAAATACCACTGCACTACCCTAAACCCTAAAACACTACCCCCAGCACTACGCCCAAGACTACCCAAACACCACTGCACTATTCTAAACCCTAAATCTACCCCCAGTACGACCCCCTGTACTACCCAAATACCACTGCACTACCCTAATCGCTAGAACACTACCCCCAGCACGATACCCTACTCTACCCAAACATAACTGCACTACCGTAAACCCTAAAACACTACCCCCAGCACGACCCCCTACACTACCCAAACACCACTGCACTACCCTAAACCCTAAATCTACCCCAGCACAACCCCCTGCACGACACAAACACCACTACACTACCCTCAACCCGAAAACAGTACCCCAGCACTACCCCCTACACTACCCAAACACCACTGCACGGCACTAAACCCGAAAACACTACCCCAGCACGAACCCCTACACTACACAAACATTACTGCACTATCCTAAATCCTACAACACTACCCTCAGCAGGACCCCCTACATTACACAAACAGCTCTGCACTACCCTAAACCACTACCCCAGCACGAACCCCTACACTACCCAAGCACCACTGCACTACCCTAAACCACGACCCTCTACACTACCCAAAGACCACTGCACTACCCTAAACCCTACAACACTACCTCCTACACTACACAAACATCACTGCACTACCCTAAACCCTAAAACACTACCCCAGCATGACCCCCCACACTACCCAAATGCCAATGCACTACCCTAAACCCTAAAACACTACCCCTACCCTAGACAAACAGCACTGCACTACCCTAAACCCTAAAACACTATACCCAGCACTACCCCCTACACTACACAAACACCACTGCACTACCCTAAACCCTAAATCTACTCCCAGCATGACCCCCTACACTACACAAGCACCACTGCACTACCCTAAACCCTAAAACACTACCCCCAGCACGACACCCTACTCTACCCAAACACCACTTCACTACCCTAAACCCTAAAACACTACCCCCAGCACGACCCCCTACACGACTCAAACAACTGCACTACCCTAAACACTAAATCTACCCCCAGCACAACCCCCTACACTACCAAACACCACTGCGCTACCCTAAACCCTAAAACACTACCCCCAGCAAGACACCCACACTACCCAAACATAACTGCACTACCCTAAACCCTAAAACACTTCCCCCAGCACGACCCCCTACACTAGCCAAACACCACTGCACTACCCTAAACCACAAAACACGACCCCTACACTACACAAACACCACTGCACGACCCTAAACCCTAAAACACTACTCCCTGTACGACTCCCTACACTACCCAAGCAACTGTACTAGCCTAAACCCTAAATCTACCCCAGCACAACCCCCTACACTACACAAACACCACTGCACTGCCCTAAACCCGAAAACAGTACCCCCAGCACGACCCCCTGCACTACACAAACACCACTGCACTAAACTAAAACACTACCCCCAGCACGACACCCTACTCTACCCAAACATAACTGCACTACCCTAAACCCTAAAACACTACCCCCAGCACAGCCCCCTACACTACCCAAACACCACTGCACTACCCTAAACCCTAAAACACTACCCCCAGCAGTATGCCCTACACTACCCAAACACAACTGCACTACCATAAACCCTAAAACACTACCCCCAGCATGACTCCCTACACTACACCAACACCACTGCACTACCCTACTGCACTACCCTATACCCTAAAACACTACCCCCAGCATGACCCCATACGCTACCCAAAAAACACTGCACTGCACTGCCCTAAACCCGAAAACACTACCCCAGCACGACCATCTTCACTACACAAACACCACTACACTACCCTAAACCCTAAACACTAGCCCCTACACTACACAAACACCACTGCACTACCCTCAACCCTAAAGCACTACCCCCAGCACTACGCCCTACACTACCCAAACACCACTGCACTACCCTAGACCACTATCCCCATCACTACCCCTACACTACACAAACACCACTGCACCACCCTAAAACACTACTCACAGCATGACACCGTACACTACACAAATACCACTGCACTACCCTAAACCCTAAAACACTACCCCCAGCACTACGCCCAAGACTACCCAAACACCACTGCACTATTCTAAACCCTAAATCTACCCCCAGTACGACCCCCTGTACTACCCAAATACCACTGCACTAGTTTAATCGCTAGAACACTACCCCCAGCACGATACCCTACTCTACCCAAACATAACTGCACTACCGTAAACCCTAAAACACTACCCCCAGCACGACCCCCTACACTACCCAAACACCACTGCACTACCCTAAACCCTAAATCTACCCCAGCACAACCCCCTGCACGACACAAACACCACTACACTACCCTCAACCCGAAAACAGTACCCCAGCACTACCCCCTACACTACCCAAACACCACTGCACGGCACTAAACCCGAAAACACTACCCCAGCATGAACCCCTACACTACACAAACATTACTGCACTATCCTAAATCCTACAACACTACCCTCAGCAGGACCCCCTACATTACACAAACAGCTCTGCACTACCCTAAACCACTACCCCAGCACGAACCCCTACACTACCCAAGCACCACTGCACTACCCTAAACCACGACCCTCTACACTACCCAAAGACCACTGCACTACCCTAAACCCTACAACACTAGCCCCTACACTACACAAACACCACTGCACTACCCTCAACCCTAAAGCACTACCCCCAGCACTACGCCCTACACTACCCAAACACCACTGCACTACCCTAGACCACTATCCCCATCACTACCCCTACACTACACAAACACCACTGCACCACCCTAAAACACTACTCACAGCATGACACCGTACACTACACAAATACCACTGCACTAACCTAAACCCTAAAACACTATTCCCAGCACGACTCCCTACACTACCCAAACACAACTCCACTATCATAAACCCTAAATCTACCCCTAGCACAACCCCCTACACTACACAAACCCCACTGCACTACCCTAAACCCTAAAACACTACCCCCTGCACGACCCCCAACACTACACAAACACCACTGCACAACCCTAAACCCTAAATATACCCCCAGCATGACCCCTAAACTACACAAACACCACTGGACTATTCTAAACCCTAAAAGACTACCCCCAGCACAACTTCCTATAATACACAAGCACCACTGCACTACCCTAAACCCTAAAACACGACCCCTACACTACACAAACACCACTGCACAACCCTAAACCCTAAAACACTACTCCCAGCACGACTCACTGCACTACCCAAGCAACTGTACTACCTTAAACCCTAAATCTACCCCAGCACAACCCCCTACACTACACAAACACCACTGCACTGCCCTAAACCCTAAAACACTACCCCCAGCATGACCCCCTTCACTACCCAAACACAACTGCACTACCCTAAACCCTTAAACACTACCCACAGCACGACCCCGTACACTACACAAATACCACTGCACCACCCTAAACCATAAAAAACAATCCCCCTAGCACTACGCCCTTGACTATCCAAACACCACTGCACTACCCTAAACCCTAAAACACTCTCCCCAGCACGACCCCCTACACTACCCAAACACCACTGCACTATTCTAAACCCTAAAACACTACCCCAGCACTACCCCATAAACTACCAAACACCACTGCACTACCCTAAACCCTAAAACAGTACCCCTAGCACGACCCCCTACACGACCCAAACACTACGGCACTGCCCTAAACCCTAAAACACGACCCCTACACTACACAAACACCACTGCACTACCCTAAACCCTAAAACACTACTCCCAGCACGACTCCCTACACTACCCAAACACAACTGCACTATCCTAAACCCTAAATCCATCCCTAGAACAACCCCCTACACTGCGCAAACCCCACCGCACTACCTTAAACCCTAAAACACTACCACCTGCACGACTCCCAACACTACACAAACAGCACTGCACAACTCTAAACCCTAAATATACCCCCAGCATGACACCCTAAACTACACAAACACCACTGAGCTACCCCAACCCTAAAACACTACCCCAAGCACGACCCTCTTCACTATCCAAACACAACTGCACTACACTAAACTCAAAAACATTACCCCAGCACGACCCCCTGCACTACCCAAACAACACTGCAATACCCTAAACTATAAAACACGACTCCCTACACTACACAAACACCACTGCAGTACCCTAAAACACTTCCCCCAGCACAACCCCCTACACTACCCAAATACCACTGCACTATCCTAAATCCTAAAACACTACACCCAGCACGACACCCTACACTACCGAAATATAACTGCACTACCCTAAACCCTAAAGCACTATCCCCAGCACGACCCCCTACACTACCCAAACACCACTGCACGACCCTAAACCCTAAAACACTACCCCAGCACTACTCCCTACATGACCCAAACAACACTGCACTGCCTTAAACCCTAAAATACTACACCCAGCACGACCCCCTACACTACACAAACACCACTGCACTACCCTAAACCCTAAAACACGAACCCCTACACTACACAAACACCACTGCACTACCCTAAACCCTAAAACAATACCCCCAGCACTACGCCCTACACTACCCAAACACCACTGCACTACCCTAAACCCTAAAACACTACCCCCAGCAGTATGCCCTACACTACCCAAACACAACTGCACTACCATAAACCCTAAAACACTACCCCCAGCATGACTCCCTACACTACACCAACACCACTGCACTACCCTACTGCACTACCCTATTCCCTAAAACACTACCCCCAGCATGACCCCATACGCTACCCAAAAAACACTGCACTGCACTGCCCTAAACCCGAAAACACTACCCCAGCACGACCATCTTCACTACACAAACACCACTACACTACCCTAAACCCTAAACACTAGCCCCTACACTACACAAACACCACTGCACTACCCTCAACCCTAAAGCACTACCCCCAGCACTACGCCCTACACTACCCAAACACCACTGCACTACCCTAGACCACTATCCCCATCACTACCCCTACACTACACAAACACCACTGCACCACCCTAAAACACTACTCACAGCATGACACCGTACACTACACAAATACCACTGCACTACCCTAAACCCTAAAACACTACCCCCAGCACTATGCCCAAGACTACCCAAACACCACTGCACTATTCTAAACCCTAAATCTACCCCCAGTACGACCCCCTGTACTACCCAAATACCACTGCACTAGTTTAATCGCTAGAACACTACCCCCAGCACGATACCCTACTCTACCCAAACATAACTGCACTACCGTAAACCCTAAAACACTACCCCCAGCACGACCCCCTACACTACCCAAACACCACTGCACTACCCTAAACCCTAAATCTACCCCAGCACAACCCCCTGCACGACACAAACACCACTACACTACCCTCAACCCGAAAACAGTACCCCAGCACTACCCCCTACACTACCCAAACACCACTGCACGGCACTAAACCCGAAAACACTACCCCAGCATGAACCCCTACACTACACAAACATTACTGCACTATCCTAAATCCTACAACACTACCCTCAGCAGGACCCCCTACATTACACAAACAGCTCTGCACTACCCTAAACCAC
This sequence comes from Triturus cristatus, assembly GCF_964204655.1. Taxonomy (NCBI): domain Eukaryota; kingdom Metazoa; phylum Chordata; class Amphibia; order Caudata; family Salamandridae; genus Triturus; species Triturus cristatus. The sequence continues at coordinate 618,405,342 of NC_140579.1, read as the reverse complement.
TACCCCAGCACGAACCCCTACACTACCCAAGCACCACTGCACTACCCTAAACCACGACCCTCTACACTACCCAAAGACCACTGCACTACCCTAAACCCTACAACACTAGCCCCTACACTACACAAACACCACTGCACTACCCTCAACCCTAAAGCACTACCCCCAGCACTACGCCCTACACTACCCAAACACCACTGCACTACCCTAGACCACTATCCCCATCACTACCACTACACTACACAAACACCACTGCACCACCCTAAAACACTACTCACAGCATGACACCGTACACTACACAAATACCACTGCACTACCCTAAACCCTAAAACACTACCCCCAGCACTACGCCCAAGACTACCCAAACACCACTGCACTATTCTAAACCCTAAATCTACCCCCAGTACGACCCCCTGTACTACCCAAATACCACTGCACTACCCTAATCGCTAGAACACTACCCCCAGCACGATACCCTACTCTACCCAAACATAACTGCACTACCGTAAACCCTAAAACACTACCCCCAGCACGACCCCCTACACTACCCAAACACCACTGCACTACCCTAAACCCTAAATCTACCCCAGCACAACCCCCTGCACGACACAAACACCACTACACTACCCTCAACCCGAAAACAGTACCCCAGCACTACCCCCTACACTACCCAAACACCACTGCACGGCACTAAACCCGAAAACACTACCCCAGCACGAACCCCTACACTACACAAACATTACTGCACTATCCTAAATCCTACAACACTACCCTCAGCAGGACCCCCTACATTACACAAACAGCTCTGCACTACCCTAAACCACTACCCCAGCACGAACCCCTACACTACCCAAGCACCACTGCACTACCCTAAACCACGACCCTCTACACTACCCAAAGACCACTGCACTACCCTAAACCCTACAACACTACCTCCTACACTACACAAACATCACTGCACTACCCTAAACCCTAAAACACTACCCCAGCATGACCCCCCACACTACCCAAATGCCAATGCACTACCCTAAACCCTAAAACACTACCCCTACCCTAGACAAACAGCACTGCACTACCCTAAACCCTAAAACACTATACCCAGCACTACCCCCTACACTACACAAACACCACTGCACTACCCTAAACCCTAAATCTACTCCCAGCATGACCCCCTACACTACACAAGCACCACTGCACTACCCTAAACCCTAAAACACTACCCCCAGCACGACACCCTACTCTACCCAAACACCACTTCACTACCCTAAACCCTAAAACACTACCCCCAGCACGACCCCCTACACGACTCAAACAACTGCACTACCCTAAACACTAAATCTACCCCCAGCACAACCCCCTACACTACCAAACACCACTGCGCTACCCTAAACCCTAAAACACTACCCCCAGCAAGACACCCACACTACCCAAACATAACTGCACTACCCTAAACCCTAAAACACTTCCCCCAGCACGACCCCCTACACTAGCCAAACACCACTGCACTACCCTAAACCACAAAACACGACCCCTACACTACACAAACACCACTGCACGACCCTAAACCCTAAAACACTACTCCCTGTACGACTCCCTACACTACCCAAGCAACTGTACTAGCCTAAACCCTAAATCTACCCCAGCACAACCCCCTACACTACACAAACACCACTGCACTGCCCTAAACCCGAAAACAGTACCCCCAGCACGACCCCCTGCACTACACAAACACCACTGCACTAAACTAAAACACTACCCCCAGCACGACACCCTACTCTACCCAAACATAACTGCACTACCCTAAACCCTAAAACACTACCCCCAGCACAGCCCCCTACACTACCCAAACACCACTGCACTACCCTAAACCCTAAAACACTACCCCCAGCAGTATGCCCTACACTACCCAAACACAACTGCACTACCATAAACCCTAAAACACTACCCCCAGCATGACTCCCTACACTACACCAACACCACTGCACTACCCTACTGCACTACCCTATACCCTAAAACACTACCCCCAGCATGACCCCATACGCTACCCAAAAAACACTGCACTGCACTGCCCTAAACCCGAAAACACTACCCCAGCACGACCATCTTCACTACACAAACACCACTACACTACCCTAAACCCTAAACACTAGCCCCTACACTACACAAACACCACTGCACTACCCTCAACCCTAAAGCACTACCCCCAGCACTACGCCCTACACTACCCAAACACCACTGCACTACCCTAGACCACTATCCCCATCACTACCCCTACACTACACAAACACCACTGCACCACCCTAAAACACTACTCACAGCATGACACCGTACACTACACAAATACCACTGCACTACCCTAAACCCTAAAACACTACCCCCAGCACTACGCCCAAGACTACCCAAACACCACTGCACTATTCTAAACCCTAAATCTACCCCCAGTACGACCCCCTGTACTACCCAAATACCACTGCACTAGTTTAATCGCTAGAACACTACCCCCAGCACGATACCCTACTCTACCCAAACATAACTGCACTACCGTAAACCCTAAAACACTACCCCCAGCACGACCCCCTACACTACCCAAACACCACTGCACTACCCTAAACCCTAAATCTACCCCAGCACAACCCCCTGCACGACACAAACACCACTACACTACCCTCAACCCGAAAACAGTACCCCAGCACTACCCCCTACACTACCCAAACACCACTGCACGGCACTAAACCCGAAAACACTACCCCAGCATGAACCCCTACACTACACAAACATTACTGCACTATCCTAAATCCTACAACACTACCCTCAGCAGGACCCCCTACATTACACAAACAGCTCTGCACTACCCTAAACCACTACCCCAGCACGAACCCCTACACTACCCAAGCACCACTGCACTACCCTAAACCACGACCCTCTACACTACCCAAAGACCACTGCACTACCCTAAACCCTACAACACTAGCCCCTACACTACACAAACACCACTGCACTACCCTCAACCCTAAAGCACTACCCCCAGCACTACGCCCTACACTACCCAAACACCACTGCACTACCCTAGACCACTATCCCCATCACTACCCCTACACTACACAAACACCACTGCACCACCCTAAAACACTACTCACAGCATGACACCGTACACTACACAAATACCACTGCACTACCCTAAACCCTAAAACACTACCCCCAGCACTACGCCCAAGACTACCCAAACACCACTGCACTATTCTAAACCCTAAATCTACCCCCAGTACGACCCCCTGTACTACCCAAATACCACTGCACTACCCTAATCGCTAGAACACTACCCCCAGCACGATACCCTACTCTACCCAAACATAACTGCACTACCGTAAACCCTAAAACACTACCCCCAGCACGACCCCCTACACTACCCAAACACCACTGCACTACCCTAAACCCTAAATCTACCCCAGCACAACCCCCTGCACGACACAAACACCACTACACTACCCTCAACCCGAAAACAGTACCCCAGCACTACCCCCTACACTACCCAAACACCACTGCACGGCACTAAACCCGAAAACACTACCCCAGCACGAACCCCTACACTACACAAACATTACTGCACTATCCTAAATCCTACAACACTACCCTCAGCAGGACCCCCTACATTACACAAACAGCTCTGCACTACCCTAAACCACTACCCCAGCACGAACCCCTACACTACCCAAGCACCACTGCACTACCCTAAACCACGACCCTCTACACTACCCAAAGACCACTGCACTACCCTAAACCCTACAACACTACCTCCTACACTACACAAACATCACTGCACTACCCTAAACCCTAAAACACTACCCCAGCATGACCCCCCACACTACCCAAATGCCAATGCACTACCCTAAACCCTAAAACACTACCCCTACCCTAGACAAACAGCACTGCACTACCCTAAACCCTAAAACACTATACCCAGCACTACCCCCTACACTACACAAACACCACTGCACTACCCTAAACCCTAAATCTACTCCCAGCATGACCCCCTACACTACACAAGCACCACTGCACTACCCTAAACCCTAAAACACTACCCCCAGCACGACACCCTACTCTACCCAAACACCACTTCACTACCCTAAACCCTAAAACACTACCCCCAGCACGACCCCCTACACGACTCAAACAACTGCACTACCCTAAACACTAAATCTACCCCCAGCACAACCCCCTACACTACCAAACACCACTGCGCTACCCTAAACCCTAAAACACTACCCCCAGCAAGACACCCACACTACCCAAACATAACTGCACTACCCTAAACCCTAAAACACTTCCCCCAGCACGACCCCCTACACTAGCCAAACACCACTGCACTACCCTAAACCACAAAACACGACCCCTACACTACACAAACACCACTGCACGACCCTAAACCCTAAAACACTACTCCCTGTACGACTCCCTACACTACCCAAGCAACTGTACTAGCCTAAACCCTAAATCTACCCCAGCACAACCCCCTACACTACACAAACACCACTGCACTGCCCTAAACCCGAAAACAGTACCCCCAGCACGACCCCCTGCACTACACAAACACCACTGCACTAAACTAAAACACTACCCCCAGCACGACACCCTACTCTACCCAAACATAACTGCACTACCCTAAACCCTAAAACACTACCCCCAGCACAGCCCCCTACACTACCCAAACACCACTGCACTACCCTAAACCCTAAAACACTACCCCCAGCAGTATGCCCTACACTACCCAAACACAACTGCACTACCATAAACCCTAAAACACTACCCCCAGCATGACTCCCTACACTACACCAACACCACTGCACTACCCTACTGCACTACCCTATACCCTAAAACACTACCCCCAGCATGACCCCATACGCTACCCAAAAAACACTGCACTGCACTGCCCTAAACCCGAAAACACTACCCCAGCACGACCATCTTCACTACACAAACACCACTACACTACCCTAAACCCTAAACACTAGCCCCTACACTACACAAACACTACTGCACTACCCTCAACCCTAAAGCACTACCCCCAGCACTACGCCCTACACTACCCAAACACCACTGCACTACCCTAGACCACTATCCCCATCACTACCCCTACACTACACAAACACCACTGCACCACCCTAAAACACTACTCACAGCATGACACCGTACACTACACAAATACCACTGCACTACCCTAAACCCTAAAACACTACCCCCAGCACTATGCCCAAGACTACCCAAACACCACTGCACTATTCTAAACCCTAAATCTACCCCCAGTACGACCCCCTGTACTACCCAAATACCACTGCACTAGTTTAATCGCTAGAACACTACCCCCAGCACGATACCCTACTCTACCCAAACATAACTGCACGACCGTAAACCCTAAAACACTACCCCCAGCACGACCCCCTACACTACCCAAACACCACTGCACTACCCTAAACCCTAAATCTACCCCAGCACAACCCCCTGCACGACACAAACACCACTACACTACCCTCAACCTGAAAATAGTACCCCAGCACTACCCCCTACACTACCCAAACACCACTGCACGGCACTAAACCCGAAAACACTACCCCAGCACGAACCCCTACACTACACAAACATTACTGCACTATCCTAAATCCTACAACACTACCCTCAGCAGGACCCCCTACATTACACAAACAGCTCTGCACTACCCTAAACCACTACCCCAGCACGAACCCCTACACTACCCAAGCACCACTGCACTACCCTAAACCACGACCCTCTACACTACCCAAAGACCACTGCACTACCCTAAACCCTACAACACTACCTCCTACACTACACAAACATCACTGCACTACCCTAAACCCTAAAACACTACCCCAGCATGACCCCCCACACTACCCAAATGCCAATGCACTACCCTAAACCCTAAAACACTACCCCTACCCTAGACAAACAGCACTGCACTACCCTAAACCCTAAAACACTATACCCAGCACTACCCCCTACACTACCCAAAGACCACTGCACTACCCTAAACCCTAAACACTAGCCCCTACACTACACAAATACCACTGCACTACCCTCAACCCTAAAGCACTACCCCCAGCACTACGCCCTACACTACCCAAACACCACTGCACTACCCTAGACCACTATCCCCATCACTACCCCTACACTACACAAACACCACTGCACCACCCTAAAACACTACTCACAGCATGACACCGTACACTACACAAATACCACTGCACTACCCTAAACCCTAAAACACTACCCCCAGCACTACGCCCAAGACTACCCAAACACCACTGCACTATTCTAAACCCTAAATGTACCCCCAGTACGACCCCCTGTACTACCCAAATACCACTGCCCTACCCTAATCGCTAGAACACTACCCCCAGCACGATACCCTACTCTACCCAAACATAACTGCACTACCGTAAACCCTAAAACACTACCCCCAGCACGACCCCCTACACTACCCAAACACCACTGCACTACCCTAAACCCTAAATCTACCCCAGCACAACCCCCTGCACGACACAAACACCACTACACTACCCTCAACCCGAAAACAGTACCCCAGCACTACCCCCTACACTACCCAAACACCACTGCACGGCACTAAACCCGAAAACACTACCCCAGCATGACCCCCTACACTACACAAGCACCACTGCACTACCCTAAACCCTAAAACACTACCCCCAGCACGACACCCTACTCTACCCAAACACCACTTCACTACCCTAAACCCTAAAACACTACCCCCAGCACGACCCCCTACACGACTCAAACAACTGCACTACCCTAAACACTAAATCTACCCCCAGCACAACCCCCTACACTACCAAACACCACTGCGCTACCCTAAACCCTAAAACACTACCCCCAGCAAGACACCAACACTACCCAAACATAACTGCACTACCCTAAACCCTAAAACACTTCCCCCAGCACGACCCCCTACACTAGCCAAACACCACTGCACTACCCTAAACCACAAAACACGACCCCTACACTACACAAATACCACTGCACGACCCTAAACCCTAAAACACTACTCCCTGTACGACTCCCTACACTACCCAAGCAACTGTACTAGCCTAAACCCTAAATCTACCCCAGCACAACCCCCTACACTACACAAACACCACTGCACTGCCCTAAACCCGAAAACAGTACCCCCAGCACGACCCCCTGCACTACACAAACACCACTGCACTAAACTAAAACACTACCCCCAGCACGACACCCTACTCTACCCAAACATAACTGCACTACCTTAAACCCTAAAACACTACCCCCAGCACAGCCCCCTACACTACCCAAACACCACTGCACTACCCTAAACCCTTAAATACGACCCCTACACTACACAAACACCACGGCACTATCCTAAACCCTAAACCACTACCCCCAGCACGACTCCCTACACTACCCAAACACCACTGCACTACTCTAAACCCTAAATCTACCCCCAGCACAACCCCCTACATTACCCAAACACCACTGCACTACCCTAAACCATAAAACACTACCCCTAGCACAACCCTCGACACTACACAAACACCACAGCACTACCCTAAACCCTAAAACACTACCCCAGCAGTACCCCCTACACTACCCAAACACCACTGCACTACCCTAAACCCTAAAACACTACCCCAGCATGACCCCCTACAATACACAAACACCTCTGCACTTCCCTAAATCCTAAAACACTACCCCCAGCATGACCCCCCACACTACACAAAAAACTACTGCACTACCCTTAACCACTACCTCCTACACTACACAAGCACCACTGCACTAGCCTCAACCCTAAAACACTACCCCCAGCACTACTTCCTACACCACTGCACTACCCTAAACCCTAAAACACTATACCCAGCACTACCCCCTACACTATACAAACACCACTGCACTACCCTAACCCTAAAACACTACCCCCAGCACGACCCCCTACACTACCCAACCACCACTTCACTACCCTAAACCCTAAAACACTACCCCCAGCACGACCCCCTACACGACTCAAACACCTGCACTACCCTAAACACGAAATCTACCCCAGCACAACCCCCTATACTACCAAACACCACTGTGCTACCCTAAACCCTAAAACACTACCCCCAGCAAGACACCCACCCTACCCAAACATAACTGCACTACCCTAAACCCTAAAACACTACCCCCAGCACGACCCCCTACACTAGTCGAACACCACTGCACTACCATAAACCCTTAAACACGACCCCTACACTACACAAACACCACTGTACTACCCTAAACCCTAAACCACTACTCCCAGCACGACTCCCTACACTACCCAAACACAACTCCACTATCATAAACCCTAAATCTACCCCTAGCACAACCCCCTACACTACACAAACCCCACTGTACTACCCTAAACCCTAAAACACTACCCCCTGCACGACTTCCTACAATACACAAGCACCACTGCACTACCCTAAACCACAAAACAAGACCCCTACACTACACAAACACCACTGCACGACCCTAAACCCTAAAACACTACTCCCTGTACGACTCCCTACACTACCCAAGCAACTGTACTAGCCTAAACCCTAAATCTACCCCAGCACAACCCCCTACACTACACAAACACCACTGCACTGCCCTAAACCCGAAAACACTACCCCCAGCACGACCCCCTGCACTACACAAACACTACTGCACTAAACTAAAACACTACCCCCAGCACGACACCCTACTCTACCCAAACATAACTGCACTACCCTAAACCCTAAAACACTACCCCCAGCACAGCCCCCTACACTACCCAAACACCACTGCACTACCCTAAACTCCTAAACACGACCCCTACACTACACAAACACCACGGCACTATCCAAAACCCTAAACCACTACACCCAGCACAACTCCCTACACTACCCAAACACCACTGCACTACTCTAAACCCTAAATCTACCCCAGCACAACCCCCTACATTACCCAAACACCACTGCACTACCCTAAACCATAAAACACTACCCCTAGCATAACCCCCGACACTACACAAACACCACAGCACTACCCTAAACCCTAAAACACTACCCCAGCAGTACCCCCTACGCTACCCAAACACCACTGCACTACCCTAAACCCTAAAACACTACCCCCAGCACGACCCCCTACACTAGCCAAACACCACTGCACTACCCTAAATCATAAAACACTACCCCCAGCACGACCCCCTACACTACAAAAACACCACTGCACTACCCTAAACCCTAAAACAGTACCCCCTAATGACCCCCTCACAACACAAACACCACTGCAATACCCTAAACCCTAAATTTACCCCTAGCATGACCCCCTACACTACCCAAACACCACTGAACTACCCTAAACCCTAAAACATGACCCCCTACACTACACAAACTCTACTGCACTACCCTAAACCCTAAAACACTACCCCCAGCACGAACCCCTTCACTACAGAAACACCACTGCACTATCCTAAACCCTAAAACACTACCCCCAGCACGACCCCTACACTACACAAACACCACTGCAGTGCCCTAAACACTATAACACTACTCCTAGCACGACCCCATACACTACACAAATATCACTGCACTACCCTAAACCCTAAAACACTACCTCCAGCACTATGCCATAGACTACCCAAACACCACTGCATTACCCTAAAACCTAAAACACTATCCCCAGCACGACCCCCTACACTATATAAAACACCACTGCACTACCCTAAACCACTACCCCAGCATGCCCCCTACACTACACAAACACCACTGCACTACCCTAAACCCTTAAACACGAACCCTACACTACACAAACACCATGGCACTACCCTGAACCCTAAAACACTACCCCTAGCACGACTCCCTACACTACCCAAACACCACTGCACTACTCTAAACCCTAAATCTACCCCCAGCACAACCCCCTACACTACCCAAACACCACTGCACTACCCTAAACCCTAAAACACTACCCCTAGCACAACCCCCTACACTACACAAACACCACTGCACTACCCTAAACCCTAAACACTACCCCAGCATGACCCCCTACAATACACAAACACCTCTGCACTACCCTAAACCCTAAAACACTACCCCCAGCATGACCCCCACACTACACAAAAAACCACTGCACTATCCTAAACCACTACCTCCTACACTACACAAACACCACTGCCCTAGCCTCAACCCTAAAACACTACCCCCAGCACTACGACCTACACCACTGCACTGCCCTAAACCCTAAAACACTATACCCAGCACTACCCCCTACACTACACAAACACCACTGTACTACCCTAAACCCTAAATCTACTCCCAGCATGACCCCCTACACTATACAAGCACCACTGCACTACCCTAAACCCTAAAACACTACCCCCAGCACAACACCCTACACTACCCAAACACCACTTCACTACCCTAAACCCTAAAACACTACCCCAGTACAAACCCCTACATGACTCAAACAACTGCACTACTCTAATCACTAAATCTACCCCCAGCACAACCCCCTACTCTACCAAACACCACTGCGCTACCCTAAACCCTAAAACACTACCCCCAGCAAGACACCCACACTACCCAAACATAACTGCACTACCCTAAACCCTAAAACACTACCCTCAGCACGACCCCCTACACTACACAAACACCACTGCACTACCCTAAACCCTAAAACACTACTCCCAGCACGACTCCCTACACTACCCAAACACAACTCCACTATCATAAACCCTAAATCTACCCCTAGCACAATCCCCTACACAACTCAAACCCCACTGCACTACCCTAAACCCTAAAACACTACCCCCTATACTACACAAACACCACTGCACAACCCTCAACCTTAAAACACTACCCCCACCACTACGCCCTACACTACCCAAACACCACTGGACTATCCTAAACTCTAAAACACTACCCCCAGCACGACTCCCTAAACTACCCAAGCAACTGTACTACCCTAAACCCTAAATCTACCCCAGCACAACCCCCTACACTACACAAACACCACTGCACTGCCCTAAACCCTAAAACACTACCCCCAGCACGACCCCCTTCACTACCAAAACACAACTGCACGACACTAAACTCAAAAACACTACCCCAGCACGACCCCCTGCACTACCCAAACACCACTGCACTACCCTAAACTATAAAACACGACCCCGTACACGACACAAACACCTCTGCACTACCCTAAAACACTACCTCCAGCATGACCCCCGAGACAACCCAAACACCACTGCACTACCCTAAACCCTTAAACACTACCCCCAGCATGACCCCCTACACTACCCAAACACCACTGCACTGCACTGCCCTAAACCCAAAAACAGTACCCCAGCACAAACCCTTACACTACTCAAATACCACTGCACTACCCCCAGCATGACCCCCGACACTACACAAACACCACTGCACTACCCTAAACCCTAAACCACTACCCCAGCAGTACCCCCTACACTACCCAAACACCATTGCACTACCCTGAACCCTAAAACACTACCCCTAGCACGACACCTTTCACTACCAAAACACCACTGCACTACCCTAAACCACGACCCCCTACACTACCCAAAGACCACTGCACTACCCTAAACCCTAAAACTCTACCCCAGCATGACCCCCTCACATCACAGACACCACTGCACGACCCTAAACACTAAATCTACCTCATGTATGATCCCCTACACTACCTAAACACCAATGCACTACCCTAAACCCTAAAACACTACCCCCAGCATGACCCCCTACACGACACCAACACCACAACACTGCCCTAAAACACTATCCCCTACACTACACAAAGAGCACTGCACGACCCTAAACCCTAAAACACTACCCCAAGCACGACCCCCTTCACTACCAAACACAACTGCATTACCCTAAACCACTACCCCAGCGCTACCCCCAACACTACCCAAATACCACTGCACTACCCTAAACCCTAAAACACTACCCCCAGCACGACCCCCTACACTAGCCAAACACCACTGCACTACCCTAACTCATAAAACACTACCCCAGCACGACCCCCTACACTACACAAACACCACTGCACTACCCTAAACCCAAAAACAGTGCCCCCTAATGACCCCCTCACAACACAAACACCACTGCAATACCCTAAACCCTAAATTTACCCCCAGCATGACCCCCTACACTACCCAAACACCACTGCACTACCCTAAACCCTAAAACATGACCCCCTACACTACACAAACTCTACTGCACTACCCTAGACCCTAAATCACTACCCCCAGCACGAACCCCTTCACTACAGAAACACCACTGCACTATCCTAAACCCTAAAACACTACCCCCAGCACGACCCCTACACTACACAAACACCACTGCACTACCCTAAACCCTAAAACACTACCTCCAGCACTATGCCATAGACTACCCAAACACCACTGCACTGCCCTAGACTACCCAAACACCACTGCATTACCCTAAACCCTAAAACACTATCCCCAGCACGATCCCCTACACTATATAAAACACCACTGCACTACCCTAAACCACCACCCCAGCACGCCCCCTACACCACACAAACACCACTGCACTACCCTAAACCCTTAAACACGACCCCTACACTACACAAACACCACGGCACTACCCTGAACCCTAAAACACTACCCCCAGCACGACTCCCTACACTACCCAAACACCACTGCAATACTCTAAACCCTAAATCTACCCCCAGCACAACCCCCTACACTACCCAAACACCACAGCACTACCCTAAACCCTAAAACACTACCCCCAGCATGATCCCCTACACAACCCAAACACCACAGCACTGTACTTCCCTAAACCCGAAAACACTACCCAAGCACGAACCCCTACACTACACAAACACCACTGCACTACCCCCAGCATGACCTCCGACACTACACAAACACCACTGCACTACCATAAACCCTAAAACACTACCACAGCAGTACGCCCTACTCTACCCAAACACCATAGCACTACACTAAACCCTAAAAACCTACCCCCAGCACGACCCCTTTACTACCCAAACACCACTGCACTACCCTAAACCCTAAAACACTACCCCAGCATGACCCCCTACAATGCACAAACACCTCTGCACTTCCCTAAATCCTAAAACACTACCCCCACCATGACCCCCCACACTACACAAAAAACCACTGCACTACCCTAAACCACTACCTCCTACACTACACAAACACCACTGCACTAGCCTCAACCCTAAAACACTACACCCAGCACTACTTCCTACACCACTGCACTACCCTAAACCCTAAAACACTATACCCAGCACCACCCCCTACACTATACAAACACCACTGCACTACCCTAACCCTAAAACACTACCCCCAGCACGACCCCCTACACTACCCAACCACCACTTCACTACCCTAAACCCTAAAACACTACCCCCAGCACGACCCCCTACACGACTCAAACACCTGCACTACCCTAAACACTAAATCTACCCCAGCACAACCCCCTACACTACCAAACACCACTGCGCTACCCTAAACCCTAAAACACTACCCCCAGCAAGACACCCACCCTACCCAAACATAACTGCACTACCCTAAACCCTAAAACACTACCCCCAGCACGACCCCCTACACTAGCCGAACACCACTGCACTACCATAAGCCCTTAAACACGACCCCTACACTACACAAACACCACTGTACTACCCTAAACCCTAAAACACTACTCCCAGCACGACTCCCTACACTACCCAAACACAACTCCACTATCATAAACCCTAAATCTACCCCCAGCACAACCCCCTACACTACCCAAACACCACTGCACTACCCTACACCCTAAAACACTACCCCTAGCACAACCCCCGACACTACACAAACACCACAGCACTACCCTAAACCCTAAAACACTACCCCCAGCATGACCCCCTACACAACCCAAACACCACAGCACTGTACTTCCCTAAACCTGAAAACACTACCCAAGCACGAACCCCTACACTACACAAACACCACTGCACTACCCCCAGCATTACCTCTGACACTACACAAACACCACTGCACTACCATAAACCCTAAAACACTACCCCAGCAGTACGCCCTACTCTACCCAAACACCATTGCACTACACTAAACCCTAAAAACCTACCCCCAGCACGACCCCTTTACTACCCAAACACCACTGCACTACCCTAAACCCTAAAACATTACCCCAGCATGACCCCCTACAATACACAAACACCTCTGCACTTCCCTAAATCCTAAAACACTACCCCCAGCATGACCCCCCACACTACACAAAAAACCACTGCACTACCCTAAACCACTACCTCCTCCACTACACAAGCCGAACACCACTGCACTACCATAAACCCTTAAATACGACCCCTACACTACACAAACACCACTGTACTACCCTAAACCCTAAAACACTACTCCCAGCACGACTCCCTACACTACCCAAACACAACTCCACTATCATAAACCCTAAATCTACCCCTAGCACAACCCCCTACACTACACAAACCCCACTGTACTACCCTAAACCCTAAAACACTACCCCCTGCATGACTTCCTACAATACACAAGCACCACTGCACTACCCTAAACCACAAAACAAGACCTCTACACTACACAAACACCACTGCACGACCCTAAACCCTAAAACACTACTCCCTGTACGACTCCCTACACTACCCAAGCAACTGTACTAGCCTAAACCCTAAATCTACCCCAGCACAACCCCCTACACTACACAAACACCACTGCACTGCCCTAAACCCGAAAACACTACCCCCAGCACGACCCCCTGCACTACACAAACACCACTGCACTAAACTAAAACACTACCCCCAGCACGACACCCTACTCTACCCAAACATAACTGCACTACCCTAAACCCTAAAACACTACCCCCAGCACAGCCCCCTACACTACGCAAACACCAGTGCACTACCCTAAACTCTTAAACACGACCCCTACACTACACAAACACCACGGCACTATCCAAAACCCTAAACCACTACCCCCAGCACGACTCCCTACACTACCCAAACACCACTGCACTACTCTAAACCCTAAATCTACCCCCAGCACAACCCCCTACATTACCCAAACACCACTGCCCTAAACCATAAAACACTACCCCTAGCACAACCCCCGACACTACACAAACACCACAGCACTACCCTAAACCCTAAAACACTACCCCAGCAGTACCCCCTACACTACCCAAACACCACTGCACTACCCTAAACCCTAAAACACTACCCCCAGCACGACCCCCTACACTAGCCAAACACCACTGCGCTACCCTAAATCATAAAACACTACCCCCAGCACGACCCCCTACACTACACAAACACCACTGCACTACCCTAAACCCTAAAACAGTACCCCCTAAAGACCCCCTCAAAACACAAACACCACTGCAATACCCTAAACCCTAAATTTACCCCAAGCATGACCCCCTACACTACCCAAACACCACTGCTCTACCCTAAACCCTAAAACATGACCCCCTACACTACACAAACTCTACTTCACTACCCTAAACCCTAAAACACTACCCCAGCATGAACCCCTTCACTACAGAAACACCACTGCACTATCCTAAACCCTAAAACACTACCCCCAGCACGACCCCTACACTACACAAACACCACTGCAGTGCCCTAAACACTATAACACTACTCCTAGCACGACCCCGTACACTACACAAATACCACTGCACTACCCTAAACCCTAAAACACTACCTCCAGCACTATGCCATAGACTACCCAAACACCACTGCACTGCCCTAGACTACCCAAACACCACTGCATTACCCTAAACCCTAAAACACTATCCCCAGCACGACCCCCTACACTATATAAAATACCACTGCACTACCCTAAACCACTACCCCAGCATGCCCCCTACACTACACAAACACCACTGCACTACCCTAAACCCTTAAACACGACCCCTACACTACACAAACACCACGGCACTACCCTGAACCCTAAAACACTACCCCCAGCACGACTCCCTACACTACCCAAACACCACTGCACTACTCTAAACCCTAAATCTACCCCAGCACAACCCCTACACTACCCAAACACCACTGCACTACCCTAAACCCTAAAACACTACCCCTAGCACAACCCCCGACACTACACAAACACCACAGCACTACCCTAAACCCTAAAACACTACCCCCAGCATGACCCCCTACACAACCCAAACACCACAGCACTGTACTTCCCTAAACCCGAAAACACTACCCAAGCACGAACCCCTACACTACACAAACACCACTGCACTACCCCCAGCATGACCTCCGACACTACACAAACACCACTGCACTACCATAAACCCTAAAACACTACCCCAGCAGTACGCCCTACTCTACCCAAACACCATAGCACTACACTAAACCCTAAAAACCTACCTCGAGCACCACCCCTTTACTACCCAAACACCACTGCACTACCCTAAACCCTAAAACACAACCCCAGCATGACCCCCTACAATGCACAAACACCTCTGCACTTCCCTAAATCCTAAAACACTACCCCCCGCATGACCCCCACACTACACAAAAAACCACTGCACTACCCTAAACCACTACCTCCTACACTACACAAACACCACTGCACTAGCCTCAACCCTAAAACACTACCCCCAGCACTACTTCCTACACCACTGCACTACCCTAAACCCTAAAACACTATACCCAGCACCACCCCCTACACTATACAAACACCACTGCACTACCCTAACCCTAAAACACTACCCCCAGCACGACCCCCTACACTACCCAACCACCACTTCACTACCCTAAACCCTAAAACACTACCCCCAGCACGACCCTCTACACGACTCAAACACCTGCACTACCCTAAACACTAAATCTACCCCAGCACAACCCCCTACACTAGCAAACACCACTGCGCTACCCTAAACCCTAAAACACTACCCCCAGCAAGACACCCACCCTACCCAAACATAACTGCACTACCCTAAACCCTAAAACACTACCCCCAGCACAACCCCCTACACTAGCCGAACACCACTGCACTACCATAAACCCTTAAACACGACCCCTACACTACACAAACACCACTGTACGACCCTAAACCCTAAAACACTACTCCCAGCACGACTCCCTACACTACCCAAACACAACTCCACTATCATAAACCCTAAATCTACCCCTAGCACAACCCCCTACACTACACAAACCCCACTGCACTACCCTAAACCCTAAAACACTACCCCCTGCACGACTTCCTACAATACACAAGCACCACTGCACTACCCTAAACCACAAAACACGACCCCTACACTACACAATCACCACTGCACGACCCTAAACCCTAAAACACTACTCCCTGTACGACTCCCTACACTACCCAAGCAACTGTACTAGCCTAAACCCTAAATCTACCCCAGCACAACCCCCTACACTACACAAACACCACTGCACTGCCCAAAACCCGAAAACAGTACCCCCAGCACGACCCCCTGCACTACACAAACACCACTGCACTAAACTAAAACACTACCCCCAGCACGACACCCTACTCTACCCAAACATAACTGCACTACCCTAAACCCTAAAACACTACCCCCAGCACAGCCCCCTACACTACCCAAACACCACTGCACTACCCTAAACCCTTAAATACGACCCCTACACTACACAAACACCACGGCACTATCCTAAACCCTAAACCACTACCCCCAGCACGACTCCCTACACTACCCAAACACCACTGCACTACTCTAAACCCTAAATCTACCCCCAGCACAACCCCCTACATTACCCAAACACCACTGCACTACCCTAAACCATAAAACACTACCCCTAGCACAACCCTCAACACTACACAAACACCACAGCACTACCCTAAACCCTAAAACACTACCCCAGCAATACCCCCTACACTACCCAAACACCATTGCACTACCCTAAACCCTAAAACACTACCCCCAGTATGACCCCTTCACTACCCAAAACCACTGCACTACCCTAAACCCTAAACACTACCCCAGCATGACCACCTACAATACACA
Source organism: Triturus cristatus (assembly GCF_964204655.1). NCBI lineage: Eukaryota > Metazoa > Chordata > Amphibia > Caudata > Salamandridae > Triturus > Triturus cristatus. The sequence goes on along the minus strand of NC_140579.1, from coordinate 618,387,271 downwards.
AACACCTCTGCACTACCCTAAACCCTAAAACACTACCCCCAGCATGACCCCCCACACTACACAAAAACCACTGCACTACCCTAAACCACTACTTCCTACACTACACAAACACCACTGCACTAGCCTTAACCCTAAAACACTACCCCCAGCACTCCGACCTACACCACTGCACTGCCCTAAACCCTAAAACACTATACCCAGCACTACCCCCTACACTACACAAACACCACTGCACTACCCTAAACCCTAAATCTACTCCCAGCATGACCCCTACACTACACAAGCGCAACTGCACTACCCTAAACCCTAAAACACTACCCCCAGCACGACACCCTACACTACCCAAACACCACTTCACTACCCTAAACCCTAAAACACTACCCCCAGCACAACCCCCTACACGACTCAAACAACTGCACTACCCTAAACACTAAATCTACCCCCAGCACAACCCCCTAAACTACCAAACACCACTGCGCTACCCTAAACCCTTAAACATTATCCCCAGCAAGACACCCACACAATCCGAACATAACTGCACTACCCTAAACCCTACAACACTACCCCCAGCACGACCCCCTACACTACCCAAACACCACTGCACTACCCTAAACCCTAAAACACGAACCCTACACTACACAAACACCACTGCACTACCCTAAACCCTAAAACACTACTCCCAGCATGACTCCCTAGACTACCCAAACACAACTCAACTATCATAAACCCTAAATCTACCCCTAGCACAACCGCCTACACTACACAAATTCCACTGCACTACCCTACACCCTAAAACACTACCCCCTGCACGACCCCCAACACTACAGAAACACCACTTTACTACCATAAACCACTACCCCCTGCACGACCCCCAACACTACACAAACACCACTGCACAACCCTAAACCCTAAATATACCCCCAGCATGACCCCCTAAACTACACAAACACCACTACACTACCCCAACCCTAAAACACTACCCCCAGCACTACGCCCTACACTACCCAAACACCTCTGGACTATCCTAAACCCTAAAACACTACCCCCAGCATGACTCCCTATACTGCCCAAGCAACTGTACTACCCTAAACCCTAAATCTACCCCAGCACAACCCCCTACACTACACAAACACCACTGCACTGCCCTAAACCCTAAAACACTACCCCCAGCACGACCCCCTTCACTACCCATACACAACTGCACTACACTAAACTCAAAAACACTGCCCCCAGCACGACCCCCTGCAATACCCAAACACCACTGCACTACCCTAAACTATAAAACAAAACCCCGTACATTACATAAACACCACTGCACTACCCTAAAACATTACCTCCAGCATGACCCCCTAGACAACCCAAACACCACTGCACTACCCTAAACCCTTAAACACTACCCCCAGCATGACCCCCTACACTACCCAAACACCACTGCACTGCACTGCCCTAAACCCAAAAACAGTACCCCAGCACGAACCCCTACACTACACAAACACCACTGCACTACCCCCAGCATGACCCCCGACACTACACAAACACCACTGCACTACCCTAAACCCTAAAACACTACCCCAGCAGTACCCCCTACACTACCTAAACACCATTGCACTACCCTAAACCCTAAAACACTACCCCAGCACGACCCCCTTCACTACCCAAACACCACTGCACTACCCTAAACCCTAAAACACTGCCCCCAGCACGACCCCTACACTACACAAACACCACAACACTACCCTAAAACACTACCCCCTACACTACACAAACAGCACTGCACTACCCTAAACCCTAAAACACTACCCCAAGCACGACCCCCTTCACTACCCAAACACAACTGCGCTACTCTAAACCACTACCCCAGCGCTACCCCCAACACTACCCAAATACCACTGCACTACCCTAAACCCTAAAACACTACCCCCAGCACGACCCCCTACACTAGCCAAACACCACTGCACTACCCTAAATCATAAAACACTACCCCCAGCACGACCCCCTACACTACACAAACACCACTGCACTACCCTAAACCCTAAAACACGACCCCCTACACTACACAAACTCCACTGCACTAACCTAAACCCTAAAACACTACCCCCAGCACGAACCCCTTCACCACAGAAACACCACTGCACTATCCTAAACCTTAAAACACTACCACCAGCACGACCCCTACACTACACAAACACCACTGCAGTACCCTAAACACTATAACACTACTCCCAGAACGACCCCGTACACTACACAAATACCACTGCACTACCCTAAACCCTAAAACACTACCTCCAGCACTATGCCCTAGACTACCCAAACACCACTGCACTGCCCTAGACTACCCAAACACCACTGCATTACCGTAAACCCTAAAACCCTATCCCCAGCACGACCCCCTAAACTACATAAAACACCACTGCACCAGCCTAAACCACTACCCCAGCACGCCCCCTACACTACACAAACACCACTGCACTACCCTAAAACACTACCCCCAGCAAGACACCCTACACTACCCAAACATGACTGCACTACCCTAAACCCTTAAACACGACCCCTACACTACACAAACACCACGGCACTACCCTAAACCCTAAAACACTACCCCCAGCAAGACACCCTACACTACCCAAACATGACTGCACTACCCTAAACCCTTAAACACGACCCCTACACTACCCAAACACAACTCCACTATCATAAACCCTAAAACACTACCCCCAGCACGACCCCAAACACTTCATAAACACCACTACACTGCCTTAAACCCTAAAACACTACACACAGCACGAACCACTATATCTGCGACTCTGGGCAATAGCTTGCTTAATCTCCACAATGGCCCCTCGCGGCGGGATGTCTGGCTTTCACCTTGTGGATGCCCTGCTGGGTTCTCTCACAGGGGAATACCAGGACGGTTTCCCTAAGCAAGCGCTTAGAGACCGGTTGGTGATTTGCGCTATATAAATATCTTTACATATACATATATATACATATACACTGCACTACCCTAAACCCTAAAACACTACCCCCTGCACGACTTCCTACAATACACAAGCACCACTGCACTACCCTAAACCACAAAACACGACCCCTACACTACACAAACACCACTGCAGGACCCTAAACCCTAAAACACTACTCCCTGTACGACTCCCTACACTACCCAAGCAACTGTACTAACCTAAACCCTAAATCTACCCCAGCACAACCCCCTACACTACACAAACACCACTCCACTGCCCTAAACCCGAAAACACTATCCCCAGCACGACCCCCTGCACTACACAAACACCACTGCACTAAACTAAAACACTACCCCCAGCACGACACCCTACTCTACCCAAACATAACTGCACTACCCTAAACCCTAAAACACTACCCCCAGCACAGCCCCCTACACTACCCAAACACCACTGCACTACCCTAAACCCTTAAACACGACCCCTACACTTCACAAACACCACGGCACTATCTTAAACCCTAAACCACTACCCCCAGCATGACTCCCTACACTACCCAAACACCACTGCACTACTCTAAACCCTAAATCTACCCCAGCACAACCCCCTACATTACCCAAACACCCCTGCACTACCCTAAACCATTAAACACTACCCCTAGCACAACCCCCAACATTACACAAACACCACAGCACTACCCTAAACCCTAAAACACTACCCCAGCAGTACCCCCTACACTACCCAAACACCATTGCACTACCCTAAACCCTAAAACACTACCCCCAGCATGACCCCTTCACTACCCAAACACCACTGCACTAACCGAAAAGCTAAACACTACCCCAGCATGACCCCCTACAATACACAAACACCTCTGCACTACCCTAAACCCTAAAGCACTACTCCCAGCAAAACCTCACACACTACACAAAAAACCACTGCACTACCCTAAACCACTACCTCCTACAGTACACAAACACCACTGCACTAGCCTCAACCCTAAAACACTACCCCCAGCACTACGACCTACACCACTGCACTGCCCTAAACCCTAAAACACTATACCCAGCACTACCCCCTACACTACACAAACACCACTGCACTACCCTAAACCCTAAATCTACTCACAGCATGACCCCCTACACTACACAAGCACCACTGAACTACCCTAAACCCTAAAACACTACCCCCAGCACGACACCCTACACTACCCAAACACCACTTCACTACCCTAAACCCTAAAGCACTACCCCCAGCACGACCCCCTACACGACTCAAACAACTGCACTACCCTAAACACTAAATCTACCCCCAGCACAACCCCCTACACTACCAAACACCACTGCACTACCCTAAACCCTAAAACACTGCCCCCAGCAAGACATCCACACAATCCAAACATAACTGCACTACCCTAAACCCTAAAACACTACCCCCAGCCCGACCCCTACACTACCCGAACACCACTGCACTACCCTAAACCCTAAAACACGAACCCTACACTACACAAACACCACTGCACTACCCTAAACCCTAAAACACTACTCCCAGCACGACTCCCTACTCTACCCAAACACAACTCAACTATCATAAACCCTAAATCTACCCCTAGCACAACCCCCTACACTACACAAACCCCACTGCACTACCCTAAACCCTAAAACACTACCCCCTGCAGGACCCCCAACACTACACAAACACCACTGCACAACCCTAAACCCTAAATATACCCCCAGCATGACCCCCTAAACTACACAAACACCACTACACTACCCCAACCCTGAAACACTACCCCCAGCACTACGTCCTACACTACCCAAACACCACTGGACTATCCTAAACCCTAAAACACTACCCCCAGCACGACTCCCTACACTACCCAAGCAACTGTACTACCCTAAACCCTTAATCTACCCCAGCACAACCCCCTACACTACAAAAACACCACTGCACTGCCCTAAACCCTAAAACACTACCCCCAGCACGACCCCCTTCACTACCCATACACAACTGCACTACACTAAACTCAAAAACACTACCCCCAGAACGACCCCCTACACTACCCAAACACCACTGCACTACCCTAAACTATAAAACACAACCCTGTACACTACATAAACACCACTGCACTACCCTAAAACACTACCTCCAGCATGACTCCCTAGACAACCCAAACACCACTGCACTGCACTGCCCTAAACCCAAAAACAGTACCCCAGCATGAACCCCTACACTACACAAACACCACTGCACTACCCTAAACCCTAAAACACTAGCCCCAGCACAACCCCCTACAGTGGCCAAACACCACTGCACTACCCTAAATCATAAAACACTACCCCCAACACGACCCCCTACACTACACAAACACCACTGCAGTACCCTAAACCCTAAATTTACCCCCAGCATGACCCCCTACACTACCCAAACACCACTGCACTACCCTAAACCCTAAAACACGACCCCCTACACTACACAAACTCCACTGCACTACCCTAAACCCTAAAACACTACCCCAGCACGAACCCCTTCACCACAGAAACACCACTGCACTATCCTAAACCTTATAACACTACCCCAGCACGACCCCATACACTACACAAATACCACTGCACTACCCTAAACCCTAAAACACTACCTCCAGCACTATGCCCTAGGCTACCCAAACACCACTGCACTGCCCTAGACTACCCAAACACCACTGCATTACCATAAACCCTAAAACACTATCCCCAGCACGACCCCTAAACTACATAAAACACCACTTCACTACCCTAAACCACTACCCCAGCACGCCCCCTACACTACACAAACACCACTGCACTACCCTAAAACACTACCCCCAGCAAGACACCCTACACTACCCAAACACCACTGCACTACTCTAAACCCTAAATCTTCCCCCAGCACAACCCCCTGCACTACTCAAACACCACTGCACTACCCTAAACCTTAAAACCCCCAGCATGACCCCTTACACAACCCAAACACAACAGCACTGTACTGCCCTAAACCTGAAAACACTACAGAAGCACGAACCCCTACACTACACAAGCACCACTGCACTACCCCCAGCATGACCTCCGACACTACACAAACACTACTGCACTACCCTAAACCCTAAAACACTACCCCAGCAGTACCCCCTACACTACCCAAACACCATTGCACTACCCTAAACCCTAAAACACTACCCCCAGCATGACCCCCTACAATACACAAACACCTCTGCAGTACCCTAAACACTATAACACTACTCCCAGCACGACCCTGTACACTTCACAAATACCACTGCACTACCCTAAACCCTAAAACACTACCTCCAGAACTATGCCCTACACTACCCAAACACCACTGCACTGCCCTAGACTACCCAAACACCACTGCATTACCCTAAACCCTAAAACACTATCCCCAGCACGACCCCCTACACTACATAAAACACCACTGCACTACCCTAAACCACTACCCCAGCACGCCCCCTACACTACACAAACACCACTGTACTACCCTAAAACACTACCCTCAGCAAGACACCCTACTCTACCCAAACATAACTGCACTACCCTAAACCCTAAAACACTACCCCCAGCACGGCCCCCTACACTACCCAAACACCACTGCACTACCCTAAGCCCTTAAACACAACCCCTACACTACACAAACACCACGGCACTACCCTAAACCCTAAAACACTACCCCGAGCACGACTCCCTACACTACCCAAACACCACTGCACTACTCTAAACCCTATATCTACCCCCAGCACAACCCCCTACATTACCCAAACACCACTGCACTTCCCTAAACCCTAAAACACTACCCCTAGCACAACCCCCGACACTACACAAACACCACAGCACTACCCCAAACCCTAAAACACTACCCCCAGCATGACCCCCTACACAACCCAAACACCACAGCACTGTACTGCCCTAAACCCGAAAACACTACCGGAGCCCGAACCCCTACACTACACAAACACCACTGCACTACCCCAAGCATGACCTCCGACACTACACAAACACCACTGCACTACCCTAAACCCTAAAACACTACCCCAGCAGTACCCCCTACACTACCCAAACACCATTGCACTACCCTAAACCATAAAACACTACCCCCAGCACGACTTCTTTACTACCCAAACACCACTGCACTACCCTAAACCCTAAAACACTACCCCAGCATGACCCACTACAATACACAAACACCTCTGCACTTCCCTAAATCCTAAAACACTACCCCCAGCATGACCCCCCACACTGCACAAAAAAGCACTGCACTACCCTAAACCACTACCTCCTACACTACACAAACACCACTGCACTAGCCTCAACCCTAAAACACAACCCCCAGCACTACGACCTACACCACTGCACTACCCTAAACCCTAAAACACTATACCAGCACTACCCCTACACTACACAAACACCACTGCACTACCCTAAACCCTAAATCTACTCCCAGCATGACCCCCTACACTACACAAACACCACTGCACTACCCTAAACCCTAAAACACTACCCCCAGCACGACACCCTACACTACCCAAACACCACTTCACTACCCTAAACCCTAAAGCACTACCCCCAGCACGACCCCCTACACGACTCAAACAACTGCATTACCCTAAACACTAAATCTACCCCCAGCACAACCCCCTACACTACCAAACACCACTGCACTGCCCTAAACCCTAAAACACTACCCCCAGCACGACCCCCTTCACTACCCAAACACAACTGCACTACACTAAACTCAAAAACACTACCCCCAGAACGACCCCCTACACTACCCAAACACCACTGCACTACCCTAAACTATAAAACACAACCCTGTACACTACATAAACACCACTGCACTACCCTAAAACACTACCTCCAGCATGACCCCCTAGACAACCCAAACACCACTGCACTGCACTGCCCTAAACCCAAAAACAGTACCCCAGCACGAACCCCTACACTACACAAACACCACTGCACTACCCCCAGCATGACCCCCGACACTACACAAACACCACTGCACTACCCTAAACCCTAAAACACTACCCCAGCAGTACCCCCTACATTACCTAAACACCATTGCACTACCCTAAACCCTAAAACACTACCCCCACCACGACCCCCTTCACTACCCAAACACCAATGCACTACCCTAAACCCTAAAACACTGCCCCCAGCACGACCCCCTACACTACACCAACACCACAACACTACCCTAAAACACTACCCCTATACTACACAAACAGCACTGCACTACCCTAAACCCTAAAACTCTACCCCCAGCACAACCCCCTGCACTACTCAAACACCACTGCACTACCCTAAACCTTAAAACCCCCAGCATGACCCCTTACACAACCCAAACACAACAGCACTGTACTGCCCTAAACCTGAAAACACTACAGAAGCACGAACCCCTACACTACACAAGCACCACTGCACTACCCCAGCATGACCTCCGACACTACACAAACACTACTGCACTACCCTAAACCCTAAAACACTACCCCAGCAGTACCCCCTACACTACCCAAACACCATTGCACTACCCTAAACCCTAAAACACTACCCCCAGCATGACCCCCTACAATACACAAACACCTCTGCAGTACCCTAAACACTATAACACTACTCCCAGCACGACCCTGTACACTTCACAAATACCACTGCACTACCCTAAACCCTAAAACACTACCTCCAGCACTATGCCCTACACTACCCAAACACCACTGCACTGCCCTAGACTACCCAAACACCACTGCATTACCCTAAACCCTAAAACACTATCCCCAGCAGGACCCCCTACACTAAATAAAACACCACTGCACTACCCTAAACCACTACCCCAGCACGCCCCCTACACTACACAAACACCACTGTACTACCCTAAAACACTACCCTCAGCAAGACACCCTACTCTACCCAAACATAACTGCACTACCCTAAACCCTAAAACACTACCCCCAGCACGGCCCCCTACACTACCCAAACACCACTGCACTACCCTAAGCCCTTAAACACAACCCCTACACTACACAAACACCACTGCACTACCCTAAACCCTAAAACACTACCCCAGCAGTACCCCCTACATTACCTAAACACCATTGCACTACCCTAAACCCTAAAACACTACCCCCACCACGACCCCCTTCACTACCCAAACACCAATGCACTACCCTAAACCCTAAAACACTGCCCCCAGCACGACCCCCTACACTACACCAACACCACAACACTACCCTAAAACACTACCCCTACACTACACAAACAGCACTGCACTACCCTAAACCCTAAAACTCTACCCCAAGCACGACCCCCTTCACTACCCAAACACAACTGGACTACCCTAAACCACTACCCCAGCGCTACCCCCAACACTACCCAAATACCACTGCACTACCCTAAACCCTAAAACACTACCCCAGCACGACCCCCTACAGTAGCCAAACACCACTGCACTACCCTATATCATAAAACACTACCCCAGCACGACCCCCTACACTACACAAACACCACTGCACTACCCTAAACCCTAAAACAGTACCCCAGAATGACCCCCTCACAACACAAACACCACTGCAGTATCCTAAACCCTAAATTTACCCCCAGCATGACCCCCTACACTACCCAAACACCACTGCACTACCCTAAACCCTAAAACACGACCCCCTACACTACACAAACTCCACTGCACTACCCTAAACCCTAAAACACTACCCCAGCACGAACCCCTTCACCACAGAAACACCACTGCACTATCCTAAACCTTATAACACTACCCCAGCACGACCCCATACACTACACAAATACCACTGCACTACCCTAAACCCTAAAACACTACCTCCAGCACTATGCCCTAGGCTACCCAAACACCACTGCACTGCCCTAGACTACCCAAACACCACTGCATTACCATAAACCCTAAAACACTATCCCCAGCACGACCCCCTAAACTACATAAAACACCACTGCACTACCCTAAACCACTACCCCAGCACGCCCCCTACACTACACAAACACCACTGCACTACCCTAAAACACTACCCCCAGCAAGACACCCTACACTACCCAAACATAACTGCACTACCCTAAACCCTTAAACATGACCCCTACACTACACAAACACCACGGCACTACCCTAAACCCTAAAACACTACCCCCAGCACGACTCCCTACACTACCCAAACACCACTGCACTACTCTAAACCCTAAATCTTCCCCCAGCACAACCCCCTGCACTACTCAAACACCACTGCACTACCCTAAACCTTAAAACCCCCAGCATGACCCCTTACACAACCCAAACACAACAGCACTGTACTGCCCTAAACCTGAAAACACTACAGAAGCACGAACCCCTACACTACACAAGCACCACTGCACTACCCCCAGCATGACCTCCGACACTACACAAACACTACTGCACTACCCTAAACCCTAAAACACTACCCCAGCAGTACCCCCTACACTACCCAAACACCATTGCACTACCCTAAACCCTAAAACACTTCCCCCAGCATGACCCCCTACAATACACAAACACCTATGCAGTACCCTAAACACTATAACACTACTCCCAGCACGACCCTGTACACTTCACAAATACCACTGCACTACCCTAAACCCTAAAACACTACCTCCAGCACTATGCCCTACACTACCCAAACACCACTGCACTGCCCTAGACTACCCAAACACCACTGCATTACCCTAAACCCTAAAACACTATCCCCAGCACGACCCCCTACACTACATAAAACACCACTGCACTACCCTAAACCACTACCCCAGCACGCCCCCTACACTACACAAACACCACTGTACTACCCTAAAACACTACCCTCAGCAAGACACCCTACTCTACCCAAACATAACTGCACTACCCTAAACCCTAAAACACTACCCCCAGCACGGCCCCCTACACTACCCAAACACCACTGCACTACCCTAAGCCCTTAAACACAACCCCTACACTACACAAACACCACGGCACTACCCTAAACCCTAAAACACTACCCCCAGCACGACTCCCTACACTACCCAAACACCACTGCACTACTCTAAACCCTATATCTACCCCCAGCAAAACCCCCTACATTACCCAAACACCACTGCACTTCCCTAAACCCTAAAACACTACCCCTAGCACAACCCCCGACACTACACAAACACCACAGCACTACCCCAAACCCTAAAACACTACCCCCAGCATGACCCCCTACACAACCCAAACACCACAGCACTGTACTGCCCTAAACCCGAAAACACTACCGAAGCACGAACCCCTACACTACACAAACACCACTGCACTACCCCAAGCATGACCTCCGACACTACACAAACACCACTGCACTACCCTAAACCCTAAAACACTACCCCAGCAGTACCCCCTACACTACCCAAACACCATTGCACTACCCTAAACCATAAAACACTACCCCCAGCACGACCTCTTTACTACCCAAACACCACTGCACTACCCTAAACCCTAAAACACTACCCCAGCATGACCCACTACAATACACAAACACCTCTGCACTTCCCTAAATCCTAAAACACTACCCCCAGCATGACCCCCCACACTGCACAAAAAAGCACTGCACTACCCTAAACCACTACCTCCTACACTACACAAACACCACTGCACTAGCCTCAACCCTAAAACACAACCCCCAGCACTACGACCTACACCACTGCACTACCCTAAACCCTAAAACACTATACCCAGCACTACCCCTACACTACACAAACACCACTGCACTACCCTAAACCCTAAATCTACTCCCAGCATGACCCCCTACACTACACAAACACCACTGCACTACCCTAAACCCTAAAACACTACCCCCAGCACGACACCCTACACTACCCAAACACCACTTCACTACCCTAAACCCTAAAGCACTACCCCCAGCACGACCCCCTACACGACTCAAACAACTGCATTACCCTAAACACTAAATCTACCCCCAGCACAACCCCCTACACTACCAAACACCACTGCACTGCCCTAAACCCTAAAACACTACCCCCAGCACGACCCCCTTCACTACCCAAACACAACTGCACTACACTAAACTCAAAAACACTACCCCCAGAACGACCCCCTACACTACCCAAACACCACTGCACTACCCTAAACTATAAAACACAACCCTGTACACTACATAAACACCACTGCACTACCCTAAAACACTACCTCCAGCATGACCCCCCAAGGCAACCCAAACACCACTGCACTGCACTGCCCTAAACCCAAAAACAGTACCCCAGCACGAACCCCTACACTACACAAACACCACTGCACTACCCCCAGCATGACCCCCGACACTACACAAACACCACTGCACTACCCTAAACCCTAAAACACTACCCCAGCAGTACCCCCTACATTACCTAAACACCATTGCACTACCCTAAACCCTAAAACACTACCCCCACCACGACCCCCTTCACTACCCAAACACCAATGCACTACCCTAAACCCTAAAACACTGCCCCCAGCACGACCCCCTACACTACACCAACACCACAACACTACCCTAAAACACTACCCCTACACTACACAAACAGCACTGCACTACCCTAAACCCTAAAACTCTACCCCAAGCACGACCCCCTTCACTACCCAAACACAACTGGACTACCCTAAACCACTACCCCAGCGCTACCCCCAACACTACCCAAATACCACTGCACTACCCTAAACCCTAAAACACTACCCCCAGCACGACCCCCTACAGTAGCCAAACACCACTGCACTACCCTATATCATAAAACACTACCCCAGCACGACCCCCTACACTACACAAACACCACTGCACTACCCTAAACCCTAAAACAGTACCCCAGAATGACCCCCTCACAACACAAACACCACTGCAGTATCCTAAACCCTAAATTTACCCCCAGCATGACCCCCTACACTACCCAAACACCACTGCACTACCCTAAACCCTAAAACACGACCCCCTACACTACACAAACTCCACTGCACTACCCTAAACCCTAAAACACTACCCCAGCACGAACCCCTTCACCACAGAAACACCACTGCACTATCCTAAACCTTATAACACTACCCCAGCACGACCCCATACACTACACAAATACCACTGCACTACCCTAAACCCTAAAACACTACCTCCAGCACTATGCCCTAGGCTACCCAAACACCACTGCACTGCCCTAGACTACCCAAACACCACTGCATTACCATAAACCCTAAAACACTATCCCCAGCACGACCCCCTAAACTACATAAAACACCACTGCACTACCCTAAACCACTACCCCAGCACGCCCCCTACACTACACAAACACCACTGCACTACCCTAAAACACTACCCCCAGCAAGACACCCTACACTACCCAAACATAACTGCACTACCCTAAACCCTTAAACATGACCCCTACACTACACAAACACCACGGCACTACCCTAAACCCTAAAACACTACCCCCAGCACAACTCCCTACACTACCCAAACACCACTGCACTACTCTAAACCCTAAATCTTCCCCCAGCACAACCCCCTGCACTACTCAAACACCACTGCACTACCCTAAACCTTAAAACCCCCAGCATGACCCCTTACACAACCCAAACACAACAGCACTGTACTGCCCTAAACCTGAAAGCACTACAGAAGCACGAACCCCTACACTACACAAGCACCACTGCACTACCCCCAGCATGACCTCCGACACTACACAAACACTACTGCACTACCCTAAACCCTAAAACACTACCCCAGCAGTACCCCCTACACTACCCAAACACCATTGCAGTACCCTAAACACTATAACACTACTCCCAGCACGACCCTGTACACTTCACAAATACCACTGCACTACCCTAAACCCTAAAACACTACCTCCAGCACTATGCCCTACACTACCCAAACACCACTGCACTGCCCTAGACTACCCAAACACCACTGCATTACCCTAAACCCTAAAACACTATCCCCAGCACGACCCCCTACACTACATAAAACACCACTGCACTACCCTAAACCACTACCCCAGCACGCCCCCTACACTACACAAACACCACTGTACTACCCTAAAACACTACCCTCAGCAAGACACCCTACTCTACCCAAACATAACTGCACTACCCTAAACCCTAAAACACTACCCCCAGCACGGCCCCCTACACTACCCAAACACCACTGCACTACCCTAAGCCCTTAAACACAACCCCTACACTACACAAACACCACGGCACTACCCTAAACCCTAAAACACTACCCCCAGCACGACTCCCTACACTACCCAAACACCACTGCACTACTCTAAACCCTATATCTACCCCCAGCACAACTCCCTACATTACCCAAACACCACTGCACTTCCCTAAACCCTAAAACACTACCCCTAGCACAACCCCCGACACTACACAATCACCACAGCACTACCCCAAACCCTAAAACACTACCCCCAGCATGACCCCCTACACAACCCAAACACCACAGCACTGTACTGCCCTAAACCCGAAAACACTACCGAAGCACGAACCCCTACACTACACAAACACCACTGCACTACCCCAAGCATGACCTCCGACACTACACAAACACCACTGCACTACCCTAAACCCTAAAACACTACCCCAGCAGTACCCCCTACACTACCCAAACACCATTGCACTACCCTAAACCATAAAACACTACCCCCAGCACGACCTCTTTACTACCCAAACACCACTGCACTACCCTAAACCCTAAAACACTACCCCAGCATGACCCACTACAATACACAAACACCTCTGCACTTCCCTAAATCCTAAAACACTACCCCCAGCATGACCCCCCACACTGCACAAAAAAGCACTGCACTACCCTAAACCACTACCTCCTACACTACACAAACACCACTGCACTAGCCTCAACCCTAAAACACAACCCCCAGCACTACGACCTACATAACTGCACTACCCTAAACCCTAAAACACTATACCCAGCACTACCCCAACACTACACAAACACCACTGCACTACCCTAAACCCTAAATATACTCCCAGCATGACCCCCTACACTACACAAACACCACTGCACTACCCTAAACCCTAAAACACTACCCCCAGCACGACACCCTACACTACCCAAACACCACTTCACTACCCTAAACCCTAAAGCACTACCCCCAGCACGACCCCCTACACGACTCAAACAACTGCATTACCCTAAACACTAAATCTACCCCCAGCACAACCCCCTACACTACCAAACACCACTGCACTGCCCTAAACCCTAAAACACTACCCCCAGCACGACCCCCTTCACTACCCAAACACAACTGCACTACACTAAACTCAAAAACACTACCCCCAGAACGACCCCCTACACTACCCAAACACCACTGCACTACCCTAAACTATAAAACACAACCCTGTACACTACATAAACACCACTGCACTACCCTAAAACACTACCTCCAGCATGACCCCCTAGACAACCCAAACACCACTGCACTGCACTGCCCTAAACCCAAAAACAGTACCCCAGCACGAACCCCTACACTACACAAACACCACTGCACTACCCCCAGCATGACCCCCGACACTACACAAACACCACTGCACTACCCTAAACCCTAAAACACTACCCCAGCAGTACCCCCTACATTACCTAAACACCATTGCACTACCCTAAACCCTAAAACACTACCCCCACCACGACCCCCTTCACTACCCAAACACCAATGCACTACCCTAAACCCTAAAACACTGCCCCCAGCACGACCCCCTACACTACACCAACACCACAACACTACCCTAAAACACTACCCCTACACTACACAAACAGCACTGCACTACCCTAAACCCTAAAACTCTACCCCAAGCACGACCCCCTTCACTACCCAAACACAACTGGATACCCTAAACCACTACCCCAGCGCTACCCCCAACACTACCCAAATACCACTGCACTACCCTAAACCCTAAAACACTACCCCCAGCACGACCCCCTACAGTAGCCAAACACCACTGCACTACCCTAAATCATAAAACACTACCCCCAGCACGACCCCCTACACTACACAAACACCACTGCACTACCCTAAACCCTAAAACAGTACCCCAGAATGACCCCCTCACAACACAAACACCACTGCAGTATCCTAAACCCTAAATTTACCCCCAGCATGACCCCCTACACTACCCAAACACCACTGCACTACCCTAAACCCTAAAACACGACCCCCTACACTACACAAACTCCACTGCACTACCCTAAACCCTAAAACACTACCCCAGCACGAACCCCTTCACCACAGAAACACCACTGCACTATCCTAAACCTTATAACACTACCCCAGCACGACCCCATACACTACACAAATACCACTGCACTACCCTAAACCCTAAAACACTACCTCCAGCACTATGCCCTAGGCTACCCAAACACCACTGCACTGCCCTAGACTACCCAAACACCACTGCATTACCGTAAACCCTAAAACACTATCCCCAGCACGACCCCCTAAACTACATAAAACACCACTGCACTACCCTAAACCACTACCCCAGCACGCCCCCTACACTACACAAACACCACTGCACTACCCTAAAACACTACCCCCAGCAAGACACCCTACACTACCCAAACATAACTGCACTACCCTAAACCCTTAAACATGACCCCTACACTACACAAACACCACGGCACTACCCTAAACCCTAAAACACTACCCCCAGCACGACTCCCTACACTACCCAAACACCACTGCACTACTCTAAACCCTAAATCTTCCCCCAGCACAACCCCCTGCACTACTCAAACACCACTGCACTACCCTAAACCTTAAAACCCCCAGCATGACCCCTTACACAACCCAAACACCACAGCACTGTACTGCCCTAAACCTGAAAATACTACAGAAGCACGAACCCCTACACTACACAAGCACCACTGCACTACCCCCAGCATGACCTCCGACACTACACAAACACTACTGCACTACCCTAAACCCTAAAACACTACCCCAGCAGTACCCCCTACACTACCCAAACACCATTGCACTACCCTAAACCCTAAAACACTACCCCCAGCATGACCCCCTACAATACACAAACACCTCTGCAGTACCCTAAACACTATAACACTACTCCCAGCACGACCCTGTACACTTCACAAATAACACTGCACTACCCTAAACCCTAAATCACTACCTCCAGCACTATGCCCTACACTACCCAAACACCACTGCACTGCCCTAGACTACCCAAACACCACTGCATTACCCTAAACCCTAAAACACTATCCCCAGCATGACCCCCTACACTACATAAAACACCACTGCACTACCCTAAACCACTACCCCAGCACGCCCCCTACACTACACAAACACCACTGTACTACCCTAAAACAGTACCCTCAGCAAGACACCCTACTCTACCCAAACATAACTGCACTACCCTAAACCCTAAAACACTACCCCCAGCACGGCCCCCTACACTACCCAAACACCACTGCACTACCCTAAGCCCTTAAACACAACTCCTACATTACACAAACACCACAGCACTACCCTAAACCCTAAAACACTACCCCCAGCACGACTCCCTACACTACCCAAACACCACTGCACTACTCTAAACCCTATATCTACCCCCAGCACAACCCCCTACATTACCCAAACACCACTGCACTTCCCTAAACCCTAAAACACTACCCCTAGCACAACCCCCGACACTACACAAACACCACAGCACTACCCCAAACCCTAAAACACTACCCCCAGCATGACCCCCTACACAACCCAAACACCACAGCACTGTACTGCCCTAAACCCAAAAACACTACCGAAGCACGAACCCCTACACTACACAAACACTACTGCACTACCCCAAGCATGACCTCCGACACTACACAAACACCACTGCACTACCCTAAACCCTAAAACACTACCCCAGCAGTACCCCCTACACTACCCAAACACCATTGCACTACCCTAAACCATAAAACACTACCCCCAGCACGACCCCTTTACTACCCAAACACCACTGCACTACCCTAAACCCTAAAACACTACCCCAGCATGACCCACTACAATACACAAACACCTCTGCACTTCCCTAAATCCTAAAACACTACCCCCAGCATGACCCCCACACTGCACAAAAAAGCACTGCACTACCCTAAACCACGACCTCCTACACTACACAAACACCACTGCACTAGCCTCAACCCTAAAACACAACCCCCAGCACTACGACCTACACCACTGCACTACCCTAAACCCTAAAACACTATACCCAGCACTACCCCTACACTACACAAACACCACTGCACTACCCTAAACCCTAAATCTACTCCCAGCATGACCCCCTACACTACACAAACACCACTGCACTACCCTAAACCCTAAAACACTACCCCCAGCACGACACCCTACACTACCCAAACACCACTTCACTACCCTAAACCCTAAAGCACAACCCCCAGCACGACCCCCTACACGACTCAAAAAACTGCATTACCCTAAACACTAAATCTACCCCAGCACAACCCCCTACACTACCAAACACCACTGCACTACCCTAAACCCTAAAACACTGCCCCCAGCAAGACACCCACACAATCCAAACATAACTGCACTACCCTAAACCCTAAAACACTACCCCCAGCACGACCCCCTACACTAACCGAACACCACTGCACTACCCTAAACCCTAAAACACGAACCCTACACTACACAAACACCACTGCACTACCCTAAACCCTAAAACACTACTCCCAGCACGACTCCCTACTCTACCCAAACACAACTCAACTATCATAAACCCTATATCTACCCCTAGCACAACCCCCTACACTACACAAACCCCACTGCACTACCCTAAACCCTAAAACACTACCCCCTGCACGACCCCCAACACTACACAAACACCACTGCACAACCCTAAACCCTAAATATACCCCCAGCATGAACCCCTAAACTACACAAACACCACTACACTACCCCAACCCTAAAACACTATACCCAGCACTACGTCCTACACTACCCAAACACCACTGGACTATCCTAAACCCTAAAAAACTACCCCCAGCACGACTCCCTACACTACCCAAGCAACTGTACTACCCTAAACCCTAAATCTACCCCAGCACAACCCCCTACACTACAAAAACACCACTGCACTGCCCTAAACCCTAAAACACTACCCCCAGCATGACCCCCTTCACTACCCAAACACAACTGCACTACACTAAACTCAAAAACACTACCCCCAGAACGACCCCCTACACTACCCAAACACCCCTGCACTACCCTAAACTATAAAACACAACCCTGTACACTACATAAACACCACTGCACTACCCTAAAACACTACCTCGAGCATGACCCCCTAGACAACCCGAACACCACTGCACTGCACTGCCCTAAACCCAAAAACAGTACCCCAGCACGAACCCCTACACTACACAAACACCACTGCACTACCCCCAGCATGACCCCCAACACTACACAAACACCACTGCACTACCCTAAACCCTAAAACACTACCCCAGCAGTACCCCCTACATTACCTAAACACCATTGCACTACCCTAAACCCTAAAACACTACCCCCAGCACGACCCTCTTCACTACCCAAACACCAATGCACTACCCTAAACCCTAAAACACTGCCCCCAGCACGACCCCCTACACTACACCAACACCACAACACTACCCTAAAACACTACCCCTACACTACACAAACAGCACTGCACTATCCTAAACCCTAAAACTCTACCCCAAGCACGACCCCCTTCACTACCCAAACACAACTGGACTACCCTAAACCACTACCCCAGCGCTACCCCAAACACTACCCAAATACCACTGCACTACCCTAAACCCTAAAACACTACCCCCAGCACGACCCCCTACAGTAGCCAAACACCACTGCACTACCCTAAATCATAAAACACTACCCCCAGCACGACCCCCTACACTACACAAACACCACTGCACTACCCTAAACCCTAAAACAGTACCCCAGAATGACCCCCTCACAACACAAACACCACTGCAGTACCCTAAACCCTAAATTTACCCCAGCATGACCCCCTACACTACCCAAACACCACTGCTCTACCCTAAACCCTAAAACACAACCCCCTACACTACACAAACTCCACTGCACTACCCTAAACCCTAAAACACTACCCCAGCACGAACCCCTTCACCACAGAAACACCACTGCACTATCCTAAACCTTACAACACTACCCCAGCACGACCCCATACACTACACAAATACCACTGCACTACCCTAAACCCTAAAACACTACCTCCAGCACTATGCCCTAGGCTACCCAAACACCACTGCACTGCCCTAGACTACCCAAACACCACTGCATTACCGTAAACCCTTAAACACTATCCCCAGCACGACCCCCTAAACTACATAAAACACCACTGCACTACCCTAAACCACTACCCCAGCACGCCCCCTACACTACACAAACACCACTGCACTACCCTAAAACACTACCCCCAGCAAGACACCCTACACTACCCAAACATAACTGCACTACCCTAAACCCTTAAACATGACCCCTACACTACACAAACACCACGGCACTACCCTAAACCCTAAAACACTACCCCCAGCACGACTCCCTACACTACCCAAACACCACTGCACTACTCTAAACCCTAAATCTTCCCCCAGCACAACCCCCTGCACTACTCAAACACCACTGCACTACCCTAAACCTTAAAACCCCCAGCATGACCCCTTACACAACCCAAACACCACAGCACTGTACTGCCCTAAACCTGAAAACACTACAGAAGCAGGAACCCCTACACTACACAAGCACCACTGCACTACCCCCAGCATGACCTCCGACACTACACAAACACTACTGCACTACCCTAAACCCTAAAACACTACCCCAGCAGTACCCTCTACACTACCCAAACACCATTGCACTACCCTAAACCCTAAAACACTACCCCCAGCATGACCCCCTACAATACACAAACACCTCTGCAGTACCCTAAACACTATAACATTACTCCCAGCACGACCCTGTACACTTCACAAATACCACTGCACTACCCTAAACCCTAAAACACTACCTCCAGCACTATGCCCTACACTACCCAAACACCACTGCACTGCCCTAGACTACCCAAACACCGCTGCATTACCCTAAACCCTAAAACATTTCCCCAGCACGACCCCCTACACTACATAAAACACCACTGCACTACCCTAAACCACTACCCCAGCACGCCCCCTACACTACACAAACACCACTGTACTACCCTAAAACAGTACCCTCAGCAAGACACCCTACTCTACCCAAACATAACTGCACTACCCTAAACCCTAAAACACTACCCCCAGCACGGCCCCCTACACTACCCAAACACCACTGCACTACTCTAAGCCCTTAAACACAACCCCTACACTACACAAACACCACGGCACTACCCTAAACCCTAAAACACTACCCCCAGCACGACTCCCTACACTACCCAAACACCACTGCACTACTCTAAACCCTAAATCTACCCCCAGCACAACCCCCTACATTACCCAAACACCACTGCACTACCCTAAACCCTAAAACACTACCCCTAGCACAACCCCCGACACTACACAAACACCACAGCGATACCTCAAACCCTAAAACACTACCCCCAGCATGACCCCCTACACAACCCAAACACCACAGCACTGTACTGCCCTAAACCCGAAAACACTACCGAAGCACGAACCCCTACACTACACAAACACCACTGCACTACCCCAAGCATGACCTCCGACACTACACAAACACCACTGCACTACCCTAAACCCTAAAACACTACCCCAGCAGTACCCCCTACACTACCCAAACACCATTGCACTACCCTAAACCTTAAAACACTACCCCCAGCACGACCCCTTTACTACCCAAACACCACTGCACTACCCTGAACCCTAAAACACTACCCCAGCATGACCCACTACAATACACAAACACCTCTGCACTTCCCTAAATCCTAAAACACTACCCCCAGCATGACCCCCCACACTGCACAAAAAAGCACTGCACTACCCTAAACCACTACCTCCTACACTACACAAACACCACTGCACTAGCCTCAACCCTAAAACACTACCCCCAGCACTACGACCTACACCACTGCACTACCCTAAACCCTAAAACACTATACCCAGCACTACCCCTACACTACACAAACACCACTGCACTACCCTAAACCCTAAATCTACTCCCAGCATGACCCCCTACACTACACAAACACCACTGCACTACCCTAAACCCTAAAACACTACCCCCAGCATGACACCCTACACTACCCAACCACCACTTCACTACCCTAAACCCTAAAACACTACCCCCAGCACGACCCCCTACACGACTCAAACAACTGCTCTACCCTAAACACTAAATCTACCCCCAGCACAACCCCTTACACTACCAAACACCACTGCGCTACCCCCAGCATGACCTCAGACACTACACAAACACCACTGTACTACCCTAAACCCTAAAACACTACCCCAGCAGTACCCCCTACACTACCCAAACACCATTGCACTACCCTAAACCATAAAACACTACCCCCAGCACAACCCCTTTACTACCCAAACACCACTGCGCTACCCTAAACCCTAAAACACTACCCCAGCATGACCCACTACAATACACAAACACCTCTGCACTTCCCCAAATCCTAAAACACTACCCCCAGCATGACCCCCCACACTACACAAAAAACCACTGCACTACCCAAATCCACTACCTCCTACACTACACAAACACCACTGCACTAGCCTCAACCCTAAAACACTACCCCCAGCACTATGACCTACACCACTGCACTACCCTAAACCCTAAAACACTATACCCAGCACTACCCCTACACTACACAAACACCACTGCACTACCCTAAACCCTAAATCTACTCCCAGCATGACCCCCAACATTACACAAACACCACTGCGCTACCCTAAACCCTAAAACACTACCCCCAGCAAGACACCCACCCTACCCAAACATAACTGCACTACACTAAACCCTAAAACACTACCCCCAGCACGACCCCCTACACTAGCCGAACACCACTGCACTACCATAAACCCTAAAACACGACCCCTACACTACACAAACACCACTGCACTACCCTAAACCCTAAAACACTACTCCCAGCACGACTCACTACACTACCCAAACACAACTCCACTATCATAAACCCTAAATCTACCCCTAGCACAACCCCCTACACTACACAAACCCCACTGCACTACCCTAAAACACTACCCCCTGCATGACTTCCTACAATACACAAGCACCATTGCACTACCCTAAACCACAAAACACGACCCCTACACTACACAAACACCACTGCACGACCCTAAACCCTAAAACACTACTCCCAGTACGACTCCCTACACTACCCAAGCAACTGTACTAAACTAAATCCTAAATCTACCCCAGCACAACACCCTACACTACACAACACCACTGCACTGCCCTAAACCCTAAAACACTACCCCAGCACGACCCCCTTCACTACCCAAACACAACTGCACTACACTAAACTCAAAACACTACCCCCAGCACGACCCCCTGCACTACACAAACACCACTGCACTACCCTAAAACACTACCCCCAGTACGACACCCTACTCTACCCAAACATAACTGCACTACCCTAAACCCTAAAACACTACCCCCAGCACGGCCCCTACACTACCCAAACACCACTGCACTACCCTAAACCCTAAAACACTACCCCCAGCATGACACCCTACACTACCCAACCACCACTTCACTACCCTAAACCCTAAAAAACAACCCCCAGCACGACCCCCTACACGACTCAAACAACTGCTCTACCCTAAACACTAAATCTACCCCCAGCACAACCCCCTACACTACCAAACACCACTGCGCTACCCCCAGCATGACCTCAGACACTACACAAACACCACTGCACTACCCTAAACCCTAAAACACTACCCCAGCAGTACCCCCTACACTACCCAAACACCATTGCACTACCCTAAACCATAAAACACTACCCCCAGCACAACCCCTTTACTACCCAAACATCACTGCGCTACCCTAAACCCTAAAACACTACCCCAGCATGACCCACTACAATACACATACACCTCTGCACTTCCCCAAATCCTAAAACACTACCCCCAGCATGACCCCCCACACTACACAAAAAACCACTGCACTACCCTAATCCACTACCTCCTACACTACACAAACACCACTGCACTAGCCTCAACCCTAAAACACTGCCCCCAGCACTATGACCTACACCACTGCACTACCCTAAACCCTAAAACACTATACCCAGCACTACCCCTACACTACACAAACACCACTGCACTACCCTAAACCCTAAATCTACTCCCAGCATGACCCCCTACATTACACAAACACCACTGCGCTACCCTAAACCCTAAAACACTACCCCCAGCAAGACACCCACCCTACCCAAACATAACTGCACTACCCTAAACCCTAAAACACTACCCCCAGCACGACCCCCTACACTAGCCGAACACCACTGCACTACCATAAACCCTAAAACACGACCCCTACACTACACAAACACCACTGCACTACCCTAAACCCTAAAACACTACTCCCAGCACGACTCCCTACACTACCCAAACACAACTCCACTATCATAAACCCTAAATCTACCCCTAGCACAACCCCCTACACTACACAAACCCCACTGCACTACCCTAAAACACTACCCCCTGCATGACTTCCTACAATACACAAGCACCATTGCACTACCCTAAACCACAAAACACGACCCCTACACTACACAAACACCACTGCACGACCCTAAACCCTAAAACACTACTCCCAGTACGACTCCCTACACTACCCAAGCAACTGTACTAGCCTAAATCCTAAATCTACCCCAGCACAACACCCTACACTACACAACACCACTGCACTGCCCTAAACCCTAAAACACTACCCCAGCACGACCCCCTTCACTACCCAAACACAACTGCACTACACTAAACTCAAAAACACTACCCCCAGCACGACCCCCTGCACTACACAAACACCACTGCACTACCCTAAAACACTACCCCCAGTACGACACCCTACTCTACCCAAACATAACTGCACTACCCTAAACCCTAAAACACTACCCCCAGCACGGCCCCTACACTACCCAAACACCACTGCACTACCCTAAACCCTTAAACACGACCCCTACACTACACAAACACCACTGCACTATCCCAAACCCTAAATATAACCCCAGAGTGACCCCCTACACTACACAAACACCACTGCACTCCCCAACCCTAAAACACTACCCCCAGCACGACCCCCTACACTGCCCAAACACCACTGCACTACCCTAAACTATAAAACACGACCCCCTACCCTACACAAATACCACTGCACTACCTTAAACCCTAAAACATTACCCCAGCATGACCCCCAAGACTACCCAAACACCACTGTACTACCCTAAACCCTAAAACACTACCCCCAGCACGACCCCCTACACTACAGAAGCACCACTGCACTACCCTAAACCCTAAAACACTATCCCCCAGCACGACCCCGTACACTGCCTAAACACTACTGCACTACCCTAAACCACTACCCCAGCATGCCCCCTACACTACACAAACACCACTGCACTACCCTAAACCCTCAAACACTACCCCAAGCACGACCCCCTACACTACACAAGCACCACTTCACTATCGTATACCCTAAAACACTACACCCAGCACGACACCCTACACTACCCAAACACCATTGCACTACCCTACACCCTAAAACACAACCCCTACACTATACAAACACCACTGCACTACCCTAAACCCCAAAACACTACCCCAGCACAATTCCCTACACTACCCAAACACAACTGCACTACCCTAAACCCAAAATCTACCCCCAGCACAACCCCCTACACTACACAAACACCACTGTACTACCCTAAACCCTAAAACACTACCCCCAGCACGACACCCTACACTACCCAAACACCACTGCACTACCCTAAACCCTAAAACACGACCCCTATACTAACAAACACCACTGCACTACCCTAAACACTAAAACACTACCCCAGCACGACCCCGTACACTACACAAGCACCACTGCACTACCCTAAACCCTAAAACACTACCCCCAGCACGACACCCTACACTACCCAAACACCACTGCACTACCCTAAACCCTAAAACACGACCCCTACACTAACACCACTGCACTACCCTAAACCCTAAAACACTACCCCAGCACGACCCCGTACACTACACAAGCACCACTGCACTACCCTAAACCCTAAAACACTACCCCCAGCATGACCCCCTACACTACACAAACACCACTGCACTACTCTAAACCCTAAAACACTTCCCCCAGAACGACCCCCTACACTACCCAAACACCACTGCACAACCCTAAACCCTAAAACATGACCCCTACACAACATAAACACCACTGCACTACCCTATACCCTAAACCACTAACCCCAGCACGATTCCCTACACTACACAAACACCACTGCACTACCCTAGACCCTACCTCTACCCCAGCACAACCCCCTACACTACAAAAACACCACTGCACTGCCCTAAACCATAAAACACTACCCCCAGCACAACCCCCTTCTCTACCCAAACACCAATGCACTACCCTAAACCCTAAAACACTGCCCCCAGCACGACCCCCTACACTACACCAACACCACAACACTACCCTAAAACACTACCCCTACACTACACAAACAGCACTGCACTACCCTAAACCCTAAAACTCTACCCCAAGCACGACCCCCTTCACTACCCAAACACAACTGGACTACCCTAAACCACTACCCCAGCGCTACCCCCAACACTACCCAAATACCACTGCACTACCCTAAACCCTAAAACACTACCCCCAGCACGACCCCCTACAGTAGCCAAACACCACTGCACTACCCTAAATCATAAAACACTACCCCCAGCACGACCCCCTACACTACACAAACACCACTGCACTACCCTAAACCCTAAAACAGTACCCCAGAATGACCCCCTCACAACACAAACACCACTGCAGTACCCTAAACCCTAAATTTACCCCCAGCATGACCCCCTACACTACCCAAACACCACTGCACTACCCTAAACCCTAAAACACGACCCCCTACACTACACAAACTCCACTGCACTACCCTAAACCCTAAAACACTACCCCAGCATGAACCCCTTCACCACAGAAACACCACTGCACTATCCTAAACCTTATAACACTACCCCAGCACGACCCCATACACTACACAAATACCACTACACTACCCTAAACCCTAAAACACTACCTCCAGCACTATGCGCTAGGCTACCCAAACACCACTGCACTGCCCTAGACTACCCAAACACCACTGCATTACCGTAAACCCTAAAACACTATCCCCAGCACGACCCCCTAAACTACATAAAACACCACTGCACTACCCTAAACCACTACCCCAGCACGCCCCCTACACTACAGAAACACCACTGCACAACCCTAAAACACTACCCCCAGCAAGACACCCTACACTACCCAAACATAACTGCACTACCCTAAACCCTTAAACATGACCCCTACACTACACAAACACCACGGCACTACCCTAAACCCTAAAACACTACCCCCAGCACGACTCCCTACACTACCCAAACACCACTGCACTACTCTAAACCCTAAATCTTCCCCCAGCACAACCCCCTGCACTACTCAAACACCACTGCACTACCCTAAACCTTAAAACACTACCCATAGCACTACCCCCGACACTACACAAACACCACAGGACTACCCTGAACCCTAAAAGACTACCCCCAGCATGACCCCTTACACAACCCAAACACCACAGCACTGTACTGCCCTAAACCTGAAAACACTACAGAAGCACGAACCCCTACACTACACAAGCACCACTGCACTACCCCCAGCATGACCTCCGACACTACACAAACACTACTGCACTACCCTAAACCCTAAAACACTACCCCAGCAGTACCCCCTACACTACCCAAACACCATTGCACTACCCTAAACCCTAAAACACTACCCTCAGCATGACCCCCTACAATACACAAACACCTCTGCAGTACCCTAAACACTATAACACTACTCCCAGCACGACCCTGTACACTTCACAAATACCACTGCACTACCCTAAACCCTAAAACACTACCTCCAGCACTATGCCCTACACTACCCAAACACCACTGCACTGCCCTAGACTACCCAAACACCACTGCATTACCCTAAACCCTAAAACACTATCCCCAGCACGACCCCCTTCACTACATAAAACACCACTGCACTACCCTAAACCACTACCCCAGCACGCCCCCTACACTACACAAACACCACTGTACTACCCTAAAACACTACCCTCAGCAAGACACCCTACTCTACCCAAACATAACTGCACTACCCTAAACCCTAAAACACTACCCCCAGCACGGCCCCCTACACTACCCAAACACCACTGCACTACCCTAAGCCCTTAAACACAACCCCTACACTACACAAACACCACGGCACTACCCTAAACCCTAAAACACTACCCCCAGCACGACTCCCTACACTACCCAAACACAACTGCACTACTCTAAACCCTAAATCTACCCCCAGCACAACCCCCTACATTACCCAAACACCACTGCACTACCCTAAACCCTAAAACACTACCCCTAGCACAACCCTCGACACTACACAAACACCAAAGCACTACCCCAAACCCTAAAACACTACCCCCAGCATGACCCCCTACACAACCCAAACACCACAGCACTGTACTGCCCTAAACCCGAAAACACTACCGAAGCACAAACCCCTACACTACACAAACACCACTGCACTACCCCAAGCATGACCTCCGACACTACACAAACACCACTGCACTACCCTAAACCCTAAAACACTACCCCAGCAGTACCCCCACACTACCCAAACACCATTGCACTACCCTAAACCATAAAACACTACCCCCAGCACGACCCCTGTACTACCCAAACACCACTGCACTACCCTAAACCCTAAAACACTACCCCAGCATGACCCACTACAATACACAAACACCTCTGCACTTCCCTAAATCCTAATACACTACCCCCAGCATGACCCCCCACACTGCACAAAAAAGCACTGCACTACCCTAAACCACTACCTCCTACACTACACAAACACCACTGCACTAGCCTCAACCCTAAAACACTACCCCCAGCACTACGACCTACACCACTGCACTACCCTAAACCCTAAAACACTATACCCAGCACTACCCCTACACTACCCAACCACCACTTCACTACCCTAAACCCTAAAACACTACCCCGAGCACGACCCCCTACACGACTCAAACAACTGCTCTACCCTAAACACTAAATCTACCCCCAGCACAACCCCCTACACTACACAAACACCACTGCACTACCCTAAACCCTAAAACACTACCCCCAGCACGACACCCTACACTACCCAACCACCACTTCACTACCCTAAACCCTAAAACACTACCCCCAGCACGACCCCCTACACAACTCAAACAACTGCTCTACCCTAAACACTAAATCTACCCCCAGCACAACCCCCTACACTACCAAACACCACTGCGCTACCCCCAGCATGACCTCCGACACTACACAAACACCACTGCACTACCCTAAACCCTAAAACACTACCCCAGCAGTACCGCCTACACTACCCAAACACCATTGCACTACCCTAAACCATAAAACACTACCCCCAGCACGACCCCTTTACTACCCAAACACCACTGCACTACCCTAAACCCTAAAACAATACCCCAGCATGACCCACTACAATACACAAACACCTCTGCACTTCCCCAAATCCTAAAACACTACCCCCAGCATGACCCCCCACACTACACAAAAAACCACTGCACTACCCTAAACCACTACCTCCTACACTACACAAACACCACTGCACTAGCCTCAACCCTAAAACACTACCCCCAACACTATGACCTACACCACTGCACTACCCTAAACCCTAAAACACTACCCCCAGCACGACACCCTACACTAACCAACCACCACTTCACTACCCTAAACCCTAAAACACTACACCCAGCACGACCCCCTACACGACTCAAACAACTGCACTACCCTAAACACTAAATCTACCCCCAGCACAACCCCCTACACTACCAAACACCACTGCGCTACCCTAAACCCTAAAACACTACCCCCAGCAAGACACCCACCCTACCCAAACATAACTGCACTACCCTAAACCCTAAAACACTACCCCCAGCACGACCCCCTACACTAGCCGAACACCACTGCACTACCATAAACCCTAAAACACGACCCCTACACTACACAAACACCACTGCACTACCCTAAACCCTAAAACACTACTCCCAGCACGACACCCTACACTACCCAAACACAACTCCACTATCATAAACCCTAAATCTACCCCTAGCACAACCCCCTACACTACACAAACCCCACTGCACTACCCTAAACCCTAAAACACTACCCCCTGCACGACTTCCTACAATACACAAGCACCACTGCACTATCCTAAACCACAAAACACGACCCCTACACTACACAAACACCACTGCACGACCCTAAACCCTAAAACACTACTCCCAGTACGACTCCCTACACTACCCCAGCAACTGTACTAGCCTAAATCCTAAATCTACCCCAGCACAACACCCTACACTACACAAACACCACTGCACTGCCCTAAACCCTAAAACACTACCCCAGCACGACCCCCTTCACTACCCAAACACAACTGCACTACACTAAACTCAAAAACACTACCCCCAGCACGACCCCCTGCACTACACAAACACCACTGCACTACCCTAAAACACTACCCCCGTACGACACCCTACTCTACCCAAACATAACTGCACTACCCTAAACCCTAAAACACTACCCCCAGCACGGCCCCTACACTACCCAAACACCACTGCACTACCCTAAACCCTTAAACACGACCCCTACACTACACAAACACCACTGCACTATGCCAAACCCTAAATATAACCCCAGAGTGACCCCCTACACTACACAAACACCACTGCACTACCCCAACCCTAAAACACTACCCCCAGCACGACCCCCTACACTGCCCAAAATCCACTGCACTACCCTAAACTATAATACATGACCCCCTACACTACACAAATACCACTGCACTACCTTAAACCCTAAAACACTACCCCAGCATGACCCCCAAGACTACCCAAACACCACTGCACTACCCTAAACCCTAAACCACTACCCCAGCATGCCCCCTACACTACTCAAACACCACTGCACTACCCTAAACCCTCAAACACTACCCCCAGCACGACCCCCTACACTACACAAGCACCACTTCACTATCGTATACCCTAAAACACTACACCCAGCACAACACCCTACACTACCCAAACACCATTGCACTACCCTAAACCCTAAAACACAACCCCTACACTATACAAACACCACTGCACTACCCTAAACCCCAAAACACTACCCCAGCACGATTCCCTACACTACCCAAACACAACTGCACTACCCTAAACCCAAAATCTACCCCCAGCACAACCCCCTACACTACACAAACACCACTGTACTACCCTAAACCCTAAAACACTACCCCCAGCACGACACCCTACACTACCCAAACACCACTGCACTACCCTAAACCCTAAAACACAACCCCTATACTAACAAACACCACTGCACTACCCTAAACACTAAAACACTACCCCAGCACGACCCCGTACACTACACAAGCACCACTACACTACCCTAAACCCTAAAACACTACCCCCAGCACGACACCCTACACTACCCAAACACCACTGCACTACCCTAAACCCTAAAACACGACCCCTACACTAACACCACTGCACTACCCTAAACCCTAAAACACTACCCCAGCATGACCCCCTACACTACACAAACACCACTGCACTACTCTAAACCCTAAAACACTTCCCCCAGAACGATCCCCTACACTACCCAAACACCACTGCACAACCCTAAACCCTAAAACATGACCCCTACACAACATAAACACCACTGCACTACCCTATACCCTAAACCACTAACCCCAGCACGATTCCCTACACTACACAAACACCACTGCACTACCCTAAACCCTAACTCTACCCCCAGCATGACTCCCTACACTACCCTCAGCATGACCCCCTACTCTACACAAACACAACTGCACTACCCTAAACCCCAAAACACTACCCCAGCACGACCCCTACACTACCCAAACACCACTGCACTACCCTAAACCCTAAAACACGACCCCCAACAGTACACAAACACCACTGCACTACCCTAAAACACTACCCCCTACACTACACAAACACCACTGCACTACCCTCAACCCTAAAACACTATACCCAGCACTTCCCCCTACACTACACAAACACCACTGCACTACCCTAAATCTACTCCCAGTATGACCCCCTACACTACACAAGCACGACACCCTACAGTACCTAAACACCACTGCACTACCCTAAACCCTAAAACACTACCCCCAGCACGACTCTCTACACGACCCAAACAACTGCACTACCCTAAACCCTAAATCTACCCCCAGCACAAGCCCCTACACTACACAAATACCACTGCACTGCCTTAAACCCTAAAACACTACCCCAGCATGACCCCCTACACTACGCAAACACCACTGCACTACCCCAAACTCTAAAACACTATCCCAATCACGACCCCCTACACTACAAAAACACCACTGTACTACCCTAAACCCTAAAACACTACCCTAGGACGACCCCCTTCACTACCCAAACACAACTGCACTACCCTGAACTCTAAAACACTACCCCCAGCATGACTCTCTACACGACCCAAACAACTGCACTATCCTAAACCCTAAATCTACCCCCAGCACAAACTCCTACACTACACAAACACCACTGCACTACCCTAAACCCTAAAACACTACCCCCAGCATGACCCCCTACACTACACAAACTCCACTGCACTACCCTAAACCCTAAAACACTAGCCCCAGTACGACCCCATATACTACATAAATACCACTGCGCTACCCTAAACCACTACCCCAGTATGTCCCCCTACACTACACAAACACCACTGCACTATCATAAACTTTAAAACACTACCCCAGCACTACCCCTACACTACCAATCACCACTGCACTACCCAAAACCCTAAAACACTACCCCCAGCACAACCACCTACACTACCTGAACACCACTGCACTACCCTAAACCCTAAAACGCGACCACTACACTACACAAACACCACTGCACTACCCTAAACCACTACTTCCAGCACGACTCCCTACACTACCCAAACACAACTGCACTATCCTAAACCCTAAATCTACCCCTAGCACAACCGCCTACACTACACAAACCCCACTGCACTACCCTAAACCCTAAACCACTACCCTCTGCACAACCCCCTACACTACACAAACACCACTGCACTACCCCAAACCCTAAATATAACCCCAGAGTGACCACCTACACTACACAAACACCACTGCACTTCCCCAACCTTAAAACACTACGCCAAGCACGACCCCCTTCACTACCCAAACACAACTGCACTACACTAAAATCAAAAACACTACCCCAGCACGACCCCCTACACTGCCCAAACACCACTGCACTACACTAAACTATAAAACACGACGCCCTACACCACACAAATACCACTGCACTACCTTAAACCCTAAAACACTACCCCCAGCATGACCCCCAAGACTACCCAAACACCACTGCACTACCCTAAACCCTAAAACACTACCCCCAGCACGACCCCCTACACTACACAAGCACCACTGCACTATCGTATACCCTAAAACACTACACCCAGCACAACACCCTACACTACCCAAACACCACTGCACTACCCTAAACCCTAAAACACAACCCCTACACTACACAAACACCACTGCACTACCCTAAACCCCAAAACACTACCCCAGCACGATTCCCTACACTACCCAAACACAACTGCACTACCCTAAACCCAAAATCTACCCCCAGCACAACCCCCTACACTACACAAACACCACTGTACTACCCTAAACCCTAAAACACTACCCCCAGCACGACACCCTACACTACCGAAACACCACTGCACTACCCTAAACCCTAAATCACGACCCCTATACTAACAAACACCACTGCACTACCCTAAACCCCAAAACACTACCCCAGCACGACCCCGTACACTACACAAGCACCACTGCACTACCCTAAACTCTAAAACACTACCCCAGCATGACACCCTACACTACCCAAACACCACTGCACTACCTTAAACCCTAAAACACGACCCCTACACTAACACCACTGCACTAACCTAAACCCTAAAACACTACCCCCAGCATGACCCCCGATACTACACAAACACCACAGCACTACCCCAAACCCTAAAAACACTACCCCCAGCATAACCTCCTACACAACCCAAAAACCACAGCACTGTACTGCCCTAAACCCGAAAACACTACCGAAGCACGAACCCCTACACTACACAAACACCACTGCACTACCCCCAGCATGACCTCCGACACTACTCAAACACCACTGCACTACCCTAAACCCTAAAACACTACCCCAGCAGTACCCCCTACACTACCCAAACACCATTGCACTACCCTAAACCATAAGACACTACCCCCAGCACGACCCCTTTACTACCAAACACCACTGCACTACCCTAAACCCTAAAACACTACCCCAGCATGACCCACTACAATACACAAACACCTCTGCACTTCCTTAAATCCTAAAACACTACCCCCAGCATGACCCCCCACACTGCACAAAAAAGCACTGCACTACCCTAAACCACTACCTCCTACACTACACAAACACCACTGCACTAGCCTCAACCCTAAAACACTACCCCCAGCACTACGACCTACACCACTGCACTACCCTAAACCCTAAAACACTATACCCAGCACTACCCCTACACTACACAAACACCACTGCACTACCCTAAACCCTAAATCTACTCCCAGCATGACCCCCTACACTACACAACCACTGCACTACCCTAAACCCTAAAACACTACCCCCAGCACGACACCCTGCACTACCCAACCACCACTTCACTACCCTAAACCCTAAAACACTACCCCCAGCATGACCCCCTATACAACTCAAACAACTGCTCTACCCTAAACACTAAATCTACCCCCAGCACAACCCCCTACACTACCAAACACCACTGCGCTACCCCCAGCATGACCTCCGACACTACACAAACACCACTGCACTACCCTAAACCCTAAAACACTACCCCAGCAGTACCCCCTACACTACCCAAACACCATTGCACTACCCTAAACCATAAAACACTACCCCCAGCATGACCCTATACTACCCAAACACCACTGCACTACCCTAAACCCTAAAACACTACCCCCAGCACGACACCCTACACTACCGAAACACCACTGCACTACCCTAAACCCTAAATCACGACCCCTATACTAACAAACACCACTGCACTACCCTAAACCCCAAAACACTACCCCAGCACGACCCCGTACACTACACAAGCACCACTGCACTACCCTAAACTCTAAAACACTACCCCAGCATGACACCCTACACTACCCAAACACCACTGCACTACCTTAAACCCTAAAACACGACCCCTACACTAACACCACTGCACTAACCTAAACCCTAAAACACTACCCCCAGCATGACCCCCGATACTACACAAACACCACAGCACTACCCCAAACCCTAAAAACACTACCCCCAGCATAACCTCCTACACAACCCAAAAACCACAGCACTGTACTGCCCTAAACCCGAAAACACTACCGAAGCACGAACCCCTACACTACACAAACACCACTGCACTACCCCCAGCATGACCTCCGACACTACTCAAACACCACTGCACTACCCTAAACCCTAAAACACTACCCCAGCAGTACCCCCTACACTACCCAAACACCATTGCACTACCCTAAACCATAAGACACTACCCCCAGCACGACCCCTTTACTACCAAACACCACTGCACTACCCTAAACCCTAAAACACTACCCCAGCATGACCCACTACAATACACAAACACCTCTGCACTTCCTTAAATCCTAAAACACTACCCCCAGCATGACCCCCCACACTGCACAAAAAAGCACTGCACTACCCTAAACCACTACCTCCTACACTACACAAACACCACTGCACTAGCCTCAACCCTAAAACACTACCCCCAGCACTACGACCTACACCACTGCACTACCCTAAACCCTAAAACACTATACCCAGCACTACCCCTACACTACACAAACACCACTGCACTACCCTAAACCCTAAATCTACTCCCAGCATGACCCCCTACACTACACAACCACTGCACTACCCTAAACCCTAAAACACTACCCCCAGCACGACACCCTACACTACCCAACCACCACTTCACTACCCTAAACCCTAAAACACTACCCCCAGCATGACCCCCTATACAACTCAAACAACTGCTCTACCCTAAACACTAAATCTACCCCCAGCACAACCCCCTACACTACCAAACACCACTGCGCTACCCCCAGCATGACCTCCGACACTACACAAACACCACTGCACTACCCTAAACCCTAAAACACTACCCCAGCAGTACCCCCTACACTACCCAAACACCATTGCACTACCCTAAACCATAAAACACTACCCCCAGCATGACCCTATACTACCCAAACACCACTGCACTACCCTAAACCCTAAAACACTACCCCAGCATGACCCACTACAATACACAAACACCTCTGCACTTCCCCAAATCCTAAAACACTACCCCCAGCATGACCCCCCACACTACACAAAAAACCACTGCACTACCCTAAACCACTACCTCCTACACTACACAAACACCACTGCACTAGCCTCAACCCTAAAACACTACCCCCAGCACTACGACCTACACCACTGCACTACCCTAAACTCTAAAACACTATACCCAGCACTACCCCTACACTACACAAACACCACTGCACTACCCTAAACCCTAAATCTACTCCCAGCATGACCCCCTACATTACACAAACACCACTGCACTACCCTAAACCCTAAAACACTACCCCCAGCACGACTCCCTACACTAACCAACCACCACTTCACTACCCTAAACCCTAAAACACTACACCCAGCACGACCCCCTACATGACTCAAACAACTGCGCTACCCTAAACACTAAATCTACCCCCAGCACAACCCCCTACACTACCAAACACCACTGCGCTACCCTAAACCCTAAAACACTACCCCCAGCAAGACACCCACCCTACCCAAACATAACTGCACTACCCTAAACCCTAAAACACTACCCCCAGCACGACCCCCTACACTAGCCGAACACCACTGCACTACCATAAACCCTAAAACACGACCCCTACACTACACAAACACCTCTGCACTACCCTAAACCCTAAAACACTACTCCCAGCACGACTCCCTACACTACCCAAACACAACTCCACTATCATAAACCCTAAATCTACCCCTAGCACAACCCCCTACACTACACAAACCCCACTGCACTACCCTAAACCCTAAAACACTACCCCCTGCACGACTTCCTACAATACACAAGCACCACTGCCCTACCCTAAACCACAAAACACGACCCCTACACTACACAAACACCACTGCACGACCATAAACCCTAAAACACTACTCCCAGTACGACTCCCTACACTACTCAAGCAACTGTACTAGCCTAAATCCTAAATCTACCCCAGCACAACACCCTACACTACACAAACACCACTGCACTGCCCTAAACCCTAAAACACTACCCCAGCACGACCCCCTTCACTACCCAAACACAACTGCACTACACTAAACTCAAAAACACTACCCCCAGCACGACCCCCTGCACTACACAAACACCACTGCACTACCCTAAAACACTACCCCCAGTACGACACCCTACTCTACCCAAACATAACTGCACTACCCTAAACCCTAAAACACTACCCCCAGCACGGCCCCCTACACTACCCAAACACCACTGCACTACCCTAAACCCTTAAACACGACCCCTACACTACACAAACTCCACTGCACTATCCCAAACCCTAAATATAACCCCAGAGTGACCCCCTACACTACACAAACACCACTGCACTACCCCAACCCTAAAACACTACCCCCAGCACTACCCCTACACTACACAAACACCACTGCACTACCCTAAACCCTAAATCTACTCCCAGCATGACCCCCTACACTACACAAACACCACTGCACTACCCTAAACCCTAAAACACTACCCCAGCAGTACCCCCTACACTACCCAAACACCATTGCACTACCCTAAACCATAAAACACTACCCCCAGCATGACCCCTTTACTACCCAAACACCACTGCACTACCCTAAACCCTAAAACACTACCCCAGCATGACCCACTACAATACACAAACACCTCTGCACTTCCCCAAATCCTAAAACACTACCCCCAGCATGACCCCCCACACTACACAAAAAACCACTGCACTACCCTAAACCACTACCTCCTACACTACACAAACACCACTGCACTAGCCTCAACCCTAAAACACTACCCCCAGCACTACGACCTACACCACTGCACTACCCTAAACTCTAAAACACTATACCCAGCACTACCCCTACACTACACAAACACCACTGCACTACCCTAAACCCTAAATCTACTCCCAGCATGACCCCCTACATTACACAAACACCAATGCACTACCCTAAACCCTAAAACACTACCCCCAGCACGACACCCTACACTAACCAACCACCACTTCACTACCCTAAACCCTAAAACACTACACCCAGCACGACCCCCTACATGACTCAAACAACTGCGCAACCCTAAACACTAAATCTACCCCCAGCACAACCCCCTACACTCCAAACACCACTGCGCTACCCTAAACCCTAAAACACTACCCCCAGCAAGACACCCACCCTACCCAAACATAACTGCACTACCCTAAACCCTAAAACACTACCCCCAGCACGACCCCCTACACTAGCCGAACACCACTGCACTACCATAAACCCTAAAACACAACCCCTACACTACACAAACACCACTGCACTACCCTAAACCCTAAAACACTACTCCCAGCACGACTCCCTACACTACTCAAACACAACTCCACTATCATAAACCCTAAATCTACCCCTAGCACAACCCCCTACACTACACAAACCCCACTGCACTACCCTAAACCCTAAAACACTACCCCCTGCACGACTTCCTACAATACACAAGCACCACTGCCCTACCCTAAACCACAAAACACGACCCCTACACTACACAAACACCACTGCACGACCATAAACCCTAAAACACTACTCCCAGTACGACTCCCTACACTACTCAAGCAACTGTACTAGCCTAAATCCTAAATCTACCCCAGCACAACACCCTACACTACACAAACACCACTGCACTGCCCTAAACCCTAAAACACTACCCCAGCACGACCCCCTTCACTACCCAAACACAACTGCACTACACTAAACTCAAAAACACTACCCCCAGCACGACCCCCTGCACTACACAAACACCACTGCACTACCCTAAAACACTACCCCCAGTACGACACCCTACTCTACCCAAACATAACTGCACTACCCTAAACCCTAAAACACTACCCCCAGCACGGCCCCCTACACTACCCAAACACCACTGCACTACCCTAAACCCTTAAACACGACCCCTACACTACACAAACTCCACTGCACTATCCCAAACCCTAAATATAACCCCAGAGTGACCCCCTACACTACACAAACACCACTGCACTACCCCAACCCTAAAACACTACCCCCAGCACGACCCCCTACACTGCCCAAACACCACTGCACTACCCTAAACTATAAAACACGACCCCCTACACTACACAAATACCACTGCACTACCTTAAACCCTAAAACACTACCCCAGCATGACCCCCAAGACTACCCAAACACCACTGCACTACCCTAAACCCTAAAACACTATACCCAGCACTACCCCCTACACTACACAAACACCACTGCACTACCCTAAATCTACTCCCAGTATGACCACCTACACTACACAAGCACCACTCCACTACCCTAAAGCCTAAATCACTACCCCAAGCACGACACCCTACAGTACCTAAACACCACTGCACTACCCTAAACCCTAAAACAATACCCCCAGCACGACTCTCTACACGACCCAAACAACTGCACTACCCTAAACCCTAAATCTACCCCCAGCACAAGCCCCTACACTACACAAATACCACTGCACTGCCTTAAACCCTAAAACACTACCCCAGCATGACCCCCTACTCTACGCAAACACCACTGCACTACCCCAAACCCTAAAACACTATCCCAATCACGACCCCCTACACTACAAAAACACCACTGTACTACCCTAAACCCTAAAACACTACCCTAGGACGACCCCCTTCACTACCCAAACACAACTGCACTACCCTGAACTCTAAAACACTACCCCCAGCATGACTCTCTACACGACCCAAACAACTGCACTATCCTAAACCCTAATTCTACCCCCAGCACAAACTCCTACACTACACAAACACCACTGCACTACCCTAAACCCTAAAACACTACCCCCAGCATGACCCCCTACACTACACAAACACCACTGCACTACCCCAAACCCTAAAACACTAGCCCCAGCACGACCCCATATACTACATAAATACCACTGCGCTACCCTAAACCACTACCCCAGCATGTCCCCCTACACTACACAAACACCACTGCACTATCATAAACTTTAAAACACTACCCCAGCACTACCCCTACACTACCAATCACCACTGCACTACCCAAAACCCTAAAACACTACCCCCAGCACAACCACCTACACTACCTGAACACCACTGCACTACCCTAAACCCTAAAACGCGACCACTACACTACACAAACACCACTGCACTACCCTAAACCACTACTTCCAGCACGACTCCCTACACTACCCAAACACAACTGCACTATCCTAAACCCTAAATCTACCCCTAGCACAACCGTCTACACTACACAAACCCCACTGCACTACCCTAAACCCTAAAACACTACCCTCTGCACAACCCCCTACACTACACAAACACCACTGCACTACCCCAAACCCTAAATATAACCCCAGAGTGACCCCCTACACTACACAAACACCACTGCACTTCCCCAACCTTAAAACACTACCCCAAGCACGACCCCCTTCACTACCCAAACACAACTGCACTACACTAAACTCAAAAACACTACCCCAGCACGACCCCCTACACTGCCCAAACACCACTGCACTACACTAAACTATAAAACACGACCCCCTACACCACACAAATACCACTGCACTACCTTAAACCCTAAAACACTACCCCCAGCATGACCCCCAAGACTACCCAAACACCACTGCACTACCCTAAACCCTAAAACACTACCCCAAGCATGACCCCCTACACTACACAAGCACCACTGCACTATCGTATACCCTAAAACACTACACCCAGCACAACACCCTACACTACCCAAACACCACTGCACTACCCTAAACCCTAAAACACAACCCCTACACTACACAAACACCACTGCACTACCCTAAACCCCAAAACACTACCCCAGCACGATTCCCTACACTACCCAAACACAACTGCACTACCCTAAACCCAAAATCTACCCCCAGCACAACCCCCTAAACTACACAAACACCACTGTACTACCCTAAACCCTAAAAAACTACCCCCAGCACGACACCCTACACTACCGAAACACCACTGCACTACCCTAAACCCTAAAACACTACCCCAGCACGACCCTGTACACTACACAAGCACCACTGCACAACCCTAAACTCTAAAACACTACCCCAGCATGACACCCTATACTACCCAAACACCACTGCACTACCTTAAACCCTAAAACACGACCCCTACACTAACACCACTGCACTACCCTAAACCCTAAAACACTACCCCCAGCATGACCCCCGATACTACACAAACACCACAGCACTACCCCAAACCCTAAAACACTACCCCCAGCATGACCCCCTACACAACCCAAACACCACAGCACTGTACTGCCCTAAACCCGAAAACACTACTGAAGCACGAACCCCTACACTACACAAACACCACTGCACTACCCCCAGCATGACCTCCGACACTACAGAAACACCACTGCACTACCCTAAACCCTAAAACACTACCCCAGCAGTACCCCCTACACTACCCAAACACCATTGCACTACCCTAAACCATAAAACACTACCCCCAGCATGACCCCTTTACTACCCAAACACAACTGCACTACCCTAAACCCTAAAACACTACCCCAGCATGACCCACTACAATACACAAACACCTCTGCACTTCCCTAAATCCTAAAACACTTCCCCCAGCATGACCCCCCACACTGCACAAAAAAGCACTGCACTACCCTAAACCACTACCTCCTACACTACACAAACACCACTGCACTAGCCTCAACCCTAAAACACTACCCCCAGCACTACAACCTACACCACTGCACTACCCTAAACCCTAAAACACTATACCCAGCACTACCCATACACTACACAAACACCACTGCACTACCCTAAACCCTAAATCTACTCCCAGAATGACCCCCTACACTACACAAACACCACTGCACTACCCTAAACCCTAAAACACTACCCCCAGCACGACACCCTACACTACCCAACCACCACTTCACTACCCTAAACCCTAAAACACTACCCCCAGCATGACCCCCTACACGACTCAAACAACTGCTCTACCCTAAACACTAAATCTACCCCCAGCACAACCCCCTACACTACCAAACACCACTGCGCTACACCCAGCATGACCCCCTACACGACTCAAACAACTGCACTACCCTAAACACTAAATCTACCCCCAGCACAAACCCCTACACTACCAAACGCCACTGCGCTACCATAAACCCTAAAACACTACCGCCAGCAAGACACCCACCCTACCCAAACATAACTGCACTACCCTAAACCCTAAAACACTACCCCCAGCACGACCCCCTACACTAGCCGAACACCACTGCACTACCATAAACCCTAAAACACGACCCCTACACTACACAAACACCACTGCACTACCCTAAACCCTAAAACACTACTCCCAGCACGACTCCCTACACTACCCAAACACAACTCCACTATCATAAACCCTAAATCTACCCCTAGCACAACCCCCTACACTACACAAACCCCACTGCACTACCCTAAACCCTAAAACACTACCCCCTGCACGACTTCCTACAATACACAAGCACCACTGCCCTACCCTAAACCACAAAACACGACCCCTACACTACACAAACACCACTGCACGACCCTAAACCCTAAAACACTACTCCCAGTACGACTCCCTACACTACCCAAGCAACTGTACTAGCCTAAATCCTAAATCTACCCCAGCACAACACCCTACACTACACAAACACCACTGCACTGCCCTAAACCCTAAAACACTACCCCAGGACGACCCCCTTCACTACCCAAACACAACTGCACTACACTAAACTCAAAAACACTACCCCCAGCACGACCCCCTGCACTACACAAACACCACTGCACTACCCTAAAACACTACCCCAGTACGACACCCTACTCTACCCAAACATAACTGCACTACCCTAAACCCTAAAACACTACCCCCAGCACGGCCCCCTACACTACCCAAACACCACTGCACTACCCTAAACCCTTAAACACGACCCCTACACTACACAAACTCCACTGCACTATCCCA
The DNA here is from genome assembly GCF_964204655.1 of Triturus cristatus. Lineage (NCBI taxonomy): Eukaryota > Metazoa > Chordata > Amphibia > Caudata > Salamandridae > Triturus > Triturus cristatus. The sequence continues at coordinate 618,343,497 of NC_140579.1, read as the reverse complement.
AACCCTAAATAAAACCCCAGAGTGACCCCCTACACTACACAAACACCACTGCACTACCCCAACCCTAAAACACTTCCCCCAGCACGACCCCCTACACTGCCCAAACACCACTGCACTACCCTAAACTATAAAACACGACCCCCTACACTACACAAATACCACTGCACTACCTTAAACCCTAAAACAATACCCCAGCATGACCCCCAAGACTACCCAAACACCACTGCACTACCCTAAACCCTAAAACACTACCCCCAGCACGACCCCCTACACTACAGAAGCACCACTGCACTACCCTAAACCCTAAAACACTATCCCACAGCATGACCCCGTACACTGCCTAATCACCACTGCACTACCCTAAACCACTACCCCAGCATGCCCCCTGCACTACACAAACACCACTGCACTACCCTAAACCCTCAAACACTACCCCCAGCACGACCCCTACACTACACAAGCACCACTTCACTATCGTATACCCTAAAACACTACACCCAGCACGACACCCTACACTACCCAAACACCATTGCACTACCCTAAACCCTAAAACACAACCCCTACACTACACAAACACCACTGCACTACCCTAAACCCCAAAACACTACCCCAGCACGATTCCCTACACTACCCAAACACAACTGCACTACCCTAAACCCAAAATCTACCCCCAGCACAACCCCCTACACTACACAAACACCACTGTACTACCCTAAACCCTAAAACACTACGCCCAGCACGACCCCCTACACTGCCCAAACACCACTGCACTACCCTAAACTATAAAACACGACCCCCTACACTACACAAATACCACTGCACTACCTTAAACCCTAAAACACTACCCCAGCATGACCCCCAAGACTACCCAAACACCACTGCACTACCCTAAACCCTAAAACACTACCCCCAGCATGACCCCCTACACTACAGAAGCACCACTACACTACCCTAAACCCTAAAACACTATCCCCCAGCACGACCCCGTACACTGCCTAAACACCACTGCACTACCCTAAACCACTACCCCAGCATGCCCCCTACACTACACAAAAACCACTGCACTACCCTAAACCCTCAAACACTACCCCCAGCACGACCCCCTATACTACACAAGCACCACTTCACTATCGTATACCCTAAAACACTACACCCAGCACGACACCCTACACTACCCAAACACCATTGCACTACCCTAAACCCTAAAACACAACCCCTACACTACACAAACACCACTGCACTACCCTAAACCCCAAAACACTACCCCAGCACGATTCCCTACACTACCCAAACACAACTGCACTACCCTAAACCCAAAATCTACCCCCAGCACAACCCCCTACACTACACAAACACCACTGTACTACCCTAAACCCTAAAACACTACCCCCAGCACGACACCCTACACTACCCAAACACCACTACACTACCCTAAACCCTAAAACACGACCCCTATACTAACAAACACCACTGCACTACCCTAAACACTAAAACACTACCCCAGCACGACCCCGTACACTACACAAGCACCACTGCACTACCCTAAACCCTAAAACACTACCCCCAGCACGACACCCTACACTACCCAAACACCACTGCACTACCCTAAACCCTAAAACACGACCCCTACACTAACACCACTGCACTACCCTAAACCCTAAAACACTACCCCCAGCATGACCCCCTACACTACACAAACACCACTGCACTACTCTAAACCCTAAAACACTTCCCCCAGAACGACCCCCTACACTACCCAAACACCACTGCACAACCCTAAACCCTAAAACATGACCCCTACACAACATAAACTCCACTGCACTACCCTATACCCTAAACCACTAACCCCAGCACGATTCCCTACACTACACAAACACCACTGCACTACCCTAAACCCTAAAAGACTACCCCAGCAAGACCCTCTTACCACACAACCCCACTGCACTACCCTAAACCCTAACTCTACCCCCAGCATGACTCCCTACACTACCCTCAGCATGACCCCCTACTCTACACAAACACAACTGCACTACCCTAAACCCCAAAACACTAACCCAGCACGACCCGTACACTACCCAAACACCACTGCACTACCCTAAACCCTAAAACACGACCCCCAACAGTACACAAACACCACTGCACTACCCTAAAACACTACCCCCTACATGACACAAACACCACTGCACTACCCTCAACCCTAAAACACTATACCCAGCACTACCCCCTACACTACACAAACACCACTGCACTACCCTTAATCTACTCCCAGTATGACCCCCTACACTACACAAGCACCACTGCACTACCCTAAAGCCTAAATCACTACCCCAAGCACGACACCCTACAGTACCTAAACACCACTGCACTACCCTAAATCCTAAAACACTACCCCCAGCACGACTCTCTACACGACCCAAACAACTGCACTACCCTAAACTATAAAACACGACCCCCTACACTACACAAATACCACTGCACTACCTTAAACCCTAAAACACTACCCCAGCATGACCCCCAAGACTACCCAAACACCACTGCACTACCCTAAACCCTAAAACACTACCCCCAGCACGACCCCCTACACTACAGAAGCACCACTGCACTACCCTAAACCCTAAAACACTATGCCCCATCACGACCCCGTACACTGCCTAAACACCACTGCACTACCCTAAACCACTACCCCAGCATGCCCCCTACACTACACAAACACCACTGAACTACCCTAAACCCTCAAACACTACCCCCAGAACGACCCCCTACACTACACAAGCACCACTTCACTATCGTATACCCTAAAATACTACACCCAGCATGACACCCTACAGTACCTAAACACCACTGCACTACCCTAAACCCTAAAACACTACCCCCAGCACGACTCTCTACAAGACTCAAACAACTGCACTACCCTAAACTATAAAACACGACCCCCTACACTACACAAATACCACTGCACTACCTTAAACCCTAAAACACTACCCCAGCATGACCCCCAAGACTACCCAAACACCACTGCACTACCCTAAACCCTAAAACACTACCCCCAGCACGACCCCCTACACTACAGAAGCACCACTGCACTACCTTAAACCCTAAAACACTATCCCCCAGCACGACCCTGTACACTGCCTAAACACCCCTGCACTACCCTAAACCACTACCCCAGCATGCCCCCTACACTACACAAACACCACTGCACTACCCTAAACCCTCAAACACTACCCCCAGCACGACCCCCTACACTACACAAGCACCACTTCACTATCGTATACCCTAAAACACTACACCCAGCACGACACCCTACACTACCCAAACACCATTGCACTACCCTAAAACACAACCCCTACACTACACAAACACCACTGCACTACCCTAAACCCCAAAACACTACCCCAGCATGATTCCCTACACTACCCAAACACAACTGCACTACCCTAAACCCAAAATCTACCCCAGCACAACCCCCTACACTACACAAACACCACTGTACTACCCTAAACCCTAAAACACTACCCCCAGCACGACACCCTACACTACCCAAACACCACTACACTACCCTAAACCCTAAAACACGACCCCTATACTAACAAACACCACTGCACTACCCTAAACACTAAAACACTACCCCAGCACGACCCCGTACACTACACAAGCACCACTGCACTACCCTAAACCCTAAAACACTACCCCCAGCACGACACCCTACACTACCCAAACACCACTGCACTACCCTAAACCCTAAAACACGACCCCTACACTAACACCACTGCACTACCCTAAACCCTAAAACACTACCCCCAGCATGACCCCCTACACTACACAAACACCACTGCACTACTCTAAACCCTAAAACTCTTCCCCCAGAACGACCCCCTACACTACCCAAACACCACTGCACAACCCTAAACCCTAAAACATGACCCCTACACAACATAAACACCACTGCACTACCCTATACCCTAAACCACTAACCCCAGCACGATTCCCTATACTACACAAACACCACTGCACTACCCTAAACCCTAAAAGACTACCCCAGCAAGACCCTCTTACCACACAACCCCACTGCACTACCCTAACTCTACCCCCAGCATGACTCCCTACACTACCCTCAGCATGACCCCCTAATCTACACAAACACAACTGCACTACCCTAAACCCCAAAACACTACCCCAGCACGACCCCTACACTACTCAAACACCACTGCAATACCCTAAACCCTAAAACACGACCCCCAACAGTACACAAACACCACTGCACTACCCTAAAACACTACCCCCTACACGACACAAACACCACTGCACTACCCTCAACCCTAAAACACTATACCCAGCACTACCCCCTACACTACACAAACACCACTGCACTACCCTAAATCTACTCCCAGTATGACCCCCTACACTACACAAGCACCACTGCACTACCCTAAAGCCTAAATCACTACCCCAAGCACGACACCCTACAGTACCTAAACACCACTGCACTACCCTAAACCCTAAAACACTACCCTCAGCACGACTCTCTACACGACCCAAACAACTGCACTACCCTAAACCCTAAATCTACCCCCAGCACACGCCCCTACACTACACAAATACGACTGCACTGCCTTAAACCCTAAAACACTACCCCAGCATGACCCCCTACACTACGCAAACACCACTGCACTACCCCAAACCCTAAAACACTATCCCAATCATGACCCCCTACACTACAAAAACACCACTGTACTACCCTAAACCCTAAAACACTACCCTAGGACGACCCCCTTCACTACCCAAACACAACTGCACTACCCTGAACTCTAAAACACTACCCCAGCATGACTCTCTACACGACCCAAACAACTGCACTATCCTAAACCCTAAATCTACCCCCAGCACAAACCCCTACACTACACAAACACCACTGCACTACCCTAAACCCTAAAACACTACCCCCAGCATGACCCCCTACACTACACAAACACCACTGCACTACCCTAAACCCTAAAACACTAGCCCCAGCACGACCCCATATACTACATAAATACCACTGCGCTACCCTAAACCACTACCCCAGTATGTCCCCCTACACTACACAAACACCACTGCACTATCATAAACTTTAAAACACTACCCCAGCACAACCACCTACACTACCTGAACGCCACTGCACTACCCTAAACCCTAAAACGTGACCACTACACTACACAAACACCACTGCACTGCCCTAAACCACTACTTCCAGCACGACTCCCTGCACTACCCAAACACAACTGCACTATCCTAAACCCTAAATCTACCCCTAGCACAACCGCCTACACTACACAAACCCCACTGCACTACCCTAAACCCTAAAACACTACCCTCTGCACAACCCCCTACACTACACAAACACCACTGCACTACCCCAAACCCTAAATATAACCCCAGAGTGACCCCCTACACTACACAAACACCACTGCACTACCCCAACCTTAAAACACTACCCCAAGCACGACCCCCTTCACTACCCAAACACAACTGCACTACACTAAACTCAAAAACACTACCCCAGCACGACCCCCTACACTGCCCAAACACCACTGCACTACACTAAAATATTAAACACGACCCCCTACACCACACAAATACCACTGCACTACCTTAAACCCTAAAACACTACCCCCAGCATGACCCCCAAGACTACCCAAACACCACTGCACTACCCTAAACCCTAAAACAATAGCCCCAGCACGACCCCCTACACTACACAAGCACCACTGCACTATTGTATACCCTAAAACACTACACCCAGCACAACACCCTACACTACCCAAACACCACTGCACTACCCTAAACCCTAAAACACAACCCCTACACTACACAAACACCACTGCACTACCCTAAACCCCAAAACACTACACCAGCACAATTCCCTACACTACCCAAACACAACTGCACTACCCTAAACCCAAAATCTACCCCCAGCACAACCCCCTACACTACACAAACACCACTGTACTACCCTAAACCCTAAAACACTACCCCCAGCACGACACCCTACACTACCGAAACACCACTGCACTACCCTAAACCCTAAATCACGACCCCTATACCAACAAACACCACTGCACTACCCTATACCCTAAAACACTACCCCAGCACGACCCCGTACACTACACAAGCACCACTGCACTACCCTAAACTCTAAAACACTACCCCAGCATGACACCCTACACTACCCAAACACCACTGCACTACCCTAAACCCTAAAACACGACCCCTACACTAACACCACTGCACTACCCTAAACCCTAAAACACTACCCCCAGCATGACCCCCTACACTACCCAAACACCACTGCACTAATCTAAACACTAAAACACGACCCCTACACAACATAAACACCACTGCACTACCCTCTACCCTAAACCACTAACCCCAGCAGGACTCCCTACACTACACAAACACCACTGCTCTACCCTAAACCCTAAAAGACTAACCCAGCATGACCCCCTCACAACACAAACACCACTGCACTACCCTAAACCCTAACTCTACCCCCAGCATGACTCCCTACACTACCCTCAGCATGACCCCCTACTCTACACAAACACCACTGCACTACCCTAAACCCTAAAACACTATCCCCTACACTACCCAAACACCACTGCACTACCCTAAACCCTAACACACGACCCCCTACACTACATAAACACCACTGCACTACCCTAAACCCTAAATCTACTCCCAGCATGACCCCTACACTACCCAAACACCACTGCACTACCCTAAAACACGACCCACAGCATGACACCCTACACTACCCAAACATAACTGCACTACCCTAAACCCTAAAACACTATCCCCAGCACGACTCCCTACACTACCCTAAAACACTACCCCCAGCACGACTCCCTGCACTACCCACACACCACTGCACTACCCTAAACCCTAAGTCTACCCCAGCATGACCCCCTACACTATACAAACACCACTGCAATACCCGAAACCTTTAAACACTATCCCAAGCACGACCCCCTTCACTACCCAAACACAACTGCACTACCCTAAACCCAAAAACACTACCCCAGCACGACACCTACACTACCCAAGCACCACTGCACTACCCTAAACCCTAAAACATGACCCTCTACACTACACAAACACCACTGCACTACCCTAAACCCTAAAACACTACCCCCAGCATGACCCCTTAGACTACAAAAAAACACCACTGCACCACCCTAAAACACTACGCCAGCACTACCCCTACACTACCCAAACACCACTGCACTACCCTAAATCCTAATACACTACCCCAGCACGACCCCCTACACTACACAAACACCACTGCACTACCCTAAAACACTACCCCCAGCACAACCCCCTACACTACCTAAACACCACTGCACTATCCTAAACCCTAAAACACTCCCCCCAGCACGACCCCCTACACTACCCAAACACCACTGCACAACTCTAAACCCTAAATCTACCCCAGCACGACCCCCTCCACCACACAAACACCACTGCACAACCCTAAACCAACTACCCCAGCATGTCCCCTATACTACACAAAGACCACTCCACTATCATAAACCCTAAAACACTACCCCAGCACTACCCCCTACACTACCACACACCACTGCACTACCGTAAACCCTAAAACACTACCCCAGCATGACCCCCTACACTAAACAAGCACCACTGAACTACCCTAAACCATAAAACACTACCCCAGCACGAATCCCTACACGACCCAAACATAACTGCACTACCCTAAACCCTAAATCTACCCCTAGCACAACCCCTACACTACACAAACCCCACTGCACTACCCTTAACCCTGAGACACTACCCCCAGCATGACCCCCTTCACTAGCCGAACACCACTGCACTACCGTAAACCCTAAAACACGACCCCTACACTACACTAACACCACTGCACTACCCTAAACCCTAAAACACTACCCCAGCATGACCCCCCACACTACCCAAACACCAATGCACTACCCTAAACCCTAAAACACTACCCCAGCACAACCCCCTACACTACACCAACACCACTGCACTACCCTAAAACACTACCCCCTACCCTAGACAAACAGCACTGCACTACCCTAAACCCTAAAACACTATCCCAATCACGACCCCCTACACTACAAAAACACCACTGTACTACCCTAAACCCTAAAACGCTACCCTAGGACGACCCCCTTCACTACCCAAACACCACTTCACTACCCTAAACCCTAAAGCACTACCCCCAGCACGACCCCCTACACGACTCAAACAACTGCACTACCCTAAACACTAAATCTACCTCCAGCACAACCCCCTACACTACCAATTACCACTGCACTACCCTAAACCCTAAAACACTACCCCCAGCAAGACACCCACACAACCCAAACATAACTGCACTACCCTAAACCCTAAAACACTACCCCCAGCACGACCTCCTACACTAGCCGAACACCACTGCACTACCCTAAACCCTAAAACACGACCCCTACACTACACAAACACCACTGCACTACCCTAAACCCTAAAACACTACGCCCAGCACGACTCCCTACACTACCCAAACACCACTGGACTATCCTAAACCCTAAAACACGACCCCTACACTACACAAACACCACTGCACAACCCTAAAACCCTAAATATACCCCCATCATGAACCCCTAAACTACACAAACACCACTACACTACCCCAACCCTAAAACACTACCCCCAGCACTACGCCCTACACAACCCAAACACCACTGGACTATCCTAAACCCTAAAACACTACCCCCAGCACTACTTCCTACAATACACAAGCACCACTGCACTACCCTAAACCCTGAAACACGACCCCTACACTACACAAACACCGCTGCACTACCCTAAACCCTAAAACACTACTCCCAGCACGACTCCCTGCACTACCCAAGCAACTGTACTACCCTATACCCTAAATCTACCCCAGCACAACCCCCTACACTACACAAACACCACTGCACTGCCCTAAACCCAAAAACACTACCCCAGCACGACCCCCTTCACTACCCAAACACAACTGCACTACACTAAACTCAAAAACACTACCTCCAGCACAACCCCCGGCACTACCGAAACACCACTGCACTACCCTAAACTATAAAACACGACCCGTACACTACACAAACACCACGGCACTACCCTAAAACACTACCCCCAGCATGACCCCCTAGACAACCCAAACACCACTACTCTACCCTAAACCCTTAAACACTACCCACAGCACGACCCCGTACACTACACAAATACCACTGCACTACCCTAAACCCTAAAACACCACCCCAGCACAACCCCCTACACTACCAAACACCACTGCACTACCCTAAACCCTAAAACAGTACCCCAGCACAAACCCCTACACTACCCAAGCACCACTGCACTGCCCTAAACCACGACCCCCTACACAACCCAAAGACCACTGCACTACCCTGAACCCTACAACACTACCCCCTACACTGCACAAACACCACTGCAGTACCCTAAACCCTAAAACACTACCCCAGCATGACACCCCACACTACCCAAACACCAATGCACTACCCTAAACCCTAAAACACTACCCCCAGCACAACCCCCTACACTACACCAACACCACTGCACTACCCTAAAACACTACCCCCTACCCTAGACAAACAGCACTGCACTACCCTAAACCCTAAAACACTATACCCAGCACTACCCCCTACACTACACAAACACCACTGGACCACCCTAAACCCTAAATCTACTCCCAGCATGACGCCCTACACTACACAAGCACCACTGCACTACCCTAAACCCTAAAACACTACCCCCAGCACGACACCCTACACTACCCAAACACCACTTCACTACCCTAAACCCTTAAACACTACCCCCAGCACGACCCCCTACACGACTCAAACAACTGCACTACCCTAAACACTAAATCTACCTCCAGCACAACCCCCTACACTACCAAACACCACTGCGCTACCGTAAACCCTAAAATACTACCCCAGCAAGACACCCACACTACCCAAACATAACTGCACTACCCTAAACCCTAAAACACTACCCCCAGCACGACCTCCTACACTAGCCGAACACCACTGCACTACCCTAAACCCTAAAACACGACCCCTACACTACACAAACACCACTGCACTACCCTAAAACCTAAAACACTACTCCCAGCACGACTCCCTACACTACCCAAACACAACTCCACTATCATAAACCCTAAATCTACCCCTAGCACAACCCCCTACACTACACAAACCCCACTGCACTACCCTAAACCCTAAAACACTACCCCCGGCACGACCCCAAACACTACACAAACACCACTGCACAACCCTAAATCCTAAATATACCCCCAGCATGACCCCCTAAACTAAACAAACACCACTACACTACCCCAACCCTAAAACACTACCCCCAGCACTACGCCCTACACTACCCAAACACCACTGGACTATCCTAAACCCTAAAACACTACCCCCAGCACGACTTCCTACAATACACAAGCACCACTGCACTACCCTAAACCCTAAAAAACGACCCCTACACTACACAAACACCACTGCACTACCCTAAACCCTAAAACACTACTCCCAGCACGACTCTCTGCACTACCCAAGCAACTGTCCTACCCTAAACCCTAAATCTACCCCAGCACAACCCCCTACACTACACAAACACCACTGCACTGCCCTAAACCCAAAAACACTACCCCCAGCACGACCCCCTGCACTACCCAAACACCACTGCACTACCCTAAACTATAAAACACGACCCCGTACACTACACAAACACCACTGCACTACCCTAAAACACTACCCCCAGCATGACCCCCTTGACAATCCAAACACCACTGCGCTACCCAAAACCCTTAAACACTACCCACAGCATGACCCTGTACACTACACAAATACCACTGCACTACCCTAAACCCTAAAACACTACCCCCAGCACTATGCCCTTGACTATCCAAACACCACTGCACTACCCTAAACCCTAAAACAGTACCCCCAGCACAACCCCCTACACTGCACAAACCCCACTGCACTACCTTAAACCCTAAAACACTACCCCCTGCACCACTCCCAACACTACACAAACACCACTGCACAACCCTAAACCCTAAATATACCCCCAGCATGACCCCCTAAACTACACAAACACGACTGCACTACCCCAACCCTAAAACCCTACCCCAAGCACGACCCTCTTCACTATCCAAACACAACTGCACTACACTAAACTCAAAAACACTACCCCAGCACGACCCCCTGCACTACCCAAACAGCACTGCAATACCCTAATCTAAAAAACACGACCCCCTACACTACACAAACACCACTGCACTACCCTAAACCCTAAAACACTACCCCCAGCATGACCCCCTAGACTACCCAAACACCACTGCACTACCCTAAACCCTAAAACACTATCCCCAGCACGACCCCGCACACTACACAAATTCCACTGCACTATTCTAGACCCTATCTACCCCCAGTATGACCCCCTACACTGCCCAAACACCACTGCACTACACTAAACCTCTACCCCAGCATGCCCCCTACACTACACAAACACCACTGCACTACCCTAAACCATCAAACACTACCCCAGCACGAACCCCGACACTACAAAAGCACCATTGCACTATCCTAAACCCTAAAACACTACACCCAGCACGACCCCCTACACTACCCAAACACGACTGCTCTACCCTAAACCCTAAAACACGACCCCTACACTACGCAAACACCACTGCACTACCCTAAACCCTAAAACACTACCCCCAGCATGACTCCCTACACTACCCAAACACAACTACACTACCCTAAACCCTAAATCTACCGCCAGCACGACCCCGTTCAATACACAAACACCACTGCACTACCCTAAACCCTAAAACACAACCCCAGCATGACCCCCTAGACTACCCAAACACCACTGCACTACCCTAAACCCTAAAACACTACCCCAGCACTACCCCCTACACTACCCAAACACCACTGCACTACCCTAAATCCTAAAACACTACCCCAGCACGACCCCCTACACTACACAAACACCACTGCCCTACGCTAAAACACTACAACCAGCACGACCCCCTACACTACCCAAACACCACTGCACTATCCTAAACCCTAAATCTACCCCCAGTACGACCCCCTACAGCACACAAACACCACTGCACTACCCTAAACCACTACCCCAGCATGTCCTCTACACTACACAAACACCACTGCACTACAATAAACCCTAAAAGACTACCCCAGCACCACCCCCTACATTACACAAGCACCACAGATCTACCCTAAACCCTAAAAAACTACCCCCAGTACGACACCCTACATGACCCAAACATAACTGCATTACCCTAAACCCTAAATCTACCCCCAGTACGACCCCCTACACCACACAAACACCACTGCACTACCCTAAACTACTACCCCAGCATGCCCCCCTACACTACACAAACACCATTGCACTACCATAAACCCTCAATCACTACCCCCAGCACGACCCCCTACACTACACAAGCACCACTGCACTACCCTAAACCCTAAAACACTACCCCAGCATGACCCCCTCCACTACACAAGCACCACTGCACTACCCTAAACCACTACCCCAGCATGTCCCCTACACTACACAAACACCACTGCACTATCATAAACTTTAAAACAGTACCCCAGCACTACCCCTACACTACCAAACACCACTGCACTTCCCTAAACCCTAAATTACTACCCCCAGCACGACCCCTAAACTACCCAAATACCACTGCACTATCCTAAACCCTAAAACACTACCCCCAGCACTATGTCCTACACTACCCAAACACCACTGAACTACCCTAAACCCTAAAACTCTAACCCCAGTACGAACCCCTACACTACCCAAACATTACTGCACAACTCTAAACCCTAAATCTACCCCAAGTACAACCCCCTACAGGACACAAACACCACTGCACTACCCTAAAACACTACCCCAGCATGTCCCCCTACACTACACAAACACCAATGCACTACCATAAACCCTCAAACACTACCCCCAGCATGACCCCCTACACTACACAAGCACCACTGCACTACCCTAAAACCTAAAACACTACCCCAGCACGACCCCCTACACTACACAAGCACCTCTGCACTACCCTAATTCCTAAAACACTATCCCAGCACTACACCCTACACTACCCAACCACCACTGCACTACTCTAAACCCTATAACACTCTCCCCAGCACGACTCCCTACACTAACCAAACACCACTGCACTGTTCTAAACCCTAAATCTACCCCCAATATGACCCCCTACACTACCCAAACACCACTGTAATACCCTAAACCACTACCCCAGTACGCCCCCCTACACTACCCAAACACCACTGCACCACTGCACTACCCTAAACCATAAAACACTACCCCCAGCATGACCCCCACACTACACAAACACCACCACACTACCCTAAAGCACTATCCCCAAACACCACTGCACTATCCTAAACCCTAAAACACGACCCCCTACACTACATAAACACGACTGCACTACCCTAAACCCTAAATCTACTCCCAGCATGACCCCCTACACTACACAAGCACCACTGTACTAACCTAAACCCTAAAACACTAACCCAGCACGACCCCCTTCACTACCCAAACACAACTGCACTACCCGAAACCCTAAAACACTACCCCCAGCACGACCCCCTACACTACCTGAACACCACTGCACTACCCTAAACCCTAAAACGCGACCACTACACTACACAAACACCACTGCACTACCCTAAACCACTACTCCCAGCACGACTCCCTACACTTCCCAAACACAACTGCACTATCCTAAACCCTAAATCTATCCCTAGCACAACCCCCTACACTGCACAAACCCCACTGCACTACCCTAAACCCTAAAACACTACCCTCTGCACGACCCCCTACACTACACAAACACCACTGCACTACCCCAAACCCTAATTATAACCCCAGAGTGACCACCTACAGTACACAAACACCACTGCACTACCCCAACCCTAAAACACTATCCCAAGCACGACCCCCTTCACTGCCCAAACACCACTGCACTACCCTAAACTATAAAACACGACCCCCTACACTACACAAATACCACTGCACTACCTTAAACCCTAAAACACTATCCCCAGCATGACCCCCAAGACTACCCTAACACCACTGCACTACCCTAAACCCTAAAACACTACCCCCAGCACGACCCCCTAAACTACAGAAGCACCACTGCACTACCCTAAACCCTAAAACACTGTCCCCCAGCACGACCCCGTACACTACCCAAACACCAATGCACTACCCTAAACCACTAGCCCAGCACGCCCGCTACACTACACAAACACCACTGCACTACCCTAAACCCTCAAACACTACCCCCAGCACGTCCCCTACACTACCCAAACACCACTGCACTACCCTAAACCCTAAAACACAACCCCTACACTACACAAACACCACTGCACTACCCTAAACCCCAAAACACGACCCCAGCACGATTCCCTACACTACCCAAACACAACTGCACTACCCTAAACCCAAAATCTACCCCCAGCACAACCCCCTACACTACACAAACACCACTGTACTACCCTAAACCCTAAAACACTACCCCCAGCACGACACCCTACACTACACAAACACCACTGCACTACCCTAAAGCACTATCACCTACACTACCCAAACACCACTGCACTATCCTAAACCCTAAAACACGACCCCCTACACTACATAAACACGACTGCACTACCCTAAACCCTAAATCTACTCCCAGCATGACCCTCTACACTACAAAAGCACCACTACACTACACTACCCTAAACCCTAAAACACTACCCCAAGCACGACCCCCTACACTAGACAAACACCACTGTACTAACCTAAACCCTAAAACACTAACCCAGCACGACCCCCTTCACTACCCAAACAAAACTGCACTACCCGAAACCCTAAAACACTACCCCCAGCACGACCCCCTACACTACCTGAACACCACTGCACTACCCTAAACCCTAAAACGCGACCACTACACTACACAAACACCACTGCACTACCCTAAACCACTACTCCCAGCACGAATCTCTACACTTCCCAAACACAACTGCACTATCCTAAACCCTAAATCTACCCCTAGCACAACCCCCTACACTGCACAAACACCACTGCACTACCCCAAACCCTAATTATAACCCCAGAGTGACCACCTACAGTACACAAACACCACTGCACTACCCCAACCCTAAAACACTACCCCAAGCACGACCCCCTTCACTACCCAAACACAACTGCACTACACTAAACTCAAAAACACTACCCCATCACGACCCCCTACACTACCCAAACACAACTGCACTACACTAAACTTAAAAACACTACCCCAAGCACGACCCCCTTCACTACCCAAACACAACTGCACTACACTAAACTCAAAAACACTACCCCATCACGACCCCCTACACTACCCAAACACCACTGCACTACCCTAAACTATAAAACACGACCCCCTACACTACACAAATACCACTGCACTACCTTAAACCCTAAAACACTACCCCCAGCATGACCCCCAAGACTACCCTAACACCACTGCACTACCCTAAACCCTAAAACACTACCCCCAGCACGACCCCTACACTACAGAAGCACCACTGCACTACCCTAAACCCTAAAACACTGTCCCCAGCACGACCCCGTACACTACCCAAACACCACTGCACTACCCTAATCCACTACCCCAGCACACCCGCTACACTACCCAAACACCACTGCACTACCCTAAACCCTAAAGCACAACCCCTACACTACACAAACACCACTGCACTACCCTAAACCCCAAAACACGACCCCAGCACGATTCCCTACACTACCCAAACACAACTGCACTACACTAAACCCAAAATCTACCCCCAGCACAACCCCCTACACTACACAAACACCACTGTACTACCCTAAACCCTAAAACACTACCCCCAGCACGACACCCTACACTACCCAAACACCACTGCACTACCCTAAACCCTAAAACACGACCCCTATACTAACAAACACCACTGCACTACCCTAAACACTAAAACACTACCCCAGCACGACCCCGTACACTACACAAGCACCACTGCACTACCCTAAACCCTAAAACACTACCGCCCAGCATGACACCCTACACTACCCAAACACCACTGCACTACCCTAAACCCTAAAACATGACCCCTACACTAACACCACTGCACTACCCTAAACCCTAAAACACTACCCCCAGCATGACCCCCTACACTACACAAACACCACTGCACTACCCTAAACCCTAAAACACTAGCCCCAGCACGACCCCACATACTACACAAATACCACTGCGCTACCCTAAACCCCTACCCCAGCATGTCCCCCTACACTACACAAACACCACTGCACTACCCTAAACCCTAAAACACGACCCCCAGCACAACTCTCTACACAACCCAAACAACTGCACTACCCTAAACCCTAAATCTACCCCCAGCACGACCCCCTTCACTACCCAAACACAACTGCACTACCCTAAACCGAAAAACACTACACCAGCATGACCCCTACACTACCCAAACACCACTGCACTACCCTTAACCCTAATACACGACCCCCTACAGTATACAAACACCACTGCACTACCCTAAAACACTACCCCTACACTACACAAATACCACTGCACTACCATCAACCCTAAAACACTATACCCAGCACTACCCCCTACACTACACAAACACCACTGCACTACCCTAAATCTACTCCCAGTATGACCCCCTACAGTACAGAAGCACCACTGCACTACCATAAACCCGAAATCACTACCCCCAGCACGACACCCTACAGTACCTAAACACCACTGCACTACCCTAAACCCTAAAACACTACCCCCAGCACGACTCTCTACACGACCCAAACAACTGCACTACCCTAAACCCTAAATCGACCCCCAGCACAACCCCCTACAGTACCTAAACACCACTGCACTACCCTAAACCCTAAAACACTACCCCCAGCACGACTCTCTACACGACCCAAACAACTGCACTACCCTAAACCCTAAATCGACCCCCAGCACAACCCCGTACACTACACAAACACCACTGCACTACCCTAAACCCTAAAACACTACCCCCAGCACGACCCCGTTCACTACACAAACACCACTGCACTGCCTTAAACCCTAAAACACTACCCCCAGCATGACCCCCTACACTACACAAACACCACTGCATTACCCCAAACCCTAAAACACTATCCCAAGCACGACCCCCTACACTACAAAAACACCACTGTACTACCCTAAACCCTAAAACACTACCCCAGGACGACCCCATTCACTACCCAAACACAACTGCACTACCCTGAACTCTAAAACACTACCCCCAGCACGACACTCTACACGAACCAAACACCTGCACTATCCTAAAAACTAAATCTACCCCCAGCACAACCCCCTACACTACACAAACACCACTGCACTACCCAAAACCCTAAAACACTACCTCCAGCATGACCCCCGACACTACACAAACACCACTGCACTACCCTAAACCCTAAAACTCTAGCCCCAGCACGACCCCATATACTACACAAATACCACTGCGCTACCCTAAACCCCTACCCCAGCATGTCCCCTACACTACACAAACACCACTGCACTACCCTAAACCCTAAAACACGACCCCCAGCACAACTCTCTACACGACCCAAACAACTGCACTACCCTAAACCCTAAATCTACCCCCAGCACAACCCCCTACACTACACAAACACCACTGCACTACCCTAAACCCCAAAACACTACCCCCAGCACGACCCCGTTCACTACACAAATACCACTGCACTGCCTTAAAACCTAAAACACTACCCCCAGCACGACCCCGTATACTACACAAATACTACAGCGCTACCCTAAACCACTACCCCAGCATGTCCCCCTACACTACACAAACACCACTGCACTATCATAAACCTTATAACACTACCCCAGCACTACCCCTACACTACCAAACACCACTGCACTACCCGAAACCCTAAAACACTACCCCAGCACGACCCCCTATACTACCTGAACACCACTGCACTACCCTAAACCCTAAAACGCGACCACTACACTACACAAACACCTCTGCACTACCCTAAACCACTACTCCCAGCACGACTCCCTACACTTCCCAAACACAACTGCACTATCCTAAACCCTAAATCTACCCCTAGCACAACCCCCTAAACTGCACAAACCCCACTGCACTACCCTAAACCCTAAAACACTACCCTATGCACGACCCCCTACACTACACAAACACCACTGCACTACCCCAAACCCTAAATATAACCCCAGAGTGACCGCCTACACTACACAAACACCACTGCACTACCCCAACCCTAAAACACTACCCCAAGCACGACCCCCTTCACTACCCAAACACAACTGCACTACACTAAACTCAAAAACACTACCCCCAGCACGACCCCCTACACTGCCCAAACACCACTGCACTACCCTAAACTATAAAACACGACCCCCTACACTAGACAAATACCACTGCACTACCTTAAACCCTAAAACACTACCCCCAGCATGACCCGCAAGACAACCCAAACACCACTGCACTACCCTAAACTCTAAAAAAACTACCCCCAGCACGACCCCCTACACTACAGAAGCACCACTGCACTGCCCTAAACCCTAAAACACTATCCCCCAGCACGACCCCGTACACTGCCCAAACACCACTGCACTACCCTAAACCACTACCCCTGCATGCCCCCTACACTACACAAACGCCACTTCACTATCCTAAACCCTCAAACACTACCCCCAGCACGACCCTCTACACTACACAAGCACCACTGCACTACCCTAAACCCTAAAACACAACCCCTACACTACACAAACACCACTGCACTACCCTAAACCCCAAAACACTACCCCCAGCATGATTCCCTACACTACCCAAACACAACTGCACTACCCTAAACCCCAAAACACTACCCCCAGCATGACACCCTACACTACCCAAACACCACTGCACTACCCTAAACCCTAAAACATGACCCCTACACTAACACCACTGCACCACCCTAAACCCTAAAACACTACCCCCAGCATGACCCCCTACACTACACAAACACCACTGCACTACCCTAAACCCTAAAACACTAGCCCCAGCACGACCCCACATACTACACAAATACCACTGCGCTACACTAAACCCCTACCCCAGCATGTCCCCCTACACTACACAAACACCACTTCACTACCCTAAACCCTAAAACACGACCCCCAGCATCTACCCCCAGCACAACCCCCTACACTACACAAACACCACAGTACTACCCTAAACCCTAAAACACTACCCTCAGCATGACACCCTACACTACCCAAACACCACTGCACTACCCTAAACCCTAAAACACAACCCCTATACTAACAAACCCCACTGCACTACCCTAAACACTAAAACACTTCCCCAGCACAACCCCGTACACTACACAAGCACCACTGCACTACCATAAACCCTAAAACACTACCCCCAGCATGACACCCTACACTACCCAAACACCACTGCACTACCCTAAACCCTAACACACGACCCCTACACTAACACCACTGCACTACCCTATACCCTAAAACACTACCCACAGCATGACCCCCTACACTACACAAACACCACTGCACTACTCTAAACCCTAAAACACTTCCCCCAGAACGACCCCCTACACTACCCACACACCACTGCACAACCCTAAACCCTAAAACATGACCCCTACACAACATAAACACCACTGCACTACCCTATACCCTAAACCACTAATGTCAGCACGATTCCCTACACTACACAAACACCACTGCACTACCCTAAACTCTAAATCACTACCCCCAGCACGACACCCTACAGTACCTAAACACCACTGCACTACCCTAAACCCTAAAACACTACCCCCAGCATGACTCTCTACACGACCCAAACAACTGCACTACCCTAAACCCTAAATCGACCCTCAGCACAACCCCCTACAGTACACAAACACCACTGCACTACCCTAAACCCTAAAACACTACCACCAGCATGACCCCGTTCACTACACAAACACCACTGCACTGCCTTAAACCCTAAAACACTACCCCCAGCATAACCCCCTACACTACACAAACACCACTGCACTACCCTAAACCCTAAAACACTAGCCCCAGCACGACCCCATATACTACACAAATACCACTGCGCTACCCTAAACCGCTACCCCAGCATGCCCCCCTACACTACACAAACACCACTGCCCCACCCCAAACCCTAAAACACTATCCCAAGCACGACCCCCTACACTACACAAACACCACTGCACTACCCTAAACCCTAAAACACTACCCCCAGCATGAACCCCTACACTACACAAACACCACTGCACTACCCAAAACCCTAAAACACTACCCCCAGCATGACCCCCTACACTACACAAACACCACTGCACTACCCTAAACCCTAAAACACTAGCCCCAGCACGACCCCATATACTACACAAATACCACTGCGCTACCCTAAACCCCTACCCCAGCATGTCCCCCTACACTACACAAACACCACTGCAAAACCCCAAACCCTAAAACACTATCCCAAGCACGACCCCCTACACTACAAAAACACCACTGTACTACCCTAAACCCTAAAACACTACCCCAGGACGACCCCCTTCACTACCCAAACACAACTGCACTACCCTAAACCCTAAAACACGACCCCCAGCACAACTCTCTACACGACCCAAACAACTGCAGTACCCTAAACCCTAAATACGCCCCCAGCACAACCCCCTACACTACACAAACACCACTGTACTACCCTAAACCCCCAAAACACTACACCCAGCATGACCCCGTTCACTACACAAATACCACTGCACTGCCTTAAACCCTAAAACACTACCCCCAGCACGACCCCGTATACTACACAAATACTACAGCGCTACCCTAAACCACTACCCCTGCATGTCCCCCTACACTACACAAACACCACTGCACTATCATAAACCTTAAAACACTACCCCAGCACTACCCCTACACTACCAAACACCACTGCACTACCCGAAACCCTAAAACACTACCCCCAGCACGACCCCCTACACTACCTGTACACCAGTGCACTACCCTAAACCCTAAAACGTGACCACTACACTACAAAAACACCACTGCACTACCCTAACCCCTACTCCCAGCACGACTCCCTACACTTCCCAAACACAACTGCACTATCCTAAACCCTAAATCTACCCCTAGCACAACCCCCTACACTGCACAAACCCCACTGCACTGCCCTAAATCCTAAAACACTACCCTCTGCACGACCCCCTACACTACACAAACACCACGGCACTACCCCAAACCCTAAATATAACCCCAGAGTGACCCCCTACACTACACAAACACCACTGCACTACCCCAACCCTAAAACACTACCCCAAACACGACCCCCTTCACTACCCAAACACAACTGCACTACACTAAACTCAAAAACACTACCCTCAGCACGACCCCCTACACTGCCCAAACACCACTGCACTACCCTAAACTATAAAACACAACCCCCTACACTACACAAATACCACTGCACTACCTTAAACCCTAAAACACTACCCCCAGCACGACCCCCTACACTACAGAAGCACCACTGCACTACCCTAAACCCTAAAACACTATCCCCCAGCACGACCCCGTACACTACCCAACCACCACTGCACTACCCTAAACCACTACCCCAGCACGCCCCCTACAATACACAAACACCACTGCACTACCCTAAACCCTCAAACACTACCCCCAGCACAACCCCCTACACTACACAAACAACACTGTACTACCCTAAACCCTAAAACACTACCCCCAGCACGACACCCTACACTACCCAAACACCACTGAACAACCCTAAACCCTAAAACACAACCCCTATACTAACAAACACCACTGCACTACCCTAAACACTAAAACACTACCCCTGCACGACCCCGTACACTACACAAACACCACTGCACTACCCTAAACCCTAAAACACGACCCCTACACTAACACAACTGCACTACCCTAAACCCTAAAACACTACCCCCAGCATGACCCCCTACACTACACAAACACCACTGCACTACCCTAAACCCTAAAACACTAGCCCCAGCACGACCCCATATACTACACAAATACCACTGCGCTACCCTAAACCCCTACCCCAGCATGTCCCCCTACACTACACAAACACCACTGCACTACCCTAAACCCTAAAACATGACCCCCAGCACAACTCTCTACACAACCCAAACAACTGCACTACCCTAAACCCTAAATCTACCCCCAGCACAACCCCCTACACTACACAAACACCACTGCACTACCCTAAACCCCAAAAACACTACCCCCAGCACGACCCCGTTCACTACACAAATACCACTGAACTGCCTTAAACCCTAAAACACTACCCCCAGCACGACCCCGTATACTACACAAATACTACAGCGCTACCCTAAACCACTACCCCAGCATGTCTCCCTACACTACACAAACACCACTGCACTATCATAAACCTTAAAACACTACCCCAGCACTACCCCTACACTACCAAACACCACTGCACTACCCTAAACCTTAAAACACTACCCCCAGCACGAACCCCTACACTACCTGAACACCACTGCACTACCCTAAACCTTAAAACGTGACCACTACACCACACAAACACCACTGCACTACCCTAAACCACTACTCCCAGCATGACTCCCTACACTTCCCAAACACAACTGCAGTATCCTAAACCCTAAATCTACCCCTAGCACAACCCCCTACACTGCACAAACCCCACTGCACTACCCTAAACCCTAAAACACTATCCCAAGCACGACCCCCTACACTACAAAAACACCACTGTACTACCCTAAACCCTAAAACACTACCCCATGAGGACCCCCTTCACTACCCAAACACAACTGCACTACCCTAAACCCTAAAACACGACCCCCAGCACAACTCTCTACACGACCCAAACAACTGCAGTACCCTAAACCCTAAATACACCCCCAGCACAACCCCATACACTACACAAACACCACTGTACTACCCTAAACCCCAAAAACACTACACCCAGCACGACCCCGTTCACTACACAAATACCACTGCACTGCCTTAAACCCTAAAACACTACCCCCAGCACGACCCCGTATACTACACAAATACTACAGCGCTACCCTAAACCACTACCCCTGCATGTCCCCCTACACTACACAAACACCACTGCACTATCATAAACCTTAAAACACTACCCCAGCACTACCCCTACACTACCAAACACCACTGCACTACCCGAAACCCTAAAACACTACCCCCAGCACGACCCCCTACACTACCTGTACACCAGTGCACTACCCTAAACCCTAAAACGTGACCACTACACTACAAAAACACCACTGCACTACCCTAACCACTACTCCCAGCACGACTCCCTACACTTCACAAACACAACTGCACTATCCTAAACCCTAAATCTACCCCAGCACAACCCCCTACACTGCACAAACCCCACTGCACTGCCCTAAACCCTAAAACACTACCCTCTGCACGACCCCCTACACTACACAAACACCACGGCACTACCCCAAACCCTAAATATAACCCCAGAATGACCCCCTACACTACACAAACACCACTGCACTACCCCAACCCTAAAACACTACCCCAAACACGACCCCCTTCACTACCCAAACACAACTGCACTACACTAAACTCAAAAACACTACCCTCAGCACGACCCCCTACACTGCCCAAACACCACTGCACTACCCTAAACTATAAAACACAACCCCCTATACTACACAAATACCACTGCACTACCTTAAACCCTAAAACACTACCCCCAGCATGACCCCCAAGACTACCCAAACACCACTGCACTACCCTAAACGCTAAAACACTACCCCCAGCACGACCCCCTACACTACAGAAGCACCACTGCACTACGCTAAACCCTAAAACACTATCCCCCAGCACGACCCCGTACACTACCCAACCACCACTGCACTACCCTAAACCACTACCCCAGCACGCCCACTACACTACACAAACACCACTGCACTACCCTAAACCCTCAAACACTACCCCCAGCACGACCCCCTACACTACCGAAACACCACTGCACTACCCAAAACCCTAAAACACAATCCCTACACTTCAAAAACACCACTGCACTATCCTAAACCCCAAAACACTACCCCAGAACTATTCCCTACACTACCCAAACACAACTGCACTACCCTAAACCCAAAATCTACCCCCAGCACAACCCCCTACACTACACAAACAACACTGTACTACCCTAAACCCTAAAACACTACCCCCAGCACGACACCCTACACTACCCAAACACCACTGAACAACCCTAAACCCTAAAACACAACCCCTATACTAACAAACACCACTGCACTACCCTAAACACTAAAACACTACCCCTGCACGACCCCGTACATTACACAAACACCACTGCACTACCCTAAACCCGAAAAAACACTACCCCTACACTAACACCACTGCACTACCCAAAACCCTAAAACACTACCCCCAGCATGACCCCTACACTACACAAACACCACTGCACTACCCTAAACCCTAAAACACTACCCCCAGCACGACCCCGTATACTACACAAATACTACAGCGCTACCCTAAACCTCTACCCCAGCATGTCCCCCTACACTACACAAACACCACTTCACTATCATAAACCTTAAAACACTACCCCAGCACAACCCCTACACTACCAAACACCACTGCACTACCCGAAACCCTAAAACACTACCCCCAGCACGACCCCCTACACTACCTGAACACCACTGCACTACCCTAAACCTTAAAACGCGACCACTACACTACACAAACACCACTGCACTACCCTAAACCACTACTCCCAGCACGACTCCCTACACTTCCCAAACACAACTGCACTATCCTAAACCCTAAATCTACCCCTAGCACAACCCCCTATACTGCACAAACCCCACTGCACTACCCTAAACCCTAAAACACTATCCCAAGCACGACCCCCTACACTACAAAAACACCACTGTACTACCCTAAACACTAAAACACTACCCCATGACGACCCCCTTCACTACCCAAACACAACTGCACTACCCTAAACCCTAAAACACGACCCCCAGCACAACTCTCTACACGTCCCAAACAACTGCACTACCCTAAACCCTAAATATACCCCCAGCGCAACCCCCTACACTACACAAACACCACTGTACTACCCTAAACCCCAAAAACACTACACCCAGCACGACCCCGTTCACTACACAAATACCACTGCACTGCCTTAAACCCTAAAACACTACCCCCAGCACGACCCCGTATACTACACAAATACTACAGCGCTACCCTAAACCACTACCCCTGCATGTCCCCCTACACTACACAAACACCACTGCACTATCATAAACCTTAAAACACTACCCCAGCACTACCCCTACACTACCAAACACCACTGCACTACCCGAAACCCAAAAACACTACCCCCAGCACGACCCCCTACACTACCTGTACACCAGTGCACTACCCTAAACCCTAAAACGTGACCACTACACTAAAAAACACCACTGCACTACCCTAACCACTACTCCCAGCACCACTCCCTACACTTCCCAAACACAACTGCACTATCCTAAACCCTAAATCTACCCCTAGCACAACCCCCTACACTGCACAAACCCCACTGCACTGCCCTAAACCCTAAAACACTACCCTCTGCACGACCCCCTACACTACACAATTACCACTGCACTACACTAAACTCAAAAACACTACCCTCTGCACGACCCCCTACACTACACAAACACCACGGCACTACCCCAAACCCTAAACATAACCCCAGAGTGACCCCCTACACTACACAAACACCACTGCACTACCCCAACCCTAAAACACTACCCCAAACACGACCCCCTTCACTACCCAAACACAACTGCACTACACTAAACTCAAAAACACTACCCCCAGCACGACCCCCTACACTGCCCAAACACCACTGCACTACCCTAAACTATAACACACAACCCCCTACACTACACAAATACCACTGCACTACCTTAAACCCTAAAACACTACCCTCAGCATGACCCCCAAGACTACCCAAACACCACTGCACTACCCTAAACGCTAAAACACTATCCCCAGCACGACCCCCTACACTACAGAAGCACCACTGCACTACCCTAAACCCTAAAACACTATCCCCCAGCACGAACCCGTACACTACCCAACCACCACTGCACTACCCTAAACCACTATCCCAGCACGCCCCCTACACTACACAAACACCACTGCACTACCCTAAACCCTCAAACACTACCCCCAGCACGACCCTCTACACTACCGAAACACCACTGCACTACCCTAAACCCTAAAACACAATCCCTACACTACACGAACACCACTGCACTACCCTAAACCCCAAAACACTACCCCAGAACTATTCCCTACACTACCCAAACACAACTGCACTACCCTAAACCCAAAATCTACCCCCAGCACAACCCCCTACACTACACAAACAACACTGTACTACCCTAAACCCTAAAACACGACCCCTACACTAACACCACTGCACTACCCTAAACCCTAAAACACTACCCCCAGCATGACCCCCTACACTACACAAACACCACTGCACTACCCTAAACCCTAAAACACTAGCCCCAGCACGACCCCATATACTACACAAATACCACTGCGCTACCCTAAACCCTAAAACACTACCCCCAGCACGACACCCTACACTACCCAAACACCACTGCACTACCCTAAACCCTAAAACACGACCCCTACACTAATACCACTGCACTACCCTAAACCCTAAAACACTACCCCCAGCATGACCCCCTACACTACACAAACACCACTGCACTACCCTAAACCCTAAAACACTAGCCCCAGCACGACCCCATATACTAAACAAATACCACTGCGCTACCCTAAACCCCTACCCCAGCATGTCCCCTACACTACACAAACACCACTGCACTACCCTAAACCCTAAAACATGACCCCCAGCACAACTCTCTACACAACCCAAACAACTGCACTACCCTAAACCCTAAATCTACCCCCAGCACAACCCCCTACACTACACAAACACCACTGCACTACCCTAAACCCCAAAAACACTACCCCCATCATGACCACGTTCACTACACAAATACCACTGCATTGCCTTAAACCCTAAAACACTACCCCCAGCACGACCCCGTATACTACACAAATACTACAGCGCTACCCTAAACCACTACCCCAGCATGTCCCCCTACACTACACAAACACCAATGCACTATCATAAACCTTAAAACACTACCCCAGCACTACCCCTACACTACCAAACACCACTGCACTACCTGAAACCCTAAAACACTACCCCCAGCACGACCCCTACACTACCTGAACACCACTGCACTACCCTAAACCCTAAAACGCGACCACTACACTACACAAACACCACTGCACTACCCTAAACCACTACTCCCAGCACGACTCCCTACACTTCCCAAACACAACTGCACTATCCTAAACACTAAATCTACCCCTAGCACAACCCCCTACACTGCACAAACCCCACTGCATTACCCTAAACCCTAAAACACTGCCCTCTGCACGACCCCCTACACTACACAAACACCACTGCACTACCCCAAACCCTAAATATAACCCCAGAGTGACCCCCTACACTACACAAACACCACTGCACTACCCCAACCCTAAAACACTACCCCCAGCATGACCCCCTACACTGCCCAAACACCACTGCACTACCCTAAACTATAAAACACGACCCCCTACACTACCCAAACACCATTGCACTACCCTAAACCCTAAAACACAACCCCTACACTACACAAACACCACTGCACTACCCTAAACCCCAAAACACTACCCCAGCACGATTCCCTACACTACCCAAACACAACTGCACTACCCTTAACCCAACATCTACCCCCAGCACAACCCCCTACACTACACAAACACCACTGTACTACCCTAAACCCTAAAACACTACCCCCAGCACGACACCCTACACTACCCAAACACCACTGCACTACCCTAAACCCTAAAACACGACCCTTATACTAACAAACACCACTGCACTACCCTAAACACTAAAACACTACCCCAGCACGACCCGGTACACTACACAAGCACCACTGCACTACCCTAAACCCTAAAACACTACCCCCAGCACGACACCCTACACTACCCAAACACCACTGCACTACCCTAAACCCTAAAACACGACCCCTACACTAACACCACTGCACTACCCTAAACCCTAAAACACTACCCCCAGCATGACCCCCTACACTACACAAACACCACTGCACTACTCTAAACCCTAAAACTCTTCCCCCAGAACGACCCCCTTTCACTACACAAACACCACTGCACAACCCTAAAGCCTAAAACATGACCCCTTCACAACATAAACACCACTGCACTACCCTATACCCTAAACCACTAACCCCAGCACGATTCCCTACACTACACAAACACCACTGCACTACCCTAAACCCTAAAAGACTACCCCAGCAAGACCCCCTTACAACACAAACACCACTGCACTACCCTAAACCCTAAATCTACCCCCAGCATGACTCCCTACACTACCCTCAGCATGACCCCCTACTCTACACAAACACAACTGCACTACCCTAAACCCCAAAACACTACCCCAGCACCACCCCTACACTACCCAAACACCACTGCACTACCCTAAACCCTAAAACACGACCCCCTACAGTACACAAACACCACTGCACTACCCTAAAACACCACCCCCTACACTACAGAAACACCACTGCACTACCCTCAACCCTAAAACACTATACCCAGCACTACCCCTACACTACACAAACACTACTGCACTACCCTAAATCTACTCCCAGTATGACCCCCTACACTACACAAGCACCACTGCACTACCCTAAACCCTAAATCACTACCCCAAGCACGACACCCTACAGTACCTAAACACCACTGCACTACCCTAAACCCTAAAACACTACCCCCAGCATGACTCTCTACACGACCCAAACAACTGCACTACCCTAAACCCTAAATCTACCCCCAGCACCAGCCCCTACACTACACAAATACCACTGCACTGCCTTAAACCCTAAAACACTACCCCAGCATGACCCCCTACACTACACAAACACCACTGCACTACCCCAAACCCTAAAACACTATCCCAATCACGACCCCCTACACTACAAAAACACCACTGTACTACCCTAAACCCTAAAACACTACCCTAGGACGACCCCCTTCACTACCCAAACACAACTGCACTACCCTGAACTCTAAAACACTACCCCCAGCATGACTCTCTACACGACCCAAACAACTGCACTATCCTAAACCCTAAATCTACCCCCAGCACGAACCCCTACACTACACAAACACCACTGCACTACCCTAAACCCTAAAACACTACCCCCAGCATGACCCCCTACACTACACAAACACCACTGCACTACCCTAAACGCTAAAACACTAGCCCCAGCACGACCCCATATACTACATAAATACCACTGCGCTACCCTAAATCACTACCCCAGTATGTCCCCCTACAATACACAAACACCACTGCACTATCATAAACCTTAAAACACTACCCCAGCACTACCCCTACACTACCAAACACCACTGCACTACCCAAAACCCTAAAACACTACCCCCAGCACGACCACCTACACTACCTGAACACCACTGCACTACCCTAAACCCTAAAACGCGACCACTACACTACACAAACACCACTGCACTACCCTAAACCACTACTTCCAGCACGACTCCCTACACTACCCAAACACAACTGCACTATCCTAAACCCTAAATCTACCCCTAGCACAACCGCCTACACTACACAAACACCACTGCACTACCCTAAACCCTAAAACACTACCCTCTGCACAACCCCCTACACTACACAATCACCACTGCACTACCCCAACCTTAAAACACTACCCCAAGCACGACCCCCTTCACTACCCAAACACAACTGCACTACACTAAACTCAAAAACACTACCCCAGCACGACCCCCTACACTGCCCAAACACCACTGCACTACACTAAACTATAAAACACGACCCCCTACACCACACAAATACCACTGCACTACCTTAAACCCTAAAACACTACCCCCAGCATGACCCCCAAGACTACCCAAACACCACTGCACTACCCTAAACCCTAAAACACTACCCCCAGCACGACCCCCTACACTACCCAAACACCACTGCACTACCCTAAACCACTACCCCAGCACGCCCCTACACTACACAAACACCACTGCACTACCCTAAACCCTCAAACACTACCCCCAGCACGACCCCCTACACCACACAAGCACCACTGCACTATTGTATACCCTAAAACACTACACCCAGCACGACACCCTACACTACCCAAACTCCACTGCACTACCCTAAACCCTAAAACACAACCCCTACACTACACCAACACCACTGCACTATGCTAAACCCCAAAACACTACCCCAGCACGATTCCCTACACTACCCAAACACAACTGCACTACCCTAAACCCAAAATCTACCCCCAGCACAACCCCCTACACTACACAAACACCACTGTACTACCCTAAACCCTAAAACACTACCCCCAGCACGACACCCTACACTACCGAAACACCACTGCACTACCCTAATACCCTAAACCCTAAATCACGACCCCTATACTAACAAACACCACTGCACTACCCTAAACCCTAAAACACTACCCCAGCACAACCCCGTACACTACACAAGCACCACTGCACTACCCTAAACTCTAAAACACTACCCCAGCACGACACCCTACACTACCCAAACACCACTGCACTACCCTAAACCCTAAAACACGACCCCTACACTAACACCACTGCACTACCCTAAACCCTAAAATACTACCCCCAGCATGACTCCCTACACTACACAAACACCACTGCACTAATCTAAACACTAAAACACTTCCCCCAGAACGACCCCCTACACTACCCAAACACCACTGCACAACCCTAAATCCTAAAACACGACCCCTACACAACATAAACACCACTGCACTACCCTGTACCCTAAACCACTAACCCCAGCACGACTCCCTACACTACACAAACACCACTGCTCTACCCTAAACCCTAAAAGACTAACCCAGCATGACCCCCTCACAACACAAACACCACTGCACTACCCTAAACCCTAACTCTACCCCCAGCATGACTCCCTACACTACCCTCAGCATGACCCCCTACTCTACACAAACACCACTGCACTACCCTAAACCCTAAAACACTATCCCCTACACCACCCAAACACCACTGCACTACCGTAAACCCTAAAACACGACCCCCTATACTACATAAACACCACTGCACTACCCTAAACCCTAAATCTACTCCCAGCATGACCCCTACACTACCCAAACACCACTGCACTACCCTAAAACACGACCCCCAGCATGACACCCTACACTACCAAAACATAACTGCACTACCCTAAACCCTAAAACACTATCCCCAGCACGACTCCCTACACTACCCTAAAACACTACCCCCAGCACGACCCCCTACACTACCCACACACCACTGCACTACCCTAAACCCTAAATCTATCCCAGCATGACGCCCTACACTAGACAAACACCACTGCACTACCCAAAACCCTTAAACACTATCCCAAGCACGACCCCCTTCACTACCCAAACACAACTGCACTACCCTAAACCCAAAAACACTACCCCAGCACGACCCCTACACTACCCAAGCACCACTGCACTACCCTAAACCCTAAAACATGACCCTCTACACTACACAAACACCACTGCACTACCCTAAACCCTAAAACACTATCCCCAGCATGACCCCTTAGACTACAAAAAACACCACTGCACCACCCTAAAATACTACGCCAGCACTACCCCTACACTACCCAAACACCACTGCACTACCCTAAATCCTAAAACACTACCCCAGCACGACCCCCTACACTACACAAACACCACTGCACTACCCTAAAACACTACCCCCAGCACGACCCCCTACACTACCTAAACACCACTGCACTATCCTAAACCCTAAAACACTACCCCCAGCACGACCCCCTACACTACCCAAACACCACTGCACAACTCTAAACCCTAAATCTACCCCTAGCACGACCCCCTCCACCACACAAACACCACTGCACAACCCTAAACCAACTACCCCAGTATGTCTCCTATACTACACAAACACCACTCCACTATCATAAACCCTAAAACACTACCTCAGCACTACCCCCTACACTACCACACACCACTGCACTACCCTAAACCCTAAAGCACTACCTCAGCACAACCCCCTACACTACACAAGCACCACTGAACTACCCTAAACCATAAAACACTACCCCCAGCACGACTCCCTACACGACCCAAACATAACTGCACTACCCTAAACCCTAAATCTACCCCTAGCACAACCCCTACACTACACAAACCCCACTGCACTACCCTTAACCCTGAGACACTACCCCCAGCATGACCCCCTTCACTAGCCGAACACCACTGCACTACCGTAAACCCTAAAACACGACTCCTACACTACACTAACACCACTGCACTACCCTAAACCGTAAAACACTACCCCAGCACGACTCCCTACATTACCCAAACACAACTGCACTACCCAAAACCCTAAATCTACCCCTAGCACAACCCCCTACACTACACAAACCCCACTGCACTACCCTAAACCCTAAGACACTACCCCTAGCACGACCCCCTTCACTACCCAAACACAACTGCACTACCCTAAACCCAAAAACACTACCCCAAGCACGACCCCTTACACTACCCAAACACCACTGCACTACCCTAAACTTTGACCGCCTACACTACCCAAAGACCACTGCACTACCCTAAACCATAAAACACTACCCCCAGCACGACTCCCTACACGACCCAAACATAACTGCACTACCCTAAACCCTAAATCTACCCCTAGCACAACCCCTACACTACACAAACGCCACTGCACTACC
This sequence comes from Triturus cristatus, assembly GCF_964204655.1. Classification (NCBI taxonomy): domain Eukaryota; kingdom Metazoa; phylum Chordata; class Amphibia; order Caudata; family Salamandridae; genus Triturus; species Triturus cristatus. The sequence goes on along the minus strand of NC_140579.1, from coordinate 618,310,369 downwards.
CTTAACCCTGAGACACTACCCCCAGCATGACCCCCTTCACTAGCCGAACACCACTGCACTACCGTAAACCCTAAAACACGACCCCTACACTACACTAACACCACTGCACTACCCTAAACCCTAAAACACTACCCCAGCACGACTCCCTACATTACCCAAACACAACTGCACTACCCAAAACCCTAAATCTACCCCTAGCACAACCCCCTACACTACACAAACCCCACTGCACTACCCTAAACCCTAAGACACTACCCCTAGCATGACCACCTTCACTACCCAAACACAACTGCACTACCCTCAACCAAAAAACACTACCCCAAGCACGACCCCTTACACTACCCAAACACCACTGCACTACCCTAAACTTCGACCCCCTACACTACCCAAAGACCACTGCACTACCCTAAACCCTAAAACACTACCCTTACACTACACAAACACCACGGCACTACCCTAAACCCTAAAACACTACCCCCAGCAGTACACCCTATACTACCCAACCACAACTGCACTATCCTAAATCCTAAATCACTACCCCCAACAGGACCCCCTGCATTACACAAACACCTCTACACTACCCTAAACCACTACCCCAGCACGAACCCCTACACTGCACAAACACTACTGCACTACCCTAAACCCTAAAACACTACCCCAGCAGTACCCCCTACACTACCCAAATACCATTGCACTACCCTATACCCTAAAACACTATCCCCTACATTACACAAACACCACTACACTACCCTAAACCCTAAAACACTACCCCAGAATGACCCCCTCACAACACAAACACCACTGCACTACCCTAAACACTAAATCTACCCCCAGCATGACCCCCTACACTACCCAACCACCAATTCACTACTCTAAACCCTAAAACACTACCCCCAGCACGACCCCCTACACTACACCAACACCACAACACTACCCTAAAACACTACACCCTACACAAACAGCACTGCACTACCCTAAACCCTAAATCACTACCCCAAGCACGACCCCCTTCACTACCCAAGCACAACTGCACTACCCTAAATCCTAAAACACTACCCCAGCGCTACCCCCAACACTACCCAAACACCACTGCACTACCCTAAACCCTAAAACACTACCCCAGCACGACCCCCTACACTACACAAGCACCACTGCACTACCCTAATTCCTAAAACACTATCCCAGCACTACACCCTACACTACCCAACCACCACTGCACTACCCTAAACCCTAAACACTATCCCATGCACGACCCCTACACCACCCAAACACCACTGCACCATTCTAAACCCTAAATCTACCCCCATTATGACCCCCTACATTACCCAAACACCACTGCACTACCGTAAACCACTACCCCAGCACGCCCCCCTACACTACACAAACACCACTGCACTACCCTAAACCCTAAAACACTACCCCAGCACAACACCCTACTCTACCCAAACATAACTGCACTACACTAAACCCTAAAACACTACCCCCAGCATGACCCCCTACACTACCCAAACACCACTGCACTGCACTGCCCTAAACCCGAAAACACTACCCCAGCACGAACCCCTACACTACACAAACACCACTGCACTACCCTAAATCCTAAAACACTACCCCCAGCAGGACCCCCTGCATTACACAAACACCTCTGCACTACCCTAAACCACTACCCCAGCACGAACCCCTACACTCCACAAACACCAATGCACTACCCTAAACCCTAAAACACTACCCCAGCAGTACCCTCTACACTATCCAAACACCACTGCACTACCCTAAACCCTAAAACACTACCCCCAGCATGACCCCCTACACTACACAAACACCACTGCACTTCTCTAAACCCTAAAACACTTCCCCCAGAACGAAGCCCTTTCACTACTCAAACACCACTGCACATCCCTAAGCCCTAAAACATGACCCCTACACAACATAAACACCACTGCACTACCCTATACCCTAAACCACTAACCCCAGCACGATTCCCTACACTACACAAACACCACTGCACTACCCTAAACCCTAAAAGACTACCCCAGCAAGACCCCCTTACAACACAAACACCACTGCACTACCCTAAACCCTAACTCTACCCCCAGCATGACTCCCTACACTACCCTCAGCATGACCCCCTACTCTACACAAACACAACTGCACTACCCTAAACCCCAAAACACTACCCCAGCACGACCCCTACACTACCCAAACACCACTCCACTACCCTAAACCCTAAAACACGACCCCCTACAGTACACAAACACCACTGCACTACCCTAAAACACTACCCCCTACACTACACAAACACCACTGCACTACCCTCAACCCTGAAATACTATACCCAGCACTACCCCCTACACTACACAAACACCACTGCACTACCCTAAATCTACTCCCAGTATGATCCCCTACACTACACAAGCACCACTGCACTACCCTAAACCCTAAATCACTACCCCAAGCACGACACCCTACAGTACCTAAACACCACTGCACTACCCTAAACCCTAAAACACTACCCCCAGCACGACTCTTTACACGACCCAAACAACTGCACTACCCTAAACCCTAAATCTACCCCAGCACAAGCCCCTACACTACACAAATACCACTGCACTGCCTTAAGCCCTAAAACACTACCCCAGCATGACCCCCTACACTACACAAACACCACTGCACTACCCCAAACCCTAAAACACTATCCCAATCACGACCCCCTACACTACAAAAACACCACTGTACTACCCTAAACCCTAACACACTACCCTAGGACGACCCCCTTCACTACCCAAACACAACTGCACTACCCTGAACTCTAAAACACTACCCCCAGCATGACTCTCTACACGACCCAAACAACTGCACTATCCTAAACCCTAAATCTACCCCAAGCACAAACCCCTACACTACACAAACACCCCTGCACTACCCTAAACCCTAAAACACTACCCCCAGCATGACCCCCTACACTACACAAACACCACTGCACTACCCTAAACCCTAAAACACTATCCCCAGCACGACCCCATATACTACATAAATACCACTGCGCTACCCTAAACCACTACCCCAGTATGTCCCCCTACACTACACAAACACCACTGCACTATCATAAACCTTAAAACACTACCCCAGCACTACCCCTACACTACCAAACACCACTGCACTACCCGAAACCCTAAAACACTACCCCCAGCACGACCACCTACACTACCTGAACACCACTGCACTACCCTAAACCCTAAAACGCGACCACTACACTACACAAACACCACTGCACTACCCTACACCACTACTTCCAGCACGACTCCCTACACTACCCAAACACAACTGCACTATCCTAAACCCTAAATCTACCCCTAGCACAACCGCCTACACTACACAAACCCCACTGCACTACCCTAAACCCTAAAACACTACCCTCTGCACAACCCCCTACACTACACAATCACCACTGCACTACCCCAAACCCTAAATATAACCCCAGAGTGACCCCCTACACTACACAAACACCACTGCACTACCCCAACCTTAAAACACTACCCCAAGCACGACCCCCTTCACTACCCAAACACAACTGCACTACACTAAACTCAAAAACACTACCCCAGCACGACCCCTACACTGCCCAAACACCACAGCACTACACTAAACTATAAAACACGACCCCCTACACCACACAAATATCACTGCACTACCTTAAACCCTAAAACACTACCCCCAGCATGACCCCCAAGACTACCCAAACACCACTGCACTACCCTAAACCCTAAAACAATACCCCCAGCACGATCCCCTACACTACCCAAACACCACTACACTACCCTAAACCACTACCCCAGCACGCCCCTACACTACACAAACACCACTGCACTACCATAAACCCTCAAACACTACCCCCAGCACAACCCCCTACACTACACAAGCACCACTGCACTATCGTATACCCTAAAACACTACACCCAGCATGACACCCTACACTACCCAAACACCACTGCATTACCCTAAACCCTAAAACACAACCCCTACACTACACAAACACCACTGCACTACCCTAAACCCCAAAACACTACCCCCAGCACGATTCCCTACACTACCCAAACACAACTGCACTACACTAAACCCAAAATCTACCCCCAGCACAACCCCCTACACTACACAAACACCACTGTACTACCCTAAACCCTAAAACACTACCCCCAGCACAACACCCTACACTACCGAAACACCACTGCACTACCCTAAACCCTAAATCACGACCCCTATACTAACAAACACAACTGCACTACCCTAAAACGCTACCCCAGCACGACCCCGTACACTACACAAGCAACACTGCACTACCCTAAACTCTAAAACACTACCCCAGCACGACACCCTACACTACCCATACACCACTGCACTACCCTAAACCCTAAAACACGACCCCTACACTAACACCACTGCACTACCCTAAACCCTAAAACACTACCCCCAGCATGACCCCCTACACTACACAAACACCACTGCACTAATCTAAACACTAAAACACTTCCCCCAGAACGACCCCTACACTACCCAAACACCACTGCACAACCCTAAACCCTAAAACACAACACCTACACAACATAAACACCACTGCACTACGCTATACCCTAAACCACTAACCCCAGCACGACTCCCTACACTACACAAACACCACTGCTCTACCCTAAACCCTAAAAGACTAACCCAGAATGACCCCCTCACAACACAAACACCACTGCACTACCCTAAACCCTAAATCTACACCCAGCATGACCCCTACACTGCCCAAACACCACTGCACAACCCTAAACCCTAAAACACGACCCCTACACAACATAAACACCACTGCACTACGCTATACCCTAAACCACTAACCCCAGCACGACTCCCTACACTACACAAACACCACTGCTCTACCCTAAACCCTAAAACTAACCCAGAATGACCCCCTCACAACACAAACACCACTGCACTACCCTAAACCCTAACTCTACCCCCAGCATGACTCCCTACACTACCCTCAGCATGACCCCCTACTCTACACAAACACCACTGCACTACCCTAAACCCTAAAACACTATCCCCTACACTACCCAAACACCACTGCACTACCCTAAAACACGACCCCCAGCATGACACCCTACACTACCCAAACATAACTGCACTACCCTAAACCCTAAAACACTATCCCCAGCACGACTCCCTACACTACCCTAAAACACTACCCCCAGCACGACCCCCTACACTACCCACACACCACTGCACTACCCTAAACCCTAAATCTAACCCAGCATGACGCCCTACACTATACAAACACCACTGCACTACCCAAAACCCTTAAACACTATCCCAAGCACGACCCCCTTCACTACCCAAACACAACTGCACTACCCTAAACCCAAAAACACTACCCCAGCACGACCCCTACACTACCCAAGCACCACTGCACTACCCTAAACCCTAAAACATGACCCTCTACACTACACAAACACCACTGCACTACCCTAAACCCTAAAACACTACCCCCAGCATGACCCCTTAGACTACAAAAAAACACCACTGCACCACCCTAAAACACTACACCAGCACTACCCCTACACTACCCAAACACCACTGCACTACCCTAAATCCTAAAACACTACCCCAGCACGACCCCCTACACTACACAAACACCACTGCACTACCCTAAAACACTACCCCCAGCACGACCCCCTACACTACCTAAACACCACTGCACTATCCTAAACCCTAAAACACTACCCCCAGCACGACCCCCTACACTACCCAAACACCACTGCACAACTCTAAACCCTAAATCTCCCCCCAGCACGACCCCCTCCACCACACAAACACCACTGCACAACCCTAAACCAACTACCCCAGTATGTCCCCTATACTACACAAACACCACTCCACTATCATAAACCCTAAAACACTACCCCAGCACTACCCCCTACACTACCACACACCACTGCACTACCCTAAACCCTAAAACACTACCCCAGCACGACCCCCTACACTACACAAGCACCACTGAACTACCCTAAACCATAAAACACTACCCCCAGCACGACTCCCTACATGACCCAAACATAACTGCACTACCCTAAACCCTAAATCTACCCCTAGCACAACCCCTACACTACACAAACCCCACTGCACTACCCTTAACCCTGAGTCACTACCCCCAGCATGGCCCCCTTCACTAGCCGAACACCACTGCACCACCTTAAACCCTAAAACACGACTCCTACACTACACTAACACCACTGCACTACCCTAAACCGTAAAACACTACCCCAGCACGACTCCCTACATTACCCAAACACAACCTCACTACCCAAAACCCTAAATCTACCCCTAGCACAACCCCCTACACTACACAAACCCCACTGCACTACCCTAAACCCTAAGACACTACCCCTAGCACGACCCCCTTCACTACCCAAACACAACTGCACTACCCTAAACCCAAAAACACTACCCCAAGCACGACCCCTTACAGTACCCAAACACCACTGCACTACCCTAAACTTCGACCCCCTACACTACCCAAAGACCACTGCACTACCCTAAACCCTAAAACACTACCCTTACACTACACAAACACCACGGCACTACCCTAAACCCTAAAACACTACCCCCAGCAGTACACCCTACACTACCCAAACACAACTGCACTGCCCTAAACCTGAAAACACTAGCCCAGCACGAACCCCTACACTACACAAACACCACAGCACTACCCTAAATCCTAAAACACTACCCCCAGCAGGACCCCCTGCATTACACAAACACCTCTACACTACCCTAAACCACTACCCCAGCACGAACCCCTACACTGCACAAACACCACTGCACTACCCTAAACCCTAAAACACTACCCCAGCAGTACCCCCTACACTACCCAAATACCACTGCACTACCCTAAACCCTAAAACACTACCCCCAGCACGACCCCCTTCGCTACCCAAACACCATTACATTACCCTAAACCACAACCCACTACACTACCCAAAGATCACTGCACTACCCTATACCCTAAAACACTATCCCCTACATTACACAAACACCACTACACTACCCTAAACCCTAAAACACTACCCCAGAATGACCCCCTCACAACACAAACACCACTGCACTACCCTAAACACTAAATCTACCCCCAGCATGACCCCCTACACTACCCAACCACCAATGCACTACTCTAAACCCCAAAACACTACCCCCAGCACGACCTCCTACACTACACCAACACCACAACACTACCCTAAAACACTACCCCCTACACTACACAAACAGCACTGCACTACCCTAAACCCTAAAACACTACCCCAAGCACGACCCCCTTCACGACCCAAGCACAACTGCACTACCCTAAATCCTAAAACACTACCCCAGCGCTACCCCCAACACTACCCAAACACCACTGCACTACCCTAAACCCTAAAACACTACCCCAGCATGACCCCCTACACTACACAAGCCACTGCACTACCCTAATTCCTAAAAGACTATCCCAGCACTAAACCCTACACTACCCAACCACCACTGCACTACCCTAAACCCTAAACACTATCCCCTGCACAAACCCCTACACTACCCAAACACCACTGCACCATTCTAAACCCTAAATCTACCCCAGTATGACCCCCTACACTACCCAAACACCACTGCACTACCCTAAACCACTACCCCAGCACGCCCCCCTACACTACACAAACACCACTGCACTACCCTAAACCCTAAAACACTACCCCCAGCACAATACCGTACTCTACCCAAACATAACTGCACTACACTAAACCCTAAAACACTACCCCAGCATGACCCCCTACACTACCCAAACACCACTGCACTGCACTGCCCTAAACCCGAAAACATTACCCCAGCACGAACCCCTACACTCCACAAACACCTCTGCACTACCCTAAATCCTAAAACACTACCCCCAGCAGGACCCCCTGCATTACACAAACACCTCTGCACTACCCTAAACCCTAAAACACTACCCCAGCAGTACCCTCTACACTATCCAAACACCACTGCACTACCCTAAAACCTAAAACACTACCCCCAGCACGACCCCCTTCACTACCCAAACACCATTGTATTACCCTAAACCACAACCCCCTGCACTACCCAAAGATCACTGCACTACCCTATACCCTAAAACACTATCCCCTACACTACACAAACACCACTACACTACCCTAAACCCTAAAACACTACCCCAGCATGACCCCCTCACAACACAAACACCACTGCACTACGCTAAACACTAAATCTACCCCCAGCATGACACCTACACTACCCAAACACCAATGCACTACCCTAAACCCTAAAACACAACCCCCAGCACGACCCCCTACACTACACCAACACCACAACACTACCCTAAAACACTACCCCCTACACTACACAAACAGCACTGCACTACCCTAAACCCTAAAACACTAACCCAAGCACGACCCCCTTCACTACCCAAGCACAACTGCACTACCCTAAATCCTAAAACACTACCCCAGCGCTAACCCCAACACTACCCAAACACCACTGCACTACCCTAAACTCTAAAACACTACCCCAGCACGACCCCCTACACTAGCCAAACACCACTGCACTACCCTAAACCATAAAACACTGCCCCCAGCACGACCCCTACTCCACACAAACACCACTGCACTACCCTAATCCCTAAAACATTACCCCAGAATGACCCCCTCACAACACAAACACCACTGCAATACCCTAAACCCTAATTTTACACCCAGCATGACTTCCTACACTACCCAAACACCACTGCACTACCCTAAACCCTAAAACACGACCCCCTACACTACACAAACTCCACTGCGCTACCCTAAACCCTAAAACACTACCCCAGCACTACCCCCTACACTACCACACACCACTGCACTACCCTAAACCCTAAAATACTACCCCAGCACGACCCCCTACACTACACAAGCACCACTGAACTACCCTAAACCATAAAACACTACCCCCAGCACGACTCCCTACATGACCCAAACATAACTGCACTGTCCTAAAACACTACCCCCTACACTACACAAACACCACTGCACTACCCTCAACCTAAAACACTATACCCAGCACTACCCCCTACACTACACAAACACCACTGCACTACCCTAAATCTACTCCCAGTATGACCACCTACACTACACAAGCACCACTGCACTACCCTAAACCCTAAATCACTACCCCAAGCACGACACCCTACAGTACCTAAACACCACTGCACTACCCTAAACCCTAAAACACTACCCCCAGCACGACTCTCTACACGACCCAAACAACTGCACTACCCTAAACCCTAAATCTACCCCCAGCACAAGCCCCTACACTACACAAATACCACTGCACTGCCTTAAACCCTAAAACACTACCCCAGCATGACCCCCTACACTACACAAACACCACTGCACTACCCCAAGCCCTAAAACACTATCCCAATCACGACCCCCTACACTACAAAAACACCACTGTACTACCCTAAACCCTAAAACACTACCCTAGGACGACCCCCTTCACTACCCAAACACAACTGCACTACCCTGAACTCTAAAACACTACCCCCAGCATGACTCTCTACACGACCCAAACAACTGCACTATCCTAAACCCTAAATCTACCCCCAGCACAAACCCCTACACTACACAAACACCACTGTACTACCCTAAACCCTAAAACACTACCCCCAGCATGATCCCCTACACTACACAAACACCACTGCACTACCCTAAACCCTAAAACACTAGCCCCAGCACGACCCCATATACTACATAAATACCACTGCGCTACCCTAAACCACTACCCCAGTATGTCCCCCTACACTACACAAACACCACTGCACTATCATAGACCTTAAAACACTACCCCAGCACTACCCCTACACTACCAAACACCACTGCACTACCCAAAACCCTAAAACACTACCCCCAGCACGACCACCTACAATACCTGAACACCACTGCACTACCCTAAACCCTAAAACGTGACCACTACACTACACAAACACCACTGCACTACCCTACACCACTACTTCCAGCACGACTCCCTACACTACCCAAACACAACTGCACTATCCTAAACCCTAAATCTACCCCTAGCACAACCGCCTACACTACACAAACCCCACTGCACTACCCTAAACCCTAAAACACTACCCTCTGCACAACCCCCTACACTACACAATCACCACTGCACTACCCCAAACCCTAAATATAACCCCAGAGTGACTCCCTACACTACACAAACACCACTGCACTAACCCAACCTTAAAACACTACCCCAAGCACGACCCCCTTCACTACCCAAACACAACTGCACTACACTAAACTCAAAAACACTACCCCAGCACGACCCCTACACTGCCCAAACACCACTGCTGTGGTAAATATTTAAATTACCTGTACTATTTTTTATGCGGTAAAGTCTAGTAAGAATAACTCAGTCAAAATAAGAGGCAGAATCCGTGGTATTAGAGGTTCTGAAAAGGACTTTATTCCTTACAAAGGAATTATGGTTCGAACCAGGCAGTCATATTCCATCACCACGAAGGTTCAGGAAGGGATCAGCAATACATTATTGACAAGTAACAATATATATATGAGAAGCATTGCATTAAGACAGATGCAGGAGGCGTAACAGCTGATAATACAGATAAGAATACACATACGTAATGAAAATAGGCGTAAATACAGGCGTATACTAGAAACGTCATTTAAAATGATGTCACAAGTGGGTGGATCCATAAGAGAATCCTGCAGTGTCAGCAGAAATATTTGGCAGAGATGCGCGCGCAGCCGCATGACGTGTGATTGACGTGTAACTAGAGGGTGAAGGGGAATTGACATTTAGCTCTACATGTGGAGACAGAAGTCTGGGGTGTCAGGACAACCTAGTCCTAAATCGTATCTAATATCTTGTGTTTAAGGAACTATATTATCTGGAAGGAAAGGTCTTCTCGGACAGATCCATTTCTATACTGACTGTTAGTGCGTGTACAGGCGTCTATGTGTCTACATGAGATGCGAGGGGGCAGGAATCTTCCCTGGTAACAAGGGCTATGAATTACTTGCATAAAGACAGCGAGGCCGGCCCCTTTGCTCGGTAGCTAGAAGGATGTTTACCTGAACTACTAGACAGGAATGCATCGGATGAGGAGCGGAGCAGATAACTTGAAGGCTGAATACAGTTTTTGGCAGGCAACAGGCCGCGTCAGGCACCGTTAGCCGCGCAGGGAGTAGGACAGAGTTCATGGATACAGATGCGGGTCCAGGCTGGAGCATTCAGAGGCAGAAGCAGGAAAAAGGCTCGATGGCAGAATTCAGGGCCTACCTTGCCAGAGCTGTAAAACGTAAAAAGTGTACCATATAAAGTCGGTGGCCAATCATACTTAGGAACGGAATATCTGGCCCATTCATGGCAGATATGAAAGAGTACATATTAACGTTGGACACGATTGTATTTGCGTCTTCATAGCTTGAAGTGGAGGGAACATACATGTACTTGTAGCATGTACATGGAGCCGTTGGGGTCTAAGATAGGGGACACAATTGACCATAAAAATTCATATTCCCTCACTGCACTACACTAAACTATAAAACACGACCCCCTACACCACACAAATATCACTGCACTACCTTAAACCCTAAAACACTACCCCCAGCATGACCCCCAAGACTACCCAAACACCACTGCACTACCCTAAACCCTAAAACACTACCCCCAGCACGACCCCCTTCACTACCCAAACACCACTACACTACCCTAAACCACTACCCCAGCACGCCCCTACACTACACAAACACCACTGCACTACCCTAAACCCTCAAACACTACCCCCAGCACAACCCCCTATACTACACAAGCACCACTGCACTATCGTATACCCTAAAACACTACACCCAGCATGACACCCTACACTACCCAAACACCACTGCATTACCCTAAACCCTAAAACACAACCCCTACACTACACAAACACCACTGCACTACCCTAAACCCCAAAACACTACCCCCAGCACGATTCCCTACACTACCCAAACACAACTGCACTACACTAAACCCAAAATCTACCCCCAGCACAACCCCCTACACTACCGAAACACCACTGCACTACCCTAAACCCTAAATCACGACCCCTATACTAACAAACACAACTGCACTACCCTAAAACGCTACCCCAGCACGACCCCGTACACTACACAAGCAACACTGCACTACCCTAAACTCTAAAACACTACCCCAGCACGACACCCTACACTACCCATACACCACTGCACTACCCTAAACCCTAAAACACGACCCCTACACTAACACCACTGCACTACCCTAAACCCTAAAACACTACCCCCAGCATGACCCCCTACACTACACAAACACCACTGCACTAATCTAAACACTAAAACACTTCCCCCAGAACGACCCCCTACACTACCCAAACACCACTGCACAACCCTAAACCCTAAAACACAACACCTACACAACATAAACACCACTGCACTACGCTATACCCTAAACCACTAACCCCAGCACGACTCCCTACACTACACAAACACCACTGCTCTACCCTAAACCCTAAAAGACTAACCCAGAATGACCCCCTCACAACACAAACACCACTGCACTACCCTAAACCCTAACTCTACCCCAAGCATGACTCCCTACACTACCCTCAGCATGACCCCCTACTCTACACAAACACCACTGCACTACCCTAAACCCTAAAACACTATCCCCTACACTACCCAAACACCACTGCACTACCCTAAAACACGACCCCCAGCATGACACCCTACACTACCCAAACATAACTGCACTACCCTAAACCCTAAAACACTATCCCCAGCACGACTCCCTACACTACCCTAAAACACTACCCCCAGCACGACCCCCAACACTACCCACACACCACTGCACTACCCTAAACCCTAAATCTAACCCAGCATGACGCCCTACACTATACAAACACCACTGCACTACCCAAAACCCATAAACACTATCCCAAGCACGACCCCCTTCACTACCCAAACACAACTGCACTACCCTAAACCCAAAAACACTACCCCAGCACGACCCCTACACTACCCAAGCACCACTGCACTACCCTAAACCCTAAAACATGACCCTCTACACTACACAAACACCACTGCACTACCCTAAACCCTAAAACACTACCCCCAGCATGACCCCTTAGACTACAAAAAAACACCACTGCACCACCCTAAAACACTACACCAGCACTACCCCTACACTACCCAAACACCACTGCACTACCCTAAATCCTAAAACACTACCCCAGCACGACCCCCTACACTACACAAACACCACTGCACTACCCTAAAACACTACCCCCAGCACGACCCCCTACACTACCTAAACACAACTGCACTATCCTAAACCCTAAAACACTACCCCCAGCACGACCCCCTACACTACCCAAACACCACTGCACAACTCTAAACCCTAAATCTACCCCCAGCACGACCCCCTCCACCACACAAACACCACTGCACAACCCTAAACCAACTACCCAAGTATGTCCCCTATACTACATAAACACCACTCCACTATCATAAACCCTAAAACACTACCCCAGCACTACCCCCTACACTACCACACACCACTGCACTACCCTAAACCCTAAAACTCTACCCCAGCACGACCCCCTATACTACACAAGCACCACTGAACTACCCTAAACCATAAAACACTACCCCCAGCACGACTCCCTACACGACCCAAACATAACTGCACTACCCTAAACCCTAAATCTACCCCTAGCACAACCCCTACACTACACAAACCCCACTGCACTACCCTTAACCCTGAGTCACTACCCCCAGCATGGCCCCCTTCACTAGCCGAACACCACTGCACCACCGTAAACCCTAAAACACGACCCCTACACTACACTAACACCACTGCACTACCCTAAACCGTAAAACACTACCCCAGCACGACTCCCTACATTACCCAAACACAACCTCACTACCCAAAACCCTAAATCTACCCCTAGCACAACCCCCTACACTACACAAACCCCACTGCACTACCCTAAACCCTAAGACACTACCCCTAGCACGACCCCCTTCACTACCCAAACACAACTGCAGTACCCTAAACCCAAAAACACTACCCCAAGCACGACCCTTTACACTACCCAAACACCACTGCACTACCCTAAACTTCGACCCCCTACACTACCCAAAGACCACTGCACTACCCTAAACCCTAAAACACTACCCTTACACTACACAAACACCACAGCACTACCCTAAACCCTAAAACACTACCCCCAGCAGTACACCCTACACTACCCAAACACAACTGCACTGCCCTAAACCTGAAAACACTAGCCCAGCACGAACCCCTACACTACACAAACACCACAGCACTACCCTAAATCCTAAAACACTACCCCCAGCAGGACCCCCTGCATTACACAAACACCTCTACACTACCCTAAACCACTACCCCAGCACGAACCCCGACACTGCACAAACACCACTGCACTACCCTAAACCCTAAAACACTACCCCAGCAGTACCCCCTACACTACCCAAATACCACTGCACTACCCTAAACCCTAAAACACTACCCCCAGCACGACCCCCTTCACTACCCAAACACCATTGCATTACCCTAAACCACAACCCACTACACTACCCACAGATCACTGCACTACCCTATACCCTAAAACACTATCCCCTACATTACACAAACACCACTACACTACCCTAAACCCTAAAACACTACCCCAGAATGACCCCCTCACAAAACAAACACCACTGCACTACCCTAAACACTAAATCTACCCCCAGCATGACCCCCTACACTACCCAACCACCAATGCACTACTCTAAACCCCAAAACACTACCCCCAGCACGACCCCCTACACTACACCAACACCACAACACTACCCTAAAACACTACCCCCTACACTACACAAACAGCACTGCACTACCCTAAACCCTAAAACACTACCCCAAGCACGACCCCTTCACTACCCAAGCACAACTGCACTACCCTAAATCCTAAAACACTACCCCAGCGCTACCCCCAACACTACCCAAACACCACTGCACTACCCTAAACCCTAAAACACTACCCCAGCATGACCCCCTACACTACACAAGCACCACTGCACTACCCTAATTCCTAAAAGACTATCCCAGCACTACACCCTACACTACCCAACCACCACTGCACTACCCTAAACCCTAAACACTATCCCCTGCACAAACCCCTACACTACCCAAACACCACTGCACCATTCTAAACCCTAAATCTACCCCCAGTATGACCCCCTACACTACCCAAACACCACTGCACTACCCTAAACCACTACCCCAGCACGCCCCCTACACTACACAAACACCACTGCACTACCCTAAACCCTAAAACACTACCCCCAGCACAACACCGTACTCTACCCAAACATAACTGCACTACACTAAACCCTAAAACACTACCCCAGCATGACCCCCTACACTACCCAAACACCACTGCACTGCACTGCCCTAAACCCGAAAACATTACCCCAGCACGAACCCCTACACTCCACAAACACCACTGCACTACCCTAAATCCTAAAACACTACCCCCAGGAGGACCCCCTGCATTACACAAACACCTCTGCACTACCCTAAACCCTAAAACACTACCCCAGCAGTACCCTCTACACTATCCAAACACCACTGCACTACCCTAAACCCTAAAACACTACCCCCAGCACGACCCCCTTCACTACCCAAACACCATTGCATTACCCTAAACCACAACCCCCTGCACTACCCAAAGATCACTGCACTACCCTATACCCTAAAACACTATCCCCTACGCTACACAAACACCACTACACTACCCTAAACCCTAAAACACTACCCCAGCATGACCCCCTCACAACACAAACACCACTGCACTACCCTAAACACTAAATCTACCCCCAGCATGACCCCTACACTACCCAAACACCAATGCACTACCCTAAACCCTAAAACACAACCCCCAGCACGACCCCCTACACTACACCAACACCACAACACTACCCTAAAACACTACCCCCTACACTACACAAACAGCACTGCACTACCCTAAACCCTAAAACACTAACCCAAGCACGACCCCCTTCACTACCCAAGCACAACTGCACTACCCTAAATCCTAAAACACTACCCCAGCGCTAACCCCAACACTACCCAAACACCACTGCACTACCCTCAACTCTAAAACACTACCCCAGCACGACCCCCTACACTAGCCAAACACCACTGCACTACCCTAAACCATAAAACACTGCCCCCAGCACGACCCCTACTCTACACAAACACCACTGCACTACCCTAATCCCTAAAACATTACCCCAGAATGACCCCCTCACAACACAAACACCCTAAACCCTAATTTTAAACCCAGCATGACTTCCTACACTACCCAAACACCACTGCACTACCCTAAACCCTAAAACACGACCCCCTACACTACACAAACACCACTGCACTACCCTAAACCCTAAAACACTACCCCAGCACTACCCCCTACACTACCACACACCACTGCACTACCCTAAACCCTAAAACACTACCCCAGCACGACCCCCTACACTACACAAGCACCACTGAGCTACCCTAAACCATAAAACACTAACCTCAGCACGACTCCCTACATGACCCAAACATAACTGCACTACCCTAAAACACTACCCCCTACACTACACAAACACCACTGCACTACCCTCAACCCTAAAACACTATACCCAGCACTACCCCCTACACTACACAAACATCACTGCACTACCCTAAATCTACTCCCAGTATGACCCCCTACACTACACAAGCACCACTGCACTACCCTAAACCCTAAATCACTACCCCAAGCACGACACCCTACAGTACCTAAACACCACTGCACTACCCTAAACCCTAAAACACTACCCCCAGCACGACTCTCTACACGACCCAAACAACTGCACTACCCTAAACCCTAAATCTACCCCCAGCACAAGCCCCTACACTACACAAATACCACTGCACTGCCTTAAACCCTAAAACACTACCCCAGCATGACCCCCTACACTACACAAACACCACTGCACTACCCCAAGCCCTAAAACACTATCCCAATCACGACCCCCTACACTACAAAAACACCACTGTACTACCCTAAACCCTAAAACACTACCCTAGGACGACCCCCTTCACTACCCAAACACAACTGCACTACCCTGAACTCTAAAACACTACCCCCAGCATGACTCTCTACACGACCCAAACAACTGCACTATCCTAAACCCTAAATCTACCCCCAGCACAAACTCCTACACTACACAAACACCACTGCACTACCCTAAACCCTAAAACACTACCCCCAGCATGACCCCCTACACTACACAAACTCCACTGCACTACCCTAAACCCTAAAACACTAGCCCCAGCACGACCCCATATACTACATAAATACCACTGCGCTACCCTAAACCACTACCCCAGTATGTCCCCCTACACTACACAATCACCACTGCACTACCCCAAACCCTAAATATAACCCCAGAGTGACTCCCTACACTACACAAACACCACTGCACTACCCCAACCTTAAAACACTACCCCAAGCACGACCCCCTTCACTACCCAAACACAACTGCACTACACTAAACTCAAAAACACTACCCCAGCACGACCCCTACACTGCCCAAACACCACTGCTGTGGTAAATATTTAAATTACCTGTGCTATTTTTTATGCGGTAAAGTCTAGTAAGAATAACTCAGTCAAAATAAGAGGCAGAATCCGTGGTATTAGAGGTTCTGAAAAGGACTTTATTCCTTACAAAGGAATTATGGTTCGAACCAGGCAGTCATATTCCATCACCACGAAGGTTCAGGAAGGGATCAGCAATACATTATTGACAAGTAACAATATATATATGAGAAGCATTGCATTAAGACAGATGCAGGAGGCGTAACAGCTGATAATACAGATAAGAATACACATACGTAATGAAAATAGGCGTAAATACAGGCGTATACTAGAAACGTCATTTAAAATGATGTCA
Organism: Triturus cristatus; assembly: GCF_964204655.1. Taxonomy (NCBI): domain Eukaryota; kingdom Metazoa; phylum Chordata; class Amphibia; order Caudata; family Salamandridae; genus Triturus; species Triturus cristatus. The sequence continues at coordinate 618,292,281 of NC_140579.1, read as the reverse complement.
CAAGTGGGTGGATCCATAAGAGAATCCTGCAGTGTCAGCAGAAATATTTGGCAGAGATGCGCGCGCAGCCGCATGACGTGTGATTGACGTGTAACTAGAGGGTGAAGGGGAATTGACATTTAGCTCTACATGTGGAGAGAGAAGTCTGGGGTGTCAGGACAACCTAGTCCTAAATCGTATCTAATATCTTGTGTTTAAGGAACTATATTATCTGGAAGGAAAGGTCTTCTCGGACAGATCCATTTCTATACTGACTGTTAGTGCGTGTACAGGCGTCTATGTGTCTACATGAGATGCGAGGGGGCAGGAATCTTCCCTGGTAACAAGGGCTATGAATTACTTGCATAAAGACAGCGAGGCCGGCCCCTTTGCTCGGTAGCTAGAAGGATGTTTACCTGAACTACTAGACAGGAATGCATCGGATGAGGAGCGGAGCAGATAACTTGAAGGCTGAATACAGTTTTTGGCAGGCAACAGGCCGCGTCAGGCACCGTTAGCCGCGCAGGGAGTAGGACAGAGTTCATGGATACAGATGCGGGTCCAGGCTGGAGCATTCAGAGGCAGAAGCAGGAAAAAGGCTCGATGGCAGAATTCAGGGCCTACCTTGCCAGAGCTGTAAAACGTAAAAAGTGTACCATATAAAGTCGGTGGCCAATCATACTTAGGAACGGAATATCTGGCCCATTCATGGCAGATATGAAAGAGTACATATTAACGTTGGACACGATTGTATTTGCGTCTTCATAGCTTGAAGTGGAGGGAACATACATGTACTTGTAGCATGTACATGGAGCCGTTGGGGTCTAAGATAGGGGACACAATTGACCATAAAAATTCATATTTCCTCATTCCCTCCTTGTCCCCTACGGACCCTCATGAAATATCCATCTTCATCAATCCATCAATCTGTTCATATAGCATCATTTGTTCTTCTTTCTTCTTCCGGGATCTTGAATGAAAATTTGAAGGCGGGATACACGATGTGGCACACAGACCACAAATCGCTGGCCCACATTGTAGACACAAGCAGCAACTGAATAGTATGAGAAAACCAATACCTAGGAAGGATAGGATCCTCCATCCCCAGGCTGACAACATGCTCCAGAGCCAACCGGACCAAGTCCAGGTGCCTGGGTTCTGATGTATCTGGCTTACGATTTTATGAAGTCGAGTTATGGCTTTATATACTGACGGCGCGTTTTCTGGTATGAAAACACAGCAACTTGATCCGATGATCCTACAAGCTCCGCCCCTATCGGCCAGAATGACGTCAAGGACAAGACGATTTTGAAGAACAACAATCCACATCGCAGACTGCTCCTCTGTTAAGTTGCCTAAGGCGGAAGTAGTTTCATTCACTACTGCTTCAAGGGTTCTAGTTAATCTACGTATTAACTTACTATTAGTGACTGTACCTATGTAGGGAAAGAAACCTTTATTGAAATCTGTGTATTGCTCCCATGCTGTTTCGGTGTAGTCGACAATCGGGAGATCTCTCTGTTGTCTATTGTGTACTAAATGGGTGTTCCTATGATAATCAGGCGGGGCTAGGAAAACAGGTGGCAGAAGGAATGCAATATAACAGGTACCATCCCAATCTAGGGGTAGGCGTATGTATGCGGTGTGACCACAGATGAAGTAGGAGTGACGAGAAGCTCTAAATGTAGATTTGCCTTTATCACTGAATTTTATTACAGTGGTACATTTACTATGGCCCATGTGTATTGAACCATTCTTTCTTACACATAATTCGCCTCTAACTGGAAATACTGACATAGCGGGCAGGATTGGTGTAGCTTCGGATTCAACATTCAGGATCATGAGGTTAAGTGTAAAGTTACCTAATCCATATACTTCATTTTCTAGATCAGTTCCTGTTCTTTTGGGAAGTCCCTCCTTGTTAGGATAGCAGATTTTAAGTAAAACTAGGTTCAGGTTTCCCCATACCCAGTTGTCTTGATAAACTACTGAATTTGAATCTAGGGAATTAATCAAACTAAACCATGCTCCACAGGAGCCATTGTGTGTGAATGGATACGGAAAGAGGGGCAGAACTCCTTTGTATTTCTGATAGGGAGGGAGTCGGCCACATATCCAACAATTTGTAGCATTGCTGGTCTGATGGGAATGATGTAACATACTAATGAATGTGTTGTTGCGCAGCGCAAGTCTATAGGACAACTCATGCGGGGGTAATTCGCTAAAAGAATGTTCGGCAGTAGCATTGAAAGCACGCTTGGAAATAGGGTAATACATGTGTAATAATATACTGGCAATGATAATCAGAAGACTTAGAAAAAACATAATTAACAATGTCACTATGCAGTGACCACGAAGTGATTTACAGTACGTCTGTTTCTTAAGCTGTTTCTGTCTATTTCTCTCTCTATTTCGGTCTAGAGGATACATGTCAGAAACAAATTCAACCGATTCACCTTGGAGAGGACTTAAACAATCGAATTGTCTGACTTGCTAGACCTTAGTTTCAGTTTATAGTTCTCCTTTCCAGTCTTTTCGACCAGGGGGAGTTTTGAGTCAGTCTGTGAGGGAATGTAGGGCTGAAAATTCAAGTCGGATGATAGTCCATGAAACTTTTTGATATGGCTCGAGTGCAACCACCCTTTACGTCCCTCAATCTTCACAGCTGTCCTTGTGGTCAATAAGACGAGTTTAGGTGACTGCCAGCGAGGCTCCAGCGGGTTCCTTCTGTCGAAGTTCCTCACCAGTACCAGGTCACCTGGAACCACTTCATGGGGCTTCACCTCAGTGTTATCGGGAAAAGCTGCAGCTACCTGTGAACGACAAGATTGTAGTGCAGACATCAAGGAAGCCAGGTAATCTGTCAGCATATTACAATCAACATCAGTTATTTTACGGGGTATAGGCGTCCCCCACATATTTGGTGGTCTACCGAAGATCACCTCATACGGGGATAGCCCTGTTCGAGAGTGTGCTACCATTCTCATGTAAAAGAGCGCAACTGGTAGAGCTACAATCCAGTCGACACCTTTTTCTCTACATACTTTGGACAGTCTAATTTTCAAAGTTTGATTATGCCGCTCCACGAGACCTGCTGCCTCGGGATGTCGAACACAGTGGAATTTCCATTGATAGCCTAACAAAAGTGAAACATGTTTCATTAGCTCAGATGAGAACGGTTGGCCATTATCTGAGTACACGATACGGGGCAAACCATACCGTGGGAAGAATTCTCGAACTAACTGTTTGGCAGTAGTCGGGGCAGTGTAATCTGAGACGGGATACGCCTCTGTCCACCGGGAAAGAGCGCATACAACTACGAGGACATATTTGAATCCTCGACAACGTTCCATCTGGATATAATCCATCTGGAGGACTTCAAAAGGGTGATCGGGGGGTTGAAATCCACCCTGGTCTACAGGTACGCCTTTTCCTGGATTGAACTGACAACAAATCATACAGGTACGTACTTTCTGTTTAGCTGCTGCTCGCAAGTGTTTATTGAACCAAATGTGTTGAATACTGTCTAGCATAGCTTTCTCTCCTAGGTGCGCTGGACTATGTATTGTGTTAATGATGACTTGAACCATTGAGTCGGGGAGAAACCATATAGATTTTCCCTTCGTCATCCATCCTTGATCCGTTTGGATCCCTCCTAATTCAGTCCATCTCTTTATTTCTTCTGGTGTAGCATGTGTCTGTATATCAATTACATCAAGGGCGGGATCCTTAACTGTCATGCAGTGTGTTGGTGTCGGAACTATTGTCTTTGTCGTGTCAGTTGGATGAATCTGATTCTGAGCAGTCTGTTTAGCTGTTCTGTCAGCTAGGTTGTTACCTTGAGAAATAACGTCAGTCACTTTTGTATGGGCTTTACACTTCATAATCGATATTACAGTCGGCAGATGTATTGCATCTAACAGAGCTTGAATAAGGGGGCCGTGCTGGATGTGGGCACCGTGAGAAGTTTAATAACCTCTCTCTCGCCAAAGCACGCCGAAGTCATGGACGACTCCGAATGCATAACGTGAATCTGTGTATATGTTGACTTTCTTATTTTTGGCTTGAATACAGGCGTGTGTCAGAGCGATGAGCTCTGCTGCTTGAGCTGACAAGGTATCGATGCAATTTGTTTCAATAATTTCAGTGTCTGTTGTGACTGCATAAGCGGCCACTAACTCTCCTGTACTTGTTCTCATGCATGAACCATCTACATACAATGTCAGATCTGGGTCTGATAGTGGAATATCTGTCAAGTCTTGTCTGGGTTTCGTCGTAATAGTGATAACTTCAATACAATCATGTGCCAATGGGTCTGTTCCACTTAATGGCAAAAGTGTGGCAGGATTTAATGTACTACAACGTCTGATTTCTATGTGTGGCTGGAACAATGTCAATTCATAACCCGTCAGTCTTGCTATAGTCAAGTGTTGTGTCTGGGTCCGGTTCAAGAGAACCTCTACTGCATGTGGTACTTGTACTGTCAATTGATGTCCTAGCACTATTTACTATTTCTATTTCTATTTAAAATTATTTGTACAGCGCACGTACACCAGCGGTTTCTTGGCGCTAAAAACTGAAGAGGTCAGAGAAGAAGTCCCGGGTTAGGGGAAAAAAGAAAGACTAAAGTATTAATTAAAGGATTTGGCAAAAAGGTATGCCTTGAGTTGTTTCCGAAATAACAGATATGGGGTTGAAGCCCTGAGTTCTGCAGGCAGAGAGTTCCAAAAAGCCGGGGCGAGAGTCGCAAACTTCGAGCCTCCCCATTTCTTTCTTCGGAACCGTGGAACAGTGAGAAGGGATTGGGAAGATGACCTCAGTTCCCTAGATGGAACGTAGGGAATGATCTCCGAGGAGATGAAAGCTGGCGCCGTGCCCAGTCGTGCTTGGAAGGTGATAGATGCAAGCTTAAACTGGACACGGGCCCAGACGGGAAGCCAATGTAAAGCTTTCAAAAGGGGAGAGGTGTGGGAGGATTTAGGGAGTTTAAACACCAGGCGTGCCGCCTGGTTCTGGATCTGCTGCAAACGCCGAAGACTATATGCAGGGATACCTGCATATAGGGCGTTGCCATAATCCAGGCGGGATACGACCATGGCAAGAGTGATAAGTTTTAGGGCATCAAAAGAAAAGAAACGGGACACCTTGCGAATGCATAACTATGGCATCGCTTTGTCTGATTGCTAAAGCTGTTGCTGCGACTGATTTCAGGCACGCAGGAAGAGCCTGAGCTACGGGATCTAATGTACTAGAAAAATAAGCACATGGCTTGTGTGATCCTGCTTGTTCCTGCGTGAGTACTGACAAAGCAGTACCTTCACGTTCTGTGACAAAGAGTGTAAAACGTTTGCTGTAACATGGTGTTGCTAAAACAGGTGCTTGGCATAAAGCTTTCTTTAAGCTTTCAAAAGCTTGCATATGTTCCTGAGTCCAAGGGAGGACAGTCGATGTCGCTGCCTCCTGTGTTGTCAACTGAATGAGTGGTTTCGCTAGAAATGCATATTGAGGGATCCACTGCCTGCAGTACGAAGTGAGGCCTATGAATGCCCGTACCTCCTTTTGTGTCTTGGGTGGCGGCATGTTAACAATTAACTGGATACGGTCGGGTGTAAGCTGTCTTCCCCCCTTGGACAGCAAGTGCCCAAGGTACACAACTTGCTGGACACAGAATTGCAGCTTTGAAGGGGACACTTTGTGCCCCTTGTCGGCTAAGAAATGTAAAACCGTCAGTGATGCTTTTTCACATTCAGGTTCGCTTCGGGCGGTGATCAGCAGATCATCGACATATTGAAGCAGGGCAGTGTTAGCTGGCATGTGGATACTGTCAAGTTCTCTTTTCAGTGCTTGGCTATAGATGCTGGGGCTTTCTGTGAATCCTTGAGGTGCGCGTGTGAATTTAAAACTTCGTCCATTTAAACTGAATCCAAACAAATATTGGCTTTCCGGATCGATTGGGACGCTAAAGAAAGCGTTCTTGAGATCAATCACAGTAAAGAACGTTGCTTCTGAATCTATGGCTGTTAGCAATGAAGAGATATCTGGGACCACGGGGTATTGTGGTACAATGCATTTATTTAATTCTCGCAGATCAATAACTAATCTATATACTGGGGGTGCTTTTGGATCAGTTCGTTTAAGAATCGGAATTATCGGGGAATTACATACATTGGAGTCGGTTTCCACAACCACTCCTTGTGCAATGAGCTCGTCAATGATTTGCAGTAAAGCCACTACAGCATCTGGCGGTAACTTGTATTGTCGCATTCGTGGTAGTACCACTCCTATTTTGAGTGTGACTCAATATGGTGTAATGTGCATACAACCTACATCAGTGGGGCCTTGCGCCCATAAATGTGCAGGTAGATTCTGTAACCGGTGATCCATGTCTCTAGACACGTAGTGACCTTTAAAGTCACGCAAAAATAATCGTACTCCTTCCGGAGAACAGCATATTACAGCTCCTAGAGCCTTCAATGTTTTTATACCTAACAAGTTTTCTGGACATGATTTCGTAAGCAATAGATCTGTAGTCCGTGTTAACGGACCGACTGTGAATGCAAGCGGTTGTGATACTTCGTTAATAGTGGGCTTTCCTGAAAAACCAAGGGAAATATTTTGTGAGCCTGAGAGGGGTGCCCCTGGGACTTCGCTGTGACTGATAGTGGTTCTGCTTGCCCCTGTATCGAGTAGAAACTTTCTGTCTTTCCCTAATACTTGACTCTGTACGTAAGGACCTTCTTGATCTACGGGAACCTCAATAAGGGGTAGGCCAACTTCCCTCTCTAGGCTATTTCATGTGTAGCGCTGATACTCTGGGTAGTCGTTTTGTGCATACTGGTACATCTGTTGTGTCGTGTTTTGTGTTGCAGCAATAGGCTGTTGTTGTTGTTGTGGTGCGGTCTGTTGTACCGCTGGCATAGGCTGTATATTCTGAGGTACTTGTGGTTGGATCTGATCCTGTCTAGGCGGACGTGGTCTCTCCTTCGTTATACCCGTAGAGATATTATGTTTTAAAACTGCGCAATCGTGTATATAATGACCTGGCTGTTTACAATAGTTGCATGTCCCTCTAACAGGACCTACTGAATCATTGGACTGTGTCGTACCCTTTTTATGACCGTCAGCTGGAACTGACTGAGCAACAAGCATTTTCATTTTCGTGTCTTTCATACGTCTTTGTTCATGTTCTTGTTCTTCCCTAATTCTATTGTGATGATATTGTAACATTTGTAACATCTGTGACGGTGTGTTTCCTTGCCAGGTACTCTCGAATTTCAGTACTCTACTCTTAACTTGGGGCAGAGAATTTTCAACTAATTTTGTCACAAACAGATGTGGATACGACTCACTACTTGCTTTTATGCCACTATTAATACCAAAACATTTTTCAAATCGGGAATAGAAATCACTAGTGTCTTCATCTTGTTTTTGTTTACAGGCTGAGATTGCACCCCAGTCTTCCTTTTTCGTAGTTAATAAACGTGGTAGTACCTGCACTAATAATCCTGGTAATGCTGTAGTCCTTTCCCCAAGCCCTGAACCTGCAGCTCGGGCCTTTTCTTCGTTTTCTAACGCTGTCCAATCTATCTTTTGGTCTCCCACCTCCCATTCCTTTTCTTTGAGTTTCTCGTAAATACCGGCAGGTAATAGGACTTTTAATATTTTCATAATGTCAGGGTAAGTATACTCTCCCATGAGTAACATGTCTTTTATCTCACGGTGGAAACCTGCTGGGTCTTTGTCATGGCTAGGTACTACTTTCTTCATTTCTAATAATTCAATTTTAGTTATGGGCGCGTACACAAACACGCGTTTAAAAATATTGTCCTCACCTCTGATTGGGTGTACTTCGCGTAAGGGATTCTGTCTGTCTATGTGATACGTTTTTCTTTCCAACTTGGGGGGAACTGAAACATGTTCTGGGCATACGAAGACAATGTATTGGTGTCGATATTCCAGAATTTCTTTAATTAAGTCAGTACCTGAACCTCTCCATTTGTTCGTGAGTAATTCTATCAGTATGTCAGGTAGAGGACCAGGATCGGAGTATTGGCTTCTATATAATATAAGGAGGTGTTGTATCATGTATATACCAGCTAAACGCTGTTCGTCTGGGGTAAGGTTCAAAAACGTGTGTGCTAGCGCATCATCACTGTATTTTTCAGAACTGTCAGCCCATTGTACTGCTGACCTGGCTAATTCTTGTTCATCCATGGAATCGAGCATATGATACCCCCTTCGGTCTCGGAGTAATTTATCAGCAGCCTGGAATAAGTGTTCAGAGGACTTCGTATTTAGCATAGGGGCTTGAAAATGTCTGTTGTCTGGACGTATCGGACGTATCGGATCATTAAAGTATCTGGTATTGTTACAAGGTCTTCCCCTACCTACATAAGCTATCGTTTCTAATGGTCCTGTGGGCATTTCTGATTCTTCCTCCTCCTCTCCCTCTGATTCAGTTTTGTCTGCCTCCAATCTGGCTTTATGTATTCGTTCTACTTCTTTGCGTATTTTTCGGCACATAGCTACTATACATGTCTGTTTATCATGTTTTCCCTCTGATATATTCTGACCCCATCTGGTAAGTACTTGCATTTCATCCTGATCTACCTCGGACCTATCTCTGTCTCTGATCAAGCAGTTTATGAAGAAACGTAACAGTTGTCTCTGTATATCCGCTTTCTGGTATTCCATGGCTTCGTCAATACTTTCAGGGCCTTGCCCTGTTTGGATAAAGCGATATATATTGTCTAAATGTTTAATCATTCTTGGTAGCGTCGTTAAATATAGTGAAGCTCGTCGTATACGTAGTGATGATAGCAGCATTCTATCATTTTTACCGGGCACTGGATCATATCTACAATCTATAAGATGTTCTTTAAACATGTCGGACGTTGCTATTTGGGGTGTACGTTGGTTTGCTAAATCTCTAAGAGACGATTTACTTCGTGACGGTGGCGTGGCAAAAACTGCTGTCGCACCTTCTGAGGTGCTAGGCACGAAAGGATTTGTGGGATGTAAGGTAGAAACTGTGGATGCAGGAAAAGCGGTGGAAACAGATGGACCTGTTGGATTGTGCGGAGGAGTTTGTTGTTGCGGATGTGGGGGCAGATGATCTCGGTGTTGAGCATCATCGACAGGTGGCGTGTGTGGTGGATCATTAACATATTCGGGAGCTACATCGTCTAAATAGGAGGAAAGGAAAATATCTTTCGCGGTCTTGGGATGTGCTTTAGTCGGGAGTAATGGGGGTGGCAAATCTTTCGGTATTTCCGGGGTGGCCTTGGGTAAACCCTCGGCCAGAAGAGGATACATACCATTCATAAAAGTGTTTCGTTGTCTGTCTACTTGTTCTGATTTTACTCGAATACCTTCCTCAACTAATACGTTTTCTCGGGCTTTATTTGAGTTCTCCCTACTTTTCTCTTCCAGTCTGAGCGCTTTCTCTGTGCGCCTATGCGATTCTTTACGCCATAATTCAATGGCATCTTTCTGTGACTGTCTGGCTTTCTTTTTCCATAATTCTTCTTCTACTCTTATGATGCATTCTGCATCCTATGTCCCAGCTGCGGGCCATCTCTGACTTTCTGCTAGATCCTTGGTGTAGTCCACCCATAAGTCAAGATATAATACGGCATCTAGGCCATGTTTATGATACATAAAATACCCTGGAGTGTCCCTAGGTGGAATGGGAACAGCTTCTTTGAGTACTCCTTTTCTAGTTTTGATCTGTCTTAATTTTGAAAAGAACGGCATCTTTAAACCTTGCTACTTGATTCTTACTCGAACTGGACTTGAACACAATTAATACGATAAACACAATAATGAACACTCATTCATACCACAATTATTAAACATATTAAAACATTTAACATTTAACATTTAACGAACAATGATAATTAGAAGAAAACTAGTTACTGACATAATCCTAATACTAGATAATACTGAATTATATATATGAACATACTGGATATACTGCTAAACAGTACAGATACACTGCTAAAACAGTGCAGACCGGATCTGTGTACCCAAACCCGTCAGGACCGGCACAAATTAATGTGCACGTCTAAATGCCTCCCCGGCAACGGTACTCACCGGGTAGCGCGGAACGGAAGGCCTCGGAACTGAACTGAACTGGACCGGACTGGACTGGACTCGACTCGGAACTTCGGAACCTGGTGGGCCTCTGTATACCTCGGATCTTGCTCTCTCAGCTAGGCTCTGGTCGGGATACTTCGCACTTCTCACCGCCTCGTCTGGGTGTTGATCGCAGCCTCAGTCACCCCCGCTTGGCCGGAGGGAGATACAGGAAATCCTGTGGGTACGCGTTTTTTGTCCGTTCAGCTGTGGCAGGGGACCGGGCCTGCAACGCACCTCCGGCGCGTGAGATGAGAAAGTGTCCCTATTCGGGCGCCAATTTATGTGGTAAATATTTAAATTACCTGTACTATTTTTTATGCGGTAAAGTCTAGTAAGAATAACTCAGTCAAAATAAGAGGCAGAATCCGTGGTATTAGAGGTTCTGAAAAGGACTTTATTCCTTACAAAGGAATTATGGTTCGAACCAGGCAGTCATATTCCATCACCACGAAGGTTCAGGAAGGGATCAGCAATACATTATTGACAAGTAACAATATATATATGAGAAGCATTGCATTAAGACAGATGCAGGAGGCGTAACAGCTGATAATACAGATAAGAATACACATACGTAATGAAAATAGGCGTAAATACAGGCGTATACTAGAAACGTCATTTAAAATGATGTCACAAGTGGGTGGATCCATAAGAGAATCCTGCAGTGTCAGCAGAAATATTTGGCAGAGATGCGCGCGCAGCCGCATGACGTGTGATTGACGTGTAACTAGAGGGTGAAGGGGAATTGACATTTAGCTCTACATGTGGAGACAGAAGTCTGGGGTGTCAGGACAACCTAGTCCTAAATCGTATCTAATATCTTGTGTTTAAGGAACTATATTATCTGGAAGGAAAGGTCTTCTCGGACAGATCCATTTCTATACTGACTGTTAGTGCGTGTACAGGCGTCTATGTGTCTACATGAGATGCGAGGGGGCAGGAATCTTCCCTGGTAACAAGGGCTATGAATTACTTGCATAAAGACAGCGAGGCCGGCCCCTTTGCTCGGTAGCTAGAAGGATGTTTACCTGAACTACTAGACAGGAATGCATCGGATGAGGAGCGGAGCAGATAACTTGAAGGCTGAATACAGTTTTTGGCAGGCAACAGGCCGCGTCAGGCACCGTTAGCCGCGCAGGGAGTAGGACAGAGTTCATGGATACAGATGCGGGTCCAGGCTGGAGCATTCAGAGGCAGAAGCAGGAAAAAGGCTCGATGGCAGAATTCAGGGCCTACCTTGCCAGAGCTGTAAAACGTAAAAAGTGTACCATATAAAGTCGGTGGCCAATCATACTTAGGAACGGAATATCTGGCCCATTCATGGCAGATATGAAAGAGTACATATTAACGTTGACACGATTGTATTTGCATCTTCATAGCTTGAAGTGGAGGGAACATACATGTACTTGTAGCATGTACATGGAGCCGTTGGGGTCTAAGATAGGGGACACAATTGACCATAAAAATTCATATTTCCTCACTGCACTACACTAAACTATAAAACACGACCCCCTACACCACACAAATATCACTGCACTACCTTAAACCCTAAAACACTACCCCCAGCATGACCCCCAAGACTACCCAAACACCACTGCACTACCCTAAACCCTAAAACACTACCCCCAGCACGACCCCCTTCACTACCCAAACACCACTACACTACCCTAAACCACTACCCCAGCACGCCCCTACACTACACAAACACCACTGCACTACCCTAAACCCTCAAACACTACCCCCAGCACAACCCCCTATACTACACAAGCACCACTGCACTATCGTATACCCTAAAACACTACACCCAGCATGACACCCTACACTACCCAAACACCACTGCATTACCCTAAACCCTAAAACACAACCCCTACACTACACAAACACCACTGCACTACCCTAAACCCCAAAACACTACCCCCAGCACGATTCCCTACACTACCCAAACACAACTGCACTACACTAAACCCAAAATCTACCCCCAGCACAACCCCCTACACTACCGAAACACCACTGCACTACCCTAAACCCTAAATCACGACCCCTATACTAACAAACACAACTGCACTACCCTAAAACGCTACCCCAGCACGACCCCGTACACTACACAAGCAACACTGCACTACCCTAAACTCTAAAACACTACCCCAGCACGACACCCTACACTACCCATACACCACTGCACTACCCTAAACCCTAAAACACGACCCCTACACTAACACCACTGCACTACCCTAAACCCTAAAACACTACCCCCAGCATGACCCCCTACACTACACAAACACCACTGCACTAATCTAAACACTAAAACACTTCCCCCAGAACGACCCCCTACACTACCCAAACACCACTGCACAACCCTAAACCCTAAAACACAACACCTACACAACATAAACACCACTGCACTACGCTATACCCTAAACCACTAACCCCAGCACGACTCCCTACACTACACAAACACCACTGCTCTACCCTAAACCCTAAAAGACTAACCCAGAATGACCCCCTCACAACACAAACACCACTGCACTACCCTAAACCCTAACTCTACCCCCAGCATGACTCCCTACACTACCCTCAGCATGACCCCCTACTCTACACAAACACCACTGCACTACCCTAAACCCTAAAACACTATCCCCTACACTACCCAAACACCACTGCACTACCCTAAAACACAACCCCCAGCATGACACCCTACACTACCCAAACATAACTGCACTACCCTAAACCCTAAAACACTATCCCCAGCACGACTCCCTACACTACCCTAAAACACTACCCCCAGCACGACCCCCTACACTACCCACACACCACTGCACTACCCTAAACCCTAAATCTAACCCAGCATGACGCCCTACACTATACAAACACCACTGCACTACCCAAAACCCATAAACACTATCCCAAGCACGACCCCCTTCACTACCCAAACACAACTGCACTACCCTAAACCCAAAAACACTACCCCAGTACGACCCCTACACTACCCAAGCACCACTGCACTACCCTAAACCCTAAAACATGACCCTCTACACTACACAAACACCACTGCACTACCCTAAACCCTAAAACACTACCCCCAGCATGACCCCTTAGACTACAAAAAAACACCACTGCACCACCCTAAAACACTACACCAGCACTACCCCTACACTACCCAAACACCACTGCACTACCCTAAATCCTAAAACACTACCCCAGCACGACCCCCTACACTACACAAACACCACTGCACTACCCTAAAACACTACCCCCATCACGACCCCCTACACTACCTAAACACAACTGCACTATCCTAAACCCTAAAACACTACCCCCAGCACAACCCCCTACACTACCCAAACACCACTGCACAACTCTAAACCCTAAATCTACCCCCAGCACGACCCCCTCCACCACACAAACACCACTGCACAACCCTAAACCATCTACCCCAGTATGTCCCCTATACTACACAAACACCACTCCACTATCATAAACCCTAAAACACTACCCCAGCACTACCCCCTACACTACCACACACCACTGCACTACCCTAAACCCTAAAACTCTACCCCAGCACGACCCCCTATACTACACAAGCACCACTGAACTACCCTAAACCATAAAACACTACCCCCAGCACGACTCCCTACACGACCCAAACATAACTGCACTACCCTAAACCCTAAATCTACCCCTAGCACAACCCCTACACTACACAAACCCCACTGCACTACCCTTAACCCTGAGTCACTACCCCCAGCATGGCCCCCTTCACTAGCCGAACACCACTGCACCACCGTAAACCCTAAAACACGACCCCTACACTACACTAACACCACTGCACTACCCTAAACCGTAAAACACTACCCCAGCACGACTCCCTACATTACCCAAACACAACCTCACTACCCAAAACCCTAAATCTACCCCAAGCACAACCCCCTACACTACACAAACCCCACTGCACTACCCTAAACCCTAAGACACTACCCCTAGCACGACCCCCTTCACTACCCAAACACAACTGCACTACCCTAAACCCAAAAACACTACCCCAAGCACGACCCCTTACACTACCCAAACACCACTGCACTACCCTAAACTTCGACCCCCTACACTACCCAAAGACCACTGCACTACCCTAAACCCTAAAACACTACCCTTACACTACACAAACACCACGGCACTACCCTAAACCCTAAAACACTACCCCGAGCAGTACACCCTACACTACCCAAACACAACTGCACTGCCCTAAACCTGAAAACACTAGCCCAGCACGAACCCCTACACTACACAAACACCACAGCACTACCCTAAATCCTAAAACACTACCCCCAGCAGGACCCCCTGCATTACACAAACACCTCTACACTACCCTAAACCACTACCCCAGCACGAACCCCGACACTGCACAAACACCACTGCACTACCCTAAACCCTAAAACACTACCCCAGCAGTACCCCCTACACTACCCAAATACCACTGCACTACCCTAAACCCTAAAACACTACCCCCAGCACGACCCCCTTCACTACCCAAACACCATTGCATTACCCTAAACCACAACCCACTACACTACCCACAGATCACTGCACTACCCTATACCCTAAAACACTATCCCCTACATTACACAAACACCACTACACTACCCTAAACCCTAAAACACTACCCCAGAATGACCCCCTCACAAAACAAACACTACTGCACTACCCTAAACACTAAATCTACCCCCAGCATGACCCCCTACACTACCCAACCACCAATGCACTACTCTAAACCCCAAAACACTACCCCCAGCACGACCCCCTACACTACACCAACACCACAACACTACCCTAAAACACTACCCCCTACACTACACAAACAGCACTGCACTACCCTAAACCCTAAAACACTACCCCAAGCACGACCCCTTCACTACCCAAGCACAACTGCACTACCCTAAATCCTAAAACACTACCCCAGCGCTACCCCCAACACTACCCAAACACCACTGCACTACCCTAAACCCTAAAACACTACCCCAGCATGACCCCCTACACTACACAAGCACCACTGCACTACCCTAATTCCTAAAAGACTATCCCAGCACTACACCCTACACTACCCAACCACCACTGCACTACCCTAAACCCTAAACACTATCCCCTGCACAAACCCCTACACTACCCAAACACCACTGCACCATTCTAAACCCTAAATCTACCCCCAGTATGACCCCCTACACTACCCAAACACCACTGCACTACCCTAAACCACTACCCCAGCACGCCCCCTACACTACACAAACACCACTGCACTACCCTAAACCCTAAAACACTACCCCCAGCACAACACCGTACTCTACCCAAACATAACTGCACTACACTAAACCCTAAAACACTACCCCAGCATGACCCCCTACACTACCCAAACACCACTGCACTGCACTGCCCTAAACCCGAAAACATTACCCCAGCACGAACCCCTACACTCCACAAACACCACTGCACTACCCTAAATCCTAAAACACTACCCCCAGCAGGACCCCCTGCATTACACAAACACCTCTGCACTACCCTAAACCCTAAAACACTACCCCAGCAGTACCCTCTACACTATCCAAACACCACTGCACTACCCTAAACCCTAAAACACTACCCCCAGCACGACCCCCTTCACTACCCAAACACCATTGCATTACCCTAAACCACAACCCCCTGCACTACCCAAAGATCACTGCACTACCCTATACCCTAAAACACTATCCCCTACGCTACACAAACACCACTACACTACCCTAAACCCTAAAACACTATCCCCAGCCTACCCACTACACAAACACCTCTGCACTACGCTAAACCCTAAAACACTACCCTGTAGAGTACCCCCTACACTACCAAACACCACTGCACTACCCGAAACCCTAAAACACTACCCCCAGCACGACCACCTACAATACCTGAACACCACTGCACTACCCTAAACCCTAAAACGCGACCACTACACTACACAAACACCACTGCACTACCCTAAACCACTACTTCCAGCAAGACTCCCTACACTACACAAACCCCACTGCACTACCCTAAACCCTAAAACACTACCCTCTGCACAACCCTCTACACTACACAAACACCCCTGCACTACCCCAAACCCAACATATAACCCCAGAGTGACCCCCTACACTACACAAACACCACTGCACTACCCCAACCTTAAAACACTACCCCAAGCACGACCCCCTTCACTACCCAAACACAACTGCACTACACTAAACTCAAAAACAATACCCCAGCACGACCCCCTACACTGCCCAAACACCACTGCACTACACTAAACTATAAAACACGACCTCCTACACCACACGAATACCACTGCACTACCTTAAACCCTAAAACACTACCCCCAGCATGACCCCCAAGACTACCCACACACCACTGCACTACCCTAAACCCTAAAACACTACCCCCAGCACGACCCCCTACACTACACAAGCACCACTGCACTACCCTAAACCACTACCCCAGCACACCCCTACACTACACAAACACCACTGCACTACCCTAAACCCTCAAACACTACCCCCAGCACGACCCCCTACACTACACAAGCACCACTGCACTATCGTATACCCTAAAACACTACACCCAGTACGACACACTACACTACCCAAACACCACTGCACTACCCTAAACCCTAAAACACAACCCCTACATTACACAAACACCACTGCACCACCCTAAACCCCAAAACACTACCCCCAGCACGATTCCCTACACTACCCAAACACAACTGCACTACCCTAAACCCAAAATCTACCCCCAGCACAACCTCCTACACTACACAAACACCACTGTACTACCCTAAACCCTAAAACACTACCCCCAGCACGACACCCTACACTACCGAAACACCACTGCACTACCCTAAACCCTAAATCATTACCCCTATACTAACAAACACCACTGCACTACCCTAAACCCTAAAACACTACCCCAGCACGACCCCGTACACTACACAAGCACCACAGCACTACCCTAAACTCTAAAACACTACCCCAGCACGACACCCTACACTACCCAAACACCACTGCACTACCCTAAACCCTAAAACACGACCCCTACACTAACACCACTGCACTACCCTAAACCCTAAAACACTACCCCCAGCATGATCCCCTACACTACACAAACACCACTGCACTAATCTAAACACTAAAACACTTCCCCCAGAACGACCCCCTACACTACCCAAACACCACTGCACAACCCTAAACCCTAAAACACGACCCCTACACAACATAAACACCACTGCACTACCCTATACCCTAAACCACTAACCCCAGCACGACTCCCTACACTACACAAACACCACTGCTCTACCCTAAACCCTAAAAGACTAACCCAGCATGACCCCCTTACAACACAAACACCACTGCACTACCCTAAACCCTAACTCTACCCCCAGCATGACTCCCTACACTACCCTCAGCATGACCCCCTACTCTACACAAACACCACTGCACTACCCTAAACCCTAAAACACTATTCCCTACACTACCCAAACACCACTGCACTACCCTAAACCCTAAAACACGACCCCTACACTACATAAACACCACTGCACTACCCTAAACCCTAAATCTACTCCCAGCATGACCCCTACACTACCCAAACACCACTGCACTACCCTAAAACACGACCCTAATCATGACACCCTACACTACCCAAACATAACTGCACTACCCTAAACCCTAAAACACTACCCCCAGCATGACCCCTTAGGCTACAAAAAAACACCACTGCACCACCCTAAAACACTACGCCAGCACTACCCCTGCACTACCCAAACACCACTGCACTACCCTAAATCCTAAAACACTACCCCAGCACGACCCCCTACACTATACAAACACCACTGCACTACCCTAAAACACTACCCCCAACACGACCCCCTACACTACCTAAACACCACTGCACTATCCTAAATCCTAAAACACTACCCCCAGCACGGCCCCCTACACTACCCAAACACCACTGCACAACTCTAAACCCTAAATCTACCCCCAGCACGACCCCCTCCACCACACAAACACCACTGCTCAACCCTAAACCAACTACCCCAGCATGTCCCCTATACTACGCAAACACCACTCCACTATCATAAACCCTAAAACACTACCCCAGCACTATCCCCTACACTACCACACACCACTGCACTACGCTAAACCCTAAAACACTACCCCAGCACGACCCCCTACACTACACAAGCACCACTGAACTACCCTAAACCATAAAACACTACCCCCAGCACGACTCCCTACACGACCCAAACATAACTGCACTACCCTAAACCCTAAATCTACCCCTAGCACAACCCCTACACTACACAAACCCCACTGCACTACCCTTAACCCTGAGACACTACCCCCAGCATGACCCCCTTCACTAGCCGAACACCACTGCACTACCGTAAACCCTAAAACACGACCCCTACACTACACTAACACCACTGCACTACCCTAAACCGTAAAACACTACCCCAACACGACTCCCTACATTACCCAAACACAACTGCTCTACCCAAAACCCTAAATCTACCCCTACCACAACCCCCAACACTACACAAACCCCACTGCACTACCCTAAACCCTAAGACACTACCCCTAGCACGACCCCCTTCACTACCCAAACACAACTGCACTACCCTAAACCCAAAAACACTACCCCAAGCACGACCCCTTACACTACCCAAACACCACTGCACTACCCTAAACTTCGACCCCCTACACTACCCAAAGACCACTGCACTACCCTAAACCCTAAAACACTACCCTTACACTACACAAACACCACGGCACTACCCTAAACCCTAAAACACTACCCCCAGCAGTACACCCTACACTACCCAAACACAACTGCACTATCCTAACCCTAAAACACTACCCCCAGCATGACCTCCTATACTACCCAAACACCACTGCACTGCACTGCCCTAAATCTGAAAACACTAGCCCAGCACGAACCCCTACACTACACAAACACCACTGCACTACCCTAAATCCTAAAACACTACCACCAGCAGGACCCCCTGCATTACACAAACACCTCTACACTACCCTAAACCACTACCCCAGCACGAACCCATTGCATTACCCTAAACCACAACCCACTACACTACCCAAAGATCACTGCACTACCCTATACCCTAAAACACTATCCCCTACATTACACAAACACCACTACACTACCCTAAACCCTAAAACACTACCCCAGCACGACCCCCTACACTACACCAACACCACAACACTACCCAAAAACACTACACCCTACACTACACAAACAGCACTACAATACCATAAACCCTGAAACACTACCCCAAGCACGACCTCCTTCAGTAACCAAGCACAACTGCACTACCCTAAATTCTAAAACACTACCCCAGCGCTACCCCCAACACTACCCAAACACCACTGCACTACCCTAAACCCTAAAACACTACCCCAGCATGACCCCCCTACACTACACAAGCACCACTGCGCTAACCTAATTCCTAAAACACTATCCCGGCACTACACCCTACACTACCCAACCACCACTGCACTACCCTAAACCCTAAACACTATCCCCTGCACGACCCCCTACACTACCCAAACACCACTGCACCATTCTAAACCCTAAATCTACCCCCAGCACGACCCCCTGCATTACACAAACACCTCTGCACTACCCTAAACCACTACCCCAGCACGAACCCCTACACTCCACAAACACCACTGCACTACCCTAAACCCTAAAACACTACCCCAGCAGTACCCTCTACACTATCCAAACACCACTGCACTACCCTAAACCCTAAAACACTACCCCCAGTACGACCCCCTTCACTACCCAAACACCATTGCATTACCCTAAACCACAACCCCCTGCACTACCCAAAGATCACTGCACTACCCTATACCCTAAAACACTATCCCCTACACTACACAAACACCACTACACTACCCTAAACCCTAAAACACTACCCCAGCATGACCCCCTCACAACACAAACACCACTGCACTACCCTAAACACTAAATCTACCCCAGCATGACCCCCTACACTACCCAAACACCAATGCACTACCCTAAACCCTAAAACACTACCCCCAGCACGACCCCCTACACTACACCAACACCACAACACTACCCTAAAACACTACCCCCTACACTGCACAAACACCACTGCACTACCCTAAACCCTAAAACACTACCCCAGCAGTACCCCCTACACTACCCAAATACCACTGCACTACCCTAAACCCTAAAACACTACCCCCAGCACGACCCCCTTCACTACCCAAACACCATTGCATTACCCTAAACCACAACCCACTACACTACCCAAAGATCACTGCACTACCCTATACCCTAAAACACTATCCCCTACATTACACAAACACCACTACACTACCCTAAACCCTAAAACATTACCCCAGAATGACCCCCTCACAACACAAACACCACTGCACTACCCTAAACACTAAATCTACCCCCAGCATGACCCCCTACACTACCCAACCACCAATGCACTACTCTAAACCCCAAAACACTACCCCCAGCACGACCCCCTACACTACACCAACACCACAACACTACCCTAAAACACTTCCCCCTACACTACACAAACAGCACTGCACTACCCTAAACCCTAAAACACTACCCCAAGCACGACCCCCTTCACTACCCAAGCACAACTGCACTACCCTAAATCCTAAAACACTACCCCAGCGCTACCCCCAACACTACCCAAACACCACTGCACTACACTAAACCCTAAAACACTACCCCAGCATGACCCCCTACACTACACAAGCACCACTGCACTACCCTAAACTTCGACCCCCTACACTACCCAAAGACCACTGCACTACCCTAAACCCTAAAACACTACCCTTACACTACACAAACACCACGGCACTACCCTAAACCCTAAAACACTACCCCCAGCAGTACACCCTACACTACCCAAACACAACTGCACTATCCTAACCCTAAAACACTACCCCCAGCATGACCTCCTATACTACCCAAACACCACTGCACTGCACTGCCCTAAATCTGAAAACACTAGCCCAGCACGAACCCCTACACTACACAAACACCACTGCACTACCCTAAATCCTAAAACACTACCACCAGCAGGACCCCCTGCATTACACAAACACCTCTACACTACCCTAAACCACTACCCCAGCACGAACCCATTGCATTACCCTAAACCACAACCCACTACACTACCCAAAGATCACTGCACTACCCTATACCCTAAAACACTATCCCCTACATTACACAAACACCACTACACTACCCTAAACCCTAAAACACTACCCCAGCACGACCCCCTACACTACACCAACACCACAACACTACCCAAAAACACTACACCCTACACTACACAAACAGCACTACAATACCATAAACCCTGAAACACTACCCCAAGCACGACCTCCTTCAGTAACCAAGCACAACTGCACTACCCTAAATTCTAAAACACTACCCCAGCGCTACCCCCAACACTACCCAAACACCACTGCACTACCCTAAACCCTAAAACACTACCCCAGCATGACCCCCCTACACTACACAAGCACCACTGCGCTAACCTAATTCCTAAAACACTATCCCGGCACTACACCCTACACTACCCAAACACCACTGCACCATTCTAAACCCTAAATCTACCCCCAGTATGACCCCCTACACTACCCAAACACCACTGCACTACCCTAAACCACTACCCCAGCACGCCCCCCTACACTACACAAACACCACTGCACTACCCTAAACCCTAAAACACTACCCCCAGCACAACACCCTACTCTACCCAAACATAACTGCACTACACTAAACCCTAAAACACTACCCCCAGCATGACCCCCTACACTACCCAAACACCACTGCACTGCACTGCTCTAAACCCGAAAACACTTCCCGAGCACGAACCCCTACACTACACAAACACCACTGCACTACCCTAAATCCTAAAACACTACCCCCAGCAGGACCCCCTGCATTACACAAACACCTCTGCACTACCCTAAACCACTACCCCAGCACGAACCCCTACACTCCACAAACACCACTGCACTACCCTAAACCCTAAAACACTACCCCAGCAGTACCCTCTACACTATCCAAACACCACTGCACTACCCTAAACCCTAAAACACTACCCCCAGTACGACCCCCTTCACTACCCAAACACCATTGCATTACCCTAAACCACAACCCCCTGCACTACCCAAAGATCACTGCACTACCCTATACCCTAAAACACTATCCCCTACACTACACAAACACCACTACACTACCCTAAACCCTAAAACACTACCCCAGCATGACCCCCTCACAACACAAACACCACTGCACTACCCTAAACACTAAATCTACCCCAGCATGACCCCCTACACTACCCAAACACCAATGCACTACCCTAAACCCTAAAACACTACCCCCAGCACGACCCCCTACACTACACCAACACCACAACACTACCCTAAAACACTACCCCCTACACTGCACAAACACCACTGCACTACCCTAAACCCTAAAACACTACCCCAGCAGTACCCCCTACACTACCCAAATACCACTGCACTACCCTAAACCCTAAAACACTACCCCCAGCACGACCCCCTTCACTACCCAAACACCATTGCATTACCCTAAACCACAACCCACTACACTACCCAAAGATCACTGCACTACCCTATACCCTAAAACACTATCCCCTACATTACACAAACACCACTACACTACCCTAAACCCTAAAACATTACCCCAGAATGACCCCCTCACAACACAAACACCACTGCACTACCCTAAACACTAAATCTACCCCCAGCATGACCCCCTACACTACCCAACCACCAATGCACTACTCTAAACCCCAAAACACTACCCCCAGCAGGACCCCCTACACTACACCAACACCACAACACTACCCTAAAACACTTCCCCCTACACTACACAAACAGCACTGCACTACCCTAAACCCTAAAACACTACCCCAAGCACGACCCCCTTCACTACCCAAGCACAACTGCACTACCCTAAATCCTAAAACACTACCCCAGCGCTACCCCCAACACTACCCAAACACCACTGCACTACACTAAACCCTAAAACACTACCCCAGCATGACCCCCTACACTACACAAGCACCACTGCACTACCCTAATTCCTAAAAGACTATCCCAGCACTACACCCTACACTACCCAACCACCACTGCACTACCCTAAACCCTAAACACTATCCCCTGCACGACCCCCTACACTACCCAAACACCACTGCACCATTCTAAACCCTAAATCTACCCCCAGTATGACCCCCTACACTACCCAAACACCACTGCACTACCCTAAACCACTACCCCAGCACGCCCCCTACACTACACAAACACCACTGCACTACCCTAAACCCTAAAACACTACCCCCAGCACAACACCGTACTCTACCCAAACATAACTGCACTACACTAAACCCTAAAACACTACCCCCAGCATGACCCCCTACACTACCCAAACACCACTGCACTGCACTGCCCTAAACCCAAAAACATTACCCCAGCACGAACCCCTACACTCCACAAACACCACTGCACTACCCTAAATCCTAAAACACTACCCCCAGCAGGACCCCCTGCATTACACAAACACCTCTGCACTACCCTAAACCACTACCCCAGCACGAACCCCTACACTCCACAAATACCACTGCACTACCCTAAACCCTAAAACACTACCCCAGCAGTACCCTCTACACTATCCAAACACCACTGCACTACCCTAAACCCTAAAACACTACCCCCAGCACGACCCCCTTCACTACCCACACACCATTGCATTACCCTAAACCACAAACCCCTGCACTACCCAAAGATCACTGCACTACCCTATACCCTAAAACACTATCCCCTACACTACACAAACACCACTACACTACCCTAAACCCTAAAACACTACCCCAGCATGACCCCCTCACAACACAAACACCACTGCACTACCCTAAACACTAAATCTACCCCCAGCATGACCCCTACACTACCCAAACACCAATGCACTACCCTAAACCCTAAAACACAACCCCCAGCACAACCCCCTACACTACACCAACACCACAACACTACCCTAAAACACTACCCCCTACACTACACAAACAGCACTGCACTACCCTAAACCCTAAAACACTACCCCAGCAGTACCCCCTACACTACCCAAATACCACTGCACTACCCTAAACCCTAAAACACTACCCCCAGCACGACCCCCTTCACTACCCAAACACCATTGCATTACCCTAAACCACAACCCACTACACTACCCAAAGATCACTGCACTACCCTATACCCTAAAACACTATCCCCTACATTACACAAACACCACTACACTACCCTAAACCCTAAAACACTACCCCAGAATGACCCCCTCACAACACAAACACCACTGCACTACCCTAAACACTAAATCTACCCCCAGCATGACCCCCTACACTACCCAACCACCAATGCACTACTCTAAACCCCAAAACACTACCCCCGGCACGACCCCCTACACTACACCAACACCACAACACTACCCTAAAACACTACCCCCTACACTACACAAACAGCACTGCATTATCCTAAACCCTAAAACACTACCCCAAGCACGACCCCCTTCACTACCCAAGCACAACTGCACTACCCTAAATCCTAAAACACTACCCCAGCGCTACCCCCAACACTACCCAAACACCACTGCACTACCCTAAACCCTAAAACACTACCCCAGCATGACCCCCTACACTACACAAGCACCACTGCACTACCCTAATTCCTAAAAGACTATCCCAGCACTACACCCTACACTACCCAACCACCACTGCACTACCCTAAAACACTACCCCCTACACTACACAAACACCACTGCACTACCCTCAACCCTAAAACACTATACCCAGCACTACCCCCTACACTACACAAACACCACTGCACTACCCTAAATCTACTCCCAGTATGACCCCCTACACTACACAAGCACCACTGCACTACCCTAAACCCTAAAACACTACCCCCAGCACAACACCGTACTCTACCCAAACATAACTGCACTACACTAAACCCTAAAACACTACCCCCAGCATGACCCCCTACACTACCCAAACACCACTGCACTGCACTGCCCTAAACCCAAAAACATTACCCCAGCACGAACCCCTACACTCCACAAACACCACTGCACTACCCTAAATCCTAAAACACTACCCCCAGCAGGACCCCCTGCATTACACAAACACCTCTGCACTACCCTAAACCACTACCCCAGCACGAACCCCTACACTCCACAAATACCACTGCACAACCCTAAACCCTAAAACACTACCCCAGCAGTACCCTCTACACTATCCAAACACCACTGCACTACCCTAAACCCTAAAACACTACCCCCAGCACGACCCCTTCACTACCCAAACACCATTGCATTACCCTAAACCACAAACCCCTGCATTACCCAAAGATCACTGCACTACCCTATACCCTAAAACACTGTCCCCTACACTACACAAACACCACTACACTACCCTAAACCCTAAAACACTACCCCAGCATGACTCCCTCAAAACACAAACACCACTGCACTACCCTAAACACTAAATCTACCCCCAGCATGACCCCTACACTACCCAAACACCAATGCACTACCCTAAACCCTAAAACACAACCCCCAGCACAACCCCCTACACTACACCAATACCACAACACTACCCTAAAACACTACCCCCTACACTACACAAACAGCACTGCACTACCCTAAACCCTAAAACACTAACCCAAGCACGACCCCCTTCACTACCCAAGCACAACTGCACTACCCTAAATCCTAAAACACTATCCCAGCGCTAACCCCAACACTACCCAAACACCACTGCACTACCCTAAACTCTAAAACACTACCCCAGCACGACCCCCTAAACTAGCCAAACACCACTGCACTACCCTAAACCATAAAACACTGCCCCCAGCACGACCCCTACACTACACAAACACCACTGCACTACCCTAATCCCTATAACAGTACCCCAGAATCACCCCCTCACAACACAAACACCACTGCAATACCCTAAACCCTAATTTTACACCCAGCATGACTTCCTACACTACCCAAACACCACTGCACTACCCTAAACCCTAAAACACGACCCCCTACACTACACAAACTCCACTGCACTACCCTAAACCCTAAAACACTACCCCAGCACTACCCCCTACACTACCACACACCACTGCACTACCCTAATCCCTAAAACACTACCCCACCACGACCCCCTACACTACACAAGCACCACTGAACTACCCTAAACCATAAAACACTACCCCCAAGACGACTCCCTACATGACCCAAACATAACTGCACTACCCTAAAACACTACCCCCTACACTACACAAACACCACTGCACTACCCTCAACCCTAAAACACTATACCCAGCACTACCCCCTACACTACACAAACACCACTGCACTACCCTAAATCTACTCCCAGTATGACCCCCTACACTACACAAGCACCACTGCACTACCCTAAACCCTAAATCACTACCCCAAGCACGACACTCTACAGTACCTAAACATAACTGCACTGCACTAAACCCTAAAACACTACCCCCAGCATGACCCCCTACACTATCCAAACACCACTGCACTACCCTAAACCCTAAAACACTACCCCCAGCACGACCCCCTTCACTACCCAAACACCATTGCATTACCCTACACCACAAACCCCTGCATTACCCAAAGATCACTGCACTACCCTATACCCTAAAACACTGTCCCCTACACTACACAAACACCACTACACTACCCTAAACCCTAAAACACTACCCCAGCATGACCCCCTCACAACACAAACACCACTGCACTACCCTAAACACTAAATCTACCCCCAGCATGACCCCTACACTACCCAAACACCAATGCACTACCCTAAACCCTAAAACACAACCCCCAGCACAACCCCTACACTACACCAACACCACAACACTACCCTAAAACACTACCCCCTACACTACACAAACAGCACTGCACTACCCTAAACCCTAAAACACTAACCCAAGCACGACCCCCTTCACTACCCAAGCACAACTGCACTACCCTAAATCCTAAAACACTATCCCAGCGCTAACCCCAACACTACCCAAACACCACTGCACTACCCTAAACTCTAAAACACTACCCCAGCACGACCCCCTAAACTAGCCAAACACCACTGCACCACCCTAAACCATAAAAAACTGCCCCCAGCACGACCCCTACACTACACAAACACCACTGCACTACCCTAATCCCTATAACAGTACCCCAGAATGACCCCCTCACAACACAAACACCACTGCAATACCCTAAACCCTAATTTTACACCCAGCATGACTTCCTACACTACCCAAACACCAATGCACTACCCTAAACCCTAAAACACAACCCCCAGCACAACCCCCTACACTACACCAACACCACAACACTACCCTAAAACACTACCCCCTACACACACAAACAGCACTGCACTACCCTAAACCCTAAAACACTAACCCAAGCACGACCCCCTTCACTACCCAAGCACAACTGCACTACCCTAAACCATAAAACACTGCCCCCAGCACGACCCCTACACTACACAAACACCACTGCACTACCCTAATCCCTATAACAGTACCCCAGAATCACCCCCTCACAACACAAACACCACTGCTATACCCTAAACCCTAATTTTACACCCAGCATGACTTCCTACACTACCCAAACACCACTGCACTACCCTAAACCCTAAAACACGACCCCCTACACTACACAAACTCCACTGCACTACCCTAAACCCTAAAACACTACCCCAGCACTACCCCCTACACTACCACACACCACTGCACTACCCTAATCCCTAAAACACTACCCCAGCACGACCCCCTACACTACACAAGCACCACTGAACTACCCTAAACCATAAAACACTACCCCCAAGACGACTCCCTACATGACCCAAACATAACTGCACTACCCTAAAACACTACCCCCTACACTACACAAACACCACTGCACTACCCTCAACCCTAAAACACTATACCCAGCACTACCCCCTACACTACACAAACACCACTGCACTACCCTAAATCTACTCCCAGTATGACCCCCTACACTACACAAGCACCACTGCACTACCCTAAACCCTAAATCACTACCCCAAGCACGACACTCTACAGTACCTAAACATAACTGCACTGCACTAAACCCTAAAACACTACCCCCAGCATGACCCCCTACACTATCCAAACACCACTGCACTACCCTAAACCCTAAAACACTACCCCCAGCACGACCCCCTTCACTACCCAAACACCATTGCATTACCCTAAACCACAAACCCCTGCATTACCCAAAGATCACTGCACTACCCTATACCCTAAAACACTGTCCCCTACACTACACAAACACCACTACACTACCCTAAACCCTAAAACACTACCCCAGCATGACCCCCTCACAACACAAACACCACTGCACTACCCTAAACACTAAATCTACCCCCAGCATGACCCCTACACTACCCAAACACCAATGCACTACCCTAAACCCTAAAACACAACCCCCAGCACAACCCCTACACTACACCAACACCACAACACTACCCTAAAACACTACCCCCTACACTACACAAACAGCACTGCACTACCCTAAACCCTAAAACACTAACCCAAGCACGACCCCCTTCACTACCCAAGCACAACTGCACTACCCTAAATCCTAAAACACTATCCCAGCGCTAACCCCAACACTACCCAAACACCACTGCACTACCCTAAACTCTAAAACACTACCCCAGCACGACCCCCTAAACTAGCCAAACACCACTTCACCACCCTAAACCATAAAAAACTGCCCCCAGCACGACCCCTACACTACACAAACACCACTGCACTACCCTAATCCCTATAACAGTACCCCAGAATGACCCCCTCACAACACAAACACCACTGCAATACCCTAAACCCTAATTTTACACCCAGCATGACTTCCTACACTACCCAAACACCAATGCACTACCCTAAACCCTAAAACACAACCCCCAGCACAACCCCCTACACTACACCAACACCACAACACTACCCTAAAACACTACCCCCTACACACACAAACAGCACTGCACTACCCTAAACCCTAAAACACTAACCCAAGCACGACCCCCTTCACTACCCAAGCACAACTGCACTACCCTAAATCCTAAAACACTACCCCAGCGCTACCCCCAACACTACCCAAACACCACTGCACTACCCTAAACCCTAAAACACTACCCCAGCATGACCCCCTACACTACACAAGCACCACTGCGCTAACCTAATTCCTAAAACACTATCCCGGCACTACACCCTACACTACCCAACCACCACTGCACTACCCTAAACCCTACACACTATCCCCTGCACGACCCCCTACACTACCCAAACACCACTGCACCATTCTAAACCCTAAATCTACCCCCAGTATGACCCCCTACACTACCCAAACACCACTGCACTACCCTAAACCACTACCCCAGCACGCCCCCCTACACTACACAAACACCACTGCACTACCCTAAACCCTAAAACACTACCCCCAGCACAACACCCTACTCTACCCAAACATAACTGCACTACACTAAACCCTAAAACACTACCCCCAGCATGACCCCCTACACTACCCAAACACCACTGCACTGCACTGCTCTAAACCCGAAAACACTTCCCGAGCACGAACCCCTACACTACACAAACACCACTGCACTACCCTAAATCCTAAAACACTACCCCCAGCAGGACCCCCTGCATTACACAAACACCTCTGCACTACCCTAAACCACTACCCCAGCACGAACCCCTACACTCCACAAACACCACTGCACTACCCTAAACCCTAAAACACTACCCCAGCAGTACCCTCTACACTATCCAAACACCACTGCACTACCCTAAACCCTAAAACACTACCCCCAGCACGACCCCCTTCACTACCCAAACACCATTGCATTACCCTAAACCACAACACCCTGCACTATCCAAAGATCACTGCACTACCCTATACCCTAAAACACTATCCCCTACACTACACAAACACCACTACACTACCCTAAACCCTAAAACACTACCCCAGCATGACCCCCTCACAACACAAACACCACTGCACTACCCTAAACACTAAATCTACCCCCAGCATGACCCCCTACACTACCCAAACACCAATGCACTACCCTAAACCCTAAAACACTACCCCCAGCACAACACCGTACTCTACCCAAACATAACTGCACTACACTAAACCCTAAAACACTACCCCCAGCATGACCCCCTACACTACCCAAACACCACTGCACTGCACTGCCCTAAACCCAAAAACATTACCCCAGCACGAACCCCTACACTCCACAAACACCACTGCACTACCCTAAATCCTAAAACACTACCCCCAGCAGAACCCCCTGCATTACACAAACACCTCTGCACTACCCTAAACCACTACCCCAGCACGAACCCCTACACTCCACAAATACCACTGCACTACCCTAAACCCTAAAACACTACCCCAGCAGTACCCTCTACACTATCCAAACACCACTGTACTACCCTAAACCCTAAAACTCTACCCCCAGCACGACCCCCTTCACTACCCAAACACCATTGCATTACCCTAAACCACAAACCCCTGCATTACCCAAAGATCACTGCACTACCCTATACCCTACAACACTGTCCCCTACACTACACAAACACCACTACACTACCCTAAACCCTAAAACACTACCCCAGCATGACCCCCTCACAACACAAACACCACTGCACTACCCTAAACACTAAATCTACCCCCAGCATGACCCCTACACTACCCAAACACCAATGCACTACCCTAAACCCTAAAACACAACCCCCAGCACAACCCCCTACACTACACCAACACCACAACACTACCCTAAAACACTACCCCCTACACTACACAAACAGCACTGCACTACCCTAAACCCTAAAACACTAACCCAAGCACGACCCCCTTCACTACCCAAGCACAACTGCACTACCCTAAATCCTAAAACACTATCCCAGCGCTAACCCCAACACTACCCAAACACCACTGCACTACCCTAAACTCTAAAACACTACCCCAGCACGACCCCCTAAACTAGCCAAACACCACTGCACTACCCTAAACCATAAAACACTGCCCCCAGCACGACCCCTACACTACACAAACACCACTGCACTACCCTAATCCCTATAACAGTACCCCAGAATGACGCCCTCACAACACAAACACCACTGCAATACCCTAAACCCTAATTTTACACCCAGCATGACTTCCTACACTACCCAAACACCACTGCACTACCCTAAACCCTAAAACACGACCCCCTACACTACACAAACTCCACTGCACTACCCTAAACCCTAAAACACTACCCCAGCACTACCCCCTACACTACCACACACCACTGCACTACCCTAATCCCTAAAACACTACCCCAGCACGACCCCCTACACTACACAAGCACCACTGAACTACCCTAAACCATAAAACACTACCCCCAGCACGACTCCCTACATGACCCAAACATAACTGCACTACCCTAAAACACTACCCCCTACACTACACAAACACCACTGCACTACCCTCAACCCTAAAACACTATACCCAGCACTACCCCCTACACTACACAAACACCACTGCACTACCCTAAATCTACTCCCAGTATGACCCCCTACACTACACAAGCACCACTGCACTACCCTAAACCCTAAATCACTACCCCAAGCACGACACTCTACAGTACCTAAACATAACTGCACTACACTAAACCCTAAAACACTACCCCCAGCATGACCCCCTACACTATCCAAACACCACTGCACTACCCTAAACCCTAAAACACTACCCCCAGCACGACCCCCTTCACTACCCAAACACCATTGCATTACCCTAAACCACAAACCCCTGCATTACCCAAAGATCACTGCACTACCCTATACCCTAAAACACTGTCCCCTACACTACACAAACACCACTACACTACCCTAAACCCTAAAACACTACCCCAGCATGACCCCCTCACAACACAAACACCACTGCACTACCCTAAACACTAAATCTACCCCCAGCATGACCCCTACACTACCCAAACACCAATGCACTACCCTAAACCCTAAAACACAACCCCCAGCACAACCCCCTACACTACACCAACACCACAACACTACCCTAAAACACTACCCCCTACACTACACAAACAGCACTGCACTACCCTAAACCCTAAAACACTAACCCAAGCACGACCCCCTTCACTACCCAAGCACAACTGCACTACCCTAAATCCTAAAACACTATCCCAGCGCTAACCCCAACACTACCCAAACACCACTGCACTACCCTAAACTCTAAAACACTACCCCAGCACGACCCCCTAAACTAGCCAAACACCACTGCACCACCCTAAACCATAAAAAACTGCCCCCAGCACGACCCCTACACTACACAAACACCACTGCACTACCCTAATCCCTATAACAGTACCCCAGAATGACCCCCTCACAACACAAACACCACTGCAATACCCTAAACCCTAATTTTACACCCAGCATGACTTCCTACACTACCCAAACACCAATGCACTACCCTAAACCCTAAAACACAACCCCCAGCACAACCCCCTACACTACACCAACACCACAACACTACCCTAAAACACTACCCCCTACACTACACAAACAGCACTGCACTACCCTAAACCCTAAAACACTAACCCAAGCACGACCCCCTTCACTACCCAAGCACAACTGCACTACCCTAAATCCTAAAACACTACCCCAGCGCTACCCCCAACACTACCCAAACACCACTGCACTACCCTAAACCCTAAAACACTACCCCAGCATGACCCCCCTACACTACACAAGCACCACTGTGCTAACCTAATTCCTAAAACACTATCCCGGCACTACACCCTACACTACCCAACCACCACTGCACTACCCTAAACCCTACACACTATCCCCTGCACGACCCCCTACACTACCCAAACACCACTGCACCATTCTAAACCCTAAATCTACCCCCAGTATGACCCCCTACACTACCCAAACACCACTGCACTACCCTAAACCACTACCCCAGCACGCCCCCTACACTACACAAACACCACTGCACTACCCTAAACCCTAAAACACTACCCCCAGCACAACACCCTACTCTACCCAAACATAACTGCACTACACTAAACCCTAAAACACTACCCCCAGCATGACCCCCTACACTACCCAAACACCACTGCACTGCACTGCTCTAAACCCGAAAACACTTCCCGAGCACGAACCCCTACACTACACAAACACCACTGCACTACCCTAAATCCTAAAACACTACCCCCAGCAGGACCCCCTGCATTACACAAACACCTCTGCACTACCCTAAACCACTACCCCAGCACGAACCCCTACACTCCACAAACACCACTGCACTACCCTAAACCCTAAAACACTACCCCAGCAGTACCCTCTACACTATCCAAACACCACTGCACTACCCTAAACCCTAAAACACTACCCCCAGCACGACCCCCTTCACTACCCAAACACCATTGCATTACCCTAAACCACAACCCCCTGCACTATCCAAAGATCACTGCACTACCCTATACCCTAAAACACTATCCCCTACACTACACAAACACCACTACACTACCCTAAACCCTAAAACACTACCCCAGCATGACCCCCTCACAACACAAACACCACTGCACTACCCTAAACACTAAATCTACCCCCAGCATGACCCCCTACACTACCCAAACACCAATGCACTACCCTAAACCCTAAAACACTACCCCCAGCACGACCCCCTACACTACACCAACACCACAACACTACCCTAAAACACTACCCCCTACACTGCACAAACACCACTGCACTACCCTAAACCCTAAAACACTACCCCAGCAGTACCCCCTACACTACCCAAATACCACTGCACTACCCTAAACCCTAAAACACTACCCCCAGCACGACCCCCTTCACTACCCAAACACCATTGCATTACCCTAAACCACAACCCACTACACTACCCAAAGATCACTGCACTACCCTATACCCTAAAACACTATCCCCTACATTACACAAACACCACTACACTACCCTAAACCCTAAAACACTACCCCAGAATGACCCCCTCACAACACAAACACCACTGCACTACCCTAAACACTAAATCTACCCCCAGCATGACCCCCTACACTACCCAACCACCAATGCACTACTCTAAACCCCAAAACACTACCCCCAGCACGACCCCCTACACTACACCAACACCACAACACTACCCTAAAACACTACCCCCTACACTACACAAACAGCACTGCACTACCCTAAACCCTAAAACACTACCCCAAGCACGACCCTCTTCACTACCCAAGCACAACTGCACTACCCTAAATCCTAAAACACTACCCCAGCGCTACCCCCAACACTACCCAAACACCACTGCACTACCCTAAACCCTAAAATACTACCCCAGCATGACCCCCTACACTACACAAGCACCACTGCACTACCCTAATTCCTAAAAGACTATCCCAGCACTACACCCTACACTACCCAACCACCACTGCACTACCCTAAACCCTAAACACAATCCCCTGCACGACCCCCTACACTACCCAAACACCACTGCACCATTCTAAACCCTAAATCTACCCCCAGTATGACCCCCTACACTACCCAAACACCACTGCACTACCCTAAACCACTACCCCAGCACGCCCCCTACACTACACAAACACCACTGCACTACCCTAAACCCTAAAACACTACCCCCAGCACAACACTATACTCTACCCAAACATAACTGCACTACACTAAACCCTAAAACACTACCCCCAGCATGACCCCCTACACTACCCAAACACCACTGCACTGCCCTAAACCCAAAAACATTACCCCAGCACGAACCCCTACACTCCACAAACACCACTGCACTACCCTAAATCCTAAAACACTACCCCCAGCAGGACCCCCTGCATTACACAAACACCTCTGCACTACCCTAAACCACTACCCCAGCACGAACCCCTACACTCCACAAATACCACTGCACTACCCTAAACCCTAAAACACTACCCCAGCAGTACCCTCTACACTATCCAAACACCACTGCACTACCCTAAACCCTAAAACACTACCCCCAGCACGACCCCCTTCACTACCCAAACACCATTGCATTACCCTAAACCACAAACCCCTGCATTACCCAAAGATCACTGCACTACCCTATACCCTAAAACACTGTCCCCTACACTACACAAACACCACTACACTACCCTAAACCCTAAAACACTACCCCAGCATGACCCCCTCACAACACAAACACCACTGCACTACCCTAAACACTAAATCTACCCCCAGCATGACCCCTACACTACCCAAACACCAATGCACTACCCTAAACCCTAAAACACAACCCCCAGCACAACCCCCTACACTACACCAACACCACAACACTACCCTAAAACACTACCCCCTACACTACACAAACAGCACTGCACTACCCTAAACCCTAAAACACTAACCCAAGCATGACCCCCTTCACTACCCAAGCACAACTGCACTACCCTAAATCCTAAAACACTATCCCAGCGCTAACCCCAACACTACCCAAACACCACTGCACTACCCTAAACTCTAAAACACTACCCCAGCACGACCCCCTAAACTAGCCAAACACCACTGCACTACCCTAAACCATAAAACACTGCCCCCAGCACGACCCCTACACTACACAAACACCACTGCACTACCCTAATCCCTATAACAGTACCCCAGAATGACCCCCTCACAACACAAACACCACTGCAATACCCTAAACCCTAATTTTACACCCAGCATGACTTCCTACACTACCCAAACACCACTGCACTACCCTAAACCCTAAAACACGACCCCCTACACTACACAAACTCCACTGCACTACCCTAAACCCTAAAACACTACCCCAGCACTACCCCCTACACTACCACACACCACTGCACTACCCTAATCCCTAAAACACTACCCCAGCACGACCCCCTACACTACACAAGCACCACTGAACTACCCTAAACCATAAAACACTACCCCCAGCACGACTCCCTACATGACCCAAACATAACTGCACTACCCTAAAACACTACCCCCTACACTACACAAACACCACTGCACTACCCTCAACCCTAAAACACTATACCCAGCACTACCCCCTACACTACACAAACACCACTGCACTACCCTAAATCTACTCCCAGTATGACCCCCTACACTACACAAGCACCACTGCACTACCCTAAACCCTAAATCACTACCCCAAGCACGACACTCTACAGTACCTAAACACCACTGCACTACCCTAAACCCTAAAACACTACCCCCACCACGACTCTCTACACGACCCAAACAACTGCACTACCCTAAACCCTAAATCTACCCCCAGCACAAGCCCCTACACTACACAAATACCACTGCACTGCCTTAAACCCTAAAACACTACCCCAGCATGACCCCCTACACTACACAAACACCACTGCACTACCCCAAGCCCTAATACACTATCCCAATCACGACCCCCTACACTACAAAAACACCACTGTACTACCCTAAACCCTAAAACACTACCCTAGGACGACCCCCTTCACTACCCAAACACAACTGCACTACCCTGAACTCTAAAACACTACCCCCAGCATGACTCTCTACACGACCCAAACAACTGCACTATCCTAAACCCTAAATCTACCCCCAGCACAAACCCCTACACTACACAAACACCACTGTACTACCCTAAACCCTAAAACACTACCCCCAGCAGGATCCCCTACACTACACAAACACCACTGCACTACCCTAAACCCTAAAACACTAGCCCCAGCACGACCCCATATACTACATAAATACCACTGCGCTACCCTAAACCACTACCCCAGTATGTCCCCCTACACTACACAAACACCACTGCACTATCATAAACCTTAAAACACTACCCCAGCACTACCCCTACACTACCAAACACCACTGCACTACCCGAAACCCTAAAACACTACCCCCAGCACGACCACCTACACTACCTGAACACCACTGCACTACCCTAAACCCTAAAACGTGACCACTACACTACACAAACACCACTGCACTACCCTAAACCACTACTTCCAGCACGACTCCCTACACTACCCAAACACAACTGCACTATCCTAAACCCTAAATCTACCCCTAGCACAACCGCCTACACTACACAAACCCCACTGCACTACCCTAAACCCTAAAACACTACCCTCTGCACAACCCCCTACACTACACAAACACCCCTGCACTACCCCAAACCCTAAATATAACCCCAGAGTGACCCCCTACACTACACAAACACCACTGCACTACCCCAACCTTAAAACACTACCCCAAGCACGACCCCCTTCACTACCCAAACACAACTGCACTACACTAAACTCAGAAACACTACCCCAGCACGACCCCCTACACTGCCCAAACACCACTGCACTACACTAAACTATAAAACACGACCTCCTACACCACACGAATACCACTGCACTACCTTAAACCCTAAAACACTACCCCCAGCATGACCCCCAAGACTACCCAAACACCACTGCACTACCCTAAACCCTAAAACACTACCCCCAGCACGACCCCCTACACTAAACAAGCACCACTGCACTACCCTAAACCACTACCCCAGCACACCCCTACACTACACAAACACCACTGCACTACCCTAAACCCTCAAACACTACCCCCAGCACGACCCCCTACACTACACAAGCACCACTGCACTATCGTATACCCTAAAACACTACACCCAGCACGACACACTACACTACCCAAACACCACTGCACTACCCTAAAAACTAAAACACAACCCCTACATTACACAAACACCACTGCACTACCCTAAACCCCAAAACACTACCCCAGCACGATTCCCTACACTACCCAAACACAACTGCACTACCCTAAACCCAAAATCTACCCCAGCACAACCTCCTACACTACACAAACACCACTGTACTACCCTAAACCCTAAAACACTACCCCCAGCACGACACCCTACACTACCGAAACACCACTGCACTACCCTAAACCCTAAATCATGACCCCTATACTAACAAACACCACTGCACTACCCTAAACCCTAAAACACTACCCCAGCACGACCCCGTACACTACACAAGCACCACAGCACTACCCTAAACTCTAAAACACTACCCCAGCACGACATTCTACACTACCCAAACACCACTGCACTACCCTAAACCCTAAAACACGACCCCTACACTAACACCACTGCACTACCCTAAACCCTAAAACACTACCCCCAGCATGATCCCCTACACTACACAAACACCACTGCACTAATCTAAACACTAAAACACTTCCCCCAGAACGACCCCCTACACTACCCAAACACCACTGCACAACCCTAAACCCTAAAACACGACCCCTACACAACATAAACACCACTGCACTACCCTATACCCTAAACCACTAACCCCAGCACGACTCCCTACACTACACAAACACCACTGCACTACCCTAAACCCTAACTCTACCCCCAGCATGACTACCTACACTACCCTCAGCATGACCCCCTACTCTACACAAACACCACTGCACTACCCTAAACCCTAAAACACTATCCCCTACACTACCCAAACACCACTGCACTACCCTAAACCCTAAAACACGACCCCTACACTACATAAACACCACTGCACTACCCTAAACCCTAAATCTACTCTCAGCATGACCCCTATACTACCCAAACACCACTGCACTACCCTAAAACACGACCCCCATCATGACACCCTACACTACCCAAACATAACTGCACTACCCTAAACCCTAAAACATGACCCTCTACACTACACAAACACCACTACACTACCCTAAACCCTAAAACACTACCCTCAGCATGACCCCTTAGGCTACAAAAAAACTCCACTGCACCACCCTAAAACACTACGCCAGCACTACCCCTGCACTACCCAAACACCACTGCACTACCCTAAATCCTAAAACACTACCCCAGCACGACCCCCTACACTACACAAACACCATTGCACTACCCTAAAACACTACCCCCAACACGACCCCCTACACTACCTAAACACCACTGCACTATCCTAAATCCTAAAACACTACCCCCAGCACGACCCCCTACACTACCCAAACACCACTGCACAACTCTAAACCCTAAATCTACCCCCAGCACGACCCCCTCCACCACACAAACACCACTGCTCAACCCTAAACCAACTACCCCAGCATGTCCCCTATACTACACAAACACCACTCCACTATCATAAACCCTAAAACACTACCCCAGCACTACCCCCTACACTACCACACACCACTGCACTACGCTAAACCCTAAAACACTACCCCAGCACGACCCC
Source organism: Triturus cristatus (assembly GCF_964204655.1). NCBI lineage: Eukaryota > Metazoa > Chordata > Amphibia > Caudata > Salamandridae > Triturus > Triturus cristatus. Next base: position 618,252,665 of record NC_140579.1, on the reverse strand, counting down.
CTACACTACACAAGCACCACTGAACTACCCTAAACCATAAAACACTACCCCCAGCACGACTCCCTACACGACCCAAACATAACTGCACTACCCTATACCCTAAATCTCCCCCTAGCACAACCCCTACACTACACAAACCCCACTGCACTACCCTTAACCCTGAGACACTACCCCCAGCATGACCCCCTTCACTAGCCGAACACCACTGCACTACCGTAAACCCTAAAACACGACCCCTACACTACACTAACACCACTGCACTACCCTAAACCGTAAAACACTACCCCAGCACGACTCCCTACATTACCCAAACACAACTGCACTACCCAAAACCCTAAATCTACCCCTAGCACAACCCCCTACACTACACAAACCCCACTGCACTACCCTAAACCCTAAGACACTACCCCTAGCACGACCCCCTTCACTACCCAAACACAACTGCACTACCCTAAACCCAAAAACACTACCCCAAGCACGACCCCTTACACTACCCAAACACCACTGCACTACCCTAAACTTCGACCCCCTACACTACCCAAAGACCACTGCACTACCCTAAACCCTAAAACACTACCCTTACACTACACAAACACCACGGCACTACCCTAAACCCTAAAACACTACCCCCAGCAGTACACCCTACACTACCCAAACACAACTGCACTATCCTAACCCTAAAACACTACCCCCAGCATGACCTCCTATACTACCCAAACACCACTGCACTGCACTGCCCTAAATCTGAAAACACTAGCCCAGCACGAACCCCTACACTACACAAACACCACTGCACTACCCTAAATCCTAAAACACTACCCCCAGCAGGACCCCCTGCATTACACAAACACCTCTACACTACCCTAAACCACTACCCCAGCATGAACCCATTGCATTACCCTAAACCACAACCTACTACACTACCCAAAGATCACTGCACTACCCTATACCCTGAAACACTATCCCCTACATTACACAAACACCACTACACTACCCTAAACCCTAAAACACTACCCCAGCACGACCCCCTACACTACACCAACACCACAACACTACCCCAAAACACTACACCCTACACTACACAAACAGCACTGCACTACCCTAAACCCTAAAACACTACCCCAAGCACGACCCCCTTCACTACCCAAGCACAACTGCACTACCCTAAATCCTAAAACACTACCCCAGCGCTACCCCCAACACTACCCAAACACCACTGCACTACCCTAAACCCTAAAACACTACCCCAGCATGACCCCCTACACTACACAAGCACCACTGCGCTAACCTAATTCCTAAAACACTATCCCAGCACTACACCCTACACTACCCAACCACCACTGCACTACCCTAAACCCTAAACACTATCCCCTGCACGACCCCCTACACTACCCAAACACCACTGCACCATTCTAAACCCTAAATCTACCCCCAGTATGACCCCCTACACTACCCAAACACCACTGCACTACCCTAAACCACTACCCCAGCACGCCCCCCTACACTACACAAACAGCACTGCACTACCCTAAACCCTAAAACACTACCCCCAGCACAACACCCTACTCTACCCAAACATAACTGCACTACACTAAACCCTAAAACACTACCCCCAGCATGACCCCCTACACTACCCAAACACCACTGCACTGCACTGCTCTAAACCCGAAAACACTTCCCCAGCACGAACCCCTACACTACACAAACACCACTGCACTACCCTAAATCCTAAAACACTACCCCCAGCAGGACCCCCTGCATTACACAAACACCTCTGCACTACCCTAAACCACTACCCCTGCACGAACCCCTACACTCCACAAACACCACTGCACTACCCTAAACCCTAAAACACTACCCCAGCAGTACCCTCTACACTATCCAAACACCACTGCACTACCCTAAACCCTAAAACACTACCCCCAGCACGACCCCCTTCACTACCCAAACACCATTGCATTACCCTAAACCACAACCCCCTGCACTACCCAAAGATCACTGCACTACCCTATACCCTAAAACACTACCCCCTACACTACACAAACACCACTACACTACCCTAAACCCTAAAACACTACCCCAGCATGACCCCCTCACAACACAAACACCACTGCACTACCCTAAACACTAAATCTACCCCCAGCATGACCCCCTACACTACCCAAACACCAATGCACTACCCTAAACCCTAAAACACTACCCCCAGCACGACCCCCTACACTACACCAACACCACAACACTACCCTAAAACACTACCCCCTACACTACACAAACAGCACTGCACTACCCTAAACCATAAAACACTACCCCAAGCACGACCCCCTTCACTACCCAAGCACAACTGCACTACCCTAAATCCTAAAACACTACCCCAGCGCTAACCCCAACACTACCCAAACACCACTGCACTACCCTAAACTCTAAAACACTACCCCTAGCACGACCCCCTACACTAGCCAAACACCACTGCACTACCCTAAACCATAAAACACTGGCCCCAGCACGACCCCTACACTACACAAACACCACTGCACTACCCTAAACCCTAAAACAGTACCCCAGAATGACCCCCAAACAACACAAACACCACTGCAATACCCTAAACCCTAATTTTACACCCAGCATGACTTCCTACACTACCCAATCACCACTGCACTACCCTAAACCCTAAAACACGACCCCCTACACTACACAAACTCCACTGCACTACCCTAAGCCCTAAACTCTACCCCCTATACTACACAAACACCACTGCACAACCCTCTACCCTAAAACTCTACCCCCAGCACCACACCCTACACTACCCAAACACCACTGGACTACCGTAAACCCTAAAACACTACCCCCAGCACGACTTCCTACAATACACAAGCACCACTGCACTACCCTAAACCCTAAAATACGACCCCTATAATACACAAACACCACTGCACTACCCTAAACCCTAAAACACTTCCGCCAGCACGACTCCCTATACTACCCAAGCAAGTGTACAACCCTAAACCCTAAATCTACCCCAGCACAACCCCCTATACTACACAAACACCACTGCACTGCCTTAAACCCTAAAACAGTACGTCCAGCACAACCCCCTTCACTACACAAACACCACTGCACTGCCTTAAACCCAAAAACACTACCCCAGCATGACTCCCTACACTACCCAAGCAACTGTACTACCCTAAATCCTAAATCTACCCCAGCACAACCCCCTACACTTCACAAACACCACTGTACTGCCTTAACCCCTAAAACACTACCCCCAGCACGACCCCCTGCACTACCCAAACACCACTGCACTACCCTAAACTATAAAACACGACCCCCTACACTACACAAACAGAACTGCACTACCCTAAACCCTAACACTCTACCCCCAGCATGACCCCCTAGACTAACCAAACACCACTGCACTACCCTAAACCCTAAAACACTACCCACAGCACGACCCCCTACACTATACAGATACCACTGCACTACCCTAAACCCTAAAACACTACCCCCAGCACTACGCCCTAGACTACCCAAACACCACTCCACTACCCTAAACCCTAAAACACTATCCCCAGCACAACCCCCTACACTACACAAGCACCACTGCACTATCCTAAACCCTATCTACCCCCAGTACGACCCCCTGCACTACTGAAACACACCTGCACTGCCCTAAACAACTATCCCAGCACGCCCCCTATACTACACAAACACCACTGCACTACCCTAAACCCTCAAACACTACCCCCAGCACGACCCCCTACACTACACAAGCACCAGTGCACTATCCTAAACTCTAAAACACTACACCCAGCACAACACCCTACACTACCCAAACATAACTACACTACCCTAAACCCTAAAACATTACCCCCAGCACAACCCCCTACACTACCCAAACACCACTGCTCTACCCTAAACCCTAAAACACAACCCCTACACTATACACACACCACTGCACTACCCTAAACCCTAAAACACTACCCCAGCATGACTCCCTACACTACCCAAACACAACTGCACTAACCTAAACCCTAAAACACTACCCCAGCACTACCCCCTACACTACACAAACACCACTGCACTATCCTAAATCCTAAAACACTACCACTAGCACGACCCCCTACACTACACAAACACCACTGCACTATCCTAAACCCTAAAACACTACCACTAGCACAAGCCCCTACACTACACAAACACCACTGCAATACCCTAAACCCTAAAACACTAACCCGGAACGACCCCGTTCACTACACAAAAACCACTGCACTACCCTAAACCCTAAAACAAAACCCCCAGCATGACCCCCTAGACTACCCAATCACCACTGCACTACCCTAAACCCTAAAACACTACTCCAGCACTACCCCCTACACTACACAAACACCACTGCACTATCCTAAACCCTAAAACACTACCACTAGCACGACCCCCTACACTACCCAAACACCACTGCACTATCCTAAACCGTAAAACACTACCCCCAGCACGACCCCGTACACTACACAAGCACCACTGCATTACCCTAAACCCTAAAACACTACCCCCAGCACGAAACCCTGCACTACCCAAACACCACTGCACTAACCTAAACCCTAAAGCACGACCCCTACACTAACAAACACCACTGCACTACCCTAAACCCTAAAACACTACCCCCAGCATGACCCCCTACACTACACAAACACCACTGTACTACCCTAAACCCTAAAACACTACCCCCAGCACGACCCCCTACACTACACAAACACCACTGCACTACCCTAAATCACTACCCCCAGCACGGCCCCCTACACTACCCAAATACCACTGCTTTATCCTAAACCCTAAAACACCATCCCCAGCACTATGCCCTCCACTACCCAAACACCACGGAACAACCCTAAACCCTAAAACACTATCCCCAGCACGACCCCCTACACTACACAAGCACAACTGCACTATCCTAAACCCTATCTACCCCAGTACGACCCCCTGCACTACTGAAACACACCTGCACTGCCCTAAACCACTATCCCAGCACGCCCCCTACACTATACAAACACCACTGCACTACCCTAAACCCTCAAACACTACCCCCAGCACGACCCCCTACACTACACAAGCAACAGTGCACTATCCTAAACTCTAAAACACTACACCCAGCACAACACCCTACACTACCCAAACATAACTACACTACCCTAAACCCTAAAACACTACCCCCAGCACAACCCCCTACACTACCCAAACACCACTGCTCTACCCTAAACCCTAAAACACAACCCCTACACTACACAAACACCACTGCACTACCCTAAACCCTAAAACACTACCCCAGCACTACCCCCTACACTACACAAACACCACTGCACTATCCTAAATCCTAAAACACTAGCACGACCCCCTACACTACACAAACACCACTGCACTATCCTAAACCCTAAAACACTACCACTAGCACAAGCCCCTACACTACACAAACACCACTGCACTACCCTAAACCCTAAAACACTAACCCGGAACGACCCCGTTCACTACACAAAAACCACTGCACTACCCTAAACCCTAAAACAAAACCCCCAGCATGACCCCCTAGACTACCCAATCACCACTGCACTACCCTAAACCCTAAAACACTACTCCAGCACTACCCCCTACACTACCCAAACACCACTGCACTATCCTAAACCGTAAAACACTACCCCAGCACGACCCCATACACTACACAAACACCACTGTACTACCCTAAACCCTAAAACACTACCCCCAGCACGACCCCTACACTACACAAACACCACTGCACTACCCTAAATCACTACCCCCAGCACGGCCCCCTACACTACCCAAATACCACTGCTTTATCCTAAACCCTAAAACACTACCCCCAGCACTATGCCCTCCACTACCCAAACACCACTGAACAACCCTAAACCCTAAAACACTATCCCCAGCACGACCCCCTACACTACACAAGCACCACTGCACTATCCTAAACCCTATCTACCCCCAGTACGACCCCCTGCACTACTGAAACACACCTGCACTGCCCTAAACCACTATCCCAGCACGCCCCCTACACTATACAAACACCACTGCACTACCCTAAACCCTCAAACACTACCCCCAGCACGACCCCCTACACTACACAAGCACCAGTGCACTATCCTAAACTCTAAAACACTACACCCAGCACAACACCCTACACTACCCAAACATAACTACACTACCCTAAACCCTAAAACACTACCCCCAGCACAACCCCCTACACTACCCAAACACCACTGCTCTACCCTAAACCCTAAAACACAACCCCTACACTACACAAACACCACTGCACTACCCTAAACCCTAAAACACTACCCCAGCATGACTCCCTACACTACCCAAACACAACTGCACTAACCTAAACCCTAAAACACTACCCCAGCACTACCCCCTACACTACACAACCACCACTGCACTATCCTAAACCCTAAAACACTACCACTAGCACGACCCCCTACACTACACAAACACCACTGCACTATCCTAAACCCTAAAACACTACCACTAACACAGCCCCCTACACTACACAAACACCACTGCACTACCCTAAACCCTAAAACACTACCCCGGCACGATCCCGTTCACTACACAAACACCACTGCACTACCCTAAACCCTAAAACAAAACCCCCAGCATGACCCCCTAGACTACCCAATCACCACTGCACTACCCTAAACCCTAAAACACTACCCCAGCACTACTCCCTACACTACACAGACACCACTGCACTATCCTAAACCCTGAAACACTACCACTAGCACGACCCCCTACACTACCCAAACACCACTGCACTATCCTAAACCGTAAAACACTACCCCCAGCATGACCCCGTACACTACACAAGCACCACTGCACTACCCTAAACCCTAAAACACTACCCCCAGCACGAAACCCTACACTACCCAAACACCACTGCACTACCCAAAACCCTAAAACACGACCCCTATACTAACAAACACCACTGCACTACACTAAACCATAAAACACTACCCCCAGCATGACCCCCTACACTACACAAACACCACAAAACTACCCTATACCCTAAAACACTACCCCAGCATGACCCCGTACACTACACAAATACCACTGCACTACACTAAACCATAAAACACTACCCCCAGCACGAACCCCTACACTACCCAAATACCATTGCACTATTCTAAACCCTAAAACACTACCCCCAGCACTATGCCCTCCACTACCCAAACACCACTGAACAACCCTAAAACACTAACCCCAGCACGACCCCCTACACTACCCAAACACCACTGCACAACCCTAAACCCTAAATCTACCCCCAGTACGACCCCCTACATCACACAAACACCACTGCACTACCCTAAACCACTACCCCAGCATGTCCCCTAGACTACACAAACACCACTGGACTACCATAAACCCTCAAACACTACCCCCAGCATGACCCACTACACTACACAAGCACCACTGCACTACCCTAAACCATAAAACACTACCCCAGCACGACCCCCTACACTACACCAGCACCACTGCACTACCCTAAACCCTAAAACACTACCCCAGCACTACCCCCTACACTACCCAACCACCACTGCACTACCCTAAACCCTAAAACACTATCCCCAGCACAACCCCCTACACTACCCAAACACCACTGCACTATTCTAAACCCTAAATCTACCCCAGTACGACCCCCTACACTACCCAAACAGCACTGCACTACCCTAAACCACTGCCCCAGCATGCCCCTACACTACACAAACACCACTGCACTACCCTAAACCCTAAAACACTACCCCAGCATGACTCCCTACTCTACCCAAACATAACTGCACTACCCTAAACCCTAAAACACTACCCCCAGCACGACCCCCTACACTACCCAAACACCACTGCACTACCCTAAACCCTTAAACACGACCCCTACACTACACAAACACCACGGCACTACCCTAAACCCTAAAACACTACACCCAGCACGACTCCCTACACTACCAAAACACCACTGCACTACCCTAAACCCTAAATCTACCCCCAGCACAATCCCTACACTACCCAAACACCACTGCACTACACTAAACCCTAAAAGACTACCCCTAGGACGACCCCGACACTACACAAACACCACAGCACTACCCTAAACCCTAAAACACTACCCCCAGCATGACCCCCTACACTTCCCAAAGACCACTGCACTGCACTGCCCTAAACCCGAAAACACTACCCCAGCACGAACCCCTACACTACACAAACACCACTGCACTACCCTAAATCCTAAAACACTCCCCCCAGCAGGACCCCCTACATTACACAAACACCTCTGCACTACCCAAAACCACTATCCCAGCACAAACCCCTACACTACACAAACACCACTGCACTACCTCCAGCATGACCCCCCCACACTACACAAACACCACTGCACTTCCCTAAACCCTAAAACACTACCCCAGCAGTACCCCCTTGTTAGAAATGGGATTTCTGGTTGGCTAGGGCTTGCGCCAAAGCCAGGCAGAAACCACCACTCTAGTCAGGGCTAGGGAGTTACACGCCAAAGATAACGCCTGCTCACCCCCTTGGTAGCTTGGCACGAGCAGTCAGGCTTATCCCGGAGGCAATGTGTAAAGCGTTTGTGCGCGCACCCAGCAACAACACCCAAGGCCCACCACAAAGGAAACTCCACACAAGGTATTATATAAAAATAGCCTTTGTATTATACCAAAACACATTAGATAAAAACACACACCTTACAATGTGCCAACAGGCACGGGCAGAATTTACAGGGGATTATATGTACTGGGGACAGGGCCACATGGACCACTGTCAGGAATTAGCATTTTTAGAACTTAGCACTTAGAACATAGGATGTAAAATACTGTAGCACAAAATAACACGTGTAGCACACAACCAGTAACTACTGGTAACAGGTAAGTACCACCTACGCAACCCTAACCACCTTAGGAGAATATTGCGCAGGGAACCAGGACCTCACTAGCACCACCTGTACTAGGAGAAAACAACCACCTAAGTATCACAATACCTGTAGAGGTCTAAGCACATTACACATGATGCATCGCAACACATTCAGAGGTGTAGGGAAGGAAAACACATGATGCATAACATACATTCAGCGGTGTAAGGACAAGGCACATGACGCATAAAAACACATTCAGAGGTGCAGGAAAGGAAAACACATGATGCATAACATACATTCAGCGGTGTAAGAATAAGGCACATGACGCATAAAAACACATTAGAGTCCAGGTCACGCCAGAACCTAAACGTAGTAGCTGCCCACTACTTGCTGGGCAGCTGGGGACAAGAACAGGGCCTAAACGCTGTAGCTGGCACTAAGTGCTGCGCAGCTGTGAAGGAAAATAGTAGGCATGGGCTCTCACTAGCCCCTGAAACAATATCCACAACGTTGGAGCCACCTAGGCTCGAAAATAACATGTCCCCATGGAGCGCACGGGCTCCTGAAATAATTGTGTGCCAATATGCTGGAGCCCCCTTGGGCTCTGTAAACAACTATGCCCCTTTGGAGCCACACAGGCTCTGGAAATCATTATGCTCACGTTGGAGCCACGTGGCTCTTAAAAAGACACATACCCCCGATGGAGCGGCCCTGATCTCACCTCCCCTCTTGGGGCGCACGGGAGCTTCAACCAATCATGCCCCCAATGGAGTGCACGGGCGCTTGTGCCTCGAACCAGCAAACAGGGAGCCCCCCTACTCACCGGGATTCTTCTTTAACACGGACTTCTCGGGACACAGCCTGCGGGAGCAGCTGCACTCTTCTCCTTGTGCGGGGCTTCCCTGAATTCCTGGGAGCCCCGCGCTGCCATCGTCCGCCTCGGTCGCCGGCTCCTCTCACTGGCGGGGCTTCCCTGCTCCTGCGAGGAAGCCCCGCCCACGGGAACAGTCTTTCCCTCCTTCCGGGTCGTGCTGGGCAGCGGCCCGGAAGAGGTTCCATTGCGGCCCGGCCGCGGCGGTGATCCCCTATCCGATGTTGGCGGCAATGCGGGGTAGGCAAGCGCGAGTCAAACTCAGATACCGGTGGGGTGGGCACCCGCCGGGACGGCCAGTGAACGGGGTAGGCACCCGCCAGGATGGACAACAAGCGGGGTGGGCACCCGCGAAAGGTACCAAGATGCGGGGTGGGCACCCGCCGAAAATCCAACAATAAAAATGCGGCACCAAAGCGGGGTGGGCACCCGCGACACAAGGAAAAATGCGGGGTAGGCACCCGCCGCCATAAGCACAACGGGGGAACCCCTACGATGGGGATTCCCTCCTACAAGGGCTGCAGCGCAGTGCTTCGCAGCCCCTAGGCTCTTCCTCTCCTCCAGGCAAAGCCAGGGCAAAGCGCTCACAGGGCGCAGAAGTCAGAAAAAAGTCCTGAAGGTCCTTGGGGATAAGAAGGACAATGCAAAAGGGTTTCCAGAAGTCTTCCAGGTAGCCAGGGGCTGGGCAGGGCCCAGGGAGGCAAGCCTTCCCCTGGGCCCCAGCAGCAGCACGCCCCTGGTAGATTCGAGTCAGAGCAAGAACATTTTCATGGGGTCACAGCCCCTCTTTTATACACCAAATCCTTTGTTCTCAAGGGAGCAGGGAAGGGGCGAACCAGATACAACTGCACACAGAAGTGGCCACTTCTAAAAGTGGCACTTCCACACTAGATACATGCACGCCGCAAACATCATCGCGCAGCATTTTATCACACGAGTCCGTACATACCAAACTCGTACCTGTACTCCCCACGCATCAGGAACTACTAGGGACACATACATTCCTCCATGCATTCTTCTGGGAGGGCAGGCCAACCTCACTACACACACGCACTTTACCCTGGGACACAGTGGTAAAGTGCGCAGAAACCAAAAATCACTAACACAAGTCACAGTTAAAAAGCAAAAAGTTTCAGGGGTGAACCTGCCAGTAGGGCCAAGTCCAACACCCCTACACTACCCAAACACCACTGCACTACCCTAAACCCTAAAACTCTACCCCCAGCACGACCCCCTTCACTACCCAAACACCACTGCACTACCCTAAACCACGACCCCCTACACTACCCAAAGACCACTGCACTACCCTAAACCCTAAAACACTATACCCTACACTACACAAACACCACTGCACTACCCTAAACCCTAAAACACTTCCCCAGCATGACCCCCTCACAACACAAACACCACTGCACTACCCTAAACACTAAATCTACCCCCAGCATGACCACCTTCAATACCCAAACACCAATGCACTACCCTAAACCCTAAAACACTACCCCCAGCACGACCCCCTACACTACACCAACACCACAACACTACCCTAAAACACTACCCCCTACACTACACAAACAGCACTGCACTACCCTAAACCCTAAAACACTACCCCAAGCACGACCCCCTTCACTACCCAAACACAACTGCACTACCCTAAAACACTACCCCAGCGCTACCCCCAACACTACCCAAACACCACTGCACTACCCTAAACACTAAAATGCTACCCCAGTACGACCCCCTACACAACACAAACACCACTGCAATACCCTAAACCCTAAATTTACCCCCAGCATGACCCCCTATATTACCCAAACAGCACTGCACTACCCTAAACCCTAAAACACGACCCCTACACTACACAAACTCCACTGCACTACCCTAAACCCTAAAACACTACCCCCAGCATGACCCCCTTCACTACACAAACACCACTGCACTATCCTAAACCCTAAAACACTACCCCCAGCACGAACCCCTACACTACACAAACACCACTGCACAACCCTCAACCCTAAAACACTATCCCCAGCACTATGCCCTACACTGCCCAAACACCCCTGGACTATCCTAAACCCTAAAACACTTCCCCCAGCACGACTTCCTACAATACACAAGCACCACTGCACTACCCTAAACCCTAAAACACGACCCCTACACTACACAAACACAACTGCACTGCCCTAACCCCTAAAACACTACCCCAGCACGACTCCCTACACTACCCAAGCAACTGTACTACCCTAAACGCTAAATCTACCCCAGCACCACCCCGTATACTACACAAACACCACTGCACTGCCTTAAATGCTAAAAAACTACCCCAGCACGACCCCCTGCACTACCCAAACACCACTGCACTACCCTAAACTATAAAACACGACCCCCTACACTACACAAACACAACTGCACTACCCTAAACCCTAAAACACTACCCCAGGACAACCCCCTACACTACCCAAACACCACTGCTCTACCCTAAACCCTAAAACACGACCCCTACACTACACAAACACCACTGCACTAACCTAAACCCTAAAACACTACCCCAGCATGACTCCCTACACTACTCAAACACAACTGCACTACCCTAAACCCTAAATCTACCCCAGCACAACCCCCTACACTACACAAACACCACTGCACTACCCTAAACCCTTAAACACTACCCCCAGCATGACCGGTTCACTACACAAACACCACTGCACTACCCTAAACACTAAAACACAACCCCCAGCATTACCCCCTAGACTACCCAAACACCACTAGACTACCCTAAACCCTAAAACACTACCCCAGCACGACCCCCTACACTACCCAAACACCACTGCACTATCCTAAACCGTAAAACACTACCCCCAGCATGACCTCTTACACTACACAAGCACCACTGCAGTACCCTAAACCCTAAAACACAACCCCTACACTAACAAAAACCACTGCACTACCCTAAACCCTAAAACACTACACCCAGTCTGACCCCCCACACTACACAAACACCACTGCACTACCCTAAACCCTAAAACACTACCCTCAGCACGACCCCCTACACTACCCAAACACCACTGCACAACCCTAAACCCAAAAACACGAACCCTACACTACACAATCCCCACTGCACTTCCCCAAACCCTAAAACACTACCCCCAGCACGACTCCCTACACTACACAAACACCACTGCACTACCCTAAACCCTAAAAGACTACCCCAGCATGACCCCCTCACAACACAAACACCACTGCACTACCCTAAACCCTACCTCTACCCCCAGCATGACTCCCTACACTACCCAAAGACCACTGCACTACTCCCAACCCTAAAACACTACCCGCAGCATGACCCCCTACACTACACAAACACCACTGCACTACCATAAAACACTACCCCTACACTACACAAACACCACTGCACTACCCTCAACCCTAAAACACTACCCCCAGCTCTACGACCTACACCACTGCACTACCCTAAACCCTAAAACACTATACCCAGCACTACCCCTACACTACACAAACACCACTTCACAACCCTAAACCCTAAAACACGAACCCTAAACTACACAATCACCACTGCACTTCCCCAAACCCTAAAACACTACCCCCAGCACGACTCCCTACACTACACAAACACCACTGCACTACCCTAAACCCTAAAAGACTACCCCCGCATGACACCCTCACAACACAAACACCACTGCACTACCCTAAACCCTCAAACACTACCCCCAGCATGAAACCCTAGACTATCCAAACACCACGGCACTACCCTAAACAATAAAACACTACGCCAGCACTAACCCTACACTATGCAAACACCACTGCACTACCCTTAACCCTAAAACACTACCCCTGCACGACCCCCTACACTACACAAACACCACTGCACTACCCTAAAACACTACCCCAGCACGACCCCCTACACTACCCAAATACCACTGCACTATCCTAAACCCTAAAACACTACCCCAGCACTATGCCCTACACTACCCAAACACCACTGAACTACCCTAAACCCTAAAACACTAACCCCAGCACGACCCCCTACACTACACAAACACCACTGCACAACCCTAAACCCTAAATCTATCCCCAGTACGACCCCCTACACCACACAAACACCACTGCACTACCCTAAACCACTACCCCAGCATGTCCCCTACACTACACAAACACCACTGCACTACCATAAACTCTCAAACACTACCCCCAGCATGTCCCCCTACACTACACAAGCACCACTGCACTACCCTAAACCCTAAAACACTACCCCAGCATGACCCCCTACACTACCCACACAACACTGCACTACCCTAAACCCTTAAACACGACCCCTACACTACAAAAAACACCACTGCACTACCCTAAACCCTAAAACACTACCCTCAGCATGACTCCCTACACTACCCAAACACCACTGCACTACCTAAACCCTAAATCTACCCCCAGCACAACCCCTACACTACCCAAACACCACTGCACTACCCTAAACCCTAAAACACTACCCCTAGCATGACCCCTGACACTACACAAACACCACCGCACTACCCTAAACCCTAAAACACTACCCCCAGCATGACCCCCTACACTACCCAAACACCACTGCACTGCACTGCCCTAAACCCGAAAACACTACCCCAGCACGAACCCCTACACTACACAAACACCACTGCACTACCCTAAATCCTAAAACCCTACCCCCAGCAGGACCCCCTACATTACACAAACACCTCTGCACTACCCTAAACCACTACCCCAGCACGAACCCTTACACTACACAAACACCACTGCACTACCCCCAGCATGACCCCCACACTACACAAACAACACTGCACTACCCTAAACCCTAAAACACTACCCCAGCAGTACCCCCTACACTACCCAAACACCACTGCACTACCCTAAACCCTAAAACACTACCCCCAGCACGACCCCTTCACTACCCAAACACCACTGCACTACCCTAAACCACGACCCCCTACACTACCCAAACACCACTGCACTACCCTAAACACTAAAACACTATCCTCAGCACGACTCCCTACACTACCCAAGCAACCGTACTACCCTACACCCTAAATCTACCCCAGCACAACCCCCTACACCACACAAACAACACTGTACTGCCTAAAACCCTAAAACCCTACCCCCAACACGACCCCCTTCACTACACAAACACCACTGCACTGCCTTAAACCCTAAAACACTACCCCCAGCACGACTCCCTACACTACCCAAGCAACTATACTGCCCTAAATCCTAAATCTACCCCAGCACATCCCCCTACACTACACAAGCACCACGGCACTGCCTTAAACCCTACAATAGTACCCCCAGCACGACCCCCTGCACTACCCAAACACCACTGCACTACCCTAAACTATAAAACACGACCCCCTACACTACACAAACACCACTGCACTACCCTAAACTCTAAAACACTACCCCCAGCATGACCCCATAGACTACCAAAACATCACTGCACTACCCTAAACCCTAAAACACTACCCACAGCACGACCCTGTACAGTACACAAATACCACTGCACTACCCTAAACCCTAAAACACTACCCCCAGTACAACGCCCTAGACTAACCAAACACCACTGCACTACCCTAAACCCTAAAACACTATCCCCAGCATGACCCCCTACACTATCCTAACACCACGGCACTATTCTAAACCCTATCTACCCCAGTACGACCCCCTACACTACCCAAACACACCTGAACTACCCTAAACCACTATCCCAACACGCCTCCTACACTACAAAAACACCAGTGCACTACCCTAAACCCTCAAACACTACCCCCAGCATGACCCCCTACACTACACAAGCACCACTGCACTATCCTAAACCCTAAAACACTAGACCCAGCACGACACCCTACACTACCCAAACATAACTGCACTACCCTAAACCCTAAAACACTACCCCCAGCACGACACCCTACACTAGCCAAACACCACTGCACTACCCTAAACCCTAAAACACTACCCCAGCATGACTCCCTACACTACTAAAACACAACTGCACTACCCTAAACCCTAAATCTACCCCAGCACAACCCCTACACTACACAAACACCACTGCACTACCCTAAACCCTAAAACACTACCCCCAGCATGACCCGTTCACAACACAACCACCACTGCACTCCCCTAAACCCTAAAACACAACCCCCAGCATTACCCCCTAGACTACCCAAACATCACTGCACTACCCTAAATCATAAAACACTACCCCAGCACTACCCCCTACGCTACACAAACACCACTGCACTACCCTAAACCCTAAAACACTACCCCCAGCACGACCCCTACACTACCCAAACACCACTGCACTATCCTAAACCGTAAAACACTACAACCAGCACGACCCCGTACAGCACACAAGCACCACTGCACTACCCTAAACCCTAAAAGATTACCCAAGCATGACCCCCTCACAACACAAACACCACTGCACTACCCTAAACCCTAACTCTACCCCCAGCATGACTCCCTACACTACCCAAACACCACTGCACTGCCCTAAACCCTAGAACACTACCCCCAGCATGACCCCCTACACTACGCAGACACCACTGCACTACCCTAAACCCTAAAGCACTATCCCCTACACGACCCAAACACCACTGCACAACCCTAAACCCTAAAACATGACCCCCTACACTACATAAACACCACTGCACTACCCTAAACTCTAAATCTACTCCCAGCATGACCCCCTACACTACACAGGCACCACTAAACTACCCTAAACCCCAAAACACAACCCCAGCACGACCCCTACACTACCCAAACACCACTGCACTACCCTAAACCCTAAAACACTATGCCCAGCACGACCCCCTACACTACCCAAACACCACTGCACTACCCTAAACCACTACCCCAGCACGACCCCCTACACTACCCAAACATAACCGCACTACCCTAAACCCTAAAACACTACCCCCAGCATGACCCCCTACACTACCCAAACACCACTGCACTACCCTAAACCCTTAAACACGACCCCTACAGTACACAAACACCACTGCACTACCCTAAAACACTACCCCCTACACTACCCAAACACCACTGCACTACCCTCAACCCTAAAACACTACCCCAGCACTATGACCTACACCACTGCACTACCCTAAACCCTAAAACACTACACCCAGCACTACCCCTACACTACACAATCACCACTGCACTACCCTAAACCCTAAATCTACTCCCAGTATGACCCCCAACACTACACAAGGACCACTGACCTACCCTAAACCCTAAAACACTACCCCCAGCATGACCCCCTACACTACACAAACACCACTGCACTACCCTAAACCCTAAAACCCTACCCCCAGCACGACCCCCTACACTACCCAAACAGCACTGCACAACCCTAAACTCTAAAACACGAACCCTACACTACACAATCACCTCTGTACTTCCCCAAACCCTACAACACTACCCCCAGCACGACTCCCTACACTACACAAACACCACTGCACTACCCTAAACCCTAAAACACTACCCCCAGCAGGAACCCCTAGACTACCCAAACACCACTGCACCACCCTAAACCCTAAAACACTACGCCAGCACTACCCCTACACTACACAAGCACCACTGCACTACCCTAAACCCTAAAACACTACCCCAGCATGACCCCCTACACTACACAAACACCACTGCACTACCCTAAAACACTACCCCCAGCACGACCCCCTACACTTCCCAAATACCATTGCACTATCCTAAACCCTAAAACACTACCCCCAGCACTATGCCCTACACTACACAAACACCACTGAACTACCCTAAACCCTAAAACACTAACCCCAGCACGACCCCCTACACTATCCAAACACAACTGCACTACCCTAAATCCTAAAACACTACTCCCAGCAGGACCCCCTACATTACACAAACAACTCTGCACTACCCTAAACCACTACCCCAGCACGAACCCCTACACTACACAAACACCACTGCACTACCCCCAGCATGAACCCCCACACTACACAAACACCACTGCACTATCCTAAACCCTAAAACACTACCCCAGCAGTACCCCCTACACTACCCAAACACCACTGCACTACCCTAAACCCTAAAACACTACCACAGCATGACCCCTTCCATATCCAAAGACCACTGCACTACCCTAAACCACGACCCCCTACACTACCCAAAGACCACTGCACTACCCTAAACCCTAAAAAACTATCCCCTACACTACACAAACACCACTGCACTACCTTAAACCCTAAAACACTACCCTCAGCACGACTCCCTACACTACCCAAGCAACTATACTACCCTAAACCCTAAATCTACCCCAGCACAACCCCCTACACTACACAAACACCACTGCACTGCCTAAAACCCTAAAACACTACCCCCAACACGGCCCCCTTCACTACACAAACACAACTGCACTGCCTTAACCCCTTGGCTGCG
This sequence comes from Triturus cristatus, assembly GCF_964204655.1. NCBI lineage: Eukaryota > Metazoa > Chordata > Amphibia > Caudata > Salamandridae > Triturus > Triturus cristatus. Next base: position 618,234,426 of record NC_140579.1, on the reverse strand, counting down.
GCGGGAATTCTGCCGCAGCGCTGGGGCGGGTTTGGGGGCAGCGCGGTGGCGCTGTGCTCATGACGGAGCCACTCCGTCATGAGCCACGGTTGAGCTGTGCTCATGACGGAGTGGTTCCGTCATGACTCCGCCCACTGCGCTAATCGCCCGCACAGGCGGGGAATCAGCGCAGCCGTGTGCTCCGTCATGAGCACACGGCACCCGTGGCTCATGACGGAGTGGCTCCGTCATGAGCGCTGAAGGGGTTAAACCCTAAAACACTACCCCCAGCATGACTCCCTACACTACCCAAGCAACTATACTACCCTAAATCCTAAATCTACCCCAGCACATCCCCCTACACTAGACAAACACCACTGCACTACCTTAAACACTACAACAGTACCCCCAGCACGACCCCCTGCACTACCCAAACACCACTGCACTACCCTAAACTATAAAACACGACCCTCTACACTACACAAACACCACTGCACTACCCTAAACCCTAAAACACTACCCCCAGCATGACCCCATAGACTACCCAAACACCACTGCACTACCCTAAACCCTAAAACACACCTACAGCACAACCCCGTAAACTACACAAATACCACTGCACTACCCTAAACCCTAAAACACTACCCCCAGTACTACGCCCTAGACTAACCAAACACCACTGCACTACCCTAAACCCTAAAACACGACCCCTACACTACACAAACACCACTGCACTACCCTAAACCCTAAACCCTAAACCCTAAAACACTACCCCAGCATGACTCCCTACACTACTCAAACACAACTGCACTACCCTAAACCCTAAATCTACCCCAGCACAACCCCCTACACTACACAAACACCACTGTACTATTCTAAACCCTATCTACCCCCAGTACGACCCCCTACACTACCCAAACACACCTGCACTACCCTAAACCACTATCCCAACACGCCCCCTACACTACAAAAACACAACTGCACTACCCTAAACCCTCAAACACTACCCCCAGCACAACCCCCTACACTACACAAGCACCACTGCACTATCCTAAACCCTAAAACACTGCACCCAGCACGACACCCTACACTACCCAAACATAACTGCACTACCCTAAACCCTAAAACACTACCCCCAGCACGACACCCTACACTAGCCAAACACCACTGCTCTACCCTAAACCCTAAAACATGACCCCTACACTACACAAACACCACTGCACTACCCTAAACCCTAAAACACTACCCCAGCATGACTCCCTACGCTACTCAAACACAACTGCACTACCCTAAACCCTAAATCTACCCCAGCACAACCCCCTACACTACATAAACACCACTGCACTACCCTAAACCCTAAAACACTACCCCCAGCATGACCCGTTCAAAACACAAACACCACTGCACTAAACCCTAAAACACAACCCCCAGCATTACCCCCTAGACTACCCAAACACCACTGCACTACCCTAAACCCTAAAAAACTACCCCAGCACTACCCCCTACGCTACACAAACACCACTGCACTACCCTAAACCCTAAAACACTACCCCCAGGCACGACCCTTACACTACCGAAACACCACTGCACTATCCTAAACCGTAAAACACTACCCCAGCACGACCCCGTACAGTACACAAGCACCACTGCACTACCCTAAACCCTAAAACACAACCCCTACACTAACAAACACCACAGCACTACCCTAAACCCTAAAACACTACCCCCAGCATGACCCCCTACACTACACAAACACCACTGCACTACCCTAAACCATAAAACACTACCCTCAGCACGAACCCCTACACTACCCAAACACCACTGCACAACTCTAAACCCTAAAACACGAACCCTACACTACACAAACACCACTGCACTACCCTAGACCCTAAAAGATTACCCGAGCATGACCCCCTCACAACACAAACACCACTGCACTACCCTAAACTCTAACTCTACCCCCAGCATGACTCCCTACGCTACCCAAACACCCCTGCACTACCCTAAAACACTCCCCCCAGCATGACCCCCTACACTACACAGACATCACTGCACTACCCTAAACCCTAAAACACGAACCCTACACTACACAATCACCACTGCACTTCCCCAAACCCTAAAACACTACCCCCATCACGACTCCCTACACAACACAAACACCACTGCACTACCCTAAACCCTAACTCTACCCCCAGCATGACTCCCTACACTACCCAAACACTACTGCACTACCCTAAACCCTAAAACACCACCCCAAGCACGACCCCCTACACTACACAAACACCACTGTACTACCCTAAACCCTAAAACACTAACCCAGCACGACCCACTTCACTACCCAAACACAACTGCACTACCCTAAACCCAAAAACACAACCCCAGCACGACCCCTACACTACCCAAACACCACTGCACTACCCTAAACCCTAAAACACTATCCCCAGCACGACCCCCTACACTACCCAAACACCACTGCACTACCCTAAACCACTACCCCAGCACGACCCCCTACACTACACAAACACCACTGCACTACCCTAAACCCTTAAACACTACCCCCAGCACGACACCATACTCTACCCAAACATAACCGCACTACCCTAAACCCTAAAACACTACCCCCAGCATGACCCCCTACACTACCCAAATACCACTGCACTACCCTAAACCCTTAAACACGACCCCTACAGTACACAAACACCACTGCACGACCCTAAAACACTACCCCCTACACTACCCAAACACCACTGCACTACCCTCAACCCTAAAACACTACCCCCAGCACTATGACCTACACCACTGCACTACCCTAAACCCTAAAACACTACACCCAGCACTACCCCTACACTACACAATCACCACTGCACTACCCTAAACCCTAAATCTACTCCCAGTATGACCCCCAACACTACACAAGGACCACTGAACTACCCTAAACCCTAAAACACTACCCCCAGCATGACCCCCTACACTACACAAACACCACTGCACTACCCTAAACCCTACAACACTACCCCCAGCACGACCCCCTACACTACCCAAACACCACTGCACAACCCTAAACTCTAAAACACGAACCCTACACTACACAATCACCTCTGCACTTCCCCAAATCCTACAACACTACCCCCAGCACGACTCCCTACACTACACAAACACCACTGCACTACCCTAAACCCTAAAACACTACGCCAGCACTACCCCTACACTACACAAGCACCACTGCACTACCCTAAACCCTAAAACACTACCCCAGCATGACTCCCTACGCTACTCAAACACAACTGCACTACCCTAAACCCTAAATCTACCCCAGCACAACCCCCTACACTACACAAACACCACTGCACTACCCTAAACATTAAAACACTACCCCCAGCATGACCCATTCACAACACAAACACCACTGCACTACCCTAAACCCTAAAACACAAACCCCAGCATTACCCCCTAGACTACCCAAACACCACTGCACTACCCTAAACCCTAAAACACTACCCCAGCACTACCCCCTATGCTACACAAACATCACTGCACTACCCTAAACCCTAAAACACTACCCCCAGCACGACCCCTACACCACCCAAACACCACTGCACTATCCTAAACCGTAAAACACTACCCCCATCACGACCCCGTATAGTACACAAGCACCACTGCACTACCCTAAACCCTAAAACACAACCCCTACACTAACAAACACCACCGCACTACCCTAAACCCTAAAACACTACCCCCAGCATGACCCCTACACTACACAAACACCACTGCACTACCCTAAACCCTAAAACACTACCCCCAGCATGACCCCTACACTACACAAACACCACTGCACAACCCTAAACCCTAAAACACGATCCCTACACTACACAATCACCACTGCACTTCCCCAAACCCTAAAACACTACCCTCAGCACGACTCCCTACACTACCCAAACACCACTGCACTACCCAAAACCCTAAAACACTACCCCCAGCATGACCCCCTACACTACACAGACACCACTGCACTACCCTAAACCCTAAAGCACTATCCCCTACACTACCCAAACACCACTGCACAACCCTAAACCCTAAATCATGACCCCTTACACTACATAAACACCACTGCACTACCCTAAACTCTAAATCTACTCCCAGCATGACCCCCTACACTACACAAACACCACTGTACTACCCTAAACCCTAAAACACTAACCCAGCATGACCCACTTCACTACCCAAACACCACTGCACTACCCTAAACCCTAAAACACAACCCCCTACAGTACACAAACACCACTGCACTACCCTAAAACACTACCCCCTAGACTACACAAACACCACTGCACTACCCTCAACCCTAAAACACTACCCCCAGCACTATGACCTACACCACTGCACTACCCTAAACCCTAAAACACTACACCCAGCACTACCCCTACACTACACAAGCACCACTGCACTACCCTAAACCATAAAACACTACCCCCGGCATGACCCCCTACAATACACAAACACCACTGCACTACCCTAAACCCTAAAATACTACCCCCAGCACGACCCCCTACACTACCCAAACACCACTGCACAACCCTAAACTCTAAAACATGAACCCTACACTACACAATCACCACTGCACTATCCTAAACCCTAAAACACTACACCCAGCACGACACCCTACACTACCCAAACATAACTGCACTACCCTAAACCCTAAAACACTACCCCCAGCATGACACCCAACACTAGCCAAACACCACTGCTCTACCCTAAACCCTAAAACACGACCCCTACTCTACACAAACACCACTGCACTACCCTAAACCCTAAAACACTACCCCAGCATGACTCCCTACACTAATCAAACACAACTGCACTACCCTAAACCCCAAACCCTAAATCTACCCCAGCACAACCCCCTACACTACACAAACACCACTGCACTACCCTAAACCCTAAAACACTACCCCCAGCATGACCCGTTCAAAACACAAACACCACTGCACTACCCTAAACCCTAAAACACAACCCCCAGCATTACCCCCTAGACTACCCAAACACCACTGCACTACCCTAAACACTAAAACACTACCCCAGCACTACCCCCTACGCTACACAAACACCACTGCACTACCCTAAACCCTAAAACACTACCCCCAGCACGACCCCTACACTACCCAAACACCACTGCACTATCATAAACCATAAAACACTACCCCCAGCATGACCCCGAACAGTACACAAGCACCACTGCACAACCCTAAACCCTAAAACACGAACCCTACACTACACAATCACCACTGCACTTCCCCAAAACCTAAAACACTACCCCCAGCATAACTCCCTACACTACACAAACACCACTGCACTACCCTAGACCCTAAAAGATTACCCCAGCATGACCCCCTCACAACACAAACATCACTGCACTACCCTAAACTCTAACTCTACCCCCAGCATGACTCCCTACACTACCCAAACACCACTGCACTACCCTAAAACACTCCCCCCAGCATGACCCCCTACACTACACAGACATCACTGCACTACCCTAAACCCTAAAACACGAACCCTACACTACACAATCACCACTGCACTTCCCCAAACCCTAAAACACTACCCCCAGCACGACTTCCTACACTACACAAACACCACTGCACTACCCTAAACCCTAAAAGATTACCCCAGCATGACCCCCTCACAACACAAACACCACTGCACTACCCTAAACCCTAACTTTACCCCCAGATTGACTCCCTACACTACCCAAACACCACTGCACTACCCTAAACCCTAAAAAACCACCCCAAGCACGACCCCCTACACTACACAAACACCACTGTACTACCCTAAACCCTAAAACACTAACCCAGCACGACCCACTTCACTACCCAAACACAACTGCACTACCCTAAACACTACCCCAGCACGACCCCTACACTACCCAAACACCACTGCACTACCCTAAACCCTAAAACACTATCCCCAGCACGACCCCCTACACTACCCAAACACCACTGCACTATTCTAAACCCTGAATCTACCCCCAGTATGACCCCCTACACTACCCAAACACCACTGCACTACCCTAAACCACTACCCCAGCACGACCCCCTACACTACACAAACACCACTGCACTACCCTAAACCCTAAAACACTACCCCCAGCACGACACCATACTCTACCCAAACATAACTGCACTACCCTAAACCCTAAAACACTACCCCAGCACGACACCATACTCTACCCAAACATAACTGCACTACCCTAAACCCTAAAACACTACCCCCAGCATGACCCCCTACACTACACAAACACCACTGCACTACCCTAAACCCTAAAACACTACCCTCAGCACGACCCCCTACACTACCCTAACACCACTGCACAACCCTAAACCCTAAAACACGAACCCTACACTACACAATCACCACTGCACTTCCCCAAAACCTAAAACACTACCCCCAGCATAACTCCCTACACTACACAAACACCACTGCACTACCCTAGACCCTAAATGATTACCCCAGCATGACCCCCTCACAACACAAACACCACTGCACTACCCTAAACTCTAACTCTACCCCCAGCATGACTCCCTACACTACCCACACACCACTGCACTACCCTAAAACACTCCCCCCAGCATGACCCCCTACACTACACAGACATCACTGCACTACCCTAAACCCTAAAACACGAACCCTACACTACACAATCACCACTGCACTTCCCCAAACCCTAAAACACTACCCCCAGCACGACTTCCTACACTACACAAACACCACTGCACTACCCTAAACCCTAAAAGATTACCCCAGCATGACCCCCTCACAACACAAACACCACTGCACTACCCTAAACCCTAACTTTACCCCCAGATTGACTCCGAACACTACCCAAACACCACTGCACTACCCTAAACCCTAAAAAACCACCCCAAGCACGACCCCCTACACTACACAAACACCACTGTACTAACCTAAACCCTAAAACACTAACCCAGCACGACCCACTTCACTACCCAAACACCACTGCACTATTCTAAACCATGAATCTACCCCCAGTATGACCCCCTACACTACCCAAACACCACTGCACTACCCTAAACCACTACCCCAGCACGACCCCCTACACTACACAAACACCACTGCACTACCCTAAACCCTAAAACACTACCCCCAGCACGACACCATACTCTACCCAAACATAACTGCACTACCCTAAACCCTAAAACACTACCCCCAGCACGACCCCCTACACTACCCAAACACAACTGCAATACCCTAAATCCTAAAACACTACCCCCAGCAGGACCCCCTACATTACACAAACAACTCTGCACTACCCTAAACCACTACCCCAGCACGAACCCCTACACTACACAAACACCACTGCACTACCCCCAGCATGAACCCCCACACTACACAAACACCACTGCACTATCCTAAACCCTAAAACACTACCCCAGCAGTACCCCCTACACTACCCAAACACCACTGCACTACCCTAAACCCTAAAACACTACCCCAGCATGACCCCTTCCATATCCAAAGACCACTGCACTACCCTAAACCACGACCCCCTACACTACCCAAAGACCACTGCTTTACCCTAAACCCTAAAAAACTATCCCCTACACTACACAAACACCACTGCACTACCTTAAACCCTAAAACACTACCCTCAGCACGACTCCCTACACTACCCAAGCAACTATACTACCCTAAACCCTAAATCTACCCCAGCACAACCCCCTACACTACACAAACACCACTGCACTGCCTAAAACCCTAAAACACTACCCCCAACACGGCCCCCTTCACTACACAAACACAACTGCACTGCCTTAACCCCTTGGCTGCGGCGGGAATTCTGCCGCAGCGCTGGGGCGGGTTTGGGGGCAGCGCGGTGGCGCTGTGCTCATGACGGAGCCACTCCGGCATGAGCCACGGTTGAGCTGTGCTCATGACGGAGTGGTTCCGTCATGACTCCGCCCACTGCGCTAATCGCCCGCACAGGCGGGGAATCAGCGCAGCCGTGTGCTCCGTCATGAGCACACGGCACCCGTGGCTCATGACGGAGTGGCTCCGTCATGAGCGCTGAAGGGGTTAAACCCTAAAACACTACCCCCAGCATGACTCCCTACACTACCCAAGCAACTATACTACCCTAAATCCTAAATCTACCCCAGCACATCCCCCTACACTAGACAAACACCACTGCACTGCCTTAAACCCTACAACAGTACCCCCAGCACGACCCCCTGCACTACCCAAACACCACTGCACTACCCTAAACTATAAAACACGACCCTCTACACTACACAAACACCACTGCACTACCCTAAACCCTAAAACACTACCCCCAGCATGACCCCATAGACTACCCAAACACCACTGCACTACCCTAAACCCTAAAACACACCTACAGCACAACCCCGTAAACTACACAAATACCACTGCACTACCCTAAACCCTAAAACACTACCCCCAGTACTACGCCCTAGACTAACCAAACACCCCTGCACTACCCTACACCCTAAAACACGACCCCTACACTACACAAACACCACTGCACTACCCTAAACCCTAAACCCTAAAACACTACCCCAGCATGACTCCCTACACTACTCAAACACAACTGCACTACCCTAAACCCTAAATCTACCCCAGCACAACCCCCTACACTACACAAACACCACTGTACTATTCTAAACCCTATCTACCCCAGTACGACCCCCTACACTACCCAAACACACCTGCACTACCCTAAACCACTATCCCAACACGCCCCCTACACTACAAAAACACAACTGCACTACCCTAAACCCTCAAACACTACCCCCAGCACAACCCCCTACACTACACAAGCACCACTGCACTATCCTAAACCCTAAAACACTACACCCAGCACGACACCCTACACTACCCAAACATAACTGCACTACCCTAAACCCTAAAACACTACCCCCAGCACGACACCCTACACTAGCCAAACACCACTGCTCTACCCTAAACCCTAAAACATGACCCCTACACTACACAAACACCACTGCACTACCCTAAACCCTAAAACACTACCCCAGCATGACTCCCTACGCTACTCAAACACAACTGCACTACCCTAAACCCTAAATCTACCCCAGCACAACCCCCTACACTACATAAACACCACTGCACTACCCTAAACCCTAAAACACTACCCCCAGCATGACCCGTTCAAAACACAAACACCACTGCACTACCCTAAACCCTAAAAAACTACCCCAGCACTACCCCCTACGCTACACAAACACCACTGCACTACCCTAAACCCTAAAAAACTACCCCAGCACTACCCCCTACGCTACACAAACACCACTGCACTACCCTAAACCCTAAAACACTACCCCCAGCACGACCCTTACACTACCGAAACACCACTGCACTATCCTAAACCGTAAAACACTACCCCAGCACGACCCCGTACAATACACAAGCACCACTGCACTACCCTAAACCCTAAAACACAACCCCTACACTAACAAACACCACAGCACTACCCTAAACCCTAAAACACTACCCCCAGCATGACCCCCTACACTACACAAACACCACTGCACTACCCTAAACCATAAAACACTACCCTCAGCACGAACCCCTACACTACCCAAACACCACTGCACAACTCTAAACCCTAAAACACGAACCCTACACTACACAAACACCACTGCACTACCCTAGACCCTAAAAGATTACCCCAGCATGACCCCCTCACAACACAAACACCACTGCACTACCCTAAACTCTAACTCTACCCCCAGCATGACTCCCTACGCTACCCAAACACCACTGCACTACCCTAAAACACTCCCCCCAGCATGACCCCCTACACTACACAGACATCACTGCACTACCCTAAACCCTAAAACACGAACCCTTCACTACACAATCACCACTGCACTTCCCCAAACCCTAAAACACTACCCCCATCACGACTCCCTACACAACACAAACACCACTGCACTACCCTAAACCCTAACTCTACCCCCAGCATGACTCCCTACACTACCCAAACACTACTGCACTACCCTAAACCCTAAAACACCACCCCAAGCACGACCCCCTACACTACACAAACACCACTGTACTACCCTAAACCCTAAAACACTAACCCAGCACGACCCACTTCACTACCCAAACACAACTGCACTACCCTAAACCCAAAAACACAACCCCAGCACGACCCCTACACTACCCAAACACCACTGCACTACCCTAAACCCTAAAACACTATCCCCAGCACGACCCCCTACACTACCCAAACACCACTGCACTACCCTAAACCACTACCCCAGCACGACCCCCTACACTACACAAACACCACTGCACTACCCTAAACCCTAAAACACTACCCCCAGCACGACACCATACTCTACCCAAACATAACCGCACTACCCTAAACCCTAAAACACTACCCCAGCATGACCCCCTACACTACCCAAACACCACTGCACTACCCTAAACCCTTAAACACGACCCCTACAGTACACAAACACCACTGCACGACCCTAAAACACTACCCCCTACACTACCCAAACACCACTGCACTACCCTCAACCCTAAAACACTACCCCCAGCACTATAACCTACACCACTGCACTACCCTAAACCCTAAAACACTACACCCAGCACTACCCCTACACTACACAATCACCACTGCACTACCCTAAACCCTAAATCTACTCCCAGTATGACCCCCAACACTACACAAGGACAACTGCACTACCCTAAACCCTAAAACACTACCCCCAGCATGACCCCCTACACTACACAAACACCACTGCACTACCCTAAACCCTAAAACACTACCCCCAGCACGACCCCCTACACTACCCAAACACCACTGCACAACCCTAAACTCTAAAACACGAACCCTACACTACACAATCACCTCTGCACTTCCCCAAACCCTACAACACTACCCCCAGCACGACTCCCTACACTACACAAACACCACTGCACTACCCTAAACCCTAAAACACTACGCCAGCACTACCCCTACACTACACAAGCACCACTGCACTACCCTAAACCCTAAAACACTACCCCAGCATGACTCCCTACGCTACTCAAACACAACTGCACTACCCTAAACCCTAAATCTACCCCAGCACAACCCCCTACACTACACAAACACCACTGCACTACCCTAAACACTAAAACACTACCCCCAGCATGACCCATTCACAACACAAACACCACTGCACTACCCTAAACCCTAAAACACAAACCCCAGCATTACCCCCTAGACTACCCAAACACCACTGCACTACCCTAAACCCTAAAACACTACCCCAGCACTACCCCTATGCTACACAAACATCACTGCACTACCCTAAACCCTAAAACACTACCCCCAGCACGACCCCTACACCACCCAAACACCACTGCACTATCCTAAACCGTAAAACACTACCCCCATCACGACCCCGTATAGTACACAAGCACCACTGCACTACCCTAAACCCTAAAACACAACCCCTACACTAACAAACACCACCGCACTACCCTAAACCCTAAAACACTACCCCCAGCATGACCCCTACACTACACAAACACCACTGCACTACCCTAAATCCTAAAACACTACCCTCAGCACCACCCCCTACACTACCCAAACACCACTGCACAACCCTAAACCCTAAAACACGATCCCTACACTACACAATCACCACTGCACTTCCCCAAACCCTAAAACACTACCCTCAGCACGACTCCCTACACTACACAAACACCACTGCACTACCCTAAAAGATTAACCCGGCATGACCCCTCACAACACAAACACCACTGCACTACCCTAAACCCTAACTCTACCCCCAGCATGACTCCCTACACTACCCAAACACCACTGCACTACCCAAAACCCTAAAACACTACACCCAGCATGACCCCCTACACTACACAGACACCACTGCACTACCCTAAACCCTAAAGCACTATCCCCTACACTACCCAAACACCACTGCACAACCCTAAATCCTAAATCATGACCCCTTACACTACATAAACACCACTGCACTACCCTAAACTCTAAATCTACTCCCAGCATGACCCCCTACACTACACAAACACCACTGTACTACCCTAAACCCTAAAACACTAACCCAGCATGACCCACTTCACTACCCAAACACAACTGCACTACCCTAAACCCAAAAAAGCTACCGCAGCACGACCCCTACACTACCTAAACACCACTGCACTACCCTAAACCCTAAAACACAACCCCCTACAGTACACAAACACCACTGCACTACCCTAAAACACTACCCCCTACACTACACAAACACCACTGCACTACCCTCAACCCTAAAACACTACCCCCAGCACTATGACCTACACCACTGCACTACCCTAAACCCTAAAACACGAACCCTACACTACACAATCACCTCTGCACTTCCCCAAACCCTACAACACTACCCCCAGCACGACTCCCTACACTACACAAACACCACTGCACTACCCTAAACCCTAAAACACTACGCCAGCACTACCCCTACACTACACAAGCACCACTGCACTACCCTAAACCCTAAAACACTACCCCAGCATGACTCCCTACGCTACTCAAACACAACTGCACTACCCTAAACCCTAAATCTACCCCAGCACAACCCCCTACACTACACAAACACCACTGCACTACCTTAAACACTAAAACACTACCCCCAGCATGACCCATTCACAACACAAACACCACTGCACTACCCTAAACCCTAAAACACAAACCCCAGCATTACCCCCTAGACTACCCAAACACCACTGCACTACCCTAAACCCTAAAACACTACCCCAGCACTACCCCTATGCTACACAAACATCACTGCACTACCCTAAACCCTAAAACACTACCCCCAGCACGACCCCTACACCACCCAAACACCACTGCACTATCCTAAACCGTAAAACACTACCCCCATCACGACCCCGTATAGTACACAAGCACCACTGCACTACCCTAAACCCTAAAACACAACCCCTACACTAACAAACACCACCGCACTACCCTAAACCCTAAAACACTACCCCCAGCATGACCCCTACACTACACAAACACCACTGCACTACCCTAAATCCTAAAACACTACCCTCAGCACCACCCCCTACACTACCCAAACACCACTGCACAACCCTAAACCCTAAAACACGATCCCTACACTACACAATCACCACTGCACTTCCCCAAACCCTAAAACACTACCCTCAGCACGACTCCCTACACTACACAAACACCACTGCACTACCCTAAAAGATTAACCCGGCATGACCCCTCACAACACAAACACCACTGCACTACCCTAAACCCTAACTCTACCCCCAGCATGACTCCCTACACTACCCAAACACCACTGCACTACCCAAAACCCTAAAACACTACACCCAGCATGACCCCCTACACTACACAGACACCACTGCACTACCCTAAACCCTAAAGCACTATCCCCTACACTACCCAAACACCACTGCACAACCCTAAATCCTAAATCATGACCCCTTACACTACATAAACACCACTGCACTACCCTAAACTCTAAATCTACTCCCAGCATGACCCCCTACACTACACAAACACCACTGTACTACCCTAAACCCTAAAACACTAACCCAGCATGACCCACTTCACTACCCAAACACAACTGCACTACCCTAAACCCAAAAAAGCTACGGCAGCACGACCCCTACACTACCTAAACACCACTGCACTACCCTAAACCCTAAAACACAACCCCCTACAGTACACAAACACCACTGCACTACCCTAAAACACTACCCCCTACACTACACAAACACCACTGCACTACCCTCAACCCTAAAACACTACCCCCAGCACTATGACCTACACCACTGCACTACCCTAAACCCTAAAACACTACACCCAGCACTACCCCTACACTACACAAGCACCACTGCACTACCCTAAACCATAAAACACTACCCCCGGCATGACCCCCTACAATACACAAACACCACTGCACTACCCTAAACCCTAAAACACTACCCCCAGCACGACCCCCTACACTACCCAAACACCACTGCACAACCCTAAACTCTAAAACATGAACCCTACACTACACAATCACCACTGCACTATCCTAAACACTAAAACACTACACCCAGCACGACACCCTACACTACCCAAACATAACTGCACTACCCTAAACCCTAAAAAACTACCCCCAGCACGACACCCTACACTAGCCAAACACCACTGCTCTACCCTAAACCCTAAAACACGACCCCTACACTACACAAACACCACTGCACTACCCTAAACCCTAAAACACTACCCCAGCATGACTCCCTACACTAATCAAACACAACTGCACTACCCTAAACCCTAAACCCTAAATCTACCCCAGCACAACCCCCTACACTACACAAACACCACTGCACTACCCTAAACCCTAAAACACTACCCCCAGCATGACCCGTTCAAAACACAAACACCACTGCACTACCCTAAACCCTAAAAGATTACCCCAGCATGACCCCCTCACAACACAAACACCACTGCACTACCCTAAACCCTAACTTTACCCCCAGATTGACTCCCTACACTACCCAAACACCACTGCACTACCCTAAACCCTAAAAAACCACCCCAAGCACGACCCCCTACACTACACAAACACCACTGTACTACCCTAAACCCTAAAACACTAACCCAGCACGACCCACTTCACTACCCAAACACAACTGCACTACCCTAAACCCAAACACACTACCCCAGCACGACCCCTACACTACCCAAAAACCACTGCACTACCCTAAACCCTAAAACACTATCCCCAGCACGACCCCCTACACTACCCAAACACCACTGCACTATTCTAAACCCTGAATCTACCCCCAGTATGACCCCCTACACTACCCAAACACCACTGCACTACCCTAAACCACTACCCCAGCACGACCCCCTACACTACACAAACACCACTGCACTACCCTAAACCCTAAAACACTACCCCCAGCACGACACCATACTCTACCCAAACATAACTGCACTACCCTAAACCCTAAAACACTACCCCCAGCATGAACCCCTACACTACCCAAACACCACTGCACTACCCAAAACCCTTAAACACGACCCCTACAGTAAACAAACACCACTGCACTACCCTAAATCTCTACCCCATGCACTATACAAACACCACTGCACTACCCTCAACCCTAAAACACTACCCCAGCACTAAGACCTACACCACTGCACTACCCTAAACCCTAAAACACTACACCCAGCACTACCCCTACACTACACAAACACCACTGCACTACCCTAAACCCTAAATCTACTCCCAGTATGACCCCCAACACTACACAAGCACCACTGCACTACCCTAAACCCTAAAACACTACCCCCAGCATGAGCCCCTACACTACACAAACACCACTGCACTACCCTAAACCCTAAAACACTACCCCCAGCACGACCCACTACACTACCCAAACACCACTGCACAACCATAAACTCTAAAACACGAACCCTACATTACGCAATCACCACTGCACTTCCCCAAACCCTAAAACACTACCCCCAGCACGACTCCCTACACTACACAAACACCACTGCACTACCCTAAACCCTAAAAGACTACCCCGGCATGACCCCCTCACAACACAAACACCACAGCACTACCCTTAACCCTAAAACACTACCCCCAGCATGAACCCCTAGACTACCCAAACACCACTGCACTACCCTAAACCCTAAAACACTATGCCAGCACTACCCCTACACTACACAAGCACCACTGCACTACCCTAAACCCTAAAACACTACCCCCAGCATGCACCCCTACACTACCCAAACACCACTGCACTACCCTAAACCCTAAAACACTATGCCAGCACTACCCCTACACTACACAAACACCACTGCACTACCCTAAAACACTACCCCCAGCACGACCCCTACACTACCCAAATACCACTGCACTATCCTAAACCCTAAAACACTACCCCCAGCACTATGCCCTACACTACCCAAACACCACTGAACTACCCTAAACCCTAAAACACTAACCCCAGCACGACCCCCTACACTACCCAAACACAACTTCACTACCCTAAATCCTAAAACAGTACCCCCAGCAGGACCCTCTACATTACACAAACACCTCTGCACTACCCTAAACCACTACCCTAGCACGAACCCCTACACTACACAAACACCACTGCACTACCCCCAGCATGACCCCCCACACTACACAAACACCACTGCACTATCCTAAACCCTAAACACTACCCCAGCAGTACCCCCTACACTACCAAAACACCACTGCACTACCCTAAACCCTAAAACACTACCCTCAGCAAGGCTCCCTACACTACCCAAGCAACTGTACTACCCTAAACCCTAAATCTACCCCAGCACATCCCCCTACACTACACAAACACCACTGCACTGCCTTAAACCCTACAACAGTACCCCCAGCACGACCCCCTGCACTACCCAAACACTACTGCACTACCCTAAACTATAAAACACGTTCCCCTACACTACACAAACACCACTGCACTACCCTAAACCCTAAAACACTACCCCCAGCATGACCCCATAGTCTACCCAAACACCACTGCACTACCCTAAACCCTAAAACACACCCACAGCACAACCCCGTACACTACACAAACACCACTGCACTACCCTAAACCCTAAAGCACTATCCCCAGTACTATGCCCTAGACTAACCAAACACCACTGCACTACCCTAAACCCTAAAACACTATCCCCAGCAAGACCCCCTACACTATCCTAACACCACTGCACTATTCTAAACCCTATCTACCCCCAGTACGACCCCCTACACTACCCAAACACACCTGCACTACCCTAAACCACTATCCCAACACGCCCCCTACACTACAAAAACACCACTGCACTACCCTAAACCCTCACACACTACCCCCAGCACTACCCCCTACACTACACAAACACCACTGCTCTACCCTAAACCCTAAAACACGACCCCTACACTACACAAACACCACTGCACTACCCTAAACCCTAAAACACTACCCCAGCATGACTCCCTACACTACTCAAACACAACTGCACTACCCTAAACCCTAAATCTACCCCAGCACAACCCCCTACAGTACACAAACACCACTGCACTACCCTAAACACTAAAACACTACCCCCAGCATGACCCCTTCACAACACAAACATCACTGCACTACCCTAAACCCTAAAACACAACCCCCAGCATTACCCCCTAGACTACCCAAACACCACTGCACTGCCCTAAACCCTAAAACACTACCCCAGCACTACCCCCTACGCTGCACAAACACCACTGCACTACCCTAAACCCTAAAACACTACCCCCAGCACGACCCCTACACTACCCAAACACCACTGCACTATCCTAAACCGTAAAACACTACCCCCAGCACGACCCCATATAGTACACAAGCACCACTGCACTACCCTGAACCCTAAAACACAACCCCTACACTAACAAACACCACCGCACTTCCCTAAACCCTAAAACACTACCCCCAGCATGACCCCTACACTACACAAACACCACTGCACTACCCTAAACCCTAAAACACTACCCTCAGCACGATCCCCTACACTACCCAAACACCACTGCACAACCCTAAACCCTAAAACACGAGCCCTACACTACACAATCACCACTGCACTTCCCCAAACCCTAAAACACTACCCCCAGCACGACTCCCTAACACAAACACCACTGCACTACCCTAAACCCTAAAATATTAACCCAGCATGACCCGCTCACAACACAAACACCACTGCACTACCCTAAACCCTAACTCTACCCCCAGCATGACTCCCTACACTACCCAAACACCAGTGCACTACCCTAAACCCTAAAACACTACCAACAGCATGACCCATACACTACACAGACACCACTGCACTACCCTAAACCCTAAAGCACTATCCCCTACACTACCGAATCTCCACTGCACAACCCTAAACCCTAAATCATGACCCCTTACACTACATAAACACCACTGCACTACTCTAAATCTACTCCCAGCATGACCCCCTACACTACACAAGCACCACTAAACTACCCTAAACCCTAAAACACCACCCCAAGCACGACCCCTACACTACACAAACACCACTGTACTACCCTAAACCCTAAAACATTAACCCAGCACGACCCACTTCACTACCCAAACACAACTGCACTACCCTAAACCCAAAAACACTACCCCAGCACGACCCCTACACTACCCAAAAGCCACTGCACTACCCTAAACCCTAAAACACAACTCCCTACAGTACACAAACACCACTGCACTACCCTAAAACACTACCCCATACAATACACAAACACCACTGCACTACCCTCAACCCTAAAACACTACCCCCAGCACTATGACCTACACCACTGCACTACCCTAAACCCTAAAAGACTACACCCAGCATTACCCCTACACTACACAAACACCACTGCACTACCCTAAACCCTACAACACTACCCCCAGCATGACCCCCTACACTACACAAACACCACTGCACTACCCTAAACCCTAAAACACTACCCCCAGCACGACCCCCTACACTACCCAAACACCACTGCACAACCCTAAACTCTAAAACACGAACCCTACACTACACAATCACCACTGCACTTCTCCAAACCCTAAAACACTACCCCCATCACGACTCCCTACACTACACAAACACCACTGCACTACCCTAAACCCTAAAAGACTACCCCGGCATGACCCCCTCACAACACAAACACCACTGCACTACCCTAAACCCTAAAACACTACGCCAGCACTACCCCTACACTACACAAGCACCACTGTACTACCCTAAACTCTAAAACACTACCCCAGCACGACCCCTACACTACACAAACACCACTGCACTACGCTAAAACACTACCCCAGCACGAACCCCTACACTACCCAAATACCACTGCACTATCCTAAACCCTAAAACACTACCCCCAGCACTATGCCCTACACTACCCAAAAACACCCAGACCTACCCTAAACCCTAAAACACTAAACCCAGCACGACCCCCTACACTACCCAAACACAACTGCACAATCCTAAACCCTTAATCTACCCCCAGTACAACCCCCTACACCACACAAACACCACTGCACTACCCTAAACCACTACCCCAGCATCTCCCCTACACTACACAAACACCACTGCACTACCATAAACCCTCAAACACTACCCCCAGCATGACCCCCAACACTACACAAGCACCACTGCACCCCCTAAACCCTAAAACACTAACCCAGCACGACCACCTACACTACACAAGCACCACTGCACTACACTAAACCCTAAAACACTACCCCAGCACTAGCCCCCACACTACCCAACCACCACTGCACTACCCTAAACCCTAAAACACTATCCCCAGCACGACCCCCTACACTACCCAAACACCACTGCACTATTCTAAACCCTAAATCTACCCCCAGTACGACCCCCTCACTACCCAAACATGACTGCACTACCCTAAACCACTACCCCAGCACGACCCCCTGCACTACACAAACACCACTGCACTACCCTAAACCCTAAAACACTACCCCCAGCACGACACCATACTCTACCCAAACATAACTGCACTACCCTAAACCCTAAAACACTACCCCCAGCATGACCCCCTACACTACCCAAACACCACTGCACTACCCTAAACCCTTAAACACGACCCCTACACTACACAAATACCACGGCACTACCCTAAACCCTAAAACACTACCCCCAGCACGACTCCCTACACTGCCCAAACACCACTGCACTACCCTAAAACCTAAATCTACCCGCAGCACAACCCCTTCACTACCCAAACACCATTGCACTACCCTAAACCCTAAAACACTACCCCTAGCACGACCCTGACACTACACAAATACCACAGCACTACCCTAAACCACTATCCCCAGCATGACCCCCTACACTACCCAAACACCACTGCACTGCACTGCCCTAAACCCGAAAACACTGCCCCAGCACAAACCCCTACACTAGACAAACACCACTGCACTACCCTAAACCCAAAACACTACCCCAGCATGACCCCCTACATTACACAAACACCTCTGCACTACCCTAAACCACTACCCCAGCATCAACCCCTACACTACACAAACACCACTGCACTACCCCCAGCATGACCCCCCACACTACACAAACACCACTGCACTACCCTAAACCCTAAAACACTACCCCAGCAGTACCCCCTTCACTACTCAAACACCACTGCACTACCCTAAACCACAATCCCCTACACTACCCAAAGACCACTGCACTACCCTAAACCCTAAAACAGCATCCCCTACACTACACAATCACCACTGCACTACCCTAAACCCTAAAACACTACCCTCAGCACGACCCCCTACACTACCCAAACACCACTGCACAACACTATACCCTAAAACACGAACCCTACACTACAAAATCACCACTGCACTTCCCCAAACCCAAAACACTACCCCCAGCACGACTCCCTACACTACACAAACACCACTGCACTACCCTAAACCCTAAAAGTTTACCCCAGCATGACCCCCCTCACAACACAAACACCACTGCACTACCCTAAACCCTAGAACACTACCCCCAGCATGACCCCCTACACTACACAGACACCACTGCACTACCCTAAACCGTAAAGCACTATCCCCTACACTACCCAAACACCACTGCACAACCCTAAACCCTAAAACATGACCCCCTACACTACATAAAAACCACTGCACTACCCTAAACTCTAAATCTACTCCCAGCATGACCCCCTACACTACAAAAGCACCACTAAACTACCCTAAACCCTAAAACACCACCCCAAGCACGACCCCCTACTCTACACAAACACCACTGTACTACCCTAAACCCTAAAACACTAACCCAGCACGTCCCACTTCACTACCCAAACACAACTGCACTACCCTAAACCCAAAAACACTACCCCAGCATGAGCCCTACACTACCCAAACACCACTGCACTACCCTAAACCCTAAAACACAACCCCCTACAGTACACAAACACCACTGCACTACCCTCAAACCTAAAACACTACCCCCAGCACTATGACCTACACCACTGCACTACCCTAAACCCTAAAACACTACACCCAGCACTACCCCTACACTACACAAACACCACTGCACTACCCTAAACCCTAAATATACTCCCAGTATGACCCCCAACACTACACAAGCACCACTGCACTACCCTAAACCCTAAAACACTACCCCCAGCATGACCCCCTACACTACACAAACGCAACTGCACTATCCTAAACCCTAAAACACTACCCCCAGCAAGACCCCCTACACTACCCAAACACCACTGCACAACCCTAAACTCTAAAACACGAACCCTACACTACACAATCACCACTGCACTTCCCCAAACCCTAAAACACTACCCCCAGCACGACCCCCTACACTACACAAGCACCACTGCACTATCCTAAACCCTAAAACACTACACCCAGCACAACACCTTACACTACCCAAACATAACTGCACTACCCTAAACCCTTAAACACTACCCCCAGCACGACACCCTACACTAGCCAAACACCACTGCTCTACCCTAAACCCTAAAACACGACCCCTACACTACACAAACACCACTGCACTACCCTAAACCCTAAAACACTAACCCAGCATGACTCCCTACACTAATCAAACACAACTGCACTACCCTAAACCATAAACCCTAAATCTACCCCAGCACAACCCCCTACACTACACAAACACCACTGCACTACCCTAAACCCTAAAACACTACCCCCAGCATGACCCGTTCAAAACACAAACACCACTGCACTACCCTAAACCCTAAAACACAACCCCCAGCATTACCCTCTAGACTACCGAAACACCACTGCACTACCCTAAACCCTAAAACACAACCCCTACACTAACAAACACCACAGCACTACCCTAAACCCTAAAACACTACCCCCAGCATGACCCCCTACACTACACAAAGACCACTGCACTACCCTAAACCCTAAAACACTACCCTCAGCACGACCCCCTACACTACCCTAACACCACTGCACAACCCTAAACCCTAAAACACGAACCCTACACTATACAATCACCACTGCACTTCCCCACACCCTAAAACACTACCCCCAGCATGACTCCCTGCACTACCCAAACACCACTGCACTACCCTAAAACACTCCCCCCAGCATGACCCCCTACACTACACAGACATCACTGCACTACCCTAAACCCTAAAACACGAACCCTACACTACACAATCACCACTGCACTTCCCCAAACCCTAAAACACTACCCCCAGCACGAATCCCTACACTACACAAACACCACTGCACTACCCTAAACCCTAAAAGATTACCCCAGCTTGACCCCCTCACAATACAAACACCACTGCACTACCCTAAACCCTAACTCTACCCCCAGCATGACTCCCGACACTACCCAAACACCACTGCACTACCCTAAACCCTAAAACACCACCCCAAGCACGACCCCCTACACTACACATACACCACTGCACTACCCTAAACCCTAAAACACTACCCCCAGCACGACACCATACTCTACCCAAACATAACTGCACTACCCTAAACCCTAAAACACTACCCCCAGCATGACCCCCTACACTACCCAAACACCACTACACTACCATAAACCCTTAAACACGACCCCTACAGTACACAAACACCACTGCACTACCCTAAAACACTACCCCCTACACTACACAAACACCACTGCACTACCCTAAACCCTAAAACACTAACCCAGCACGACCCACTTCACTACCCAAACACAACTGCACTACCCTAAACCCTAAAACACGAGCCCTACACTACACAATCACCACTGCACTTCCCCAAACCCTAAAACACTACCCCCAGCACGACTCCCTAACACAAACACCACTGCACTACCCTAAACCCTAACTCTACCCCCAGCATGACTCCCTACACTACACAAACACCACTGCACTACCCTCAACCCTAAAACACTACCCCCAGCACTATGACCTACACCACTGCACTACCCTAAACCCTAAAAGACTACATCCAGCACTACCCCTACACTACACAAACACCACTGCACTACCCTAAACCCTAAATCTACTCCCAGTCTGACCCCCAACACTACACAAGCACCACTGCACTTCCCCAAACCCTAAAACAATACCCCCAGCACGACTCCCTACACTACACAAACACCACTGCACTACCCTAAACCCTAAAAGACTACCCCGGCATGACCCCCTCACAACACAAACACCACTGCACTACCCTAAACCCTAAAACACTTCCCCCAGCATGAACCCCTACACTACACAAACACCACTGCACTACCCTAAAACACTACCCCAGCACGACCCCTACACTACCCAAATACCACTGCACTATCCTAAACCCTAAAACACTACGCCAGCACTACCCCTACACTACACAAGCACCACTGCACTACCCTAAACCCTAAAACACTACCCCAGCATTACCCCTACACTACACAAACACCACTGCACTACCCTAAAACACTACCCCCAGCACGACCCCTACACTACCCAAATACCACTGCACTATCCTAAACCCTAAAACACTACCCCCAGCACTATGCCCTACACTACCCAAACACCACTGAACTACCCTAAACCCTAAAACACTAACCCCAGCACGACCCCCTACACTACCCAAACACAACTTCACTACCCTAAATCCTAAAACAGTACCCCCAGCAGGACCCTCTACATTACACAAACACCTATGCACTACCCTAAACCACTACCCCAGCACGAACCCCTACACTACACAAACACCACTGCACTAACCCCAGCATGACCCCCCACACTACACAAACACCACTGCACTATCCTAAACCCTAAACACTACCCCAGCAGTACCCCCTACACTACCAAAACACCACTGCACTACCCTAAACCCTAAAACACTACCCTCAGCAAGGCTCCCTACACTACCCAAGCAACTGTACTACCCTAAACCCTAAATCTACCCCAGCACATCCCCCTATACTTCACAAACACCACTGCACTGCCTTAAACCCTACAACAGTAGCCCCAGCACGACCCCCTGCACTACCCAAACACTACTGCACTACCCTAAACTATTAAACACGACCCCCTACACTACACAAACACCACTGCACTACCCTAAACCCTAAAACACACCCACAGCACAACCCCGTACACTACACAAATACCACTGCACTACCCTAAACCCTAAAGCACTATCCTCAGTACTATGCCCTAGACTAACCAAACACCACTGCACTACCCTAAACCCTAAAATACTATCCCCAGCAAGACCCCCTACACTATCCTAACACCATTTCACTATTCTAAACCCTATCTACCCCCAGTACGACCCCCTACACTACCCAAACACACCTGCACTACCCTAAACCACTATCGCAACACGCCCCCTACACTACAAAAACACCACTGCACTACCCTAAACCCTCACACACTACCCCCAGCACAACCCCCTACACTACACAAACACAACTGCACTACCCTAAACCCTAAATCTACCCCAGCACAACCCCCTACAGTACACAAACACCACTGCACTACCCTAAACACTAAAACACTACCCCCAGCATGACCCGTTCACAACACAAACACCACTGCAACTGCACTACCCTAAACCCTAAAACACTACCCTCAGCACGATCCCCTACACTACCCAAACACTACTGCACAACCCTAAACCCTAAAACACGAGCCCTACACTACAGAATCACCACTGCACTTCCCCAAACCCTAAAACACTACCCCCAGCACGACTCCCTAACACAAACAACACTGCACTACCCTAAACCCTAAAATATTAACCCAGCATGACCTGCTCACAACACAAACACCACTGCACTACCCTAAACCATAACTCTACCCCCAGCATGACTCCCTACACTACCCAAACACCACTGCACTACCCTAAACCCTAAAACACTACCCCCAGCATGACCCCCTACACTACACAGACACCACTGCACTACCCTAAACCCTAAAGCACTATCCCCTACACTACCCAAACACCACTGCACAACCCTAAACCCTAAATCATGACCCCTTACACTACATAAACACCACTGCACTACCCTAAACTCTAAATCTACTCCCAGCATGACCCCCTACACTACACAAGCACCACTAAACTGCCCTAAAACCTAAAACACCACCCCAAGCACGACCCCCTACACTACACAAACACCACTGTACTACCCTAAACCCTAAAACACTAACCCAGCACGACCCACTTCACTACCCAAACACAACTGCACTACCCTAAACCCAAACACACTACCCCAGCACGACCCCTACACTACCCAAAAGCCACTGCACTACCCTAAACCCTAAAACACAACCCCCTACAGTACACAAACACCACTGCACTACCCTAAAACACTACCCCATACACTACACAAACACCACTGCACTACCCTCAACCCTAAAACACTACCCCCAGCACTATGACCTACACCACTGCACTACCCTAAACCCTAAAACACTACACCCAGCATTACCCCTACACTACACAAACACCACTGCACTACCCTAAACCCTAAAACACTACCCCCAGCATGACCCCCTACACTACACAAACACCACTGCACTACCCTAAACCCTAAAACACTACCCCCAGCACGACCCCCTACACTACCCAAACACCACTGCACAACCCTAAACTCTAAAACACGAACCCTACACTACACAATCACCACTGCACTTCTCCAAACCCTAAAACACTACCCCCAGCACGACTCCCTACACTACACAAACACCACTGCACTACCCTAAACCCTAAAAGACTACCCCGGCATGACCCCCTCACAACACAAACACCACTGCACTACCCTAAACCCTAAAACACTACGCCAGCACTACCCCTACACTACACAAGCACCACTGTACTACCCTAAACTCTAAAACACTACCCAGCATGACCCCTACACTACACAAACACCACTGCACTACCCTAAAACACTACCCCAGCACGAACCCCTACACTACCCAAATACCACTGCACTATCCTAAACCCTAAAACACTACCCCCAGCACTATGCCCTACACTACCCAAAAACACCCCAGACCTACCCTAAACCCTAAAACACTAAACCCAGCACGACCCCCTACACTACCCAAACACAACTGCACAATCCTAAACCCTTAATCTAGCCCCAGTACAACCCCCTACACCACACAAACACCACTGCACTACCCTAAACCACTACCCCAGCATCTCCCCTACACTACACAAACACCACTGCACTACCATAAACCCTCAAACACTACCCCCAGCATGACCCCCAACACTACACAAGCACCACTGCACCCCCTAAACCCTAAAACACTAACCCAGCACGACCCCCTACACTACACAAGCACCACTGCACTACACTAAACCCTAAAACACTACCCCAGCACTAGCCCCTACACTACCCAACCACCACTGCACTACCCTAAACCCTAAAACACTATCCCCAGCACGACCCCCTACACTACCCAAACACCACTGCACTATTCTAATCCCTAAATCTACCCCCAGTACGACCCCCTCACTACCCAAACATGACTGCACTACCCTAAACCACTACCCCAGCACGACCCCCTACACTACACAAACACCACTGCACTACCCTAAACCCTAAAACACTACCCCAGCACGACACCATACTCTACCCAAACATAACTGCACTACCCTAAACCCTAAAACACTACCCCCAGCATGACCCCCTACACTACCCAAACACCACTGCACTACCCTAAACCCTTAAACACGACCCCTACACTACACAAACACCACGGCACTACCCTAAACCCTAAAACACTACCCCCAGCACGACTCCCTACACTACCCAAACACCACTGCACTACCCTAAACCCTAAATCTACCCGCAGCACAACCCCTTCACTACCCAAACACCACTGCACTACCGTAAACCCTAAACCACTACCCCAGCACGACCCCCTACACTACACAAACACCACTGCACTACCCTAAACCCTAAAACACTACCCCAGCACGACACCATACTCTACCCAAACATAACTGCACTACCCTAAACCCTAAAACACTACCCCCAGCATGACCCCCTACACTACCCAAACACCACAGCACTACCCTAAACCCTTAAACACGACCCCTACACTACACAAACACCACGGCACTACCCTAAAACCTAAAACACTACCCCCAGCATGACTCCCTACACTACACAAACACCACTGCACTACCCTAAACCCTAAATCTACCCGCAGCACAACCCCTTCACTACCCAAACACCACTGCACTACCCTAAACCCTAAAACACTACCCCTAGCACGACCCTGACACTACACAAATACCACAGCACTACCCTAAACCACTACCCCCAGCATGACCCCCTGCACTACCCAAACACCACTGCACTGCCCTAAACCCGAAAACACTGCCCCAGCACAAACCCCTACACTAGACAAACACCACTGCACTACCCTAAACCCAAAACACTACCCCAGCATGACCCCCTACATTACACAAACACCTCTGCACTACCCTAAACCACTACCCCAGCATGAACCCCTACACTACACAAACACCACTGCACTACCCCCAGCATGACCCCCCACACTACACAAACACCACTGCACAACCCTAAACCCTAAAACACTACCCCAGCAGTACCCCCTACACTACCCAAACACCACTGCACTACCCTATACCCTAAAACACTACCCCCAGCACGACCCCCTTCACTACTCAAACACCACTGCACTACCCTAAACCACGATCCCCTACACTACCCAAAGATCACTGCACTACCCTAAACCCTAAAACAGCATCCCCTACACTACACAATCACCACTGCACTACCCTAAACCCTAAAACACTACCCTCAGCACGACCCGCTACACTACCCAAACACCACTGCACAACACTATACCCTAAAACACGAACCCTACACTACAAAATTACCACTGCACTTCCCCAAACCCTAAAACACTACCCCCAGCACGACTCCCTACACTACACAAACACCACTGCACTACCCTAAACCCTAAAGCACTATCCCCTAAACTACCCAAACACCACTGCACAACCCTAAACCCTAAAACATGACCCCCTACACTACATAAAAACCACTGCACTACCCTAAACTCTAAATCTACTCCCAGCATGACCCCCTACACTACACAAGCACCACTAAACTACCCTAAACCCTAAAACACCACCCCAAGCACGACCCCCTACACTACACAAACACCACTGTACTACCCTAAACCCTAAAACACTAACCCAGCACGTCCCACTTCACTACCCAAACACAACTGCACTACCCTAAACCCAAAAACACTACCCCAGCACGACCCCTACACTACCCAAACACCACTGCACTACCCTAAACCCTAAAACACAACCCCCTACAGTACACAAACACCACTGCACTACCCTCAAACCTAAAACACTACCCCCAGCACTATGACCTATACCACTGCACTACCCTAAACCCTAAAACACTACACCCAGCACTACCCCTACACTACACAAACACCACTGCACTACCCTAAACCCTAAATATACTCCCAGTATGACCCCCAATACTACACAAGCACCACTGCACTACCCTAAACCCTAAAACACTACCCCAAGCATGACCCCCTACACTACACAAACACCACTGCACTATCCTAAACCCTAAAACACTACCCCCAGCACGACCCCCTACACTACCCAAACAGCACTGCACAACCCTAAACTCTAAAACACAAACCCTACACTACACGATCACCACTGCACTTCCCCAAACCCTAAAACACTACCCCCAGCACGACCCCCTACACTACACAAGCACCACTGCACTATCCTAAACCCTAAAACACTACACCCAGCACGACACCTTACACTACCCAAACATAACTGCACTACCCTAAACCCTTAAACACTACCCCAGCACGACACCCTACACTAGCCAAACACCACTGTTCTACCCTAAACCCTAAAACACGACCCCTACACTACACAAACACCACTGCACTACCCTAAACCCTAAAACACTACCCCAGCATGACTCCCTACACTAATCAAACACAACTGCACTACCCTAAACCCTAAACCCTAAATCTACCTCAGCACAACCCCCTACACTACACAAACACCACTGCACTACCCTAAACCCTAAAACACTACCCCCAGCATGACCCGTTCAAAACACAAACACCACTGCACTACCCTAAACCACGATCCCCTACACTACCCAAAGATCACTGCACTACCCTAAACCCTAAAACAGCATCCCCTACACTACACAATCACCACTGCACTACCCTAAACCCTAAAACACTACCCTCAGCACGACCCGCTACACTACCCAAACACCACTGCACAACACTATACCCTAAAACACGAACCCTACACTACAAAATTACCACTGCACTTCCCCAAACCCTAAAACACTACCCCCAGCACGACTCCCTACACTACACAAACACCACTGTACTACCCTAAACCCTAAAAGTTTACCCCAGCATGACCCCCTCACAACACAAACACCACTGCACTACCCTAAACCCTAGAACACTACCCCCAGCATGACCCCCTACACTACACAGACACCACTGCACTACCCTAAACCCTAAAGCACTATCCCCTAAACTACCCAAACACCACTGCACAACCCTAAACCCTAAAACATGACCCCCTACACTACATAAAAACCACTGCACTACCCTAAACTCTAAATCTACTCCCAGCATGACCCCCTACACTACACAAGCACCACTAAACTACCCTAAACCCTAAAACACCACCCCAAGCACGACCCCCTACACTACACAAACACCACTGTACTACCCTAAACCCTAAAACACTAACCCAGCACGTCCCACTTCACTACCCAAACACAACTGCACTACCCTAAACCCAAAAACACTACCCCAGCATGACCCCTACACTACCCAAACACCACTGCACTACCCTAAACCCTAAAACACAACCCCCTACAGTACACAAACACCACTGCACTACCCTCAAACCTAAAACACTACCCCCAGCACTATGACCTATACCACTGCACTACCCTAAACCCTAAAACACTACACCCAGCACTACCCCTACACTACACAAACACCACTGCACTACCCTAAACCCTAAATATACTCCCAGTATGACCCCCAACACTACACAAGCACCACTGCACTACCCTAAACCCTAAAACACTACCCCAAGCATGACCCCCTACACTACACAAACACCACTGCACTATCCTAAACCCTAAAACACTACCCCCAGCACGACCCCCTACACTACCCAAACAGCACTGCACAACCCTAAACTCTAAAACACAAACCCTACTCTACACGATCACCACTGCACTTCCCCAAACCCTAAAACACTACCCCCAGCACGACCCCCTACACTACACAAGCACCACTGCACTATCCTAAACCCTAAAACACTACACACAGCACGACACCTTACACTACCCAAACATAACTGCACTACCCTAAACCCTTAAACACTACCCCCAGCACGACACCCTACACTAGCCAAACACCACTGTTCTACCCTAAACCCTAAAACACGACCCCTACACTACACAAACACCACTGCACTACCCTAAAACACTACCCCCAGCACGACCCCTACACTAACCAAATACCACTGCACTATCCTAAACCCTAAAACACTACCCCCAGCACTATGCCCTACACTATCCAAACACCACTGAACTACCCTAAACCCTAAAACACTAACGCCAGCACGACCCCCTACACTACCCAAACACAACTTCACTACCCTAAATCCTAAAACAGTACCCCCAGCAGGACCCTCTACATTACACAAACACCTCTGCACTACCCTAAACCACTACCCCAGCACGAACCCCTACACTACACAAACACCACTGCACTACCCCAAGCATGACCCCCCACACTACACAAACACCACTGCACTATCCTAAACCCTAAACACTACCCCAGCAGTACCCCCTACACTACCAAAACACCACTGCACTACCCTAAACCCTAAAACACTACCCTCAGCAAGGCTCCCTACACTACCCAAGCAACTGTACTACCCTAAACCCTAAATCTACCCCAGCACATCCCCCTATACTTCACAAACACCACTGCACTGCCTTAAACACTACAACAGTAGCCCCAGCAAGACCCCCTGCACTACCCAAACACTACTGCACTACCCTAAACTATAAAACACGACCCCCTACACTACACAAACACCACTGCACTACCCTAAACCCTAAAACACTACCCCAAGCATGACCCCATAGACTAACCAAACACCACTGCACTACCCTAAACCCTAAAACACACCCACAGCACAACTCCGTACACTACACAAATACCACTGCACTACCCTAAACCCTAAAGCACTATCCTCAGTACTATGCCCTAGACTAACCAAACACCACTGCACTACCCTAAACCCTAAAATACTATCCCCAGCAAGACCCCCTACACTATCCTAACACCACTTCACTATTCTAAACCCTATCTACCCCCAGTACGGCCCCCTAAACTACCCAAACACACCTGCACTACCCTAAACCACTATCGCAACACGCCCCCTACACTACAAAAACACCACTGCACTACCCTAAACCCTCACACACTACCCCCAGCACAACCCCCTACACTACACAAACACAACTGCACTACCCTAAACCCTAAATCTACCCCAGCACAACCCCCTACAGTACACAAACACCACTGCACTACCCTAAACACTAAAACACTACCCCCAGCATGACCCGTTCACAACACAAACACCACTGCACTACCCTAAACCCTAAAACACTACCCTCAGCACGATCCCCTACACTACCCAAACACCACTGCACAACCCTTAACCCTAAAACACGAGCCCTACACTACACAATCACCACTGCACTTCCCCAAACCCTAAAACACTACCCCCAGCACGACTCCCTAACACAAACAACACTGCACTACCCTAAACCCTAAAATATTAACCCAGCATGACCTGCTCACAACACAAACACCACTGCACTACCCTAAACCCTAACTCTACCCCCAGCATGACTCCCTACACTACCCAAACACCACTGCACTACCCTAAACCCTAAAACACTACCCCCAGCATGACCCCCTACACTACACAGACACCACTGCACTACCCTAAACCCTAAAGCACTATCCCCTACACTACCCAAACACCACTGCACAACCCTAAACCCTAAATCATGACCCCTTACACTACATAAACACCACTGCACTACCCTAAACTCTAAATCTACTCCCAGCATGACCCCCTACACTACACAAGCACCACTAAACTACCCTAAAACCTAAAACACCACCCCAAGCACGACCCCCTACACTACACAAACACCACTGTACTACCCTAAACCCTAAAACACTAACCCAGCACGACCCACTTCACTACCCAAACACAACTGCACTACCCTAAACCCAAAAACACTACCCCAGCACGACCCCTACACTACCCAAAAGCCACTGCACTACCCTAAACCCTAAAACACAACCCCCTACAGTACACAAACACCACTGCACTACCCTAAAACACTACCCCATACACTACACAAACACCACTGCACTACCCTCAACCCTAAAACACTACCCCCAGCACTATGACCTACACCACTGCACTACCCTAAACCCTAAAACACTACACCCAGCATTACCCCTACACTACACAAACACCACTGCACTACCCTAAACCCTAAAACACTACCCCCAGCATGACCCCCTACACTACACAAACACCACTGCACTACCCTAAACCCTAAAACACTACCCCCAGCACGACCCCCTACACTACCCAAACACCACTTCACAACCCTAAACTCTAAAACACGAACCCTACACTACACAATCACCACTGCACTTCTCCAAACCCTAAACCACTACCCCCAGCACGACTCCCTACACTACACAAACACCACTGCACTACCCTAAACCCTAAAAGACTACCCCGGCATGACCCCCTCACAACACAAACACCACTGCACTACCCTAAACCCTAAAACACTACGCCAGCACTAACCCTACACTACACAAGCACCACTGTACTACCCTAAACTCTAAAACACTACCCCAGCATGACCCCTACACTACACAAACACCACTGCACTACCCTAAAACACTACCCCAGCACGAACCCCTACACTACCCAAATACCACTGCACTATCCTAAACCCTAAAACACTACCCCCAGCACTATGCCCTACACTACCCAAAAACACCCCAGACCTGCCCTAAACCCTAAAACACTAAACCCAGCACGACCCCCTACACTACCCAAACACAACTGCACAATCCTAAACCCTTAATCTAGCCCCAGTACAACCCCCTACACCACACAAACACCACTGCACTACCCTAAACCACTACCCCAGCATCTCCCCTACACTACACAAACACCACTGCACTACCATAAACCCTCAAACACTACCCCCAGCATGACCCCCAACACTACACAAGCACCACTGCACCCCCTAAACCCTAAAACACTAACCCAGCACGACCCCCTACACTACACAAGCACCACTGCACTACACTAAACCCTAAAACACTACCCCAGCACTAGCCCCTACACTACCCAACCACCACTGCACTACCCTAAACCCTAAAACACTATCCCCAGCACGACCCCCTACACTACCCAAACACCACTGCACTATTCTAATCCCTAAATCTACCCCCAGTACGACCCCCTCACTACCCAAACATGACTGCACTACCCTAAACCAC
The DNA here is from genome assembly GCF_964204655.1 of Triturus cristatus. Lineage (NCBI taxonomy): Eukaryota > Metazoa > Chordata > Amphibia > Caudata > Salamandridae > Triturus > Triturus cristatus. Next base: position 618,200,674 of record NC_140579.1, on the reverse strand, counting down.
TACCCCAGCACGACCCCCTACACTACACAAACACCACTGCACTACCCTAAACCCTAAAACACTACCCCAGCACGACACCATACTCTACCCAAACATAACTGCACTACCCTAAACCCTAAAACACTACCCCCAGCATGACCCCCTACACTACCCAAACACCACTGCACTACCCTAAACCCTTAAACACGACCCCTACACTACACAAACACCACGGCACTACCCTAAACCCTAAAACACTACCCCCAGCACGACTCCCTACACTACCCAAACACCACTGCACTACCCTAAACCCTAAATCTACCCGCAGCACAACCCCTTCACTACCCAAACACCACTGCACTACCGTAAACCCTAAACCACTACCCCAGCACGACCCCCTACACTACACAAACACCACTGCACTACCCTAAACCCTAAAACACTACCCCAGCACGACACCATACTCTACCCAAACATAACTGCACTACCCTAAACCCTAAAACACTACCCCCAGCATGACCCCCTACACTACCCAAACACCACTGCACTACTCTAAACCCTTAAACACGACCCCTACACTACACAAACACCACGGCACTACCCTGAACCCTAAAACACTACCCCCAGCACGACTCCCTACACTACCCAAACACCACTGCACTACCCTAAACCCTAAATCTACCCGCAGCACAACCCCTTCACTACCCAAACACCACTGCACTACCCTAAACCCTAAAACACTACCCCTAGCACGACCCTGACACTACACAAATACCACAGCACTACCCTAAACCACTACCCCCAGCATGACCCCCTGCACTACCCAAACACCACTGCACTGCACTGCCCTAAACCCGAAAACACTGCCCCAGCACAAACCCCTACACTAGACAAACACCACTGCACTACCCTAAACCCAAAACACTACCCCAGCATGACCCCCTACATTACACAAACACCTCTGCACTACCCTAAACCACTACCCCAGCATGAACCCCTACACTACACAAACACCACTGCACTACCCCCAGCATGACCCCCCACACTACACAAACACCACTGCACAACCCTAAACTCTAAAACACTACCCCAGCAGTACCCCCTACACTACCCAAACACCACTGCACTACCCTATACCCTAAAACACTACCCCCAGCACGACCCCCTTCACTACTCAAACACCAATGCACTACCCTAAACCACGATTCCCTACACTACCCAAAGATCACTGCACTACCCTAAACCCTAAAACAGCATCCCCTACACTACACAATCACCACTGCACTACCCTAAACCCTAAAACACTACCCTCAGCACGACCCGCTACACTACCCAAACACCACTGCACAACACTATACCCTAAAACACGAACCCTACACTACAAAATTACCACTGCACTTCCCCAAACCCTAAAACACTACCCCCAGCACGACTCCCTACACTACACAAACACCACTGTACTACCCTAAACCCTAAAAGTTTACCCCAGCATGACCCCCTCACAACACAAACACCACTGCACTACCCTAAACCCTAGAACACTACCCCCAGCATGACCCCCTACACTACACAGACACCACTGCACTACCCTAAACCCTAAAGCACTATCCCCTAAACTACCCAAACACCACTGCACAACCCTAAACCCTAAAACATGACCCCCTACACTACATAAAAACCACTGCACTACCCTAAACTCTAAATCTACTCCCAGCATGACCCCCTACACTACACAAGCACCACTAAACTACCCTAAACCCTAAAACACCACCCCAAGCACGACCCGCTACACTACACAAACACCACTGTACTACCCTAAACCCTAAAACACTAACCCAGCACGTCCCACTTCACTACCCAAACACAACTGCACTACCCTAAACCCAAAAACACTACCCCAGCACGACCCCTACACTACCCAAACACCACTGCACTACCCTAAACCCTAAAACACAACCCCCTACAGTACACAAACACCACTGCACTACCGTCAAACCTAAAACACTACCCCCAGCACTATGACCTATACCACTGCACTACCCTAAACCCTAAAACACTACACCCAGCACTACCCCTACACTACACAAACACCACTGCACTACCCTAAACCCTAAATATACTCCCAGTATGACCCCCAACACTACACAAGCACCACTGCACTACCCTAAACCCTAAAACACTACCCCAAGCATGACCCCCTACACTACACAAACACCACTGCACTATCCTAAACCCTAAAACACTACCCCCAGCACGACCCCCTACACTACCCAAACACCACTGCACAACCCTAAACTCTAAAACACAAACCCTACACTACACGATCACCACTGCACTTCCCCAAACCCTAAAACACTACCCCCAGCACGACCCCCTACACTACACAAGCACCACTGCACTATCCTAAACCCTAAAACACTACACCCAGCACGACACCTTACAGTACCCAAACATAACTGCACTACCCTAAACCCTTAAACACTACCCCAGCACGACACCCTACACTAGCCAAACACCACTGTTCTACCCTAAACCCTAAAACACGACCCCTACACTACACAAACACCACTGCACTACCCTAAACCCTAAAACACTACCCCAGCATGACTCCCTACACTAATCAAACACAACTGCACTACCCTAAACCCTAAACCCTAAATCTACCTCAGCACAACCCCCTACACTACACAAACACCACTGCACTACCCTAAACCCTAAAACACTACCCCCAGCATGACCCGTTCAAAACACAAACACCACTGCACTACCCTAAACCCTAAAACACAACCCCAGCATTACCCTCTAGACTACCCAAACACCACTGCACTACCCTAAACCCTAAAACACAACCCCTACACTAACAAACACCACAGCACTACCCTAAACCCTAAAACACTACCCCCAGCATGACCCCCTACACTACACAAACACCACTGCACTACCCTAAACCCTAAAACACTACCCTCAGCACGACCCCCTACACTACCCTAACACCACTGCACAACCCTAAACCCTAAAACACGAACCCTACACTATACAATCACCACTGCACTTCCCCAAACCCTAAAACACTACCCCCAGCATGACTCCCTACACTACACAAACACCATTACACTACCCTAGACCCTAAAAGATTACCCCAGCATGACCCCCTCACAAGACAAACACCACTGTACTACCCTAAACTCTAACTCTAACCCCAGCATGACTCCCTACAATACCCAAACACCACTGCACTACCCTAAAACACTACCCCCAACACGACCCCCTACACTACACAAACACCACTGTACTACCCTAAACCCTAAAACACTAACCCAGCACGTCCCACTTCACTACCCAAACACAACTGCACTACCCTAAACCCAAAAACACTACCCCAGCACGACCCCTACACTACCCAAACACCACTGCACTACCCTAAACCCTAAAACACAACCCCCTACAGTACACAAACACCACTGCACTACCCTCAAACCTAAAACACTACCCCCAGCACTATGACCTACACCACTGCACTACCCTAAACCCTAAAACACTACACCCAGCACTACCCCTACACTACACAAACACCACTGCACTACCCTAAACCCTAAATATACTCCCAGTATGACCCCCAACACTACACAAGCACCACTGCACTACCCTAAACCCTAAAACACTACCCCCAGCATGACCCCCTATACTACACAAACACCACTGCACTATCCTAAACCCTAAAACACTACCCCCAGCACGACCCCCTACACTACCCAAACACCACTGCACAACCCTAAACTCTAAAACACAAACCCTACACTACACGATCACCACTGCACTTCCCCAAACCCTAAAACACTACCCCCAGCACGACCCCCTACACTACACAAGCACCACTGCACTATCCTAAACCCTAAAACACTACACCCAGCACGACACCTTACACTACCCAAACATAACTGCACTACCCTAAACCCTTAAACACTACCCCCAGCACGACACCCTACACTAGCCAAACACCACTGCTCTACCCTAAACCCTAAAACACGACCCCTACACTACACAAACACCACTGCACTACCCTAAACCCTAAAACACTACCCCAGCATGACTCCCTACACTAATCAAACACAACTGCACTACCCTAAACCCTAAACCCTAAATCTACCCCAGCACAACCCCCTACACTACACAAACACCACTGCACTACCCTAAACCCTAAAACACCACCCCCAGCATGACCCGTTCAAAACACAAACACCACTGCACTACCCTAAACCCTAAAACACAACCCCCAGCATTACCCTCTAGACTACCCAAACACCACTGCACTACCCTAAACCCTAAAACACAACCCCTACACTAACAAACACCCCAGCACTACCCTAAACCCTAAAGCACTACCCCCAGCATGACCCCCTACACTGCACAAACACCACTGCACTACCCTAAACCCTAAAACACTACCCTCAGCACGACCCCCTACACTACCCTAACACCACTGCACAACCCTAAACCCTAAAACACGAACCCTACACTATACAATCACCACTGCACTTCCCCAAACCCTAAAACACTACCCCCAGCATGACTCCCTACACTACACAAACACCACTACACTACCCTAGACCCTAAAAGATTACCCCAGCATGACCCCCTCACAAGACAAACACCACTGTACTACCCTAAACTCTAACTCTAACCCCAGTTCGACTCCCTACACTACCCAAACACCACTGCACTACCCTAAAACACTCCCCCCAGCATGACCCCCTACACTACACAGACATCACTGCACTACCCTAAACCCTAAAACACCACCCCAAGCACGACCCCCTACACTACACAAACACCACTGCACTACCCTAAACCCTAAAACACTACCCCCAGCACGACACCATACTCTACCCAAACATAACTGCACTACCCTAAACCCTAAAACACTACCCCCAGCATGACCCCCTACACTACCCAAACACCACTGCACTACCCTAAACCCTTAAACACGACCCCTACAGTACACAAACACCACTGCACTACCCTAAAACACTACCCCCTACACTACACAAACACCACTGCACTGCCCTCAACCCTAAAACACAACCCAAGCACTATGACCTACACCACTGCACTACCCTAAACCCTAAAAGACTACATCCAGCACTACCCCTCGACTACACAAACACCACTGCACTACCCTAAACCCTAAATCTACTCCCAGTATGACCCCCAACACTACACAAGCACCACTGCACTACCCTAAACCATAAAACACTACCCCCAGCATGACCCCCTACACTACACAAACACCACTGCACTACCCTAAACCCTAAAACACTACCCCCAGCATGACCCCCTACACTACCCAAACACCACTGCACAACCCTAAACTCTAAAACACGAACCCTACACTACACAATCACCACTGCACTTCCCCAAACCCTAAAACACTACCCCCAGCACGACTCCCTACACTACACAAACACCACTGCACTACCCTAAACCCTAAACGACTACCCTGGCATGACCCCTCACAACACAAACACCACTGTACTACCCTAAACCCTAAAACACTTCCCCCAGCATGAACCCCTAGACTACCCAAACACCACTGCACTACCCTAAACCCTAAAACACTACGCCAGCACTACCCCTACACTACACAAGCACCACTGCACTACCCTAAACCCTAAAACACTACCCCAGCATGACCCCCTACACTACACAAACACCACTGCACTACCCTAAAACACTACCCCCAGCACGACCCCCTACACTACCCAAATACCACTGCACTATCCTAAACCCTAAAACACTACCCCCAGCACTATGCCCTACACAACCCAAACACCACTGAACTACCCTATACCCTAAAACACTAACCCCAGCACGACCCCCTACACTACCCAAACACAACTGCACTACCCTAATCCTAAAACACTACCCCCAGCAGGACCCCCTACATTACACAAACACCTCTGCACTACCCTAAACCACTACCCCAGCACGAACCCCTACACTACACAAACACTACTGCACTACCCTAAACCACGACCCCCTACACTACCCAAAGACCACTGCACTACCCTAAACCCTAAAACACCATCCCCTACACTACACAAACACCACTGCACCACCCTAAACCCTAAAATACTACCCCACCATGACCCCTACACTACACAAACACCACGGCACTACCCTAAACTCTAAAACACTACCCCCAGCACGACTCCCTACACTACCCAAACACCACTGCACTACCCTAAATCTACCCCAGCACAACCCCCTACACTACACAAACACCACTGCACTACCCTAAAACACTACCCCCTACACTACACAAACACCACTGCACTACCCTCAACCCTAAAACACTACCCCCATCACTATGACCTACACCACTGCACTACCCTAAACCCTAAAACACTACATCCAGCACTACCCCTACACTACACAAACACCACTGCACTACCCTAAACCCTAAAACACTACCCCAAGCATGACCCCCTACACTACACAAACACCACTGCACTATCCTAAACCCTAAAACACTACCCCCAGCACGACCCCCTACACTACCCAAACACCACTGCACAACCCTAAACTCTAAAACACAAACCCTACACTACACGATCACCACTGCACTTCCCCAAACCCTAAAACACTACCCCCAGCACAACCCCCTACACTACACAAGCACCACTGCACTATCCTAAACCCTAAAACACTACACCCAGCACGACACCTTACAGTACCCAAACATAACTGCACTACCCTAAACCCTTAAACACTACCCCCAGCACGACACCCTACACTAGCCAAACACCACTGTTCTACCCTAAACCCTAAAACACGACCCCTACACTACACAAACACCACTGCACTACCCTAAACCCTAAAACACTACCCCAGCATGACTCCCTACACTAATCAAACACAACTGCACTACCCTAAACCCTAAACCCTAAATCTACCTCAGCACAACCCCCTACACTACACAAACACCACTGCACTACCCTAAACCCTAAAACACTACCCCCAGCATGACCCGTTCAAAACACAAACACCACTGCACTACCCTAAACCCTAAAACACAACCCCAGCATTACCCTCTAGACTACCCAAACACCACTGCACTACCCTAAACCCTAAAACACAACCCCTACACTAACAAACACCACAGCACTACCCTAAACCCTAAAACACTACCCCCAGCATGACCCCCTACACTACACAAACACCACTGCACTACCCTAAACCCTAAAACACTACCCTCAGCACGACCCCCTACACTACCCTAACACCACTGCACAACCCTAAACCCTAAAACACGAACCCTACACTATACAATCACCACTGCACTTCCCCAAACCCTAAAACACTACCCCCAGCATGACTCCCTACACTACACAAACACCATTACACTACCCTAGACCCTAAAAGATTACCCCAGCATGACCCCCTCACAAGACAAACACCACTGTACTACCCTAAACTCTAACTCTAACCCCAGCATGACTCCCTACACTACCCAAACACCACTGCACTACCCTAAAACACTACCCCCAGCACGACCCCCTACACTACACAAACACCACTGTACTACCCTAAACCCTAAAACACTAACCCAGCACGTCCCACTTCACTACCCAAACACAACTGCACTACCCTAAACCCAAAAACACTACCCCAGCACGACCCCTACACTACCCAAACACCACTGCACTACCCTAAACCCTAAAACACAACCCCCTACAGTACACAAACACCACTGCACTACCCTCAAACCTAAAACACTACCCCCAGCACTATGACCTACACCACTGCACTACCCTAAACCCTAAAACACCTCACCCAGCACTACCCCTACACTACACAAACACCACTGCACTACCCTAAACCCTAAATATACTCCCAGTATGACCCCCAACACTACACAAGCACCACTGCACTACCCTAAACCCTAAAACACTACCCCCAGCATGACCCCCTACACTACCCAAACACCACTGCACAACCCTAAACTCTAAAACACAAACCCTACACTACACGATCACCACTGCACTTCCCCAAACCCTAAAACACTACCCCCAGCACGACCCCCTACACTACACAAGCACCACTGCACTATCCTAAACCCTAAAACACTACACCCAGCACGACACCTTACACTACCCAAACATAACTGCACTACCCTAAACCCTTAAACACTACCCCCAGCACGACACCCTACACTAGCCAAACACCACTGCTCTACCCTAAACCCTAAAACACGACCCCTACACTACACAAACACCACTGCACTACCCTAAACCCTAAAACACTACCCCAGCATGACTCCCTACACTAATCAAACACAACTGCACTACCCTAAACCCTAAACCCTAAATCTACCCCAGCACAACCCCCTACACTACACAAACACCACTGCACTACCCTAAACCCTAAAACACCACCCCCAGCATGACCCGTTCAAAACACAAACACCACTGCACTACCCTAAACCCTAAAACACAACCCCCAGCATTACCCTCTAGACTACCCAAACACCACTGCACTACCCTAAACCCTAAAACACAACCCCTACACTAACAAACACCCCAGCACTACCCTAAACCCTAAAGCACTACCCCCAGCATGACCCCCTACACTACACAAACACCACTGCACTACCCTAAACCCTAAAACACTACCCTCAGCACGACCCCCTACACTACCCTAACACCACTGCACAACCCTAAACCCTAAAACACGAACCCTACACTATACAATCACCACTGCACTTCCCCAAACCCTAAAACACTACCCCCAGCATGACTCCCTACACTACACAAACACCACTACACTACCCTAGACCCTAAAAGATTACCCCAGCATGACAAACACCACTAAAATACTACCCCACCATGACCCCTACACTACACAAACACCACGGCACTACCCTAAACTCTAAAACACTACCCCCAGCACGACTCCCTACACTACCCAAACACCACTGCACTACCCTAAATCTACCCCAGCACAACCGCCTACACTACACAAACACCACTGCACTACCCTAAAACACTACCCCCTACACTACACAAACACCACTGCACTACCCTCAACCCTAAAACACTACCCCCATCACTATGACCTACACCACTGCACTACCCTAAACCCTAAAACACTACATCCAGCACTACCCCTACACTACACAAACACCACTGCACTACCCTAAACCCTAAATCTACTCCCACTATGACCCCCAACACTACACAAGCACGACTGCACTACCCTAAACCCTAAAACACTACCCCCAGCACGACCCCCTACACTACCCAAACACCACCGCACAACCCTAAACTCTAAAACACGAACCCTACACTACACAATCACCACTGCACTTCCCCAAACCCTAAAACACTACCCCTAGCACGACTCCCTACACTACACAAACACCACTGCACTACCCTAAACCCTAAAAGACTACCCCAGCATGACCCCCTCACAACACAAACACCACTGCACTACCCTAAACCCTAAAACACTACCCCCAGCATGAACCCCTAGACTACCCAAACACCACTGCACTACCCTAAACCCTAAAACAGTACGCCAGCACTACCCCTACACTACACAAGCACCACTGCACTACCCTAAACCCTAAAACACTACCCCGGCATGACCCCCTACACTACACAAACACCACTGCACTACCCTAAAACACTACCCCCAGCACGACCCCCTACACTACCCAAATACCACTGCACTATCCTAAACCCTAAAACACTACCCCCAGCACTATGCCCTACACTACCCAAACACCACTGAACTACCCTAAATCCTACAACACTAACCCCAGCACGACCCCCTACACTACCCAAACACAACTGCACTACCCTAAATCCTAAAACACTACCCCCAGCAGGACCCCCTACATTACACAAACACCTCTGCACTACTCTAAACCACTACCCCAGCACGAACCCCTACACTACACAAACACCACTGCACTACCCTCAGCATGACCCCCCACACTACACAAAAACCACTGCACTACCCTAAACCCTAAAACACTACCCCAGCAGTACCCCCTACACTACCCAAACACCACTGCACTACCCTAAACCCTAAAACACTACCCCCAGCACGACCCCTTCCATATCCAAACACAACTGCACTACCCTAAACCACGACCCCCTACACTACCCAAAGACCACTGCACTACCCTAAACCCTAAAACACTACCCTCAGCATGACTCCCTACACTACCCAAGCAACTGTACTACCCTAAACCCTAAATCTACCCCAGCACAACCCCCTACACTACAAAAAAAGCACTGCACTGCCTAAAACCCTAAAACACTACCCCCAACACGACCCCATTCACTACACAAACACCACTGCACTGCCTTAAACCCTAAAACACTACCCCCAGCATGACTCCCTACACTACCCAAGCAACTATACTACCCTAAATCCTAAATCTACCCCAGCACATCCCCCTACACTACACAAACACCACTGCAATGCCTTAAACCCTACAACAGTACCCCCAGCACGACCCTCTGCACTACCCAAACACCACTGCACTACCCTAAAACTATAAAACACAACCCCCTACACTACACAAAGACCACTGCACTACCCTAAACCACTACCCCCAGCATGACCCCATAGACTACCCAAACACCACTGCACTACCCTAAACCCTAAAGCACACCCACAGCACGACCCCTTACACTACACAAATACCACTGCACTACCCTAAACCCTAAAACACTACCCCCAGTACTACGCCCTAGACTAACCAAACACCACTGCACTACCCTAAACCCTAAAACACTATCCCCAGCACGACCCCCTCCACTATCCTAACACCACTGCACTATTCTAAACCCTATCTACCCCCAGTACGACCCCCTACACTACCCAAACACACCTGCACTACCCTAAACCACTATCCCAACACGCCCCCTACACTACACAAGCACCACTGCACTATCCTTAACCCTAAAACACTACACCCAGCACGACACCCTACACTACCCAAACATAACTGCACTACCCTAAACCCTAAAACACTACCCCCAGCACGACACCCTACACTAGCCAAACACCACTGCTTTACCCTAAACCCTAAAACACGACCCCTACACTACACAAACACCACTGCACTACCCTAAACCCTAAAACACTACCCCAGCATGACTCCCTACACTACTCAAACACAACTGCACTACCCTAAACCCTAAATCTACCCCAGCACAACCCCCTACACTACACAAACACCACTGCACTACCCTAAACACTAAAACACTACCCCCAGCATGACCCGTTCACAACACAAACACCACTGCACTACCCTAAACCCTAAAACACAACCCCCAGCATTACCCCCTAGACTACCCAAACACCACTGCACTACCCTAAAGCCTAAAACACTACCACAGCACTACCCCCTACGCTACACAAACACCACTGCACTACCCTAAACCCTAAAACACTACCCCCAGCACGACCCCTACACTACCCAAACACCACTGCACTATCCTAAACCGTAAAACACTACCCCCAGCATGACCCCGTATAGTACACAAGCACCACTGCACTACCCTAAACCCTAAAACACAACCCCTACACTAACAAACACCACCGCACTACCCTAAATCCTAAAACACTACCCCCAGCATGACCCCTACACTACACAAACACCACTGCACAACCCTAAACCCTAAAACACTACCCTCAGCACGACCCCCTACACTACCCAAACATCACTGCACAACCCTAAACCCTAAAACACGAGCCCTACACTACACAATCACCACTGCACTTCCCCAAACCCTAAAACACTACCCCCAGCACGACTCCCTAAACTACACAAACACCATTGCACTACCCTAAACCCTAAAAGATTAACCCAGCATGACCCGCTCACAACACAAACACCACTGCACTACCCTAACCCTAACTCTACCCCCAGCATGACTCCCTACACTACCCAAACACCACTGCACTACCCTGAACCCTAAAACACTACCCCCAGCATGACCCCCTACACTACACAGACACCCCTGCACTACCCTAAACCATAAAGCACTATCCCCTACACTACCCAAACACCACCGCACAACCCTAAACCCTAAATCATGACCCCTTACACTACATAAACACCACTGCACTACCCTAAACTCTAAAACACCACCCCAAGCACGACCCCCTACACTACACAAGCACCACTAAACTACCCTAAACCCTAAAACACCACCCCAAGCACGATCCCCTACACTACACAAACACCACTGTACTACCCTAAACCCTAAAACACTAACCCAGCATGACCCACTTCACTACCCAAACACAACTGCACTACCCTAAACCCAAAAACACTACCCCAGCACGACCCCTACACTACCCAAAAGCCACTGCACTACCCTAAACACTAAAACACAACCCCCTACAGTACACAAACACCACTGCACTACCCTAAAACACTACCCCCTACACTACACAAACACCACTGCACTACCCTCAACCCTAAAACACTACCCCCAGCACTATGACCTACACCACTGCACTACCCTCAACCCTAAAACACTACCCCCAGCACTATGACCTACACCACTGCACTACCCTAAACCCTAAAACACTACACCCAGCACTACCCCTACACTACACAAACACCACTGCACTACCCTAAACCCTAAAACACTACCCCCAGCATGACCCCCTACTCTACACAAGCACCACTGCACTACCCTAAACCCTAAAACACAACCACTACACTAACAAACAACACAGCACTACCCTAATCCCTAAAACACTACCCCCAGCATGACCCCCTACACTACACAAACACCACTGCACTACCCTAAACCCTAAAACACTACCCTCAGCACGACCCCCTACACTACCCAAACACCACTGCACAACCCTTAACCCTAAACACGAACCCTACACTACATAATCACCACTGCACTTCCCCAAACCCTAAAACACTACCCCCAGCACGACTCCCTACACTACACAAACACCACTGCACTACCCTAAACCCTAGAAGATTACCCCAGCATGACCCCCTCACAAAGCAAACACCACTGCACTACCCTAATACCTCAAACACTACCCCCAGCAAGACCCCCTACACTACACAAGCACCAATGCACTACCCTAAACACTAAAACACTAACCCAGCACAACCCCCTACACTACACAAGCGCCACTGCACTACCCTAAACCCTAAAGCACTATCCCCTACACTACCCAAACACAACTGCAAACCCTAAGCCCTAAAACACGACCCCCTACATTACATAAACACCACTGCACTACCCTAAACTCTAAATCTACCCCCAGTACGACCCCCTACACTACCCAAACACCACTGCACTACCCTAAACCACTACCCCAGCACGACCCCCTACACTACACAAACACCACTGCACTACCCTAAACCCTAAAACACTACCCCCAGCACGACACCATACTCTACCCAAACATAACTGCAATACCCTAAACCCTAAATCATGACCCCCTACAATACCCAAACACCACTGCACTACCCTAAACCCTTAAGCACGACCCCTACACTACACAAACACCACGGCACTACCCTAAACTCTAAAACACTACCCCCAGCACGACTCCCTACACTACCCAAACACCACTGCACTACCCTAAACCCTAAATCTACCCCAGCACAACCCCTTCACTACCCAAACACCACTGCACTACCCTAAACCATAAAACACTACCCCTAGCACGACCCCAACACTACACAAATACCACAGCACTACCCTAAACCCTAAAACACTACCCCCAGCATGACCCCCCTACACTACCCAAACACCACTGCACTGCACTGCCCTAAACCCGAAAACACTACCACAGCACAAACCCCTACACTACACAAACACCACTGCACTACCCTAAATCCTAAAACACTACCCCCAGCAGGACCCCCTACATTACACAAACACCTCTGCACTACCCTAAACCACTATCCCAGCACGAACCCCTACACTACACAAACACCACTGCACTACCACCAGCATGACCCCCCACACTACACAAACACCACAGCACTACCCTATACCCTAAAACACTACCCCCAGCATGACCCCCTACACTACCCAAACACCACTGCACTGCACTGCCCTAAACCCAAAAACACTAAGATAGCACAAACCCCTACACTACACAAACACCACTGCACTACCCTAAATCCTAAAACACTACCCCCAGCAGGACCCCCTACATTACACAAACACCTCTGCACTACCCTAAACCACTACCCCAGCACGAACCCCTACACTACACAAACACTACTGCACTACCCCCAGCATGACCCCCCACACTACACAAACACCACTGCACTACCCTAAACCCTAAAACACTACCCCACCACGACCCCCTTCACTACACAAACACCACTGCACTACCCTAAACCACAACCCCCTATACTACCCAAAGACCACTGCACTACCCTTAACCCTAAAACACTATCCCCTACACTACACAAACACCACTGTACTACCCTAAACCCTAAAATACTACCCCAGCATGACCCCCTCACAACACAAACACCACTGCAGTACCCTAAACACTAAATCTACCCCCAGCATGACCCCCTTCACTACCCAAACACCAATGCACTACCCTAAACCCTAAAACACAACCCCCAGCACGACCCCCTACACTACACCAACACCACAACACTACCCTAAAACACTACCCCTATACTACACAAACAGCACTGCACAACCCTAAACCCTAAAACACTACCCCAAGCACAACCCCCTTCACTACCCAAACACAACTGCACTACCCTAAACCCTTAAACACTACCCCAGCGCTACCCCCAACACTACCCAAACACCACTGCACTACCCTAAACCCTAAAACAGTACCCCAGAATGACCCCCTCACAACACAAACACCACTGCAATACCCTAAACCCTAAATTTACCTCCAGCATGACCTCCTACACTACCCGAACAACCCTGCACTACCCTAAACCCTAAAACACGACCCCCAGCATGACCCCCTTCACTAAACAAACACCACTGCACTATCCTAAACACTAAAACACTACCCCCAGCACGACCCACTACACTGCACAAACACTATTGCACTACCCTAAACCACGACCCCCACACTACCCAAAGACCTAAACCCTAAAACACTATCCCCTACACTACACAAACACCACTGCACTACCCTAAATCCTAAATCTACCCCCAGCATGACCCCCTTCACTACCCAAACAACAATGCACTACCCTAAACCCTAAAACACTACCCCCAGCATGACCCCCTACACTACACCAACACCACAACACTACCCTAAAACACTACCCCCTACACTACACACACAGCACTGCACTACCCTAAACCCTAAAACGCTACCCCAAGCACAACCCCCTTCACTACCCAAACACAACTGCACTACCCTAAACCCTAAAACACTACCCCAGCGCTACCCCCAACACTACCCAAACACCACTGCACTACCCTAAACCCTAAAACACTAACCCAGCACGACCCACTTCACTACCCAAACACAACTGCACTACCCTAAACCCAAAAACACTACCCCAGCACGACCCCTACACTACCCAAACACCACTGCACTACCCTGAACCCTATACCACAACCCCCTACAGTACACAAACACCACTGCACTACCCTAAAACACTACCCCCTACACTACACAAACACCACTGCACTACCCTCAACCCTAAAACACTATACCCAGCACTACGACCTACACCACTGCACTACCCTAAACCCTAAAACACTATACCCAGCACTACCCCTACACTACACAAACACCACTGCACTACCCTAACACTAAATCTACTCCCAGTATGACCCCCAACACTACACAAGCACCACTGCACTACCCTAAACCCTAAAACACTACCCCCAGAATGACCCCCTACACTACACAAACACCACTGCACTACCCTAAACCCTACACCACTACCCCCAGCACGACCCCCTACACTACCCAAACACCACTGCACAACCCTAAACCCTAAAACACGAACCCTACACTACACAATCACCACTGCACTTCCCCAAACCCTAAAACACTACCCCCAGCACGACTCCCTACACTAGCCATACACCACTGCACTACCCTAAACCCTAAAAGACTACCCCAGCATGACCCCCTCACAACACAAAAACCACTGCACTACCCTAAAACCCTACCCCCAGCATGAACCCCTAGACTACCCAAACACCACTGCACTACCCTAAACCCTAAAACACTACGCCAGCACTACCCCCTACACCACCCAAACACCACTGCACTACCCTTAACCCTAAAACACTACCCCAGCACGACCCCCTACACTACACAAACACCACTGCACTACCCTAAAACACTACCCCAGTACGACCCCCTACTCTACCCAAATACCACTGCACTATCCTAAACCCTAAAACACTACCCCCAGCACTATTCCCTACACTACCCAAACACCACTGAACTACCCTAAACCCTAAAACACTAACCCGAGCACGACCCCCTACACTACCCAAACACCACTACACAACCCTAAACCCTAAATCTAACCCAGTACGACCCCCTACACCACGCAAACACCACTGCACTACCCTAAACCCCTACCCCAGCATGTCCCCTACACTACACAAACACCACTGCACTACCATAAACCCTCAAACACTACCCCCAGCATGTCCCCCTACACTACACAACCACCACTGCACGACCATAAACCCTAAAACACTACCCCAGCATGACCCCCTACACTACACAAGCACCACTGCACTACCCTAAACCCTAAAACACTATCCCCAGCACGACCCCCTACACTACCCAAATATAACTGCACTACCCTAAACCCTAAAACACTACCCCCAGAACCACCCCCTACGCTACCCAAACACCACTGCACTACCCTAAACCCTTAAACACGACCCCTACACTACACAAACACCACGGCACTACCCTAAACCCTAAAACACTACCCCCAGCACGACTTCCTACACTACCCAAACACCACTGCACTACCCTAAACCCTAAAACACTACCCCTAGCACGACCCCCAACACTACACAAACACCACAGCACTACCCTAAACCCTAAAACACTACCCCCAGCATGACACCCTACACTACACAAACACCACTGCACTACCCTAAATCCTAAAACACTACCCCCAGCAGGACCCCCTACATTACACAAACACCTCTGCACTACCCTAAACCACTACCCCAGCAAGAACGCCTACACTACACAAACACCACTGCACTACCCCCAGCATGACCTCCCACACTACACAAACACCACTGCACTACCCTAAACCCTAAAACACTACCCCAGCAGTAACCCCTACACTACCCAAACACCACTGCACTACCCTAAACCACGACCCCCTACACTACCCAAAGACCACTGCACTACCCTAAACCCTAAAACACTATCCCCTACACTACACAATCACCGCTGCACTACCCTAAACCCTAAAACACTACCCTCAGCACGACTCCCTACACTACCCAAGCAACTGTACTACCCTAAACCCTAAATCCACCCCAGCACAACCCCCTACACTACACAAACACCACTGCACTGCCTAAAACCCTAAAACACTACCCCCAACACGACTCCCTACACTACCCATGCAACTATACTACCCTAAATCCTAAATCTACCCCAGCACATCCCCCTACACTACACAAACACCACTGCACTGCTTTAAACCGTACAACAGTACCCCCAGCACGAACCCCTGCACTACCCAAACACCACTGCACTACCCTAAACTATAAAACACGACCCCCTACACTACACAAACACCACTGCACTACCCTAAACCCTAAAACACTATCCTCAGCATGACCCCCTAGACTACCCAAACACCACTGCACTACCCTAAACCCTAAAACACTACCCACAGCACGACCCCGTACACTACACAAATACCACTGCACTACCCTAAACCCTAAAACACTACCCCCAGTACTACACCCTAGACTAACCAAGCACCACTGCACTACCCTAAACCCTAAAACACTATCCCCAGCACGACCCCTACACAATCCTAACACCACTGCACTATTCTAAACCCTATCTACCCCAGTACGACCCCCTACACTACCCAAACACACCTGCACTACCCTAAACCACTATCCCAACACGGCCCCTACACTACAAAAACACCACTGCACTACCCTAAACCCTCTAACACTACCCCCAGCACGACCCCCTACACTACACAAGCACCACTGCACTATCCTAAACCCTAAAACACTACACCCAGCAGGACACCCTACACTACACAAACATAACTGCACTACCCTAAACCCTAAAACACTACCACCAGCATGACCCCCTACACTAGCCATACACCACTGCACTACCCTAAACCCTAAAACACAACCCCCAGCATTATCCCCTAGACTACCCAAACACAACTGCACTACCCTAAACCCTAAAACACTACCCCAGCACTACCCCCTATGCTACACAAACACCACTGCACTACCCTAAACCCTAAAACACTACCCCAGCACGATCCCTACACTACCCAAACACCACTGTCCTATCCTAAACCGTAAAACACTACCTCTAGCACGACCCCATACAGTACACAAGCACCACTGCACTACCCTAAACCCTAAAACACAACCACTACACTAACAAACACCACCGCACTACCCTAAACCCTAAAACACTACCCCCAGCATGACCCCCTACACTACACAAACACCACTGCACTACCCTAAACCCTAAAACACTACCCTCAGCACGACCCCCTACACTACCCAAACACCACTGCACAACCCTAAGCCCTAAAACACGACCCCCTACATTACAGAAAAACCACTGCACTACCCTAAACTCTAAATCTACTCCCAGCATGACCCCCTACACTACACAAGCACCACTAAACTACCCTAAACCCTAAAACACCACCCCAAGCACGACCCCCTACACTACACAAACACCACTGTACTACCCTAAACCCTAAAACACTAACCCAGCACGACCCACTTCACTACCCAAACACAACTGCACTACTCTAAACCCAAAAACACTACCCCAGCACGACCCCCAACACTACACAAGCACCACTGCACTACCCTAAACCCTAAAACACTACCCCCAGCATGACCCCCTACACTACACAAACAACACTGCACTACCCTAAACCCTAAACCACTACCCCCAGCACGACCCCCTACACTACCCAAACACCACTGCACTACCCTAAACCCTAAAACACGAACCCTACACTACACAATCACCACTGCACTTCCCCAAACCCTAAAACACTACCCCCAGCACGACTCCCTACACTAGCCATACACCACTGCACTACCCTAAACCCTAAAAGACTACCCCAGCATGACCCCCTCACAACACAAACACCACTGCACTACCCTAAACCCTAAAACCCTACCCCCAGCATGAACCCCTAGACTACCCAAACACCACTGCACTACCCTTAACCCTAAAACACTACCCCAGCACGACCCCCTACACTACACAAACACCACTGCACTACCCTAAAACACTACCCCAGCACGACCCCCTACACTACCCAAATACCACTGCACTATCCTAAACCCTAAAACACTACCCCCAGCACTATTCCCTACACTACCCAAACACCACTGAACTACCCTAAACCCTAAAACACTAACCCCAGCACGACCCCCTACACTACACAAACACCACTGTACTACCCTAAACCCTAAAACACTAACCCAGCACGACCCACTTCACTACCCAAACACAACTGCACTACTCTAAACCCAAAAACACTACCCCAGCACGACCCCTACACTACCCAATCTCCACTGCACTACCCTAAACCCTAAAACACAACCCCCTACAGTAGACAAACACCACTGCACTACCCTAAACACTACCCCCTACACTACACAAACACCACTGCAGTACCCTCAACCCTAAAACAGTACCCCCAGCACTAAGACCTACACCACTGCACTACCCTAAACCCTAAAACACTACACCCAGCACTACCCCTACACTACACAAACACCACTGCACTACCCTAAACCCTAAATATACTCCCAGTATGACCCCCTACACTACCCAAAGACCACTGCACTACCCTAAACCCTAAAACACTATCCCCTACACTTCAAAAACACCACTGCATTACCCTAAACCCTAAATCTACCCCCAGCATGACCCCCTTCACTACCCAAACACCAATGCACTACCCTAAACCCTAAAACACTACCCCCACCATGACCCCCTACACTACACCAACACCACAACACTACCCTAAAACACTACCCCCTACACTACAAACACAGCACTGCACTACCCTAAACCCTAAAACGCTACCCCAAGCACAACCCCCTTCACTACCCAAACACAACTGCACTACCCTAAACCCTAAAACACTACCCCAGCACTACCCCCAACACTACCCAAACACCACTGCACTACCCTAAACCCTAAAACACTAACCCAGCACGACCCACTTCACTACCCAAACACAACTGCACTACCCTAAACCCAAAAACACTACCCCAGCACGACCCCTAGACTACCCAAACACCACTGCACTACCCTGAACCCTATACCACAACCCCCTACAGTACACAAACACCACTGCACTACCCTAAAACACTACCTCCTACACTACACAAACACCACTGCACTACCCTCAACCCTAAAACACTATACCCAGCACTACGACCTACACCACTGCACTACCCTAAACCCTAAAACACTATACCCAGCACTACCCCTTCACTACACAAACACCACTGCACTACCCTAACACTAAATCTACTCCCAGTATGACCCCCAACACTACACAAGCACCACTGCACTACCCTAAACCCTAAAACACTACCCCCAGCATGACCCCCTACACTACACAAACAACACTGCACTACCCTAAACCCTAAACCACTACCCCCAGCACGACCCCCTACACTACCCAAACACCACTGCACTACCCTAAACCCTAAAACACGAACCCTACACTACACAATCACCACTGCACTTCCCCAAACCCTAAAACACTACCCCCAGCACGACTCCCTACACTAGCCATACACCACTGCACTACCCTAAACCCTAAAAGACTACCCCAGCATGACCCCCTCACAACACAAACACCACTGCACTACCCTAAACCCTAAAACCCTACCCCCAGCATGAACCCCTAGACTACCCAAACACCACTGCACTACCCTTAACCCTAAAACACTACCCCAGCACGACCCCCTACACTACACAAACACCACTGCACTACCCTAAAACACTACCCCAGCACGACCCCCTACACTACCCAAATACCACTGCACTATCCTAAACCCTAAAACACTACCCCCAGCACTATTCCCTACACTACCCAAACACCACTGAACTACCCTAAACCCTAAAACACTAACCCCAGCACGACCCCCTACACTACCCAAACACCCCTGCACAACCCTAAACCCTAAATCTAACCCAGTACGACCCCCTACACCACGCAAACACCACTGCACTACCCTAAACAACTACCCCAGCATGTCCCCTACACTACACAAACACCACTGCACTATCATAAACCCTCAAACACTACCCCCAGCATGTCCCCCTACACTACACAAGCACCACTGCACTACCATAAACCAGAAAACACTACCCCAGCATGACCCCCTACACTACACAAGCACCACTGCACTACCCTAAACCCTAAAACACTATCCCCAGCACGACCCCCTACACTACCCATACACCACTGCACTATTCTAAACCCTAAATCTACCCCCAGTACGACCCCCTACACTACCCAAACACCACTGCACAACCCTAAACTCTAAATCTAACCCAGTACGACCCCCTACACCACGCAAACACCACTGCACTACCCTAAACCACTACCCCAGCATGTCCCCTACACTACACAAACACCACTGCACTACCATAAACCCTCAAACACTACCCCCAGCATGTCACCCTACACTACACAAGCACCACTGCACGACCATAAACCCTAAAACACTACCCCAGCATGACCCCCTACACAACACAAGCACCACAGCACTACCCTAAACCCTAAAACACTATCCCCAGCACGACCCCCTACACTACCCAAACATAACTGCACTACCCTAAACCCTAAAACACTACCCCCAGCACGACCACCTACGCTACCCAAACACCACTGCACTACCCTAAACCCTTAAACACAAACCCTACACTACAAAAACACCACGGCACTACCCTAAACCCTAAAACACTACCCCCAGCACGACTCCCCACACTACCCAAACACCACTGCACTGCCCTAAACCCTATAACACTACCCCTAGCACGACCCCCAACACTACACAAACACCACAGCACTACCCTAAACCCTAAAACACTACCCCCAGCATGACACCCTACACTACACAAACACCACTGCACTACCCTAAATCCTAAAACACTACCCCCAGCAGGACCCCCTACATTACACAAACACCTCTGCACTACCCTAAACCACTACCCCAGCAAGAATGCCTACACTACACAAACACCACTGCACTACCCCCAGCATGACCTCCCACACTACACAAACACCACTGCACTACCCTAAACCCTAAAACACTACCCCAGCAGTAACCCCTACACTACCCAAACACCACTGCACTATCCTAAACCCTAAAACACTACGCCCAGCACGACCCCTTCACTACCCAAAAACCACTGCACTACCCTAAACCACGACCCCCTACACTACCCAAAGACCACTGCACTACCCTAAACCCTAAAACACTATCCCCTACACTACACAATCACCACTGCACTACCCTAACCCCTAAAACACTACCCTCAGCACGACTCCCTACACTACCCAAGCAACTGTACTACCCTAAACCCTAAATCCATCCCAGCACAACCCCCTACACTACACAAACACCACTGCACTGCCTAAAACCCTAAAACACTACCCGCAACACGACCCCCGTCACTACACAAACACCACTGCACTGCCTTAAACCCTAAAACACTACTCCAGCATGACTCCCTACACTACCCAAGCAACTATACTACCCTAAATCCTAAATCTACCCCAGCACATCCCCCTACACTACACAAACACCACTGCACCGCTTTAAACCGTACAACAGTACCCCCAGCACGACCCCCTGCACTACCCAAACACCACTGCACTACCCTAAACTATAAAACACGACCCCCTACACTATACAAACACCACTGCACTACCCTAAACCCTAAAACACTATCCTCAGCATGACCCCCTAGACTACCCAAACACCACTGCACTACCCTAAACCCTAAAACACTACCCACAGCACGACCCCGTACACTACACAAATACCACTTCACTACCCTAAACCCTAAAACACTACCCCCAGCACTATGCCCTAGACTAACCAAGCACCACTGCACTACCCTAAACCCTAAAACACTATCCCCAGCACGACCCCCTACACAATACTAACACCACTGCACTATTCTAAACCCTATCTACCCCCAGTACGACCCCCTACACTACCCAAACACACCTGCACTACCCTAAACCACTATCCCAACATGCCCCCTACACTACAAAAACACCACTGCACTACCCTAAACCCTCTAACACTACCCTCAGCATGACCCCCTACACTACACAAGCACCACTGCACTATCCTAAACCCTAAAACACTACACCCAGCACAACACCCTACACTACACAAACATAACTGCACTACCCTAAACCCTAAAACACTACCCCCAGCATGACCCCCTACACTGGCCAAACACCACTGCACTACCCTAAACCCTAAAACACAACCCCCAGCATTATCCCCTAGACTACCCAAACACCACTGCACTACCCTAAACCCTAAAACACTACCCCAGCACTACCCCCTATGCTACACAAACACCACTGCACTACCCTAAACCCTAAAACACTACCCCAGCACGACCCCTACACTACCCAAACACCACTGCACTACTCTAAACCCTAAAACACTACCCCCAGCATGACCCCCTACACTACACAAACACCACTGCACTACCCTAAACCCTAAAACACTACCCTCAGCACGACCCCCTACACTACCCAAACACCACTGCACAACCCTAAGCCCTAAAACACGACCCCCTACATTACAGAAAAACCACTGCACTACCCTAAACTCTAAATCTACTCCCAGCATGACCCCCTACACTACACAAGCACCACTAAACTACCCTAAACCCTAAAACACCACCCCAAGCACGACCCCCTACACTACACAAACACCACTGTACTACCCTAAACCCTAAAACACTAACCCAGCACGACCCACTTCACTACCCAAACACAACTGCACTACTCTAAACCCAAAAACACTACCCCAGCACGACCCCTACACTACCCAATCACCACTGCACTACCCTAAACCCTAAAACACAACCCCCTACAGTAGACAAACACCACTGCACTACCCTAAACACTACCCCCTACACTACACAAACACCACTGCAGTACCCTCAACCCTAAAACAGTACCCCCAGCACTAAGACCTACACCACTGCACTACCCTAAACCCTAAAACACTACACCCAGCACTACCCCTACACTACACAAACACCACTGCACTACCCTAAACCCTAAATATACTCCCAGTATGACCCCCTACACTACCCAAAGACCACTGCACTACCCTAAACCCTAAAACACTATCCCCTACACTTCAAAAACACCACTGCATTACCCTAAACCCTAAATCTACCCCCAGCATGACCCCCTTCACTACCCAAACACCAATGCACTACCCTAAACCCTAAAACACTACCCCCACCATGACCCCCTACACTACACCAACACCACAACACTACCCTAAAACACTACCCCCTACACTACACACACAGCACTGCACTACCCTAAACCCTAAAACGCTACCCCAAGCACAACCCCCTTCACTACCCAAACACAACTGCACTACCCTAAACCCTAAAACACTACCCCAGCACTACCCCCAACACTACCCAAACACCACTGCACTACCCTAAACCCTAAAACACTAACCCAGCACGACCCACTTCACTACCCAAACACAACTGCACTACCCTAAACCCAAAAACACTACCCCAGCACGACCCCTAGACTACCCAAACACCACTGCACTACCCTGAACCCTATACTACAACCCCCTACAGTACACAAACACCACTGCACTACCCTAAAACACTACCTCCTACACTACACAAACACCACTGCACTACCCTCAACCCTAAAACACTATACCCAGCACTACGACCTACACCTCTGCACTACCCTAAACCCTAAAAGACTACCCCAGCATGACCCCCTCACAACACAAACACCACTGCACTACCCTAAACCCTAAAGCCCTACCCCCAGCATGAACCCCTAGACTACCCAAACACCACTGCACTACCCTTAACCCTAAAACACTACCCCAGCACGACCCCCTACACTACACAAACACCACTGCACTACCCTAAAACACTACCCCAGCACGACCCCCTACACTACCCAAATACCACTGCACTATCCTAAACCCTAAAACACTACCCCCAGCACTATTCCCTACACTACCCAAACACCACTGAACTACCCTAAACCCTAAAACACTAACCCCAGCACGACCCCCTACACTACCCAAACACCCCTGCACAACCCTAAACCCTAAATCTAACCCAGTACGACCCCCTACACCACGCAAACACCACTGCACTACCCTAAACAACTACCCCAGCATGTCCCCTACACTACACAAACACCACTGCACTATCATAAACCCTCAAACACTACCCCCAGCATGTCCCCCTACACTACACAAGTACCACTGCACTACCATAAACCCTAAAACACTACCCCAGCATGACCCCCTACACTACACAAGCACCACTGCACTACCCTAAACCCTAAAACACTATCCCCAGCACGACCCCCTACACTACCCATACACCACTGCACTATTCTAAACCCTAAATCTACCCCCAGTACGACCCCCTACACTACCCAAACACCACTGCACAACCCTAAACTCTAAATCTAACCCAGTACGACCCCCTACACCACGCAAACACCACTGCACTACCCTAAACCACTACCCCAGCATGTCCCCTACACTACACAAACACCACTGCACTACCATAAACCCTCAAACACTACCCCCAGCATGTCACCCTACACTACACAAGCACCACTGCACGACCATAAACCCTAAAACACTACCCCAGCATGACCCCCTACACAACACAAGCACCACAGCACTACCCTAAACCCTAAAACACTATCCCCAGCACGACCCCCTACACTACCCAAACATAACTGCACTACCCTAAACCCTAAAACACTACCCCCAGCACGACCACCTACGCTACCCAAACACCACTGCACTACCCTAAACCCTTAAACACAACCCCTACACTACAAAAACACCACGGCACTACCCTAAACCCTAAAACACTACTCCCAGCACGACTCCCCACACTACCCAAACACCACTGCACTACCCTAAACCCTATAACACTACCCCTAGCACGACCCCCAACACTACACAAACACCACAGCACTACCCTAAACCCTAAAACACTACCCCCAGCATGACACCCTACACTACACAAACACCACTGCACTACCCTAAATCCTAAAACACTACCCCCAGCAGGACCCCCTACATTACACAAACACCTCTGCACTACCCTAAACCACTACCCCAGCAAGAATGCCTACACTACACAAACACCACTGCACTACCCCCAGCATGACCTCCCACACTACACAAACACCACTGCACTACCCTAAACCCTAAAACACTACCCCAGCAGTAACCCCTACACT